>NC_041049.1:15472653-17872653 GCF_900634775.1 Gouania willdenowi
GTAAATAAGAGGAAAGAAACAGTCTTTAATGCAGTGGTTCCCAGCCTATTTTTTTTTTTTTTGATCGTGACCCCATTTTGATATTGAGAATTTCTGGCGATCCCAAAGACATTTTTTTCTAGAATTAGGTTTTGATCATGTTTGAGCTCAGATTTTTTTCTTTTTACTACATTTTAGTTGAACCTCGATTCACAAAGTGATGTTTAAGATTGCATTGTTTTAATTTAAAAATAATAATCATTAAAAAAAAATTCAAAAATCAATTTAATTTTTCTGAAATTTCAGGCGACTCTGCATGGGGTCCCGACCCAAGGTTGTAAAACACTGATTTAGTAGCTTCTGAATAGATTTATTTCTATAGTTTTTATCATTTGCGGTTATATCACACCTGGGGTGGGACCAAGCCTGAGAACTTTGTTTGTTAATTTTCCACTTTATCCCCTGCAGTGCCATTGCGTATCCCTGAGGGTACACGTACCCCCATTTGAGAAATACTGCACTCAAGAAAAGGTCAAGATTTCATATCAAAGGGTTATTTGTATTCAACAAATAAAGTGCCTGACACAAAAATGTGGTCAACAATTTCCTGAAAATCATTTTCTGGAGGTAATATCCCTGGGGTCAATTGACCCCAGGGATGTTTACCTGTGTGAGTAATATTTGAGGATAATAGGTAGGTTTAAATATATTTTCCTTTAGTTGCCTTCCTAAGTGCTGTTATATTTCTAGCTCTTACATGTGTACTGGTGGGGAGTATCCGGGGCTGCTGTGTCCGTTGGTGTCCAGGTGGTCCAGCGACCCGTTGAGCTCGTCGTGCGTCATGTGCATCAGGGTGGGTGGGCTGCCACTCATCGTACCAGGGGGGCTACCTCCCAGCAAGCCGGGCGGGCTCCCGCCTAACAGTCCTGGTGGCAGGCACGGGTCTCCGCCCAGCAGGCCGTGGGTGCCCGCCCCCATCGGCCCCGTGGGCCCGCTACCCATGAACCCAGGTGTCCCCAACAAGGGCAGAGAGGTTTCTGCCAAGGCAGCCTGCAGGAAGGAGACAACAACACCACAGTCTGAGCTATCGTTTACTGACAAATGCACCCCCCAGGTTCCCGTCCCTGTGTCCTTGTGTTATGTGGCTATTAAAAAAAAAAAAGTCCCTGAAAAACTTCAAATAATAAAAAAAACTCCTGACATTTCCGCTGCAGCTGCTGCTGCATTAAAGTTATATAAAGTGATTAAACTTTTAAAGTTTTTGCCATGAGCACCTCACTGGCCCACAACTATGAAGCCAAATCATTTATGACAGCTTAGATAAATATTAATGCACATGCCCTTGCATTTGCACACACTGCTATCAATCTAGTGTGAATGCTCCGGCTGAAAGAGGAAAAAAAGGTCCCAAAAAATAATATGTGAGAGTTGGTTCTTGCTTCAACCACAGGGTGGCCTGAGTCTGAGTCTGAGGGTGCACAGGAAGTGGGAACGGATGAAGAGTGTGACAGGGGAGGGACGTAAAATCACAAAAAAAGATAGAGTGACACTAATAGTGTGGAACCTCCTTCAGTCACATGTTTACAACCAGGTTGAGCTGTTAGCTTTGCACCAGCTAATGCACACTGGGTTAGCTGCTATTTTTAAAGCAGGGTTCTTTCTACTGATATCAAGTGAAGCATTAATTCACATGTGTGAAAATCATGGACGGGGGCCAAATCCGGCCCTTTGGAGAAAGTCAAAATGACAGAGAAAACACAAATCATCATTGCGTAAATGAAACTTAGCAATATTTTCATGTTAAACTGTTACAAAATCCTTCAATTTTCTTCAAATTATTCCATAATATTTCCCTTAATTAAATAGAAATTGGTCCTAAAATCTAGGAAATATAAAGTGAAGCTCCTGCCGGGACTGATATCTGTCACTCTTTGCTTGGATAACGTCAGTTTCTTACATGTTTTGTATTTTATGTATGCGTAGAAGTGCAAACTAGGGCACAATTTCTTTATTTATTTGTTTATTTGTTCATTGGGTCCCCATTAGCTTCCACCGTGGTGGTTGCTAATCTTCCTGGGGTCCATAAAAATGATCTAGTACATAAAAGAACAGAAAAAATAAAGAAAATATACAGAAATATTGCATAAAAAGGTACATCAAGACACATTTTCAATACACCAACAAATACATTAAAAAATATGATATTTACATTAAGATTGGTGAAAATATGATTTTTATATGCGTGAAGTTGACATGTCTTTCAAGTCCTGAGGCAATTTGTTAATAATAATGTTAAAATGACTGGTTTTCCTGCATAAAATCTGTGGCCCACTTGAGATCAAAGAGCTCCGTATTTGGCCCCTGAACTAAAATGAGTTTGACACCCCTGAGTTGATGTTTTCATACCTGTAAGCTTGCATTTAGTGCAGTCCCATAGCCCAGACTGGAGGGCAGGTTCTTGACAAGTGATGGGCTTCTATGGAATGCAAAAACAAAGCAAAATAATACATTTAACTTCTTGTTGACAAAGTGTATTTAATAAAACGTTAAAAAGAATTTAAAAAAAAAAGACTATTATAATGATAGTATAAAATGTGAGCAGAGTCTGCGTGTTGTTGACCTACCCTGTGATCTTCTGTGACCTGCGTTTCTGGTACTCCATCTCATCTACCGTCCACACCGCCCCCTTCACGTTCTCTACGCGCACAAAGCACTTGTGCAGGCTGAGGTTGTGGCGAACGGCGTTCTGTGGAGAGATGTGACAAAACTGGTCAGAGCGAGTCAAACTGAATCACTCGCCTTCATTATCCATCAAGAAAGACGAAAAAAAAAAAAACGAGCCGAGAAATAGATTTTTTTTCTTTTTTGCATTTTAAAGAAATTCTTAACATTCACGCGCCATTGATTTAATTAGTAAAAATTGAGTGAGAGCGAATGCTCTTACAAGTCCTGCACACAGTACATATCAATCAGCGTAAGTAGGCTAAAAAGAGGTAATCAGCATAGCGAATGGCTTATATGGTGGTGACAGAAGTGGTAATGCTGGCCTTGATAATGGTGGTGTCAGGAACTCTTCTAGCTCCAGAAAAGCGTTGCTCTTAATGGACACGTTGCTTTCAACATGACAGCATAGGATGAAAGAGGAACGTCATCAGGAATCAGGGTTTGTTTCGCTCACATTTAAGAAGGATTATCCTAAAAATCTATGTGTCCAAATATTCTCCGTCTTCTGTTGAATGGGTGCTTACGTGACACGGGGGGCTGCACTAAACGATCACAGCAAACTATGAAATTAAAACATTATACATCTTTATGAAAAGACCAAGACGTTTTTCATGAAACGCTTAAATAAGACAAAATTGCAGGAA
The DNA here is from genome assembly GCF_900634775.1 of Gouania willdenowi. NCBI lineage: Eukaryota > Metazoa > Chordata > Actinopteri > Blenniiformes > Gobiesocidae > Gouania > Gouania willdenowi. Next base: position 15,476,001 of record NC_041049.1, read on the forward strand.
AAAGCCTGTTAAATGAATACGACTATAATTAAAGCACTCTACAAATAATAAGCTTGGCTTTAATATCTGTGCATCTCATATTTATCATGTCCCTCAGCTCGCTGTGTACAGCTCTGTCTCCACGAAAAAGGGATTCAGAATAAAAAAAAAATAAAAAAAACTCATAAGCAGATCTCGCATCTGACCTGAAAATCCCAGGATTTGATTGATCTTAATGCCCATGGCTCTGAATATGATAATTTTAATATTAATGAGCAAATGAGCAGTTTTATTATGCATGCTATATAGTTAGAACTAATAAGCTTCTGGGTGAGAGAAAAGAGAGAGAAAGGGAAAGTGGGGTGCGGTGGGGAGGACGGGTCTGTCTGATGAGACCAAGATGAGATATTAAACTACCTTTCATTTCTTTTTTTCTTTTTCTTTTTTGTCTTTTTCCTCCTTTTTTAGAAACATAATCTAGACATTTGTTCAAAAAAAAAAAAAAAAAAAAAAAAAAAAAGACAAAGCAGCCCCTGATCAATGTGCCTCAGTTTATCAGTTTCCAAAGGGATCTGAGCAGCTGTGGATGTATTTCCAGTGAACCATTACAGTCAATTTAAAATTGTGCGTATTTGTGCTGATGCTCGATTTGTTTTTGACCTGAACACAAGTCCTGACGTTATCACACAGTCAAACACGCCACACACTGTTTGGAAAAGGTCACCCATTTATTTATGTTTTTTTTGTGTGTGTGTGTGTGTGTGTGTGTGTGTGTGTGTGCCCTCCTGATTTGGTGATCACACGCCCATGTGCTCATTAGCATCCCAAATCCAAATTAATTCACTTTGCTAAATCTAGCACTGTCACATGTCTTGCATACTGATGAGCGGCTGCTCGGGCTTTTCCCTCCAGTCCTTTTTCAGCGCAGCCACAAAGGCTAAAGGCAAAGCTAATGGCTGATGCGCTGGGGGCCGCGAGGGATAAAACACCAGAGACGCACAGCGAGAAAATTCTTTATCAGCAGACAAACACGCTTCTGCTTTTTCAACATGTGCAGACAGAAGGCCTTTAAAAAAAAAAAAAGCCATCTTTGTGCGAGCAGACGGGACAATAAAGTTGTAAGGACTAGTATAAAAAAATCATCCTTTGTGTTTCTTTAACAACCTTGGGGTCGGGACCCCATGTGGGGAAGCCTGGAGTTCAAATAGGGTCGCCTGAATTTTCTAAAAAATGAAAATACATTTGTGAAAAATTGTACTTTTTTTTTTTCTTTAATTAAAACAACACAATCTTAAACAACTGTATTCTTTACTTTCACTTTGTCAAATATAAATCTAGTTCACAATAAATGCAGTAAAAAATAAATAAAATCTAATACAGTAAAACAAACATGATCAAAAACTAATTCTCAAAAAAAATGTCTTTGGGGTCACCAGAAATTCTTGAAATCAAAATGGGGTCACGATCCAAAAAAGGTTGAGAAATGGATCAAAATTCATATCTTGATATGTTTTCTAAAAAATGGTAATATGTCAATATTTTTAAGTCAATAAAATCTTACCAGTAAGACAATTCTGGGTTAAATTTGCTGATGGAAAATGCCACACAGGCACATTCATTTCTTGCTTTTTCTCCTATAAGGGACAGCACGTGTGAGTGAGTTCTGTAGTGTGGCTTGTTTAGGAGTTGGTCATGGTTAGGATGTACTCAGCAATCCATCAAAATGTGCTTTTCATGCTGTCCTCAGAAGTAACGACAGCAGCGGCTCGTAAAACTAGTATTTTTATACAAAACAAGCTATAAAATATCAATATAGGCGATTTTCTATATCTTGAATCTCGATATATTGCCCAGGCCTATTGGGAACCACTGCTTTAACCCATTCTGGAGACACAATTTCTATGTTTGCTTATGTACAGATTACACAGATATGTTTAACAATCCTGTTTCCTCCTAATTAACCAGTGATATGCAGGAGAAGGTGGATTCGGGACCAGGAAGAGGAGGAGGTGCATCTCTTAACAAAAGGTGCTGATGATGGAGTGGCTGCCGTATAATTAGTGCGTCAGAGACCTCTCCTCTCTCTTGCCAAGCCTCCGCTATTAATTGCACCGAATTAGAAAACGATATCTGGAAGAGAATAACTCTTGGAGCTGTCATTTCCAAACAGAGAAGGCCCAAATGAGGGGGAAAAAATAAATAAAGACCAAGAATGGAATCTATTCAGAAGAAAGGTTAACAGGAAGGGGAGAGGAGCGCTAACCGTGTCGAGCTGAATAAATACACATGAAGGGGAGAGGGTTTGCATGGAGGGTTGTGTGTAGTGTAGTCGTGTGCGTGGAGGTTACCTTCCAAGTTGCAGCATTGCGTCTGAAGTAGGCAAACGTGCGCGTGAACCAGCTGTATATTTCATTGAGTGTTAACTGCATGTCGGCAGAGTCCATGATAGCCTGAAATGAGACGAGAAAATAAAAGCTTACTAACAGAGAATGAGAGGGAAGAGGGGAGGGGGGTGGGGGGGAGAAAGGGCAATTAATTCTAATCTAATCAAGAAAAGTTAATTTATTTCCCACTCACCTGTCTTATGAGGGTTGCATAAGTAAATGGTGGTCTGACATCTGCATTCTTATAAAACTCGTAGTTTGGGGCAATCTCTGGAAAAATAAATACTGTGTCACCACCTGAAATAATTGGTAAATTTGATTTCTTTAGAAATTGCATGTACTGAGAATTTCATCAAATTAGGGAGGGGGGGGGGGGGATGTCAAAAAGAGGGGAGGGGGGGAGAGAAAAAAAGGGGGGGGGAGGGGGTGGGGACACACACATCAAATCAGCATTTTCCATGTCTAACAAAATGCATTTTTAATTAATCTCTCTCGTGAGGGATCTTAAACACTAATACATCCATAAAATGAGATCCATGTAGTTAGTCGAGGCTGAGGTTGAATAATTTATGTTTCTTCACTCTAAACACCGAATGTAAACAAAAACATCAAAGGCGGACCGTTTAAAATGCAAACGTAAGACACGAAATGTCTTAATGTGATAAATATTATATTTCTCAGCCATTATTTGAACTTAATTAACAGCCATGTAATATTCATGCACAGTGGGAAGTTCTTGTCTATTTACATCCAGAGTGATTAAACACACACTCGCTGCAGAGACTGTTGGAATGCGTATGTGTGTGTGTCATTGCACATGGATGGAAAAAAGTGTGAATGCACTATCGTGTGTGTGAGGCAGTGTGGTCTAAGTAATATCAGGGTTCTCGCCAGGGCTCTTGAGCGTAGGGGTCCCCTATGGTGTCATTTTGAACCCCTAGGGAGTGGTGCCGCCCACTGCGGTGTGTTTTCGATCAGCGTTTTCTGTTGTTTGCGACACTAATCGTCCATAACAGTCCCAATATTATTACGGGTCCCACATAATACCTCATTTAAATTTGAAAAGCGCGTCTTCGAATTGTTTTTTAGAATAAAATGGTATTTCTTGTCTATACAGTGTCTGGGTATTTATTTGAGGAGGACCTATACTAAGCATGAGTAACTCTCTATCTATACATTCATCATGATCCTTCACCAAGTCAACAAATAACTTAGCTTTGAAGTGAAGCAGTAACAAAGAAAGTAAAAAAAACACTTTAGCTTTACAAAATTTGGTCATCAGAGGGTCATAAATTTCAAAATTTTCTGGAGGATGCGCTTGGACACCCCTACAAAGCTTGTGTACCTCGCGATCATCCTACGTTGTGAAAAATTCCTGAAGAAAACCCTGAATATCAATCACCAATTACTCGCAGTGGAGGTAAATTAGGACAAAAACAGCCTGTGTGTGTCTAAAAGTGTAGTGCTGAGTAGTTGGTCCTACCTGAGGACAAAGACATGGAGTATTTATCCGAGTGGCGTCTGCGCATGGCCCCCATGCTGGGGACGTTAGCTCCTCCCAGCACCGACGGCACCTGGGGCATGGCAGCCATGGGTGTGATGGGTGCCGTCGGCGTGGTGGGTGTCTGAGGTAAGTTTGGGGGTGATGTAGAAGGCAGGTTCTTGGACATGGTAACACTGGACACCAGGTTTAGCTACGTGGGGAAAAACACAGAGATTGGTTAGTGAAGGGGGAAGAGGGGGCGGCGGGGGCATTATTTTTGCGGTATGTCTGACGGAGCAGAGTGTCTCCTCCTCTCCTCTCCAACACAGCTGTGTTTCCACTAACAAGGCTTGTGAAGAGGAGCCAGCCCATCTCCACTAATTACAACCACCAAATTGTATCATAAGATTTCTAATTAGAACATGCTGTTCAAGATTATCTAACCATCAGCCTCCGTGTTATCCGGCTCCAATCTCTCTTTATCTCTCTATTTATCACAAACTCATCGCTGGCCTCCCACTCCCTTCATCCGCCGCTTGAGAAATACCCATATTCTTTAAGAAAACCAGCTTTAAGCTGATGTAATATTTCCAACACGTGTTGTATGACCTTACCCAAACATGTGACCAAAAACACAAATTGCTATGCAATATTAACAGAGCAAAAGTCTATCTGTGCCAAATATGGACCATTTTGATCTCAATTGGGCTGCAGATTTTCAGGTGGGAAACAGAACATTTTTAACATCATTGTGACCTAGTTTTTAATATCAGTCTTTACTTAAAAAATTCCTGATTTTGTTAACAATTTTTGTGTAATTTAGAAGAATTTTTTGGAATTTGTTTGTGAGAAATTGCAAGATTTGTGCAAAAATCAAGAGTTCTCACCACAACTTGCAATAAAAATGACTGCGTTCATGTGATATAAACAAAGGAAAACGGCAAGCCTCTAAAATATTATAGAGTTTCATTAAATTGGTGAATTTGAAATATCTACATCTAGATTATTTGGTCATTTACACAATAATTAATGCTTTGTCATTTTTACTGTCTTCAGTGGGCCGAATTGGATCCTCTAAAGGGCTGGACTTGGCCCACGGGCCTTGAGTTTGATACATGCTCTAAATAAATGATGTGGACAAACTCAACATATTCCTTGCTTACTGTTTGTTCAACCTTCAGTGTGAAAATTAGAACGTATCTGAATGGAGATGGCCTGTCCAGGCGGTTTGTGCTCTCAATCTTCTCCTCCTCGGTCATTAGAGGCGAAAGCTACCTACCACTGGCTTGAATGCCAACTACGCCCACTAATCGTCCAGCTTTTTCACCATCTTCACATTTGCTTCCCAAATCTCATGTGAGAGACACTAACTGACTGAAAAATTCCTAACTGACCTTTTAGTCTCAGTGCCAATTTAACTGGAATGGTAATGACATCGTTGCATATTCAAACCAAATTGCTTTAATTGTGAGTCCACGAGTGGAATGCATCCGTTGCAAAAGTGTTGAATTAAAACCGACTTGAAAGATGGAAGGCAACGAGGGCGCTGAGAGATGGAGGGAGAAGGTAGCGGCAGTCATTTGTGGCATGTGTTGATAAATACAGTAAAATGTCAAGTTTAAAGGAAGGTGGAAGTAGAGGATTTCAGATAATAATTACGTGCCCACTTAGCTGTAATGAGCTGTTCTAGTGTGGGGACGGGATGAGAGCTGTTTGCCTAAACAGACTTCTGCTGAGGGGGGAGAAAGAGGAGGATGGAAAACTACGTCATAACGTGTTTTGTTTTCTCCAAGAGATAGAAATCATTAACTGCTGCACATTGAGTTTTTGTGATGTTTATATTTTTCACATATAGGCTATAAACTATAGTAGACAAGTTCTAAACAAATAATCAATATTTTTTTCGTGAAAAGTTTGTATTGGAGGATGCAAAGAAAAATATTTTTAAGAAAATAAAAATATATATATTTTTTTAATATCTCATTAATTATCGAAAATTAAAAGCTACTTTTAAAAAATTATAGAAAACAATGATACAACCATTCATGCAAAACCTACACTCGGTGTGTCTAGGTTAAATTGGTAGAGAGGAAATGTATACTTCTACTACTTAGGCCAATAACTCAGGAATAAGCGTTGGTCATTGACAACACTCCATTATTGCACCGTGGTCTGGACTTTCTGCTGGATGTCTGACCAGTAGGTTTCCTTCACCTTGATCTCAGACTCAGGGTTTCTTTTTCTTTTCCCCTGAGGGTCCCAGGTCAGGGATTGGTGTGTGGTCTTGGGTGCTGGCTTCCTAAAGGTGTGTCCAATCCCACCCCATTACCTCCGCAGAATCTACTGGGCCACTGGTTCTTCTTCTGTTTGTTGCCGTAGATCTTCATAATAGATCTTCTCCGGCCATCTGATTTTAAAGATTTGCCTCAGACAGGTGTAAATGATGGTCTGATTTTCTGTTCTGTTGTCTTGATAATTCTCCGCATCACAGACATAAAGCAGTACCAACTTCATACTAATTTCTCTTGAGGTCATGAGCCTCGTGTCTTGCCTATCCTAGCTGCGACATCTTGGTCAATGTCCCACTGCTTGTCAGCCACACTTCCCAAGTAGACAAATAAATCTACTCTTCTGATGAGTTCTCCAGCTCCTGTGAATGGAGTACTAACTGTGGTGTTGACCTTTTTCAGTTTTGTCTTCTATTTGTTGATCTTCATTCCTGTTCATGCTGATATTATCTCAAGGTGGGTGGTCTTGTCCTGCATCTGCGTGTGATTGTGGGACAGCAGTGCCAGATCACCAGCAAAGTAGAGGGTATCCAGCTGTGTCCAGAGTGTCCACTGTATCGCATTGTTTCTGCTTGATATTAAGATCATGACCTAGTCAATGACCAGGAGGAATGGGAGGGGGGACAGCAGATCTCCCTGCCACACTCCAGTCTTCACCTAAAAACTGTCTGACAACTGGCCTGCATGGGCAACCCTGTAGCTCATATCCTGATAATTACACTGGATGAGAGAGATGATCCTCTCTGGAATTCCTTAATGCCTGAGTAGTTTCTACGGGATCTTTCTGTCTAGGCTATCAAAGGACTTTTCATAGTCAATGAAGTTCATGTAAAGGTGAGGTCCACTGCGAGGACTGCTGATAATGATCCAGAGACTGATCCGCAAAGGATCTGTTCTGCTGGTCTCGAGCTACACCAGCAGTAGCAAAAGCTCCTGGTAGGGTCACCCTAGTTGAGACCCAAGAGTAGAGGCCAGACTTATGTAGACCAACTTTCCCAGAGGATAACTGGGTTTACGTGGAGCTAACACCTGGACATTAGCCATAAGTTAGTTGAAGCTGGACATCTCATACTTATACATTTTTCATTTTTGGTGGAAATTATCTTCGTATCGTCCTTTGTGAATAAAAAATGACATAAAACGTGTGTGTCTAAGACTTCTGATCTGAGATACCCTAAACAGGAAAAGTATAGGTGCGTTTTTCAACATATTCTCTGTGCCTTTTAAAGCCACAAATGAAAAACACACAACAAGAGACAGAACGTCTTAGTGGGAGTGTTTGCAAATCTCTAGTCATTGGAGTCAACATTTGTCAAACACTGGCTTACTACACAATGAACGGACACATCCAAATACACACTTAATGTTGGAAAAAAGTGGTAAAGGATGAGACAAAAAATGCATTTTGGGATTTTTATTCATTAAGAATGAAGTTCAAATCAGGGAGGAAATGGGGTAAATTTAGAGTGTGTTTTTTACACAGGCAATGGTTGTTTATAGGATTCACCAAAAACAACTTCAGACTTAAAGTAACCTTTTTAAATCAAAAATCAGTTACGATGTTGTACTTCCAATTTCAATAAAATTAAATTCAACGACTGTTTTTCATTTTCTCAGATTTGTTGATACATTTGTCCACATGCAGATGCCTCTCCTCCAAATGCGAGAAAGCCCGAAAACTGAAGACTTAACTGTTCATTTAGGAATTCTGTATAACGTGCCCCACCATCAAATGCAATTAGCTGCTCTTTCATGTGTGCTTTATGTAATGCAATACTTCATTAACATCATTCATTCATATTCAGGCATGGATTATAGCTTACAAATGCTTTATTGGACAAGATGGAACCAAGCTGCTGGAGTTTTGATGATTAAAAAAAATGTTACAGCTGAAAAGAGAGCGAGAGGGAGAAAGAGAGAAAGAGATTGAATTATATAAAAGAGTTTGATTCCTGATGGAATTATGGGATAATTATGCTATCATGTGATAAGAGGTGATGAGCAGAATTATTCGATTGAAAGCAAGCTCTTACTAAGCGGCAGAAACACGCGAATAATATTTTGCTCTGTGATGTTCGAATGTGTGTCAAAATTTGGCCAAACAATGTTTGCAGAAACCGATACGCATGAAATTCTCTTTAAACATCAGATGAAATGAAAGCGATGAAATCACAACTTTCTAATGGAAAAGTAAAATGAGAAAAATAAAAGAAAATGTCACACTTTTCCTTCTTCTATGACCCCTTGTAAGTTTTATTCTCTCTGCAGTCAATTTCAGCTTCACTATTTATGTCAACATTGTCGTATCTGCGGCAGTCGGCTGTAATTTGCAGGTGTTTTGTTGTTAAAATGACACATCTACTTCTCTTTCGTTCCACTTTGGAGTGGCACTGTGGCCACTGAGACAAACGGTCATCAGCAGCCAACAAGTTGTTTTGGCCGTTAGATCTATCACAATGAAATAACCCTGTATTTTAGCTGAGGACTCCACCGCCTGGCCATCTAATACACTCCCAAACTCCAATGTCCTCTAGCAGGCGGCCAATAACTGTCGAGAAGCAGATGTAACTCAGTATTTCAAAATCCCATTCCCTGATCGCTCATCTTCAGTGGCACACCCACGTCGTTTAAACTGTTCATTTTGTGTGTGTGTGTGTGTGTGGCTGCCTGATTCATGGCCTGAGCCTGTTTATGGCAGCGCCGAGACCAATATGCACTTACTGGTTTGGGAGATGACTTGGGTTCTGAGGGCCTCATGTGTAAGTGGGCCATCATCGCCTGGAGACGCTCACGTTCTTTAGAAAGCTGTTGAGAAAGAAGGAGGAGAGGAGAGTGCATTAGAGTAGATTAGAGAAGACGGAGGAAGAAAGAGAGAGGTGAAGTCAGAAGGAAGAAAGGAGGGAAAGGAGGCCGCTAGCATGAATATGTGAATCTAGGGAGACAGGGGTGCAGACAGGTCAGGCTAAACAAATAGCATTTCATCTTTTTGTCAATAGCAGAATTTAGGTCAGCAAGGCTCTGACAGTAACAAGCTAGTTAGGCCATAAATTAGGTGCTTCTAAGTGTCTGCTCAAAGTCCTGTGGACACTGTTAAGGGGATGGAGCCGACCAGCAGCTGCCGAGAGGTGAAGAGGTCTTCCAAACAGAGTTCCAGGCATATCCCCGCCTCTCTGGTCCCGTTAGTTGGCCCCAGCCTACACCTATCATCAATCTAATTCACAAGGAGTGACAGGGACTGGTCCGCATGAAAGGCTGATCTCCCCACAACCCAATGCCCCTGAATATATACACACAAGGATCAAACACACAGGGGGGAACAGACAAGCTCGAGGGTGCACATGGACATGAGCTGGACCTCATTACTAGTGAAGGCTTCTGGGAGGAAGAAAAAGAAGATGGGAAGAGAGGAAAGCAGGAGGAAATCACTGCTGTAACCACTGTATAGTAATTGTTGCGTTTGCAATAGAAAAAAAAACACACAAGTAAATGATAAAGAAAACAGCAAAACCCCTATTTCAATCCTCACACATCAGTCTGACTTTTTATCAGACCACAAAATGACTGTGTGGGAGGAAACGCGTTGTCACGGACAAAGTTACTATTGTGTGCCTTTTATATGGAGTATTCACCAATTACTCATCAATCGCTCACACTTTTAGGACAAATTAAGACCATTTTAGTGGAATCATTGAAGCAGAAAGAAGCCAATGTTTCTGACAGTTTGGAGAATGTTTTTGGAGGGAGGAGCAGCAGTGCTGAGTAATAACGTCGCTCAATCAGCGCTCTCATTATCTAGCCAGCATGACTTCTTAATAAGGTCACGCTCCACCTACTGAAAATAGTTCCCTCCTTTTGAGCTTTCTTCAGGTGCAAAGTGCAGTTAATTAACACAGCCGAGTGGGAGAGATGCGCTCGCTATTAATTGGAAAGAAAAAGGAAAGGGGGGGGGAGAAAGAAGTGGAAATAAAGCACATGCTTAATTCAATTAAAACAGCCATAATGGCTTTGGTTGTAAAGCCTGAGGATTTCTTTGTTTAGTGGCTTTGTTGAATTCAGCAGGTCCTGCTTGTACAGGAGACCACAATGTGGCTTTTCTCTCCAAACTTTCAGAACATGAAGTCTGAAAGGTGGAGGATTTACGATACAGTAAGACATGGGAACAAAAAAGAGAACGAAGAAGAATTCCAACTTCTCATTGACTATAGTTTATTTTTGTTCTTTTACTGTCAGATCTAGAACTTACTTGTATTTCCAGCTGCTGGACAACTTGCATCTGGACTCGACACTGGGCTGTGCTCCGGTCATCCAGGGCATGCTCATTGTTTAGATGCCTGTTGGTGTTTAAAAAGGAAAAGACAGGCGGTCACAACATTGAATAATCTGCAAAAAACCCGCAAATTACAGTATCAACTTCACTGCTGCTTAGTTTCAATGCTAATATTTCTACAGGGACAATTATCTATAGGATCCTGATAGAAAGCATTGTTCTGCCGTGAAACGAAGTAATTAAAAGTAACATGACAATGTTTAACATGACAATGGGCTGTGCCAGTTTAGATGGCCAAGTCCAGTGCCACTGCCAGCGACGCTTTACACGGAGAATAAAAGATGCTGGCCCAGCAGAACGGCTTTGTCTGCTCCGTTTACAGAAAACAATACACACGATTTAACACCACCAACATTTGACACACAAAAGCAGCGCTTCACTTGCAAGAGCATTATCCGCCGCAGACATATTAATTGCATTTGGGGTGTTCGCCTCATTTGAAGGGAAGAAGGCAACCAGAGAGCAAAAAAAAAAAAAAAAAAAAAAACAGTCAATGAGGGATTTTTGTCTTGATTAGATTTCTTCTGTGGGACACAATAGCTCCACCATTAGGATAAGCTTTTATTCCAGCTGAAGCACCACCCAAACACACATTTTATCAACACACTAAAAAAAAGAGGCAAAAATATGTTTTTTCTTTAAGTGTTGTGATGCTGTAAATGAGCCTCTATCTCGATGATGATTGGTGAACCACTTACAAAGAAAGCTTTGAGGAGAAACGGTTATGAAATGCCAGAACCTGCCACTTTATCTCCAGTAATTATAGGTTAGCTTGCAGCGCCTTCAACGATCATTTACAACACAGCTCCTGTGCATTAGACTAGGGTGCACTAAATATCTCTCACCCTCTGCATTTACCTTCATCTCTAAACAACAAACTCACACAAACACTGATTGTGGACAAATGCGCACACTGAATGTGTGCACAACCACACAACATAGGACTGTTATTTTTTTACTTCCCAGCATTTGTATTTACAATAATTCTGCATCTACTTATACTTTAAACCAGTGGTTCTCAAACTTTTTTGGCTCAGGTATCCCCTTATGTCCGACTACAACATTTTGCTCAGGATTCTGTGAAAAAATTGAATGAATGAGTGATGACACACATTTTATTTTGTAAATAAGTGGAATGAAACAGTATTTAGTGCCTCCTGAATAGATTTATTTGTATAGATTTAATCATTTCCTTCATATCCCGCCTGATGTGGGACCAAACTGACCCTTGTATTCTGTTGTTCCAATCAAGAGCATTTCTATAACCATTTGTTTATTTATTTGGTGTCATTTTGTGTATTTTGTTGTTGTTCGTCTGTTCTTTTTTATTATTCAGTAAATTTGTGTGTTGTTGGTATTATTTAACTTATTCTCTTAATCAGTTTGCGTGTTTATGGTGTCGTTTGGTTGTTTCTTATGTGGTTTTGTATGTTTCTCTGTTATTTTTGTGTATTTTGTAGCAATCTTGTGTATTTTTCCTCTCAATTAAAGTGTCTTTCTTGTTGTTTTTGTGTGTTGTTGGTATTATTTAAACTATTCTCTCTCAGTGTGTGTGTTTCTGGTGTCGATTGGTTGTTTCTTATGTGGTTTTGTATGTTTATCAGTTATTTTTGTGTATTTTGTAGCAATCTTGTGTATTTTTCTCTTATTTAGTGTGCCTTTGTTGTCGTTTTGTGTGTTGCTGGTAATAAGTATTTTTCTCTCTTCGTGCATGTGTTTTTGGTGTCGTTTTCTGAGTTGCTGGTAATATTTAGTATGATTATCAATTTCAACTAAAAAAAAACATAAAACCTAATTTTTAATGCTTTCATTTGTAAATTTTCTTCGCTCTCTCTCTCTCAAGTACCCCCTATAGTGCCATCGCGTACCCCCATGTGAGAAACACTGCTTTAAGAAATATTTTTGCTGGAATGCTCCCATTTCTTCTGTATAAATACAGAGTGAGGTGGTAATATTAGAGGGAGGGTGAGGAGAGGTATGAATGAATGAGGGACGGGAGAGAGAGAGAAAGAAAGAGAGAAGGGAGGGACGAGCTGGTGGATTTCTCCAACCAGCCCTGTGCCTAATTGCTGTTTCAGAATGCGCATGCAAAAAAGGGGGGCATTTCATTAATCATTTAATCACGTCCCTCACAGGATGAGGGAACTAATGTTGCAAATACCCTTTTCATTTCACTGCCCATAATGCTATCTTATGCACTTGATGTATGGCGTGTGTCATGAATTACAGCTGCTTCAGAAGCTCGGAGCGCCGCCGCTCGTCGTCCCTGAAGATACCTCAATGTAAAAGCCATAAAAAGAATGTGTGAGTGGGTGGGTGGGTGGGTGGGGGGGACCTTTAGTACGACTACCACCTATTGATGAGCAGCTTGTATCTCTTATTGTTTATCAGCGTTGGAGTGTTTGTGTGTGTCTCTGTATGTGTCTCTGTGTGTGTCTCTGTATGTGTCTCTGAGTGTGTGTGTCTCTCTCTGTGTGTAAGTGTGTGTGTGTGTGTCTCTCTCTCTCTGTGTGTGTGTGTGTGTGTCTCTCTCTCTGTGTGTGTGTGTGTGTGCGTGTGTGTGTGTGTGTGTGTATGTGTGTGTGTGTGTGAGTGAGTGGGGGAAGGCCTTGTGATGGCCTTCCAGTTACATCAGTCCTTCCAGCGATTCCCGCTCATCAAGGTGATTACATGAACTTTACTACATACATTTATGAAATATTCAAATGGGCTGCATGTCCTTCTGAGCATTAATGACACACAAAGACAGCAAAGGGAGGAGGGGGAAACACACACACACACACACACACACGCACACACACAGATGAGCAGATGGAAAAAAGAAAAATGAACAAAGACCTCATGTCCTAAAATATGGCACCCATTCTACTTCAGAGTCTTCAAGCATAAAACAAACCATTTTACAATTATTCATGTACGCCATTGTCTTGAGTTTATTTTTCTTTCACACATGATAACTGAGATGTTTGAACTCCATTGACTTTTATTCAGCCAAATTACCAGAAAATCCAAATACGTTGAGTAAATCAGCCGCAGATAAGACTGATTGTATATGTTTTGTCCAGGTTTTAAGAAATTGAGCCCGGCAGTGGAAGATGCATATCTTAAAAACCCGTCTGCTTGGCAGCTGTTTATGTTGTTCAAGACTGATTCGAGAGGAGCATTGATTTCTGCCTTGGAGAAAAAGCGTGTGATGAGGGCCTTCAGAGAGCAGGAAAGAATGAACAAAGACAGAGATTGAGAGATATGGCAAAGATAAAGCAATCAAAGCAAATAAAGCTGACAAAAAGACTAATAAACAGAGGGCAAGAGAGGGTTGAGACACAGCTGTTGTTTTTCTAACTCAGAGATAAAGATTTGGCTTTTTTTTATTTTTCTTCTTCTTATTGGATCCTGCAGTTTCTTTTTTTCTTGCAAAGTAAAGGGAACAAAACATCTCCAAGCTTTTGTCCAGAACTGCACACATGAATATGCAGAGACCATCAACGTGCACTAAGGGCCTAATAATCATGCAGAGAAAGAGTGTGCGTTAAAAATGCATCAGACATTTGGAAAAATAGAATTTAGCTGCATGTCCTCTGCTATGTTTTTTAATTCAGAATTAACTATTCGGAATTATATCACTCAGAAATAAAGTATTCTGCTTCATGCTTACATGTAAATAGTAATTCTGAATTGAGGTTTACATGGAAAACGTGTATTTGCCTTTATTCAATTCCGTTTTAGGTCTGATGGTTGGAAGGGTTCTGATTGGACGGGGCGAACGCGACGTATTCACGTCAACCTTTTCTTTTCATCTACAACAGCAAACCACATAATAAGTACTATTTTCACTTTTATTTTGATTAAAGTTTTGATGCAGCAGCTTGACAATAACATACTGTTTCACTTAAGTTTGCTGAGGAGAATACGGATGGAAATTGGCATTTAGCTAAATGTATTATTAAATAAATAGTCCAACGCTTGCTTCGGGCGGCTATCTTGGATTATGTCGTCACCATTGCATCATCGTGACAGGACGAGCAAGCGCATGCGGAATAAACCAGCCATTTACTTCCTGCGGCAGCTGAAGAAGTTCAGTCTGCCCACAAAGATGATGGTGAACTTCTACAGCTCCATCATCCAGTCCATCCTCTGCTCCTCCATCACCATCTGGTACGCTGCAGCTACGGCCAAGGACAAGGCCAGACTGCAGCGTATCATCCACTCTGCAGAGAAGGTCATCGGCTGCAATCTGCCCTCCCTCCAGGACCTGTACGCCTCCAGGATTTTGAGGCGTGCAGGAAAGATTGTGGCTGACCCCTCCCACCCCGGTCATAAACTGTATCAATCTGTCCCTTCTGGAAGGAGATTTCGGTCCATCAGGACCAGAACCTCCAGACACAAAAACAGCTTCTTTCCCTCTGCCACCATCCACATGAACACACCCCAAGTCACCCACTGAACCCCCCCCCCACCCGATCACCACCTCCATGATGACATTATCTGCTGCACTGTGTATATGTTTATATTTATCCTATTTATTCTTTATTCTCTATCTATCCTTTATTTATCCCTCATCCTTTATATTTATCATTATTATTATTATTATTGTTGCTAGGTTGTTCTTTGTTTTTTATTTTTGTTGTTGTTTGTTTTGTGCACCAACTACCAAGACAAATTCCTTGTACTGTCCTTAAAACTGTACATGGCCATTAAAAACATTTCTGATTCTGATTTACTTCAGATTTAAGTTGAATTCAGAATGGCCAATTTCATTTGGAAATAGGTGTTTACAAGGTGACTTAACTTTTATTCTGAATGAAAGGGGAATTAAAGCTCTCATGTAAACGTGGCCAATGTGTGTATGTGTTCATCACAGAAAGACAAATACTCCTCCTTGTGGCTTTAATTAGCCTTGAGTTACAGCCACCAACATTGAGGTTAGCTGCCGATTTAGCATGGATCCTGCTTTCTGCCACAGCTGTAAAGAGACGGACTACATGTGGAGAGCAGAAAGCTGTGTTTGTGTGCAGGTTAATCAGGCTCACTTAAAGGTCATAAGCTTGAAGTCTTTGATGTTTTGGAGGAAAATAAAAACTAAGTGGATGTGTTGATGCCTAAAAGACGTCATCTGATCAGTGCCGGCAATGATGTGGGGAAAAAAAACTGCAGTGATCAAAGAGGAAGTTTTGACATCACAGTTAAACAAATATATTTTTAGGACTTAATTGCATCGCTTTTGTTTATTCAAAAAAGAAAAAAAAAGACTAAAAAAGATTCAGCATTGATGCTTATCCTTTTTTTCCCCCCCAACAACACAAACACCTACACAGAAACTGCAGAACCCACCCCTGAAGTAACATCCCCCCTCCTGACATTTTTTTTTCATTATAAACATCACAGAGCTAATTCAGGGTGCCAGCCACCTTGCGGCTACCTTTCCCAGGTTAGAACACTTAAAAGCACGCTGAGAAGCTATTAAATGCTGATCCTGACAAGTTTCCTCATGCAACAAAACAATAGATGAGTAAAAGTGTCACCGCTGCTGAGCGGAGTTAGGAGACACCAGCTTGACTCGAGCCCCCCCTCGTTCTGTAACCCACAGCCCAAGTACCAACATCTAACCTGTCATCTAAAATCTGACACCCACTTTGTGTAACCCCTTTTAAACTCTGCCTGTGTGTGTGTGCACGGGGGCGTCGGTGTCTATGCAGTCGACTGGCATCTCTGGAAAACAACAAAGCACTCCCTGTGACACCTACAATCACCGCTCCAAGGCACGCCACCAAGCAGCCATCTTTGTTTTGATGACGAGCCCGCCTCCTTTGTTGGGCGTCTGTTTTCATGTTCTGACTGGGTTCGTAAGCAAGGAGTGGAACGCAAGTCTGTTTTGTAGCAGCTAATCTTCTGCCAAACCTTACACTTCATTTTTCTCTCTTACGGTCCTCCTCACATCTTTTTGCTCATGATTTCAAACACACGAGCACACCCACCCACCCACACACAAACAGGTTTCTACAATACATCTGTGCTCTGAACCAAAGCCATTGGACACAGTATCCTCACTGCACACACAGGGCTTTGTGAGACTGTATGAAAAGGACATACAGAGCAGAGAGAAATGGACTGATGTCTTCTTTAAGTAAGTGTACTGAGGTGATAAGACGAGCTTGATAATCTGACACAGGCTTGCTTTATCATGCGCGGATCTGTTCCCAAGCTGCAAGGCAAACTGTTCAACCTGGACTAGCACGGATGTAGACCGGCCTGGGTGATGGAATGTGCTCAGCAAACCAGCTTTTCATAAGCATAACTTAAAAATAAACTATGTGAAACCTTTTTTTTAAATGACTAAGTCAACATTGTCCATTATACTTCCTCCTTCAGATGTTTTTTTTTTTCACCTTGTCTGCACATGCTGTCAACGGTCAACACTACATGTACTGCAATCTTTTCACGACAGTTATGCATGTTATATTATTGAAATGAAATAAAAACATTTATTTTATTGCGTAATTGTGACCATCACCAGCCCTCCCAAATAAAGGGTGAAAAAAACTTTATTAAGGGGAGAATATAAAGATAGAGCGCAATGATACACCTTAGTGAGGGGAAAGAAACCGGGGAGAGGGAGTCAGGGTAGGACAATGGAAGGGGTGGGGAAGAGTCGACTATTTTAAGTTGTGAGTGTGAAAACGCAGCCTAACGTGTTACCTTGTTTGTCTCTGAAAGAGCAATAAACAGTGTAATTAATGGAGCCAGTAACAAAGTAACAAAGCCTTTAGACATCTGCCTCAAATCCTACACAACCTCCACATGAAGAGATTTTTTTTTTTTTTACTATATTATTACAACTTATTACAAATGCCACAGTAGAGAAATGTAAGGTGAAAAAGACTGGATGAAACCCCTCATTTCCAGAATTTACTGTATGTGAAAAAATAAGGACATTCACAGCTTATGAAAACCAAAAGCCAGGTTATTATTTCAAAGTTAATTACAAATCTAATTAGAATATTCAAATGAAGGTGTGCGTGGTGTGTGAGAGACACAGACACAGGGAGAGAGAGAGAGAGAGAGAGAGAGAGAGAGAGAGAGAGAGAGAGAGAGAGAGAGAGAGAGAGAGAGAGAGAGAGAGAGAGAGAGAGACAGAGAGAGAGAGAGTTTTCCAGTAAGTGGCAATGTGATAACCTGTAATCGGCAGTGCTGCAAACACCTTCTTCCTTTGATGTCCCCTCACTAACATCCAGGCAACAAAGCCGGCCAATTACAAATGAGCTAATTAACTAAATTGTTGATGGAGCATGAAGAGTTCATTCGCTCTGCCGCCTGCACCATGACAACAGTGAATTGGGGTCTTTGTTGTGGAGGTGAGTGTGCGGCCGTGCGAGTTTGCCATTAGCTTTCAATGCTCTCTCACAAACCTATCAGGGTCTTCCATGGTAGAGTGGAATATTTATATGAATCAGTGTGGGTTTGACTTCTGTATTGCTGGAGCAGAACATAGTCAACTAGCCTGTCGGGAAGGTCAAAATGTGCAATCTGAAAGGCAACAATGTTGCCATTGTTCAGCCCCTATAACCACGGAGAAAGTGGTGAGCTCTTGTTTATTTGACTGTTACAGGAATGGTGAGCAAACATCATCTGTTTCTTACTTTAAAAACTGTCCAAAGTCGTCACAGATGCTCTCACAGCCGGGCCACTTGCACACGCCGTGACCGTACAAAGGGTGGGTACCGCCAGTTTCTTCATGTAGTGAACTAGAAACAGATCAGAAAGAAAGTGTTTTAGGAAGAGGAGTGCAGGCGAAGATTGATTTCAACAAATATAATCTGAATAAGGTCAGAATAAAAAGATCAGACAAAACAAGAAAGGACTGGTGCAGGCTTTAGAGTAAACATTAAAAAAAAATATTCTGATAGACAAATCATTTCCATCTAGAGATTAATACTTTGTGTAACCATTTCCATCCCTTTTCCCACCTAATGTCATATACTGTATGTTGACCCATTATTGTCACTTTTAATCTCTTTTCAGCATATTTGATGCTATTTTTTGCCAGTTTAACCACATTCACAATTTCGCATGCCCATTATTTGCCAGTCTAAACTAAATGTGCCAATATCGACAATTTGAACCCTTTTTTTTTTTTACCACTTTTTTTGTTTGTTTTTGGCCTCTTTAATTTGCAACTTTTAACCAATTTCTGTGGTTTTTAAAATCCCATTCCACCACATTTTCCACAATATTTTGGTCACTTTTAACCCATTTTATTGATATTATTCAGATAAATAAATAAATGTGGTTATCATAGATTCATAGAACAATGGATGATAAATTTGCTGACTTTATGGATGGGTCCCACAAATCTCTCCCCTTTACAGATGGTCCTCTCTCCACATGACTCTTTTTGAAAGTTGATGTCTGTGTTCAACTACTTTCAGGTACAGTGGGGGACCCCGGCCTCTGGCACCTTTATTTTGGGGCTGAGAAGGTTCAGAACCACTGGTTTAGGGGAAGGTCTGGGTTAGAATGCACTCAGAAATCCATCTAACTGGGCTTTTAATGCTAATCTGAGAAGTAGTGAAAGCAGCAACTCATAAACAAGTATTTCAAAACAAAATAATCGATATATAAAAAATATATATATATATATGTATATATATATAATATATACACACAGTATATATGTTGATATAGGCGATATTGTAATTTTATATATCGCCAAAATCGAAAACTCGATATATCTTGAATATTGATATACATATTTTCAAAATGGCACCCAAATAAGTTAGGACCCTGTAGAGACAGCACATCCTATTACAGATGACAGTTTAACCTTTAGGCCTGGCACTGGTGTGTGAGAATGGGGACGAGAGTGTGTGTGTGTGTGTGTGTGTGTGTGGTCTGTTGGTGCATGTGTGTGTGTGTTAGTGCTTGCAGTGCTGCTCACACAGTGTTTTACAGAGCGGGGCTTTCCCATATTGATCCACGGTATGTTGGTAAGCAGTGCTCCTGACAATATGCTTGTTCGATCATTACGAGACACCGCCGCACACCCCTCGGGACAAGGGGTGAGATAAAAAGAGAATTCTTCCTCTGCGTTTTCATTCATTTCCACTTCTCTTTTCCTCTCTGTGTACTTTCTAAAGATATCTTTTTCAAGCCTCTTTTAGTGGTACTGGAGAGATAGCATCTACTTTAAACCAATTACACAGCACTTCCACCTCCAGTGTGAGTCTCTGCTAAACCTTCATACACACACAGTAACAGACACACACAAACTGTTACCCTAAGTCCTTATTATAATATCGCCCAAGAAAAGCCTTTGAATAATGCATGGGCCAGATAGGCAGATATGTGAACAGCTTGTGTTTCAGTGCCGGGTGCATTTATAAAAGACGCCATCACAAGGATAAACATCTTGGAAACGCCACTCAAGGCATCACGTATTCTGTTTACATGACAAGCAAGCATGGAAGGTAATTTTCAAAAGAGGAGGAAAAAAAAAAAAGAGAAAGCACTAAATACTTAATGTACAAGCGGGGTTAGCTTGTCATGCCTGCCAGAGATGCTTGTTGGAAGAATGCCTGCCTGCGTAGCTTCTTCTTCTTCTCCTGGCTTTTGATACCAATTCACAAGCTAAGTGTGTTCAATAACATGCACAATCCCCTGGGAGAGCAGGGCTCTTGTTTTCTTGTTTTTTTTCTAAACGCACCACAACAGCAATAAACTACTGAATAAATAAATAAGACACCTTGTTTTTCTCTGAAGTAGCTGGATTTTTGTTGCGTTTTGATGTTGAACAACTAAACACAAAAAGCATGTGTGAACTTCTCCTGAGTGTTGGTACCTCTCTCGCTCTCGTTCCCTCTCTCGCTCCCTCTCTCTTCTGTGGTTGAGGACGGGGGACTGTCCGTTGGCGATGGAATGGTGAGAGATGGGTGGGGAAGCTTTAGCTGGATTGGAGGAGGTAGTTGAGGAAGAGTTGTTGGTGGACAGGTCTAAGCCACTGCCGCCGCCCCCTCCGCCACCACAACCGGTGCCAGCGTTACTGTGGTTGCTGTGTTTGATGCCGTTGTCTTCCAAGTTGTGACCTCCGCCGCCACCGCCTCCAGTCACATCCTTCCATAGCTGCTGGATCTCTGCGGGGCTTAGGCCAGCTGAAGAAAGACGGAGAAAAATAATAACCTCATAAGCCTTTCACAGACATATGTTTCAACTTTGTACATGCTCTTCCTCAATATAACGTTTCATTGAACTTTGTCTTTTACAGCCTTGGCCTCAGCAAACAGCAGAGGTGGCAAAAGTACTAGTCTCAGTACTCAACTAAAAGTATAGACACTTGAATAAAAAAATACTGGTAAAAGTTAAAGTATTGAAGTTGCTCCCTTACTTGAGTAAAAGTAAAAAAGTACATGCTACTAAATGTACTTAAGTAAAAAAGTTAAAAGTAAAACAAATGTTTCTTCAATAATAAGACCGGGTTTTTAAACCAGCAAATTCCGTATCTTTTTAAATAACATGGAGCCAAGTTAAATCTGTTACCGTTGAACACCTGGACAATTTAGCACTCATTTATAGATACAATTTGTAAATGAAATGTTTTAAGAAAAACAAAAAGTGCAAATGCTCAATTAAACCCAGAGCAGCTTTGAGTTTAACATTTTTAAAAACTTTAAAATGTTAACCATAAAACTAAGGGACCGGCCGAACAGAAAAAAAAGCTCAAACTAACACAATGTTAAATTATTAAATTTAATTATTATTTAATTAGTTATCTGGAAACTCCTTATCCCTACCTCATAACAGAGGTGACAAGCAACACAGTACAAATACATCATGACTGTATTTCAGTAGTCTTTTCTGGTTTCTGTATATTTTTTAGCCAAATTTTTACTTTTTCTCCTTACTTTTTCAAACAAAATATATGTACTTTCTACTCCTTATACATTTAAAAATTGAGCTTGTTACTTTTGAGACCTTCGAAGATGACGTCACCACGTAAAAAGACGCAAACCAACAACCACAAAGCTGGAGGAGAAGCTAGTGCTAGTCAGCTGGCTAACATGGAGGAGAAGCTAGTGCTAATCAACATGCTAACATGAAGGAGAAGCTAGTGCTAGTCAACGTGCTAACATGGAAGAGAAACTAGTGCTAGTCAACGTGCTAACATGGAAGAGAAACTAGTGCTTGTCAACATGCTAACATGGAGGAGAAGCTAGTGCGAGTCAACATGCTAACATGGAGGAGAAGCTAGTGCTAGTCAACAAGCTAACATGGAGGAAAAGCTAGTGCTAGTCAACAAGCTAACATGGAGGAAAAGCTAGTGCTAGTCAACGTGCTAACATGGAGGAGAAGCTAGTGCTAGTCAAAGTGCTAACATGGAGGAGAAGCTAGTGCTAGTCAAAGTGCTAACATGGAGGAGAAGCTAGTGCTAGTCAAAGTGCTAACATGGAGGAGAAGCTAGTGCTAGTCAAAGTGCTAACATGGAGGAGAAGCTAGTGCTAGTCAATGTGCTAACATGGAGGTGAGCTAGCCAAGCAGCAGCATTAATACCGAGACGAGAACATAAAGAACCAAGAAGGGGACCACCACCGATGGCCTTATTTAAAATAACTTTTTAAAGTTGTTGGTGTTAAGAATGACTCATGATGGATGCGGGGTGTTCTTTGAGAGCCAAAAAATTATGACATTCTGCCGTTTAAGAACTTTCCATCAAATCTAAACATTTTATTTACACATTTTGAGTGCTAAATTCTCTATTTAATGTATTTCTATGTACCAGTTCTTAAAAATGCTCTGAGTTGTATTGAGCATTTGCACTTTTTTTTTCTTGACACATTTTATTTACAAATTGTATTTATTATGAGTGCTAAATTCTCCAGGTGTTCAAAGGTAACAGATTTAACTTGTTTCCATGAACCAGTTTTCTAGAAGTTTTGTCAAAAAAAAAAAAAAAAAAAAAATGAAATTTGCTGATTTAAAAACCCTTTGTTATTATTAGAGACATTTGTTTTACTTTTTACCTAAGTACATTTAGTAGCATCTACTTTTTTTTACTTTTACTCAAGTAAGGAAGCAACTTCAATACCTTTACCAGAGTAATTTCTTATTCAAGTATCTATACTTTTACTTGAGTACAGAAGACTAGTACTTTTACCACCTCTGCCTGATAACAGCTACTACGAATGCGCTGCCATTTGAGACAAACAAGTGTTTTTTTCCAATGCTTGTTTTTCCAGACTAATAAAGCTGTTGAACTCTGTTGACCTTCTCTCTGCTCACAAACAACTAACAGGTGTTTACTTGGCATGGGCGTGACAAACAGAGCTCATTCATTTCTATTATCTGTTTCTACATCATGAGCTTTTTTCCCCTCTTGTGTCTCTGTGGTTCTCAGTAATTGAAGTAAACAACAACAACAAAAACTGCTGGAACAAAAGGCGGCTGAAGAGTGAAAGGAATTTAAAAAAGAAATGGAAAAACAACAAGGGTTGAGGAACACAAAAGAAATTCAACATCAGACAAGAACAAAGAAACAGAAAAAATAAATAAAAAAATGTCTAAGAAACAAACAATCATGGAGAGAGTTAGGGACAAGCATGCTAATGAGTAAGAGATAGACAGACATACTTAGAGATAACACAACAGGAAAACAGATGCATACAAATTAGACAACAAAAAGTGGGAGAGTGAAGACAAGAAAGAATAAGGAAGAACAAACAAAACTGAAGGCATGTGACACAAAGTATGCATCCGCCCTTTGCTGTGACACATGTCTGACACATGCTTCACTTCAGCCACGTCCACCACTTTCCATCGTCCTTACCTTGCGGGGGCAGGGTCTGTCCTGGGAGAGCGGCCTGGCCTGGAGCAGGACCGGGCAGTGAGAGCAGGCCCTGTCGCTGCATGTTGAGCAGGTGCTGCTGCTGCTGGAGCTGCTGCATCTGTAGTAGCTGCTGCTGGAAGACGAGCTGCTGGGCGGCCAGCTGCTGCTGCTGCTGCTGTTGCTATAGAGCAGAGAGGAGGAGCAGGAGGAGGAGAGTGAGATAAGGAGATAAGAAGTGGAAATTATGAATGGATTACCAGCTGATAAAGAGGGAGAGGAGACAGAACTGTGTCTGGACTTCCTGTTTTGTGTTTCAGTCATGTGCCGTTGCTCATGACTACTTTAAAAAAAACATACACGCAAACTAGGAATGTCACAGTATTGATGATATCACGATACTGCGGCATTATAAGTGCCATAATATTGTCGTGGTTATATCACGGTATTAATTGAAGAGTCGTGCTTAAAATTAAGTTTTGGATTGGCTGTAGCGGACCATTTCAGAGCAAACTACAAGTACCATAATGCTTTGGGGCATTATCATAGGTTACAGGCAGTTGAGCCAATGGCGTGCAACAGTGCGAGCATGGAGGGGAAAGGAAACATGGCGGCAGCCAGCAGAACGAGGTGGAAACGGAGGAGTTTGTAAAACGTGTGCATGATGCAGTGGCTACAAACATTTTGGTTTCACCGCATCGAGAAACCATGAAGGAGAAAAGGTGGATAATATGTAAACACTGCAATGGGCTACTTTTCTGGAAATACGAGCAACACGAGAAGCCACTGAAAAACCCGGCATCCCAAAAAGTTTAAGAACTGTGTCAAACAAACAATCCAGTCTGGTCAAAAAACTGTAAAGGAAGCATTTAGAACCAACCTCCCTCAGAACAGCTCAAGGGCTCAAGAAATAACAAGGTATGTTGCACAATTATAGCCATTTTCTGTAGTTGACAACAAGGGTTTTGAAAGGTTAGTGGATACTCAAATTTTGACTAATTCATCGTTCTCTTGAAAAATCACGTTAAACACAAAATAAGGAAGTTTGCACTACTTTGATTTCCTTGGCTGGTTTTTTTATTATTATTTTATTTGTTACTATGCTGTTTTTATACCTGTGTGGCCTTTAAGAGTGTTCCAGACTCCATTTGAGTTTTTGCACTTTATCTAAAGAGTCTGTTAATAGGCAGTATTCAGTTTATAATGTCATAAATCTAGAAGTATAATAATAAATACAGTCAAAATGGTGAAGAGAAAATGTCTCAATGCTCATCATTCTTGTTATTGCTAGCTTTGCTGCAAACTGTGTGGCTCCCTGTAAAACCGTGAGCTTTCCCACAATGCTGCAATAATTATCGTACCGTGAGGGTACAACCGGGATTCTACCCAACCGTGATATTTAGATATTGTTACATTCCTAATGCAAACACAAGCTACACTGACAGAGCAGCTTGTGTACCTCTTTTCAGTGTTTGTATCTTGTGGTTGTGATATAATCCCCTCCATCAACCCTGATAGTTAATTGTCTCACTTCCACTGATGGCCTGTTACAGCTTTTGTGGCCAGAGGAAACATGTAGAATGCGTCAATACTCCAGCCTTCTCTGGCTCCATCTCAGCACTCAAACAGTTGTTTATCGCTGTGCCAGACAGGCGTTATGCAAGTTTTGTACAAAAAAAAAAACAACACAAACAACTACAAACACATTTATCTCAGTCACTAAGGCAAACAAACAGGCAGCGAGGAAGTGGATTTGTACAGAGATCAAAGCCTTACCCAGACAACCACAACATGTATATTTTAAAGCGCCATAGCAGAAGAAAATAGAACATTTGCAAGGTTTTTTTCCTTTTGTTCTTGTCCTCTTTACACATTTATTAGCAGAAAGGTCGTGGTCACATGTTGTCTGTGTGTTTGCATTGTCATGTACCTGGAACGGGGAGGGGGGGGGAACTTGTGATGCGCTCACTGGAAAAACAGGCTACATAATGGAGTAGTGGAAAGAGGCATCTCCACCTCGCCTCAAGAGAAATAAAAGACCAATTTCTATTCCGTATTTGATGGTGAGGCTCCCTTGAAAAACTCCATTCGCAAATCCAAACAGAAACAAAGCCGTCGGGAGGTCAGTTGTGACTTTCTGTTGGGGGGCAACATAATGGGTTGCTGGTGGAGACACTTAAGTTTAAGGGATGGAAAAAGTACCGACAGAATTTATGTATTTATGTGACGCCTTCTGTCTTTCCTTATCAATTTGCTTGGTTTGGTGTGTTGTTTAGAATTGGCCCCAGACTGGCTCTTTAGGTGCAGTGCCAGTGCCGTTACGCAAATATGCTTACGGCTGTCATGCTCGTCTCAGCTCGCCTGGAAGCCAGAGAGAGAGAAATGAGACAGAGCCTTGTCTGTCCACTGACTGCCTGTCACTGTGATTTATGTGCTTTCCAACTTCCGTGGTGGCACATGTGTTTGTACACCGACAGAAACAGTTCATTAACGAGTTGGATGCAGGACCCTTCCTATAAATCAGAGAGTATGTGTGTGAGCATGTGTGCGCACGTCCCTTCAGACGATCCGTTAATGAAGTTGGACACAGGGATGAAGGTGGAGGGGGACACTCGAGGGTGGCGTGTAATGAAGTTTATGCACTAGTCCTAAAATAAACCATGGTGTGAAGTTTGAAAGTTGAGCAGATGCTTGCAATGGTGCACACCTACCTCTTTAGCCTGTTTGCCAGGATGTTGCTGCTGAAGAAGTTGAAGATGAAGCTGTTCCTGTTGCTTCTTGTAAAACTCCTGCAGGTGTTGCTGCACACAAACAAAGACGTACCCATGAGATGAAAAGCCGAAACTATACTTTTTTTTTTTTCAAAGAATAAAGTATAATATAAAATAGGGCTGGGCAATATACTGAGATTTAAGACATATCAAGTTTTCTATTTTGGCGATAAAGAAATGGACAAAATCGCCTATATCGATATTTATATTTTTCATAGCTTATTTTGCATTAAAATACTCATTTTAGGAGTCATTTCTTTCACTACTTCTTAGAATAGCATGAAAAGCACATTTAGAAGGGTTTCTGAGCCACACTACAGAACTCACTCACACATGCTGTCCCTTATAGGAGAAAAAGCCAAAAGTGGAACATATTGTTTGTTAATAACTAAGAATCGTCTTCCTGGTCAGACTTTATTTGAATTAAAAATATGGAGATTTATAATCTATATCGTCATTTTAAGAAAAAGTTAAATAAATAATAAGAGAAAAGAGAAATTGTTTTGCTGATTATAACAACAGAAATAAGTCCTCACATGAACTCAAACTACAGACAGAGAATATCTCAAAAATTATTATTTTTTCTCCATAACTAGGTCTGCATAACAATAATCCCCTGCAAAAATAACCATGTCTTTGATCTGGCACTGACACATTTTTTTTTGTGTGGACTATTCATGGATCAACTTTACATGTTTTCTTTAACACAGGCGTGCCCTGGAATTTTCTCTGAGTTAGAGCCTTTCCTTGCTGTGAAAACATTAAGCAGACATGATTTTAGTAATATCACATCTCGAGTCGGGTTGCTAACAATGAAGAAAATTACTCCAAATGACTGACAGCCTTAATTAAACTATTCTCTTTTTCTTAATCAAATCTATGAATGAGAAATGGGTTTTTTTAGCTGTGACGAGAGACTTTTCTAAATATTACCACATCTGTCGGCTAATGCTCAGCTTCTGCTTCTCGGCCTGACTGTGTCCTACTCTCGCCGTCCCTGATGGATGCTTGTCAGGGAATTGAACCAGTGACATGCAAGAGATGGTTAATTAGAGGTGACAAGAACAAGTATGTCAATTTTCTGATTTCTCTTGGTAAGCGTGTCAAGGACACGGGGCGGCGCTGACTTGGCACAAGAATCCGGTGCTGCACAGGGATGACTCAGGTGTGCTAGCGGTGCTAATGACTTCTACACTTCACATTAATGGAGATGATAATTATGCAAGTGTTTTGCACTGAGAATACGCGACTAAACTAGGACATGTGACAATCTATTTGCCCTGTCGGTGGTGAGCGGGGCCTACCTGCTGCAGCATCACAGCCTGCTGCTGCTGGAGCAGAGCCTGGAGCTGCTGGGGCGAAAGCACCTGCTGCTGGAGGATCTGCTGCATCTGTTGTGGAGTGATCACCTGGGGACTCATCATGGCCACTGACACTGGAACCTGGACATGGGCGAGAAAGGCACAGAAAGTGAGAACTGGGAATACAAAAAAATACATCATCAGGCCTGATCTGGTTGAAATAAGTTGAGCATGTAAGACTAGTGATGGGCAGTAACATGTTACTGTCATCTGTTTACTTTTCCCAAATAACAAGTAAAGTAAGGGATTCTAATTGAAGAAACAAGACATTGCAATACAGTTATTTTCCCGCAAGCAACTGCGTTACTAAATGAAACCGTCTTGCTAACTCAAAGTACCGACACTACCGACACTACTTTGAGTTTGACTCCGTAAAAGAGGACAAACACACGAGCGTCTGCTGAGCACTCGGCGTGGGAAGAAAACTTGTATCTACATCGAAGAATTCCACCTCAAATCTGAGCAAGCCCCTAGAAAGCCGGCACAGGAATGTATAAGTCGTTGAGTCCCAGATCCCACTGCTGCTGCTACAACATCCACTTCCATCGAGCCAAACTCCGTGGGACCATCGACACTGACAGGAGTTAGTGCTGGTGAACTAGCAAAGTTTAAATGTTCAACAATTTTCTTCAAGTCAGAAATTGTTGCATTTAATTTCATTTTTGCTTGATGCAATGTGCATAGTGTTAAAAAATGGTTTCATTTGATAAAATGTTTAATGTGGCACAGGCCAAAATAATAGAATTAGGCGGAAAGGTCTACTGTTTAATATTTTGTGCATCACATTTTTCAAAAGTAACTTAATTATATTAAGTAAAGTAATTAAAGTGCCTACTTACTTTTGAAAATAAGTAATCAGTAAAGTAACTGGACTATTTCCTTGGAGAAGTAATCACTAATCACTAACTAATTACTATTTCCAAGTAAATTGACCAACATCGTCTAAGACGGAGGATGTCAAAAAAGGTAATTGACCATAATTCTGTGGATTTACTTTAAAAGTGTATGTTCTTATAGAACGTGAAAGCAGGCGTTCTGGGGCTGGGATGCTCTGCAGCACAGAGGAGATAGTGAAGGACAGATGGGTGCTATGCCTTTGTGTTGCCTGACTCATTTTCCATGCTAACACCCCACTGGGGAAAGTAAGGGATTTAAATAGACATAGACCCGTAATTAGCAGGACCCTTGAACCCCCCCACTTTGATGTGAAATGCAAAAACGCACAGCTCGAAAGTTGATTAAAACTACACTGATGAAGTGGACGAGTGGCAGGCACAATCAGTGGGCACTGTGATCAATTCCTTTCCATGTTCAGAACTACAAAAATAAAAAAATATATATATTCTCAGCTGTTTATCTTCCCAGCGGAAAGCTTTAAAATTCAACCATATGCACACTTGTTTCTTCGTCTCCAGTGACTGTTGCTATTTACCAATGTACAAGATGTATACTTATATCAACATATAGCCTGTATTACTTGTTTAGTGGCAATGCTATAAAAACCTGAAAGTTTCCTCTAGGTGTGGCTGCTGAAAACACTACAAATTAGGTGAGAGAGTAAACATTTTCATTCCCTTTATTTGCTAGCTGCTTGGAGAAACCCACTTCAAGACAATGATTATTTATTCTTCATTCGCATATGACCTTTAAAATGGTATCTAAGCAGCTTAGGTGCTATTACGTTTGTGTCTCAGTTCTAATGCAGTATATTTGTCAACAGAAATCCGTGATAAAGAAGCTTTTTGCACTAGACTGAGATTAAAACATCAACACGTAGCGGCGCCGTCCCTGATGCTAATTGCTGCCGTGTTTGGCACAGAGCTGCAGTGACAGTAGCTAGCCTATATGGTGTGTCAAGGGGCCAATGAGACATCCCTGTCCTCATCGCCAGCTAATCAAGCTGGCTTGATTACTTTCCATGCATATGTCTCTTCTTCCTCTCTCGATCCTCCTCTTTCTCTCTCTCTGTCAGGCCTTGACACGTCCTTGTTTAGCTCTCCTCTCCTCGACGCCTACCCCCCAGCCCAGGTCCCCCCCACCCCCCACCCCCCTCCTCTTTGATTAGCCGAGACATTTGCATGGTCACTACACATTTTTCATTTTAGAAGTCATTATGCATTAGTGGCTCCTGATCGCCCGCCTTGACTAATCCTGATGAACTGAAAATCACAGCTGAAGGTCAACTTCCAGTCGGCCCCGCTGCACATTCATATTCATATTCAAACAAATCCTGCCTCCATTGTTCATTAGGGTCTTAGAGAGAAGGGACTCCGTCTAAGGTGGATGGGATGAAGGTGGAGGAGGAGGACGTTGTGGCACACCGTGTGTCTTATGTGGACCAGAGAACTTGCATTCACAATAAGCAAAGATGTCTCACAAAAGCCTTCAAAGTTGTAAATTAAACCGTCCAAGTGTAATTATGCAAATACTGTGCTTACATGTTCAATGTTATTAACACTTAAAGGTACATTTGCAAGGCGATTAATTCCCCCCCTTCCTCACAGTCACACAGTTTATTTGTTGGATGCTTTTGCAATAGGCTGAAGACTGATGCACTCATTAGGGCTAATAATTAGCTGCTGGCTAAATAATTCTTTGCACTCAAGAAGAAAGCCAACTTCAGACAAAAAGGGTTTTCACTTAAATGTATGCATGTACAACTAAAAAAAAAAAAATACTTCACCTAATACATTCATGGATAAGTATGGAACCAGGAAGGTGAAAATGAGTAATGAAGCAAAAAACAAAACAAAAAGAACAACAAGGTTTCAGCAAAGCTCAGCAAAAATGAAATGAAAACAGCAACCAGGTTCTAAAATGATCCCTGGCTTTTAGAGACAAAGTGTGTGATAATTGTCTTCATTTGATGCAAGTAGGAAAAAGAGTGAAAGAGAAAAAAAGAATAAATGAAGGGGAGAGGAGCCACTGGGCCTTGTCCATTGTGGAGTGCAGCACAATGCTAATTCCTACATTTAACTGCATGCTTTTCTGCTTGACGTATCAGGGGCTCCAAGATGAAAGTAGATAAGTAATTGCTCTCCTGGTTCTTATTCTTCACTGACAACCCATAAATTTAATTTTACACACACGTTCATTTACATTTTCGAGTATATGACATGATAATTGCGGGAATATAACACCTCCATTCTGCTGGATACTGCAGGAGGGCTTGATTGACGTGAGCGGTGAATTGAAAGGAACAGGAGGCTGAATTGCTTCTCCTTGAAATGATTTTGCCACAAAGGGATAAAATTAATGAGCATTTAGAAGACGTTGGCAGTGGCGTAAACATCCACACACCATGAATAGACATTCTATGGTGGAAGAAGAGCTGGGATATTTCAGCTGGGCTGAGCCTCTGTATCACTGTGATCCAAAACAAAACATTTCCATTATTGGTGCACAAAAATATGGATGGATCCCCTAAAATATTTGAAATTAGCTGTAGCTGAGGCAAATGTTTGACAAATGGAACTTGGTTTTTAGAGAGAATACGTACATATCATAGTGTTTTCTGGATACAGATAGAAAGGAAATAAACAAGTGAATTTGACAATAAAATAATAATAGTGGATAGTCAGTATTTTGGAGGGTGAATCTAATTAAAAGATGTTTATTGATGTGAGAGCTAGATATGATGAGAGCTTCCACCTGCTCCAGAGCCTCATCCTGTAAATGCATCCCCAGGTTGCGTCTAGCCTAGGATGAGGCTGTCTGGAAGGGGTCTTTCCAGTCTACTGTGGGCATTCCCAGCAGGGCTTCAAACTCAGCCTCCATGGCCACCATGTAGTGCAGGGACGTACGGTGAGGTTTGTGAGTCAGATTTACAAATATTTTAACCTATTTACAGAGTAGTTTAAATTCACCATTCAATTGGCAGCTAGCACAATGACTACTGGTTGTGTTTTATATTTCATATCAACATTATTACACACACACAGACATATTTGACCATGGAAGAACATTATATTCGTAGCGCTTCAGAGAAGGAGCGCATTTGCGTTGCATCCTCACTGTTTTCTTAATTTGCCATTGCAATTCCACAATTCATACTATGAAAATAAAACTGGTGTATTCATGGTCTTACCTTTACTCTTAGTGTCTTACACACTGATAAAACTAAATTATGTTCTCAGTTTAGTCAACAACAGCAGAAAGGCAATTTTAATGGAAGATTGTTCAAATTCAACGTAAATTTCACAGACAATGAAATATGTATTCATCATCAAATTCTATCAAATTTGTTAAAATCACATTTGAAGATGTTAGTTAACTACAGCTCGCAAAATTAACCTTATTTTTTTTACCCCTCCAGCAAAGGTGATTCAACTGATGCAACTGTTGCAAAAGTTGGCAACACATTCAATTCTACAGTAGCACTTCCAGTGATGAGATGGCTAAAAACAGGAAGAAAATCAGAGTGCCGAGACCAGGTATTCTCTCTCTCCAGGACACACTGGGTATCCTGGTCTCCCATTATGTCGAATGGAACAGAAAGAGAGACTAATTTAATTGGACTATTTCATACAAATGAATTAACAAAGCTCTTAACCACCAACTCCTTTTACTATTTTATCCTAATCGTCAGAGCATCCCAGGGGGCACGGGGCTAAATCCCAGACCGCACACTGTAGCTCGTGGACTCCCGACCTCTCCCCTCTCTTTAGGTTGACACTGCTCATTTACTAACCAATTACCGCCAAACGTGGCCCCAATGATTATTGATAGCCAGGAGTCTCCACCAAAGTACGAGGGCGGATGAAGCTCAAGTTGTGTGGTATGCAAGTGAAGGCGTGTGTTTACCATGTCAGATTACACAATCATGCATGTGAGGCCTCACCCAGACGCCTGAAGCTTTTGGGTAGATCGATACAGTAGATTGTCAGGACTGAAGCTAAGTAGATTACTGAATGTTTTCTGGAATCAATTTCCATAGCAGTTTGGCAGCAATGTGAGGAAGGAGCAATTTATCAAAACATAAAGACCCATCATGTAAAAAGCCTCTAATAGAAAGCCAGAGGAGATTGTGATGGGCTTAGCACAATTTCCATATTGATTTATCTCTACATGTAGAAAGTCACTGATTAAGCCTTGTGATGGAGCGTGCACCAAGGGAAGCTGTGCAACAGAGCTCGTGCACATTGTTTGTGTCATTATCGGCATTAATTGTCACACCTTTATCATAAAACTGGCACAATCCACTGATGGCTGATGCTCCCCTGCAGGCACGCAAAGTTGAAGAGTAAAATCAGAGCGATGTGAGAAGTACAAGCTGAAGGTATTAAAAGAAGAAAGTAAGGAGGGGGAGTCACTAAAGAAAGAAAGAAAGTCAGGAGTGTAAGTAAGAGCAGGTAGGAGGAGGACGAGGAGGGGGAGGAGGGGGAGCATCTTCGCTCTGAAGTTGCAGGTAATATGGCCTCCACTGGATCAGCCTCTTCATCAGTGACACACAGTAAATTACAAGTGCTTCAAGCAGCTCAGTGAATTATAGTTCATCACTTGGAAAGGCTTCCCCCCTCACCGCCGACGCCCAGGCGTATCAGATCTGCCGGTTAGGATCCAATTAACACCCTGGCCAGAATCATCTGATTGCATGTGTAAGGGCTGGTATAACTCGTTTATTGCTCCCATGTATCTTCTGTCACAAGGTAAATTTGTTGCTGCTACATCAAAGGTCTGAGCTACTTTTTTTTTTTTTATCCCTCCCTCTCACATTCTCTTGATCCCCCAAACTCAGCTACCTTGCCTTGGGGTTGCATTTCAACTTCTTTTGCATCACAATGATGAACCTGCTCTGTCCTCGCAATTTAGCAATCGTGTCCTGTAGCTGTTGTAAATGCAGGGAGGAGAAGAAGAAGAAAAAAAAGGTCGGGAAGGAGATGAGGCAAAAAAAAAAAAATCTTGTTTTCTGGTTACAAAAGCAGCAACTAAGCATGTATGACTTAAAATATGCTGACAATTTTTTTCCTGCTCCTCAGTCAACAGAAGTTTTGCTCATGAATAACAAAATGTTTGCCACCTCTTTTTTTCCTACTTTCTCTGTGATGATTTCTTTCTTTCTCTCTTTATTCTTAGATTCAACCAGAGGGGATGCAGCAGAGAGATATTCATAAATGTAAATGTGAGGTGTCATCCGTTAGCCATACACACTGAAACTATCCAACTTGTACTCAAATCGAGCGCCACAGACCTTTTCCATGCATCCATGTGTAGCTGTGTGTAGCAGCTAACCTTTAAGGCTGCTTTCACACAGGGATGGTCCCGGACTCGAGCGGAATAGGAAAAGAACAGCTGATAATTCTATTCTCTTGATTTGGCTCGGTTTGCGTTTACAGGATGGTTTTAGTTTTAGATCAGCTTCAAAATAAGACATAAAACCCTGTCTGGTACAGAGCTGCTGGTTCATACGTTTTTTAGCATAAAAAAGAAAAAGGTGAGGGTAAAGCACGTCAGTGACTTCCTCAATCACTTCTCCTCAGCACGTTACAGTGCTCAGGGAAAACTACGCTTCATCAAAAAAAATCTAGCAGAATTTCTGGGCAAACGAATCCGAGAGTGGGTATACTTCTGGATTGGCCAACTCAAACACACTCCAAAGCACGTGTCAAACTCAAGTCCGGCCCTTTAGAACATCAAATTCTGCCCGCTCGATAAAGTAAAAATCACAGAAAAATCTAGAAACATTTTGTAAATTACCAACTAATTCAGTTGTAGATATCTCATGCCCTTCCAAATACAAAAATGTCAATTAAAATCCACAGTATTTGCAGAGTTCAGTTTTCCAGTCGTCATATCACATTTCGGCAATCTCAAATTATTACAAGAAATTTCCCCAAATTCCCATAATCAGGAAAATTTGACAATCCTGTAAGGACTGATATACCCATATTATTCATAATTTATACTCTAAAGTACAGACCAGGTCACATTAATCAATTTGCTCTTTTTCCCACCTAAAATGTGTGACCCACTTAAGCTCAAACTAGTCTGTATTTGGCTAGATTTAAAGTAAAGTTCTTGTATAAAGGTATTTGAAGCTTGAAAGAGGTCGAATAATTGCTAAACTTGTTGAAGGCAAGCTTAATTGAGCATTGAGCAGGATCTGCATTTGAATCTGAACTTTGTGGGCTTCAACGTAGAAAGGTGGCGATTCTGCCCCCAACAGTGGCCAAGGCTAATGTTTTTTTTTTATTCAGAATTAATTATTTTGGATGAAAGTGTTCTGCTTCGTGTTTACATGGATATAGTAATTCCAAATTGAGGTTTAAATGGAAAACAGGTTTATTCAGTTTTATTCAATTCCACTTTAGGTCTGGGGGTTGGGAAGGGTTCTGATTAGACAGGGGGCAAATTTGACAGAGTCTGTTCCGTTTGCTGATGTCCGTATGTGTGTAATAAGTTTATATCTATGTTTATATGTTTGTGCTTCCGTCCATCCACTCTTTTCATTATATCCATGTCTTCTAAGGCTCTTATTAAGTAATTGTACTGGCTTGAGTCTGGGAGGTCATCTTGGGTTATGTCATCACAAGCGTGTCATCGGGACTGGACAAATTAACTTAAAGCGGATTTAAGCGTTTAAAAGATTGAGGAATTATTTATCGGAATTAAAATCGGAATGAACAAGCCACCAAATTCGGGTTTAAGTTTAAATCGGAATTACCATTTTCATTAGGAATTAAGTGTTTTCAAGGTCAGTTTAAAGAATATTTAACTTTTCTTTTAAAATAAAGGGGAATCAAAGCTCTCATGTACACGTGGCCAGTGAAGTACTATTAGACAACTTAGAATTAATTATCAATGAGCAAATCCTGCCCTATACTAGGGATTGTAAAACTTGAAAAGGAAGAAAAGTTGCAGTCTTAAAAGTGGCGCAAAGTGAAGTTCTGCAACATCAATCTTGCCATCATGGTGCTTGTGTTTGTGCACGGCTGTGAGCTGTGTGTAGATGCATTACAGACGTGCAAGCCCAAGCGAAACAACTGTCAGATTCATAGGCCTCTGTAATCCTCTCTGCCGCTCCTTGTCCGCATTTCTTTATTTGTATTCCAAATGTCAGTGTATAAATGCCTTTCAGAGGAGGGATATTGCCATATAGAGGAGCTGAGGGAGGGGAGGAGAGCAGGAGAGAATGGGAGCGGAGACGAGAGGGTGTTTGTGTGCCATGAGAGAGCCGTGTAAGCAGCCTGGTGGAGGCAGGGGGATTTACAGGAAGAAATAGGTGTTTATTGAGTGCTCCCGTGGGCTTACTGTGTAATAATAGACCTGTCACATTACGCAAATGTAGAGAAGCAGCTTGTCTGTGTGCGTGTTTGTATGTGTGTTTGTTGGACTCGTCTTTTCTCCTGCATGCACGAGAATGCCACAAACTGCCTCCCTCCGCAATTCAACTCTGAGAAGCAGCCATGAGCAATTGGATAGAATTAGTCAGGCGAGAGCCTTTAGTCACTAATACAAGTAATTAAAACTGCAATCTGAGGCACTTAGATGCTTGTGTACTAAATAATTTACATGCCATGATCTATGGATCACTTCTGCTTTAATACCAAAGATGGAGAATACGAGGAGAAGAGACAGGCGCAGGATTTATCCGTATCTCTGCCGTAAGCAGGATGTCATGGTAATATTAATCCTTTTCCCTACTTTCTGCACTAATCATACAAGGGGATCAATCCCCTTGGTGGAAAACATGTAACTTGATTACATATGGCTGTCTAGTTGTAAAGGTAATGAAATGTTGCACTGCACCTATTTTGGCCTCATAATCCGAGTAAATAAGGAAGTAAATGCAGAATTTGAAATCTGATTGTAGAAGAGCTGAGCGTAAATGGAGAACAAAAAAACTCCAAATTCATCTCGAACTGTACACAATAAGTCTGCATAAATTCAATGATGGCTTGTTCAAAGCGACGCAGCAATACTTTTCTGAAATTATTGCTAAAAACGTCAACAACTCTCGCACATTGTTTTCTGTATTTGAAAAGCTCACAACTCCCCCAGATCAGATAGTACCTGAATTACTGTCAACTGGAAAATGCAATGAATTTGCTCTATATTTCAATGAAAAAATATAATCAATAAGGTCAAACATCAGAACAAACCAGCAAAATAACACAGCTTCAACCACTGAGAGGTCAACTGCATTGTTAAATTTTATTACAATGAACCCAAAAACAATAGAGGAAACTATTTAGCAGCTGAATTCATCAACATGTTGCCTTGACACAATACCCTCAAACTTCTTTAAAACTGTTGTAAAGTCAATTTTCAACTCCAGTCAGGCACCGTACCAAAATCCCTGAAAGCCTCTATACTGGATAACTATAGACCAATCAGCAATCTTCCATTCATGGCCAAGATCATTGAGAAGGTGGTCTTCACCCAACTGAGTCAATTCTTAACATTCAACAAAAATATTTAATGAATTTCAGTCAGGCTTTCATTCTCATCACAGCACAGAAACTGCTCTTATCAAATTCAGGAAAAGTATTTGTTCTTGGACCCCTTCTGTTTGGCCTTTATATGCTTCCTTTATGACAACTTTTACAGAAATGTAAGCAAATGTAAGCAGATGACACACAACTATATCTATCACTGAACCCAGATGACTATGGTCCCATTGAGGTGTTGTGTGACTGCTTAGAAAAAGTAAACTGCTGGATGATTGAAAACTTTCTTCAACTACATCATGATAAGATGGAGGTGACTGTTCTGATTGACTCAGATCTTACATTCAGCTGTCAGATCAAATCTATCACAAAAACAGCCTTCTACCACCTCAAAAACATCTCCAGAGTGAAAGGTTTAATGACTCAGAAAGATCAGGAGAAACTGGTCCATGCTTTTATCTCCAGCAGACTGGACTGTTGTAATGGTCTTCTGACAGGAATCCCCCTAAAGAGCATCAAACAGCTACAACTGGTTCAGAACGCTGCAGCTCAGGTCTTAACCAGAACAAAGAGGTCAGAGCACATTAGTCCAGTTTTAAAGTCTTTACACTGGCTCCCAGTCAGCCTCAGAATAGACTTTAAAGTTCTGCTGCTGGCGTATAAATCTGTGAATGGGTTTGGTCTAGAATCCATCAGTGAGATGTTAGTCAGGTATGAACCCAGCACGTCTCTCAGATCTGGTCAGATAGTGGAGCCCAGAGCTCACAGTAAACATGGTAAAGCTGCTTTTAGTTGTTATGCTGCAAAGAAGTGGAACAAACTGCTAGCAGAGCTGAAGTCAGCATCCAAATTGAACATTTTTAAATCAAAGCTAAAGGCACTTTTTTTCTCTACTGCGTATGATTGAGAGGGAGATTTTTGGTCATGTTGTAATGTCTTTGTTGATGATTTTAAATGTTTTTTGCTGCTGACTTAAATGTTGTAATTAATTTTAAGCTGTTGAATGTTTAGCCTTGTGTATAAAATGTGCTATACAAATAAATTTGCCTTGCCTTGCCTATATAAAGAATAACTGTTAATACACTCATGACTGTCTACTACTGTACTGGTAGGGGTGAAAGTAATGGATTAGTAGTCATGTTACTGTAATTGAGTCACTTTTATGGACACGTACTTTTTTGAGTATATTTCTCAATCAGTAATTGTACTTATACTTAAGTACGTTTTGAAAGAAGTAAAGTCATTAGTTACATTTCTACACCCAACAGTTACTGAGTAAAATATATTTTTTTGTTTTAAAATGATCAACGGGTATCGTGAAACTACAAAAGATGAAATGACAAGACAACAATCAAATGCATGACATCAGACTAAACGTAATGCACGGCGCCGAAACAGCATTAAATGGAGGATATTTTCTCAGTATTTTTTTATTATTTTGAATTGAATTCATTGGTGTTATTTTATCTAAAAAAATCGTAAATTATATTATATTTACTGTATGCAAGTAACTTTTACTTTGAGTACTCTTTGAATGAGCTACTTTTTATTATATTTTATTACTTCTTCTTGAGTAGGTTATAACCAGATGCACTGGTCTTTTCTTGAGTATCACATTGACGGGAATATCTGATGACGCTGTGCATGAAGACTTTTTTGGAACAAAGAGGTTAGGGTGTTAATAAAAGATGGATCAACAAATGGATTAGCTAGAAGCTGAGGACAGCCTGATTGGTGGGCCCCTGTGATTCATATTGATTCATATCGTCGACGAAGGCAAGGAGTAAAGTAAGGAAATGTAAATATTCAATATTTACAATTCACTGGTGTCATTAGAGGCAGGGGCTTTAACACGGGTTGAGGGCTACCAATGCACCTGCACACAGCTCTCTTTCAATATTGTTCCCTATGAAATGAATTGTACTGAGCAGGCATTTGTAGATCAGGATCCCATTTGTTTGAATTAATTCACTCTGGCATACAATTTGACTAGACTTAGAGTTTATGTCTGATAACCAGTGCTTTTCTTTCAACTTAAACAACAAAACTGATCATATGAAAGAGTATTTCATAAAACTCGAGCTGAAATGCATGGAAATCAAATAGATTTAGAGGGATTGCATCAGTCTTTGCCAGGCTTATCTCTTTTTCCAGTACATAATTAGGTACACAGGGGTGTGACTCCAATTGAAGGTGTCGCCATTGTTAGACTCCGTGAAAATATCAACGGGTGAGGTTAACGCCAATTTCCTGTCATTAATGAAATGCACTGAGCTCCTAATGAGGTAAACCATTGCTCCTTGATAACACTTATTAGCCAAGTGTCGGGCACAGACTCCAACACTTCAATTTCAAACAGCTAAAAATAAATTTACTGATGGAGAAAAAACTATCTTACTACAAAAACACAGAGCAGATGTCAGGAGGACTTACATAATTTGTCTTATTGACAAAGCAGCTGAATAATAACAATAAAAAAAGCACACAAAAAACGACTCGCCAACAGCCGCAATGGAAGACAAAAGTGTTAATGTGCATACGTGTGAGCGTGGTGTCGGCGTGAAACTATTGTGTACAAGTGTGACCTTTACGAAACCACTGACAACAGAAGTGGACAGCTCTACAAATCAATAAGGTAAATTAGCGTCAAGGGGTGGAAATGACAGGCGGGGGGAAAAATTAGCTGTCCGTGTTGGGCTCTTGTTAAGCTGACGTTTCTTTCAAATAATAACTAACCTCTGTGTTGTCATTTGTCTCTGACACTATGGATGTATCGGAGAAAAGCACGCAGATCAAAGACGACCTCTAGTTTGTTA
Source organism: Gouania willdenowi (assembly GCF_900634775.1). Taxonomy (NCBI): domain Eukaryota; kingdom Metazoa; phylum Chordata; class Actinopteri; order Blenniiformes; family Gobiesocidae; genus Gouania; species Gouania willdenowi. The sequence continues at coordinate 15,515,610 of NC_041049.1, forward strand.
TCCTCCTATTATAAGCTTGGGAAATATTCAAAGCCTTGTTGTGCAGTCAGCATACTTGTGTTCAATTCATGGCCCGGGGGCCAAATCCGGCCCTTTGGTCTATTCAATTTGGCAATGCAAGAGAATGTAAAACTGACGGAGACAACATGAATCATTTTATAAATGATATTCAACATAATTTGCAGAGGCTCACAGTTTCTCCCAGTGCTTTTATCGCATGATTGCAATCATTTTTAATGTTAAACAATGGAAAAAACTAAAAATTCTGACGAAATCCTTTAATTTTCCTTAAATTATTACATAATAATTCACTTAAAAAGTAACTAAACCCTAAATACCTTTTTTTTCTGCTGAATGCAAATGTATTTGGGTATGAAGTAGTCCTGTTGATTGATCCTGGTCCAACTCTCAACATTTTAGTCAAAATATTTCAATTTGGCGTAATTTGCTGTAAACTGTAAGATTGACTGCCCTCTATGGGGTGAAACCTGGCTATTACAATTGATTTTTGCTATTGGCTGAGAACAAGATCATGTGACAATTTGGGACCATCTTGTGTCACAAACAAGCACTGTTAGCCCCGCCCCATTTATAAAAACTAGCTTCTGTGGGCTCTACAATCTGTGGTGAGCAGGTTAGTAAATAGGGAGGTATATTGAGTAATGACTAGCTCAGGTAGTAGAGGGTTGTCTTCTGATCGAGAGGTTGGGGGTTCGATCCCAGTACCTGACTATGTGTCGAAGTGTCCTTGGGCAAGACACTGAACCCTAAGTTGCTCCCAGTGGTCGACTAGCGCCTTGCATGGCAGTCCTGTCCCACTGGTGTGTGAATGTGAGAGTGATTGGGTGAATGAGCTGATGTGTAAAGCGCTTTGGGACTGCTTCAGTGTGGGGATAAAGCGCTATATAAATCAAGTCCATTTACCATTTAGCTAACAGAGCATAGATTGTCCTAGTGGCCGGTCAGGGAAAAGCAGGGGTTTCGTTACTCTTTAATTACATAAAAATTGGTCACACAATATAGGATATTTAAAGTGAAGATCCTGTTGGGACTGATATCTATCACTTATTGCTTGGATATTGTGAGTTCTTTACATATTTTTGTATTTCATGTATAAGTGCAAATTAGGACCCAATATTGTTGAAATTACTTGTTTTCCCACCTAAAATCTGTGGCCCACTTGAGATCAAACTTCTTCCTGTTTGGCCCCTGAACTAAAATGAGTTTGACACTCCTGAGTTAACACAGTCGCCACATGCTTCTGGCTCATAAACTGTGCACAAATGACAACCTTTGCTGAGATCTCAGCATTGTGTTTTTTTCATGTGCCGCCTTGCTTCCTGGAGACTGGATTTAGGATTCCAATGACAGGTCTGAGGATTGCGCTGGCAAATCAAACACACTTTGGAGGAACGGAGGAAATCTTCTCGTCGAAGGAACATGTATTATGGATGGACTTTAAAGAGATTAGAAAAGGGGAGCTGTTTTTACCTGCAGTGGACGATGCTTGTCCTGGCTCTTTGGAGATTTCAGGCCACTGCCTGGTTGCTGCAAGAGTAATTGCCTCGCTACTTGTAGGGCCTGGGAAGAAGAAGAAAAAAAAAAAAACAGACCGCATGAAAACCAAGTGAGAGAAAGATATGAATCAAGAAGGAATGAGATGGTCAAAATAAACAATTTTCTAGGGGCTGATTCCAAAGATAATTGAAACCTTTACAGATAAAGCCAACATCTATACCTGAGAGTTGTTTCAGACATCATCTTCCTCTCTCTAATGTGGGTGAGACTATACTGCAAAAGTGTTTCACTAACAATTCACAGATCTGTGATCAAGGATAAATAGAGTTTGTCTCAAGCAGCACTGAAGAAGCACGTGGAGGAGGGTGGGGGAATGAGGGGATGTGGGGTGTGTCAAGAAAACGACAGAGCAGAATTGACCTGTCTAGTGTGTGCTCAACTGAAATACCCACTTCTTCTTTTTTTTTTTTTTTTTTTTGCAAATTACCGCCACATTTGCATATTCATAATATCAATTTGAAGCAGAGGCAGCGCCATGTGAAGTGTCCCTGGGAGCTGTAATTAAAGTTGACAAAAATCAACATCAAATTACATTTAGAGTGAATTAACCAGCAGCTCAGGTTTTTACACTGTGCATTAAGGGTGCTTATGAGCAGAGGATGGGTGATGGATGAGTGACTGATAGAAAAAGAGGAAGCCTTTTTCCTGTCTGATTAAATTAGTTCACAACTGTTTACGTAAGGCATTAAAAAAGCCGTATTTGTAAACTGATGCTTTTTGTTGTTGTTGTTGCTATTAGCACCTTTTGATGTTCTTTGCCAGACATGGGTGTCTATCAGAGAGGCTGGAATATGGAGTAATTAATGTCTCTTGATTTCAAAGGGATTGCAGATTCCTGTATGTGTGTACCTAAAGTGTAAAGATTACCGCTATATCCTACTCAAGTAAAAGTACTGTTACTTGATTGAAATTGTACTCAAGTACAAGTAAGTCATACATAAAATACTCAAGTATAAGTAAAAAGTAGCTCAATTGAATAGTACTCAAAGTAAAAGTTACTAGTTACTTTCACCCCACACATCATTTTTGGTAATAAATCTCATGTATGTCGGCTAGGATATGATGCATTTGATTGTTGTCTGGTCATTTCTTTTTTTGTAGTTTCACAATGTCCGTTGATCATTTGAAAAAAAAAAAAACAAAAAAAACAAAGATAATTTACTCAGTAACGGTTGGATGTAGAAATGTAATGAATTACTTTACTTCTTTTAAAACATACTTAAAGAGCAACTAAACCCCAAACCCACTTTTTCTGCTGAATACATATTTATTTGGGTATTAAGTAGTGCTGTTTATTAATCCTAGTCCCATTCTTCACATTTTAGTAAAAATATATTATTTTGCGTATTTAGTAGTAAAATGTCTGATATATTGGCCTCTAAAGGTTGAATGCCAGCTATTACAAGTGAATTTTGCTGTTGGCTGAGTCGGATCCTTTGGATTATCTTGCGGGGCCCCGCCCCTTCTATAAAAGCTGAGAGGAGGGAGGAGGGTTTCCTCCAATCACAGCCCCCAGTGAGCATTGATTGACAGTTTTAATGAGGATGTCCAATGTTCCGTGTGAAAGCGGGGATGTTTTTGACTCTGTGCTTCTATAAAGAGCAGATTCTGGTCTAATCAGAGGGTTCATCAAGCTATGTGTGTATTCATAGACACATCATGTGTGTATTCCCGTCTGTTTCTGCGTGTGCATGGACGTGTGTACGTCTTATCTCTATGTGCATGAGATTGTGGGAGAGTAGGGCTGTGGTTGTATTGACAAATATCAGCTATAAACTCCCTATGTGTGTGTGTACAGACACATCATTGTGTGTATTACCGTCTGTCTCTGCGCACAGCGCTGACCGGCTGCCTGAGTGGGCATGTCTTACTGCTTCAGCAGTAACGCTCATAATCAAGGCATTTTTTTAAATTTCCCCCCCTAGTGGCAGGTCAGCAGAAAGCAGGGGTTTAGTTACTCTTTCAGTAAAAGTAAAATGACTGATTTAGACATACACAAGTACAAGTACCCATAAAAGCAAGTCATTTACAATCACATTTCACCAGCAAGCTTGAGCTTCACAGGTACGGCGGGAACTGGATTCTTTAAGAGTAGGTGGATAAAAGAAAGAGGGGTACTGGATATGAACACTGCTGCTACGCATACACCAAATACTTTGTAGTGTTTGGGCCCATGAGCATCAAGTGGAGAGAGAAAGAGAAACAGCTCTCAAACACACACACACACACACACACACACCAACTTCGTAAGCGTATTGTTTCTGATCAAAGAAAGGAGAAAAAGTGAAGTAAAAGTGGGACGAATACCCTAAGAACGGAGAGTGACACTTGCTTAGAAATCAGGGTTTTCTCACTTTTTATTTTCTGGTGCTTGCCAGTATCCATGACAACCGCTGCCTTGACAAAGCATGCATATGGTGCAGCTCTGCCAGCTGGTGGGAACAATGTTTGAACTAGTACATTGAGAGCCTGAGCAAACAAGAGGAGAAGACAGGCTAGCGAGGGAGAGAGAGGCAGTAAAATAATAAATAAGAGGAGGGGGAGAGAGGAAAAAAAAAGTTGCCATGCCTTAACCCCGCCGGGAACGCAGAAGAACCCCTCAGCCCTCTCCCCCCCCAGATCAATTATGAAAAGACAGACGTGTGAGGAAGGGGCGGGTGCACGATGGGGTGGACCTGTCTGTCTGCTCAGGAGGAGCCAGGCTCTCTGAACCCAAGTAAACAAACACATTACACCGGCAATGAATCTTAACTGCATTGATCCGTCTCCTCGATTCGAGGAGCAAAGTCGCCACCGGGTTTGTGTGCCTTTGTGTTTGTGAGATCTGAAAGTTGAGCTTCATCAAAACACACACAAAAGTGCACATCAACATTGAGCACATTCATACGATTTGTTTAAAAAAATAAATTAATTAAAAAAAATGAATGAGGACGCAAACACTGAACGAGTCAAGCTTCGTTTTACTGACGGCAGCGACACAATTTGCTTAAATGCAGCCAATCACTTGGCTAATTAAAACACAGGGCCTAATTAATCTCAGCCTGATTGGTAAATCAAGGTAATTATAAGGCTTATTGAGCCTTGAACACAGTAGTTTGAGAAGGGCTTCCTGTCGAGTGCAGCTGAAGGTAGTTGTCAGAGGGAAATGTTTATCCGTGTGTTAATCAATAACGACTCTTTACTTAAAGCTGCTGGACAGGAATTTTTTTTTTATCAGAAAAATCCATAATGTAGGCCTCATAAATCAATGAACCCAAGATAATTATGCTCGATGTAAAAGAGCAAATGAAAAGATTGCCGCACTAAACTTTGTTTTCAACTCCACCGTAAATACTCAGTTGGTTTTAGCACATTGCATTGTGGGATATGGAGTTCCATAGACAGATGCATAGAAGTGTTTTTAATTCATTCTTATAAGGGATGTCCTTTTCACTTTCACTTTTTCACTTCCGATACGATACTGATATTGCAGCCTTGAGTATTGTTTGATACCGACATCAACATGAATCATACATACTTTTATGAATTATTTTGTAGTGTGAAATGTTAGAAAAAGCTTGATCAAGTGATGTTACTCAAACAGAGAACAATAGTCAGCGTATGAAAAAAACTGAGCCATTTATTATTAACCAATTGGTTACATACATTTTAACTTTCAACATAATATGTACAGTATTCTACAACTGAATAAATATAATATAATATAATAAATATCGGAGATATTAGATGCAGTCCGATAAAATCCGATATTAGTTTTCTGGCTGATATCGGACCAATATCCGATATCAATATCGAATCGGGACACCCCTAATTCTTACTCTGATTTATTGTGTTACTTAAAAAGACAATGACAACAGCGATTCACTTAACACCATTTTTGTTTTAGTTTGTCTCCGGTATTCCCTGTGAAGTAAAAACACTACTGGACTCCACATCCCACAATGCAATGCGTCAAACAATAAACAATACATTTCAACCTTTCACATCTTTTTTTGGAGCAAACTTACGATTAATATTATTAAAAAAAAAAAAATCATATTATTTTCTATTTTTAACATTAAATAATAATATTCTTAAAACATTATAAAACAATTTAAATTATTGATCTATGTGGCCAAAGCCAGCGATTCTCAACTCGTGGGTCGGAACAGCTAGTCAAAAATAAATAAATAGTTAATGTCTCTTATTTTGGACTTGACTTTTATTTGGAAATAAACTTTTCTTTTGACAGGCATGCTGTGAAATGCATGTTGCACAGGAAAATATAAAGATTTAAGAAGTGTGTTTTCAACAGCTATTTTTGAAAAACTAAATTTGGTTGGTTGAATTGGGTCCCAGGGTGAGACCAGATGAGATAACCTGACCTAAACTATGAATTTATCAGATAAAAAAAAAATGTTTTGCTCAACAGCTTTCAATACCCAACCATGCAAATATTAAGAAAGGTGCGTAAGGGGGGCAAAAACATCTTCAAAAGTAACATAAGCGTTACCAACACCTGTCAAACTTTTATAAAGTGGTTTGACTGTCACCTCATTCATGGAGGCAGAAGCAGCCATTTTTTTAGAAGCCCTAGCAATGTGTAGACAGAGGGTAGAGGATGAGAGAAAGATGTCCCTGTTTCCTCACTTTCACTGACTGAGTATTGAGCTATTACAGCAAAAAGCATCAATTTGTTACACCCATTTCCCTGATACGCAGACATGGCAAGCAGAAGCCCTCAAAACACACGGAAAAGTGCAAAAATGCCAAGAAAAGTCATCAAAAGTTTGCTGAAGAGCTGCCGGAGCGGACAGAAACACAGACGAATGCAGACGTACCGTCTATTTAACCTGTGTTGCTATGCCCGGAAAATGACATCCCCGGTCTATTAATGCACACATTGTATAAACAGCACAATATGACACATTCTTCAAAATAAGAGTGCAAGCCAGACAGAAGAGGGGAGAAAGTGAGAAGAAAAAAGAAAAAAAAATAGAGAGCCAGGCCCCGCTATATAAATAACAAGGCACTCAGAGGCATATTTGATGTTGATATCCATCACTGAGGTTGGAAAAGAGGAAAAAAATAAGAGGGGGGGAAAATAACACAGAGCGACACGGGGATCCTTATGAAAATAAGATTCAGCCCAAATGGATCTGGTGTAATTGGTTTCAGATAGTGAGGTCAGGAGAAAGGCGATACAGGCAACTATTATGCGAAACGGACTGAGAAACAAGAATGTTTACACAGGCATTCCTCGGCTGCATTAATAGGCATGCAGAGATCACTGGAGAGGGAGAAAGAGAGAGAGACAAGGAGGGAGGGGGGAAAAAAAGAAAGAAAACAACCATCCACTCACCTCGCTCACCACCGGGCCCTATACACAACCATACATCTATATAGAGCAACACCTACCACAATGCACCTTTGTGTGGTACATGCACTGATCTTAAATAAGCATGAAACACATTAGCAGGGGCGGCATTACCCAGCCAAACCATTACAAATTTCCAGATTGCTTATTGCTCGTTTGGTGGTGGTCACGGTGGTGGAGGACAGGGGGGAGGTATGTGAAGTCTTCCACTATGAAAAGTCCTTCTTTCACATCCACCTAGAGACGGCTGATATATACAGCCGTGCCATTGCAATTAGATCTATTTGAGTGGCTGTGACATTGTGTTTGGACAGTTGCCAATAATTTCCAGGCTCATATCTGATAACATACTGTTTATTATCAGCACATATGGCTGATATTGGTGTGAAACACACAGGTGTCAACAGGGTTCCATCCTTTTCCAGACGCAGGTGCTTCTTAGATGGCAATTCCGTGTTACCAAATGTGATACGTTGCTGATTGTGGGAGTATCACAACCACGTGTTGTTGTTTTGTCTCCAATGTGGTGAACAGATGTTTAGTGTGCACGTATGCAGCTGTTTGTTGCTGCTGTTCCTGTCAACCAGAACAAGTCGAGTCGTGCTGACATTTTGGACAACTGTTCGCATTTACACGTGCGCTGCAGAAAGAGATAAACAGGCACCCTGAATGGCAGCACATGGCATTACTTGCAGCAAAATGAGACAGTGAAAAAAAAAAAAAAAAGCGAGAGAAAAGTGCAACCGTCATGCATTAAACAGTTTAAGCTGAGTTAACAAATATGGCTGATTAGATCGAGTCTGCTGGCCTGCTGCTAGCAAGATGCATGTCAACACGCGAAGGAAAAATATTTATCCACTATCGTCTGATACAAGTGGTTTCAGGGCAGATGGATGAGTGTGAAAAGGATTTGCAGAAGCTGGTTGGAGAGGATGAACAAATAATGCAGGAATGTTTGAATACTAAATAGTTGACTAAATTTACAACAAACAGTTCTTTCTTTCTCTCATGAACAAATCTGCTTGGCTCATCAAATATCAACAGATTGAAACTATTGCTTTCACTGCTCTGGTTTGAATGTAAGCTGAACCCTTTTTGCTATAAGTAGCCACAGGAGAAGAAAGACTACTATCCGTTCATAAAGGTCACGACTGGAAATGATGGCTTGGTGCTCCAACAAAGGCCCCACATTCAGTCACTCTTATCAGCTCCACCACACAGAACAAAACACACCTGGTTTCAGTCATCTCTGCTCGGTCAAGCACCGGGAAAAAAATATGAAGGATTCTGTTGACAAAATTCTGCTGAATTCCACAGAAATTAAACATTTGAATTTGAATGTATTGATTATTTAAAAGGGACATTGCACATTCATGAACAGACATGCTGTAAATAAGCCAGTGTTAGCCAAAAATAGTTTTCATCTGGTGTCCCTGGCCAGATTTTAAAACACAACCTTGAATGTAAAAGGTATTCAAATAGAGAGAGAATACAACATAACAAAAGAGAACAAGTATGACAAATATTAATAATTACTAATAAAACAAAGCACCAAGCCTGGACTAAAACTTCCACACAGTGTATTAAAACAATTTAAATGAATAATAATAAAATAAAATAAAAGGCTGTCAGTGTGAACATAATTGGTGGTCAAGAAGCCATGTTTTTAGCTGCCAAAATGTATTTAACTTTGATACCTTCCAGGCTAAAGAGCATTACATAACCACAATGCCTTTTTTGTTTCTATGTCCCAACAGAAATGCACGGGTCATTTGTCTGGTTTGGCTTCTGCGAGGAAAAACACAGAATAAGAGCAACAAGGGAAACGAGAAAGATTTGAATTTGGAAAATATGTATAGGAGTCATGAGGATTTTAATGTGTAGCCCCATAAATTAAAAGTGTGATGAGAAGAGCTGGTCCTTGGAGATTGTGTTTGGCCGTCAGGACAGAGGTAGAACTATCCAGTAAAAACAATGGGTCTCTGTGTCGCACTCGGATCTCTCTATCGGGGTTATATCTCGCTGTCTGTCTCACAATAACAAAGCTCTACCTTCATCGTTTTACTTTGACCTGAGCCACAAACACAAGAAACAAGCTTAAGTGTAAAAATGAGACCCTTTTTGTTTACTGATAGCATTAAACTGCACTTTCCTTTACCAAATGCCCATAAAACATTGTTCATTTCTTCCTCTTATTCTTTTCTCTCACCCCCTTTATTCGTGCCTCTTGTTTATTGATCTTCAGATTAAGAATTCCTGGGGTGGAGGACTGTAACACACAAGCATTATATTATTTTTGGTGTGCTTATTTGCCTTTCCCTTGCATCTATTTGGCTTGTGACTGGAGACAATTATGTCTACCCAGCTCCAGACTCAGGTGCTAATAATGAAGGACAAATAGAATCATATGTGTAAACTTCTCCCACTGATGAAAATTTATATTAACTTTCTATCACAGTAAACAGAGCGGCATAGATACACCATCCCAGGAGGATAGATGAGATGAATTTCCACCCCAGGAAGAAAGCTTGAGTTAAAGAGGGGGGGCCGGCGGGGGGATGGACTGCTATGGCAGGAGGGCTTTGGGGTAAATGTACTTGCATTGTGTATCCACACACTTCTTTTTTTTTTTCCAACAATACAAAATGGGAGATTGTTTAAACTAGCACAAAAAAATTGGGTTTGCATGAGAGTTGGGTGCACCAGTGTGTGACTATTGTGTGTGTGTGTGCCATCAATAATAGCATCTCGTAGCATCCACTTATCTCAACTTATGTACGTAATCTTTGGTTAGCATGGAAATTGATAAATTGTTGTTTGTAAAGTATCGGCATAGATCTACTTAAGTCTACACACCACTGTTGTCTTGTTTCCTGGTGGTCTCTACACTGTTTAGCAGGTACACACATACAGATTTTCTAAATCTGAAGTATTTTTATTTATCTGTTACAGACCCCACACATTAAAATAAAATATCAGTCGTAGAACAGTTGTGATCGTATTGTGTGCTCCGATAATCTTGACACAGCAAACCACACACATCAACCAATCTGTCCCAAGTCAGAAATGTCACGTGATCAAACAAGATCTTACAACGTAATCTAATGGTGCGTTCCAAGCAACTCGGAAACCGGGATTTGCTGACCACCTACTTGAAAAAAGTGACTTGGAACACCACACTAAAATCAAAAAAAAAAAAAAGGCAGAGTTCCGAGTTGCCTTGAATGTAGCATTACGTGTTTCTAACTCAGCTCACCTCTGGATTGGCTACATTCCGTTCCAAGTAAAATATCCCGGGGTCATGAGTTGGGAGTCGTCGGCTTTCCTCACACACAAGGAGTTTTAGTAGTTAATGAACAGGTTTAATATTTACGATTGTCAAGAAAAGTCTTTTAGAGGATGACAAGGAGCACTGGTAACTATTCCAAAAACGCAGAGAGAAATAAAGTGGCATTCGTGTAGGTGGAAGATCATGTGTTTGTTTGAGACGGATGATGTCTTCCAATCAAGTACTATTAGAAAAAGCAACTTGGTACTGAAATGATTTGGTAAATAATAAGGGTTGAAATTTCAGTCTCAAAAACAAAGAAATCACACATTACAGGCAAAGCCTTATAAGGTTATATATAACACAAACACATATTTCTATGACACTAAAAGTACACTTTGTCTTTTTCCTTGAGTGCCTGATTTCTTTCAAATACAAGTATGACCCAGCTGCTTTACACAGTTCCAGGCGAGTGGAGGTCACACAGCTGGTTGAATAGCTAATGTGAAATGTTGCATTCAGGTCAGCCATCGTTGATTTGGAAACAGACCTCAATGGCTTACACCAACTTTTGTTGTTGTTTACCTCATGTATTGACATTACCAGAGAAGAAATATTAGTCTAGTTAAATCTGTTGCTGTTTAAAATGCAAACTAAGCACTTTTTGGAGAAACATTTCTTTAGAATTCATACAATGTTGTTATAAAGCTTTCTTCAGGTTTGTTGAAAGACCCTATTGAGAAAACTCTTTCGAAAGAATGAATGAGGCCTAAAGGTGAAAAAGCCCTCACCTTCTAAGTTTTGGTTTGCAGCAGAAAAGATACAAGTTTGGACTTTGTTTCTAAACTCTTAAGGCATACATGCTGTAAAAAAAAAAAAAACATGCACACAGATGGACAAGATTAAATAAGAAGGTTTATGGGTAGGTCAATGGTGTTAACGGCGTTTTTAAACTTATACAGATTGCAGAACATAAAGATTGGAAGTCCAAGATAGACCGAGTGGGTTTGTTATTCACCTTCATTCTACTTTGATGCCTGGCTGTTTGGATGAGTGAGTATATGCATTAACACAAGCAACACAATTGTCTGAAGCGAGGCAAGTGTGTGTCTAGGATCCCTGTCTGTTGCAAGTCAATAGAACCAGTGTCTGTCTGTCTGTCTGTCTGATGCTGCAGAGCTCAGGTTAAGCACTGAGTCGGGTCAAATGTTACTCTCCTCTGCGCTCGATAAAGGACAACCATGACCTCACTGGAAGAGTCGCTCGGATCAACTCTTGGTCAATGTTCAGTAAATAAAATATGATTTCCCCCTTGCCTTTGATGCTGTTTTTTTTTTTTTTTTTTTTTTTTTTTAAATCAAGCATCAAGTTGTAAAATGATGATGTTCTCCCTCTTTATCTTCAAACTTATTCAACATCTACAGTATATCTGTCTGTGCTGCTCCTTCTCCCTTTGCTTTCATGCACCTGCATTGGCTGTATATTGCGAATATTCCAATTACAGCCATGTGCTTTTTGACCTTTAAGTGAGCAGCAGAAGATATAGTTATGTTCCTTCCACTCTGACTCCCAGTGTCAATCAATCAGTCCTGCACACAGCCCAACCCTGTTGCACTAGAACTGGTAATGTATACCCAAGCTGGGTTTTATGGGCTGTGAATTATTAGGAGTTTGGGAAGGCAACAAAACTATGAGGATAAAGATCTACGGTTTTAATATTAGACTATGAATAACTGCCACAAAAGCAGTAAACAGATACTTCTCTAATCATCAGATATCCTGGCTACACTTTACTTTCATAAACACAGTGGCCTATATCACACCTTTAGGAATGAGCAAACATGTTCAGAATCATACCTTTTTTTAACATCATTCTCATACCCGGCCCGTTTTCTGAAAGGCTAATCTACATCTTCCATTGAATCAAGAATGGAAATTTCACAAGAAATGCTTCTTTTTCAATTTCATGGTAAAGTAGCTCAAGTTAGTGGATGTAATTTCTCCTAACAAGAAAATGTATCACTCTGTCGCACACTTAGTTTGACTATGTAATACAGAGGGGCTTTTTTTCCAGTATTTTGTCCACCCTCAAGCTTTGATAAATGAGCCAAAAGCATGAAAACGGTTGTCGTAGCTCTCCAGACAAGGACAGAGCAATTACTGGGAATATTTGAAAAATTAAAACCAATGGTTGAAATTCGTCTGAACAATAAATGATATGTAATTTTGGACTCTGATAAGGGTAGAACTGAGCCACGAGGGAAAGAACTGTTGGCGTCCTTAAACCCTGTTTATGAACTATGTGACTGAAATTACCTCACAGAATATCTGATTTCACTGACTAGGTGCAAACCATTTAAAATGTGAGTCACTATGCAACACTATAACAGATCAATTTGAGGATTAGTGCAAATTGGGATTATCAGGTTCATTGTGAATTGCATGATGAAGTCCAAACAGGTGAAAAGGGAAAGCACATGGAATAATATCACAAAAACAATACCACGCATGGCCAAGTCGCCGCGCTAACGTATATTTATCATGTAAACTTCTGATAACTGCATATGCAGAAACAATCAAATCTCGCCGTTTCCATTGGAAGATTTTGCACTATGGATCCAAGCGTGAAACCAATATCAGCTTAGTGTCTGCTCAAGCTTGAAGTACTGCGCCCACAAAGCATGCTCTGCATATGCACATGGGTGTCATTTTTTATCAGTGTGGAACAAGCAGCTTTCCAGTGCTATCGCTGATCAATTCGCACCAGTTAAATCCCCAGTGTGGGTAAATAAGCAGCGGTTAGGTCTTGATGAGGAATGGCAGGCTGTATGAGTGGGAGGGAGGTGGGGGGGTCCATATAATTCTATTGCTCTGGATTTCTGATGTGACTTTAGTCATTATCTGCACTGAAAGTACATAATACTTGTGAATGTGTCATTCTTAGTCAAATACTAAGTCAAATACTCATAGCAAATTTAAAGCCATGAGTCAACTAAATAATACACAGTTGTGTTTTCAGTAATTTATTTAAAATAGCTATCCTTTAGATATCTACAATTACATTTAGTAAAGGATGCTTAAAAATGAAATAGAGTTCGATGATATTTTTGGCTGATATTTGCCACAAAAAGTAATAGCGGTTGACATTGGTATTGGTTTTTGTGTCGATTTGTTTTCTACTCGTGTGCATTTATTGTCCTAGGTTGACACTACATCAAGTGCAATTTTTTTCTTGACAGATGTGCTTGTTTTTTTGTGTAAAAAAACAAGAAATCACTTCATTATATTGGAAACCTACGACCATCATTTATTTATTTTATTTTTTTTGGGGGGGGGGGTTATGTATTTATTGGTATCGGTTGATATCACAAATTCAGTGTTGCACAACGCTAATATCAAATATCTCTAGTAAAAAGTACTTGCTTCTTATGAATGGACCCTTTTAAAAGGCAATGTTTTCCATTGTGGACATACTTTCATGATGAGGAAGCTCCTGTTTGCCAATCTTACGAAAGGAAAATTGTCGTTGGCCGCTGTCATTTTCTCAGTGCTAATTGTAGGTATCAAGCACTGGCAGCAACGGTTGTGGTTACGTAGAACATTAATGATCAGATACAACACAGACACTGTAAAAACCATAGAAAGACTTCAAACTGAATAAATGGAGCACATCTGATATGGTGGTGGTAGTGGTGTGAGCCTGTTTAGCAGCAGATCGGCTAATCAGAGAGCTCCAGTGTGTCTTTAAATTTGAAAACATGTCTGTTAAGTAAAGTCATATTAGGTGCATGAACCATTTTATATTATTCATTTAAATGTTTCATTATATAATACATTTAGTTCATACAAAACCCCTTAATCACTTAATTTAGTAGTCATGTAGTCACATAGGGCACTGACCCAAATGTAGCGGATGCAACCAAAGCTAAAGAAAAAGGAAAGGATAAAACACACAGGCCTTTATTTTGAAAGCTTTTTGTTGACCAACCGTTGCACCTCTGAGAAATATTGATGATAACATGCCACAAAAGAATAATAAAGTTGAAAAAACCAACAGTTGGTAGTCATCCTCGACAGCAATGGGACCTAGCCTTGGGTGGATACTCTGTAAAACCCAGCAGCTTCAGCTCTAAAGCCTACAGTGAAGACAGCCAAAGCCGGTGCTAAGTGACATGTCAGTCAGTTTTGTCTGTTCAGAGCCTTCAATTCCCCACGGCCTGAGCTTATTTACCACATTTGTATGAAAATCTGTGCGGAGTAGAGGGCTGAGAGCCTGGCCAACAGCTCTCTTACATATGTATACAGTGTTTGGAGGCAGCATATAAAGCACCCACTCTCGCCTTTGCATGCTCAAAGTGTTCACACTACAAACAACTTGGGGAGATGGATAGAGTCCCTTATACATATTCCAAAACGGGGGTTAAGGGTGACGCTAATACGCAAAGCACATAATGTTAACAAGTGCAACCAAAAATTAAAACTGTGATACCTGGAATGTGTTACCCGAGATCCTTGGCGCATTAGAGGAAAAGGAGCACCAGTGACATTCAAAGATGCGGTTTTCCTCTTGCTCGTCATCTTCTTAACCAGATTTGAAGTCATTTTAATATTAGTTAGAGGAGGGGAGAGGAGTACACACAACAAACCATCGGCTGTGCGTTTCAGAGTCTGATTTGTTACTATTCATGACCAAAGCAGAGAGGAACTGTAATACTAGGCATGCTTGTTAAATTCACAACACTCCAAAGCTGCCTTCTTGCAAATCCTGTCTTTTGGTTGTCAGCTTAAGACACCCCGCCATATGCATATGTAGGATTTTTAAGCTCTGTTAAATGGATAGCATAGTCTTGGCCTATCAAATGACTGTAAGCCACTTGCCTTTTTTTCCATGGTGGTGGTGGTGGTGGGGGCGGAGGGGCAAGGAATTTACAGAGAAAGCAAGCAGCAATGCGTTACCTTGTAGACATCAGAAAGCTTCATCCCCCACAAGCAGCACAACTGCCACCACAGCTACAAACTTTCCTGGTACAGCGACGGTGGCATTTTCTTCATCCCCTCTTAACTCCACATTAGAAGAAAACAGAAGCATTTACAAGTATGTGTTCAGAATGTGTGTGACAGTAACACCCAGGCCAGCCTTCATAATGACTGGTGTGCTGTTTAAGCCAACAACAGGGGAGTGGCAACAAACAATGACAGAATGCCTGTTTTCCATTTGGAGGGCATGAAAGACGACGAGCCGCTCGCCGCAAAAGCTAGTTTGCAAATAAATTATTGCGGAGCGTATTGAGCTTCAGTGACGGCTCGCTCCCCTCGGAGCACAGGCAAGTGAAGTGTGTAGCTGAGAGTGTGTATGCATGACTATAGATGTGTTTGTGCTTGTGTGAGTGGACGTATAGATCCGGTGTCATTTATTTCCCTGAGCTGGACTGAAAAGGAAATGAGTTGTGAAGTGGCCATTGATCCTGGCATGCACTGGGCCGGCTCAGGACTGCATAACTATTGGTTGCAATATGCACTGTTGAATGGTTTTCACTTATTTACACAGAGGTGGTTAACCCCGGCTAGGCCATTTCTCACTGGGCAAGTGCACCGAGTATTAAAAAAGGAAGATATCAAATAAAAGTGTGTTCAGTTCAATTAAGAAAGTCATGCAAACCTAATCAGTCATCACTTATTAGTGAGGATGCAGGAGGCATTTTCTTCTTCCGTCGTCGCTTAACTCCTCCGACACCATTTGTCCGATTTTGATAAATAAGCTATCAAAAAATTCAAAAAGTTCCCATGATTTATGCTTGTACTGTGTAACTCTTAAAATGTTTGACTTATTACATTTTTTCTTTCCCATTCATTTCTTTTGGAAATTTAATCTTTTTCAATATTTAGGCCCTTCATGCCCAGCCATTCTTCAACTGATTTTGACCATTCAACCTTTAACATGTTCAGCTACTACCTTCAACCCATTTCAACTTTTTTCAACATTTTCATCTATTTCTAGGTTAATGCTTAGTTAATGCTAGGTTAATGCTATTGCTAGGCTGATGCTTACATTAGGCTAATGCTAACGTTAAACTAATGGGATGCTAATGCTATGCTAGCTAATGCTAATAAAATGCTAGCTAATAATAATGTTAATGCTACTATTTCGCTGGGAGTGTCTGCTGATAGCCAGGTTGGAAATAAGATTAATAATGGCTTCCATTGTTGAATGTTTTTTGTTGCAGTTTTTGATCATGTAAAGCACATTGAGTTGCCTTGTGTATAAAATGCGCTATACAAATACATTTGCCTTGCCTAATGCTAATGTTAGCTGATGCTAATATTAAGCTAATGTAGTGCAACGCGGGCCAGCACCTGCATCCTCTCTTGCATTTTCTCCATGAAATACAAATATTTTTGTCGTTTTTGCTTCTGATTGTTGTCCTTTTTATTTAAGTGTATCAAAACTCAGATCTGTTTCTTCTACTTGTATGACCTTTGACCCGTGAGCCCTTCTGACTATACTGTACACCTGGCGTCAGGATCAAATGACCTTCAAGTGTTTATTTCCAGCAGATTTCACTCTCTCTCCTCCTTTCCTTTCCTCTCAGTTCCTCTGTCACTCTTCTTTTACCGCCCCTTTCTCATCTCTCTTTCAAACCTAGCAGCTTGACATTTCGCCGTACTCTCAAGGGACGCCAGCGAGAAATGGAGTTACTGGGAAAGTGCCACTGTAAATTCCAGAAGGCCACATGTAATGTGTCCTAAACATAGATGGACAGGCCAGGTTTAAAGAAGAGGAGGCAGGGAAGGGGATACGGAAGATGGGGGGAAAGGAGGAAAGAGGTGGTGTCTAGATAATAGAATAATACTCTGTTTTGTCTGGGGAAGGATGAGCAAACAGTAGCTCTGCCTGCCATTCAGATCCTATATCTTTAGTGTCATCAGGAAGAGGGGAACTACCAGCATATATGTCTCAGGGCTGTATGTACTATTCTGCTGGGAGTGTCTGCTGATAGCCAGGTTGGAAATAAGAAGAATAATGGCTTCCATTGTAAATAAGTCACGTGAATTGCCAGTGAAGAGCACTCTTTTATAGAAAAGGGGAAATTATTTCATGAAGACATACTGTGGACCTGTCCTCCAACACTTCCACAGAAAACCTCTTATCTCCAAGCCGACGATGACGCTTAACAATGGACTCCTTTATGAAATTGTTCATATTTTGGTGGAGGTCTTTCTCCTGTCCTGAGAGGTGATTGATGCGTCAGGCCAGGAGCAGCGTCTTATTTACACAGTTGAGTGGGGCAATCTCAGGCCTGAAAGATAAACCTAATGAGCTTCTTTGTGTAAGGGTGCAAATGAGAGACACCATCCTCCCTCCTTTCTTACTGTTTCCATCCAAAGGGACAGTCTGGGTGATTAGGCCTCTAAATTATGCTCAAGGGCAAAGCCCAGATTTGCATCTTTTGTGTGTGTGTGAGTACGTGTTTGTGTATGTGTGTGTGTGATGTACTCAGAGAGGCAGGTGAAGGGCAGAAAGAGAGCGAAAGATGCTTGAGGCTTATTTGTGGGGAAAAGTGATGGTAGGTGCGTTGTTGGGTCTCTTTAGACGCTGTAAGATTTACCGTGTGTCAATGAAACAACAAACATCCATTGTCATAGGACTGAAATAAGCTCATTAATTAGTCATAGACACAACTGTACACTGAAACCCACACACGCACACACTGTCATTTTGTCCTTTGTCACTGGGGGTAACTCTCTGCCTAATGACTTTCATTTGGGGTAGAATTTCATTTGCCCCTAAACCCTAAATACCACCCATCACTGCCTGTCACATTTCTCATCCCTTTCCATTTCCTCCAGCTAAACAGCAAGGAAGGCAGGTTAATTGCTGTCACTCTCAAGTTGGACCACTGCCTAGCTCTCGTATATCGACAGGGTTAGCCTAGAAGTATGATGGCACCTCGGCGCACTTATTGTAATTTATGTCAAAATCCTGCAGATATTTAAATGGGGTTGGATAGTTTGCATTTTGCTGCATCATGCAGCTGAGAAAAAACAGTTTACCAACACGGAGAGCTGCAACCCAGTGACATTTCTGCTCAGATTTGAGGATTCAAGCTTAATGAGGTTTATTTTCAGATGAGTTGCAGGTTATAGTGGCAGTGTGTTGTTTCAGGAGCTATCCAGGCAACTTACTCAACTGTAATACAGGAGCTAGGGCCTTGGTCCCATGCTCTGAATATCAATATACCTCCAACAGCCCTGAGTCCATTTAGAGAGGCCAGCAGTTCTGGGTATTGGCTCATCAATCCAACTGATAACCCCGCCAGGATTAAGTCTACAGACCACTGCAATCAACTAATAGACTCATTATGGGACATTACTGTATAGATCCACAGATCAATGCATGGCTTCCTTGTACATACATAACATCATATGATATTAAAGCATAATTCTGACAAAGCCAGATGTCAAATTGATTGGTAATTGAGCTAAGAGCGTCTTCCCCCTCCCTTGAACAGGAGAACTTTATTAGTGATGGTTTTGGAATTTAAATAGGGCTGTGTAACATTCATCATTTTCTGTGATACATATCTGCAGTTGGCAAATTGCAATCAGATAGAGTGTATCTAATCTGTGATCTCAAATCAAATTAGCTCTATTTAGACAACCCTGGGAACGGGGTGATGAGACCCCGACAGATAACGAGAACCGAAAATGTAATTGCGATAATGTTTATTATGCAGATATAAAATGACATTAATGGCAAAAAAAAAAAAAAGGTTACAAGGAGTGAGTAATGTTTTCAATAGCAAATAAAAAATAGGCAGAAAAATCTTGATCTTTTGGCCACGTCTAAGGTGAGCAGACCTTAAGAGGCAGCTTTTCTAATTATAGCTGCAGGTGGTATTTTGGAGCGGCTAGGTAATGGCACAACCCACAGGGACAGTGGAGAATTCATCAGTGCTTATTATTAATCATCCCCCCAGCATGGTGATGAGAGACCAGGGCCTCTATACCCACTGGACCACTCAATGTCATTCCAAATGTGAGTGGAAAATTACACCCAACAGCTATCCTTCAAAAGGAACTCACGGCAAAAATGTGGACGGAACTTGATGTTGGCTGCGGAACATTAAAAAAAAAAAAGTTGAAATCTTGGTGATCACACCATAGAACTCTGCAAGTCAAAGCCTTCCTCTTTTGCATAGAGGCCTATATATTTCATTTTTTTCCTTACTTCCAATCATCCCTTGCCCATGAGCGCCACTTTCTCACCAGCGTTCTACAGGAAGTGTGTGTGAAGTTAACAGCACTGGGCCCCCCGTTTTAAAAAGCCTCCAGAGACCTGTTAGCTGGACTGCTCATTTCAATGTGTCTGTCTCTTGGCTGGCCTCTTTATACATCCACCCCCCCCCACACTTTTTCTGCCCACGCACCCAATGCCATCGCTGTACGTTCATCTTACACATACGTAAGTAAACACTTTATGCTTACATTGCAGAAGTCCAAAATCCCCCTCTTTCGAGATCAAGAAAAGAATAACAATACAATATATTTATAAAAGCTTAAAGTCGCGAACGCTGATCATTATTATTTGATAAAATAATGGCGTAGGCCTTCTAGAATATGAATCAATTAATTGAACATGATTTACTTTAAAAAGAAAAAAAAAAGGCTGTAATTGCTGCTTAAGTTTGTTTTCATCTTGCATTGTGGGACTTGGAGTCCCATAAACGGACGTGTTTTTAATTCATTCTTACAGCAATTTCTTGTATCTATTTTTACCAAACAAGGAAGACAGTGACACCATTTTTGTTCTAGTTTCAGAATGAAGTAAAGACCTTTCTATGCCTTTTACATCTCCTTGACTCAACATCCCACAATGCAATGCGCGACATTGGAAAGAGAATGTTTAGGGTGGAGATGAAAACTAACTTTCAAGCGGCAATTTCTACCATTTTTCTTCTTTTTGGAGTAAAATAAATTTGAGTAATTGATCTATGAGGCATACACCATCATTTTATCTCATAAAAAAATAGCTTATAAGGTGAGTTTCCCTTAGAGTTGATTGAATACTCACGCGTTTTAACCTACTGCACCACAGAAAAACAATCCACCTGTTTCTTTTATCTCGCTCCCCATCTTTTTTCTATTTTACTCTCTATCTAGTTCTCTTTCAAACATGATCAAATGTAAGAGAGTGATGACTGCAAGGAGGATTGACCCCAATCAGATGTACGTGTTTCTATGTTTGTCTGTGTGTGTGTGTGGATATGTGCGCACACACACAGGGTAGAGATAAATCAGCGTTGAGGCCACAGTGTCATGTTGCTGTTTGTAGCCACCAGCAGGACCACTGGAGCCGTTGATGGAGGATGGCTGTCCGTGGGGGTGTCACGGTAGAATGGTCGAGCGGATGGTAAAAGGGCGCCTCCAGGACATGCTTGGCTTTGGTGTACTAAATACCCCTGATGCCAACACATACAGACACAAACACACATCGCTGGCTGACCACGGGGCTTCAGCTGCCTTCGCAAGACACAGAGACATTACACTTGCATGAAAACTTACTGCAAAAAATAAAAAAAATAAAATAGGAGAGCGCGGCATTGTGCCCCTTGTCCCGCCCCGAGGCACGGCCCTCTGACCTAAGCTCCTACTGCTCTTTTGGCAAACTGTCAAAGCCATCATTCACAGTGAAAAGACACAAGAGACACTTGACTCTTTTACTCTGCTGGCGACTGACTTTCACAACGCCTGCCACCTCTAGCACCCCCACAGTGCAGTCCATTCTCCTCCTAACACGCTCCGACTGAGATGAATAGCATCGCCACAATGAGACACGGGTTTGGAGGGGTGTGAAAACAAAGTTGAAGAAAAGTTGCAAACCAGAGTCAGGCAGGAAAACCATCAAACACGAGAAATAGCGGAAAAAACAATCAATATTTGGCAGATTATACAGTAGTGGGATGGAGAAATAGACAGACTGCATGCAAAAGCATTGTAAGCGTCCCTGTGAAAGGTTTGTGAGCCTGTTTATAAATGTCTCTACAACTACTGGCGAGTTAGGAGGCCCTCTGCTGGATGCAGCACTGCCATAACACGCAGACACACACACACAAGAAGCACTCTGTCCACTCTGGTCAGCAGCACGTTATCCTAACACACACCTTTTCCCACCCAGTCTTTCTGTGTCTCACACTGGTCCATCTACATACATTTCTATAAACACGCTCACACACAAAGCTACAATGGTTGTCGGCAATGTAGAAACTAAAAGGAAAACAGGAAAAAAAAAAACAAAAAAAGAAAGTGAAATCTTTACAGAATCACAGCAGAACACGAAAGCACGCCAACAGGCAAAACAAACTGCTGTCAACACTCAACAACAACATAAACAGACTATTATGCAAACAATGTTTTTTTCCCCCCACTATGTGCTATAAAACACACAAAACAGCACAATAATTCATGGTGCCTCCTGCCTAACATCCAACAGCGTTTGCCTGAGAGCTGAGCACAGCAGAGCGGAGTGGGAGAGCGAGGGGAAAAGAGAGTGAGGGAGAGAGAGAGAGCGGCAGGGTAGAGACGAGACGGGGGAGAAACACAACGTACCTGCTGTTGTTGCAGATGCAGCAGCTCGACTGTGCTTACTTCGCTGCTTGTGTCACCAGCGCTTGATCTCCCATCTCTACTGCCAGCCTCTAATTGGCTGCTGCTTAGGGTGCTCATTCCATTTTGACTCATTGAACTGTTGCTTATTGTCTCTGTGGCCGACTCCTGCATCATCATGATTTAAAACCTAGAAGTGATTAAGAGGCACCGGTTAGGGCACTTCTTCTTACAATTCCCCCCTTTTTTCCCTCCTATTTTTCTTTCTCTTCTTTACGCATCCATTATCAAGCCCTCAGTCCCCCTCTGCAAATTAAAGCATTTAAAGAAGAGGGAGGGGGGAATGGTGAAGGCAAGGGGGGATAGGGGGAGGCAGGAGGAGCAATTATCCATTTATTGTGTAAATGAAGCAATACAAAGAGATGCATGTCCGGGTGCTTTTTTGGAACTGGGAGGGTCCCAAAATGTGGCAGATGTTTTTCTCGATTTCAAATGGAAATACATGAAAGCACCCACGTTGAATTTGAATATATTTAATGGAAAACATCCCATTAAAATCTTAATTCTAATAAGTAATTTTTAATTTACAAATAAGCAAATGCTTGATTTCCAGTATACACATCTATATTTCTACTTGCCGTCCTGAAAATATTTGCCATCTAAGGTTTATTTATTGATATGTCTGTCACACAGAACTGAAGGTTCCTAACGACACAAAGCTCAGCATGCAAAATTAAAAATTTGCAGTGGTGGTGGAGCCGTGGGGAGGAGGAGGGGCATGGAGTCACATGACACAGGGCTGGTGATGGGACACCCTGACAGTGGCTAAAAAGAAAAATCTGAGAGAAGGAAGACGCTTGAATGTAATTTATTGGCCTGGATTGATTCATTATTATGTGTTTTAATTTTGCAAACTATTCTAAATAACTTATTATTGTAAGCAAATACAAAAGACACCAAAAATGATTTTCAAAAAACGAACAAAAACATCTGTTTGTCTGCTTTGCTTGTGTTAAAAAAAGATGCAAAAGTGGTGAGGGACAGAGAGAAAAAGCAGCAGGGATGAAAGTGAACATTTTCTATCACGAATATCACTAATGATTGTGCTAAAAAACAGCATGCATTATGCATGTTACCACCTCTCTATCCAGTAATAAATGTTTTATCACTATCCCCTGCATTTATTGCTCTGTACCTTCGGTTTGAGCAGACAGGAGCTCCACAAGCTCCAGCCTGACTCTTCTACAAAGGCTAAAACACTCAGATCCAACAAATGGGAACTCGAAAAACACAGGCCAGAATTTATGTGATCTATATTTTCATCTTTAAATATGAAATGACGCAATTGTATATTTCAAAAACAATATTAAAATCAAACTGATGGGTAAATATGATTCTGAATTTGCTAGTTTTATGTTTCAAAAGCTAAAATGTTTTGACCTGCAATTCTCACAATAAATGCAAACCCAGAGCTGAGAATCTACAACAACAGAGGCAGAAGTGATGATTATGATTGTGTGTGTGTGTGTGTGTGTGTGTGTGTGTGTGTGTGTGTGTGTGTGTGTGTGTGTGAGATGTGTTTTTGTGCCCAGACCATAAAGGTGCAGTGTGTATTCTATGCGCCTTGTAAATACCATTTTAATAGAAGTGTGTATACACGTCGGTTTTGAGAGAGAATGTGTGTGTGTGTGTGTGTTTGATGAGGGGCAGATACAGGACAGGTCTTAAAGGAAGTCCACAGCCAGGATAAACAGGATCCAGGCAGGGAGAACAAACAGGGCTGAGCTATTACACAGAGCAGGGCGACAGCTGCCCGGGACACAAGTAAATAGGGAAGAGGCCAGGACAAGGCGAGCTTGTGAACAAACAGGCCCCTAGTTTGACACTGCAGACGCTCAGTGCTGATGGAGAGGGACACGGTGAGAAAAGACAGACGGGGAAAGAGGGGAGGAAAGACAGTGAAGGAGAAGAAGGAGGGAGTGTGTAGGAGGGAAGAGTAGGTGTGTGTGTGTTGGGTTGGATGGTGTGTGTGTTGGGTGGGTGGGGGGGGGAGCTACTGGCAGAATGTGACATCCAATCCGGTGATGAATCTCAGCATAAGAAACTCAAGGCTGCCGCCGAGATCAGCCGGCTAATAAGTATTCAAATTAGGCATAAATTTTACATGGCCAATGTTTAAAATATTCAGAGAAAGACTGTCTGATTGCTTTTACTACGATTTTTATGAACATTCTAATAGAGCCCTGGATCATTCTTTCCCTTTTTTTTTTTTTTTTTCTTAGACCCAACGATGGATGTGCAAAAAAAAAAAAAACTTGGATATATGAGACAAGGAAATAAGGACTTTTAATAACAACTGAAAGGTTAATCAAGGAGCTTTTTTTTAAGTATGATATTAACAAATTAATGTCATTTTTTACGTGAAAAACTTAATCTAATCCTTTATTTTCCCCCCATTTACCAACTTATAAAAAGCTGCAGAAATATTTGTTATTTTAAACGATGGGTTGGGAAAAAAAAAAGCTCTTAGTCTTAATCTCACTACAACAAAACCCTCCTCCGATATATAAAATGTGGGAAAAATGCCAGGCTGCAATGTAACGATAATGCAGATATATGCTAAGTGTATTCACAAAGATCAGATGGTGCTTTAACCTTAATGACAGCGGTGAGATAAATTAATTAGCCATCTAAAGGCAGCATTCAAATATGCCAATTAGAATGTCAATTAGAAACACAGCCAGGCTGTAGTGAGGAGCGGGCGGCCACGCTGCAGCGCTGACTGTGGGGGTGATGGAACTGTCACAAAGACAACCTCACACACACACATTAATACACACACACTTGTACAATACTTGAGAGGGAGCCATATATGACAATACGCAGGACCTGAGGGTGTGACAATGAAACTACTGTGAGCTTGTCCACCACTGGACCTCCATGACTTCTACCCTGAGGGGATACCAGCCCTGACTCCAGCTCAACCACAGCCTAAACCCACTGGGTCGGAAGGATCCACACACACAGCCACCTCCAGCTTCAGGCCCCTTGTTGTGATGTATGTCAGTGTATGAACTTGGCCGTGCATGCACGCACTCAATAGCAATAAATTGCTGGTGTCCTGCGTATCAACACACCCACAACATGCTGCCAATTCTTTAAGCTGTAAGGGATGGACTAGTGGACTTATTATGATGCTCAGAAGCAGAGAGGATGGCTGTTATTACCTGGTTATTACCTGGTAATGTGTTAGTGATTCAGGAGAAGGAATGATATATATATACAGTTTGGAAGGATTTGTAAAGAAAGCATTAGATAATTTTAGTTCAGGGGCCAAATACAAAGCAGTTTGATCTCAAGAGGGCCACAGATTTTATGCAGGAAAACAAGTCATTTCAACATTATCGTGCCATAGTTTACACTTGTACGTGTACATAAAATACAAAATATGTAAGAAACTAATTAAGGAAATCGTTATATAATCATTTTAGGAAAATTAAAATATTTTGTTAAGAATTTTGAAGGTTTTTTTCAATATTTTAACATTAAAAATGAATGTCATCATGCTATAAAAGCACCGGGAAAACTGTGTGCACCTGCAAATATTAGTGAGTTTTATATACACAATAATTCATGTTTTCTATGTCATTTTTATCTTGCCTGCCGGCCGAATCGGATGCTCTAAAGGGCCTGGATTTGGCCCCCTTTCTGGATTCACTGTTAACTCCAATATTTCTGTAGAAAATCAACATAACGAAAAACTTTTTGTCATTTACAAATCTTTAGCCCAACTCTGGCTTCTGTCTCATTCTCAGTGCAAAGCTATAGTTGCTTCCTATTCCTTTTCAGCTGCAGCAAATATTTACTTTGAATCTGGCACGAGGAAAATAAGTCCGTTCCATCAGGTGCAAAATCTGAGGAAAGGACCTGATGGCGCATTCGGCCTCAGACACAGGGAGAATTTTTTCTCCTTAGTCTTAAGAGTGACACAACAATAGTGCGAGGGAAATTAAGCCGTTTGTTACGTTGTTACCCCCCCACCCTCACTCTCTCTCTATATCCCAGCTTTGCACATCCACACACACACCTATCATTAAAGGGGGAAAAGGCAGTCCTCCATCTTTGTTTGCGAGCTCTAAAAGCCCTTAATGTAGCCTCATTACCTGGCCTGTCTGCCGCTCTATCATGTGCAGTAAACACACACTATGACACTAGCCATCCATCTATAGGGAATACACAGCTGTCTGCTGGGTTCCAACACTGAGGAATGCAACACACACACACACACACACACACTGTACGTTCACACACAACTTGACGCTGGTTTTGTTGAAAGTCTCCAAGCGATCTATTTTAAGCGTGAAGATGTTCTCCACTGTGTCTCGTTTTAAAACACTGATCCATATCCTCATTTTATATGCATGAGCTGCAAAAAATATTTTCATTAAAATGACAAAAGAATGAAGGAGTTGAGGTGTGTGTGGAGGTGGGTGGAGGTGTGTGGGTGGGGTGGGGAGGGGGAGTGACCGGTAAATCTGTGATCCCAGACGTCCTTTCATTATCCATTCACATTTCAGGTGGCTAAGCTGGAATTCTTTAGGTTTCCAAGATCAAAACATAAAAAAAAAAAATAATAATAATAGAAATTACATTTCACAGTCTGCTGACTCCTCACAGCTCTCTGATCAAGTCGAGTTATGGTTACCATTTAAAATAATCACAGATTCTGTGCTTGAGTGAAATTAATTCATCAGTGCCATAAGTTACTATGCATACCAAATAAAGAAGTAACTGGGCAAGGGCAGGAGCTTGCATATTCAATACTTTCAGATTGCTTAATAAATCAAAATGCCATGTATGTGCCGACTAAAAAAAAAAAAAAAAAAATGGTGCTTAAAACCACAGCGTTTGGAAGTCATAAATTTGATCCAAAGACTAAACAAGTGGGAAAGAAAGGAAAAAAGTTTAATAACCTCATCAGTATGAAGATTTTTTGCAAGGCATGCTAAATATTAATGCCTTCGACAAATCTGTGATTATAATCATGTACATGGTATTATTTGTGTGTGAACTGTAATTCATTTCTATTGATGAAGCAATTCATTACAGCATACAATGAGTGTGGAGTTAGCGATTGAAAAATGACCTCTTGGAACGTCACGTTTGACAAAAAATCCCGGATTAAACAAGGCGAGCCAGGCTGTCGCGCCTCAAGAATTAAAAGCTTCCTTTTTGGCACTGAAGGGCCACCATAAAAGAGCATTAATGACTATTTCTTATAAACCTGTGTATGGTAATGGTTTCTGCTCTCAGATAGAATAATTTCAAAAGTGAATAGGGATTGCTTTGGGGAGGGAAAAGAAGGCTGAAGAAATCATATTTACAAAATCAGAAGTAGGTCCAAATGAAAAGAGATGAATATGAATAATGGACTTTGCTTTTTTTTTTTTTTTCCTTCTCTTTTTCTTCTGGATTAACATTTTTCAAAGCAACAGAATCAAATGTGGTTATCTTCTGTCCAATGAGCCCCACATTGAGAGGAAAACCTCTGTCACATTTCAATGCTTTATTCGCGCCGACAATAAATTGTAGTTCTGTGATAGGAGACATTCAGTGGAGAATGTTCTGAACCTAATTCTCTCCTATTTACAATAAGAAGATGAGACTGAATACGATAAAAGACCAACTATTTGCCACAGTGTGCTGCTGGTGTCCCTGAATGGATGTGTGAGTGTGTTGCATAGAGAAAAGAAAAAGGGGAAAAATGGCAAAGTAAAAAAAAAAAGAAGAAGAGTGTAAAGTGTGTGTTCAATTGTAGAGTCAGCACAATGTGTCTTTAGAATCAAATGCAAGAGACACACTGACTGCGATGCACGATAGTCCCATAACGCAAATCAATGTTAAATGAATACAACCAGCTTTGAAATGTGGCACGGTGTTGTACATGAAAGCAAAGAATAGGACAGCGTGGAATTATTGAATAAAAATCATGAATTAAATGTGAGATAAAACTGGTGCAGACAATAAAATGCCCAAAATGTGAAGTATTACTGAAGCGTAGCACACTGTTCCCAGAAAGAGAAAAAAGCAACAAAAGCAAAGTCAATTTTTTTTTTTTCATTCTTGTCCCGTATCGTTTTCAGGACACCTCGCTCCGCTGAGGAAGGAAAACCTGCTGCTGTGGCTGTGGCTGAGCCAGACAGTGACGAAAGCTGATCAGCCATCTCTCATTTGCATATTTGCCAATTCCATTAATTAACTCAGCCCACCTAATCAGGGTTAATTGACCTATAAAGAGGGGAGGCTTCATTGTCTCGTCCAATCATCTTTATCAAGTCTAGAGGAGGTGCGGCGAATGCAGGGGGCTTTTCCGACCTTGCTGGATTTATAGTCCGCACATATTGAAAAGTACACCATTCAGAAAAAAGATATTTTTAGGCTTTTATAGGATGGGGGGCAAACTAGAGCTAGAGAGACAGATATTTCTAGAAGTCTGAAACGGACAAATTCTTTCACTCGTCTTGATGTTCTCAAGGGAGGAAGAGGAAGAGGAAGAGGAAGAGGAGAGAGGCAGCCGGAGCCGCTGTCAGGGGGGAGATCAGACTCTGTGGTGCTCTCCGCAGCATCGCTGATCCGGTGAAACAGACGCAGGGAACCCGGCGCGGTCGGCACAGCTACATAGACATAGCTCATTGTGACGTTTCCAGTTATTTCTGCTTGATTAGGGCCATTATGTCTCCGGCTCTGATTTATGTTGTCATTCCCTCTCAGCAGTCCTGCATCGATAGATCTTAATGAATTGGTAAATAAGGGTGAAGATTGCAGTTGACAACACCGCAACATTTCTCATTCATACCAGACAAGATTTATGTAACCAATTAGAGGCATAAAAAAAGAGGGGGGGTTGGAAAAATCTTTCTTTAGAAAAATGACTAAAGTCAAAGGGAACACAAATAGATCATGAGCACTCTAACTTTGACAATCAAAACTATAAAGGTCACCGCAACCAAAAAATGCACACAGGAAAGAGACTTTAAAATTTTTAACATCTCGCCATGGTAACCAAATATTGACAAAGAGAATATGATGATGGACTTAAAAGCTAAAAATCATGACAATGATAATGGAGCGCACACACACACACACACACACACACACACGCACACACACACGCACACACACGCTAAAAATTAGACAATAAAAGTGCGTGTTGTAGTGTTTTAAAGCAAAACCAATTAAATACATAAGGACAAATGTGTAATTCTTAAACTGCATTTTCATCATGAATTTAAATTAATGTATTAGTCAGCAAATCATTTAGCTGTTTAATAAAAAATTTGAGATAAATGTGCTGATTACCGACAGCCAGTGAAGGACGACCCGTAGGGCAGGAGTGAACGGAGGTGGAAAATTAAAGCAGAATGATATGGGAGCCGGCGTCTTTCAGCCTCTCTCCCTTCAAGCACATGCAAATGAGACCATGCTGCTTAGCTGCATCATTTATGTGGATAATAGCGGCATCATCATTACGGCAACTCAAATTAAATTACAACACAATTAGCATAACAAAGTGATTGGTTAAACTTTCAAAACAAATAACGCAGCTGGGCTGATGAACGGTGTTAATTGGCCAGCGTGCATTTTAAATAAAACATGCGCGTAAACATGTGTTTCTGTTAAAAATATAAATTTTTAAATCAATATGTGTTTTTTTTAAACAGACAATTGTAGATTTAAAAAAAAAAAAAATGGTAAAAACGGGAGTTTAAAAGGAATACTGCCACAGGGATTTGTAAGCTGAAATATAAAATGTGTAGCATTTAATTGTATTGCTCTAAAGAACCAATTATGTGCCAGGCTCTGGAGAACAATGTAAATTATCTGCATTCAAAATGGAGTTTGGCCAATTCTCCATGTGAACTAATCACATAGCTCATTATGCATTAGGGTATTAAATTATGAAGAGGAGTGACTTTCGCATTCCTGCACAAAGCCTTATGAAATGTTAATAATATGCTCACAATAGCCCAATACCATGCCTTGCTCAACCCTCATCAATATTTAAGTAAACAAATGATCCCGCTCGCTTTTGATAAAGATAATTAGTGCTTCACCAATTATCAACCCTTGTGACCTCTTTAAACTAAACAATCTGCTCCAAAGACTTTGAGATTTTTTTTTTTTTTTCCAACCTATTGAGAACGAAGGAGGAGGAAAACCAACAAGTCAAACTTCAAGTAAAAATCAGTGCACTCGAAAAACACACATCTGCAGCTTATTAATATTTGATTGTTATTAACTTTATGAGAGGCTGAGATCTTATTTAGCTTAATAATAGCGGTGCATCTCTGTCTTCCTGATAGAAGTGATCAGTGAGGGGTCTCACACACACGCACACACACCCCTTCCCAAAAAAAAAAAAAAAAGTAACCACACACACACACACACACACACACACACACACACACACACACACACACACACACACACACACACACACACACACACACACACACACACACACACACACACACACACACACACACACACACACACACACACACTCTCACGCAGACGCACAAGCCACGTCAGTGCACACGCGCTTCCTTTACGCATGCACACATGCACGCGTGTGCGCAGTCACACACTCTGAGCCATTCATCAGTGCTAATTAAGCAGCGGATTAACAGAACAGAGCCCGAGCTGCAACGCTTCCACAGTGGGACAGCCAACGGGGAAGGAGCAGCACACACAGCTCAGCTCAGCAATAAAACACAACCAGTAAAAGTCAACCAAGTGCCTGGAGTCCACTGTAGATGACACAGGACGGATGGGTGAATGAATGAATGGATGGATGGATGGATGGAGAAGTGATGGATGGATGGATGGAGAGTCTGTCTGACTTTTTCTTTTCTTTTTTCTTTTTTTTTTTACCTGCAGGTGAGAAGTGCCAGAGGAGAACAGTGTACGGTACTTCCCTCTGCGAGTGCCGAGGGGATCTTCAAGCTACGGCCGCAAGTCGACTAGTGTCACCGTACGAGAAGGCAACACTATCTGTGTCATCACTTCAGCCGTGTTTATGGGGGATGGCATCATAAACAAGCCAGCCCCCCCTCCTGCACGCCACCCAGCCCCCGCCCTAGTTCCCCTTGCTACCTCACTCGACTCCCTCTCTCGCCACCTCCACCACCAACACCACCACCACCGTGCCATTTATGCATACTTAAATCACCCCTCGTCTTCACAGAAGATAAAGAAATACGTTCAGATGCTTCACACAATTATGTGATCATTTTTCTGTTGTCATTGGGACAACTACAGAGCGGGCAGCCCCAGTGCAGGTTGGACGTGTGGGCTTGAAAGAGTGGGAAAAAGGGGGAGTGCATGCATGTGAAAGAGGGGGGCAATGTGTAAATTTGGAAACAGTGGTTTCATCCTCTAAAGTAAACAGACATTCATTTTCTGTGCATGTGACTACTCAGTGCTCAGCATCACTTTTCCACTAAAACTCCTTCCCTTCACAACTTAGTTTTTACACTGTTCTTTTGCCACTTTAAAACTAATAAATAACATTTAAATGTTGAAGTTTTTTTTTTTTTGATGTATCTTTGCTACTTTTAATAAGTGAAGGAGTTATTTTCTATCCGTGCAGCTGGATTCAAATGTCTGTGGTGTGCAGGTATAGTCTGCTCCGTGCGTGTGGGTGGGTCCTGTGCAAGTCGGCGTGTGTGTGTGTGTGTGTGTGTGTGTGTGTGAGGATCTTCACACGGGGACCGCTGCGGCTCGTTGTAGGATACTCTCCGGCTCCCCCCTCGCACTTCAGCCCCGCTACGCTCGCTTTTCTCGTGCGTCTGCTAACCTGAACGCACACGCTCTCTGTTTCTCTCGCTTGTGCAAGTGCTTTTACACACACACACACACACACGCACATAGACAGAAAGATCCTCGTGGACTGGCTCTCTAGTCTGCTTTGCTGGGTGGAGAGAAACAGCTAGAGCCGTATGGTGAATAGACGCTGCTGTGCCGTGCGTTTTCTACAAAGGTATGTGCGCTTGGCTTTATACTCACAACTTCCATTCCTTTCTTTTTTAGCTCCATTTGTATGCATGCAAGTACTAATGTGTGCGTGCATGTGTGTGTGTATAGTAAGAACAGGATTAGTGAAGCCCTAAGTGGCATTCAGCAGCCACCGCGCCACACTGGAGTGTAAAGGGCACTTCAAAACAATTAACCCATCACATCCATGGCTTTCCCAAGTTACAAACTATCACAAAATCCCGCACTGCAACAACAAGTCCACGCGCCGACGAAAGTGGCAAAGAAGTGCACAGCTGCAGCAAAGAGATTAAAAATGACTTACCTTTAAAACAATGAGTGAGAAATCCACTTTCCCTGGTGAGAAGCCTTTGAAGACATGATCTCAGAAAACTAAAGCCATTGCTTGTGGAAAAAAAAAAAAAAAAAAGAAGAAAAGGGGGAAAATGCCGCTAGCAGAAAAGTGACGAAGAAAAGTGTTAAAAAAAAAATAGGAAGGGGAAAAAAGAGTAACTACCTGGCGCTTACTGTCAAATGCATCACCAGACAACTATTTATGACAGTATTTACAGTGGTGCGAGGGGAGAGCACCTCTGCCTGGTCACGTCTGAAAGATAGTTGCCGTTTCAGTGCTGCCTAATTAAAACAAGTCAGGCGGCCCCGTTGGATTGTTTTGACGCCCGAGGACCAATAGTACACAAAAAAAAACCACTGACTTGATCGGCGGGGTAGGGGGGCTGCTTGCTTGGGCGTAGGGAGCGGGGGGGTGGGGGGTGGTGAGAGCTGGCAGAGAAATAAGGGGGTGGGGGTTCTGAAGGAATCCGGGAGGGGAGGGAGACCACAAAAGGTTCACGGCTAGGGAGACCACATGCTAAAAGCTCACCCACTTTTTTTTTTTTTTTTGATAAAAGGGAAAGCCAATGATTTTTAAACGCTTTAGCAAGCATTTTTTAATATTTGGAAAAATAAAATAAAAATACAGAATCCAAACCAAAGCTTTTTTTAATTATTAGTTTCAAACTTGGTGATGCTTTCCTCTAATAACTTCACTAAAACAGCCCATTTCCATCAGACAGATCAAGAGTTTCTCCGGCTCCCGGTGCTTTGTGAGGACGTATCGACATGTTCGCCCTTTTGTAAACAATGCACATTGACACAGAATATTAAGGGCTAATGATGTTTACCAATCGCTGTGTCATTATTTTTTTTTTTTTAACCCGCACCTCTCATTCGCTCTTTTCCTCACATGCCACAGATGTTTTCCTTAGTCGCTCTGACACACAGGAATCCACTGGCAGAAAAGAAAGGCTTGGTCTTCCCCAGGAGAGACGAGTACAAAGCCCCCTCTCCACACAGCAGATGCACAGAGCTAGTCCATCTGCCACCAGCTTGCTGTGCTACATCAGCCATAAAGTCTGAATAAAAAAGGCTGTTTTTTTTTTTTCCCCTTCTTACATATTTTTGTTCAAACCCACAAATAAATCTCATCCATAAAGACATATTCCAAACTAAAGTGAAAGGATGTAAAAAAAAAAAAACACTATAAAGAGGCAAATATAACTGATTTAATTTGAAATAAGACGTAACCCCCAATGAGGGGTAAAGACCACTTGAACTCTCGGCTCCGTGCGGAGCGCATCTACGACTTAACAGGCTCTGAATAGCATATTATCTAACTGGGTCTGCTTGAGCATATTTCAGCCATATGGTATCATTATTAAGAGAGCCACACTGAGCATAAGATGTGGTATTTTCATTCGTGTCAACCGTCTGAGCTCTGAGGCAGGCAGGGTAAACACTAAACATCCTTGTCACAGTCAGATAGTCGGTGAGAGTCGGGTGATAACGGCAGTGCAGAAGGAGAGCGACAGAGAAAAAAGGCACCGATGGAGTGAGTCAGAGGGGACTAACATTAAACAACTGCTGTTAATTGCTCTAAGCATCCACATTATACCAGTAATTTCTCCCATTTCTCTTTCAGCACTAAGAGCTACAGGCTAGAAAGCTCCTTCAACCCATTTAATAAACTACTCAGAGTGCCTCGGAAAAAAAATAGACAAACAAGAGGCCCGTGGCCTTAGACACACACACACGTGCATGAATGTTTCTGTGTGTGTGTGTGTGGGGGGGGGAGGTGATGCCTGTTTTCGCACATCTGTGACAATCCTGTGCCTTTTTCCCTCCAGGTATTTATTCCTGATGTCTCTTCCTCCTCTGTTTTTTTTGCTGACAAGGTCAAAGGAGGCAAACAGGCCCACCAGCGTCTGTACGCGGTGGCGACATAACAGTGAAAAAAGAAAGAGGGAAACTGGGAGGGTGAGACAGACATGTGTAATAATGGGTGTAGTGGGGAGGATGTAGATGGTGGCAAGCAGCAGCTGGTTAGCAACATTGGCACGAGGATCAGCACCAGCAGCATTGTGGGAGTTCTTACAAATGATCCAGTTTACGCACGCACACGCGGGTGCAAGCTATGCAGTTTCACACTGTGCAATACATACTGTTAAAAAGGGAATATGAGCAACTTATTCATTGTCATATTTGCACCAAAACTACAAAGGTGACAAAAACAACATGCACTATTGAAAGGGTTTTTTTTTTGGCCACATCATTAGAATTCCCTTTAAAATGATCATTACTTAAAAACGAAAATAAAAAAGCTAATTTGTGAATCATAGTCTAGACTCTTTGTATAATTTTATTTTTTACAGATTTTATTGGTGAAGCCTGCCAATAGAAAGGGTGCCACTTTCTTTTTAGATCAGCCATTTATTTCCCCTCCTTCAAATTCCTTATCAAAGATAAGGTTTAAAAGCAAAGCGATGTCACTGCCATCAAAGATGCTGATAATTATTGTTCCTTGAAAGCCAAACTGTCACACACAAGAAAAACAGCCCCCCACCCCCACCCCCTTTTCCCTCTAACAAATGTTACACAAGCACTATTCATAACTCCCTATTAAAATAAATATATGAATAAATAAATCAAACACAAAAAATGGGGCCAAATGACATGCATCGAGTGTTTATTGCTCAGTTTGGTCTTGAGCAATGAGGATCACATAATGTTACTTCTGGACACTAAAGAAAAAGCATTACAGGCTGCTAAATGTATAAGTGGTTTGGAGGCAGCTTTTTTTTTTAATAAACTGTACATAAGCACCCCGGTATCCATGGCAACTTGCTTTGTGCTGTGAATTCCAAAAATCCTGGATGAAATCGCTAATGAATGAATACAATTGACATTGTCGTCATATATTTGAATATTTATTTCACTTAAATGGCAGAGGGGATGGGACATGACTCCGATCACAAAAAGCAACTTAAAATGTTCTAAAGATTTGGTAACATTTTGGTAAGATTAAGAGGTGTGTAACTATTTTTTTTTTTGTTTTTAAATAAATAAATTAAGCACTGCTTTGGATAAAACTTCCAAAATCTAATTGATCATTAGAAACGATAGGTGTGAATTGAATGTTGGCTGCTTTCCTCTGGAAGTCTCCAGATGTGATTTCCATTTGCAACTTTGGCAGCCTGCCCAACAGGACATCCCTGAGAGAGTGTTTGCTTGACTCAATATCAACAGCCGGAGTAAGCAGCTGAGGAGGGAGGGGGGAGGCAGCGGAGGGGGCGTTCAGGCTGGGGCCAGGCCTGCTATTGATAATAAACTCTGCTGTATATTCATTTGGCCCAGATATATCAACGCGCACCGCAAGGAGCCACGTCTCGCACTCAGCGGCGTTCTGCTGGTGCTTCTCCAAGGCTTAATGATACCTACACCTCCCCTCCAGCTGCTTCTGCCAACGCTGCTCCTCCACACAGACGGCGGGCGGGCGGGAATTAAAGTATACATTACAGCAGAAAAATAAAAAGAGATCAAAATGACAGAAGTCAGACAGTTCAAGCTGACCGGGGCCTCTTGAAAGGAAGGAGCTGGTAGTCTAGCGACAGACACTCCAGGTTAAATTGGCCCTTCTATGCCTCCTCTCATTTTCCACAACTGCCACAGCTGCCTCCTATGCCCCCCCCACCCCCAACCCACCCCCTTCCTAAAACCAAGGAAAAAAGCTTTTCTTTACAAGCGTATTTGAATTAAATGAGTGAGTGAAATCAAAGGCTCGGCAGAGATGGGTAAATTTAAACAAGCAAGTGCAGCTCACAGCAGTTTACCTGTTATACAGACGATTGGAATTAGATGAAAGAATGGAGCATAGCAGACAACTTCCCCCTTTTTTCACAGTGGGAGATATTGCCATATAGAAAAAGCAGCTGCAGTTTGATTAAATTTCCACTTGTAGAAAAGAAGGTGTGTGATACTGGATTGTTGTGATGTTCCAGAGTTTCAAGCTACTAAAAACATCTCATCGACTTGTGGTTCAATAGTGGCTCATTGCCACTGTTTCCTTGCAGCGAGTGTATCCGACACCCGTTTATGACAGCAATATGTAGTGTGTGAGGATCTCTTCGCTCCAAGCTCATGCCAAAGAGATTATCATTCCCAGAACCGAGGATATAGTCAAATGGCAGCGAGACAAGCTTCACTGGCAGTCAAAGGAGCACAACACCTGTATACGCCACACAACGCACCGCTATCTAACATCCACAGAGCTCTGTCTCTTTCAGAAGCTATGCAAAACACTTCCACGCTGGATGGAATTTTTTTTCACAGCCTTGGAATTAGATAATAGTAAGAAGTTTGGGAATAACCTCCGAAAAGGTCCAGACACGTGCATTTGCTGAAAAGTGAGCCTCGACTTCCTCCGACTGACTGACTGACTGACTGCTGACAGAGCGGCTAGCCATTCATGACTAAAGAGACCATTTACCTAGATACCAATTACACTTAGAAAGATTTATTCAGAAAAATGGCATTCCAACAAAGAATAATAAACTCATTATATGGACGAATCAAACTCCAATATCCTCCTCGCTGCCGCTAATTCAAACCTAATTTATAGTAGCCACTAATTTGAGGGTGAAGGGAGAATGACAGGAATTACATCTGGAGGTAATTCAGTGTGTGTTCAGCTAAGCCCTGTGAAGGCTAACATAGCCCTACCACACAAAGAAAAAAAAGAGACAAGACACGGAGGTGGAACTATTTAGGTGAGTTGCACTTCCGGAGCACTGAAACGACACTTTTCCTAAAAATGTTTTCATTGTGCTGTCACCAGACACGGACTGGAGCGGATACAGCTGCTCCAGGCACAGCAGAAAGACAGACAGAACACTGATAAATGAAGTGAGAAAGAGAGAGAGAGATTTCTTTCTTTCTTTTTTTTTTTTTTAATAAATGTTGAACTTTGTATAAGGTGCAAGCTTCTCTAGACAGCTGTGCTGCTTCAGGATTTACAAAACAGCCAAGAGTGTGGAGCGAAAGGAAAGCTGGTGGGTTCATCTGGACTCCACAGGCGGGTGTTGTGCCCACTTTAAAAGGCTCTGAGTTTAAGAGGAAGTCTCCATCTCATGTGACCGCCTGCATTTCAGCCGACCTAAGTGGGCCTGCGCAAAAAACGGCAACTTTTTCACTGATCTGCTGCGGGAAAGGTATCGACTCCAGCTGTATCAAATTCACTCGATGAATGCAAGGAATTATTTGTGTCGGAGGAAAAGGTGAGGAGTGATATTTGAAAGGTGTTTCTGTGATTACTTACAGTTAGAAGTCAAACTGTTTGGAATGAGCAAAATATAAAGTTTGGTTCAAAATATTCCCTGAATGGAGCACATTCAAAACGTGACAGAAAAAAAAAAAAAAAAAACTCGCCTCAGTCCAGAACCCCCTGCTCCTCACTTAAATCGAATGTCATCCCTTAAATGCTAAATTGTGTTTTCCAAATGAAAATAAAGTCCGACTGGTTTGAGGCAGTAGTACGCTGGAATATGAGATCAAATAAAAAGCTTCTCTGGGAGCAGAAAAGGAGAATGAAATGGTTTCTGAGGGGGAGATGTAGCGAGTAATAAAATTACACCTTTATATCTTCCTAAACAGCACATGTTCCTCTGGTGCAGGTGATGGTTTCTCTTTGGTCCAAGTACGCAAGTGGCAATTTTCTACCTTCGGGTAGATTCTCCGATACAGGTCTGGAAACTTTACGCTCTATAATTTTCTTGAAATCGAGAAACTACTTTAGCAACAAGTTAAATCCAACTTTCAAAGTTTGACTTTGATGTTGTGCTGGTGGCCACCATCATTGAATTTTGAAAGAGCAAGACGATCTCTATGCCTATGGCCTTTCAATGGCTTGGATAGTTGTTGTGGGATAGTTTTTCTTTCTTTTAATGCCAACACATTCAATTCGCCTGGAGCAAATGTACAATCCCAATGATGAAAAATGTCAGTCTTAAATTAGCCATTTTAGTTATATAAGCAGCTTTCCATTTGGCATTAATGTGGAACATACAACAAAAGCATGAGTGTAACTACTTAAAACGGTGCAATTGATTTATGTTCTTAAAATGCTGCTCACAATAATATTTTGATGGTCTGTTTTCACGACAGCAGAAGAGCTGTATTAGGAGGAGAAATTTGCAATTTGAGAGAATGCATTATAGTTCATTATACAGCAACTATTAAACCTTCAGTAAAAACGCTTTAGCACAAGACTTGAGCCACTTATCAGACCTACTCACTACCTTTAAAAGCTGTCCCTGTTCATTGCTCTGAGTGGCAAAAAAGCAATTGCTGATGAGCTGAGGGGAAGGAAAAAAAAAATGGACGAGATGTACAATTTATCAAAGAGAAATGGCTGGCAGGCATTTTAAAGAATCAAAGGTTGTAGCTGTTTGTTTGAAATCACCTGAGGAATGAAGACTGCAATTTGTGGGATTAAAACAGAATCTATAAAGCATTTAAAAAATAATTGATGAAGTGCTTTAGCTAAAACTTTCACACACGAAAAAAATGTAAATATGAAAAGTGGGTCAACTTGTGATTTATAAATGTGAATTATTGTGTGAATCAAATCCTTGATTTTCCACTTAATACCAAAGCAATACTTCTTTCATGATGTTGGCTTAGAACAGATATGGGCAACTGGCATATGGTCTAATTTTGTACGGCCCCCAAAGTAAATGCACAAAATAATTCTAGGAAAAATTACATAGAAAAAACTAAAACAACAAATGACTGCAAAAATACAAAATTACAGAAAAATACACAAAAGCACATAAAAAATGACTTCAAAAACACAAAAAACCTCATTGTTCTTTCCTGTGTTAAAGCTCAGATTGGTCATAATTATTCTTAATGCCCACATGAATATTGATAATGTGGCCCTCCGAGTAGATAATCACAATTTTGTGGCCTCCACTGTCATAAAAGTGGAAAAATCTCTGATTTAGAATATTGATGCAACAAATTAAAAAAAAAATTACTCCCAGATGCAAAGCGTTTATCATCATGTGCACAGTAAAGAAACATGTTTCCCAGGACAATAAAATTCTTACATTGTTGTTCACTAAGGATGTCCCGATACAACTTTTTCATTTCCAATATACCGATATTGCAGCCTTGCATATCGGCCGATGCCGATATTGATTCGATATCAGCATGAATCATACATGTTTTTTATTTATTTATTTTATTTTTTTCTTTAATACAAAAATAATAATGACTTACTTTGTAGTGTAGAATGTTAGAAAAGGCTCGATCAAGTGATGTTAGTTACTTAAACAGAGAACAATAGTCAGCAACAGTAGAAACTGACCCATTTATTATTAACAGATTGGTTACATACATTTTAACCTTCAACATAATATCTACTGTATTCTACAAGTGAATAAAATAAATAAAAAAATGAATTTGGAAAAAAAAAAAAAAAAAAATTTGAATCCGATATTTGTTTTCAGGCTAATAACAGACCGATATCCGATATCAATATCGGATCGGGACACCCCTACTGTCCACACTGGATGCCACGCAGAAAAAAGAAACACATTTCAAGCAAAGAACAAAACAAAACTAAGAAAAGTATAATGACAATAAATATAATAATTTAAAAAGTAATAAAGATATATATTCATACATGGTAGAAAAGATAGAACAAGTAATTAAGTAGTTTATATATTGTTGATAGTGTTTCTACCATGACTGGATTCATTTTTACTGGACATACAAAAAAAAAAAGAAAAGAAAATGAAATTGTTCAATGATATATGCTAATAATGAGGAACAAACTCATTTTAATGCCCCGTAACAGTGGACCCTAAAATTAATTAGTGGAGCAGGCTGAAGTAGCTTGTCAAGCCTTTAAAAACAATGACGTGTTTACACAAAGGAAGCAAGGCCACACACACACACACACACACACACACACACACACTGAGAGAGTGAGAGAGAGAGAGAGAGAGAGAGAGAGAGAGAGCAACAACTTTCTCTATGTATCGTGCATTGCTCCTGCTGAAGCCTGTTGCCATCGAGTCAAGAAGACAAATGGCACAGGAGGATGTTTCTGACAGCTTAAAAGTTACCCATCAGCTGCCTGTCTGTGAGATGTCTCCCAGCACGTCCATCCCAGAACTTCCCTAAACAAACAGCAAGGCTCCTACTTCAAATACATAGCAGGACTATTAGGTAATCTGCTCCTTTGTTCACTCTCACTGAAGCTTGGCGGCTAACCTCAGTCTCTCCCTGTTCCACCTCCTGCCTTTAGGCACAGAGGATTGCACCTAAAAGTTATCTGATAATTCACAAATGAATTACAATAAGTTGCTGTTTTCTTTTTATGACGGAAGCATGAGAAGTTAAAAGAAGCAGAGTTTTGTTTTAGGGTGGGACAGTTTCCTGATGGAGTTAAAGGGAACTTGTGTCTGTGCTTGGTTCAGAGAAGGTATTAGAGGTTTACTACAAAGTGTCTACATAATTGATGCATGATTCAAGCAGTGTTCATTTTAATTGAGTTTCAGCCATAGTCTTTTGACTAAAATATAGAGAGTTAAATATAAGAGAGGCCTCTTCTGTTTTAAAAACACATCTATTTGCTGTGGCTTTTAACACCATGTCTTGTTTTTATTATAAATGCTCTTTTAAATACTGGTATTTTATTGTGCAGCACTTTGGTCAAACCTAAGTTGCTGTTAAATGTGATCTATAAATAAACTTAGCCATCAGGACTATTTCAGTTTTAAGCAACTAAATGACATTAAAATTTTAGTTGACAGAATCTGTCACATATATAATCAACTAAAAAAAAAAAAGCATAAAATGTAATATTACATTAATCAACCTAATATGGGATGCTATCAATGTTTTGTATTTATACACACAGACAGTCTAATGTCCACAATCAGTTTGCTTCCTATTGGATCACTTACTGGCTTGTCCCGCCTACCATATAACAAATGCAGTTTTGATTGGATACCTTCCAAAAAAGAAACTTAGTTCTGATTGTTTATTGTCCCACGTGAACCCTATAGTTTAGTTTTTCTATAGTAAACAAAAATACCAATATATTTTAATCTAGTTTTCATTTACATTATTTTTTTTTAATTAGTCATGATCTTGTTTTTTTAACTTCAAAAAAAAAATGCAGTTGAACAAATCTATGACCAACATATTAGTCAACAAAATTAACATTGATATGAAGGAATAGTAAATCATTAAGAAATGCTTTTAATCCCAGATGTTTAACTTAGGAAAACGGACCTTTGGAGCCTAAACTACACTAC
Source organism: Gouania willdenowi (assembly GCF_900634775.1). NCBI lineage: Eukaryota > Metazoa > Chordata > Actinopteri > Blenniiformes > Gobiesocidae > Gouania > Gouania willdenowi. The sequence goes on from NC_041049.1 coordinate 15,557,116, forward strand.
AATAAAATATTTATTACTGATTAATTAAGCTATTACCATGCTACGCGTGAAGATTTGAGTTGTTGTTTTAGGTGGCTTCTTGAAGGCGTATTATGTCAAGTCTTAAAAGTACGTCAACATCTCACTCTGAACTATATCTCCACTATTTATGTTAAAGAGAACGAAAGACAAACGTTTAATTAGCAGGCGAGAGTTTCTTTGGGTTTTTCTGTTTGTTCTAGCCTTCATTAGTTCCGTTACCTGACACACATACATGCTCTGCAACGTACATGACGCCTAATTATACATGCACGGGTTTCTATAGGGAGCTGAACTTTTTACACCTTTCAAAGCCACAAAATTGGATGGTTTTTGTGGTTGTACAGCTGCCGCTCTGCACTAATGCAAGGTGGTGTCATATGAAAAATATTTCTCTCCCCAAACCACAGGGCTGGTCATTAATGAAACACAGGCTGCGCAGTGAGGTCATACAGAGTCTACATTTCAGCAGCCACACTTAAAAACCGCTCAGAGAGAATAGAGAAACATAAGCACAAATCAGATTCCAGCTCCAAGGACGGGGAAAATAAATAAATAGAGAAAAAGCACTGGCCCCTCTCACATTTTCCCCCTGCTCTGCAAACAACCGTCAACTGCAGCTCAGAAACAGCTCACAATGAGAGCAGACTAAACAATCTGGTCCCGGCCAAGGAAAATGCTAAGCAACTCTGCACACAGGATGTCTCACCCTAATTGCCAACTATCAAATCGCACAATGGAATCTATCCATTTGGCAGATGCTTCACAGCAAACTTGGCAATATACTTCTGCTTTTAAAAGTGTCAAAAATTTATGATGAGAAGACAGGACAAATAAAGGGAGGGAGTCAGTTCTCGGGATTTTCACTTTCTGCCTGGATTTTCGGAGTTTGTCGAGCTTACAAGAAAACTTATTGCAATAATGTGCACTGGGGGATTTTATTTTTTGTTAAATAGAAATACGTGTTTGGAGGGTCTTTTAAATACAATTAAAACTCATGGCATTTAGACAAACAGTGTTAAAAGGTCCCAAAGGACGTTGCACACTCAGAAAGCAGAAAACGGAAGGGCAAACCTGAGCCGGCATGAGGCCGTGTACCGGAGGTGGGCATTGGAGGAACAATTGGAACCTTGGGACTGGAATAAGACACGTGGTTACAAGGAGGGACTGGATTTCTAACCGGAATCCAATGGGGCAGCCTCCACCAACCAACATGTGGCATTGTATTTTCCAGGCAGTTAAAGCCACGCTCGCTGCCGCTCACAGAACCCCGCAACTTCAAACGGCCAAAATAACAGAAAATGCATGAAACAGAACAGAACTACTGGGAAATAACGGAGGAGGAGGAAAAAAAAAAAAAAAAAATCACACACACACACACAGACACGCTTGTGGTCGCACGCACACAAAAAGGTAGCAGGCCTTGACAGCAGATGGTAAAATTAACATTTCAACAGTTCCTTCCTTTCATGTAGGTCTCAGCAGAACTTTTTCTTACTGAGGGGGAAGTAAGAGGTATGATACAGTGGTGGAGAAGGCATCTGGAAAAGGAGAAGAGGAATATTGGCTTATTGCTCCTGATGGTGCACCTCAATGAAAAATTAAATAGGTCTGTTTTGCAGGTTTCTCCTCTCTGGAGTGCCATAAGTAGTGTTATGGAAACATCATTCCAGTAATTCATACACCAAAAACCACCTGGTGATGAAAGAAAGTAAACTTACCCTCCCATTTGTTCACCATTGGAAAACCAACACTTTACCTCACCTGGTCGTTTCAGTTTAGGAATCCCCTTTCATTTTAATCACTCATTGTCAGATTTATTTTACTTTATTTACCATTTATTAATTTGGTCTTTGTCTATGTCTTTAAAGAGGTATCATGGTGAGACAAGAGGACACAGGCACCTCTAATAAAGACCCAAACAATGGACAGCCTCTCTCATATCCAAGCTTGTCCAATGGAGCGTCTCAGTAGTACCCATTAATCTGGACACAGTTCTGGCTAAATTACATGTGTTCCACCTCTGTGACATTTTAAATGCAATTAAAAGCTGGTTATGGAAGTGTGCGCAGACTTCCCTGTGATGAAGAGAAATCACTGACGTGATTAACATGCAAACGAGCTCACGCTGGCAGACTAGATTGGGGTTTGAAAACCTCAATTACTTTTGTGTGATTATCTATTTACCAGTACACAGATTTCCATTTCTCATCTCCAGCTGAGTTCCCCATGCACGAGCCTCAATTATAGTGGCCACCTTTATTTATGATTCTCACGATGCTGAAATGCAAGCTCTATATTTGATATATTGCATCTTTACTGGCTGCTCACAGCAGATCAACGTTTAATGCTCAACTATTTACTTCGGGAGCACTTAATATGATCTTGACTCTGACTTGCTCTCACAGTTCATCCAATCTTATTTTTCTTCCTTTTCTTCTATTTAAGAAAAAACTGTAAAGCTAATGCACACATGACAAATTGTTTTTTTCAGCTGCTTTTCGTTGCGGTTCAGATTCAAAGACAATAAATGTGTTTGAAAAAAGCAGGAGACTTTCACAATTTGTGTGTGATTGGGAGTAACGTTTTTAAAGATCCTTCTTAATTTCCATCTTGAATTCAAATGAACAACTGATTTAATCACTTTAAGTTTTCCAACAACTTTAGGATAAACAAAGTTAAAGAAAAACAAACAAAAAATCTATTGTAACTCAAGGTGATTCAAGCCTGCAAATATTAACTAGATGCCAGCATTCCTGCCTTTTCCTCTCCCAGGACAGGACGGGAGAGGAAGACGCTTGTGTCTGTGGCACAGCGGGGCCTCTCACATTGTGCCAGTCATACATAAAACATGCCCCATGGCTTCAGTCAGAGCAAAAAGGAAAACAGTGCCATCAAGTGAAAATTCTGAGGATTCCTCAAACACCTGAGTCCATTAAATGTGTCATCTGACAAGAAAATATCTGATCTCCTGAGTAATGGTGTTCAGAATGAAAAAATACTTTTAATACTTTACTGCTGATCACCACATAGCAAAACATTACACATACATCACAATGGCATGGGAGCTTTAATTCCACTTTAATTCAGAATAAAAGTTAATTCCTCTTTAAACTGACCTTGTAAACACCTAATTCGGAATGAAAATGGTAATTCAAAATTAAACTTAAATCTGAATTAGGTGGCTGGTTTATTCCGAATTAAATAATCCCTTGATCTTCTAAACGCTTAATTTAGCTTTAAGTTATTTCCAGTCGTTCTGCGCATGCTCATCCAGTCGCGATACATTCAGTATGTTTACTCTGTCACAGGTAGTAATATCAGTAAGTTTATCATTGCAATGGTTTTACTGGGCTTTATTTTCCGGATATTATTTCCTATCTCCTCCTCAGCGGACCAAAGTGAAACTGTATGTTATTGTCTAGCTGAGGCTTCAAAACTACAATTAAAATAAAAGTGAAAATAGTTCCTATTATGTGGTCTTCTATGTTGTTACGGAAGATAAAAGATTTATTGTGTGTTTTTTCCTGATAGACGTGAATAGTCACGTTCGCCCCCTGTCCAATCAGAACCCTTCCCAACCCCCAGACCTAAAGCGAATTGAATAAAGACAAATAAAACTGTTTTCCATGTAAACCTCAATTCGGAATTACTATTTCCATGTAAACACGAAGCAAAATACTTTAATTCTGAATTACTTATTTCAGAATAATTAATTCCCAATTTAAAAACGTGTTTTGCTCATTGCATTGCTTTATTATTACAATACTAGTTTTCCATTTTGGACAAATTTAAAAACTCTTGAGGATTAAATTGGATTTAAGCAATGCACTTCCCATTCGATTTTTAAGATCCTGTTGGAGTCAGAACAAAGGCTCCGGAGCCAATACTTGGATCCTTTAGGTTGCTAGAGACGCTAGGAAAAAAAACAAACAGTGGACACAGCATTCTGAGCGAGTAAAAGGTGGAGGTGTTGGCTGGAATCATGAGTGAGGGAGAATAAAGGACAGAGAGGGAGGGAGGGGACGCTTAGATAATAGCAGATAATGGACAATTAACTCAGGCTAGTAGTGCCTGCTGCAGTGAATAGCAGCTTCTGGTGCAGCAAGTCCCCGATCACCACTCAGCCATATTCGCATTGGGAATACAGGCGATATCAAGCTGCGGGCTAGTGGGCCTCTGAGATGTACACGCATTAGCAATCTCCACAATGCCTTCAAACAACGCTTGATACCAACAAAGTGTCCCAAAGTGCAAACGTAAGCACTCTCCTGATGGGAACTCTGTGGTGCCGTAACCTTCTCCATTGTTTAATGTCCTTTCACCGTCAAAATAAACCCAGGAGCTGGAAATCCATTGAAAAAAAGGAGTGACGTGCTGCCATTCCTGTGCACTGAGAAATTAGCATAATTAAACCTATATAAAAGCTAATTACGTAAATAAATGAGGCAATGTCACCACTGTACATCACAGAAACAATGCATGTGTTCATATCAGTAGCATTTAGAAGTGTTTTGACTGCCCACCAACCCCCCACCACAAGCCATTCAGGCTCCATCTGAATCTATTGATCTGTGAAACACCGGGGCCCAGGGGAGCCAATTCACTTAATATCAAACATCTAATGATGAGATGAATAACGATTATACCATTTGGTAATTAAACGTCTTACAAACCATTTAACTGACTGTGCATCAGGAGGGGTCGCTGCAGGTGGCAACCATTGTTTTTTCATTTCTTGTTCTGGAGACGTGTGAATGGGGGTTGACCGTGGTGGCTTGAAAAACGTCCATTACAGGAAAAAAAAAAAAAAACACACTAATGATAGTGTCGGCGCTAATCTCTAATGGTGTCGAGACTGAAAGGAAAGCAGGGAAGTGGCAGAAAAAACAAAGAAACACCACCGCTTAAAACCATTTTCTTTACTTTCAAGACAAATGCACTTGTTTGAGTTCCATCACAATTAAATAGTAAGTGCAAAGTTGTAAATATATATCAGAAATCAAGGATCTTTTCGCTTAGCATAGCATGTAAAGGTGAAAAAGGAAAGAACAGTGTGTCCAGAGATTTCTAAACCAAACACTAAACCACCCACTCACCTTGTTGAACTTCCTGTTGCCCTCAGAAGGTTTACCACACGTTTATGTAGAGAGCTTTGACACGTTAACCTGAGACTTCCTGACAAAGAGATGCATGTCGTGCTTTTGGCTTCTTATTGAATGCTAGCTCGTAAACATTGTCACTTCAAAGAGAGACGGGATTAAAGTCGGCCTCGTTCCACTGACGGGGAAAAGTACACCCAAAGAGAACAGGAACAATGGCTAAATGGAAGACGGTATCACAAGGGTCCAATGTCTGCTGTGATGAATATGCGGGAGATTATAACCCATTCCATCATTTCCATAATGTAAAATGCTTTTTCTCCTTCACTCGCTGACTATTCACTAAATAAATGAGAAAACTATCACCCGCGCAGAAATGTTGGACAAAAGGCAAGAAGGGAAGCAGTTTTTGAATGACCCCCGTGCCTTTGACAATACAGGAGGGGTTCGGACACATTCAGAAGCACTGGAGTGACTAAGACCTAATAGAGTATTTATCATTGGGCACAATGCAAATGTATTACCATGTCACATATACCACTTTACAGCACAGAATTAAACTACAGTGAATACAAGCGGGTTTTTTTTATAATACAAGGTGGAAATACGAATGCAAAAGTTCTTTTGATGAGCAGCTTTACTGCTTCACGAGCACTCTGAGGGATCATTCGGTATAGACACTGGTTTAAAACCACACAGCCAAAAATAACCTTTTACCAAGTATGCACACTAACCTAGGTAAAGTTCCAGAAACAATTGGAATCAAATGGAGTGGAAAGATATTGGACTATACGCATGAATAAAAAAGTGAGGAGTCAAAGTTTAAAAGTAAAGCATTTAATGACAAAAGCTAAGGTAAAAAGGCTTCTGGTTATATAAGATAGACCTTCATCACACCTTAACACTTCACACTAGCCATGATTTGTGAACTCAAAGAAGCTCCCAACCATTTGGAAAGCAAAATCATTTTTGGACCAACTGAACTCAAAACAGATGAGTGAAAAATGGTGTTGAGATGGTATTAAATTCAATATTTATCACTTTTCAAACTATACATGTTATGGCTTTTCATCAGAGAGACATAATATAGGCCTCATAGATCAATAAGCCAAAGATAATTTGCTTTGGATAAAAGATGTAAAAGATTGAAATTGCTGCCAAAAGTTTGTTTCAATCTTTATTGTAAACATTCTTATTGACATTGTCAAAAAGGCTTTGCGCATTGCATTGTGGGATGTGGAGTTCCACAAACAGATGTTAGAAGTTTAGTTTTTTTTTAACTAAATCCCTTCTTGCGTTTGCCATAAAACAGGACAGAGATTCGCTCAACACTATTTTTGTCGCGACATCACCTCATTGAAATTTGGTTGAATTTGTATCTTTTCCTGTAATCCCCAAAATAAACATCTGTCACAGCCTTCAGTCCGTGACAAAACAAGAAATGTGTTGGGAAATCACTTCGGCAAAGTTTTTGGTAAAAAACACTTCTCTGCATTGACCTACGGGACTCCACATCCCACAATGCAATGGGTGAAACATTTCCAACAATGTCAATAAATGGAGTGTTTATAGTGGAGATCAAAACACACTATGGAGCTCCATTTTTATTGTTGTAAATCTTTTTTTTTTTAAATCCTTTTAAATCTTGATTTTTGATGGTCCTAAACTATGTCTTTGATAAGAAATGTTCATTCCAAGCAGCTTTAAATCATTTACAAAATCTTACACTAGTGGCTTTTTTTTATTCAAAATTTGCATTTTATTATGCAAATGAGACCTAATTAGGGCTGCGCTCTATGGACCAAAACTCATTTCTCGATACTTTTTCTCAAAATGGCAATATATTATATAAATATCAATATTTTCAATTCAAATAAAGTCTGACCAGAAAGTCAAAAATGCCACACAGGCACATTTATTACCAAACAGCTACACAATATGCACCACTTCTGGCTTTTTCTCCTCTAAGGGACAGCATGTGTGAGTGAGTTCTGTATTGTGTGTGTGTGTTTTTTTAGAGGAGGGTCTGAGTTAGGACACACTCAGCAATCCATCTAACTGTGTTTTTTATGCTGTGCTGAGAAGTAGTGAAAGCAGTGGCTCCTAAAACGAGTATTTTTATACAAAAAAAGCTATAAACTATATATAGGTGATATTTAATTAACTATATCGCTAAAATAGAAAAACTCAATGTATTACCCAGCTCTAGACCTAATGGCTCCAGTGTTGCTACTTCACTACCAACCAAGGGGCCCCGGGCCATGGCCTTCACTAATGTATTGGATAAGTCAGTGGTTCCCAAACTTCTCACAGTCCCGTACACCTTCAGACATTTAACCTGAAGCAACGTACCCCCTACCGCTGCACACTTATAAAACATAATAATGTAATGTAGTGTTTTTCAACCTTGGGGTCATCAGGAATAAAAATGAGGTGCCCTGAAATGTCTAGTAATTTATAATGAAAAAGAAAATTGCACTAATCCTGGCAGCAACAAACTGCAAACATTCATCGAAACCTAATTTTACAAAAAAAAAAGTCCAGAGACACCAAACATTTTTTGATATTAAAAAGGATTCATGACCACTGATGGAATGTCACATACAATGTAGCCCAACAGTAAAATGTGTCTCTAAATTGTAGCCATCCTGTTGAAGAATAATGTATAATTAAAAAAAAGAACACTAATCTGTAAAAAATGTAAATCAGTAAAGCCATGTAGCTTTCGTCATATTTGTGCTTATTTTGGTGAGATTATTTCTCTGTCACCGTGGATAGTCTTATATCGGCTAATGTGGAATTTGAGGCAATGCATGGAGGCTCCTGACTGCTGGTTGATTTATACTCTAGTTTCCAATTTTTATTTTTACCCATAACCCACTTTGGGAACTCCAGTACTTAAGTGCAACGCCTAGCATGCTATTGCTACTTTTCTAGAGAACACCTAAAAAAAAACCCTTTCACTTGTGAAATTCCTGAGCCAGACCAGTTCCTTAGTGGTTCCTCAGCATCAGCGACATGTTTCCATCCATTGGCTGAATGCATGTGGAGGATAGGGTAGTAGTGAGTCAAAGAGAGAAAGCCTTTGCAAGCTCTGTCTGTGTGATGAGTTGTCCATTAGATCACCGCTGTCCATTCCAGAAACCTGTCCCTTGGTCACATAGTTTATTTACTCTATCTACAATATAATGCTTCAGTGAACATTAGCAACTTTGAGACACAAGTATCACTCAGCCATCTAGCAGTGGTGTCTGGGGGTTTGTGTGTGTGTGTGTGTGTGTGTGTGTGTGTGTGTGTGTGTGTGTGATCAGCCAGGTGGGGAAAAGAGATGAACACTGCAGCTTAAACGACAGTGCAGCTTTAAATCCAATGCCTGACAAAGAGCTCCCCTAATAATACTGAATAAATACAGACAATGAGAAAGTTAGGAGCAGTGGAACTCAAGGAGATTAAAATAATAAAAGTGAATCTAAATCAAAAAAAAGATTTGTATTGTTTAAATAAAAGACAGACTTTGAGAAAGATGGAAGGAGACAAATAGGAAAAAAAATAAAATAAAATAAAAAGGGAAAGCAAGAGAGTGGTGAGAAGGAAAACAGGAAGGGAGAAAAAATGTTTTTAGGTCTTGTCCAATAAACACGGGTGAGCAGCTGAACAGGCTAGGATCACCATGATGACTGACAGCTAAGAGCTCAGACTGACCGTCTGCGTTATGTTACATGACAAGAGCAGAGCAGCGCAACTCAGCTAACAAAGAGAAACTGCCTGCACCTCTTAGGGCTGAGCTTTGAGCTCAATACTGCATCCATGCACCTAGGGCTGTGCGATATGGGCCAAAATTCATCTCTCAATATATATATATTATTTTTTTTTCAAAATGGCAATATACAATATACATCTTGATCATTTTAATTCAAATAAAATAAAGTCTTATCAGAAAGACAATTCTGGGTTAAATTTGCTGATGCAAAATGTCACACAGGCTAAAATAACATTAAGTGCATTAAGAATGGTAAAAATAAAAATAGAACTTGTGCGTGTATCACAAACTTAGGCATCTAGTGGCCCCAAAAGTAAATGCACAAAATGACGGCAAAAAAATCCACAAAATTACTACAAAAACACAAATTAACAGATAAATACACAAAAAAACAAGACAAATACTTAATAGGACAACAAAATACACAATAAAAACACCTTACAAAAATGTAAAAACAGAGAAATACACAAAAGGACACAAAAAGAGAAAAAAAAAAAGCACAATGGGACAACCAAAATAAGTAAAAGAGCAAAAATATACAAAAAACCTACAAAACTGTACAAACAAACAAGAAATACACAAAAGAACAACAAAAAGAAAAAAAATGCACAACGAGGAAACGGAAATACATAAAAGAACATAATAATAAACAAAAGGACAATAAAAGGAGAAAAAATACACTATTGGACAACAAAAATCCAAGAACAACATACATACCCGAAAAATACACAAAAGGAGTACAAAAATACACAATGGGACTGGAACATTTATTAACAAACAGCTGCACAATATGTGCCACTTTTGGCGTATGTATATTGATATCGTCATTTTCTATGTCACCAAAATAGAAAACTGGATATATCTTGAATCTCAATATATTGCCCAGCCCTACACGCACCCTACCTGCAAAGTTGCAAACACACACACACAAAAAAGAGTCGGCTCAACTGCCATGTTTCCTTTGCAGGTGAGCAGAGCGAGGAAACACCCTGGTGTGCTGCTGGACTTACTCCGGCAGGGAAAGTGCAGAGTTTTTAGTGGTGAGACGGGTGCAGATGTGTGCTGTGTGCCGACTGAATCTTTTCCACATGACGGGCCTCGGGCTGTTTTTGTCAACTGCACTCTTAAGCAGCGAGGAGTCAGGTTGTGTGACCACATGATTGCCCAAGAGGCACAGCGGTGAGAGAGGGAGGCGGGAGCAATGGGAAGTGTGAGGGAAGTGAAGTGTAGGGGGAGAGGGAGAGGGAGAGAGAGAGAGAGAGAGAGAGAGAGAGAGAGAGAGAGAGAGAGAGAGAGAGAGAGAGAGAGAGAGGGATGGATGGATGGATGGATGGAGGGGTCGGGGACAGGAGCGATGCAACACGCATGATGAGGTGTAATCACAAACCCCATTCACAGTGCAGCGGAGTTTGTCAACATACACACTTTCACATTCCACTGTCTGTCAGCGCTTTGACCCAAATCGAGCATGCTGTGTGTGAGTGTGTGACTGCTTCTCCCCACCATGCACACGCACACACATTCTGTCCAACTCTTCCCCAAACAGGTAGCTTTGCTGTCTAGGATTTCAGTTTGTGGTTAGGAAGTCAGATTCCTGATTTTTTGTAAGATATGATTCTGCTCCTGCTGCTACTCCTTCTCACACTTATATCATATGATTTTTATTAAAAACGGTTAGAGTTATATATATATATATATAAATAAAAACTTGGCTTTCCACTTAAGTAAACAAATGAATGATTCCAAAAAAACAAACAACAATAAAAAAAACAACTACAGTTCCTTTAAGCACATTATTATTCTGTAAGAATATAGATATATACAGGCGGTGTTTGGTTTTTATATATATATATATATATATACACACACACACATAGTATATATGCTTTGCTTATTGCCACTAAAGTAAAGTAAAAGATACATGATTGCAAAAAAAACAAACAAACAATACAACCCAATTCCTTTAATTCAGTCTGAATACTCAAAATCCACTTATTATCTTTTTTTTTTGTATAAAAATTGTAAATACATATATATATATATATATATATATATATATATATATATATATATATATATATATATATTTTTTTTTTTTTTTTTTTTTTTTTTTTTCCACTACAAAATTGGAAATGGTCCTTTTGTAAACTAATATTGTTGATTGAGGAGCAGAGGGAACTTTTGGGAATCTCAAGGTATATTTCTGTGACAGTGTGCAGGCGTTTAAATAAATACAACTCATCAGGAAGGCATAATAGTGGAGTTTGGCTCATGTCAACATAATGATATCCTTATAAAACATCATGAAAGACTAACATAAACTTGGGGCTATGTGTGGAGGCAGGGAACTGACGCTGCGTGACAGTTTGGTGATAACACCAGAGTTCAATCTGTCAGGACAATCAGCGTTAAGAAGAATTTAAGAGTGTGTGCGGCTGATTCACTGGACGCCGTCACCTGCGAGCAAAGCCACTCATAATTCTTCCCACCTGAAATAGGGAGTTCAAACTAATGTCAGGCCTCTCTGATGTCATGCCTGCCTCAGGTTGGATTTCAAAATAATCTCAGACTTTTGGAGAGATGCCACGGGGGCCAAGCTTCCGCACCCAAGATTTCTCCAATTAACTTGCAGGGAAAGAATAACAATAGCAACACTGGAATGGATGCCTGCTGTTTTTCTTAAAGGTATTAAGCGAGCGCATCATCTCATCGAATAGGACAAATGAGCTTTCTTTAGCTGTATTTTTCTGAAAAACAAACATGAAAAACAAGGAAAGGAAATATAGAATATTAATGGCTGTCATTAGATCCAGTGAACTAATTCATTGTCCATTACTGACTAATGATGGCACAGCTGATTCTTTCTGAGGCTCCTTCACCTACCCTACCGTACTCTAATCTCATGGCAACTGTGCAGTGTGAACATTATCCATCACTCCATTCCCACACCAACACCTTCCCTTGTTTTTCTATCCTGACAATCAATTTCTCACACATCAGTTATAGACTAATGCAATACCTGAACAGTCACGGAGAACAGCTGTCAGGACATCAACTGGTTTTGTTCAAATCAAGAAAGAAATGACTATTACCATCATGTTGGAAATTTTAAAGATATTCTAAACCACTGATGGGCAACTTTAGAATAAAGGGTTACGTGATCATACAATTAAGAAACAAACAAAGGGATTTGTGCGTATTTTTTACTGTCGGGTTTTTGTGTATTTGTTATAATTTTGTCTAATATTCTGTAATTTGGGATTTTTTGTTGTAATTTTGGGGTTTTTTCCCAGATTTTGTGTATTTTTGTTGTAATTTTGTCCATTTTTCTTAGATTTTGTCTATTTTGGTTTTGATTATGTATATTTTTCTTTTATTCAGCATGTTTCTGTGTTGCTTTAGTGTGGTTATGGAGTCATTTTGTGTATTTCCAGTTGCTAAGTGTATTTTTGTTTTCATTTTGTACAATTGTCAGTTATTTGTCTGTAGTTGTTTTGTGTGTTTATGGGGGAAGTTTGTGTATATTTGTCGACTTTTTGTGTATTTTTCAATTTTCCTTTGTTTGTTATTGTTGTCCTTTTGTGCATTTTTCTATAAATGTGTATAGTTTATTTAAGTAATTTTGTGTATTTTTGCAGGGTGCTGTGAATGTTTGTGTAATTTTGTGTGTTTTTGTTGTAATTTTGTTTATTTTTCCCAGAATTTGTGTGTTTTTGTTGTAATTGTGTTAATTTTTCTTAGATTTTGTGTATTTTGGTTTTGATTTTGTATATTTTTCTTTAATTCAGCATGTTTTTTGTGTTGTTTTAGTGTGGTTATGGAGTCATTTTGTGTATTATTGGATTCTATGTGTATTTTTGTTGTCATTTTGTATAATCGTTTTCTGCGTTTATGGAGTAAGTTTGTGTATATTTTGTGTATTTTTCATTTCCTTTGGTTTATTATTGTCCTTTTGTGTTTTTTTGTAAATGTGTATACCTTTTAAAGCTCTCTTGTGTATTTCTACAGTTTGCTGTGTGTTTTGGGTTTCATTTCGAGTGTTTGGGGGCTGCCAGAGGGCCGTAAGTGGCCGCCAGTTGCCCATGTTTGTTCTAAACAATCAAAACTCACAATTCTAGTCTCAAAGTTTGACCTTAAACTAAACTTCATAAAATCAAAATATGAAAACTTGAGAAAGTTTCTAACTTCCCTTGTGCCAAAACAGTAGACCATAGAGAGAGGGCGGCATGCCAAATGGCAGCAGATCCTCAGGACGGCAAGCCGAAGGAAGAAGAAGAGGGAGAGCAGGGGAAAGTAAACCTTTGATGAGTAAGACTTTTTTTGTTAAGCGATAGAGCTTAACTTTAAAATATTCCGGGTGGCAGTGAATAGGGGATTGACCAATGGCCCCCGATCTCAGCCACACACTGGGGCACAGGGGTTAATAGTGGATAAAGATTAGGTTGGTTGGAGGGTGGAGTGTGGCTGGGGGGGGTGCAGTGCCTGATTTCCATCCACCCTCAAACTCCTATCCCACAGTGTTCACCATCTCCACCAATCCCAAATCATGGAGACAAAGGAGGCTGCCAATGGGGACTCATCCCAGTCCCTTTGATTTCTGACTCTGCCCCCTTGATGGATCGGAGTGCCAAAGGCAAAGACCAATGGAGGCATTCCAATGTTTGCCCGCTCATAGAAAAACCATATGAGGATTGAGACCAGAATCACAAGAGGTCTATGATCTATGACAAGAAATCAATTCCAAACTGGAAATGTGAGCAGAGGGCTATTGCGCCCAGACCCCAGCTTTTTTAAAACGAACCAAAGATATGCTTAATTGCTGCAGACTTATGTATATATATATATATTAGTGTTCCTGTGTGTGTGTGTGTGTCTGTGTGTCTACACTGTAAGTATGGCTTGCAATAGTATGCCAATTATGCTTTTTGGTAATGATGAGAGAGACTTTTTTAGGCCAACAGATATGCTGCAAGAGTTCATCTTTGAAGATTTAACTGAATACTAATATATAAAGAGCTCGTTTTGAATTTTTGTTAAGGGAGGAATACAAAATCTGGCTTGGCCAAAGCCTGTAGAGACTAATATGGATTCTAGGTTAATTACAACTTTACCCAAAAGCTGCTGTATATGGTCATGATTGGCAATAAAAAATACTTACTTAGACAATAGATAGGGTGAAATATTTGTATATGTGTGAATAAATGATCATGTTAATAGGTATTTGCCAGATAACTGAAAACAAGTTCTTGTTATTATAAAAACATGCTTTACTACAGAATGCTATTAAGTGCATCATTTTTACCACAAATCAGCGTTTCTCAAAAAGGTTGCAGTATGGCTTTTAGAGTCTTGTGATTATACCGTTTCCTGCTCTGCCATTTCTCTAAAAGCCAATCTTGGGCCAAAGTTAGGACTAATGTACACAGAAGACACAAAGCCAGGCATGCAAAGACAAATAAAAACTGCATCCACTCACCACTTCGCACTTCACAGTCTGCGTAGTCTTTCTATTGGCGCAGAGTGGGCATATTTCATCCTGAAAAAAAGAAAAGGGAGGAAAGCCCTAAAATGTGAGTGATTGTACAACCGCTGTACACATCATTCCGTTCTGTTCTGCAACAAATCCCAACTAAGACATTAACAACCCCAGAAATAAGCTTCAGATCTGCACTCGCCCACGTTTGTCAGCCGCAGTGCATCTCATAACTTCTAAGTTAGCGGTAGATTGAAAAACCCTTGGGGTGTGAAAACCAAACAGGCAAAGCTGAGTGGCTGACCAGTCGAGGGAGATTCTATCAAAGTGGACAAGATGAAGATTTGTTATATTTGAGGAGGAATGGGGCACACCTGACCCCCAGTAGCTATTGCACTCACCCAGTGTGGAATGACAATAGCGCATATACACCAACCAAAGGCACAGATGAAAAAAAACTACGAACCTTGTCTTTCAAAAAAAAAAAAAAAAATCATTGAAGGGTAACCAAACTGTAAGGTTTTGGCTGAAAAAATTGATTGTTTATGGGCGGGGCTCCTGGAGCGGTTAAGACATGCCCAGTCTATACAATAAAATGTCCAAAGAACAATCTATGCTATGCTTACTAGCTACTAGCTCAATATTCACTATACCTCTATTCACAATTCTTTCAATCTAACCTACTCGCCACAGAGTATGTCACAAACCAACATTCTCAGCCAAAATTTGATTGTGATGGCCAGGGGTCGCAAGACACTGGGTAGGGGTCGCCAGATGCCTTTAAGAAACTAAGAATATTCTTTGAACAATTTGAGCCCATTTTTGCTTATTTTTAACCTTTTTCTGCAACTACACCACATTTGCCATATTTTAATCTATTTTCATCACTTTTTCTTGCCATATTTTTGCTCCTTTTAATACATTTTTACTACATTACTCCAATTTCTGCCTATTCTCAATCAAAATTCAATGCCTTATTTCAAGACATTTTCTGCACTTATTAAACCCTTTCCACCACTTTCAACTGTATGTTGACCCATTATTATCTTTTTACCTCTTTTAATCATATTTCATGCTTATTTTTTGCCAATTTAACAACATTCATGATTTGTCATCCCCCATTATTTGCCAGTTTAAACTAATTGTTCCTACTTTTAAGCCAATATTGACACTGAATCATTTTTAACACTTTTTCTGTCTGTTTTGGCCACTGTAATTTGCAACTTTTAACCAATTTCTTTGGTTTTTAAAAACCCATTTCACCATTTTTGGTCACTTTCAACCCATTTTATTACCGATTAAAAGAAGGATTTACATATCATTATTAATTTATTTCTAAATAAATGTGGCAATCACAGATTCATAGAACAATTGACCATCATTTTGGTGACTTTATGGATGGGCCCCAAAAAGCTCTCCCTTTATTCCCACTTATAGATGGCCCTGTGACTGTTCTTCAATGTTCATGTCTGTGTTCAACTACCTTCAGGTACAGTGGGGGTTCCCAGTCTCTGGACCCTTTATTTTGGGGGTTGCGGTCTGAAAAGGTTGGGAACCACTGCCATAGAGGACAGTGACTCTTACATTTTTACAACAAAATATGCCAAATATAGATACGTACAAAACATCAACAGTTGGACAAGAATAAATCAACAACACTACTTCACACACTACATTTTTTTGTTTTCATTAAACAAAAAGTAGTTTTGTGTTTAGTTACTCTTTGAATATATAAAACTAAAGGAGTCATATTGAAATACTTACCCTAAGGAAGGAAAGTTGTTGTTTTCTGTCACAGGAAAGGTGCAAGTCCACCAATGTCAGCTCCCTGTGGGAAAACAAAATGAGCTATTAGTCATCTTTAAACACAGTTTCCAGGGTACATATTTGAGTGGTATAAACAATATGTGCTGGATAAGTATTTTCTTAATAAGCTGAGGGTGAAAGTTATAAAACAACAAAGTGCACCTGGATTTGGCAGTGAAGCCTCAGAGTTTGTGCCACAGACACACCTCACACACGCTCTTCAAAGTGAAAAGGTGCAGTGCCTGCAAGGCTCGAGCTCTCAACAAGGAGTAAATCACACCGCTAACCTGACACAACTGATTTCTCACATGCTTCACTTTCAGCCGTCTGCATCTAAGCACGCACCATGTCCATGTTCGCTCTGTGGTATCCTTGTAATTCAGAGACCATTAGTATTGACAGTTATTTGTGTTAATCACCTAAGTACAGCAAGCAAGTACAATACCACAAGTGCCACAACTGATTGCTGACAACGTTTTTACTGCACATACTTCACGTTTAAAGAATTACGTTCAAAAAGGAAGGAAGGAGAAAGTGCTGAGAAGCATGTAAGAGGTGGATTTCTGGTCACAGGGGGCATAAAATCTCCTGGGTGCTCCACTCAAGAGTTCTTTCATTCCTTTCTTCTTTCTCTCCTTTTGCCTAGAATTCCAAAGACCCCTACAGGTAACCAGTAACTGCTGAATCCTGAGGAATGTGCTCTGAATCGCACAGAAAGCACTCATCCTAAAGAGCACAGCCGTAAAAAAAAAAAAACTTGCCAACTGTTATGTTTCAATGTTCTTCCAATTCTGTCAATTCCGTTTCACAGTATATCAATTTCTGCGTAACTTGCTGTTGTTTCCACTTTATTGGATTTCCCTGATTGGATATAATTACTGGGTATTACACGTATTGAAATCATGCCAAACGTAATAGATTTAATTGAGTTAACTCTGGTTATTAATTTTATATTTCTCACGCTCAAATCACACAAGATTTCGTTGCACAAAATTTTGCGCAATATTGACACGTTTGTCCGTTTGCTACACTTGCAAGACATTCAGCAACCCATTTAATATGGATAAATATTGTGGAAATGTGTGATAACGAATGTGTGATAATGTCCAAAAAAATGTAGGTAACGGTTTAGTTTGTGTCAAGTAGCTACCGGGTATTTTGACGCAAATGCATTACTTCTGTCTCTGTTACGCATTCAACCACATGTTGACGTGATAAATAGCAAGCAAATGCTTGATAATCTTCCAAAACATGCTTGTGAGAGAAAATTCCTTGCCGTTTGTTTTTTATAAATAACACAAGAATGGTTGCCACGTTATATCAAAGGTTGAAGAGCAGAGAGAGACACTATATCAGACCCTCTCCATGTGTTACAAGTTGGTCATTTCTTATATCCAGGTCCTGAAGAAGGGTCTATCTCCAGTCTTCCAGAACAACAAAATGTTCCTCTTTGCCACAACCATGCCATATTGTATTGTTTTTTGTTGTAAATAAGACAAGCTCAACAAGTGTTGAGTTCTGCCAAAGTCGGCTGTAGAAGGATCTGGTGACAAAGTCGTACATAAAAGGGAAGCAATTACAAATATCTGACCAGAACTTGTTTAGTTTAGGGCAAGACCAGAATAGGTGACACAGAGTGCCGTCGGCTGATTAACACTTTGGACAGGTTGGAGAAACAGGTAAAGGAGTGTATTTTGTTGCAGGAGTAATGAAGCCTGTGAAGTAGTAGTTGGTGTCTGAAGTTTACTGAACAACTATAAAAGTTTTTAAGGTAGGTTTCCCAGGTCTCGTGACCAACTGATACGCAAAGATCTTTTTCCCATGCTCCCTTTAGATGCTGTGTGAAAACAGGGTTATGTGCTATAAAAAGATTTACAGATGTCATCTCTAATCTGGAGAAAACTAAAGAAATGTGCATCTGGCAGTGTAAATTTTTCTTTCAATTGTAAAAAAAATGACAAAAGTGTTATTAACATACAGGTGGTGATGGTGATGTCTTTATTCTTCCAGAGTCTGAAAGTTTTATTTGTGAGGGGAGGGAGGGAAAGAATGGTTGCAAAAAGCAGGAATATAAACTGAAGTTTCAGGAAATTTAAATAATTTCCGTTTTTGGAATCTAGTAGCTTGATAAAGGCTTTAGGCTAAAATATAGGTGTATTTTGAAAGAGGTAAAGAAACCTAGGGAGTGTCATCATTTTGATTGCGTTAACTTGACCTAACATAGACAGCGGTTGCAGTTACCAGGCCTCAATATTGGATTTGAGACTCTCCATCATGTTCAAATAATTCCGTTTATAAATTAGTTTAGGGTCTTTAGGGACAACAACTCCTAAGTACTTGATTTTGTCTGTGACAATGCAAAAGGGCAGGGTTCAAGTCTCCTGTAAGGGGCATAAATTCACTCTTATCCCAGTTTATAGTGTAACGAGATATCGTACCAAAAGTATGAATACGTTCAAGTAGGGGAAGGAGGGATTCTTCAGGGAACAAAACTATGTTGTACGCGTATAGTGAAATATGATGATCAACTTTGCCTTAAAATAATGGCGCAACGGAGGGGTGGTTTGAATTTTTCCATTCTTATCAGCAAAATCATCAACCTACTCTACCTTTAACATCTTTATCGTCAAATTTCATTATTTTCCCCAACTTGCAATTTCAACCCAAAAAGACAAAGAAATAAGATAAAAACAGAATTAGCTGACAAAATAATATCAATACATGTTGCCAATGCTCGCAAAGATTCTGGAATCATGTCATTGGTCTTCATCAAATCTGCTGATATTGCATTTCTTTCAGTTGAACTTTGTGTTTTGTTAAAACATAGGGTATATTTAAAGCATAACCCTCTTGCAAATATTTGGTGGACGAACATCGTCAACACCTGTGGGCTTTGTCATGTTTTATTCACTGGAAAGGCATCTGAAACCCTATTAGTCTGCGTGACCTCCAATTCACAGGGATTTACAAATAGCATGCATGTCTTTATGCCAAATATAGAACCTCTGGTAAATTCTATCAACTTATAAATATGGTCAATGCATTCAAGTATTCATGAAGTCCTAATAATGCTATAGGCTGATATTTACATAAAGCACTCACACACTAAGTCAAGATAAACTATTTAAGACCCATGCTGCAAATACCTCCACACTGCAGAAAAATAAGGAGGCCCAGGCGATGAAAGAGGACATTATGCTAA
The DNA here is from genome assembly GCF_900634775.1 of Gouania willdenowi. Classification (NCBI taxonomy): domain Eukaryota; kingdom Metazoa; phylum Chordata; class Actinopteri; order Blenniiformes; family Gobiesocidae; genus Gouania; species Gouania willdenowi. Next base: position 15,576,477 of record NC_041049.1, read on the forward strand.
CAAGTCAGATTATTGTACACAATAACTTTATCTTAAAAGTAAATACCATCTATGGTGTTGAAAGGGCTGCGTTATGGAAAGTCACTTGCAGTATTTCTGTAGGGACCAAATGCTCCTTATCAGTGTGAGTCGAGCAATTCAGGCCTGCCTGAAGAAAGATGAGTCTTCAAACTCATTCTATTCATGGTCAGACGTGTAATTACCCTCAGCTCACAGTCTAGACGTAACCGCTTTCACAGTATTTAAGACCCCCTATGCAACGCACGGACTCCGGCCCCTACAACCAAGCCCTGCACGTTAAATCTTTGGGCAGATAAATTAGCAAAGAATGCAATAAAATAGACACAATGAGAGGAACTTTATCCTCCCTGCTGCTAAATGAGATTTCTTTGAAATGCAGATCAGTGGCTCTAGATTAGTGAATTTTAGCTGCTGTCAACATCATAACAAAATACAAATGCGATTGTTCACTCGGGCCTTATCTTCTTGCCTCCATCTGCTGGCTGGTTATTTACTCCCCCCTGATTTACTATGCAGATCTAAATAAGTCGCATCAAAAGGAGGGCTTACTGCACAATGCCTTCTTAAGCTTCTACATCAAGGTATTTGAGGAAACCGGTAGTCACATGAAAAGGCTGCCCATCAAAGGCACATCTCTAATGAACTCTCCCATATCAGAGGGGGTTTGTGGGGCCTGGCTTTAATGCCTTCTGTGTGGTGAGAAAGAAGCACAACCACAAATCAGACCCGCCGACCAAGCCATGGTGGAGGACGGAGAAGAAGGACAATGGGGGAGAAACAGAGACATGAGGAACAAGTTATCAGATGAGATTCAGCTAAGCATTAGGAGGAAAATTACACTTGGGCTAAATCAGAACCACTTACAATTTACATTGGATCATATTCAACTGGAATACACCATTGTTGGTCAATAAGGCCTCAAATTTTCCGTGATCGAGGAAAACAGACGGAAAAAACGGTGAAAGTTCTGAAATAAAGGACCAACCAACTTTTTAAATATCTCTCTATTTAAAATCTGGCCCCAACATGACACGGAAATGCCTCAAGTGCATGTTTTGGGACAATATCACACATTTAAACACTACTTTTCACTGGAAAATGGGTGACTGAATATCTAGAAAGTGTGACAAACCAACAAATGTCTAATTGCCCCCATAATCCTGTTCAAAATCTTGCACTACATGTAACAAAAAGACTAGTAATCATGTTATCCCATGATTGAAAATACATGCAGAGCTTCATCTGAAGTGTAGTTTTTAATGCGTTGTGATAAACAATCTGCATTCAAATCTGAAAAGGCACTGGTACAGAAAACAATTTTAGCTCATGGTGTTAGTGGAGAACAGGTGATGAGTTTACCTGATGACAAGTTAAGGCAAGAAGGACTGCATCTCTAATCACACGATCAACACGGGATTTCGTGCAAAACGTGTGGGTGACTCGCTTTTTGGCAGTTTTACAAATAATTTTTTGGAACAATATCACACATTTCCATATTTCACCCCTACAACAGATGAATGAGGGTCTAGCAGTGTGGCTAACATCGCCCTTGCACTCGTACTTTTGACCCTTCAGTTTACGTTACTTCTCTGGAGCATTTTAAAATGTTAAATTAATATCAGAAGTTGACTCTATTAACCGCATTTAGCATGTTTGGTATGATTTTGGGACGTTCAATAGCCAGTAAAGTCATCTAAACAGGGAAAGATATTAACTTGGAACAAAAATGAAAAGCGTAAAGTGATGTGAACGTGACGCAGGAATAAAGATAAATAATTTCTAAATAGAATATTTAAAGCCCTAGATACGTGAAATATTTCAATACAGATGAAGAATCTTTTACTATTTACACATTTAAAGTATGTCCAGCAGCAGACTTTTGGAGAATTCAAACTCAAAAACTCAAAAAAGCATCAGTTTATAAACATTCACACCAATCCAGTGTCTGTTAAAATGCTTTCAATTCCCTCTTTCGCACCCTCTCCAAGTCTGCAAACATTTCCAGTAAAATTGAGCAGAGATTTTGCATTATGCTTCAGCAATAACCTTTAATTTCACGGTGTATTTGATGCACTCGGTGCACAGGGTGGATTACAACCGACAATCTTCAGACTTAAACCGTAAAAATAAACTGCATAGAGAGATCATGATCTGTAAACCCCTCCGACACTATCGTTATTGCCTTCATCCTTGTCTGGATGAAGTGGAGACCCCCACCGCACACCACCCACAACCAGTAAGCATGCAGCTCACCAGTGAACAATTAGCCCCGGAGCACATGCGGGCCCGGCGCTGGCACATGTGGTTAAGAGGCAAGCGCTGCGGGAGGGCGCCAGATGATGAAGGGATGAGGATAGGAGGTGAAGAGGGGGGTGTAATGTGGAGGACAATGAGGGGGCACAATGTGGGGGGGGGGGGGGGGGGGGGGGAGAGAAGGTGCTTGGCGTGTGCCAGACACGTGTGTGCCAGCACTTGGCTTCTGGGCACATCCTTCGTCATTCACTTACAAACTGCCTTTACAGAGAAGATAAAGACATTATGGGAGAAGCAGTTAAACCCTCTCCTGGACTCCAAAGCAACTTTTAGGAGCTCTTCCAAGGTGGGCCGTGATGTGAAGCCAGTCAATGAGTTAAGTGTCTTTAATACAGAAACAACACTTCCTGTCCCTCCCCTTGCCCTGCCTCAAGCATCTTTCAGCATTGCTGCATGCCAACTGGGCTCAGTGCCAGTCGCATTTGCAACCACAAGGGACCGTTGCCTTCTTGCCTTGCCTAATGAAATGACAAAACAACAGATTTGCATATGCAGAAACAGGTGTTGTAACAGGTTTAATTCCTCTTGACCCAAGTCGTGTTAAAATGAGAGAGAATGCACAAAGAAAAAAAAAAAGGAAAAAGTTTATGACCAACAGCTGCCTGGAGGTATTTAGGCTCTGATGGGCAATCGAGCCTGCACCATCTGTACGGTTTGCTTGTCAGAAGTGACAATCTGAATTAAAAACCTCTCATTAAATATCATAAAAATAAACCATTGTTTAGCCAGGTCCATATGTTGTGGTTGTTTGACTTTGTTCTCAGCGTTGAGGACCAGGCTTCCCTTGCCTGTAGTCGTGATCCCAGGAAAATCCAGAGCGCTGCACAGTAGCCTGTAATTAGCTTCCATCCGATCTGCTGCCTTCAGACCAAAGCCCTGCGTCATCCCACACATTATCCAAGTCCATCCTCTCGACATCATAAAAGGAGAAAACCCAAAGGCGGGCTGCTGTGGTGAAAACACGGCCATTGTTTGGAGTAGGATTAGCAGCTGCTATCCAAGAGCACGAGCTGGGTGTTCAGATGCTAGAAGAAGATAACACCACTACATTATACTTGGTTTTTACCTCTTCTATTCTCTTTGCACAGTTATATTAGCAAGTCAGACACAAACGTGTGTTCAGGAGTGTGACTGTGAAGCGACCCAAAGTAATGCATTTCTGAAAATGTCAAACGTCTACAATTTGACCAAATTACATTCTGACTCTAAATGCTCGACTGGGAACACACTTTTTTTTTTATTATTGTCCTTTACTAAAAGACACAACCAGTTCACAACACCCCAGTTTGCCTCATGAGTTCTGGACCACCCAACCCCCCCACCCCCCGTTCCCATTTTCCTCCTGTTTTTATTTAGATGAAGGAGACAGAAGGAACAAACCTGAGACCGCCATGACCCTGTGCGAGTGTTGTAACTTGGTCTAGAGCTATGCCAGCAGAAGGCAGCACCATATGCCCTCAGCCCCGAGCTGGATGCTCTTTCTGCAGCCTAATGTGCCTGTCAAAAACCATTACTGTCACCAACTCCCTCAACAACCACACAGGATTTTTTTTTTCCCTCTACCCACAACATGTCTAAAATAAACATTTTCATTTTCTCTCTTTCAGACTTTCTCTGGGTGAAGATCTATAGAAGCTGCTAATGTATGGTCTGAACACTACTCATCAATACACACTGTGACCAAAACAAGCAGGATGAAGCAATGCATAAAATTAAGACTAATCAGTTCAAGACCAATGAATTAAAAAGTATACAATATATTGTCATAATTAAATAAAACATAGCAAATTCTCTGGGTTGTAAAAATGGCTAAAAATGCAGAGATGAGCCTCAGTGCTGCCTCTGATAAGCTTTAACTGTTTTCTAGTGACTAACAAATGGCTAAACGCAGTCTGAGCAACACTGACCTTGCCTTTTACCATGACTGACCTTCTATATTTATTCAATCCAGAGCAAGACCCCGAACCGACTTTCTTTCCCCCTCCCACATGAGGACATTGTCTCTGTGACTGTGATTTTAAATCATACTTACTATTCCTTCTCAACACAGTGACCAGCAAGAAAACATACAACCGTTACAAAAAGTGAAATTGAAGGCAAAAGACTAGGGCTGTCCTGATACAACTTTTTCAGTTCCAATACGACACCGCTATTCCATCCTTGAGTAATAGCCGAGATCGACCCGATGCAATACCAGCACAGATCATACATACTTTTATTTAGAGATGTTCGATATTAACTTTTAACGCCTTTTTTAACCTTAACCAATACTGATATACAAACACACCATCCTCCAACCAAATTTTAGGTTACATTATCTATATATATTTACAGTATATTTCCATAGAATTAACACATTATTCAAACTTTTATAATGATGTCCCACTGGATATATTCCATCTAAAACAACGTGAGTGCAAAATAGGAAAAATTATTCCACTTCAGTAATGACAAAATGTACATTATTATTTTTAAAATGTTGCCTCAAACAACAACACATATCAGATTTTCAATATCAACAGAAAAACCAATACCGAAGTCAACAGTTATTACATTTTACGGTAAATATCAGCCGATAGATTAACTCTACTTTTATTACTTATTTCGTATTGGGTAATGCTCGATAAACTGACAAATTGATGTTTTCCCAAATAAAGAAATTGAAATCTGAACCTTAAGAATGTTCTACAATTAGAAGACCCTGAATAAAAACTCAAATTAATTCAATAAAAACTAAATCTTTTATATCAAAGATAGGATATGTTTTTTTCTGCTGATATCGGATCAATATCTGATATCAATATCGGATAGGGTCCACCTTATAAAATACTGAAATGTGGGACGTTAGTGTGAGTTGATATGACTGTTATTCAACAAATACAGTTTCCTAGCTGATGGATAAGCATGTGCTACAGCCCAGCCTGTGGTGTTGGCTCAAAGTGGTCCAGGATAAAGACAATGGTCCTGTATGAACCTGAAAAACGCATCTTACCTTTATTGTTTTGTATGCAAAACGATATATTTCCATTTATTTGCAAGTCGTTCCCTTTTTTAATCTGACTCACTGATTGTGCACATCTCTCCAAATATTACAGACATATTGCTTTTCCACAGATATACCTCCCTCCACATATTATTGCTCAATGGATAGCCTACAAACTGGCCCCAACCCTAGCTTCACAAAGTCACAATGAACCCGGTCGACAGCAGCGTCTAGTTGGGCTTAAGAAGTGACCCAGAGCGTAACTAAAAAAGTCTGAGCTGTCTCAAGACTCTTAGTAACTGGGGCACACAAAACATCATTACTGCGATGTGGATAATTACAGTGCAAAAGGGTGGCCTCTTAAGCATGTAATACACTCTTTTATCTTAAAAAGTCAATCTCTCCGAGCCTGACAGCTTGCAGCATATGATCCTGGTAAACAAATACTTTTGCACGGCACGAAAGTGCCATTAAAGGCCAAAACTGTCAACACAAATTCCATTCTTACTGGGGCAAAGAACCAGAGAGAGAGAGAGAGTGGGTGAGGGAGAAAAGGAGAGGGTGGGAGAAAAGAAAGAAAAAAAAAAAAACAAGGACTTGATCACAACTGGTTGGTTTAACTTGCACAGAGGTTGTCATGGAAACATTTCTGTGAAGTTAACAGGGATAAGACCAGAGCACATGCCATTTAATTGTCTTTAGGTTTAGTAATGAGGCTCAAATCAGGTAGAGATGAGACACACCTGGGAGTTTGATAGTTCGCTTCCCTGACATGTTAAAGAAGGCCATGCGATACACAAAAACTCATGGTTTTTCTTTAACACTTTCTCTCCCCGAAACGCTGCAACACCTTAAGGGTTGAGTGAGCAGTCTGTTTCATTACAGCAGTGTTGGGGGGAGGGAGGGGGAGAGAGAATTCAAAAGCTATAATCTAGAAGTGAGCAAACAATTCTTTACTCCAGAAAAAAAAAAAAAAAAAAAAGAAGAAGCAATGATTGGATTTAGACACTGAACCATCATTTTGAAACTACATTTCCTCCTTTTCTTGCACCGTAATTAGAAACACTCTCAAATCCATACAAAACGATGTGTATTCAAACGGGTAGTGCTCCAAACGCAAAATAATTTCATACTTCAAGTCAACTAAGAGTAACAATTTTCACATTTTCAGATCAACTCGATAATCAACCGTTGTTCACTGAGCTGAAAATGCGAATCATAATTTTGATAAATGATTGAAACATATGACAGAGAATACACATTAATCCTGTGGAGGACATTCATTTTCCCATTACCATAATGTGGAGCACGACCACCGATGATGAATGCAGCAATCAAAAAAATGGACATCGAGTGGAGAGAGCGGCTGAAAAAAATCTAAATAAAGTGAGCGGCTCCAAAACAGCGGCCGCACAAACAGCAGGTCTCTCCTCCACCTCTGCTGCTGCTGCCTTAGGAGGACAAAACTACGCATCATGTGACCTCACTAACCACGCACATAACGCTTCTGACAACAAGTAAACAAGAAAACACGAAAGGGTGATAATAATAATAAACACGCTTGGAGAAATGATTACAGACAGGCACGTCAACAAAGGGGCTGATTGTGCACTGTCGCTGACATATATTTCACAAGGGGCGCATTTATTGCTGCCCGGCCTTTGAAGAGTGAGAGCTGCTGAGTGAGTAGGGGGGTGGGGTGTGTGTGTGTGTGTGTGGGGTGGGGGGGGTGGCCCACACCTGCATGACTGAGGAGGGAACACCTGTGCACCCTGCGGCTGGAAACGAGGAGGGTCCATCCAGCTAATCCAAGGGCTGAAAACTGATCAGAGGACATGGGCCCCGTAAGAGTCCTGCACCGTTCCTTCACAGTTTTTAGGTCACGTAAAGAGAACAAGTGACCAGTGACAGTCAAAAGAGATTTACATTTTTGATTTTTTTTTTTTTTTTAAAGAACTTTTTTTGGTCTTTTTTTTTTTTTTTTTTTAAATATCAATGAAAATGGTTCACCAGCTCATTTGGATACTTGAAAAGACGGAATATAAAAAGGGAACATGCAACTACGGTAAGGTGCTGACTAATGACTAATACCAATTCAAAGACGATGTACATCAGTGATTCCCAACCAGGGGTCCGTGTACCCTTATGAGGTACACACTAGAAAGATTTGTCAACTTAATTTTTAACATTATCGGACATTTTTTATTTTTATTTTTCTAACATTTTCCTCATCCATCGATAATAAATTGTCGCACACTCTTTAAAATACATCACAATTTGAAGTTCATGATCTAAAGTGGCCAAAACATCAGAAATGTATAAATAAAAGACTTTAATCAAAGGTTAATGCTGGACCAGACATAGGAAAGGGTTTAGATGAGCTAATAACACAAATAAACAATACATAACATTAACTACTAAGGAAAAAGGATAAATGGGACAAAAAAGACATCATTTTCAAAACTAAAAGTAATTTTTTGTTGTTTTTAAATAACCATTCACACACACTTTTGCTAAAGTTACGTGTTTGACAAAAACACCCAATACAAACAAAACTCCTATAAATATATTCAAGTAAGTATGTCAAGAGATTATTATCCAATCACTGAGGGAATGTGTAAATTAAAACTGGCTTAGATGAAAGAACTGGACCAAAGCAAAAGGGATATTTCACAAGAAATAAACGAAATTATTTAATAAAATTTTCATATTTTGTATTATATAAAATTGTGAAATAATAATAATAATAATAAATGATAATAATAGATTAAAAAAGACTAATGACAGGTTGTGTTTATTAAGTCAATTATTAGGTCAAGAACTTCAAAAGCGTTCAAAAACTATTTGACAAATTTAAAAAAGAAAGCAAAGCATGAAAGGTAAAAAAAAAAAAAACAATTAAGTGCTGTGCACGAGACATCAAAAACTTGTCATGGCACTTCCTAATTTGAAACTGAGGTGAAAAAACTCCAAAGCTTAGGAAGGAAATTGAACTCTTTGAGCAGGAGAAATGGAAAAAAAAAAGGAAAGAAAAAAAAAAACTTACCACAAGAGGAAAGAATACGTCGGGTATCTTTTTACCCTCTCGCGGTGGAAGCCAGAGGCACGCGCCGGGGTGAGGAGTCGTTTCTTCCTCTACGGTTGATGTGGAGATGTTCGCACGTGACCGTCCAAGTTCACCATAACGCGGAGCAAACGAACAACAAGGCGCAGAGTAAATAAAACACGGTGAAATATTCCTCCGCTGGGCACTAGTCTGTCTCTCACACAGAAATACACACACACACACACACACGCAAACACACACGGAAACACACACTCTCTCCTCCCGCTGTCTCCAGTCAACGCTGCTGTTATTACTAATGCAACAGAGGGGAAAGCAGTACACCGAGCCCTGTTTGAATGACGCGCAATGCGAGGAAAAAGAAGAAGCGGCTTGTTTTTTTTCTCTTTTTTTCCCTCTTCTTTTTCTTCTTTCAAACACACACACACACACACACACACATCAAGCCGAATCCCAGCAAGCAAGTAATATTTGGGACTAGAACCCAACCCCCCCTCAGGGGAGGCACTTGCTTGTGCGCGGAGGTGTGTGTTGTTATTTTTGGAAGCACTGCGACCTCGTGTGACGTCAGGGCCACCTGCTATGTAAACAACAAAAAGAAGTATTTTCACAAGTTTGTTTTTTTTTTTTTTTTTTTTACCTTTTTTTGGCCTTTTTTTCACCCCTCGTTCAGGTGTTTTGAAGTTGCTGTTGTACTCCTGCATGTTTTTGTTTCTGTGAAATAAAGTGATATAAACGTCCGGTAACGGGACGGTGTCTAAGCACAGCAAAAACCACTGCGCGGTGACTGATCACTGAGCAGCTTTCACAGGATCTATTCACTTTATTTCAAAACCATTTTAAATACATACATTTAAAATGGCGTTTAAAAGTGCTACAATACACGATTATTTAACTTTATTGATTTAGGATTCATTTGTTTTTATTTTTTTTGTCTATATATATTAAGCACCTTGAATTATCTAATGGCATTTAAAACAATGAATAACAACTGATGCATTTTTTTTTTTTAAGCGTAATTTGACCAAAATCTTCATACATATAACACAAAGGTTCTGGAAGGCTTTATGCTCAATCTATGCTATGGTTCTATTTAATTAACTAATAATCAATAGTATAGATTGTCAATATTGATAAAGGTAATGCTGTTACGTATTCATGCATATTAACACTTTGTTAATATAATAATGCAATTGCAAGGTTGGAAGCATTACAATTATTTTACGAGTATTGAAGCATATATATATATATATATATATATATATATATATATATATATATATATATATGCATGACCTGCTTTGGATGTGATACTTGATATTTAAGATGCTTCAATACTCGTACAAAATAATAATAATAATATATATAGAGATATATATATAGATGCGAGAGATATATATCTATATATATATATATATATATATATATATATATATATATATATATATATATATATCCTCTTATTCGCGCCTTCTTTACCTTTTTCTCCCCAAAGTCGCAGCTATGCCTTTAACAATAAAGCAAAACTGTCATCAACAGCAGTAGGAAACACTAAAAATAGGAAATGTACCAAAAATGTATATATTTTGTTTACTAAATATAAAAAATACACACACACAAAATACATTTGTAATGATAAACTTTAAATTGATTTATCAAAATAAATGTAACTATTGATATATATATATATATATATATATATATATATATATATATATATATTGATATATATATATATCACAATGATGACAAATACATATTCATTTATTTGTCATCATTGAGTATTTTTTTATCATTTATATATATATTAAAAAAAACAAAAAAAAACAACCGTTTTTTTCATTTGTGTGCATGAACTCCTTCATCAGAGTAATATCTATATTTATTGTTGCCTCATAATATTGTTTACCCATTGTGTTCTTTCTGTAGTCATGTCTGCATCTAATGTTCCGTTTGAATGTGTAAATCTGCAGCTTTAGTCTGCAGTGAAGCTAAAACACTGATGAACTAACTGTTGTTTGTTATAAATGTGGGAAAATAGTCCATTAAATGTAAATTGGAGGATGCAAACCTATGATTATTTGCTGCCACCTAGCGGACATTCTTTCCCCCACTGTATCACCGTTCATTCAAATAGTCACAGTTTGCGTTTGAATTTTTCCACCTGTAAAATCAATAATTTCCTCTTTTCTATTTCTCCATACTCAACAAAATAAATAAATAAAATTCCTGCATTCTGTTGAAATAAGTTTTCACTGCTACAAACAGATTTTTCAAAACATTGAAATGTAGTTTACCTGCTCTCTAATTTGATTACACAGTGCCATCTACTGCAGTGATTTAGACACACATCTTGTCCTCAATCTGACTGTTAGGAGTGCAATTGTTAGTATTTTAAATCATTATAAACCAGTCTAATTACTATATATTAGCTTTTATTCCCTTATTGATCAAATATCATCCTGTTTCATTTATTTATTTAATATTATGTTTTAAGAAAACCAAAACAGCAAATAAAAACACAAGTAAATATATTCATCTACCACAACCAGAAAAGCACTTATCTCAATGTATAGCTGACACTGAATTTCAGGGGGTTATTTACATTGTATGCTTAAGATTGTCCACACATAAATAATCATGTTTATAGAAAAACTCATTTGTTGCAAATTACAGTAAACCTAAAAACTAAAATCTAGAAATAATCTACAAAGAATTATAAGAATAACAGATCATTAAAAATTTTGCCTATAATACTTGAATAAAATAAATAGAATAATTTAATTTAATGAGGTAGAAAGAACACAGCTTTAATTTGGCGTGTGTGTGTGTGTGTGTGTTTGGTAATACAACAAAACAACAACAAAAGTAACCAAAAAAAAAGGCAGAATTCATTCATTACATTTGTGTGTTTGTTTGCTTGTTTGTTATGGTCAGGGACATTTTTAACCAATATTATTCCCAAAACACTTTATTAGGTTTAAATACTTGTAATTACATATCAATTACCAACAGTTCTGCATTTATTATGAGCAGAGTCAATGTTTAGAAGCTCAATAGTGGTATTTTAAAGTCTTTACACTGGCTCCCAGTCAGCCTCAGAATAGACTTTAAAGTTCTGCTGCTGGTGTATAAATCTGTGAATGGGTTTGGTCCAGAATACATCAGTGACATGTTAGTCAGGTATGACCCCAGCAGGTCTCTCAGATCTATGGACACAGGTCAGATAGTGGAGCCCAGAGCTCACAGTAAACATGGTGATGCTGCTTTTAGTTGTTATGCTGCAAAGAAGTGGAACAAACTGCCAGCGGAGCTGAAGTCAGCATCAGATGTGAACATTTTTAAATCAAAGTTAAAGGCACTTTTTTTCTCTACTGCATATGATTGAGAGAGAGATTTTTTGTCATGTTGTTGATGTAATGATGATTTTACTGATGATTTTAATTGATTTTACTGATGATTTTAAATGTTCTTATTGATTTAAATGTTCTTATTGATTTTAAACAATTGAATGTTTTATCATGTAAAGCACATTGAGTTGCCTTGAGTATGAAATGCGCTATATAAATAAATTTGCCTTGCCTTGCCTTGCCTATAAATGACTAACAATAAATGACTGAAAATGTAATAAATATTTGTTGGTGAAATGTGCGTTTCCAGTGGGCAGAATTTATTTTTTTATACAAATTAAATGTGTGTGTTTATTTGCTTGTTTGTTGTGGTCAGGGACATTTTTAACCTTTTATTTATTTTTTATCAAACCACTTTATTCAGATAAAATACTTAATACTGTAATTACATACAGTATCTAAAGCAGCAGTTCTGCATTTATTACTGAAATAATCAATGTTTACATTAGAAGCTTAATAGTTGTATAAACGCAGATACAGGAGTAAGCATAAATGAAACCAATACAAACCACTTTATTAATAGAATAGAGTAGAAATAGAATAGAATAGACCTTTATTAATCCCCAGAGGGGAAATTCATATTTGCAGCAACAGAATATAACAGTAGAGCGTAAGAACAAAAAATAAATAGTAAATTAGGATAACAGTGTAAAATACAGCAGATAAGGCTGCACGATTTTAGCTCAAAACAAAATCCCATTCTTTGACTTTGAAAACTTGATTTCTGATTTCGATTTTTTTTTTCCACTTAAAAAAAAAAAAAAAAAAAAAAAGACTGGATTTAGTTATTGCGTGTACTTTCTTTGAATTGAAAAACTGAAAACAAATGTCTGTATTGGGAATAAAGGGCAACTGCTTTAACAAAGAATGTTAAATCCCCTGTCAGACTGATTAAATAACAACTTGCCAACCAATAATGAATCCCTCAACATTTTAAAAAAGAGAACCTTGCATTAGAAAAAAAAAAAAAAAAAAACCTCACACAAAATTCACATTTAAAAAAGAAAAGGTTGTAGCGGGGGTCTATCACGTTAAACATGTGTTTGAAACTTGTTTTTCAACCGTTTGTAAAGGGAGAGAGACTATTGCCGTGATTAAACGGGAAAATCGATTTTCCTATTTTATCCCCCTCATTAAATAATCCTATTTTGATTTTGTATTGATTAGTTGTGCAGCCTTAACAGCAGAAGAAGAAGAAAAAACACAACAAATGTGCAAATGACAATTTAGGACATGGATGGGGGGGGTTAAAAGTTAAAGTTGAAGTAGTTAAGTTAAAACACTTGTACTTACATATCTATTACCAACAGTTCTGCATTTATTATGAGCATAGTCGATGTTTAGAAGTTTAATATTAATGCAGATATAGGAGTAAGCATAAATGAGTGAAAATGTAATAAATATTTGTTGGTGAAATATGCGTTTCCAGTGCTTTGAGTTAGCTTATGATACATTAGAAGTTTAAAATATTTAACCTCTGATTATGAACCGCCTGTTGTCATTTTTATGGTTTAAAACTTTGGTTTCAGTCATTAGTTCGCTTGAGGCCAGCGAGTTAAAAAAAGTAAAAGTGAGAGGATGAAAGCGTGACTCGTGTCCTATATCTGACCTATTATTAGGCCTAGCTCAGCCTCAGAGTTCTCCTGTAACCAAACTCGTCTCCCTGCTCTCCCATCTGCAGTATCAGTGCAGCCAGGCCAGACGCTGTGTGGTCCGTGGCGCCCTCAGAGCAGGAAAGGCAGACAACTACACAGAATGGACGCTGTTTGCTTCCAGTGTTTGCAAGATGACATGGCGTCGGTAAAGGATGAGGAAGAACCGGTGGAAGAGGGAGGATTGAGTAGATCGTACTCCACAGACGAGGAGACGGATGACGATTCGGAGCCAGAACCTCCACCGGTCGCTCGTAGAAAAGTGTCGTTCGCAGACGCCTTTGGCCTCGACCTGGTGTCAGTCAAAGAGTTTGACAACATTGACCTGAGTGAGTCAGAGGTGGTTCAGTGCAATGATAGAGAGAGAAAGCACTCACTGGAGGAGTTCTACATGTCCTGCCTGTTCTCTGTGCCTTCGTCCCAAGCCGAGCTCCATGAAAGACTACACACTCAGATGGTGGAGCTGGAGAGCATCGAGCTTCTCCCTGGTACCACCACCCTCCGAGGCAAAATCAGGGTGGTCAACCTCTGCTACAATAAGCTTGTTTACGCGAGGATAACCCTTGATCGATGGAACAGCTACTTCGACCTGTTGGCCGAGTACGTGCCTGGGTCCAGTGACAGGGAAACTGACAGGTTTACCTTCAGCTACACTTTAGTTCCTCCCTTTGAAAGAGACGGAACCAGAGTGGAGTTCTGTCTCCGCTATGAGACTTCACTCGGCACGTTCTGGGCTAATAACAAAGAGATGAACTATGTGCTCTTCTGTCACCAAAGAGGATGCATAAAGGAGACTGAAATGTCTGAAGAGAGTGGCTTTAGGAGCAAGAGGAGCTGTCTCCGAGCTATCAGGTGAGTACAACGCAACCTTCTCTAACCGACCTTTGATGAAAGAAGTCACATTCTCCTCTTATATCAATAATAAATGTCGCATTTTTAATAAGATCCAGGGCTTTATTCTACAAAAGGAAGCCACCATTAAAGCTTTTTCTTATAACCGCCTGCCAGAAATGAAGTCTGAGCAACTAAGGGCCCAAGCACCTTACATTCACTGTGGACGGGGAGATGTTGAAATTTGACACAGCATGGCTGCTCTGCTTCCACGCTCCACTTCTTATTCTCATTAAGTGAAGTCCAAAAGCAATATAGTGTGCAGGCTGAGCCATTGTGTGTTTACAGTAGGCTCTTACATAACTGTGAAAGAATGAAAGTTTGGCCTGCTGAGTGCCCATGTATGGTCAGGTGGCAATGCTGCTTCTGACCTCTTTGACATCAACGTACACACAGGATTACTCATTATTGTGAGCCTTGTTGAGAACACAGAAATGTTCCTAGCACAATTAAAGACCACAAGTGTATGTGTAATAGTTTATGTTTGACTGGATTAGTACCAGAGCAGGTTAAAGCCTTGTAGAATAAAGAGCAGATGTTGGCAACTGGCAATTTTTCTGCAGAACCCATGAAGTATACGCACGAAATGACAGAGAAATACACAAAACAACAGCAAAAATACGCAAAATGACAAAAAACACCATACAAAATGACAAAAAACACCATACAAAATGACAAAAAAAAATGTGAAATTTACTACATACACACAAGACAACTACAAATATACACAAAAATAATAGTAACATTGACAAAAATTACTTCAAAAGCACTAATTCACAACTAAATAAGCACAAAATGAGAGAAAAAATTACAAAACAACGAAAACAAAGTAAAACCTTTGTTGTTCCCTGAATTAACACTCAGATCGGTCATTATTCTAAATGTTGATATGAATGTTGATAATGTGGTCCCCGCTGTGATAAAAGTTGCCCACCTCTGCCTTAGAGGCAAATGTCTTATATGTTGTACTTTCAACATGTGTGCATTATACTTAGAATCAGAATCATGTCATTAAACCCAGAGGGGTAGATAGAACGGCAAAGAGCGGCATATTAAAAAACAACACTAAAAATAACTAGAACTACAAGCAGTTTTAAAAGGGGGCCAGGCCTTCCTGTGTGACTCCGCCCCCTGGTTTTGCAGAGCCCATGGAAGTACGCCACGAAGGATGACGAGCTTGGGGCGAGAGTCAGGACACAGGCCAACGTGCCCTTTGCTCTGAACACGTGGATATAAAGTTTATGAAGATGTGATTTAAGATGTGAAAGTTACAGGCCAAAATGCATTTGCACCCATTATAGCGCCACCTAGTGGTGCACTTTTTGGTATGGGTGATCTGTGTGCTCTTCAATATATAATCAGTAAATTTCACAGCACTCGACATAATAGTATAGCTGAAATAAATGTATGTTGTTTATGCTTCTAATAAGCCACGCCCACTTTGATCAATTGTGATTAATTTTAAGATATGGCCTCAGGAGCGACCCAAGGTCATACCCACAAAATTTGGTAAAAATTACCATTTAAGAGATATACAGTACATTTCTCATATTTGCAGCACCCCCTAGTGGCCCACATTATTCAAATGTGGCTTATTCTCCCACAGTCACATGCCAACCAAGGATCTCATATTTGGTTTTTTTAGCATTTATTTTGAATAAAATATGCAACAATTTGCATATGTATAGCTAGCTAGAAAACTTTACTCATTAATAATTTGCGCATATTTTGACCGAAAAAAAATTATTTACTCAACTTTAGACTCCCAAAGGAGGAGTTTGAAAAATTAGGTTTTCCAGTTTTTGCGCCAAGAAAATTACAGCCTAGCCCCAGGTGATTCAGTGCTATTCAGGGAATCTGTGGATATTAAGTTTTTGAATGTGCGACATACGGTGTAGGAGTTATAAGCCAAAACACGTTGACCTAGGTTATAGCGCCACCTGCTGACGGACATATGTAAGTTTTTCCGTCTGAGGTAAGCAAAGGGGTCTGGCCCTCCCTTGCACGGTTTAGCCTACAGCACCACTTGAAAATAATAAAAACCACAACAATTACAATAGGTTTCCCAGCACCACTGGTCCTGGGTACCCAGCACTGCGGGCTTGGAACTTTTATAATCATACACACGAAGAAAAAAGGAGCAAGACTACACAAAGAAAATGTGCAAATGAACGATAAGATGCAAAAACATAAAACATTAATAATGATTACAAATAAAGAAAAGTTTACTGTATATACATATGTAAACAGATTAGATGCACAAAAATACATTTTAGAGTTCTCCAAGAAGTAAAATTAAGTTGCTTTGATTTTCCTTTGAAGATCCCTCTTTAAATAGGACACTGTTTAAATAAATAAATAGTTTTAAATCACTTTAAAGCAGTTTTTTTTTCACAACAATTACAGTTTTACCTCCCACAAAAAAGTCTTGTATATACAACATCAAATACAATAAGAATTTTGAAGACTAAAAACTGCTCATCAGACGTGGAAATCTTATTTTAAGGCACATTTGTTGCCATGATAGAAGTACCGTCAATCTCCCAAGTCTGGTGGTTCCCACTCTCACTCCTGGTGCGCTGCAGTGCTGCATGTTTGACAAGTTTCCTTACTTCAACAGGCTTGTTAGAGCTTTCTGTAGAGCTGGGTGATGACACATTCATCTTTGTATAACTTGCAACCATCTGGGACTGAGTTTGACCTGTATTGCCCCAAGCAAATAAATACATAAATAAACAGAGAGGAAGTGCAGGTATTTGACTGTTTTGTTCTACAACAGGAATGGAGGTGCAGAAGAAAGAACCAGAGAGACCATTACCAAGGAAACACTTGCTGGGGGTGTGTATAATACATTGATCTATCTGAAAATGTTTGTTTCATGTGAGCAAGCAAACTCAAACCCTTGTTTTATCACATTTTGTAGGACTAGAAGAACGATGTAAAAAAGAAAAGGCTGACAAAAAGACAAGGAATCAAAAAGAGCAGGTGCAATTGTTGCATAACCCTAACGACCACAAATCTATGGTGAGAATCCTGTATAATTTTTACCTTGAACAGACAAGGGAATAAACACCAACTGCCCCAAATAGCAAGCATTCCTAGCTGTAACGCATTGTCACGTGGGCCCAATGAAACAGAGCTCATTTCTGTCTCCAAACAAACTTTAACACATGCACGTATCTTATTTCTGAAAAGCTTTAAAGAAAACTGATCAGAGTTATGCCTACGTGCTACTGCACAGTAGAGACAGTCGGTAGGCAAGAAATGACACTTGAGAACATGCAAGTTAAACACTTAATTAGCAATGAGAACATGCAAAAAAAAGAGGGCTCGTGCTTGTGTTACAGTGCATTGCATCATCACTGTTATATACAGATTTAAAATGTTTGCAAAGCTAATATTGACGTACTTGTGCCTTTTAGCTTTATATGACTAACAGTTCAAGAATAAGCTACATTTCACCTGACTTTTTAACTTTGACCTTTTTGACAGTTGGAGAATGAAAAACGAGATCATAGTCTGGAACATTTAGCACATGCGCAAGACTGCCTCCCTCAAAGTCAAAATCGAGTACCACGGACGGTCACTCAGGGTGTAGCCTACCGTCTTAAAGCCCTGGATTCTCTGCCAGATTCACAGGAAGACCAAAGCCAAAAGACTCCACAGGTCTTTACCGACCATCAGATAACCCTACTTACACAGAACTGGAACAATGAACCTCAGCAGGTGGAAAATCCTGGTATGGAAGACATCTGGGCTGGAGAATCACACATTACCTTGTCGAAAGTATCAAGAGAAAACACTTATTCTGCTAATAACACCTGGGAGAGCTTTCCTAAGAGTACAGACAATGGCAACAGCAGAGAACCCACTGTGTGCAAAGTATGGCAGAGTTTTCTTAATGCACCTAGCAGTGGAGACCATTCTGCCATTCCAGAGTCAGCAATGCAGCAGACAGCAACATCTCCCTCAAATAAAAACGACCACCAGATTCAATATACAGCAACAACTCAAAAGTTTCAAGAATTTCAAGTGGGCGCAGACACACCCACACCTTTACATGTGCACACCTTAGCTACATGTCAGGGGCTGTCAGACTCTTGCAAAACACTGTCGGCTAATGTTGCCTTTAACGCTAAGGACCACCAGTCTGCCAAAGTATGTGACAGCAGGCCAAGGGATGACAACGCAGCAACACAAGATGCATCCCAAGGGTCACAGAGTAACTCCGTAATAGACACTCTGCTGGAATTTAGCCTTAAGGGGGCACCGCCCGTGTCCGAGGGCTCTGTTGACAGTTCAACAGAGTGTCACACGTCTGCCGTCTGGGAGCTAGAAAAAGACAGAATAATAGGAGGAGCAGAAAAAATAGGAGACAAGACCATAACATTGCACACAGCTGACTTAGTAACAAGCTCTGGGGAGTCGGAGACAACAGACATGACAGCAATGCTAGCGTCTCAGAATGCCACTGCCGGTGATAGGATCTCAGTTGGAGCAAGGCTCCACGAGGGTCTTTCTTCGAGAGGGGAGGGCAAGGTTACAGGTACTGCATCCAGTGAGATGGATGACATGCTGGCATTTAGGGAGGCAATCAGCCTGGAAATAAAGGATGGGGCAAGGGATGTCTTTTCTGCATCTAGATGTGGGACGAAAAAAGAGGAGGAGATATTCACACCACAAGAGGATGAAAAGTCTCTGAAATATCTTACTGAAATGTGTTGGGAGAAATTCAAACTCAAGCAAAATAGTGAAAATACATTACAAGAAGAAATGAAGGGTGAAGTCAATGTACAATCTACACTTGTTCATCCAAGTGATTTTCAAACAAACCAAAAGTGCAGGAAAAACAAAGACAGGGCACTCGCTTTCAATGATGATAAGACAGTAAATAGTAATACAATGGAAGTATTCAATACAAAGGAAACTTTCTACGATAAAGCGAGCAAAGAAACAGAGAAATGTACATGGTCAGGCCTCGAAACGACTTGTGTGTTTGATGAGAAGGAATCACATCATAGTGAGATATCTGGACAACCAGTTTCAGTGGCTTTGTCATTACCTAATCAATCAATCAATCAATCAGCAAATGAAGAGCAATGCATTCAAGATAGGGAGTCCTATTGTGATGGAATTGTTATGAATTCCCAAGAGTTTGACCCATCAAGTCAGGCGGTGACGATCAAATCCCCAAAGATGGTGAGGGTTGTCCAAAGTGACCACCTAAAATGTAGATGCAGTCTAACAGATGACCCAAACGTCATAAAGACTTTACAACCAGAATGGAGTCATTCACAAGAAGTGATGGAAAGTAAAAAGGAAGACGATGACAACACAAGCACTGAAGAAGTAATGGAGAAGGAGAGTCTTTCTACGAAAGATACTTTAACTCAATGCCAACCTGAGACATCACATCCACTCAAAGATTTGATGAATGAAGACAAGGATGAGAGCGTGAGTAGTGGAAAGCTGAATATAGAAGCAACAACAGAGCTGATGGGTAATGTTAGGGATTCTCAGGAGAAAAAGGGAAACACACTCGCTGAACTTAAAGAGCACAAGTTGTTGGCAGAAGTTGAAATGTCCTCACCTGTTGAATACGAAAAAATATCCAGAGGAGAAAAAGATCCCATTACATCAGAAAACCCAGTTTCACTTGAAGAGATAGAACCAAGAGTGGAAATGATTGCCATTGAAAGATTTGGAGAAGATTTGATCAGGAGGATATGGGAAGACATCTTCAGTCGAGAGCTGCAGGGCTTTTGTATGGACAATACTGCTGTTACTGGAGTGGGATGTAGACAGGCAGACATTGCACACGCTGAGGAAATTGTTGTTCAGGAGTGTATACAAGAGCAACCCTCAGTAACTAATGGATGCGAGTGTTCGTCAAAAGAGAGAAATCACTCTCTCAGTCAACAAACTCCCATTTTCTCTCAACAAAAGACAGATGTGAGTTCAAGTGCTTATCCCAGTCAGGATCTTTTAATCTCTTTTGCTTTTCAAAGGAGATGCTCACTGACCGAAACAATTCTTGCTCTCGGCTCTATAACAGATAGGGAAAACTACACTACAATGACAGAAAGATCAGACACTTGTCAGGAGACACCAAAGGATATCTTCCTCCAAGATAGTTTTAATCGGTCAGCCCTTCCATCTTACAAGCATTCAGAGTCATCTTTAGGGAACGCCAAAGAATCTGAGGGTGTTGCTTGGAGGAGTGTGTTATACATTGTCTTTCACATAACCAGGTTTCTACTCTGTGCCTTGTTGGTGGGCACTTTCTTCACCATCCTTTTTCTTTATGATTTCTCAGTGTTCGTCAGCCTTTACTTCTTCTCATTGTGCTGGTGGTTTTATGTGTGGAAAATAAACAGAACGCCAGCAAAAAAAACTAATGGTGAGGTCAGGTGAGTTTAGTAATAATAATGGGAAGCTGTAAAATAGGATGCAATACTGCACTTTAGAAGACTGGATTTGTGTGCGTATATGTGTGTGGTGGCTGGTGATACTGTCTGATTGCATTACCAGTTTTGAAACAGGTAGAAATCTAGTGCATGCAGTACTGTGGCTCTCAAGGATCGTAATAGTCTGCCTCTCCTTTAAAAAGCCAATGCAGTGATTTTCAAACTCTGTGAACACAAGAATCAATAAAACACTTTTCCCCCAGATTCTTTTGTTTGCCTTTTGCTGCATTTGCTTTTGTTTTGTGAGGAAGGTACATACTTCATTCAAACATTCAAAACAGAATAAAGCATATGCACAAATATACACACACTTTCAAATTCACACTCATTTTTTGCTTTTAAGGCCAGGCATTTATTGTGCCACAGCTCCTTCTGAGTCACAGTTAGGGGTAGAAAGGATAGTAAATGAACATTTCATTTCCATTTTATTATATAACACATAGATGCTTGTGGCAAATCTGAGATAAATTTTCAATATTCTATTACTACTATCACTGTTAATTAGAACTACTGTATATTTGTTTTGTTTTTTGGGTTCATAAAAAAAACATATAGAAATGATTACTTTTCAATTATTTTTAATCAGACTGTGTTGTAACATCATTTAAGAACGATAACTAACTGCCAATACAAAAGGTTAGTGCGTCACATATTTGCAATATAGAATAAGAACGCAAGCATAAGAAGAACGCACTTTTTTTTAAAAAATTACACATTTGAAGGTTTTGGAGAGCATATTTACTAGGTCTTGGACTGGCCAGCCTCATGATTTTCCATCAAGACCATGTGAGACCAGCACCAATCTGCTATTCTTCAACTTTATTAATGTGAAAGTGAAAAGAAACTCTTCCTGATTAATTCCTGTTATTGATGTTTCTGCCTCCTTGGAAATCTGATCCAGAGCCTTATGTGTCAGACACCTGCAAAAACTCGCCCATCAGTCCATCATTATTATGTTCAGATTTTAAAATTAATTCTGGACTTCAAGTGGCTTTTGAATAATTACAAGAATTGTCATTTTTATTATTGCAAGAATTTAGCTGAACAAATTTGTCAAGATTTGATGTTTTTTGCATTTTGCGCGATGAAACCATTGCAGACACCTTGTTTTTGTCTTTGTTTCTTTAACTGTTCAACCTTGTCTCATCATGTTTCAAATATAATTGTATGGGCTTGGCTTGTCTTGATCTTGATTCAGTCTCTATTCCCAAAAGCTTTGGTCTCAGTGCATTCTATCTCTGGCAAGTCTTGGGCTTGGATATTGTTGTCTTGAGTACAACATCCTGCTGCTTCAGTCCCAAAATGGTCTTTATTTTAATATGGTCTTTCAGTAAGTATACTTACTCACAATGCAATCCACCAAAGCACAGATATGGTTTAACCTTCCAGCAGGCACCATTCTACTCCCTGTGTGGTGAAGCTTTTTCATCAATTAACACATTTTCTGTGTCCACCCCAAACAGAGTGCTCCCCTTCTGCAACTCTGTGTGCGTTAAAGTGGCTGCCAGCTTGGGTGACGCTGCAGTCCAGTCGAAGTCACTTGATCCCAGCCGGGGTATGATGACCTTTTGTAAATTGTCTCCAATCCCATGCTTGCTCATTTAGCAAACTGGCCAGAAGCCAATGTTGGCATGACAGATTGGCTCCTCCTCATAAAGCACAAGACTAGGTGGCAAGTAGAAGAGATGAGAAGAAAAAGAGAAGAAATAATTGAATCTCGTCAGTGCGGTTACCTGGAGGTATCAGGCTACTTTTATATTCTAAGTGATGTTGCATGCCAATGAGCAAGGCATAGAAATCAGTCAGAGATCCATACTGATGGGGATGCAAGCTGGCAAGTTTAAAAACTTGGTTTAAACCAATCAATGAAAAAGTAAAAAGGTGTACATTTTAAAAAGTAATTTATCGTCATGCAAACTATAAAACTGTAATTTAAAGACAGTCAGATAGTGTTTGAAAGTCTTACAAAAGTTAAAAAACTTGACCTTGGTTTGCACCATAGCCTAAAAAGGTTTGTGAGACGTTAGAGGATGACTCACTTGGATCACAATCTGATTCTTGTGACGCAGATTAAAGTTTCATGTTGATCGCACTCCTGTCTCACATTACAGAGCACATACAGGAGGGCCGTGTTGGCATTTGTTGGCTAACTATCACTGTTACGTGTGAAGTGTCCCCAAGTGTACTTGCAGCATAGCCACTTGTCATTAGCTGCAAACATGGTGGTGTAGTGGTTAGTGTGGATGGATATACATACAATTACACATGACAACATGTAATTTACTGTTATTAGATGTCAAACAAATCTAATGTTCTGCAATAGCTGTTGAATAAAGTGCATTAAAGATCTGAATTTCATAAATAAGACCAACTGGTAAAGCAAACTGAACAGGGTTTAAACTCAGCACCTCTTCAACAGAAATTAACTGGATGCATCATATAAACAGCCAAGTGTCTAATCGAAATATTAACATAAAACACATCCCAACTCAATCATGAAAATTAAAAATGAATCTATCACCAAATGGCAAAAATATAAAGAAATATACAATATAATATTGATGTTTAATAAGATACAATCAGTTAAAAGTATTCCCAAATTCTGGGTAATTCCAATAACTAATTCCCATGAATAGTTTATGCATTTTAATATTACCAAAACTTGTGGAAATTCACCAGAATTGTTCCTTCAATTTGCAATGCAGATCCCGATTTAAATTTGTTTTCCTGTCATGCATGTGCATTTTGGTTTTTTCCTGCCACAGCCCTAAAACAGGCATGATTTGTTAACTGTGGTGTTTCCATTTTGGACTGTAGCTTTAAATGCGTGAGTCTGTTACAGACTGTCTCTGAGCATTAGCCCTGTGATGGATAAAATAGATGATAAACATGGAACATGGTGCAATGCTGCTTTTTCCCCACCAGATGCTGATACAGCCCTGCTTTTGAAAGACCCAACATTCTGTAGGACTGAAACTGAACATAATGGGTCTCTTGATGTGCAGGCGGGGGTTTGTATATAGATAATACAATAAATAATTCCCATGAAAAGTTTACATTTTTGTTCGTTCCCAAGCTAAAATTCTCATGGAAATTTAACAGAACTTTTCTGCACCTCTGCCACCATAGTCTCGACTCTCCTTCTTCTCCCCGTCTTCTCTTACAAGGATGTCCATTGAAGTCCATTATCTTCAACAATCTAAAACACACAGACGGAATAGAAAGACGTTCATGCTGATGATGTTTTCATGTTATTCCTGCATATAAAATTAAGAAGTAGCCTCTTCCGCCTCTCTTGTAAAAAAACTTTTATTTCCCATTAAACGTTGCACAAGGTGGATGTAATTTGCTACTTTTACACCATCATGGGGATGCCATACAAATAGCATGAAATTCAAATTGTGTTGCTTGTTAAAATAGTACGCTTGCCCCAGTTGAAACCCATGAGCGTTTGATGCTGTGGATGTATTCCTTGGTCTCTGCGATCTGAAGAGAGGACCCATGCACCAGTTCTTCGCTCCAGCAGCAAATGTTGTGGTTAGTCAATAGCTGCGTTTCGTTTCCATCACCCTTGGAAATGCACAAAATCTAACTAGCGCAATAAAACCTGGTAAAGGAAACACCTGAGTTTTGAAAAAAACACTCAAATATTGCAAAAAAAACTTTTTACGCTTTAATGAGGAGGAATTTCAGACATTTCGATATTGAATTGTACCGCAAAAGCACTATGAAAACACTTTTTCCTCAAAAACACATCACAGAATTTGACGTACATGGTCACATGACATGAGGTACCTGGTCACATGACCACTTCACCCAGACAAAACATGGCGCGGTAAGTGTAAACAGAGGAGACCAGGACATTTCTTAGCATTGGACGAATTATTGCTGCCACATTGGACGTGAAACAACAACGGCCTCCACCGTCTGGAAAAAGAAAGGTTGGAGGTCAATAATAATGTGTATCAAGGAAGTGGGACGGCATGTGAGTATTTCATAGTTTCTCACCATGACCACTGAAGAATTGCTGTTTTTAGAAACTTATCTATTGCATCCAGACACAGGAGATAAATGGATCTTTTTACCAGTGATGCGCAGTCAGGGTAGGCAAGGTAGGCAGTGCCTACCCAAGGGTGAATTGATATTTTGATTATTTGTTTTGATTCTAATATAATTATAAATTATTTATTTTTCTATTTCTGATGGCCTACAGAACCTATAAGTTTGAAAGTGTCATCATTTTGTGCATTTCATAGCAATTACTAAACAGCGCTATTTCCTGGAACGGCTGCACACACTCCGCTGTAAGGCAGGAGGAGGCCACACCCTCTCCCAAAAGCACACGGCTGCTCTGCCTCTGTTTTCATAACGTGTTTTTATTGTTTTGTGTATTTTTGTTGTTTTGTGTGTTTTTGTTGTTATACAATTTTGTATATTTTTGGTTGTAATTTTGTATATTTTTCTGTATTTTTGTGCATTTTTATTGTCCCTTTGTGTGTTTTTGGAGTCGTGTGGCCCCCGGGCCCCCAGTTGCCCATCTCTGATCTAGCACATGTTGAATATATTTACATGCAACACAAAAAGCTTCCTCAGGTGGTAACCACGGTTACCTTGTGTTTACTACTGATGAGTTCTATTTTTTGTGTTCTAAACTGCTTTTATCTCCAGGTCCGTTCCAGCATTCTGCGTTCATCCTTTGAAGTGGTTGCATTTCCTTTGTGTGTTCTGAGACGATATATTGAGAAAACTATTCTTGTCAGAATGAATCGTAAGATTTGGGCCATCGCAAGCACGAATTTCATGACTTCAGGCCCCACACCCAATGAGCTTCGCCTTAATAGACATTTGTGTGACGCTGTCATCAAAGTTGGAGATGTGGAGTTTCCGGTGCACGAAGTCGCCATGAGTGCCTGCATCCTGGACTTCAGGTGGGTGAATTGAAAGAAATTTGACTTCATTGAATTTAGGGAAATTAGTAAAAAGAAGCCCAAACTTTAAATAGGTTTTACATACAAACATTTAATCTGAATTATGAAGAAACATTGGTTCAATGCATCAGATTTGATCGTATTTTCAGTTCATACACAAAAACATAAAACATATAGAAAGCATTTATAACAGTGGTTCTCAAATTGTGGGGAGTGACATCATTTTTTGGAGGGTGTGACGCAGTGACGTGCAGTCAGGGTAGGCAAGGTAGGCAGTGCCTACCTTGAGGGGGCGACTGAAAAAATGTTAGATCCACTGATGTAAATTATTTCAATTGATCTTAAATACATAGAGTATGTTATTCTTCCTCACTAATCCTACATATCTCTCCTTCTTGACCCACAGCGACCTGAACGTGGAGGGGTCAGACACTGAGCACAGGGTCTTTGTGATCAATGATGTAACTCCTGAAATAATGGAGCAGATCATTGAGTTTGCATACACCAGCAATGTCAGTCTGACCAACGACAACGTTTTTGATCTGATGATCGCAGCTGACCGCTACCAAATATCGAGCCTTCTCGACGTCTGCTCCAAATTCATGGACGATCATCTGAGTCCAGAGAACTGTGTCAGGGTGTGGCATGTGACCCAAATCGTTTATTTTCCCGTCCTGAAGGAAAGGGCGTTTCGCTTCCTGCTTGATCATTTTGAGGAGGTTGTGGAATTAGAAGAATTTCAGCAGCTTGAAGTGTATGAGCTGGATCAAATCCTGGACTGTGATAAATATGATGTACAGCAGAACAACAAAGCCGTTGAAATCATCAGTAAGTGGGTCGCCCACAAGCCTGATGAACGATGGGACAGCATCCATACTTACTTATCAAAGGTAATTGTAACGTGTTTTTTTAAAATCATATGAGCTTTTAGACAGTGTTTTTTGATTGTAAAGGGCAATTTGGAGGCTCATCGCTATGAAGGTTTTCTTTAATTAAAATGCCTTTAGAGTGGCCAACCAGTAGACTTGTTAGCGTAAATGACAAAACTGATGTGGATCAACAACATGATAGCAATGGGCCTGGGCAACATATTGAGATTCAACATATATCAAGATTTCTATTTTAGCAATAAGGAAAATTACAAAATCTCCTATAACAACTATTTTTATTTCATAGTTTAGTCGCTGCTTTGGCTATTTCTCAGAACATGAAAAGCACAGTTTGATGGATTGCTGAATGCGTCCTAAACCAAAACCAACCTCTAAACAAGCCACTACAGAACTCACTCACACATGTGAGTTCTGTTGTGGCACAGTTTAACAAATGTACCTGTGTGGCATTTTTCATCAACAGATTTAACCCTGAATTATATTTCTGGTAAGACTTTACTGAGTTAAAAATATCAAAATTAATATTGTTTATTGCCATTTTGAGAACAAATATTGAGATATTAGTTTTGGTACATATCGCCCAGCCCTAGATAGCAACAAACATACAAGAGAGTGGGTTCAGATCTCGATCTTAATAGTTGTTTAGAAGCTGTAAACAGACATCTCGAGGGTGTAGATGAGCTAAAGCAGTTTCTTAAAATACAACCTTTAAAAGGAGACTTGTTGAAACATACAACATTTTCATTGAGAATAACCTCAAACCCAGGCATAGGGATTGAGAATTGTGTTCATATGTGGATGTTTTTAGGCTTTTCTAATAATGACTTTTGCTTTCCTGCTATTTAGATCCGACCATCACCGGACTGTTAAGACTCACTTACCTCCAGCTCACCATGTTAACCAATGATGTGATGACATCTAATGCTGATTCCTTCATCTTACAAACCACTATTGAAGCGCAGCAGGCCTGGTAAAACAACCAGAGAGACAGGGGACGGGACCCAGATAAGCAAACTGCTTCTCTCGTCTCCTTTTTCGGCATGTACAAAAAAACAAAAAAAGTGAATGTAACCATGTCGGAAATAAACTGAATAAATAAATAAAAAATAAATAAAAACAGTGGTGGCTCACTGTTGTGTGCTGCCTCCTTCTCCCATATGCCTTTCCAGTACTGTTCAGTTTCCAGCCTTGGAGCCTTGTCCTTGATGTACTTAGATTGGATCTGCTCTGTTATTGTTACCCTGCCACTGAGCGTACACTTTCGCTGGTTGAGTTGCGAACAGACGATTTACTCGTCTGGCTTCGTTGTCTCTCGTGTATCTCTTTAGGCGTCTGGCCATGGCTTGGAGCCTTTGTTTGGCAGTTTCCAATGCTTCAGGTATGGGCATCTGGCTGTACCTTTTGGGTGCTTGCTTTTTCATTGCACCTTTCAAGGCCTCTGTCAATTGACTCAATTCTCTCCGTGCTGCCTTGATGTTAGCCCCCAGCCTTCTTTTGGGTATTTCATCTCATGGTTGCTCTTACGATAACTACTATACTATATATATATATATATATATATATATATATATATATATATATATATATATATATATATATATATATATATATATATATATATATATATATATATATATATATATCAGACCTTGAGCACCAGAGCAATAGAGGCCCAGATCTATCACACCAGACAAGACCCCAGGTGTAGACTGTGCAAAGAGACCAATGAGACAATCCAGCACATAACTGCAGGGTGTAAGATGCTGGCAGGGAAAGCTTACATGGAGCTCCATAACCAAGTGACTGGTATAGTGTACAGGAGCATCTGTGCAGAGTATGGGCTGGAAACCCCAAAGTCAAAGTGGGAAACACCTCCAAAGGTGGTAGAGAATGACCGAGCCAAGATCCTGTGGGACTTCCAGATACAGACGGACAGAATGGTAATGGCAAACCAACCAGACATTGTGGTGGTGGACAAAGAGCAGAGGAAAGCCGTTGTGGTCGACATAGCAAAACCAAGCGACTTCAACATCAGGAAAAAGGAACATGAGAAACTAGAGCAATACCAGGGGCTCAGAGAAGAGTTGGAGAAAACCTGGAGGGTGAAGGCATCAGTGGTGCCCGTGGTCATTGGGGCACTCGGGGCAGTGACCCCCAAACTGGAGGAGTGGCTCCAGCAGATCCCAGGAAATACATCAGACATCTCGGTCCAGAAAAGTGCAGTTCTAGGAACAGCAAAGATACTGCGCAGAACCCTCAAGCTCCCAGGCCTCTGGTAGAGGACCCGAGCTTGGAGGAAAAAAGAGACCGCCCGCGGAGGGTGAGGAAGAGTTTTTTTTTTTTTTTTTTTTCTTTTTTAACATATATATTAGAGAATGCTCTCCTTTAACTGTTTGACCTTGTCTCATCGTTTTTTTAATAAACAATATGATAAATCTTGATCTTGATTCAGTCTCAATTCCCAAAAGCCTTAGTCTTGGTGCATTCTAGTCTCTGGCAAGTCTTGGGCTTGGATAGTGTTGTTTTGAGTACAACACTATGACTGCATCCTGCTGCTCCAGGCCCAAAATGCTATCTATTTTAATATTGTCTTTCAGTAAGTATACTTACTCACAATGCATTCTATCAAAGCACAGATATGGTTTAACCTTA
Organism: Gouania willdenowi; assembly: GCF_900634775.1. Taxonomy (NCBI): domain Eukaryota; kingdom Metazoa; phylum Chordata; class Actinopteri; order Blenniiformes; family Gobiesocidae; genus Gouania; species Gouania willdenowi. Next base: position 15,605,748 of record NC_041049.1, read on the forward strand.
CAGCCAGCACCATTCTACTCCCTGTGTGGTGAAGCTTTTTCACCCCCTCTGCGACTCTGTGTCGCAGTGGCAGCCAACTTGGGTGATGCTGCAGTCCAGTTGAAGTCACTCGATCCTATCCAGGGTATGATGACCTTTTGTAAGTTCTCTCCAATCCCATGCTGGCACATTTAGCAAACTGGCCCGAGGCCAATGGCACAGCAGATGGGCTCCTCCTCATAAAGCACAAGACTCGGTGGCAAGTAGAAGAAATGAGAAGAAAATGAGAAACAAAAATTGAATCTTGTCAAAGCTCCCTTTATATTCTAAGTGATGTTGCGCATGCCAATGTGCAAGGCATAGAAATCAGTCAGAGATCCACACTGATGGGGATGCAAGTTGGCAAGTTTAAAAACTTTGTTTTAAACCAATCAATGGAAAAAGTAAAAAGACGTCAATTTAAAAAAGAGATTTATTTTCATGCAAACTATAAAACTTTAATTTAAAGACAGTCAAATTGTGTTTGAAAGTCTTGAAAAACTTGACCTTGGCTTGCACCATAGCCTGAAAAGGTTTGTGAGACGTTAGAGGATGACTCACTTGGATCACAATCTGCATCTTGTGATGCAGATTAAAGTCTCATGTTGATCCCACTCCTGTCTCACATTACAGAGTGCATACAGGAGAACTCTGTTGGCATCTGTTGGCTAACTATCACTGTTACGTGTAAAAAGTCCTCAAGTGTACTTGCAGCATAGCCACTTGTCATTAGCTGCAAACATGGTGGTGTAGTGGTGTAACCCTGTGTGTTAGGAGACTTCCTAAAGGAGCTAGGGAAATACGTTGTTTTGAGAATCAGACGCACGTCCACTAGGTGACGTAATAATAAGAAGGCGGCAAAGGTTAGTGACGTCCGCCGTGGTGAAAAAACTACAATCGTCGGTGAATGGACTCCTAAAAGCACATTTATAACACGTTCCCCTGTGCCTCTAACAGCTGATATAATCTCAAATATAACAAGGTTTGAATGTAAATCAAAGGAAAAGAGGCTACCAGGCTACATGGAACCAAAGTGAAACTTAAGAACGTCACATTGAGAATGGTTGCTCACACTTACCTTCCAGAAATCAACATTAATCCAAAATAAGTATGATTTTATGAAATTGTTCCATTTATGCAAGATATAGGTCAACACAACATTGAAGGCACATAAATGCACAACCGCATGAAGCGTTCTTAGGTGAATGAAATATGTTGAATGAATTATAATGCGGCTAAAATGTGTCTGATACCTTTTTATTGAACGGCAGAGTGCTCTGTTTTATCAGAGTGGTTTTTATTCGCCAAGTACAGTTTAAAACAGCACAAGGAATTTAACTTGGCAGCTGGTGCCAAGAACAGAAAAAAAAAAAAAAAACCAGAAACAATAAAAATAATAATGATAAATATAAAGGATAAGGGATAAATATTATATATATAAAAAAGTAAAAATAATAATAATAATAATACTGTCATTTATAATCTATTAATATGGCATGGATATAATAAGATATGGGTTTTAGATTATTTAAAGTTGTTCAATGCATATTATTATATTGATAACTTACATGATCTGCGTCCTTTTTCAGTCTTTGTGATTTTTCGTGAACACTCGAATAAGCGGCCACTTTAAATGTTGTCGCTGCAAGGAATTGTGGGGCAGAATTATGTTATCTGTTATGTAAAGGATGTCTCAGTGTTTCCTAGGCTAATGGAGGTCATAAAGAAGCACTGAGCCTCCTCTCCTTAGCTTTTAGAGAATTGGAACGCTGCTTATCATGGCCACCACTTAAACACTTCCCGGGGTTAAGGAAAAATTAATAGGAAAGGAGATAGGAGGGATTATTCGGACACACCCTGGCTGCGTCTGAATAGTCCCTCCTATCTCCTTTACTATCCACTGTTCCTTCACCCCCGGAAGTGTTTAAGTGGCGGCCATGACAAAGAGCGTCCAAGTTCTCTTTAAGCTCAGGTAAACAGGCTCAATGCTTTTTTAGCCTAGGAAACACTGATGCATCCTTTACCAAAGGAAATGAGAAAATGCTGACCCACAATTCCTTGCGGCGACAAAATTTAAAGAGAAACACACACCCGAGCGCATACGGAAACTAACAATGACCGTACCAATGGAATAATAAGCCTTGAACAACTTTAAACAAATAAACTAAAACCCACATCTTATTATATGTAAGACATATTATCAGATTATAACTGAAGAAACAGACACTTCGTGGTTCAATGAAAAGGGATCAGAGATCTATTTAGCCACATTTATTCAACATAATTCATATTTCTGAGTGGAAGGTGAGTGTATGGTGAATGTATAGTTTTTTCATCACTTTGCGGCCGTCAGATTATCACGTCACCGAGAGGAAGTGCGTCTGATTGTCAAAACTTTCCTTAACCTTGTGACGTCATCCACGGGGTTAAGTAAAAATGGATAGGAAAGGAGATAGGAGGGACTATTCGGACGCAGCCCACCTCTGAGTGTTAGCTCTGTGATGAATGAAATAGATGATTAACGTGGAACATGGTGCATTGCTGCTTTTCCCCCACCAGATGCCAATACAGCCCTGCTTTTGAAAGACCCAACATTCTGTAGGTCTGAAACTTAATATGATGGGTCTCATGATGTGCAAGCTGAGGTTTGTATATATATATATATATATATATATATATATAATATATTATACATATATAAACACGGGACAGTGCTTAGGTCAGCGACATCATCTGCATCCTGCTGCTGTGAATGCTGCTAATTTGAGTAGTTCTGAATCCTGAGATGTTTGCAACATGTAACAGCTGATTTTCTGTCTGTGCACGGCGAGATGAGTGTGCAGTGAAGTGCACTGCCGGGGACAAGAGGCTGCATAAGGACAGGGTCTGTGGGTGGAGGGTTGGGGGAGCTAATAGCAAGCAGGGCCGTGCTGTGCAGCCTGATGGGGGCCGGAGGTGCTCTGCTGACAGATTGGAGAAGTGACACACGGCGTATCCACAACCTCCACCAGTCTGCACATACTCGCTCCCATTCACTAATCTCTCACTGCCTTTGCTACCTCTCTATTGACATTTTCCTGCTCCCTACAGCCTCACCACCATCATTGGTCCAAGATAACTCCCCCCCCCAAACCCCCACTCTCCCACCTCCATCACCCACTCCCTCCTCTCCCTTTCTCGCCTGCTATGAACAGGCCAGGCCTTCCTCCCTTGCTCAGCCTCCTCCTCCTCCCCCTTCTTCTCCCAACTGCTTAGCAACTCCTCATTGCCAGATGTCTGTTGGCTCTTGCATCACTGAGACAGCCAGGCTTTCTGCTGTTACCACTTGGCATTTAAGACTTGTGTGTGTGGGACTCTGTCACCAAGTTTTCACCATGAACTGCAGTGCACAGGCTGACGGAAGAATCCTTAGTGAACACAATACTGTATAATGGCATACATCATGAAAACAGCTCGTTTCTGAAATTTGAGGTGCTTTTTCCCCATTTTTTTTTCCAGATAAGAAAATGATGCTCTTCTGTCTGATAGCTATTACATCATACAGTATGTACGCAAGGAAAAAATATTTAAAAAATACTGTGGTGTTTTTGATTTGTTGCAATAGTCACTTTAACCTGACAGCTTTTTGATTCTTGTATATATTTGTATCAGAGTTGGGGTCAATTGTGATTAAGTTTTTTTAATTACCAATGTTCAATTACAATTCAATTACGATTACAGTGACCAGCATTTTTTCCAATTACAATTCAATTACAATAATTTTTTATCCTTAAAGTCAATTACAATTACATTCTTGATCACTAAAGTTTGATTAGAATTAATCACATTTACTGAGCCTGAAACAAATAACCTACTAAAAGTTAACCTTCCTCCTGTGTTAGCTTTCTGTTAGCATCTCTTATGTCCTAAATCAGTTGTAAAATACACTTAAATTCCTCACCTACTGGCGTCCTGTCCAGGGTGTACCCCCGCCCAGCGCCCTATGAGAGCCGGAGATTGGCACCGGCAGACCCCCGCGACCCTGATAAACGGGAATAAGCGGGTATGAAAATGGATGAATGGATGGATTCCTCACCTGCTGTGGGGAATTCACTAACATTGCGTATAGACGTGGTTGAGGCCACCCTATTTGTTTTGCCTGTTCAAGGTGGAGAAGTGAGTGAACAAATCCACACAGTGACATTTGAAGAAGTTCAATTGAAGGCTGGTGGACTTCTCTGTCAGCTGAACAAACATTTATTAATGTGGAAAACAAAACAAAGAAATAAAATTGTCCATGAAAAACAGGCACATTTGGACAGATGCCATTGATGTGAGTTAATGCAGCTGGTCAGCTGATGCTGAACTGATGCTCCTGCCATCAATGCATCACGAAGGTTTTACGGTCAAAACATGAAGATGAAGACACAGGAGCTCACTGGAGCAACATCCATGGAGCTCCGTGCACTGCATCCTCTGCACCGCAGCAGCTGGACTTCACGCGCACCATCTCGGGTGTCCAGGTTTTTCTCTCTCTCACACACACTTATCTGCATTTTCTTATTCAGTGGCTGTTAATATTGACTATTGTTTTATTTAAATTATTTTCCGACATTAGACTTTTTTTTCATCTCCGCTGTGTTCTGTGTCAACATTCATTGCAGCCATGATCTCTGCGTGTCTGTTTGGACCTGCCTGTGGGTTGTACTATTTTATATAAAACAGTCACCGCAAACCGTTTCTGATTTGATGAATTGCATTGCATTGCGCCCATTGCATTAATTTATTTGCATTTCCCCCTCCCATTTTTTTGCGTCCCTTGTGAGATCCACCTACTTTACATGTTCCTCAGAGGCAAACGCGCTAAATGGATTGTGGGCACATTGTGACGCACAGAACATGCGCAGTCCTGATTCCCTGTGGTTTGAACCCCTTATTAGCCCGTGGAGTGACGTTTTCACAAGTTTTAATACCCCTAAAACATTAGTGAATCCACCCCTCTGTGTTCTGCTTCTTTGTCTTAAATTATAGTTTGGGTATTAGAAGAATTTGTGTTAATGTATATACAGGACAGTATATGCCCTGTATTTACATATAAATGTTCTGCAAATAGGAGAGAGTGGGAAAGATTTACAGAATGCAAGCTCAAGCTTGATCACCCTGTAGTTGGCCACCTTTGATGAGGGTTTCTAGTGTTTAAAAGGTCAAAACAACCCCCCCCGATTCAAAGGAACACTATTGATGATGTGTCCCAAATTTACATTCTCCCCATATCTAATAATTCTTATTTAATATATCAACCAATACAAATTGGCCAATATCTGCTATCAACTGAAATATCCTTCTGGGTGGTTACATGAGATATCAGCTTTTTTTTCTTTTTTGAAAACAACAATATCTGTATTGGCTGTTTTTTGTCCTGTATGTAGTCCTGTTGTATATTGTTATGAGACTCACCTTGACTTATTGTTACGTGTGAATTTTTTAATATGAGCATGTCAAGGGACAACATATGGAAATTAGAATATGGCTATAATCTGACATATTTACATTTGTTGTATGTTCATTGATATAAATCTAAATGCATCTGCCCTAAAAATCCCATATTGTTTGGGCTCTAGATTAAATCCAGGTAATAATCAACTTTAACTACTATTTACTGTTTTAACAGTATAAAAGTTACTAGCTGAAAATACTATCTCAAATACTTTATTTGATCCCGATTACCATTTGTTTATCACCAGTGACAGGCTAAACGACGTCCCAATCAATTCTTTCACACAGAGAAGTTAAAAACTCCCGAGCTAGGAATATAAACTGCTTTCATTACTTTTTCCAGGAAGAATAAGTCATTTTAAAAATCCAAGCATGTATTTATGATTGTTAGCAATCCACCAATGCAATGAGTGATATGATGAAAAGCATTGTAACAGAGTTTACCTTTATGGAAAATGTCAAACCGTTATAGCTGCTTACTACAGATTAAAAAAAGAATGATTCAAGTTTATGGGTTTTGAGAATCTGTCCAAATACGTCTCCCTACGTGATTGATGTAAATTATCTCTGCGTTGTGCCACACACACACACATTTTAGCACACAATCCGAAGCTCCTGCTTGTCTGTGCTTTCATTTGGAGCAGAAGCAGAGATGACAGAGTTGTTTGTCATTTTTAGTGGTGTCGGCTGGGTTTTTTGTCATCACATCGAGGAGGCGTGAGAAAAGAATAGGGAGGAAGATGGGAGGCAGAGTGGGAGGAAGAGTAGGATGTGCAGATATATCACTCATACCCAATGTTTTGGTAACAGGAGCCATAAATATAAGTCAGTTTGGCCAAAATATGCACACGTAGAAGTAAGTAATAAATGCAATATATAGTATAGAGCAATGGTTCCCAAATTTTTTCACACCTTTAACCTGAAGCCATGTACTTCCTACTCCTGCACACTTAATAAACATAATGTCAAATACAATGTAGAACTACAGTGAAATTTGTCCCTGAATTTTATCTATCCTGTTGAGGAATAATTCATAATAATAACTAGATTATTTGCATGGCTGAAGAAAATACAAGTGAGGATGTAGGTGCAGGCAGGCATAGTCCTGCCTTAGCTTAGCATTAGCTAGCATTGGCATTAGATAACATTCTAGCAATAAGATTAACCTAACATTAACATTGACCTAGCATTAATTTGAACCTAGCATTAGCATATCAATAGCATTAACATAGCAATAGCATTAGCAATAGCATTAGCAATAACATAGCAATAACATAGCAATTGCATTAACCTAACAATAGCAATAACCTAGCATTAGCATAGCAATAGCTTTAGCATTGACCTCACATTAACATTACCCTAGGAGTAGCATTAACCTAGCATTACCATTAACCTAGCATTAGTCTAGCAATAGCATTAGCCTAACATTAGCATTGACTTGGCATTAGCTTTAACCTAGCATCAGCCTTGAAATAGCATTAGCCTAACATTAACATTATCCCATAATTAGCATTAGCTGCTCTATTTATATTTTAGTTTCTAATGTTGTCAGTGTTTTTAATTTTCATTCACGTACCCCCTATAACAATTTGCGTACCCCTGGGGGTACCCGTACCCCAGTATGGGAACCTAGGGTATAGACTAGAGTATATAATATATTATTACATACACAAATACTTTCAGCCCAGACTAAATCTAAACATGTTTACAGTTCAATTTAACTAAAAGCGATGAGACATTGCTGTGAAATTTCCCTTCTTGCATAATTTCTATACCTTGGTAAACCAACCAACCACAGTGCAGGGTTTCTCTGTGTTGTTTGATCGCAAAACGTGGGTTTCATGTCAAGTTTTTCCGATGCTAATATTGCATGATTGTAGTCATTTTTAATGTTAAACATTTGAAAAAAAAAATACATTTTACAAATTCCTTCAATTTTTCTCAAATGATTACATAATTTTCCTCCTAATTAAATAGAAAATGGTCACAAAATCTAGGAAATTTAAAGTGAAGATCCTGTTGGGAGTATTATCTATTACTTGTATATTTCATACATATTTTGTATTTTATGTAAAAATGCAAACTAGGTACGGTAGTGTTGAAAAAATTACTTGTTTTCACGCATAAAATCTGCGTCCAACTTGAGATCAAACTGCTCTTCATTTGGCCCCTGAACTAAAATAAGTTTGAAACCCCTGCTCACCTTAATATCAGTTGGTCCTCTGGCAGGACATCTTCCTACTGTTTATATACACACACACACACAAATATATACTGTATATATATATTATTCCATTGCACAGCAAAGTCTATTAACTTCTGATCTACTACAAGTCACAAAACCAAGACTGTTTAAAAAAACACCATGAAGAAAAAAAAAATGGGTTTTACATTTTGGTGGTAGACTTATGTTTTGTTTTTTTTTTTTCTTTTAAAATATCATAACTAATATTGGTTCAATATCTGTCAAATAAACAATACTAAAGCTGCTATTCATGGTAATTTTTACGAGATAAAATCATAGTGTATGCCTCATAGATCAAGGAATAAAACATAATTCACTCCAAAAAATGTATCTTGGTCTTGCTTGTAAACATCTTATTGATATTGAAAAAATGGCCAAATGGGGGTTGTGGAGTTTTTATGAATGTGGCTTTTACAACAATGTTTTATGTTTGAAAAGTAAACCTAATTTGGCCATTTGATATTTACACATTTTTGGAGGATCTTCCCACTTTACAATAAAAAGTTTAACATAGGGTAATTTATGCGCTGTAGATAAAAAAAAAAAAAGTCACATTGGTTTAACATATAGATTTTTTTGTCCGTCAAACATAGATAAATCATTTTTCATAAATATTACTTTCATATGTGCAACTGCCGTACATTTTTTTTCTTCAGTGCAACAAAAATGCTGTCAATGAATCATTGTCCTCCTTGTCTGGCAGAAAACGAATTTTTTTTTACTAAAAACACTTGTATTAGCATCCATCTACAAAACTCCACATCCCACAATGCAAGGTGCGAAACTTTTACACAAATGGCAATAAAATATTGTTTGCTGTGGAAAATAAAACACACTTTTGAGCCACTTTCACCATTTTTCCTTTTGGAGTCAATGATGTTCAATTCAATCATCTATGAAGGCTACACTATGTGATTTTATTTAATGAAGAAATATTGTTGGTAGCAGCTAAGTGTTGGTTTTTTGACCCGACATGGATGGATGGATGCAGAGTTGTAGAGTACTGATATATACTACTCAAGTACAAGTACTCCTACTTGACTGAAATTGTACAAGTAAAAAGAAGCTCAATTAAATAGTACTCAAAGTAAAAGTTACTAGTTACTTTCACCCTCCACGTTTTTTTTTTTTGGGAATAAATCTTGCCATGGTTCCCTTGCATTCATTAAACATCTCATGTATAAACTTAAAAAAGAAGAGACCAAACCTTGCACAATTGAACTTTGATTTATTTTCCACAAAGGCATCTGTATAAGATAAATAATAAAATAACACCAATAAATTTGACTCAAAATAAAACAATTTTCAGGCTCGAAGTATAGCTAAACTTCTGAACTCTAAAACTGAGAAAATAACCAGCATTTAATGCTGTTTTGGTGCGGTGCGTTACATTTAATCTTGTTGGTTGGCTATGAGGATCATTTTTAGTCGTTTCAGAATGTCCATTGATGATTTTCAAACAAAAAATAATAATTTACTCAATAACTGTTGGGTCTAGGAATGTAACAAATGACTTACAAAATATATATATACTGTATAAATATAGCCATAAAAGCAACTATATTACAGAAATGAGTAATGCAATCCTTTACTTTCACCTCTGGATGGATGGATGAATGGATGGTAGTTAGATGAATGGATGGATGGATGGATGGATGGATGGATGGATGGATGCCACAGTAATATATGGACAACGGTTGTAAAGGATTAAGAAAAGCCTTATTGATGACCTGGCCCTGACAGTGACAGTCAGAAGAAATACAGGCCGTCTCTCTGAAAGCCTTCAGTAAATCTGTCTGAATGCCATTTAGAGCACTGGCTTGACCTAAATGTCACAACAACATTTGACAGAACCATATACCTGGCTTTCCCCACTCTAGATCTTTATCCATTTTATCTGAGGTGTTAGTCTAAACACATGGGTCAAAAAACACTGAAAAACAGCCGACAGCGTCTGCTTATGTCTAAGACTTGTCAAACTCTGAAACCACCAAGGAAATGTTAATAAATCCGTGATCGGGAAAAGTATTTTGCCATCAGCAGATGTTTTATTAAAAACTAATTTATTGGCTGACTATAAAACAAACAGAAAATGTCACAAGAAAAACAAGCTTGAAGCAAAGTAACCAACAGAAGGGCCAGAGTTGTGTGATTCATTCAGTGAGTCTCTAGCCAAGGTAAACCATGTCGTGTTCTGTGCCTGCCAGCTTTCTCTAATATGTGAGTTTATATGTGCAAAAGTAGGACATTCATATGTGTCCATAACCACGTGTTCACACGTGTGGGTGTGTAGGGTAAGGGTGTGGGAAATGCTGCAACGTGTGGAATACAGATGTTTCCAAGCATATGAGTGTGTGTGTATTGTATTATGTATGGCGTTGTGTGGGCAGCTGATCTTACACAAAGACTGAACCATATTGAGAAGCAACATATTGCTGGCAGCCACACTCATGTGAATGTGTGTTATCCTGAATCCCCTTTTTCTCACTCCATTTGGCACACACAGTGATACATAGAGCAGAATAATCTGTTCTCTCTGACTTGTATTGAATTGAAGTCCTTGTTTTTGTGCTTGCTGCTTGTTTGTTTTTCCGACAAGATTTTCAGCCTTGGATTTCACCTCCACGGGAAAGAATTTCCAGAAGTATGCGTCATCTGATGGGAATTTTTCATAAAACAAAGGACGCTGGGTCAGTGTGTGTTTGGAAATTTAACGCATTTTTTCTTTGTCAGGGTCGAGAAGGGATAAACAAAACTTAAAAAAATGGTTTATTTTCATTATTTGTTTCTGAAAACAAAAATTGAAATGTTAGAAGACAGAAAGCAGTATTTTAAAATGTCTGTTTTTTCATATTACTAGTACAGTGCCCGTCGGAAGTATGTATTCATGTGGGAGCATAAGGGGTATATTTGAGGGTGCAAAATGTGGGTGCAATTTTCCTGGTTTAATTCTATGGGACATGTGCATGACTTTTGTATAGTGTATTTTTCTGTATTGTATGTTTTTTGGAGTCTTGTGTGTGTATCTTTCTGTTGTCTTTTTGTGCATAAATGTTTTTTTTATTGAATTTTTTTTGTAATGTATGTTTTTTTTGGAGTTTTTTGTTGCTATTGTAGTGTGAATCAGGAGTAATTTTGTGTATTTTTCTGTAAATGTATGTTTTTTTTAAGTCGAGTACAGTGCCCGTCGGAAGTATGTATTCATATAGTGGGAGCTTAAGAAGAGTTGTCAATTATGGGCATAATAATAACAACATACTCTGTAGCATTATAAAGGGATATATTTGCAGGTGCAAAGTAAAATAGCGTGTGCAATTTCCCTGGTTTAATTCTATGAGACATGCCCATGATAAATGTGTTGGTTTTTTTTAACTCATTTTTAAATTTTTTTTGTTTGGTGTTTTTTTTCTGTCATGTACAATGCCCATCGGAAGTATGCATTCATGTGGGATTATAAGTATTTAGTTTAGTGTATTTTGAGTCATTTCCATGTTTTTGTTGTCGTTTGGTGTATTTTTCTGTGTTGTCTTTTGTGTAATTTTTGTATAAACATTTAGTTTTGTGTATTTTGAGTCATTTTCATATTTATTGTTGTTTAGTGTGTGTGTGTCTGCCTAACTTTCACTAAACTTATCTATTTTCAGTAGTTAGGTGCAGTGGCAGGTGTGTCGTGAGTGAAGCTGCAGTAATCATCAGGCGGGCTTCACGATGTAGCACCGTTTACTGATCTGACTACAGTCACTACCACCCAATGGACGGGTGTCGTGACACAGACTGTAACCGGACTAAATGGTGGTCCGTTACACACATAGACGCTGATCGGTGTGTGTGTGTCTCTCTACCTTGGACACAAATATCCTCCGTTGGTTCTCTCTCACACACGCGCGCTGCTGAGAAATGTGCAGCTTTCAACACAGCAGCCATTGCCGTCAATAATTTCCGGGTGAGGTCTGTCCGGTCTAAATAGTGAACGGTCAAACTAACATGAAAATAAATGTTTCGAAATGTCATCACCAAATGAATAACAGTAAAAGTGTATTTTTCCTCAAAAGGGAAAAGAGAAGTCTATGGAAGCTCGTGCACGCACCGGAAGTGAGCTGTGCAGTGAAATAGATAGAGATGGTGCGCTAGCGCCCCCTCACACACTGAGGTCAAAAGTTGAATAGGTTTCATTTCGGGGCCGTCCAGAAGTGAAATAAAATTAAAATAAACATTTTGAAATGACCAAAATTACTCCAAAATAGCAGATATACACACTCGGGGTATTTGGAACTCGTTGACCGAGTTTCAGGTCGAACTCGCATCGCGTCTGGGAGATATTTGCTCCACACACACACACACACATCCATCCACACAGACGTCCCTTGAATTATAGTATAGACTAGTACAGTGGAAGTATGCATTCATGTGGGAGCATAAGGGGTATATTTGCGGGTCCAATTTTCCTGGTTTAATTCTATGGGACATGTGCATGACTTCATCATCACTTTTTTTTTTTTTGTTTGGTGTATTTTCCTGTAACATATGTTTTTTGGAGTCATGTGTATTTATGTACCTTTCTGTTGTCTTTTTGAGCATAAATGTTAGCTGTTTTTTTATTTATTTAATTTTTTTCTTGTAATGTATGTTTTTTGGGGTCATGTGTATTTTTGTATCTTTCTGTTGTGTTTTTATGCATTTTTTGTATGATTATTGTTTTGTTGCCATTGTAGTGTGATTCAGGAGTCATTTTGTGTATTTTTTGTGTAAATATTTAGTTTTATGTATTTTCAGTATAATTATTTAGTTTTGTGTATTTTGAGCCATTTTCAGAGAAATTTGTAGCTTTCAACACAGCAGCCATTGCCGTCAATCACTTCCGGGTGAGGTCTGTCCGGTCTAAATAGCGTACGGTCAAACTAACGTTTTCAAACGACATCATCGCCAAATAAGGAACAGTAAAAAAATATTTTTCCTCAAAAGAGAAGTCCACAGGAGCGAGATCAGATTATTTCTATGGGACATGAACATGATAAATGTGTTTGTTGTTTTTTTAAACTCACTTTCATATTTTTTTGTTTGGTGTATTTTTCTGTAGTGTATGTTTTTTGGAGTAATTTTGTTTTTGGAGCCTTTTTGTATATTTGCATTAATTTGTGTTGTCATTTTGTGTACTTTTTGTATAAATATTGTTTTTAGTTTTATTTTACTCGTTTAGTATATTTTTATTATAAATACTCTGAGGGTGTGTCAGCCATCTCCTCATCTCCTTAAATAATTATAAGGTAATATAATGATAATATAGCAATGCTAATAATACAATGAGAATACCAGTAACTATAATATAAAATATTAATAATAAAAAGGAGTTTAAAAAAATAATGGTCATTATAATAATGCCAATAACACTAATACAGTAGTAGTACAATTGTACAATAATAATAATAATAATAATAATAATAATAATAATAATAATAATAATAATAATAATAATGATAATAATAATAATAATGGCAATAACAAAATAACAGAGAATCCAGTAACTGTAATACAATAATAAAAACAATAATAGACAAATAAATAAGGTAATGGCAATATTAATAATAATACAATGAGAATACCAGTAACTATAAGATAAAATAATAAAAGAAAATAGAAAGGGTTACAATTTTACTGGTCACTATGTTAGCAGCAGTAAAAAATACAGAGAGAATACAAGATTAGAAACAAAGAAAGAGATTGTGCATTTTGTCATGTCACAAGGACTTTAAATATATGCGATATCTTTATCATAACTTACCAGACTTTAACTTTGTCTGCTTTTGTGATTCTGACGATCATTGTTATTTTTTGCACCACAATCTGTCACTGTGCATATTATATTAAGTTGTTAGTCATTATGCTACACCACATCACCCTCCACTGGATATACAGTATAATCAGCTGCAATGAAAGTAACTCCAAAGTAGTGTATGTAACGCATTACAATTCATTATTTTTAAATAATATTCTGATCTAGACTTGAAGTTCAATCTTTTTACATTTTAAAATGAAAATGTAATAACCACTCATGTTTTTGTTAATTAATATCCAATGACAAAAACATACACTGACCAACACTGTTTCATGGAACAATACATGCCTCCAGTGACTGCTGTTATAGTTCTCCCCTAAAGGAAAAAGTAAATGAAAACCCATCACTAAAAACATTAGTGCAGAGCCCATTTTAAGCAACTGTTGAGAATTTATGGCTGGACTTTCTCTTCACCTTAGTGGTCTTAGAGACATTTTATTGCTCCATCATCAAGTGAATTAAACACCTGTGGTGGATAAAAAAAGCAACATGACTCAGGGTTCATGGATGCTGTATGAACATTTGATTGTGGGAATCACACCACCTTTAACTGTGCAATCATAGGAGAAACTGAGTGGATGTTTCTATTTGAAGGAAAACCGTTATTGTGCAATAGAACCCAATAAGTGTGGATACAAACTCAAGCAATCCTGGTGGTGAAGGTTAGGAAAGAGTAATAATGGTCAGACATAGATGACAAATAGCGTATATGTGGGAGTTGTAGTGCGCCTGAAATGAAATTCAATTATCTAGCAAATTGTTCCAATTTTTCCTCATTTCATTTCCTGAACACCAATTCCTTCTTCATCACTGTGCCGACAACTTCCTCTCATTCGCTTCATATGTCCCGGACTCACCTGCCCTTGTCTGCATCTTCAGTACTTTCCAATCTGACAGTAATTTTCTTTCACCATAAAGCCTACCCATAATCCTCTTCACTTGGTAGCCCGCAGCACACTGCACAGCACCTCTTTTAAAGCCATTTGAGCATAAAATGGTTGAAAACGGTGACGATGAAACAGGGGCTCAAAGATAAATTAAAAACTATATCAAGACACAGTATGAAGACTATAAAATATATTAAAGCGCGGTAGGAAAGGGTTAAAATATAGGTGTGTAGTAGATCAAATAAATGAGGAAGAGAGAAGGAGGTAGAACATGGAAACCACGCAGGCAAACAAATGGAAGTTGCGCTTTGTTGAAGTGTGATGAATGAAAGAAGAGAGGGCTTTAAAAGATGCTTAGAAATGAAGGGGAAGACGAATAGGTGGATGCAGTGTGTACATAGCTGCTGCCTATGAGGTGACCCTGAATCCAATTGATTTTTACTGCTCTGTAATCGTAAATCATCAGCCTAAGTGTACGTTTGTCGGTTTCTTTGTGTGTATATTTTCTGTGTGACAGCAAGTTTGTAGCACATGACCTAAATCACATTGTGAACCAGTGAAAAATGCAGAGCAAGTCGCCATTGAATGACTTTGTGGAATTTTTTTTAATATACTTTATTGATCTGTATGATGGCGTAGCCTTGTATCCATTCTAAAGTCGCAATTCTGTATTTTATATTAGAAAATAAAAAAAAAAGTAAATGTTTTACTCATAATGTGAATGTCACAAGCTGTGTTGTCACAAGCTGTGTTTCTATTACCCTTGGAAATGAAAATTGAAATAGCGCAATAAAAACTGGTAATGGAAACACCTGAATTTCGAAAAAAAACACTCAAATAGAGCTAAAAAGTTTTTACCATTTTGTGAGGAGGAATTTCAGACGTTTCAATGTCGAAATGTGTCGCAAAAGCGTCAAGGAAGCACTTTTTCCGCAAATACACATCACGTGGTCACATGACATGACTTGCCTGTCACATAAGGATAAGGATTATTAATATTGAAATTTGGATGTTGCAGCAGCACTAAAAAAAAAAAAAAAAAAAGAAAACAGGAAACAGGAAATATAACAGTATCAATAACAAACAATTGATCACTACTCTCCGAGAAAACATTGCGCAGTATACGTGTAAAAAAAAAGAAGTGGAGACTGGGAAATTTCTTATCATAAGACTTAAAAATCATTACTGCCACTTTAGATGTGAAGCTACAAAGCTCCTGCCTGAAACAACCTTCAATTGAAACATGTTCAAAGCACAATTATACTTTGTCGACAATGAGGAACCTCGCTTTTATTTTACAAAAATCTGCAATGGAAACCCAGCGACTGACAGTGTATAGCCCTGTGGAACAACTCAAATGGTCATAAAAGTGCCAAATTATTCAGCATATGGGTTTGTTTTTGTCCAGACTATTGTGGGAATCTATGGTAGCTAAACACTAGCCTAGCTAAACCTAGCAAGGGTTTTGAGACCTATAAAGAACAAAAAAGGTTGTTCCAAGGTCTAAACCAGGATATTTTGTAAATGATTGGAAATCTACGCTTATAATCTATATTAAACTTATTCTAAGCACCTGCTAATCCATTTCAGGGTCACTGTGCCAATGCTATGTTCAGTTTGCTCGGTGCAAGGCAGGCTACAATATAGACAGCTCAGCAGTTGCTTGAACACATAGACAGACCCAATAAATTAATCAAAGTTTACATATTAACCTAGCGTTAATATACGGTTGACATGGTTAATGTATGTATTAAGATGCTTATAGGCTATGTTTATTGCAGCAGCAAATGGTCACATTTTTCTTAGATCAGCAATTGACCCCATGAAGTAGGGTCGTGCATGGTGACCGAGTGACTAAAACACCTAAACTTCAACTTCAAGGTCAGGTTTTTTATATGGATGAAATCCTGAACGAGATCAACTCAACAACTGCTGAACGCAGGATGACGAGCCAGGATGCGGTAGGATAAATCCAGTTCCTCCTGCAGTCCTGTCATCTTCCTAGTTTTCCACAACCAAAAAACCTGCTGGATTATATTTTTTTTCCTTCCTTGCACTCCTTAGTGAACTTTGGGAGAAATACATGAACCTTTGCACATCCCGTTGGATTGCATTCCCCTGGGACTTTTGCTCACACACATGGTGTGTGAGCTGGTGAGCTACTCGAACTGTTTTGACTACATTTGTATTTTGTTTTCTGGTATTATTTTTTCTATATCATTACCACCCAACTAATATTTTTTTTTATATAACAATACAAACTTAACTATACTACTGGTCTGTTGGTTTTCATTCACATCTCGGGCTCCTATAACGAACCATCTTTTGTTGCCGCTAATCACTGTAGCCGCAGTCGGTGCACCTAAACCCAGCTAACTTAACAATCTATGTTACATAAGCAGTGTGATCGGAAGCAGAAGCGGGGATGCCGAGTAGGGCTAGCAACCAAGCTAAGTCTAACTATTTTGTTTTCCTCGTCTTTCACCTCCAAACAGGCTGGATGACAAGGGGGTCCACCCTCAACACCTGAGCATGTTTGTTCCATAGTGGAATGAACGGAGTAAACTAGACACTATTTGGTCCATTCTGTATGGTTTAAGACTGAATGAAAACGGAACAGAATGAAACAGGGGGAGGCGAGGCCGCTAGCATTTTTATTCTAACTGGATTGGAAGTGTTACCTGTTAAGGAATGTACAACTATATACCTCTGTGCCTCAATGTTTCATATTTATTGTAAGTGCAATTTTGTTTTTTGAGAGAGACTTGACATTATTACTAGTTTTAGGGGAAAGCGTTTTTGTTTTGTCGCCGTGTGGACGGAGCCTTTGATTGCACGTTCACACCGACCCAATTGAGACATTCGGACACACAAATCCTAGAGAGGTTCAATTGCTCTATATTTTTCAGTGTGAATGTTTATTTAGAATGAACATGCACAAAAAGAGGTAAAGACCACATCAACCTAAATGGAGGATTACATAAAAAGATAACATTAGTTAGGGGTTAGGGTAACAAAAGGTTAGGGCAACAAATGACACTTAATGACACCTTGTGACACCTTATTCATGCTAATGACAGGTGACATCTTTCTTATGAATGAAACTTCAAGTGTTACCCTTTATCTTTTCTGAAATAAATTTGCGATTAAACACTGTATTTGTCTTCATTTAAGTCTATGAAGATAATTTGAAACAGGATTTAATTTTTTAAGTAAATTTTAAGTCCTTACTAATCTTTTGGTTTTGGGGTGACATAATTATTTTATATGTTCTTGCTTAATTCTCTGTGTATTCTTTGCCGGGAGAATTTGTGTCAGTCATCTGGACATCGCCCCCCGGAGGTAGCAAACAGCAGTACAGACGTGGTGCAAGAAAGCCCTGTCTGAGCCTGGATTCCCCAGGGTTTGATTAATGCTCACTCTGCAGGACTCACAATGGGAGATCACTCACACAGCACACACTCCTGTTTTGCTGTACTTTGGTTTTGATGTTGCACTCACGCACAGACACACACACAACAACCCTCCACTTCCAGTGCCGCCACATATATTGCCACCCACTGTGTAAAACATGGTCCAACGAACCATGCATCACACACTTGAAGGCGATGACATTTCCTATATAACAGCAGTGCATGTGTATGATATCTCAGTGTGTACGGTGTGTGTTATAATAATACAGCCAACAAGATTTCACTTTACTGTTACATTACATAGAATTAAAAGAATAATTCACATTTTAGTAGCGAAACAAATTGTTGTTTTTCTTTCAGTAGTGTTTTTTCAAAATGCCAATTCTATACCAATGTTTGTTATAGCTTTATTATAACTCGACTTGAAATTTTTATCTCAATGCGAGCAAATTAGTTCACTGAACAATAAAAAGGCAGAGCTTGATATTAAAGTCAAACTTTTTTTAAACAGGCCAATTCAATGCCTAAAGCCAAATGCTGCGAAGTCTATTATCCTCTTCATTGTGTAAGCCTTTTTTAGTATTGTGCATCTCACAAAGTGATATATAATTATCTCGTTCAGCAACGATCCAAGTCATGGGGAAATTGTCTCTGTGTCTAGGTCATGAAAATGATACTACACTTATTTCAACAAAGCAATTTGGCTCAATGTGAAGAATTCATATTTATATTCATTCCCCAAAATACCTTTTTGTGCTCTCTCTTCTTTTGAACAACCTCTTGTCTTTAAAAAGGAAACCCACTCTACTCCTAAAAAAACACAACAGAAAAACACAAAAAAAAGTGGGATTCGACAGGCAAAATCACAAGAAAATGTCCGACAACACTTTTGGGGAGATTTAGCAGGGAACCAATGGAACACCTGGGATAAAATTATGAATACTTTTCAGGGTCACATGATGCTGAAGCCCATCCTATCTGATAATCAAGATATCAGATCCAAGTCTCTGGCTTCATATTGTTATCTTTTGCCTTTTTTTTTTAGTTTTTTGTTGTTGTTAGATAAACTAGGTAAATAATGACAGCATAATGTCAGCCTTATGTATAAGACTTCAAATAAAGTCTGACCAATTATTTACCTAGTTTATCCAAAAAAAACACACACACAAAAAAGCACACAATAACAATATGAAGCCAGAAACTTGGTTCTGACCCTGAACAGTAAACTCGCTATAAAAGATGAGTGGAATCTGCCTCTATGTGTTTGTTAATTTGCTGTTAATAAATATACCAATGATAATATCACTTCTATTGATAAATGATGTTTAATTTTTACGGACACGTGATCAAACATTTCTACGAATGAGAATAATCTGCAATTTTATTAGCATAAAGGAGACACCGGTTTAACAGAGGTAACCATTATGTCTCCATGGCAACGCCTGAGAGCAATGACTAATAGGTAGGAAAACCTTGTTGGCTAAATGCATCAAGGTTTTTTCTTTTCTCTTCAAAGACACTTATTTCTCTGTTGCTTTTTTACATCACTCATTATCACAGATTTTTATTTTGAAATGGCAAATGTATTAATTAATATTTAATATTAATACCACAGCAAAGAGTTGAAGTATATGGCCTTACTCTCAACTTGAGTTATTTGGTCTGTTTTTTATTTGTATTTTTCATTTTTGTCTTTTATTGATCTTAGTCCTGTTTGGATTTTTTAAAATATAATTATTATTACATTATTATTTGTTTGTAACTCGTGTGCAACACTTTGGTTAACTCTTGTTGGTAAAAGAAAAAAAAAAAAAGTGCTCAATAAATAAAGTGGATTGGATTATTATATTGAATCATCAAAATTAAATGTTTAAGGTAAATAACTACAATACTAAATAATAAATGGTGCTTCTTAGTAGCAGCCAACCAGAATTCAGAATCTTGCACTGTTGGATTGTAACCATGACAATAACAAGGCAAACACAGGAGCAGCCAATCAGCATTAGAATCTCTTACTGTGGATTGTAACTATGACATCAGAAAGATAAACACAGGAGTTCCAACGTGCTCATGCACTGAAATTATATCGTGTTATGTCTGGATAAATATAACAATAATAGTATTTCTGACAATAAAATAATGATATTAATATACACCAAGGGCTCTATTCTCCCATGCGTGCAAGTCCAAAAAGCCGCACAGCTGTGCCGTTTTTGGCTGCGCGCTGTTCTCCTACCTTCATCCCGGTTACGCACTGTGGGTGGAGCAGCCCTGAAATGTGGGTGTTCCCATTCAAATCTGGCTTTTCGTGCATTTTCCGGTGTGCGTAAGTCCCTTTCCTCTTACGCGCTTCTAACCCTGGAATAAGTGCAGCTGCTGCTGCGCAGTTAATTAAAACTGACAAAATCTCAAGAAACGACGAGCACCAGTAAATTCATTACACCACCCCTCCACATATTGTGTGTATGTTTTACGTAACATCCATTTTTTGGTTTTGATTTATTTATGTGTTAATAACGTTTCAGTTCACCAGTAATGTGACTTATGCGTTGCTTCTTTTTATGTCCGGACCGGGGGCAAAAGTCCACCCAGTCACCAGTTTATCTGGATACTATTTGGACCGTAACACTGTTAGGTAAAGTTGGCAGATATTCACAGATTCGGACTTCCAGCATCAATAACTCTAACGAAACGTCATCAACATGCAAATTACGCCTCTGCCATCAATGTGAGGTGGACAACATGATACAAGATCATTTTTATCAAACGCAGCAGAATAAAAGTCTGTCTGTCGGTCGTTCTGTGTGATGAGAATAAAAGCTCTTGTCCATAGTTTCCCCGTAAATATCCAAATATCACACAAACAGAATCAGATTTAATTTCAAATCAGAAAAACGTTGCTGTTTAGTTTTAGGTTTTTCTGTTTCTGGTTTTAAATTAATGAAACAAAAAAAACAACCAGTTTTTTAAATTTTTAAAACCAACGATACAACGGTGTCTTGCCTGTCCTGTCTCCATCTTTTACGACATCTTTAGATTGAGTGAGCGACGCAAATAGGTTTTTTCTATTTGCATTTGGGCTTCTGGGAAATACACCGCGTTGTCATGTTGGGTGAATAAACCCGCAAAACTGAGAAGTAACGTTGTGTAATCCCTTGTACAATTTACCTGTAATACGATTACCAACTATTTAAACTGTAACGGATTACATTTACTCATAATTTGTAATCTGATTACTTAACGCCATTACATGTAATCCGTTACACCGTGTAGTGTGAGCGCTCACAATCAGTTCCACTTTTATGTTGCCTTTAACATGATCTTACGGTGGCTGGGAAGTGTCAGGTGAATGTTTTTACAGAAACAAACACAAATGCAAAAAGGTCAACACGACTGCAAAATGGCCACAACGGAAGTGTTTCCGCAACGGAAGTGTTTCCGCAACGGAAGTGTTTGCGACGGACCGGTATTATGATATGATAGCCTGATATGAAAAATATAAGAGTATCCTAATCAACTTTCACTTACTTTCATACGTGTTTCGATGTCTTCTTCTTGTTCTTCTCTGTTCTGGCGGGTTAAAAACATCCACCAGAAACGTGTCCGTCTGTAATACCGATCCGTCGGAAACACTTCCGTTACGGAAACACTTCCATTGTGGCCATTTTGCATTTGTGTTTGTTTCTGTAAATGCATTCACCTAACACTTCCCAGCCACCATATGATCTGAGGTGTTAGTGACCAGATGCAACACAGCGGTTGGATTAAACAGTGGACTAACGTCTTAGATGGAATATTAATCTGGTTAGAATAGGTGAGAATGACAAGAAAGAGACATAGCAGCTCTGATGAGTGTTTAAAACAGATGACGGACTCATTAATGTGATAAACACACCGTGGAGCAGCGTTTGTAGGACTCACAATCACAATCACAATAACTGCCTAAATAGCCATGTGTTTCACTGTAATGTGCAGTTATTTGGCTGAAAACAATAACAAGAGTGTGTGGATAGCAAAAGACAATCGCTATTGGGATCACCCTCTCCAAGAGCGAGGCATCAAGTCTGCGTCTGCGAACACGCCCACTCATGAATATGCATGAAGGCCCCCAAACAGCCTGTTTTTAGAAGCGTCATGAAAGTGACTTTTCAGAGGCTAAAACTCCAGAGTTTGGGAAAATAAACCTCAAATACTATGTTGTTGAGGTTCTTAGAACAAATGGAGATGGGTGAAAATAGCATATTACTGGACCTTTAAGTGAGAAAAGGTCTTGAAAAGTATATACAGGAGTGCTTGGTTATGCCTCTGAGGAATCATTTCTTTCTGTCTGCTGTGCTAACAATGAAAGAATAAGCGGAGACAGCCCTGTTATGGTTCACCAGCTGCGGGCCACCGAAATGTGAGAAGACCCTAGGTGGAACACTGCCCTCTCTTTTTATATCCTCCCTAAAATAAAATGTTTCTTACTCTTTGACATTAATATTATTCCTTTTATAAAAGTATACATATATCTCATGTTACCATTCTGTAACTCACATTGATTTGACATAAATACAGTCCAGTTACCAGAGGTGACAAGTTGTCACCTCTGGTAACTGTACAGAAAAAGGTGATGAAAGATGTTGCTATGGGGTGTGTATCGTGTGAAACCTGGGACGTGTGCTTCGCTCAAGTCCAAATCCCCTTATTGCTTTCTACAGCAATTGATTTCAGTTTGAGTGACAGACAGGGGAAGGAAAACAGCACCTCAGCCTTCTGCTGCTGCTGCCTCTTCCCTCTCTCACTCTCTCATTGACCCTTTCTGTTTACCTTCCAACCCAAACTTCCCCAGCAACGCACGCATCATTCTAATTCCCCCAGCACAGCTTCTCCTAACCTTTCATGAACTTTTTTTCTCTCTCTGGTCTCATCAGCTTTGTCAGGTTAGATGACGGACTTCCCTCCTGACCTGAAAGTAAAAGAGGACGCAGGTTGAAAAACAGGAAAAAATGATTGGTGAGGTTGCCTGTCATCACTCAGAGGAAACTTATCCGAGGCGCACTGCGTTGGCGGGTGTCTGTATACCTTGTCGGTGAGCATAGCAATGGGGGGGGGGGGTGAAGATTGAAAGCTGCTTACTGTTAGGACTGCTGTGTTGCTATGGTGACTGTCCTTGCGTTGAATTGCTGGCATTAAAAAAAAATTGCTCAGATTTCAAACACTTTCATATATTCCACTTCACTATACTTACCTCCTTTATGGGCTCTGTTTTGCAACTGTTTGATGAATATTTATGACGGATGGCATTCCTGTCAAATGACAGCAATGTTGACGGTGCCTTGTGTTAAAATGTATTAATTTATTTATTTTCAACTTCCAAGAAAGCAGGTGACATGTATTTGCCTTATTATAATTTGTTGCTGAAGTCATAAAAGTGTGGCAGAGAGAGAGAGAGAGAGAGAGAGAGAGAGAGAGAGGTAGGTGCAGCTCATAATTTTGAGTATTTTAAAAACCTTAATGAATCGTTCCAATGAGAAATATTGGTCACACTTTACTTGAAGTTTCATACATAAGGCTGACGTTACACTGTCAATATCTGTCATTAGCATAAATAAGGTGTTGTGGTGGGTTCCCCTTTATCTAAATGTTGATGTGACGATGTGAAGAATTCTCCGCGGACAGCTTCTTGATATAAACACAACATTTTATTAATACAACGTGAAGATGAGTGTCCGAGTTAGACCCTCCACGGTAGGCCTGGGAACAGCAAAGCCAAACGCTATTCTAAGGAAAGACAGCCAAGCAAACACATATACAGTATGATCTGATGAGGAAACCTGAAACCAACATCTGGTGTCTAAGGCTTTAGCAAAGACACAAAGAAAGGAAGCAACAAATGTTTATTACGGTGGTAAAACTCCCATATATCAACAAACAAAGGCCGGAGTTAGACTCGTTTATGGCATACAGTTGTAGCTAGTCTGAGACAAGGAACTTCTCTGTTTTCTAAGTCAATATAACACTCTAGCAACTGTGCTAGCTGGGTTTAATTGTGAAAATATGTGTCCAAACATGCAAAAGGCCAACACTCAAATCTAGGTAAAATGTATGTTGCATTAAATGAATATCATATCAGTCAATACACCTCAGTGTCATGAAAGCTGTCATTAAGTGTTGTTCACTAAATTATGACACCTTTAGAGCTATGTTGTTTTTTTTGGGTTAGGTGGCGAGATCTAGTGGGATTAGGTAGGGTTAGGGTAACGAACAACACTTGATGACAGCCTTCATTACACCTTATTTATGCTAATGATGGATGTTTTATTTTGTATTGTATTTTCATTAAGAAATGCAAACCTAGTAACCGGTATCATTGTGAAATAACATTGCGTCATAATTTGCAAGTACTGTATTGCAATGCTAATCTCTTTCAGTAGGTGGCGGTAGGTAGCCCAATAAAGCAGCAATATGGTTTACCTCCCTAAATGTGTGCCACAGGACTTCACAAAGGGCTTAAGAACTCTTTGTTCTACACACAACAGTGGTATTGAAACTGAAATTTTAAATTTCGCTGCACTTAATGTTCTCAAATAGGTATTGATCGATTCATCAGCCAGCCGATTTAATCAGACAATTTTTGCGTGTTTTACGTGTATCGGCATTGGCCGATGCGCGCTGCTGCGTTTGTCGGTCCGCTTTATGTACAAAGCGGCTGCCACAGGCTGCTCTGTGTTGCTGGAGACAGAGGCTGCAGAGTGCAGAGCCCCTCCCCCCACTAGCAGAACATGAAGGAAGCTCTTCAACCCCAACGGCGAGTTTTAAACTTTCAAAGCATCGTTTGACTGTTTACCTTAGCCGACGTTGTTCCGTAGTTACGTGTTGTTGTCGCAATTGTATTTAATGAGCAGCTGGCTGGAGGTTTGTGCATGTGCGTGTGTGTGTGTGTGTTTCTCTCTCCCTCCCTCTCTGCTTCTCACTCAGTGGGATACAAACATTACAGCGATATGAGAAGAAGTTTTTAACTTTGAGAAGCAGTTTTGAACAGAAACTTGAACAGTTTATTGCTAAATGCGCATCTGACATCATGTTATTTTCCTCTGCTAATTTATGTTCTGGGGTTGTGTTGGAATGGACCATTATTCATAGTTTCTTTTTGTGTTTAATACAATATTTATATATCTTTATACTCAATAATCCTGTTAATAAAATATATCTTCAGTCATGCCAACTTTTGTCAAAGCTATTTTCAGGACAAACATGTTTTCTTTCATAATATTTCATGTGATGTCTCACTATTTTTTACTTGTTCTTGTTCTACATCACCTGTTTTTATTATTTGTTAAATATTTTTCACTTGGTGTCGTTCTACCTCACCTTTGTTAATTTCAATAATTGTTCCTTTTTCTTTTAATTGAGACTTGTGCCATTTTTTATCATTACTGTGTAATTTTTAAGATGTAAATTGAGGGCGCAATAGTAGTATCGGCTCCAAACATCGGCTCAAGAAAATCGGCAGTCCATATTGGTTATCGGCTAAGACTGATGGAAAAAAAAAAAAAATCGGTATCAGCATCGGCCCTAAAAAATCCATATCAGTCGACCCCTATTTTCAAGTGCAATTGAAATGCACAGATTAGCTATCTGGGTTATATAACAGCAGGAAATTGGCCCTCAGACTCACTGGTGCATAAGCATGACGATTACTCAGTAACAGATGCCTGATCAAGGGTAATGTCTGTGCTATGAGACCTACTTTTGGAATCTCGAATGCTTGATTAATAAATCATATCTATGCCAAACTAGATTTTTCCATGAGTGATGTGATGTGAACACCCAACAGTAATACTATAAGCACATTATGAACATTGTATCACCTGTTATGTGAATTGATTCATGGTTTTCATGGGTATTAAAAAGGGCTCTCTCATTTATGCACATTTAACCCAAAACCCAGATGATTACACAGAGTTCAGTTCAGTTCAAGATTACGAGGCAACATCTGTGACACTGGGGTATGGAGGAAAGGACTGTAGGCCTGCCAGGCTGTGCACACAGTATATGATGACACACAAGACAAGATGTGCTCACTGAGGATGTGACGCTGATCCACCTACATGAGTGTCACAACTGCAATCAGGCAAGAGAGCGATGGAAAAAAGAGAGATGTATTTTTAAGGTGTTTGTTTTCAAATTAGTTTAATGCTCTCCCTCTCCTTCTTACAGAGGTTGACAGAGGAAAATGTTCATCAACATCCAAATGCTCCAAACATAGAAATGATCCAAAACCAAAAACACACAATCATCATAAAATAAGAGCACTCAGAGTGCAAACCTCTGCCAAGCACCAAATATCCTCTTTGGCTAGATATTAGCAGTTATCTGGATCAGTGATCTGATCATGGTACTATGATCATTCACACTTAAAAGGCTTGGAAGAAATTGATATCCCCATTAATAATGATACAGTATGAACAACCCCAATTATTATTATTTTGAAAAATCAGGATGAAATGCACAATCCTCTTACTGAAATGTATAAATGCTTTTGTAAATTCATTTTGCGGAGGGTTCTCCTTTCTACGGAAGCTAGGAAGATATTTTTTTTAAGTTTTATCAATTACACCCCGATTCTAAGCTAAAATCATTTTTTTTCCTTTTTATTTCTGTTCTTGTATTCTTTTGCATACACGTATGGAAATGTGCTTGTATTGTAAAGGAAAGTGTTTTTGAATACTGTTGAAAACATAATAAAATAGTATAGCTCAATCGTAGGGACATGGTTTGAGAACCGGAGATTTGCCGATTCAAGTCCCAGTGCGGACCAAAAAATGAAAGTTGTTCTGGTAGCTGGAGAGGTGCCAGGGCACTTCTCGAGCACTGCCGAGGTGCCCGTAAGCAATGCATCAAACCCCAACACTGCTCTGGTGCGTACCCTTCACTGTAAAAGCAGCCCCACTCTGACATCTCTCCATTAATGCATGTCCACAGGTCCAGTTTGTACATATGTGTGATACGGGCATATGTGTGTGAGAAGCATGTCCCTAAAATAACAATGTAATGGAATTTAATAAATTAATGGATTTAAAATTCAAAAAAGAAAGAAAAAAAAAAGGATGAAATTTGGTGGGGTAATTGATGAACCAAACCTAACTGTCCCTAGTGGCATGAAAAACTTCTGTTTTGTTCCGTGAACTTGCATCATCTTTCTCATGCATCTGTTTTCTGTTGTTTGTGTTTTTGGATCGTTTCTATTTTTAGAGCTTTTGGATGTTGCTGCACACTTGCCCATGTGGGCCACCGTACTTTCTGCCTTCATCGTAAAAACAAAGGGCAGGTGGGGGGGTGGAAGTGCGGTGGGATTCCATTTGCTAGCAGCAAGCCACTGCACTGCTCTCGTGAGACAGCTTGACCCAGAGAGAGGGGGAGGGTGATAGAACGTGAGAGGTGTCTTTCGTGCACCAGGCAATGCGATCCTTTGCAGGAACACGACACACGCTCTGCCAATAGCAGCTCACGCCCATAGGAGGGGTTCTTTCCACAGCTACCCCCCAATCTCCTTCACTATCAGCCCTCCCTCCTCCCAATATCATCCCTTCATTCCCTGTCTCTTCTTCCTTGGTGTAAATGTCAAATGGTTAATAAACACATCGGCTTGCACAGCTGTGCAAAATGACCGGCATAGTGGGTCAATTTGTTCATCTTCAACCGTGCAAAAAGACACGCATGCATGCTCAAAACAACAGGCTGTTACACATGAAAACGTTGCCCTTCCAGCTGGAACATTCTATAGCTATAGCATTGTCTTTAACAGGTACAGTAGCACGGTCTAATATTGTATTCACATGATAGCAGATGCACTCAAATGACAATATAGACAGACAACAAAGCAATTAGGCTGTCTATCTCTAATTAAGTTGTTAAATCATAGTGGGTTAAATGGGCTTTTCAAAGACTCAAATGCCATTCTAGCAATGTTTAATTATACAAGACATCCATGCACAAGTTATTACATATGCGGTTTCATTTAAATTGCTACAAAGGCTGGTGGGTTTCCAAAGTTTGTAGCCACACTGATATTTTACAAGCCACAGTTTTCCATTGATAAAAATGGCGTATTAGATTTTTTTGGAAATACTTTAACCTATAAAAGACGACTAATGTGACTTAACCGTGATTTACTATGATTGCCCACAAAAAAAAAAAAAAAAACAGATGCAGAAAGGGCCGGAGAACACCCTATTTAAAGGTCATGTGATGCTATTTTTCACCCATGTCCATTTGTTCTGAGAACCCCAAAAACATAGTATTTGAGGTTTATTTTCCCAACATGCCCGTTTTCCTGAGTTTTAGCCTCTGAAAAGTAACTTTCTGAGCAACTCTACACTAACAGGCTGATTTGCGGCCCACTTATACATATTCATGAGGGCGTGTCTATAGACAGGACACTGACTTCCTCCTCCCTGCACGGTGACGTAGGGCCAGAGGACGACCTGCCCTCCTCCCACCCACTCCGTAGTCAAGCTCATGCTGCTTTATCAACAGAGCGTGGGGGCGGGGCATTCACCGATACATACATAGAGTGTAGAAAATACATACATAGCACTACGGGAAGGACACTGAAATGCTCACCTTCGTGGGCGTGTCTGTTTACATGTCAGACACGGCAGAGAGCTTCCTGGAGGAGCGGCTTCTCCAGCTCAGTGCCACGTCAAATTTGTCATCAAATTGGTGTGAGGTGTTTGGGCTCACCCTACATTAAGAAAGGAGCAAATCACCCTCTAACTATTGAGGGAATCAATGAAAAAAAACACTTTGGGCATGTGTATGAAGCCCTAATAGCACTTTTATGATGTTTAAAGCACAGAAAAGTTGGTTAAGCTTAACATGGGCCCTTTAAACAGTTAGTCAAAGAGACTAACTGCAAATTTAATTTGAGAGCTTTGAAAGCATGACATTTGAAGCCATTGAATTGGAGGCAAATAAACATATGAAGTTTGTTTGGTCAATGGGTTGCACATTTCAAGAAATAAGACCCTTCCGCAAATAAAAGGTTAATTTGACAAGTTGTGCAGATTTGTGGCACCTACACCAGCACTTTTTAAACATCTATATCAGACGATTAGAATGACACCGATTATGCAAAGTTATACCATTGTATGGCTCACTAGACGAGAAAGTTATGTCATGTTTCTGTAAAATCCGCAAAGATTTTCAATATTTTGGGTATATTTTTGGTTATGAAGCGTTCCAAAATTCTTCAAATACCTTGATTTGTATCACTAAAGGTCTTTTACGTCAAATAAATCCATATAATTAAGTTTGGTTGGAATTTGGTTTGGGGAAATCATATTTTCAACAAATCAAATCAAGTATTAAATGCAGCAGCCAGGGTTAGTTGATACCAGGGTTGGGGTCAATTACATTTCTCAGTTAAGATTATGTTTTCAATTACCCATATTCAATTACAATTCAATTATTATTACAGTTACCAGCATTTTTTCCAATTACAATTAAAATACAATTATTTTTCATCCTCAGAAAGTTGATTATAGTTTCGTTCTCAATTACTAAAGTTCAAATGCAATAATCACAATTACTGAGCCTGAAATAAATCACCTCAGGAAACTTAACCTTGCTCTTGTGTTAGCATCTCTTATGCTAACGGGTCCTAAATCAGCTGTAAAATACACTAAAAACAAAAATCTATCATCTAATTTCTTTCCTATCAATTGATTACCTTGTTAGGCTTCCAAATCATGTAAAATATAGGTTTTGATATTTTTGAAATAGTAAAATGTGGGAAAGCTTGATATTAAGCATTTTAATAATTATTAACTACATATGTGTAGAACTGTACATAGAACTGTAACATGGTTCCTCAGTTTTGCGTAAATTATAATTTACAATTTGTACATACATTTTCATGGCAATTACAATTACAAAGTCAATTACAATTTAATTACGATTAAGACAGCAACAGATTTTTTTTAAATTACTATGACAATTATAATTATGCCAAAATTTAAATTACCAATTACGCATTTACAGTTATAAATGACCCCATCCCTGGTTGATACTGCAGGTGCAAAGCATTTTTTCAGCATCACGACATGCAGACTGGTGTGTAAAGTTTTTGCTTAATTCTTTTTTTGTTTTTTGACTGGGTATGCACATGGTTTTGTTGTTGTGTGATGAATAAAACTAAAATGGTTTTGCCCACATCTGGGTGTTTGATGTGAGCACAGGCGGTCTACCATGACGCTGAGAGAAGTGGCACCCTCGGATCATTAATCAGACTTGACAGCACAGTGGGTAGCAAGCAAACCACAGGAGAGCACTAACGCATGCAAAT
Source organism: Gouania willdenowi (assembly GCF_900634775.1). Taxonomy (NCBI): domain Eukaryota; kingdom Metazoa; phylum Chordata; class Actinopteri; order Blenniiformes; family Gobiesocidae; genus Gouania; species Gouania willdenowi. Next base: position 15,635,950 of record NC_041049.1, read on the forward strand.
CTATAGCCATTTTAGGGCAGGTTGTGCCAAGGACAGAACCAAACCAGCAACTGAGAGGGAGAAGAAGCGAAGGTGAAGAAAGGTGTAAACGCAAATCACAGATGGATTGTGTGCGTGTGTGTGTGTGTGTGTGTGTGTGTGTGTGTGTGTGTGTGTGTGTGTGTGTGTGTGTTTTAAAAGGGAAACCAGGATAGTCATCTTTGCAAACCGGTAAACTAGCAGAGGAAGCTCGTAGGTATTCATTCGTATAAAATCTGGCGCAGATAAGATGTATTACAGTGTGCTATGAAATCACAGGCTCGCATGACTCAACTGAGCTCATTTCAGCAGCTCTGTATAATCACTGGCTGATCTTTCCATGTGATCTAAATGCAGTCAAACAAGATGTTTTTAGGATGGCAATAATAGAAGTAAGAGAGGATTTTCTGCTCGCTGAGGGCACAGTTTAGTATTATTATTCTGCTTGGTGCCTGAGATTCATTATGGCTTGGATTGCACTCTGGTTAAGATAACCTTACATGACTTTCTGAGCCAAATCTTTAAATAAAGGAGCTTAGAAACGTGAACAGGCTGATGATATCAGTGCGGGTGGGCGTCTGCGTCTTTTAATAGTCACAAGATTAATTTAACCTAGTTCTTTTTGCATCAGCCTTTACCACCCAGCAGAGGTAAAACTGCCTGTTTTTGGTAGATCAGCGAATTCGGAAGCTATGTGGACAGAGTGAAACACAGGGGCATTTATGAATTAATCTTTAATTGGTTAAGTTTCTTATTTGTAGCTGCTGGCATAACTTCCAAAACAATCAGCAAAAAGTTGCCTTGTTAGTGAGTTTTTCCCCATTTTCTCCAAATAGCTATGCTGTAGCACTCTGGTTGATTTTTTCCCCCCTTTTTTGTAGTATGGGACACTCCAGTGTTTTTCATATTGAGCTTTGAAGGCAGCCTGAAACTCTGAATTTTCCAACAACCTATTTAAAACATTGTATTGGAAGGCCACAAATAAGAATCATTCATCTTTATTTTAAATACTACCTTGGTCAGCCATGTCTTGAACATTTCTTGACATCCATCTGGAAACCTTTGAAGACAGATCAAAGTGTATACTGTAACTCGGAAATGCCAATTTTTTTTTTTATGTTGAATGCAGCATTAGCCGTACTGTTATAGGCCATGGCTGTGTTGGAAGTCACATACTAACGTATGTCACGGCAAATTTGCGGTTGACCTAATTTGGAGACATGATTTATTGCTCTGGTTGAATGATGGAGTCCAGTCGAAGCGTGATGATTTTATAAAAAAAAGGATTTATTATAACCTAAATGAAAAAGAGTTCAAAAGAATTAGAGTCCCATCCTGTTGGGAGGAAAGGCGGCCAGAAACAACGCAGGATGGTCAAAAAGCTCCAGGCAGAGGAAAAAAGCAAGACTGACTAAAGATCACACTTTACACACATTTCTACCCAATTCAACTGTTCTACCCCCACCTCGAGAGATAAGAAGGAGAAGGCAGGGAGGAGGTCATGTCAGTTTGTTCTGTTCGTTCGGAGATGGCGTCACACGGCATCTGTGAGTTTGAGTTTGGCCTTCACTGTGGATACACTACAATCTAACATGACTCAGCTGTTTAAAAGTGTAAAGAGTAATGCATGACAAATTGTACATATGAACACACATTTGACGATATGATGATGAATATAATAATTGCCATAACAAGTACTACACTACACACTCAATGAGTATATACTGTACACTATGTACTATTAGTATGATGACCATTCCCATTGACGTATACTTCCAAGTTTCCCAAGATGCATTTAGAACCTACAACAACAAAAACCGGAGGCACATTGGGGCCAAATAGCTCCGTTGATTCTCCACCTTTGAAAGTTCTAGAAACATTTTAAGCTAGAAAGTAACCAAGTAAAATATCAACATGTGGTCATTTGATCCATGAAAAAGCAGAAAACACATTTCATGCTGACATTTCAGAGATTTTCAGAGAGCTGCCATCGTGCTACTGACAAAACTTCCGGTTAACTTCAAAACAAGTGCCCTATTTACAAAAGCTTTAAAAATTAATGGAAGACAAGAAGAGATGCTTTTATTTTGAAAAGGGGATGTTTGACTTTTAGCTTGAAGCAGCAGTCATACTGAGATTACAATGATAACTTACATTAAAACCTGTAAAACATTGATATTGTATATTAAGAAGTGTAATAATGTATTTTAAAAAAAGCAGCAAGTTATTTGCCAGTGAAGTGCATTTTATGCCAAAAATGTACTTTGAACATTTACTTTGAAATTGAACGAACAATCTCCACCCAGCAGAAGTAGCAAAAGTTCATTTTCTGGTAGTGTGCATGCTCAGATACAATATCAGTATGATGCAATCTCAGTACGTGACACTGGTCTCAAGACGATTTCACATTCCGCTCGCAATGCATCATGGGGCGGTTGAGTATGACTAGTGTGCCCAGCGTCTTATAGCATACATCCGGGTATTTGTCGCATACTCAATCTTTGCATATTATCTAACGTGAATGCACTACAAACTCATTTTGATGTCAGACTTAGTACGAGTAGTAGAAGTATGTAATTTCAAACATAGCCCATATGTGCACTTCCGGTGGAGTGCAAATTGCAACTTTACGTGGTGAAAATCTGGTCAAAATTCCCTTTAAAACATCAATGCATATGCTGCATATCATAGATTAAATGTCAAGTGATTTACAACTGAAAAAGCTCCAGCATGGCCAATGGGAAATGTAGGATTTTCACGAGACTCACAAATGAGTGCAGTTTGCGCACATAGTACACTCAACCTGGCCACAATAACATACCTACTCTTGAGTAATGGTGAAATTGAGTTTTCTCATGGTGTTGGAAATAGTCTTTTAAGTAGTTTCCCTGTTTGGTTTAGTGGTAATGGCTTGAGATCCTAATCACCTTAGAATGGTTTTTAAGTTCTTATACATCCTATTACTATTTTCTAGTGGAACATGGGTTATGAAGCGATAATACACACTCATGTGTATCCTGTGGTGTTATGGTTGGAGTCACTGCCTCCCACTGCTGAGATTTTGGGTCTCAGCCTGACTTTTTTTTAAAGTGAGGCTCACTAGAGCAGTGTGCTGTGAGAGGTCATCAGGGGACATGAGTCAAATAATTTGGAATGAGTGCCTTAAGTGGTGTTTTAATTGCCAAAGTACAAGTTGCTAGCCAGCCAGTGTGTTCTGACTGATAATAAGTCTGCTACAAGAAACAGGTTCGACTTTCAAACTCTAGCACAGTTTATAAAATTGTGTACCGAATGTGTGTGTTTTTTAACAAGTCAACCAACAAAGCAGATCTAAACAGGCCCCAGTTTGACACTACTTGAGTAAATTCAGAAATCATATGTGCATTACTTGCTATCTCTTGTCATTGGTACGATGTGTCATTTAGTAATTTTTGGATGGTAGAAGAAAGAAGAAAGGTTGAAAACCATCGCACCAGTCAAACCCAATGAGTCTTACATGTAATTTAGGAACCCAAATGACCTTCACACTCAGCTATTCAGACTGGGGGAGTGAATCTGAAATAGGTATAAAGAACTTTCAATGTCTGATGGCTAACAAAATGGGAAATAACTCAAATTGAAATGTCTGGGAAATAGTTTATTTCTCCTACTCTAACCAAAATCAAGGTTTCACTGTAGTTCCATTGATATAGTGATGGATCAAAAAATGGGATTGAATGAGCAATAATTCTGCTGTTGCAAACTCCTCTTGGCACGGAGCTTTTTCAAGGTTGTGTCCTATACTCTGCCAACTACCTTTGTGTGTGATTATGTGGAATCCTCTGGGTCTTAACAGTGTTCAGTCATGCTGATCTCTCTCTACACACACAAAAAAAGAACAAACTGTGAAAGTGGGTATGCCGAGTGTGTGCTAACTCGGCCGAGTGCCAGAGGTTTCTACAAGTCTCCCAATTCAGATGGAGGGTCAACAGCTGTTGGCTACAAACATTCTCTTTGTTTTTTCCCCACCTTTGATGCAAGTGCTGAACATGCAAGCAGGGAAACCAAATTTAGATAGTAACATTGACTGGGGATCAAACAAATTATTTTAACAATGTCAGTCTATCTTTAGAGATGTTTTGTATTGTATATTAAACAACACACAAACAAATAAACAGTGGTGAAAAAATAATCTCCTTGGCAGGGATTAAAATGTCAATTAAAGTAGTTCAATAATGGCTCTTTGTATAATCAAGTTTACTTCTATGTTTTCATTTTTATTAAAAAAAGAAAAAATATATATATATATCATTATTATCAATATAATATTTAATAGTAATAATAATTTCAGTGTCCAGATTATCTGATGTGCTTTGCATCTTTCAACTCATTGCAATATTTGCAATTTAATAAAGGTGTACAATATATGATCATAGTAAGGTTAGCATATTTTCCTCACTAAAGAGATTCAGAACGAATATATGTAAAGTTTGAGTACTAATGCATGCTCTCAAAGACATTTTTAAAGATGCATTATCGCAATAATTACTTCAACTATGTAGTTCATGAGAAGCATTAGTACCTTCCACATTCAGAGTGTAGTTAAGAGTCTTTCATGTCAGTAAAAGGAAGTAGAAACCCCAAGGTCACAATGTGAAAATGGTGAATTATGCCAATAAACCAAGGAACACAAGTAACGCATAATAGTTAAAATTTAAAAAGAGAAAAAAGAAAACTGGATGGATAGTGTGGTTTTATTCTAATGTTCCACTCCATGGACACCATCACATCTGTTCCAGTGAGGTTGAAGGGGATTATCATGTTAGACCCGTGACATTGCCTCTTGCCTTGTGTTCTCAGCGATATTCAAAGGATCTTTAAATAACCATGATGGACATATGAGCATGACTTACCAACCACATGAGAGCCCCACAAAATGCAGACGCAGCCAGCCGGGTGACCCTGGCCTGCCTAATGCCAACCAAGGATAGGGAAAGTGTTATGTAACACTGGGGGCTGAGCTGAACTGAAGCAGTGACTTTATACGACTGGCTCGTTTTCCAAGAAAGGCGTAAAGATTGGTTTCATAAGGAAGCAGAGTTTCTTCTTTCTTTATAGCCAGCATCCTAATAAATTATTATTATTAATTCATTTATTTATTTTTTTACTTTGTCTGCACATGCTGTCGAAGGTCAACACGACAGCAATGCATGTTTTGTTATTGCAATTAAATAAATTAATTTATTTTATTGCATAATTGTGACCATCACCAGCCCTCCCTAAGGAAGGGTAAGAAATACTTTATTATTGGGATAATATAAAAATAGAGACCCCTAGGCGAGGGGGAAGGGAACAGGGAAGGGGGAGTCAGGGTAGGAAAATGGAAGGGATGGGGACGAGTCGACTGTTTAAAGGTGAGAGTGAAATGTGATGTTATAGTTAATGTAACCTCTGCATTTTACCCATTTTTCCCGAGGGGTAGCAGTGGGCTGCCAATAGCAGGGGCCCAGGGAGCAGTTGAATTGGGGTTAAGGGACTTGCTCAACATCCCAAGGTGATGGCCCAGGTGAGATTCGAACTGGTGACCCTCCGATCCCAAGCCCACTTCCTTGCCCTTCGCCGAGGGACTCCAGCGAGCGGGAGAGGATGGCGGCGGTGGCTGCTGCTCCTCCAGCCCATAGTCCAGCCCTGAGAGCCAATCCTTATCCCGAAGTTACGGATCTGACTTGCCGACTTCTCTTACTAAAGAATCCACATTTAACTGAACCATTGCGGCGATTAGTACACCATTAACCCAACACAAAACTACCATTTTGTGCTCTTATGACTGGAAACAGAGGCTAACTCGTTTCAGCTGCCACAACAATGGCACTGGGATGGGAAATACCTGTATGTTGTGACGTCACGTGGGATCTATATTCATGACCTGTTGAAAGACGGTCCGTCTCCTCCAACTTCCACTTACATAGTCGGTATTTCAAGAGGGAAGCCCCACTCAGGGCATTGATACTGTCAAGCACTGTATACTGGCCTGAGGAATCATTTCAAATAACTCGTATAGGTCAACTCTTTAGGTCAAAAAGTTCACGGCGTGCCTTGATGACAATTTGTGAGTATGAATTTGTCATTTTAGTATCTAGTACTTTTTTCTTTCAGTGTCCTTGCATCTTTGAATGGGTCAATTCATTCCTCTTTTTTTCTCTTAAAGGACAAACTCGATTGGCTGAAACACAAAAGTCAAAGATAATTTGATTTAACAATGTACTTTCCTGAAGGTCAGATCCCTTTCTTTGTCTGTTTAGGCAAGCAGTGAACCTTCTCGGTTTGGGTCGTAGCATTTTTCTGACTGACTTTGTGTTCCGTTGAAAAACAGAAATTGAAAAGTGGGCAAGTCTTAAGGTTATCAAGAGAACTCAAGGACAAACCATGAAAAGTTAGAGGGTGTGAATGCAAAATTAGGATAATTACAGTATCAAAAATGGTCCAAATGTAATATTCTGTTATGAAAGTTATTACCCAATCTCAGCCTTTGTTTTTATTCTCAATCTTGAGGGAACAATGAACGGTAGTTTTGTGCAGCAATAAAGAGACTAAATGGGCCCATTTGATTTGATAACAGAGTTGGGAAACATTGCTCGGATAGAAAGATGTGTCAAAGATAAATGCATGTACAGTATGTCATCTTACTTTACAGAGAAGAAAATGTTCATTTAAAAAATTAACTTTCACTTTGAGTGACAAACTTCAAATATAAACCCTGCACATCTATACAGAACATTTCCGAGTATGCTGTTGTTAAAATTCATCTTCAACTGACAACATTTTTTATATTTTCAAGTTAATTTCATCCATCTTTGTATATTTTCCTGAGATTTCTTTTTTCTCTGCAAGTTCATAAAAACTCGACATTTTCTTTGTACAAAATGCTGTCAGATGGTCATTTTGATATTTTAATAGCCTACATTTAATTTCCATTGGCAATAATTACTGACTTACAAGCATTACAGGTGTTAAGTGCAAAAACACTGTGAGCTGTTTAAAAAAAATGTAAAAAAACTGGCATGCAGACGAATAGATCGATTACTGAAAATGATTACGTCGTCTTTGTACGTGACTTTGAGAGACTTTTAGAAAGTCACAGGGAAGGTTACGTAGCAGGATCACTAACAACACAATATAGAAATATGAATATAGACTGTTATCAGAACACTTGAATTACACTGAATCTATGATATGGCTTAGCATTTTAAATAGGGTCCTCTCATATGGAGGTAGATTTGTGTCTTTATTATTCAATCCAAAAAAAGTTTATTTCAAAAATAAATATCAAAGAAAAAAAAGTGTTCAAATGCAAAAAAAAATAATATTTGAGACCCAAACAAGTTTTTTTTTTGCCATTTTTTTTTGTGTCTTTATTATTCAATCAAAAAATAAAACCTTTCAATCAAAACATGAATCCATTAAAAAACGTATTTTTCAATCAAACAAAAAAGGGCTCACATGCAATTATTTTGGTCTCGAATATTTATTTGCATTTGAACACTTTTTTGATTGAAAATATGTATTTTTGATAAACTCTTTTTCCATTAGATAATAAAGACAAATCTATCTCCATACACACACTAACAGGAAAGCTTGTAAAGGAGAGCAAACTAAGCTAATCAAGCTAGCCGAACAAATGAGCTAACACTACTTTACAAAAAAATTGCTTATAGCAACTAGAGCTTGTTAAAATCCCGAACTGTAGCTAAAATTGGTGGCATACATGTAAAAAAATATACATTTTTGAAGAATTCAACATACACACTAACAAGAAAGCTTATAAACTAGAGCAAACAAGCTAATCAAGCTAGCCGAATCGACTAGCTAGCGCTATTTTACAAAACGTAGGGAGAAATAAAGAAAAATTGCTTTTAGCGACGAGAGCTTGTTAAAATCCCAACCTGTAGCTAAAAGTGGTGGTATACACAAAAAATATACACAGGAAAACTTATAAACTAGAGCAAACGAGCTAATCAAGCTAGCCGAACCAACTAGCTAACGCTATTTTACAAAACCTAAGGAGAAATAAAGAAGGATTGCTTTTAGCAACGAGAGCTTGTTCAAATCACAATCTGAAGCTAAGATTATTGGTACAACATAAGGAATATATACCTTTTTGAAGAATTCAACATACACAGAAGATTAGCTGAAACTGTTTCATTTTACCATTCACTGTACAGCCTCTGCTTCACCTTCAGGGTTCACTTGCACTGGAACACTATCACGCCATCACTGGCAATAGATCATTTTAAGCATCAAATTAAAATGATAGCAGTGAGCAATATGCTAAGGTTTAGTATCCTGCTGAAGGACACTGACAGACACATATAGGCCGCTTCTCGAATTAACCTGTGACATCCTGGTTATGTGCTCTTTGTTACGTATATTATCTGTGGTCAGTTAAGAGCTCTTTGCTGATCCCCTGTAAAGCATTACATGACCCGGTTGTTGGAAGAAAGGACAGACGTTAGCTTAAAATACCTCCCAGGCTTGACGCAGCACTGCTCCAGCTGCACTCTGTAATTACCAGCAGTGCAATCAGCAGACTCGTTAATTTCCCTTGACTGACAGCCGCTGACGGCTCAATTGCAGAAAATGCACTGGTACGACTCCATAAGAAAATGGAAGTGACGTCCTAAAGCATTAGCTATAGGCCTCCAGGCTGCACACAGAATAGGATGCACTATTATGACTACATGAAAACACACAGTCATGGTCTCGTCTGTTTCCTGTCCTTCCAGCAAGCCTCAATTAACCAGGCAACCACATCTGCATTAAAGAATATACAACTATTCTATTTCCCTTTTCCCCCCATATCACATGCACCATTTCACCCTCCTCCTGTAGCGCATTCATATTACGTAACATGTTAAAGCACCATAAGAACCAGAGTTTGGGTCAATTACATTTTTTAGTTACAATTACATTTTCAATTGCCCATGTTCAATTACGACCACAGTTACCAACAATTTTTTCCTGATTACAATTAAATCACAATTATTTTTTATCCACAGAAAGTCAATTACAATTATGTTCTCAATTATGGTGTAATTATAATAGTAATTTTAAGAATCTCAATTACTAAAATTCAAATACCATCAATCACAATTACCGAACCTGAAATAAATAAGCTTTCTGTTAGCATCTCTTTTAATAACGGGTCCTAAATCTGCTGTAAAACACACTAAAAACATATATAGTAGTATATATAGTAATTGAACATGGGTAATTGAAAACGTAATTGTAACTGAAAAAGGTAATTGACCCCAACTGTGGTTCTTAGGGTGCCTTTAACATGTTACGTAACATGAATGTGGTTCTAGATGACTATTGTTGTCATTTGCGTTATATAAATAAAGTTGAATTGAATAATTGTAGTAAACTAACAATTACGCAATTACAATTACAATTGACGCCAACCCTGATAAGAACCGAAACTCTAAAAATGCCTCCTGGTTTTATCGATTTAAGCATATATAAAGGAAAAAAAGAAAAAGTGCAGCGTTCTCAAACAGACATTCCACCAGCAAAGTAATTGGGGTTGGTGAGTTTGCAGAGTTGGCCCAGATAAATAGGTCACTTATCGAGTTGTTTATGGCCATGATTCAACATGATGTATTGGAAAGGAGGGTCCAGCTCCCGCCACAGTGTGGCATAGACACCATCAGCATAACTCTCCAGCAATATCAAAATAATGAAAAAGCTTTTTTAAACATACAGCAGCTCCTGGTCTGATAAGGGCCTGTCTTTTGAAATGATTTACAGTCATATTTTACTTTTTCAGATGGTGCTTAGAGTTCCATCACATTGCCAGTTTATTCATTTTCTTTCCTCCTTTTTATTCAATATTACACATACAGTGTCTTCTGGTGTCTTGCACTGAAACCATTTTCTATTGCCTATTTTATTCAGATGAAACGATGCAGTCAATGGCAACCAAGATATTAAGTTAGCACTACCTCGCTCTCACAGAAAAAAGTGCTTGTTTTTGTATTTTCTCTATTAAATTGCCACCATGCAATATTGCCTATGTCTCCAAGAATGAGACACTAGCTGGGTTTCTATTACAGATTTTCGTAAAACAAAAGTGTTCTTTCTAAATGTTGACAAAGTATAATAGCACTTTGAACGTGTTTCTGTTGAAGGTTGTTTTGTAACTCCTGTGAAATCTCATCCCTCGAGACTTTTCTGCAAAAAGACGGACGCTCAGAACATCCTTATAAAACTCTGAATCAGAATCAGAAACAACTTTATTGACCAAATAATGTATGTTATACACACAAGGAATTTGACTTGGTGAATTGTGCTCTCTCTAATAGTGTAAACACTAAATAACAACAATCAACTAGACAAAAAATAAAAAAATAAATATAAACATAAATATAAACAGTTTTTAGACTAATATGTGCAGAACTAAATAAAATAACAAGATAATAATAATAATAATAATAATAATAATAATAATAATAATAATAATAATAATAATAATAATGAAAAAGAAAAAGAAAAGGAAAAGAAAAATAATAATACAATATAATAATAAGATAATAGTGCAGTAGTGCATTGATGAGTAGTGCAGGTGAGCATTTAATTTAAATAGTATTCCTTTGTTGTGTCACGTCTAATGTGGCAGTCATCATTTAAAGTATAATGCTAAGAAATGTCCTGGTCTCCTCTTCAGTCTACACGTACCGCGCCATGTTTTCTCGAAGAGCAGTGGTCATGTGACCAGGTGCGTCACGTTCTGTGAAGTCTATTTGCTGAAAAAGTGTTTCCATAGCTTTTTCGCGACACATTTAAATATCGAAACGTCTGAAATTCCTCCTCACAAAAGCATGAAAAGTTTTTTAGCGATATTTGAGTGTCTTTTTTCCATTACCAGTTTGTATTGCGCCATTTAGGTTTTGCGCAATTCCAAGGGCAATGGAAACGCAGCTATTATTAGCATGTTTTTGATGCCTGTTTAAAACACTCACATGAACTGCTGCAAAATATGTTTTATAAAGTAAAAGAGTTCAGTCGATGTCATAGAAGCCAAGGTTGTTCAAGTAAATCGTATTTCCAGAACCTGGTCACATTTGATGAAGCTATGGAGCTCCAGGCCTGTTTGTCTGTTTCTGCCTCTGCAGCTTTGATAATAAACCCCTTGTGCATTTGACCAGCAACTCTTCACCTGAGGCTCTGAGTTTGTCTCCATAAAATAACACGGTTTTGTTTTGTTTTGAGACATCTGGTATTAACTTGTCAGGGCCAAAATTGTTAGTTAATGTTTATTAACATATTTACTCATAGACCTTATTCTTTTTAAAGCTTTAAGTTGAGACTTTTCATTTCTGCTGTCTCATGTTTTCTGCTCTCTTCTCGAGGTCAGCTTCCCAAAACACATTTTATCCCTCAGACATGGAGGCATCACACAGTCACATGCTTACACACACTCACATATTCACACATACACACCCAATACACATCCATTCATACACACAAACACCATACACGCACACACCTCCAACACTCACGACAATCAGGAGATACCAGAGAACTGGTTGTTTTGACCCAAAGAAGAAACTGTCTCTTTTCACCCTCTTCTATCACCTCCACCCTGTCCTCTTTATCTCCTGGGGGGAGGAGGGAGGGGGACTGAGGGGGAATATACGTGATGAGTTAGAACTGTGCCACTCGATCATCGGACGTCCGCCCGGGCGGTCACTAATTTTGTCCATCCTTGTACTCTTTTTTTTACTTAGTTTTATAATAAACCTTTTTTATGAAATCATCAATGCCTCGCCTGGACTCCATCATTCAACCAGAGCAATAAATCATGCCTCCAAAGGAGGTCAACCGCAAATTTGCTGTGACAAACTCTTGGTACGTGAACTCCAGTTTTCTTTTTTTTTTGGAATTCAACCAAAATCTCTTCAATCAATATTATAGATTAATTATTAAAATCAGCTATTAAATTTTAATTGATCAGATTAAAACTTTAACCATTAATTATTTTATTGCATTTGAAAGTGACATGGCCTTTTACTTTGAGCCATTATCTTTAAATTACTTCACGATAACATTAGCTTGTATCTCGCTATAAAAGCAGGTAAGTTCTGCTTGGGTGTGCGCACGCACGCACGCACGCACGCACACACAATGAGTAAAATAAAACTAAACAATTTTTGAACAAAAAGTACACAACGACAACACAAATGCACAAAAATATACAAAAAGGCTCTAAAAACACACAAAATGACTCCAATAAATAAATTCCAGAAAACTACACCAAACAACAACAAAAATATGACAGACACAAATACACAAAACTAAATATTTATACAAAAAATACACAAAATGACAACAGAAATGCACAAAACTACACTAAAAAAAGAGAGAAAAATACACAAAATGACTCCAGAATCACACTACAACGGCAACAAAAAACTATCATTTTACAAAAAAAGCACAAACAGATACAAAAATACACACAATGACTCCAAAAAACATACATCACAGAAAAATACACCAAACAAAAAATATATATAAAAATGAGTAAAAAACAACAAACATTTATTATGCGCATGTCCCATAGAAATACACCTGGGAAATTGCACACTATTTTCCTTTGCACCCGCAAATATACCCTTTATAACACAGAGTACAGAGTATGTACACCTCTCTGTACATCCAACATTCAAACGCATACTCATTTGGCCATAATTGACAACTCTACGTAAGCTCCTCCCACTATATGTATACATACTTCCAACGAACACTGTACTAGTTTAAGTAAATTCAAGTTGTTGATCAGCTTTGCTTAAAATAAAGAAAATATTGATATTTATTTTTTTTTAAATGTACAGGCAGGGTTTTAGTTTTGAAAACATGAGGATGGGCTGGAAAACAGGTGGTGTTGGGCGAGAATTGGCACTTTATATTATATCCTGGAGGCTGTAGCTTTGTTGGTAGAGAAGTGTTGCCTTGTAATCAAAAGGTTGGGGCTATCCTTCCCCAAGAGCCTAAGTGTCCTTGAGCAAGACACTAAACCACAAGTTGCACCCAATGAAGGGCTAGCGCCTTGCATGACAGCTGAGTCACCATGGGTGTACCAGTGTAAGTAAAGGAGTGAATGTAATATACAAACTTAGTTTGGTATAAAATCCATTTACCATCACCCCTGATCTGAATGGAAATACACTATAGGCCTATTCGTTACTTTTTTTAAAAAAAATTTAATATAGTATTGGTATTGCTATACGTAGCTGCAAGAATCCTGAATAATTACACAAAAAAACTTGAGGGATTGTTAAGACTAAATGTAGTATACAGCAGTGGTTCTCAACCTTTTCAGCCCACGACCCCCTAAAATAAAGGTTCCACAGACCATGGACCCCCACTGTACTTGAAGGTGGTTGAACACAGACATGAACATTGAAGAACAGTCATGTGGAGACAGGGCGGGGCAATAAAGGAGAGAGATTTTTTGGGCCCATCCATAAAGTCAGTAAAATGATGGTTCATTGTTCTATGAATCTGTAATAACCACATTTATTTATTGATCTGAATAATATCCACTGTTACACAAGAAGTTTATAATTATTTGCTTAATGTAATTTAAAAAGTAACAGTTTAAATTGATGAATAATAGGCATGACAAATTGCGAATGTGGTTAAATTCGCAAAAAAATAAGCAGGAATTATGGTGAAAAGAGGTTAATAGTGAAAAAAATGGGTCAACATGTGCAACAGGTGGGAAAAGTGGTGGAAATGGTTTATAAGTGCCAAAAATGTCTTGAAAGTGGAAAGATTGTGTCAAAAAGGAATCGAAATTTGATGGAGAAGTGGCAGAAATGGGAGTAATGTAGCAAAAATGCATTAAAAAAAGCAAAAATATGGCAAGAAAAAGTGATGAAAATAAGTTCAAATATGGCAAGTTTGGTGTAGTTGCAGAAAAAGGGTAAAAATTAGCAAAAAATGGGCTGAATATGTTAAAAAATATTTATAGTTTCTTGAAGGCAACTGGCAACCCCCTCCCAGTGTCTCACGACTCCAAATGGGGTCCCGACCCCAAAGTTGAGAACCCCTGCCGTAATTAATGGGTAACTACAGTACCTTCAGCTAGTCATTTAGAACAAATGTCTTCCTAAATCCAACAAACTTATTTTCTGGACTTGCTTCTGTGAGTAGAGACTAAAATGAAAACTCCCTGTTTAGGCCTCTTTTCCAACAGTGAGCCATGCAAATTTGAACTGCAGTATGCAAGCAAAGGTGCATGAAGAAAATCTGCATGGAAATAAAAAAAAATGTGTCCATAAAGACGTATAAGCTGGTGGAGTAGAACCCTGCTGTCGTCCTTGTGAGGAATCCAATGTTTCCTATAAAAGGAACATATCTTGTGGAGTGAACCTTGGTTTTAAAGAGGGCACGCAGCAGGTTTTACTGTGACTTTCATTTGTATTCTCCCCCTTCAACATGAGATGCGCTCACACATGCCATCATCGTATTTACACCAGAGAATGTCATAACAGTTCAGTAGTATGGTAATTAGACAGATAACAGTCATCAGCAGTGGTGTAAAGAGTACGATCTCCGACTCAAGTAGAAGTACTATTACTTAATTAAAATTGTACTCAAGTACAATTAAGTCATCACTTAAAGTGAAAATTACTATAGTTATTTTCAACCCCAGATTTATTTTTGGTAATAAATCTTGCCATGGTACCCTTGTACAGTAAACATCTCATGTATAAACTTAAAAAGATAGAGACCAAGTAGAGACCAAATCTTGCATGATTTTATTTCCCACAAAGGCATCTGTACAAAATAAAAGGTTTGTCAAAATGCACAATTAAATAACACAAATGAATTCAATTCAAAATAAAGAAATTCTCAGGCTCTAAGTATAGCTATATTTATGAAATTTAGGTTATGTATATAACCCCGGGTCTATGAGTAATATGAGTGAGATGTCTCACTATGGGATGCAACCTCAGTCTGCATTCCTCAGAAGCATTGATTTCAATCTGCCAATCCTGATTGGCCGATGAAGCGCGTCCGTCTGCTAGAGAGAGACCCATCTCCTATAAAAGGAGGACACGGACAGACGTGCACCATTCAAAATAAGCACCTCTTCTCCTTGTTTGAGCAAGAAGGGTAGTCTGGT
Source organism: Gouania willdenowi (assembly GCF_900634775.1). Classification (NCBI taxonomy): domain Eukaryota; kingdom Metazoa; phylum Chordata; class Actinopteri; order Blenniiformes; family Gobiesocidae; genus Gouania; species Gouania willdenowi. The sequence continues at coordinate 15,651,137 of NC_041049.1, forward strand.
GAGACATCTCACTCATATTACTCATAGAACCGGGGTTATATACATAACCTAAAGTTCTATTTCATAACATTTTGTGAGATGTCTTACTTTGGGAAATTGCAACTCCAGTAGTGCAAACATGCTTATTGAGTGGTACCAGCCTCCAGGGCAGAAGTCTGATCATATCAGGACAGTAAACGTCCAGCATGTAAAAGCAAACAAACGCGAGGGGCGAGGTACAACTCGCCGCTGCACAAGATAATAATAATAATAATAATAATAATAATAATATTAATAATGCATCAATTTTATATAGTGCTTTTTTGGACACTCAAAGTCGCTTTACAGAATTATGGGATTATTCTTTCATTCCACACTTAGTGGTGGAGAATGTGGCAAGACCCCAAGTACGTGTGCACGCAAACCCATAGGCGGCTGCAGACCCTGACACGAATAAGCTAAAGCAATAGCCTCCACCACCCAGTGTGAAAGGCGTTGCTTAGTAACACGCTTTCTCTTGTGGGGATTGGCCAAGTAGACAAACAGCTGATCGCTCCCCTGAGGCTCCCCGTCATATTGGATCGCACAGACTGGACAAAACACATTCAGCCACTGTTCACTCTGAGAGGCAGAAAAGGCCAAAAGGTCAATGGGAGAACACGAGTCCACAACTTTCGGCACAAAGGCCGGGTTGGATCTCAGGATGATCCTTGCATTACCTGGGAAAAGCTGAGCTGACGACAGATGAACCGAGAGCGCATGGATATCACTGACCCTCTTGGCCGAAGTCAGAGCCAGTAACAAAACAGCTTTAAGACAGGCAAACTTCAGGCCCGCCTCCTACAGTGGTTCGAAAAGAGGAAGTTTAAGTCCCTCCAAAACCACTGCCAGATCCCATGATGGTACCAGTGGTCTGGACACGGGGGCCTACGTGCTCACTTCATAAATCGGCAGATCAGAGGGTGCTGACTGGCCGACTTATCCCCAAAGCCAACATGAGAGGCGGTGAGGCCAAATACACTTTCACAGTGGAAAAGGCTTAGTTTTTGTCAATCAGGTCCTGTAGAAATGACAAAAAATCACTTCCACCGGACACTGAAAAGGGGCGTGGTTTCCCTGGAGGCACCACCCCTCAAATAGACTCCACCTAGAGTCATAAAGAGACCTAATCGAGGGGGCTGGAGCACTATGTATGGTGAAAATCACACTCTGATAATCCCACGGCTGACAGAGTGAGCCACTCAGGGTCCAAGCCCACAGCGCCAGACTATCTGGACACAGGTGGAAAACTGTGCTCTGACTGTGCTCTGATTCCCTCCACCCTGGACAGGGTGGAGGGATCCCCGGGAAGTGCGTCGCTCTCAGCAAGAGACACACAACACTCCACAGAATCTTTGAGTGCCAGTGACAGACAGCAACCGACGTGAGTGCAACCCGCCCTGACTGTTGATGTATGCCACCGCCGTGGTGTTCTCCGTCCTCACCAGGACATGATGTCCCCTGAGAGACGGAAGGAAGTGGATCAGCAAGAGGAACACCGCTGACAGATCCAAGTAATTTATGTGAGTGCGCTGGAGGATCGCATCCCAGCGACCCTTCACAGGCCCGCCCTCGTGGGTCCCACCCCAGCCTGTCAGGCTGGCGTCCGTGGAGACCACCTTCCTGGAACGATGTCCATAGGCACCCCATTTGTCAGGAAGCCCGGGGCACGCCAGTAGTGCAGAGCCAAGCCGTGCTCTGACGTAACCAAAACCCTCCGTGCGCCATGATGCACAGGATCGAGCCCATGTGAGGCCACCCACAGTTGGAAATACCTCACGTGAAGGCGACCAAGGTGGATCACGAGGATGGCCGAGGCCAAACTAACCCTAAGACACAATCTGAACAGATTTGCCCGTTTGAAACAATTTGAGACACACCCCAAACATCTTCACTCGCTCTGGTGAAAAACGAGCGGTGACGGCACTGAGCGCAGGGACAAACCTAGGTAATTTTTTTCCTGTGTAGAGGACAACACGCTCTATTCCGCATTCACCACAAATCCTCCGCTCCTCAGCGGTGCAATTGCAGCATCCGTACAACGCACAAACAACCTCGAGCTCAAACGTTAAAACGCTGCACTTGTAACACTCCCCCCCCGGAAAGCAAACCGTAGGTACTTTCTGTGAGAGGAGATATATTGGAACATGGAAATACGTGTCTTTGAGGTTGATCGACGTGAACCAATTGCCCTGTCGCACCAGGGAGGAATGCATGAGCATCCTGAAGGTGCATTTCCTGAGGCACTTGTCCACGGCCCGTAGGTCCAGGATGGGACGAATCCCGGAACCCCCCTGTTTGGGGACCAAAGAGTACCTGGAGTAGAACCCCTCCCGAGACCGAGCGGGAGGGACCACTGAGATTGTTCCCCTGTGCAGCAGAGATGTGATCTCGTTACCTCCAATGGGCCGACTCTCCGTGGGCCCGAGAGTGATTCATGCCGGCAAAAGACGCAAACTGCAGCCTTTAATCCTTCAATATCGTCCATAACACCCAAGTTGGAGCCCCAAGCGCTCTCCATCCTCAGGGAGAGAGATGACAAGCGCTCTGGTGTACCTACTGAGAAAGGAGCCAAACACGGAGCGATGATGCCCTCTCTTGGAGGCAGACCTTAAGGGACCGGAGAGCTCAAAAGTGGGCCACCCGTGCAATCCAAGGTGGCCCAACAGCCGATTGTCCTGCGGAACCAGTCTGTCTCTCCCGAAAAGCAGAGGGCCGAGCTTTGGCAGAGGGGAGAACGGGGAGAGAACAGCCTGAAAACGCAAGGCGGAAAGCAAAAGAGACAAAGCTAGAAAACAAGGGAACATTAGCTTTGTTATTAGAGGAGAAGAAAGTGGTCAGTCTTTCTTCCTCCTCGACTGCGTGTGCTGAGCAGGTTGTGCTGGCGCAGCAGCAGCCGCCGGAGCTGCAGAGTTCTCTGGGGCATCCAGGTCAAGCCAGCGGGCCCGCTCCTAGACAACCATGTTACTCATCACCTTCCCCATGGCCTGCACAGAGCAGCACTGGGTGCAGAGGCACCCATCGGCAACTGTGGATATTTCCTCCATGGTGCCGGGTCTTAAGACAGGGCAAAATCCTCACAGAGTTTGGCCTGATAGGTAGTGAGAAGAGAGTGGACATTCAGCACCCTGACTGAGAGAGCAGCGGCCACATATGTCCTACCGGACAGGTCTAACTTCAGACGGTCCACTCTGGACAGCAACACGGGCCTCTGAGCTGTCTAGAGAGCAGGTGAGCCCCAACAAGGGGCTCCAGAGTAGTCCGAGGTTCTCCATTGCCTCACAGTCGAGGGCTGAGGCACCTGACACAGGGTTTTTCCCGGTGAACGGATGGTCCTTCCAGGGGCACTCACCTCAATGAGCTGCTCAGGAAAGACAGGAATGACATGTCTCGGAGTGCTCTGCAAAAAGGGAAGCTTCTTCCCTTCGTAGCGGGACCTGGTGGTTTCAGTCACTACAGTGGGCCACAGAATGGCCAGCCGGTGAAGCCCTCCATCTCCTCCTGAGAGGCGAAAGACAGCAGGAAGCTCCCCCCAAGCCGGGGTGATGAAACGTTTGTCCTCCTTGCCCACACCGGAGCCGAGAGGGTCAGAGGAGTCCCCATCAAACTCTCCACAGTCTATCACGGGGGCATCCTCGTTAAGCGGGGAGGGGGTTGCCAGGTGGAGCTGGGAACCCCAGCTGGAAACCTGAGCAGCCGCAGTGTCCATCTGCGGAGCCTCCACCTCACTGGCCTCTGCGTGAGGAGGGAAGGAGTCCTGCACGGACAGGCCAATCTGTTGTGCCAGCCTCCTGTGGAGGCTCAGTGTGTTGAACGCAGCACAGTGTGTTGAACTCAGACTCCATCTAGAGTCATAAAGAGACCTAGTCGAGGGGGCTGGAGCACTGTGTATGGTGAAAATCACACTGATAATCCCACGGCTGACAGAATGAGCCACTCAGGGTCCAAGCCCACAGCGCTTGCACAGTGTTGAACGCAGCGCAGTGCGTTGAACGCAGCGCAGTGCTGGCCCGAGCCTGGAGTCTTAACCGCCATACGGGCATGTTCCAGACCCAGGCATCTGGGGCAGATTTTGGAGTGAAAGTGCCGCTGGTGACCAACGTGTGCCGGAGCAACAGCATTGGAAGAAGCCGTCAGCCGGAGCAGAGGCTCACAACCTTTCGGCATAGAAGGACAGCACCTACCAAGCAAAGCAAGGTAAGAGCTGTATATCACCCACCTCTCAACCTGTTGTGGTCCAGAGCAGGCACTATTCCTGTCAGCGTCCGGCGACTGGAATAAAGAGAATCCGCCTGTGGACAGTTAAGCTGGCAAAAGAAAATGCGAGATAGCTGAGAGGAGAAGAGGTGTTTGAATGGTGCACGTCTGTCTGTGTCCTCCTTTCATAGGAGGTGGGTCTCTCCCTAGCGGATGGACGCGCTTCACCGGCCAATCAGGATTGGCAGATTGAAATAAATGCTTCTGAGGAATGCAGACAGACGTTGCATCCCGTAGTGAGACATTTCACGAAATACTATGAAATAGAACTCTAAAACTGAGAAAATAACCATCATTCATTGTTGTTTTGGCGCAGTGCATTACGTTTAATCGGCTATGATGTAATACATTTGATTGGTGACTGCTCATTTAATTTTTTGTAGTTTCACAATGTCTGTTGATGTCTGTTCATTTTAAAACAAATAATTTACTCAGTAAAGTAGGAATGTAACTAAATACGTTTTCTTATGTTAAAATGTACAAGTAAAATGACTGATTTAGAGATATACTCTAAAAAGTACCAATAAAAGCTCAATTACTGTAACGTGAGTACTTGAAATCTGTTACTTTCAGTAATCAGTGAATCACCTTGTTCAAAGTTAGCAGTTGAATTGTCTGCATAACTGTAATTGTATTCTGCCTTTTAGTAGAAAACCCAATAAATACAGTTTCTATCTACATCTGATAATAAAATGGTGACTGTTTTCAATTCCATGTGAATTTGATGGTAAATATTTCTAAAGAAATGAACACGATAGAAGATAGACCAAGCAACCACATGATGGAGATCATTATCATCGTTCTCCAGAGGTGACATTATCATCATGAGTCATGACACACACTGTGATGAGCCATCCATCTCCCATGTATAGGCATGCATATGCACCCACACGCAGTGACACATTTTGACAAAGACTACACATTAGTGTCCAGCATAAGATTCCCTGAAATAAACATTAAGGGAAGTGTGAGAATGGAATATCTTTTATGCATGATCAGTAAAACTGGTTTTAAAATGTATTGAGTGAGCCGTTATGAGCAAAATTTGAAAAAGGAACAGGATGATAACAGCACGTTTATTAGAAAAACACAGCGCATCCGCTCTATTGGTTTTACTTTGTCAAATACAAGCAAGGAGCTTTTCCATAAGGATAGGTTTTTATTATTCATTCTTAAACGTTGAGCAATAAATCACTTTGATTGCAAGCCTCCAGGCATTGTTTGGGAAGATGTTATTTTCTAAATACGCCATCATGTCTTTCTGTTGGGCCAAAGACACACAGTCGTGCTCTCTGCTAAGGTCCATGTGGGACTATTTGTGCTGCTGCTCACCAATGTGTGAAAATTACTCCGAGTTAGAAGAGCCATTAAAGCAAACTTTTCTTTTCTTTGAGTCTCTAATGCTCACAACTTATATAAGGACGTTTTCAGACAACTTTTGCTATATATATATATATATATATATATATATATATATATATATATATATATATATGTGTGTGTGTGTGTGTGTAAGATGAGTAAGTCTTTACTTTAGGGAATTATTTCTCAAATGGTGGTACGTGATGGCACTACAGGGAGTACTTGAGAGATAGAGAGAAAAATTAACAAATATGGGGTTTCATATTGTTTATTTCACTCTGAATATTACCAGCAACTCACAAAACGACAACAGAAACACACAAAATAAGATAAAACATACACTGAACAATAAAAAGAACAGACAAACAACAAAATACCCTAAAATACACACACACACACACACACACACACACACACACACACACACACACACACACACACACACACACACACACACACACACACACACACACACACACACACACACACACACACACACACACACACACACACACACACACACACACACACACACACACACACACACACACACACACGACATAAGAAACAACCAAAAACATAGAAAGAGAATAATTTTAATTTTAAATGATACCAACATCACACACAAACAACAACAAAATAAGATAAAAAATATAAAAGAACTGACAAACAACAACAAAATGACACCAAAAACACAAAAAAAAACCTCAAAATGATGATAGAAATGATGATGAACATGATGAACTGAAAATATAAAGGTCAGTCTTGGTCCCACATCAGGAGGGAGTAACAGGAAAAAATAAATCATACTATAGAAAAAAATCTATTCAGGAAGCACTAAATACTGTTTCATTCCACTTATTTACAAGAGGAGATTTTTTAAAATGTGTTAATAATTCATCATTCCATAATTACGCTCTATATTTGTCTATTTACATAATTCTGAGCAAAATTGTTTGAGGGGGCACTTGGTTCTATCTCTCTATCCTATTCTGTTGGTCCTTCTGTCTACCAACCCCAACCAGTCACAGCACATGGCTGCCACCTCTGAACCTGGTTCTGCTGGAGATTTATTCCTGTTAAAAGAGAGTTGTTTCTTCCCACTGTCTTGTTGGGTTTTTTCTTTTTTGTTATGAATTTTATATTTTGATAAGCGCATAGAGATGACTGTTGTAAATTGCGCTATACAAATAAAGTTGAGTTGAATTATAATCAATCAAGTAGCTGGATTTGGTTATTATCTCTCCTACTTAATTAGCATTACAGGTAGTACTAGTGAATCTTTTGGCTTTACTCATTTTACAAGTTGACTAAAAACTGTCTATTAATTAATTTTTTGCATGTTAACCTTACTAGTAAAGCTTTGAGTTTTCACGAGTAACATACTTTAAATTTACAACTACTACTATTGACATAAAATTAACATAAAAGTAGCTAATTTTTCTTTACTAGTAAGGTGTACTCGCGCACTTGTGCTCAAAAAAACCTCACTAGTAGGAAAAACATTTTGTTAGTACTACTAGTACACTCAAAATCTCACCATTAGTACGAGTAGGTTGTTTCAGTCTACGAATAGTACTAGTAAAGCCAAAATATTCACTACTAGTAGTAGTAGTTGACCTCATGTAAACTTGGATTATAACCAAATCCAGCCCTCTGATTGGTTGTAAAATGTTCAAAAACCCATGAAAAGCCAGAATTAGTTTATAATGCTCACTAGTGAGTTGCTTCACTAGTAAAGTCTACTCACACACTAGTAAAACAAAATTGAGCACCGGTACATGTACTCCAAATTTGAGCGCGAGTATAGCTTTACTATTGTTGATATAATTTATATCAAATTTACGCTTAAACGGCTTCTGATATGCAGTAAATTCATTTTCACTGTGACAAACTATTGCAAACAATATTTTTGCAAGTCATGTTTTCTTAAACAACATTGTGTAGATAAAATGACTGCAATCTAAATCCTTTTCATGCAACTGTCAGTGTTATATTCAGATGCGTAATCGTCAAACATCCACCCTCAGATTAAGTTCCTAATATAAATATGATTATTCAGTGTCATGATTTACATTTTTTTTGCAGGTTTGTGGTATGTTTCAGTGAATTCTACACCCCCAAACAACCTGTGTCAGTGCAGTCCAACATGACATCATGCATTGCCAAGCTGCCTTTCTTCCCTTCTTTTTCCTGGTGTTGATTTAAGCCCTTGAAGACATTTTACCATCTCCAGCACAAAAGACACAGGAATTGCTATTTAGGGTTGACTTGTCGGTGTTTTGTGAGAAACCAATTTCAGAGCACAAGGGGGAGATGTTTTGTGCTGTTTGGTAAAGGTGGGACTTTACTGTTGTGGAAAGTATAATCGAGAACAAAGGAACTAAACAAGAGACGGGAGAAAACGGTCTTTTCCCTTAACTGTTCCTCAAAAAGCAAGAGCACCAGTTGGTTAGATCAACTCGTTCTCGGGGATGAAAATACTGATAAATCACGAGTAGAACAGTAAATTTGATGATTTTCCTTCAGCTTGCACATGTCAACAATAAACTCCATCCCAGGATGACTGACATTTTATAGAACATTGGATGTGCCTGGTACTCTGCTGCTTCCTGGTAGCAGGTGGCACCGTTCCAGGCACCCACAATGAAAAGTTTATGCGTCCCTCCAAGTAGTTTGGCCTTGTTTTCATTGTCAAGATGTTTTAAAGACTATCAAACATCCCCAGAGTACAGTACAGTGTGAGATAATGCTTCATTCCAACCATTTCTGCTGACTCTAGTCTTTCAGTCTTCAATTATTCAGAATCTGTGAGGAAGCTGTGTGCCTGTGTATCTTGCTTACATTAAAAATAGCATATTGATTGGGTTAAGATCTGTTGAAATTATATTTTATGATCTCAATGATGAGTTTGGAACAGCGAGGAAATCCTTTACAAGCTCTGCAGGACTTTATAACCTAAGGGTCTGATTTCCTAAAGGTATGCAGGACTAAAAACATGCAGTATCTTCACAGTTTAGCGACTTTGTTGATGTATTTGATGACTTTTCACAACCCCCTATGAACAAATCTAGCAACTTTTTTTTGACGTCCAGTTACTCTGCCATGCTCCTCCCATCCAGATCTGTCACCAATGTAGGAATTTGAACAGAATATTAGCTAGCAAAACCTCCTCTAAGCTCCATCCCCTCCCCCAATCATAGGCTGTGTTCGAAATCGCATACCAACGTACTACTCATACAAAATCTGAACATCAAAATGAGTATGTAGTGCTTTCCAAATAGATAGTATGGAAAAATTGAGCATGCCAGAAATTCCCAGATATATACTATGATATATCTGGACATTTTTGAAGTATGCACGATGGACACGTTAGTCATACCCAATTGCTAACTGTATTGCGAACGGAACGTAAAATCGTCCTGGGGCCGGCTTCAAGCTAACAATTCAAAATTCACTTCTTGTCTTTCATTAGTTTTTAACGCTTTTGTAAATAGGGCTCTCATTTTGAAGGTAACCATAAGTTTTGTCAGTAGCACAATGGCGGGTCTCCAAAATGTTCCGAAAGGTTGGCATGAAATGTGTTTTGTTGAGTTTTATGGATCAAATGACCACAAGATGATATTCTACTTGGTCACTTTCTGGCTTAAAATGTTTTCAGAACTTTCAAAGGTGGCAAATCAACAGATATTTATCCTCAGTGTGCTAATCATCCTACCTACTGTATACTAATAGTATACAGTTGACAGTCTATACTCATTAAGTGTGTAGTGTATAGTATGTTCGTATGCACAGTCATTCTCTCGTCAACACCCCTTAAAGTCATCTAGTGACTTCTAGGGTTTTTCTTGCTTATTGTCGAGTATTCTCTTAACCGTCCCGTACTTGATTGGACTAGAGACCCACTCAGAAAACGATTGACAGGAATTTACTCAGACATCAGGTTTGTTTCCTGCATTTCTTTTATTTCTTTGTAGCAGGTGGCAATGCCTTCAGTCTTTAGGTAAAACACCTTGAACACAAACAACAATTAGTTAATGTCTTAAGAGAAAACTGTGTAGACATTTTTACAATTACTCATTTAACAAACTTGGCATACTTTTACCCTTTCAAAACACATTGTGATCAAATAATTCTTATATTATTTAAGTTCACATTGCAAATAGTTGATACATTTAAACAAGATTGATTTATGTTTAAATTAAATCAATGTTCAATTTTAAACCAATTGTTTTACCCTAATATATTTCACAATTTTTAAACTTATTGTCTATTTTAAAGCACTTAAATTTTATCCAAATAATGTTTTAATCTAATCCACAACAAAGGCATTACATACTAGAAGTCCAGGGCGTCCCTGAATGCAACATTGTACTGCACTACCTGAATCTTGAACCATGACAGAGGGGCATGGCTGAATTTGAACCGTAAATCCCACCCCCCACTTTGATAATCCCTCCCAGTCTCCTTCTCTCTGGAAGTGCACGAAATTGCGTACGAGAGCTGAACATGCACTACCGGTAAAACATGTCGCCACGCAAAAGGATGCACACAAAATGTAGGAAAATGGAACATTAGATTACCTGTCTAGAAGGAAAACAGCCACTAGCATGTCCAAAGTTAGACCAAGACTGAAAACAAGTTAGCTCTATATATCGCAGCAGCCAATGAGGAAGCTCCTAAGTGGGCTCTGCTCATCCCTCCGTTCTCTAAATCCTGTGATTGGAGCTGGAGGGGGTGACCACCAAGATTTTGTCTCCCGAGGTTTTATTAACTAAAATAATTAATTATAAGGCACAGACACCACACAGACGTACGATTTTTTTCAGAAATTATTACTTTTACGATATACTATATGATGCTAATAAGAATCTGTTTTTAACTCATTGAGTGTCATTCACGTCTATAGACGTGCTAGGAGACAGTGTGACGAAGCGCTCCGGTGAATATCTAACTAATATCTGTACAATGATGTAGTGACCAACTGGTGACATGTAGGTGGCGGCAGCGCATCTTTAGATGAAAGATCACCCATGATGGGCAGAGCTCAGAGGGAGAGGAAAGGAGTTTACGAGACAGAAAATGGTGCTACGAGAGTTGATGCTGAAGTTCCCAGCAGCTCACACTCGACCAGAGCATGAGTGGAACCTGAGTGGGCTATTGAGAGTGTCACGATGGTGACAAAAAAATGGGGCAAGCGCAGAGACTCCGCATGTCCGGGATGAGGAGGATCTTGCGTGTGTGGGAACTAACAGGGGGAGAGACTTGGAGGATGGCCAACATACAGTAAGAAATCCATTCAACTTTGACATAGATAGCATAATAATAATAATGTTGCCATCAAAAGCCTGGTGTCAGTGATGTTTGCGTAGTTTTATAGAAGAAAACCAATGTTGAGGTGTCACTACAGCAAAAAAAAAATGCTTCAAAGTCACTAATAGGTTTTTTCAGAAAAAGACGTTTTTCTCAGCTTTTTGTCACAAACTGGCAATTTGTGTGAAATTTGCCTCTATTCAACTGCTGATTACAGAAAAACGAAACCAACTAGAAACAAAAAATTTTATTGGGTGAAATTACAGACTTTAATCGTTCAGAATCTTGTCATACAAAATATTTTGTGGGTCTTTAAAAATTAGTCAAAATGCTCTAAAACGGCTGGCACTGAGGGGGTAGAAATTTTGAAAATGGTTGCCACTTTATGAGTTCATTAAAGAAAACTTTTTGAGTAGCCCAGCTTTAAGACTGTGAATGTAGATCATCCATGAAGCAACTTACCGGCGGTGTCTTCTTAGACGAGCGAGTCAGTTTGTAGTGGAGAAAGTCCTCCAAACATGCCGTGTCTGCTTCTGCTGTTGTCGTGCCAAACACTCACATGCTCCCTGATTGCCCAAACCTGCGCACCTGCCGAGCCATGCACTTATGCATTATGGGAGGGGGCAGAGTGCACCAACAACACGCCCATTGTTTGACACAACCATTACCAACAACATCTTTTTAAGCAGAGGAGTGAGCAACACTGATGTTTACAGCATGTAGCAGTTGCTAACCAGCCTCAGGATTGCATTTGTCAAATGTGCTAAAAAAACACACACACACACACACACACGCACGCACGCACGCACGCACACACAGCCACTTGTTTGTGTGTTTCCATCTCATGAATCTACAATGCAAGCTGATCTGCTTGCTTGAGTGAACATTTTTGGAATGAATAAACAAAATGATAATAATAATAATTGAAATGTTTCTTCTTATGATGTATTTTATCTTTTGTTCTCGATCTTGTATTGATTACATTTGCTGCTTCTTCTTGTTTTCCCCCACAATATTCACTTTCTTACAGATATTATGTTTCCCCTGATTATATTTAGTTTTTTTTTTTTTGTTTTTGATGTAATTCAAAAATATGTTTTGAGCCTCTTCCACATACACCGGCAATTTTTGATTTTGCCCTTGCGGCCACCCTGCTCTCCCACATAAAAAAAGCTGGTGAGAGCAAAATCCTCATTTAAATATGGTGGTCTCCACCAACTCAGCGTCTGTTATCTCAGCAGGTAACAGGATATCGCTCGCTCTTTAGTGTTCTTTATCAGAGATCTTAGGGAATCAGGGCCAAGATGTCAGTAAAAGTTCTATTCATGGGAAGGAGGTTGTGTGTATCCAATATGCATTTGATAAAGAAAGTGAATAATCCAAAGAAATTGTTGGTATGGCTTGTTTTTAAAGGGTTCTAAAGCTATAGTGAAACTAACAAAGACGCCTCTGTACAAATCATGATAAAGAAACATTTGTTTAAGTACCACTGATTTGGATTATATATTTATATTCATGGATTCTTGATTTTAAACATCTAACAGAAAAAAACAAATTCTCTTTTTATCTGACTAGTACAGAGTCTGTCAGAAGTATGTATTAATATAGTGGGAGGGGCTTAAGTAGAGTTTGAAGGTTGGACGTACAAAGAAGTGTACATACTCTGTACTCTGTTGTGTCTTAAAGGGCTATATTTGCGGGTGCAAAGTAAAACAGCGTGTGCAAATACCCTGGTTTAATTCTATGGGACATGAACATGATAAATTAGTTTATTTTTTTTTTTGTTTGGTGTATTTTTCTGTAATGTATGTTTTTTGGAGTTATTATGTGTATTTTTGTATCTTTCTGATGTCTTTTTGTGCATTTTTGTTTAATTATGGTGTTTTTTGTATCTTTTTTGGTGTACTTTTGTGCATTTTTGTTGTCATTCTGTGTATTTTTGTTTTTTAATAAATATTTAGTTTTGTGTATTTTGAGTCATTTTCATATTTTTGTTGTTGTTTCGTGTATTTTTCTGTAATATATGTTTTTTGGAGTGATTTTGTGTGTTTTTGGAGCCTGTTTGTATATATTTGTGCATTTCTAATGTCATTTTGTGTACTTCCTGTATGAATATTGTTTACTTTTTTTGTTTTATTTTACTAAATTTAGCATATTTTTATCATGAATTCCTTATGTGTGGTGAGGGCGTGTTTTGAGATGTGTGTGTGCGTGTGAGTGTGTGCGTGCGTGTGTGTGTGCGTGCATGCATGCGTGTGTGTGTGTGTGTGTGTGACTCGCTACCGGTCCATTGCAGTGTGGGACTTCTCTTCATCTCTGACAAAGTTTCAGGTCGAACAGATACCGCGTCGGGGAGATTTTCGCTCCACAAACACGCACACACACAGACCTTTTTTGCTCTTATTAGTAGATTATTAGTAGATAAGACTAATCTAAACATTTTATTTATTCATTTATTTTTTTACATACATATTTGATCCTTTACTGTGTTTTATGATGATGTCTTTCACTTGGGAGGATGATTGCCTTCCTACTGCTTTCAAGCCAACAACGTCTACTATTACATCTTATATGTTAGCACTCATGATAATTAGTCCTGGATGCCTAGCTGTACTTGCAACTTCATTATTTGGATCACTAGTCCATAACTGTGTCATTAACATCCAGCCATGAAATTGTAAGTCTATGATGTGGAAGTTTTCGCTAATGTTCCTATCTGCTCAACCTTTCTAGACTTCACCCTGTTGGTTTATTATGGTCGAGGCTTTTCTCACTTGTCGTTTATGTCGTGATCGTCGGCCTTCTGATTCCCACTTCTTTCACGAAGCAAGAAATATTCTCCTTCAGGTCAGTGTATCAGAGGGTTGTGTTCTTATCTCAGGATATCATTGGTTTGTGCATTAGTGTTAATAATACTGACCCTGGACATGGAAACGAAACAAAATATGATCTACTTCCTTTTAGCTTTATACCATTACCATCACTTTATTATTTGCTTTCCTCCAAGCTGTATTCCTATTTTATTTATTTATTTTTTTTCAGATGTGTGTGTACAACCTTAGTTTATATACAGAAGCTGAGTTCCCCAGTATAATCAATAGCAGACACAGGTAACTGGCTGTGCAGGGGCCACAAATGCGATTCTTGGACTTATTTTCGGGCGACTTTTAAAGTAAACAAAACAAAATGACTCAAATTATACAACAAATACAAACAAACAAAATCAGCAAAAAGCACAAAAAGACAAAAAAAAAAAAAAGATTAAAAACACATTTAAAGACAGCAGAAATCTACAAAATGACAAAAACTAAATATTTAAAATGACAAAAAAACAAAACACAAAAATGACATAAAAATACACATAAATAACTGAAAACATAAAAATGACAACAGTAATACACAAAAATTACTTCAAAAAACACAAAATGAGAACAAAATTACACAAAGAAACTACACAAAATAGCAAAAAATACCCAGCATTACTCCAAGGACCTGTACTACAAAGCTGGATTTCTTCTTATCGCGCTAACTTGCTGGATTTATTTGGTGTGTGGTGTGCTATGCCATTGGCTAACTTCTGACCTAGCTAAACTGCCATGCTAGCTTAGGCTGGACTACATGGTTGGGACCAGGTTTTGTACTGGCTAAGATCTGAGGGAGTACAAAAGCCCCGCCTCCTGAAAATGACCTGCCCATTGTTAGAAGATCCTGGTTGGTGCAGATCTGACATTCCTGCCTGAATTCCTTTCTTCCTGCTTTTTCTGCAGCAACAGTGTTGTTTTTGGTCTTAATCATGCATTTTTTATATTTTCATTTTTTTTTTTAAGAATTATTCTTCAATTGTCATGTAAATTGCTTTACACAGTTTCTTCGTGTTTGTGGTTGGTCTGAAGCTGCAATCTCCACCCCTGTCACAGGAGTGTGCATGTGTTCTGTCTATAATCATCTGGCTTAAGTGACCATGTTGATAGCCTGTTTTGTAGTACAGGTGCTCTGTGATGAAGAATATTTGATTAAGTGAGATATCCTGGATATATTTATCCAGCTTCAGTACAGGCCCCAAAAACACACAAACTATCAACAAAAACACAGAGGACATCAACTAGCACACACAATTACAACAAGAATACACAGAATGACTCATAAAAGAATCAGAATCAGTTTTATTGCCAAGCAGAGTTTTTAGACAATAGGAGGACAATATAAAAAGAATTTTACTTGATAGAAGTTGTGGAATTAAAAAAAAATAAATAAATAAATAAATAATGTAATAATAATAATAATAATAATAATAATAATAATAATAATAATAATAATAATAATAAAAGACATACAAAAACAGCAAAAACACACAGAATGTCTCTCCTAACACACAAAACGACAGAAAAATCAATTAAAAACCATCCAATACAACATAAAAAATACACAATACAACATCAAAAACACACACAAATCCTATTCTTTCATGTATTAATGCTCAGATTAGTTATTTTTTGAAATAATTTTATGAATTTAGATAATGTGGTCCTTGGTTCAGACATTCACATTTTTTGTGGCCCCTTGCTGTGATAAGAGTTGACCATCCCTGAATGCAATAAACAGAGTGACGAGATTAAAAAGCCTGTTCCATTTGCATTAACATGTCACATCTATGCCTACGTTATCTGGCAAAAGTCATAATCAGTTCAAATTTGATAGGAATATCATGTAGTTAGTTACCAGTCCAATGTTGTACGCACAGAATAAGCACTTGATTAAAATTATGAGGAAAACCATTACATTGGTTATAAACAAAGGAAATCACATCATACGCCGTCTGGTGTATTTTACGCTTTCTTTGATAGGCTCGTAATTGCCATCGTGGTTTGACAATGGCAGCTTGTGAGATCTGATGGTTAGCCTGTGTGCGTGCTCGTGTGTGTTTGTGTGTGTCACTGCCAGAAGCATAGCAGGGGCCAGTGAAAAAGTGTATGATGTGATAGCAAACAGTGTGTTGTGGGGAAACGTGTGCTTATTAGTGTGCCGGTACAGAGGTATGGCAGCCTTACAAGGTCAAAATTATACTTTGACTTGTGAATGCTAATTAAATTACTGGCGGTGTCCCGTCAGAGGGCACGCAGAGCAATAGACCCTGCTAAAGGAGCTTTACACAAGCTTTACAAGCTGGACAATTTGCAAAATGAGCTTGGACGTTGGCATGCCATTGCAAAACTGTCAAGTCGAATGGATTTCACTTATTTTTAAATTGTAATGTAAAGGATTATCTATAGAAATACAGGATTTTCTTCTCGGGCAAATGTCCCTGACACTCTAAAAAGAGGCGTGTGGCCCATGAGTGCCAAATGAGCACCTCTACTGTTGGCTAAATGTGCTACTGTTCGTCTGTCATTGTGATTGTGGCTGTGAGACTTATTACGAAACTCAATTTAGTCATGCACACAATATTATTGGCCCATTATTGGTATCGGCTGATATGGGCTTTAGAATCAAGTATTGGATATCGGCCATTCCGTCATTGTAGTTAACCGATATAATAACAAGCTTTGCTTCCTTGATTAAAACATAGACATCATTATATACAAGTAGACGTCTCGTCGCCTGTGGAGAGGCGTGACTAAGCTCCGCCATCTTGTGTGTGTGAAGCAGACTGCAATGTTGAATTATTCAATGAATTTACAGGTTTCCAAACGGTTTAATTTTCCCCTCATATGTGAAACAGAATGCATGGATCTTGTAAAAATACTGTTTTTACTCTCAAATACAAGTATTTTTCGCACAAGGAATGATTACTCATGTTACATTGTTGTCAGCTTCATCTTTTGCATTTTTCAGCGCCAATAGTAAATAAGTGTGAGTGTGTGTGTGTGTGTGTGTGTGTGTGTGTGTGTGTGTGTGTGTGTGTGTGTGTGTTTGTGTGACCATAGCCTCTTTGGCCCCAAGGCGAGATTTTCTTTTGGCGCCCCCTTATACAGCTTTTTTTTTTAATACAAAGTAATTTATATTTACATTATTGTTATATAATTATTATAATATGTTATATAATTATTATCAGAATAATTTCTAACACTTGCATAGTGATCTTCACCATATCCACAAAGACGTTTTACATATGGAGAAAACATGAGCAAAATTACTTTTTTGACATTTTATTTAATTTTGATAAAAGGGTTTCACATACACAAAAGAACACAAACAAGTAAATAAAAGCCAATTTAAATATCTTAGTAACACATTCAAAATACACATTTTTAATATTATTAGAGTAAGTCATTGCACGAAAACAAGCTACAGATAAAAAATAGATAGATAGTGGTGGGTTGGCTGATCAAGTATTATTTTTAATCTAAATACTTATGATTAAAATGTTTTACTATTGACATGCACATTTTATGAAAAGATGCAAAACTTCCAGATTTAACATAACAATACTAAAATTGCATTAATGAACACACATCAACTTAAACAATTGCAGTTCACAGAGGTATTGCACAAATAAACTATTTAGTAAAAATAGTTTCATTTTCTAATGGTGATTTATAAAGCAGCTTTAATTAACATAAGCTAAAAAAAAAAAAAGCCCCATCCATCCATCTTTTAGTCCAGCCCAGTTTATTCTACTGGTTTTCCTGCCAGAGATGTCATTGATGAGTGTGTGTAGGGTGAAATTATCAGCCAAATTAGTTGCAAAATATTGAATATCAGCAAATAAAAAAACAAAAAACAAATATTATGCAACTCTAATCGAAATGCATTTAAAATAAAGATTTGATTTGCAATTGTTTCAATATAATACGGTTTATCATTGTGGGTTTTTTTTTTTAATTAAACCTATTTTTGCATGAGTCGATAATAAGAAAATGTTCTCTGCTGTGTAACATTTGCATAATTTTTTTGATAATTAAGCTCAGACTATTGTAATTTGTTTTTATGTTATTATGTTCTTTTTTTTGTTTCAATGTCATCCCTAACCGTTCCCTTACGCCTGTATTTAAGTTTTCTGCCTAAACACAAGCTTAAAGGAAAAATGTATCTATCACTGTGATAGTACTGTCCAGGTTCTACTTATTTATTTATTTTATAGCCTAATCTTAATGTTTTTCTTTTTTTTTTTGTCACTGATGTAATGGTTTTGCTCATGTTGTGCCACACTTGTTTTATTATTATTATTATTTTATTTTTTTTTTATTGACAAATACATACAAGAGTAAACAAATATGGCATTTTACAATTTACAGCAAAATACCAAAATTAAGAACTTGCTGAGGAAACAGCAACTTAAAGCAACTTCTAATTTGTTCAAATCACTCAAGATTAAACAGTATTACGGTAAACAATCATAGAAAACTAAATACAGCAATAAAATCAAACAGGAAAAATTGCTTGTGCATATTTGGAACAAATAAAAATAATAAAATAAAATAAACAATGTAAGCAAATCAATCAAGATGTCATTTCTTTAGAATAAAAGGGAAAAAACCAGTAATGAACAATAAACTTCGAGGCAATCCTTGACGGAAGGAGACATTTAAATCAATTCTCGCTATTTTACGGTAGCTAATTAACAAATATTGAAACACTTTTACAATATTTGTAAAAAAGTGTTTTGCTATTTGTATTTGTATTTTTTTTTTTAATGTGTATATTCGTTTTCAAAATTGTAAATTTGTTGTGGCATTTGTAAAAGTGTTGCAATAAGTTATACATGTGTTTTGCATTTCTCAGCCACCGTACTATCTAGTTTAGTGGAAAATTTTGTTAGAGTATCATATATTTTTGTGCTTTTACGTCTTTTAAAGTTTTTAAAGCTTTCCTATACAAGTAAAAAAAAAAAAAAAAAAAAAACATAAAACAATACATTTTGATTTTAATACTGTATTTGCTGCCACACTTGTTGTCAACCTACCGATTCAATAAAGAAAACAATAATAGAAATGTGAGCACATGATTGGCTGTTGATGAGAAAGGGGTGGGGGCTCTCTGATTGGCTGAAAGCACCCGGATGTTCCGCCGCGCAGATGTCACCTGACTTTTGCGCACGCACTTCCTGAAAGTCTCCAGCTGGTGCCTGAAAAGACCCAACATGGCTCCTAAAGTTGAACAGTTGACGGTCTGCTGGCTACTGTTGCTGTGCCTCGTCAGACCGGCGGAGGCTTACGACGCGGGAGACGCGCTGGCTTTGCTGCTGTGCTCCGTCCTCACCGGGGTGGGGTTCTGCGCTTTCCTCGGATGGTACGCACGGAGGCGGAATGAGCAGCTGTGACCATCATGATGATGATGATGATGATGATGACAGTTTTACTTCTGTCCTGCTGATGTCCTCTTTTTAAACCGAACCCCATCGTCCCCATTGTGGCTGATGTAAACTGTGCCTTATTGGATTGAACGTGGAAATCTCAACATGGACCACGTGACCGAATCATCCCGGAAGTGGAAAAGCAGGAAGAACTGTTTGTTTTCCTCTGCTCTGTCTGCTAAAGGACTGACATCTGGGTTACACTTACTCTCCTGCTTTGGACAATAATTTATGTTCTTTTGTTCTAACTTTCTTTACCATTTTTTTCAATTAAACAAATGGCATTGTTTCTATCTCTCTTTTTTTTTTTTTTTTTTTTTTTTTTTTTTTTTATTATTTAAGTCTAAACTGATTGATCTCCCTATACAGCTCAATATCACGCCCACCATGTTTAGATTGTATGCCCCTACTTTTATATTTAATTATTAATATTCCAAAGCACTTTCATTGTATTCTATTTCAAAATGTCCTTTTTTATTGTATAAAATCAGAATAAAAAACGAAACCCTAACAAAGAAAGAAATGAAAAATGAATTGTATGATTAAGTAAAAGACTGTTAAATAAATTAAAAAAAATATGCAGGAATTTTGTAGAACATTTCAAAATGGCCCAAAAAATGAGTTGGATATTTTTGTCATGAGGGTGACAATAAGTTAAATAGGTGTTTAATATTTTATACCATTTTATCAAAGATTGGAGATTGGACACAAAATTACAGATACATGTTAAAAACAAAAAGAAAACAATAAATCCAAAGATATAAATATATATATATATATATAATACATCATTTTAGGCTGTTAAATAATATGAAGTTATCATATTTGAAATGTTTAATGCAGTATTTTTCAACTTTGGGGTCGCTTGAAATGTCTAATAATTGATAAAAAAATAAATAAATTTGGAATGTCCCGATACAACTTTTTCACTTCTGATACGATACCGATATTGCAGCCTTGAGTGTTGGCCGATACAATATCAGCACGAATCATTCATACTTTTATTACTTTTCCTGTAGTGTGGAATATTAGAAAAGGCTAAATTATTATTTAAAAAAAACCAGACACATTCATTATAAACCAATGGATTACGTATATTTAACCTTATAAAAAACAATATTCTATGATTGAATAAAATAGAAGATATTGAAAAAAAGAAATCCAAAAAAGCAATATGTATTATATCGGAGATTTTAGATGCAGTCTGATAAAATCCGATACTCATTTTCTGGCTGATATCAGACAGCTATCCAATATCTTTATCGGATCGGGACACCTCTAAAAATACATTATTATTCTTTTTCAAATCAAAACACAATCTTAAACAAATGTATTTTATACTTTCACTTTGTCAGATATAATATATATTATTAAAAGATAAAAACAAATATATATGTTGATAATTGAGTCAGTTTTTGTGGGTTTTAATGAACACAAAACCTTTAATAACATTCCATGGTGTTAAATAGAAATCCAATTGACCCATATACAACTATATTATCACACAAAATCTGTATGTGTTTGGTTTGTCAACGCTTTATTATATATTTGGTGTTTTTAGACAGTGGTGTGTTTACTTGTTTAATCCCCTAAAAGGCTTTGTTTACACATTTCTACACTTTTCGCATCAGATCTACCTGCGGGAGGGTGCTACACAGATATCAGCAAAACTTTGACCTTGGCTTCAGCTTATTATTCATCAAAGGTACAATATCAGCCTGAATCACACATACCTTTATTACTTTTATTGTGGTGTGATGTTCGAAAAGGCTTAATGTTGTATTATAAAAAAGATATTACTTCTTAATATTTTTATTTTATTTATGTATTTGATTGGGACAGTGCATGTTAACGGACATACATGAATGTAAACATGCCAGATTGTAACTGGGGTCACAAAGGGCTGGGGTCACATGGGGCTATATACAAAAAAGACAGTAAACCATACACAAAAACCAAAAGTTCATAGTGCCACACACCAGGTTAATTCATTTAATACATACAAAGACGGTTATGATCATATTTTTTTAATCTCATGAAGCAAGAATAGTTTGGTGACAAAAATGCACATAGTTTATTTTGAGTTTTCAGCGTTTGGTTTTATAGTAGAAGATTCGTGTTTTATTAATACTTAAATTGATGCTAAGGATGCAGCAAACGCTGTTTTGCTGCAGTGGTATATTATGTTCTCAACATACTTTTATCTTTATTTTTTCTTAAATTGAATTTAATACATTTAAATAAAAAAGGTCCATATAAGTATATGAATAGGATTGTTGAAATTAATCAATCAGAAAAAAAATCTGAATAAATCATTGATTATTTCATTTGCACATTAAACAGGGATTTCAACTTTAAACAGTATTACAGCCTCACAAATGAAACACTTGTTTCTATTAATATACATTCTGTTCGGTCTGTTTAAGATGCAAAAAAAAAAAAAAAAAAAAAAGGCAAAACCAGACTCCAGAACCCTGTAATCATCTGGATAAGCAGTTATAGAAGACAGATGAATGGCCTGATTTCACTCTGAACTGTAGTCGTATCTCCAACCAAACATCACCATAAATGAATGTCTTTAACTATCTAAGCACATGCACAGTGAGCACTGGCTATATGTCATATCAGTAACCAATCTTAGCTGATTTCCTGCATGTATGATGACGCGTAATTCACGCCTGAATTTTGTGCGTTTCACTGCGTGTGCTGCTTGTGGCTTATTGAATCATCATCCTCTTGTTGCATTCCCCATGACATCACAGCTTTCCATACATGCTTGGAAAATCAAGTCCTATGAATTTATCATGCTGCCTGCGCAGAATGAACAACAGTGTGCAAAGTGGTTTTCAATTATGTATACAGTACGTACTGTAGAAGGGAAGTCATGGTAGCAGACTGCCTGGTTTAACCCTTCACTGTTGAACATAACTATTAACATCCTGACAGTTTAAACATGTATGAACTGGGGGAAACTACTGTGAGACACGTCAGCGCTGCACGCTTTAATACAATTGGCATCACAATCTTGAGGAAAGGTTAAATGAGGATGAAAATGTCAATAGAAAAAAAACCAAGTGTGAACATACATGAAGTTTGCCCCCTTCATGGTCAAAAGTTTTCATTACAGTTGTGAAACCAGGTTGAAACGTTATTCAGATTTTTTTTAAAATATATATATAAAATAGTTTTCTGCTGCTTCGATTCTAACATATTACTGTTAGTTTCATGTCACAGATGTTAGTTCTACCTCAGGTGTGTAGTATACGTTTTCAGTGAAATGGTCTCAAACTTTTAAGACTTTAGGTTGGTTCTTCTTCTGTTGCACAATTCTTCTTCACAATGTAAATGGTGAAGCCTGATTTTATCATCAATTTACAACTAATCATTTTGGCATTATTGTATGTTACAACACATTGTGGTTGGCGTGAACCTCGAGGTGAACAGATGTTAGTTCTACCTCAGGTGTGTAGTATACACCTTTTTGCAGTGACATCAGGATCCGGGACACTTGACCGAGCAATGCCCGCTGCCATTTTAAGAGGGGTATGCTTTTGCTTGACAACCTCTATTTACGCTATTTACCGTGGACAACACAAAGGTTTTACTCAATGTCTTACGAATATTTCAACAGATTATTTATTTATTTTTTAATTATTATTACATTAAAATACGGGATATTTAAAGGAAAATACTAATAAGGGACGATAACGTGAAAGAGGGGTAAATACGGGGGTTTCCCAGCCAAAACGGGATACTTGACAGGTATGTTTATTCCCCCTTTTTTTTCTCATGGCCCATCCCAGCGGCCCACCGAGGAAATCCCCGGTGTCCCCATACGCAAGTCCGCTCTTGCCTGTTACCAAGCATTAAGAATAATGGCACGACTCACGCGAATGCCAACAACCGACACGCTCTGTTCAGAACTCGATTCCGATTCGGTGACATTAAGAATGTCAGCCAGGCGTGGTTATGACAGCCAAATACTACGCAGGATTTGGGCATTCTATAGTAAAAATCTGCCAGACTGCAAGATCTCTACCGTGTTGTCAACGGTTAATGGTGGTTGTCAAGCAAAAGCATAACCCTCCTAAAATGGCGGCGTACGTTGCTAAGTCAAGTGCTGATGTCACGTAAAAAGGTGTATAAGTTTTAAGTGAAATGGTCCCAAACTTTTGAGACTTTAGGTTGGTTCTTCTTCTGTTGCACTATTGTTCTTCACAATGCAAATGATGACGCGACACTGCACCCAGCAGTTCATGTATGGAACTGCAGCAGATATGAAGCCGAAAGCTGTGGCAGCTTTCGGCTTCATGGCCTGATTTTACAACATTAAACGACACGTTGACGCAAATTTTATTCATCAACATTATCAATTATGTCACTAATCATTTTTGCATTATTGTATGTGTTATAACACATATTGGTTGGCGTGAACCTCGAGGCGGTCTATATATTTAAATCTATTTTTTCTTTTCATTACATTTCTACACTCAACCATTACTGAGTAAATTATTATTATTTTTATTATTTTTTTTGTTGTAAAATGATCAACGGACATTGTAAAACTACAAAAAAATGAAATGACCAGAGAATAATCAAATGCATGACATCACAGCCGACCAACCAGATTATACCTAATGCACTGCGCCAAAACAGCATTGAATGGAGGTTATTTTCTCAGTTTTACAGTTCATAAATTTAGCTATACTTAAAGCTTGGGAATCTTTTTATTTTTATTTGAATTCATTGGTATTAGTGTATTTAAAAAAAGAATTGTACATTTTGACAAACCTTTTATTTTATCCAGATGCCTTTGTGGAAAAAAAAAAATTGCGATCCAAATGTGCAACATTTGGTAATTTAATTGAACTACTTCTTACTTGTACTTGAGTATTTTGTATGCGACTTACTTGTACTTGAGTACAATTTCAATCAAGTAACAGTATTTCTACTTGAGTAGGATGTATCAGTACTCTTTACGACTCTGCCTATGAGTGTGACCCAGATCAAACCCGAATGAGTTTTTGTGTGATTTATTGATGTTGAGCTGTTTTTGTCTGGTGATCTGAGGGTAAAAAAAAAAAATTTAAAAAAAAGTATGATGTAGAATTTAGCTGTTTCGGGAGGGGTGAGAAATCATTTTTGTACATATATACATATAACACTTATAAGTTCATTGTAAATTTTGCTCTCTCTCTTTCTCTCTCTCTCTCTCTCTCTCTCTCTCTCTCTCTCTCTCTCTCTCTCTCTCTCTCTTTATATGTATATATATATATATATATATATATATATATATATATATATATATATATATATATATATATATGTAGATATATATTATTTTTGTGTGTACATCGTTCTCTGTCACACTTGACTTGAAGCTGTTTTGAATTGAATTGGAAAGAGAGAGAGAGAGAGAGAGAGAGAGAGAGAGAGAGAGAGAGAGAGAGAGAGAGAGAGAGAGAGAGAGCTGGAGGGGGGCGGGGCCACTGCTGCTGCTGCTGCAACAAGAGACAAGACGCGCCTTGGATCACAAATAGGATGCAGGGCGCATGCGCACTGCGCTCCGTTTATTACTGGAGGATATTCACCGTGGAAGGGGAAAAAAGGGCACAGGACACATTTCAGGCTTTTTTATTACGACCAAAAAAACACGACTTCTGCAATGTAAATAACCATCGGGAGGAACCAGGGTTGGATTATCAACAGGTAGGGCTTTGACTGATCGTACGGTCGGTGTGTCACCCCCCCATACCCATCCTCCCCCCCCGTCTCCCCTCCTTTTTCTCGGCCTTGGTTCGTGTTGCTGGCTGTGCAGTTCATAGCGGAGACTTGGAAATGGTTCTAGACTAATGGACGTGTGCGGATCGGCTACAGTGTTGTGCTTCAGCCAGTGGTCGAATGGAATTATAAAAGACGATGTTTCACCAAAAAAGGACTTAAAGACGCGTAAAAATGCTCCACTGACAATCAGAGGACGCGTACAAAACGTGTAAGTTGACTAATATCGTTATAATGATTTGAATTAATCATCCCCAAGATGTGTTTTGATGAAGAATATGTGTCATTTTACAGTATTTTCACCAGAAGAGATTTTTTTTTTCCATCGTTTTCTTTCCATAAATATACATGAATCCATCCGTAATGATCAACCCACCCGCGCATTAAAAAAAAACAACACAAATGCGTCTTTAAATAATGCACCTATTTTAAATAACTACTTATATAATTGCTGTAGTTGATCCGGATTAATCGACAGTCCAAATGAAAATACTGCTCATTATCAGTAACCCCCCCCCCCCCCCCCCCCTCATAATCCAGTTATAACCCATAATCGCGCACAAACAAAGATGTTTTATTAAGTGTCCGCGCACCGTCGATTTGCTCACGAGTTTGTTCAAAGCACATCTACGGATTTTTATTTTGTATTTTTTTTTTTCAGAGGCTTTCCTCTGTGTGTCTGCAGGCTGCTGCATGGCTTTGATCAACAACAGCTTATTTCACCTAATGTATCACTATGCGCCGAGTAGGTTTCTTAAATCTGATTCCCACCCCCCCATCATTAATTCATATGTGTGAGCCAGTTTTTGGATGAAAGGATGCGGTTTGTTTTTATGGCTATAGCTGGACTGCATTAATGTATGCTGTTTATTTAGAGATAAATCAAAACCATGAGTAAAAAAAAAAAAAAAAGTGTCATTGCAGCTCAGGATTATTGCTGAAGTCTGATTATAATCCTTGTCATTTCTGTGTGTTTGTCTATAGAGTCATGGCTCAGGCAGAGCGCAGCCCACAGCCAACAAAAAAATGTCAAATAATTAGATAAGTGACAGGAGAAAAATCAATGTTTACCATGTTCTATAGATGCTACTGCAGATAGATAAATAATACAAAAAAAAAGAAAAACCAATGCAGAATTTGTTTGGGATTATACATACTGATGGGTGGATGGTATTTTTCAGGGATTTCATGAGGTGTGATGAGACAAAGGAACAAAGGATGCCTTAGAGGAGAGGTTGCCTATATGCCTGGAAACCTCTTCAAAGCACACCGCCAAATGGATCTAAACACACCCCCTGCCACATCATCTCGATCATGATACTCGGCTGAAGCTATTCCGCTATCTTTATGATCCCTCCTCCATCTATGGCGAACTATAGCCATGCAGGGGACCACACCATCTTGCAGAATATCTCTCCTCTCGCAACGTTCCTCAAACTGACCTCTCTGGGTTTCATCATTGGCGTCGGTGTCGTCGGAAACCTCCTGATCTCCATCCTGCTGGTCAAAGACAAGAGCCTTCATCGAGCGCCCTACTATTTCCTGTTGGACCTGTGTGCCTCTGATATCCTACGCTCTGCCATTTGCTTCCCCTTTGTCTTCACCTCAGTCAAAAATGGATCTGCCTGGACCTACGGCACGTTGACCTGCAAAGTGATTGCCTTCCTGGGTGTGCTCTCCTGTTTCCACACGGCTTTCATGCTGTTCTGCGTCAGCGTCACCCGTTACCTGGCCATTGCCCATCACCGTTTCTACACCAAGAGGCTGACTTTCTGGACGTGCTTGGCGGTTATCTGCATGGTCTGGACCTTGTCGGTGGCTATGGCGTTCCCGCCGGTGCTGGACGTGGGGACTTACTCTTTTATCCGGGAGGAGGACCAGTGCACATTCCAGCACCGTTCCTTCAGGGCCAATGATTCCCTAGGCTTCATGCTCCTGTTGGCGCTCATCCTTCTCGCCACACAGCTAGTTTACCTCAAACTCATCTTCTTCGTCCACGACCGTCGAAAGATGAAGCCTGTCCAGTTCGTGCCTGCTGTCAGTCAGAACTGGACTTTCCACGGGCCAGGTGCTAGCGGGCAGGCGGCGGCCAACTGGTTGGCTGGATTCGGTCGAGGCCCCACCCCGCCTACATTGCTAGGCATCCGACAGAACAGCAATGCAGCGGGCCGCAGGCGACTTCTGGTATTAGACGAGTTTAAAACAGAGAAGAGGATTAGTAGGATGTTCTACATCATGACGTTTTTGTTCTTGGCCCTGTGGGGGCCGTATCTGGTGGCCTGCTACTGGCGGGTGTTTGCACGGGGCCCTGTAGTTCCTGGAGGCTACCTGACAGCGGCGGTGTGGATGAGCTTCGCCCAGGCGGGGGTTAATCCTTTCATCTGCATCTTCTCCAACAGGGAGCTTCGGCGCTGCTTCAGCACCACACTCCTCTACTGCAGAAAATCCAGGTTACCAAGGGAACCCTACTGCGTTATATGATGGTATAGCTGTGGGTTTTTTTCTCCATCTATCTCACGATTACCCTGATTGATCTTGATCTGGGCTTACTCCCATTGTGAAGCGCACTCTATCTTTCTGTCTGAAATTTTTTACATCCTCCAGCTTTATCTTTTCCACCGTCACCTAAACCTTTTTTTCAAAGGTAGAAGGTGGACTTCCAATCGCAAAAGCTCCGTCTGGAGTGATTGGATATGATGAAGCACTTCAAACTATTGAGGAATACACGGGAGGTTGGGATCCACCTCCTGTGTTTATGTTTTAGTAAACAGACATTGTGTGGAACGCTAACCCAATGCAGCCAAGCAAAAAGTTAAGAAATTAATGATAAAAAGAAAGAAAGAAAGTAAATTTAAAAAAAAGAAGAAGAAAAGATGCGAACAGTGAAAACAAAATCTCTTGCTTTTGGATATTTTCATGGTAAACGACGTAGGTGCGAAATACAAACATGAAACGAAAAAAAAAGAGCATAAAACAAAGAAATGATACCTCTCAAGGAATCACTGGAGATGTTTTACATTTTAAAAGTTGCACTAAAAAGAAGATGTATAGATAGTTTCTTTTTTTTTTTTTTGGTTTGTTTTTGGTGAACACTTTCCAGTTGTATCGCAAAGGCAACGTTTTTTTTTTCTTTTTTTTTTTCTTCCCCCTCCCCCTCCCTCCAAACAACAACAGACAACACAATCGCTGTATGTAAAGCAAAACTTGGTGACTGTTGGAATACATCATCAGCAGAGGATAAAATGGTTTTAATGTAAGTTAAATCTTTTTCATTTACTGGGCGGGGAGGTGGTGGGGTCCAATTGATGGAGGTTTATAATGTGTGGTTTTAAAGTTGCAACTGAAAACTAGAACTTATTTCTTGTAGTTTAATGATCCTTATGTCCCCTTGTGTCTGGCATTGTTATTTTCTTAACACTTTTTTTTATAAGAAAAAGAAGAAAGAAAAAAAAAAACAAAAAAAAAAAAAAACTGAAGATGAAGTGATGTTTGGACATTTTAAGTTGCATTAAAAAAAAAACCTTGTGCTTAAAAAAAAAAAAAAAAAAAAAAAAAACGATTTTGAAGACGTAGTTAAATGTTACATCATATCCATGTACCTAAACACTATCATATTGTTACAGTATTGCTGATGCCACTCCGGGTGTTCCTGCCTTAATAGTTATGATATTGTCATGTTTTCTTTGTTGTTTATTCCTCATTTACCCCCCTAAAGATATGTTTTCAAAGACATTTTATTGTTTCCCCCCCCCTCCAACATAAGCATAAAGTGCATGTCCATTTTTTTGAAAGCTGGTTCACCCCCAGGCGCATCACAGTCCAAACACTGAGCAGCCCATTTTTTACCCCCCACCCCCTGCAATGGTTTGCTGCACCCCACAAAGTGCTCAGAGCACAGGGAGTGTATGTCTGTGTGGAAGCGTGTGTGTGAAAAAAAGAACGATTGTGTGTGTGTGTGTGTGTGTGTGCGAGAGTCAGTGATTACATGCATATCACCGCAAGGATGTGTATGGATCAGACAACAGTCACTTCAAGACCAGAGCCTTAGTATGAAATCTTGCACAATTTGTAAAAAATACAATAAAAAAAAGACAAAAAAAGAGAGACATTTAAGGCACACCGTCTTGTTTCAACTCTCCCTGCATTTGCTCTCGACTGATTGTTTTCGATGATTTACTTTCTCTCTCTTGTGGCCATTTTAATATTTATTATGTATTTCTTTTTTGTATATTTAGAGATAAATTGTGTGTAAGTCCCGAATGTGAGTACAGTTTCCATTCGGATTGCATTTGCTGAAATTTAACTGTGTAATTTGTTGCTTTTTTGAAAAATAAAGAAAGTTTCCATTTTGCACAAACTGTTTATTTGTTTTTATGAAAACCCCAGTCCCTTAGGGTCTACAGTGTTGTCATAGCAACAGCTGACAATTGTTACAATAGAAGCGATTTGGTGCAAAGATGATTGGTCGATTGTTGCATATAAAGTGATAAATGTTTTATTTTCTCAACTGAACTGTTGATAATTTGTTCATATTTACTTAATTTCAATGGAGTGTATCTGAAACTTTGGTCTTTTTAAAATCATTACTGTAATATTGAAAAGGGCATTTTACACTTCACTGAATACTTTATGAATACTGCTTTCTTTTGTTTTGCACTGTGTGTTTTTTTTAATGAGGTTTTCTGCAAACTGAGTCCTGGGTGCAGTTTCTCTGAACTACGTTTGTGCAAAATGTGTCATTGAATATGAAATGCCTTTGACATTTAATGGGAATATATCCTCTGGCAAGCGGCACAGACTGCTATCACTGTATTTCAAATGCAATATGTTTAACTTCTGGATGGAATAATGGCAAACCTCTATGGATTGATACCTTTACACTGAGCCTTGTGGCTAGAAATGACATAACAGTATGTAACAGTAAAGGACAGTTATGTGAATAAATGTCCTTTACTTCTCTCAAACTGAAAATATGGAAACGAAAACCATGGCGAAAATGGTAAAAGTTGTGTCATTAAAATGTTTCAAAAGTCGGAAATACATTTAACTCATGGTGAACAACAGAAATTGAATATATTTCTGTTGCAGACCTACACTTCTATTGAGAGAATTCCCAAATATTGGGTTTTTCAAAATTGAAAACCTTACTATGACTTATTTCAACATTATTTAAACTCTAATATGACATTATTGTGAAGATAGTCAATTTTAAGTTCCTAAACATAAGTATTGACTATATAACAAGGTACTACAGTCTTGTTATTGTCATATTCAAACAGTTTTAAAAAAATGTGACATACAGTTTCAATGATGTTATATATTAAAAAAAAAAAAAACTCAACAGAAAACCACTTTGAAGCTTAATTCACAGTTATATATCAATG
Organism: Gouania willdenowi; assembly: GCF_900634775.1. Lineage (NCBI taxonomy): Eukaryota > Metazoa > Chordata > Actinopteri > Blenniiformes > Gobiesocidae > Gouania > Gouania willdenowi. Next base: position 15,681,545 of record NC_041049.1, read on the forward strand.
TTAGACAACCTCTTGACAAGATTTACAAAGTTGTGCCTGTTCTCCATGCAAACCCTGCCAGCCCTCTAGCTCCGCCTCTCTTTATGATTGTAAATATTGTTGTATTTTCTGTCTGTTTTTGGACAAAAGTGGAATTGTTTCATGGCCAATACAATCATTGGACATTAGAATAACATCAGTCAGCAGGTTTTTAACCAGAATCAGAAACCAAACATTTTCATCTGTTTTGCACTTTTCAAAATGTCTGATTATGTTGAGTTCCTGTGATCAAAAATGCATGACGGTAAAATAGGTTGCATACAGTATACCTCAGGCAATTTCATGGTGAAATGATCAATATTTATTTGAAGCACATTTTCCTTATGAGGCTGACAATTACTAGCTAATTTTGGACTGTCGTTACTTTAATGTGAGCGAATATGAGGCATAGCAAACACGTAACGGTGTGGTTTTTAAAAGTGTATTTCATCAATCTGTCCTTTCTGTTTATGTGTTTATTACATGCTAAAACAGTGCAATGCTTTTGCTAAAAAATAAGTCATATATCTCAATCGTTGATGTGAGGCTTTGTTAGCTTTCATTTATACTGACAGTGTAATTGTGCTACCTGAAACTGGAGCATGAAGCAGCTTCTTGCTTATGCATATTTTAACCTTATTCAGCAGTTGCAAATCACAAGTAGTGTCACTTCTGAGCACTGGCCCATTTTCTCTCATGTTCATTTGACTGCCCCAGTAATTCTGTTTCTCTGCTCGTCTGAGAGATGATGAGAGTCAGATGTGGCCGGATTGAAAACGGTTCATTCTGGCACTCGAGCTCACACTGGGAATTTTTTAGCCTTAAAAGATACAATTTCTTGCAAATTGTAGTCAAAACTGTTACCGTAAGACTACAACTGATTCTGTATGCTTTTCATGCTGTGGTATCAGGTTCATTTCAAGATAAGCAGAGTTTTTAATTGGCTTAGGCCAGTGTTTCTCAAATAGGGGTACATGTACCCCTAGGGCACACATAGACAACTGGCGGCCTGGGGGCCACATGTGGCCCTCAGTCTATTTTTCTATGGCCCTCAAAGCAAATCCCCAAAAATTGTAATTCAATAAGTTGGAAGGAATATGAAACCCAACATAATACACAAAGAACACAAATGCACAAAGTACACAAAAAATCCCCAAAATACACAAAGTAACTCATAAAACATAAAATAACAACAAAGACAGACACAGCAACCACCGAAACAAACAAAATGACTACAAATTGACACATTAACACAAAATGACAGAAAAATACAGAAAACAACAAATATATAAGTGACCCCAAAAATGTACAAATTGACAACAAAAATGCAGAAAATTACACAAAATTACATTTAAAATAACAAAAACACTCATGACCCCAAGGGGGTATGTTACGAAGCCAGATTACCTCTTATCACGCTAACGCCCAGGATTTAATCAGTGTGTGCTGGACTACAAAGCTCGCTAACGTCTTACGGAGCTAAATTACCTTGGTAACTTAGGCTGAACGGCTAGCCTGCTGGTTTTGCTCTCGCTAGGATCTAAGCGAGCGATAAGGTCCCGCCTCCTGACCAATCAGTTGTCTTAGAAAGCAAGCTGTCCAATAAAAGGTGATGTGTGAACACGTCACTGTGTGGATCTGATCTGAAAGTTGACAGGAGATGGAATGCATTCCTTTCATTTACTGATGACATCCTTTAGAAAAGATATAGAATTCAATCTGATGGCCTGATCTACAATCAGCTGATGAAGCCTGTGTCTTGATCGTATGCGCGGATGGGTGAAATCATAAATGAATTAATTATTATATGACTACACTCGTCCACGTATTCGGATCGAGACACAGGCTTCATCAGCTGACTCTGTGAATAGGTAAAAGCATCTCATTATTTATAATATTTATGATATTAATCCATTGAATGGGATATCCCATCCAATGGATTAATATCACAAATAATATCACGTTTTTATGCATTAACAGTGTCAGCAGCTTCATGTCTGGGTTATTCCATTCCTGCCTTTTCTGTAACAGTGTTGTTTTTTGGTCTGAATTATGGATTTGAGGGAGTATAAAAGCTCCTCCCACTACTGTGGCTCGTCGCTGTCACCATGGATTTAAATGAATGATATGTATTTAAGATCATAAGCTGTTCCTCCTGTGAACACGCTCACTCTGCCAGGTTTCTCCATTGTAGTGATTGGTCAGACGCTGCAATCTCCACCCCTTTTAGGTGAACGCTCACGTACCCAGGCTGAAAACACTTAAATTAGTGAGTTGTGATCGAACGTCGTAAAACAGCTCCTCTCCGACAGGGAATGTTTGGTTAGTTGAAGCCCGCTAACAGAGATTAATCCAGGACATAATTATCTAGATTTGTAGCATAGGGCCCAAAAACACACACAAAATGATTAAAAACTGACAAAACATCAAAACCACAAAAACAGACACAAAAAAAAAAATGAACAAAACCCATTTCCCCTCCTTTGTTAATGCTTGGATTGGTCATTATTCTAAATCCTGACGTGAATGTTTATCATGTGACCCTTGGATCTGATACAATCAAATGTTTGTGGCCCCCGCTGTGATAGAGTTGCCCATCCCCTAGTCTGGGGGTACGCGATGGCACTACTTGCAAGGGAGGGAGAGATGAAAATGAACAAATTAAATCATTAAAAATATGCTGTTTTATAATGTTTATTTTTTGTTAAAATTGATAATCATACTAAATATTACCAGCACCTCACAAAACGACAACAAAAACACACACAATAAGAGAAAAAATATACTGAATGATAAAAAGGACAGTAAGACAACAGCAAAATGCACAAAAATGACACCAAAAACACACGCTCTAAGAGAGAAAAATACTTACTATTACCAGAAACACACTAAACAACACCAGACACACAAAATGAGAGACAAAGACACAAAATCACTACAAAATTCACAAAAATAACAGATAAACTTGCAAAATGACATAAAAAACAAACAAACCACACCAAAAAACACACACACTGAGAGAGAATAATTTAAATGATGCCAACAACACACAAAAACAACAGCAAAAACACACAAAATAAAAGAAAAATATACTGAATGATAAAAAGAAAAGACAAACAACAACAAAATACGCACAATTTACACCAAAAACATATAAAATGATCTTGATTAGACCATGAACTGAAAGGGTCAGTCTTGATACGACACAAGGCGGGAAATTACAGGAAATGATAAAAAACTATAGAAATAAATCTATTCAGGAGGCACTAAATACTGTTTGTTTCTACTTATTTAAAAAATGACAATTTTTTAAATGTATGTTATCACTTGTCCATTCCATCATTATGCTCTATAGTTGTTATTTTTATAGTAATCTGAGCAAAATGTGGTAATGGGACAAAGAGGTACTTTATACTTGCATTCACTAGTTAGATAATAGGGTACCCAAAAAGTTTTAGAACCACTGATTTAGGCTATTGATGAACAAAACTATTCATAATTTGTATTATTCTGCTCATGTTTTATGGTATTTTTTATTCTATTGTACTACCAATGAGCTCTAAAATAATCTCCCATTCAAACAAAATATGCAAGTTATAATTTCCACATCTTTTGTGGAAAAAAAAAAAAAAAAAAGAAGAATGTTTTTGTCAGCCTTTGTGCACACCTCAGCATTTTCTATTAGTGTAATTCAGGCCAAACGTTCATGAAAGTGCATTAAGTGTCCGTGCACAGAAAGGCACTTGGATGTGGAAAAGCTGCCTTCGATGAAGTGGAGTGGACGACTCAATCTTCTGACGAGCTCCTCGAAGGGAGGAAACAAAGAATTGCTTTCTGTGTTGGCATCAATCTGCTCTTTAAATTTGCCCAAATGTGTCAATGTTCTTTGCATAATTTCTCCAGAGAATTCATTTCAGTTCATGAAATGACATTTACTCAATTTTCTCTTGAATGTAGCCTGAAGTTATTATCATAATGTTGTGTGTTTTTTTTTTTTTTTGCTCTATGTGTGTTCAGCTGAGTGCTTTTATGACTCTGTATCACTATGAGGATGTGGGTGGGTGGCTACGAATTTGAATGCATTTGTGTTTGTCCTTATTGGTCGATCAATTCACTCAAAGTGTGCTGGAACACTTTGTGAAACCGAGCAGTTCTCTTTTCAGCTAAATGGGCGAAGAGTCGTCAAAGTGCAGATCTGCAGTAGTTTTTTTTTTTTTTTTTTAGCTCTAATGGCTTTTGCAGCGTTATGGCTAATGTGTGACAGCGGGTTGATGCGGTCAAATGAATGATGACGTGCAGATCACACATACGCACTTTACAGGTTGAATTAAACTTTGATCTATCTTCATTTATCATCTCATATACCTGCTATGTGTAATGCATTTTTTTAACTATTAGGTTGTAAGAACAAGTGACTGCATTGATGATAGCGTTCAAAAAACCATATTTGAATGTTCAAATGTATATGGGCTCAATATCAGAATCAGATTTCCTTTATTGAGGAAAATTGCTTTTCTTACAGCCACGTAAAAAAAAAAAAAAATCACAAATAAAAGAATAAAATGTTTAACAAAGACAAAAGAAAGAATAAACATGAATAAACAAGTGTATAATTATGTATAAGACTGTTAAAAAATAAGGATCAGATACACACACATTACAGTAGTAAAAAATAAAGTAAGATTATTATTATTACTATTATTATTATTATTATTATTAATAATAATAATAATAATAATAATAATAATATGATAGATATTTACAAAAATAATACAAAATGTACAAATATGATACAGATGTTTACAACAATCACGCTGTGAGGTTACAGTGATGAATTATACAGTTTGATCGCCACAGGCAGGAATATATATACTGTAATTCACCAACCTATTGATTGATCTTTTATAGTCATGATGTATGGATTTCACTAAAAATCGTAATCAAACAAAAAAAAGTTTAATTACATAATGGAGGTCTCTAAGGAAGTGGAGGCTGGCTGTAATACTGTATGTATTGCCCCATTTTGATTACAATTGTTAATTAAAAAAGTTTCACAGGCCTCTGAATACTACTATTAAAAAGCCTGATATAAAGATTAACTCTTTCACACAATATTTAGATATTCATGTCTTCATTTCCAACAAGCACCCTCTTCTAAGTTCTGCAGCCCATCATGTAAATGCCTTTAATAAAGAATATCCCTGCTTTAAATATTAAGTGATTAAATTGTGGCTGGAGCTTCAAAAGGTTCCATCCTGCATATTTTAATAACTCTTTTTCACCCATGTAATGGGAGATTTAGTAGACGGATCATTTCCTTGTGAATCTCCTCCGAGCTTATCATCGGATAATGTGATTTACTCATTTTTGTTTTTGACATCATCATTTCAAGCATGCATGTGCCGTAGATGTATTAAAGCGGAAAATCGGAACTGTTTTTTAGGATTTACTAATCATTTATTAACTGAGTATACAATGAAAATACAGTTTATAAGTTTATATATGCACTAAATGTAAATATAAGAATTATGAACATAAAGTTATAGGATACAGATAACAACAATGAAAAGCAAGCTAATTAGAGTAGCCCAGTTGATTATTATTTGTATGGTGGCCATTTTGTAGCCAGGGTAAGCTAATAATGCTAATCTTTCAGTTTGACCAAAAGAGAAATTCAAAAGTTGTTTTGGATTTTGCTACAATTTCACTGTTGAGGAAAGCAAAGCTAAAAAGTTTCTAAACAAAACTACACAATTAGCATTTAGCCCATTGGTTAGCTAAAATTATTTGCTAACACTCAAAAGAAAAAAAAAGAAAAAAAGTGAGCCGCTAGCGAAAACAAAAAAAGAAGGGAAAATGTTTTTGTTGACCCCTTGTAAATGAGTTCTTGGAAATGTTTCTTACATCTTGGCTCTTGGATTTTGCAACATCTTGACTGTTGAGCAAAGCTAAGCTAAATAGTTTCAGCACAAAGCTACACATTTAGCATTTAGCTCATTTTTGCTAGCACTCCAAAAAAAAAAGAAGAAAAAGAAAAAGTGAGCCACGAGCAACAACCAAAGAAAAAAAAAAACGGGAAAATGTTCTGTTGACCCGACCCCATGTACTGTAAATGAATTATTTGAAATGTTTCTTGTTCATTTAACAGCTGTTTTACTGTTGATGTTTAGCTCATAGATGGCAGGAGATGGTTTGCAAATGCTAGTGTTAATGAAGCGCACCTATACTGAGATGTGACATGATTTACACTGTTCCTGTAAATGAGCTGTCTATAGATGTAATTAATGCTTTAATATCTATACACAATGTACAATGTGTTAGGCAGTACGTTTATGGAAATCTGTTTTAGCAGAAACTTGATATCAATGATATCAACCGATAGTTAAACTCTACAAGAGCTCAAATTTGGATTACCTGAACTAAATTTTGGTTTACTAGTGCGTGTGTACACTTTACTAGTGAACTAAGAATTTTCAGTAGTAGTACTAGTGTTGCTTGTCAAGTAAGCATCATGTGCTAATATGGGGGCAGGGAAAAGCGAATTCCGGCTTTCCATTGGATTTTGAAAATATTACAACCAATCAGGATGCTGGATTTGGTTATAAATCCTCCTACTTCATTAGCAAAATTAGGTCTAGTAATAGCCCACTGAGCAATAGACGGATATTAGACGTCTAGTTATTTTTTAGACCTAATTTCAACCGTCTAGAGCCCATCTATTTTTAGACAGAATTTAGACATTGTTCTTTAATCCATTATTCGATAACTATTTATTGAATACATCTAGTCTACATTTAGACGTCTAAAAAACTTTAATCTCTATACCCCTTGTAGACCAATTTTAGATGAGACGTCTAATGAGCATTTAGATGTATATTAGATGTAGGTATAATAGGCCTACAAATGCTCGGTGTGAGCCGACGACTAGTGAATCTTTTTTGTTTTGCTCATAGCCTCCCACTAGTAGGCTAAAAACAGTTTACTAGGACTACGAGTGAGATTTGGAGTGATCTTGTATACTAGTAAACAAAAAAATGTGTTGTACTAGTTAAGTTTATTGGTAAAATAGACTTAAAATACGTCAATAGTAAAAACTCAAAGCTTTACTAGTACCACTGCTGAAGATTTTGCTTTACTGGTAATATCTACTTGCGAACAAGTGCAACAAAAACTTTACCAGTAGGAAAAAAACGTTTTACATGAAGTTTGCAATGTCATTATTATGACATGACACCAGTCATTAGCATGAATAAGGTGTCATTAAGGCTGTCATTAAGTGTCGTTTGCTACCTTAACCTTAACCCTACCAAACCCCAAAAGATGCCTCCACCTAACCCAAAAAATGCCAACATAGCTCCAAAGGTGTCTTAATTATGTGAACGACACTTTATTCATTCTAATGACAGATAATGTCAGCCTTATGTATAAAACTTCACGTAAAGTGCTACCAAAAAATGTGTTATACTCATAATCTTACTAGTAGTGCTAGTAGACTAGTAGTACTTGTAAAGCCAAAAGATTCACTAGTTATACTCTGAGACTTGATGCAAATGAAGTCGATAGGATTATAACCATATAAGGTGTGTTAGTAGTACAAGTAGCATGTTTTGCTTCACTAGTATTAGTGACACTTTTCTTTCCCTGGTAGAACCAGTAACTAGTTGCCATAGTACAACACATTTGGTATTTAGCTGGATTTAAACATGTTATCTTAATACAAACAGATTGATTGGAACTAACAAAAGAAGAACTGGTTAACACTTGAAGTTTTATGACATTACGCTCTCAGGGTTAGGGTTTGGCATGATTCATGTCATTAGCATGAAAAAGGTGTTATTAAGGCTGTCATTAAGTGTCGTTCGTTACCCTGACCCAGGGGTCTGCAACCTGCGGCTCTGGAGCCTAATGTGGCTCTTTGACTCTAGGCTATTATTGATTAATGACAAATAAAATCAAGATATAACAATTTCTTAACCTAAAAACAAATCATGTTGTGCAATGACTCAGCACCTTCCTACTTCACCTCCTACAACATCTACAGACCATTAACTTTCCTGCACCTGTGACTAACTTTAAGTTTTAAATCTTTGGTAAGATAATTAAACCAACAAAAACACTATTCTGGAAGAAAATAGAGATTTTAATTGTGTGGGGAACAGATTCATTTAACCACCAATGTGCCAGTTAAATATGCATGCTTTATTTGTGGCAAGAAATGAGCAATTAGCATGTGTTGATCACATGATCATGTGTTATCAAATTCAAGTTACTTTTCGTAGTCTTTCAAATACATTAACTAAAAAAAAAAAATATATATATATATATATGCTTTATATAACATTGTGTTCATGTAAAATGAGATGTGTAAGATTTTGAAGATGCAAGATACTGTTTTATTTCTTGATGTCAATTTATTTTATTTTATTTTAAACTGATTTTAAGTTGCCATTTACATGATCAATATAACTCAAATCATGCAATATATATATTGTTGGCTGGTAAAATGGCTACATTGCGAGTAAAGGCTGCAGACCCCTGCCCTAACCCTTAACCCTTCTTTACCCTAACCCCTAACCAAAACCTCTAACCCTAACCCCACCTAACCCAAAAAATGCCAACATAGCTGCAAATGTGTCATAATTTAGCGAAATGTGTCATAATTTAGTGAACTGATAATGACAGCGTATGGTCAGCCTTATGTATAAAACTAAAAGTAAAGTGTTACAAAATAATGCATTATGCTCATAATCTCACTAGTACTACTCGTAGACTTGGTGCAAATGAAGTTGGAGGGATTATAAGTGAAAAGCCAATGGGAACCCCTTACTGTATATGCATATAAGGTGTATTAGTAGTACAAGTTGCACGTTTTGCTTCACGAGCACTACTAGTGACACTTTTTTCTCCACTGGTAGAACTAATGACTAGTTGCCAATCATCACATTTGTTATTTCGCTGGATTGAAACGTGTTATGTTATTGCAAACAAAAGAAGAAGTTGCAGTGTGTTCAGTATACAGGTCAGGATGAGAGTTTACACAGGTCTTGTTTCTTTACTGTTAAATCCTCTTGGTTGCTGTGGGAGTCAGGAGTAAACACGTCCCCCTTCGTTGCTAGGATGTTAGGACTTAGGATGAGTGATGGAGCCACGGATGGATCATGATTGGTGGGTTAGTACTTAAGCACTTGTACATCAAAGTTGGAATATGTGAAGGGAGAGTGCTGGGCATCAGTAATCCCCCAACAGGGATTACCCATGTCTTTCATGCTAGATTAAAGAGCCCCATGATACCCTCCTTGCTGTCTGAGTCCTGATAGGGAATCAATGCACTGGATGACAAATTATCTGCATTATCTTGATCATTTTTTTGTTATTGTTATCTGCTTGAAAATATGTGTGATTGGTATGCCTTTTCGTACAAATAGCCCATAATACTCCTGACGTGGTACGGCTGACTGATACCCGCAGCGTAGTGGTCTCTCTCTGTTTGTGTCTCTCCGTTAGTGCACTCAGATTATCATCTTATTCATTCAGTGCATGCACCCAAGCTCTGAAATAATGTGGATGATGTAGCTGCGGCGGTCCACAGAGACAAAGGGAAAGGAATATTTGGGTCACAAGGAAATTGAATAAGGAGTTACAAATGTTTGATTTTTCCTTTTTGTGAAATTTCCAGTCTTTTTATTCCACTTTCATTGCCACGCTAAATACACCAAGCTGGTGAGGTGGAATTGATAAAACAAGCAGGCACAGCAAATTATGCTCTTTATTACAGACGCTTTGTGAGTGGCACTAATGAGATTGAGGTTACTATTTTGTCATGGCAAGACATTTACAAAGGACAATCTGTCATAAGCGAACGCAGACATATACACTGAGTACTCCATAGAAATAGACTGCGTATGTCAACTCTCTGTGAGACACATATACGAAAAGCAAAAAAATGAACATTTAAAGGGATCCTCCACTGTTTTTTCAAATGTGGCCTAAAATCTTTGAAATGTTCTTATTAGAAAATCTGTGCGTAACAAATCGCATTATTTTGCACCTTATTTGTTTTATTAAGGAGTCCCACCCAAAAGGACTTCTATCATCAGGGTTTGTGTGTCTTCAACAGTCCGTGATTTACTCGCTAACTTCAGCCACCAGAGCGTGTCAGCGCACTGAGCTCTTCTTCTCTGTCGCCCCGTGCGGTCATTGATTAACAACTATTTTTTATCCTCTTTGGGTAAACCAAAGAAGGTTACATCGACATCTTTAACTTTTCCTGATTATTTAGAACAGTGATTCTTAAACTTTTTTCACCCCCTTTCTCTTATTTCTGAATCCAAGTACCCCCTTTGTCCGATGATGACATTTTGCTCAGAATACTATAAAAAAAAAAACTATAGAGCATAATGATGGAATGAATGAGTGATAACATGCTTTTTAAAGAATCTAACTTTGTGAACAAGTAGAATGAAACAGTTTTTATTGCCTCCTGAGTAGATTTATTTCTATAGTTTTTATAATTTCTGGTCATCTTCCACCTGTTGTGGGACCAAGACTGACCCTTGTATTTTCAGTTCATGATCTAATCAAGACCATTTCTATCATCATTTGTATTTGTTTTTGGTATGAATTGTGTGTATGTTTGTCTTTTCTTTTTTTTATTCAGTATATTTTTCACTTATTTGGTGTGTTTTTGTTGTCGTTTTTGTGTGTTGTTGTTTTCAGTTCATGTTCTAATCAAAATAATTTCCATCACCATTATTATGATAATCATTTTTAACTAAAAATAAACATTATAAAACCTCATATTTATTAATTTTTTTATTTTTCTGTTGCAAGTACCCCCCCGTAGTACCATCACGTACATCTAGGGTTACACGTACCCTCATTAGAGAAACACTGATTTAGAGCAACCAAAAACAGCACAAATTGTCATTTTGACCAAAAAAGCTGCTAATTGATCTAAAAAGCAGGCTGAATGCTTCACTCCAATAAAAAACAATGGGATGTTTTACAGGCAAATGCTGTCTTCAATCACATGATTTCAAGATGATGGAATACAGGTTTTAACAGTGAAGTAGTCCGATTTTTAAAAGTTAATAAAACGAATATGGGGCTAAAATAATGTTGTTTTTAGGCATAGACCTTTTAGAAAGGCGAGCTCCTGTGCTTCCTGGGGTTTGTGCAAAGCGTGCATTAGTTCTGTTTCTGCACACTGTTTGTGTGTGTGCCTGTGATTTCCTGTCTGTGTGCATTAGCTAATGAACAGAGCATCACAAAGGTTAGCCGACCCAGCCTTGCATTCTGGGACGCTAATCAGGATTGAACAATTAATTGAAATAGATTTCAGGAATAGTTTTGTAAATGTGGAGCTTAATTTCTTTTTTTTTTTAAATAAAATTAAAAAAAAAAAACACCTTTCAATCAGTAATAGAGAATGACAGCATATTTTGGAAACCGCTCAGTGTTGTTTATCCAGGCAATTTGTATTTACTAGTTCATCATGTTTTGTAGGTGAAAATAGGGAGGAGGGAGTTAATCCACTCGTCTTCTTCTTCTGCTCTGGCCTGTTCAGCACATTTTGTCTTTCTCCTTCCCTCTTTTATTTTTGGAAACATCTCATGCTTATGAGTCAGGCCCCGTGTGCTCACGAAGGCTCGGTCTTGCGAGCCCTTTCCTCCTCTTCATCCTCCTCCCCTTCTTCCTCTCAGCCTGTGTCTTTGCTGTTTATGACATTCAAACACGAGCGAGTTAAAAGGAAACAAGGACTCGTCTTTTTGCATGACACTCTTACAAAGGGAGTATTGGATGCTTTGAGAGTTATAAATTCAACATATTTTTTTTTCCTGCAATGCAGTTGTCTGCACTGAGGCCATATAGGCACATCAAAGGCACATAAAAACGACAAAAAGACTCTTTGAAAGGTGACATGCAGCACTTTCTCACCAAAAACTAGAAACTTAAAGCTCGCCTTCATTTGCAAAACAAAATCAATAGTATGATAACGCTAGCCCATTTTCCTCATCCATCTTAGTTTGTCAAAGCGTCCCAATGGCTGCATTGATTGATGATCCCTGACTTGACAGATAGCCGTGTCACCTGAACTAGTGTTGTCCAATCGCTATTTTTCAGTCCGCTTTGTTTGCTTCAATTTTTTTTTCCTGCCACAGGGACTCCAGAGGCATCGGCTAATTACCATGTTTGCTACACTGTGTCACTTCTTCGAAGAGTTTTCTTGCAAATGAGGCAGCTCACTTCCAGGGAATTCTGTTAATTTCAGTTGCCTTGGAAACACCAACTTATACAACAAAACACTTACATCATCCCAATGGCGCAGCTGTAAATCACAGTGCAGGGTCCGCACAGGTGTGATGGGAAGACGTCTGTGTTTCTGCTGTTTTTGGATTTAATGTGCATGTATTGTTTTTCCAACACTAGTTTATGGTAAAAGGGTGATATAATGTATTCCTGCAGAAGCAAGCAGAGATTGGACAAAAACAAAGAGAGAAAAAATGAGAGGGTGGTTCCACGTGGGGTTGCAGGGGTGGAAAATTCCCTGTAAATTTCCATGAGAATTTTAAAACATTCTCTTCTAAATAAATGATGACGCTATTTTAGATCACGTGTGTTAAACACAAGGCAAGGGGGCCAAATTCGGCCTTTTACACCATCCAATATGGCCCACAGGACAATGTAAAAAAAAATGACAGAGAAAACATAACAAACTAACAATATTTGCAGGGGCTCCGTTTTCCCGGTGCTTATATCGCATGATTGCAGTCATTTTTAAAGTGACATTGTTGAAAAAACTCAAAATTCTTACAAAACTTTTTTTCCTCAAATTATTTCTTAAAATTTCCCTTAATTAAATAGAAATTGGTCACAAAATCTAGGAAATTTAAAGTGAATATCCTGTTAGGACTATCTATCTATCACTTATTGCTTGGATATTGTCAGTTTCTTACATATTTTGTATTTTATGTATACGTAGAAGTGTAAACTATGACACAGTAATGTTGAAATTACTAATTTTCCCCCGCATTAAATCTGTGGCCCACACTTGAGATTAAACTGCTCCATATTTGACCGCTGAACTAAAATGAGTTTGACATCCCTGTTTTAGATGATGCTAAAATATTATTCTGAACTATATTTAACATCCTTGTTAAGGGCCAACTTTCAATTTTGAGAATTCCCCATTAAATTAATTAATTAATTAATTGCCATGGGAAGTTTCCAACTTTTAAAATTCCCAATTTGGCAACCCCAGTTGAAATGTTATGGTTCTTTCTTTTCTTGTTGTATTATTTTTAATGGATGCTGATATTAATCTTTGGATATGATGAAGCTATTTAAAAATATTCCCAGTGTATGGTTAATTCCAATAAATATTTCCCATGAAAAGGTTATATTTTTGAATATTCAAAAAAAAATCCCAAGCTTAAGATACCGTGGAAATATACCAGATACTTTGCAACCCTAGTTCCATGCTAGGTACTAGGTTTACTAAACATTTATGTTTCAGGCCATTCAGCCAGTTGATAATGTTGACTACAAAAATGTACAGCAATACGTCGTTTAATGTTGTAAATGAATTATAAAATCAGGCCGGCGGACGCTTCCTGCCTCATTTTTGTTGCAGTACCATACATGAACTGCTTCACCATTTACATTGTGAAGAAGAATTGTGCAATAGAAGAAGAACCAACCTAAAGTCTCAAAAGTTTTTAAAAGAACAAAATAAATGAATTAATATATATTTTGTACAGTCACTTAAAATATTTGTATATTGTGTACAGTATATTCAGAATTATATTTTATCGAATGCATTTGGGAAAACTCTAATACAAACTTTTGACCACTAGAAAGGCATTGCTCCTCCCCATGCCTCCCAAACCCCCACCCCCGGGAAACTCTGCATATACAGTTGCCTCTTCAGATTTAAATGACTTTTTCTTGGTGTTGTATGATTGTGTTGTTTGTCATGATGAGCATTTGTTTGTAGTCATCATGAAATATAATCTGACTCACTTTTGTGAATTGCAGTATTGAACTGAGTAACATCTCACCATGCAAACATGATCAAACAGGTTTTTATTTATTTATTCAATTAATGTTAGTCCTACATCCCCAATCCATATTCATCTACAGTATATTCCTAAATGTTTATCTTACTGGTAATCCATAAAAAAAGAACAGAAATTAACTGCAATTGCTTTATTTTCCATCCACTGTACAACATTGAAAACCTGCACACGTTTGTTGCAATCGCCCGAAAATGACATTCAGTCCCGAATGCTCAAGCCGCATCGTCCATCAATAACTCCCTGATTTGTGCCACAGATTGAATATGATTAGATTTACCCACTTACATTCTGCACTGAATAGTCCCTGCTGTCTTTTGCATCTCTCTCTCTCTCTCTTTCTGGTGTTTGGAGAGCTGTAGGTTCACTTTGAAAGTGAAAAAAAAAAAAAAAAAAAAAAAAGCCCTGAGCAAAGCAGCAAAAAGCCATCATCGTTAGTCATAAACAAGCACATGGGCCCTCAAAGCTCAACACTGGGGAAGTTTTCCTTCTGAATCACAGTAGCCGCGTTACTTCAGTCATTTACTGAGCAAAAAAAAAGAAAAAAAAGCTCTCAGAGGCTCCGTTAAGAGCAAAAGAAAACCTGCAACCAAATTACAAGTCCAAGCATATAGACCTACTATAGTCTATGATTTAGCACTGGCTAACACTTATGACTACAACAATGTTCAGCTCCTACAATAATTAGATGTAGACAAATGGTGTGACCTTGCTGTGAATGATTGGTCCACTTGTTTGGTCCACTCATGTGTTTAATACACCACAGTTTTCGGTTCAGACCTACACTAAACCAATTACTCCCACACCCCCCCATTACATTGTGAAAAAAACAAAACATAAAAAAGGACAGTTGTTGCAATATATCTTTGTATCTTTTTATTTTGATCTCCAATAGCTTTGGCTAGAGCCATTGCTACTATTCCTGGAGTCCACACCCAATAAAATTGTCGTATTGGTGCTGTACACAATTACATATAACACATCACACAACAAAGCAACACAACAACAACTAGAAAAGTTGCATTTCCTGAAGAAAATGCAAGAGAGGATGCAGGTGCTGACCCGCGTCGCACCGCATTGGCATAAATTTGTATTAGCATTAGAATTAGCTCGTATTAACATTATCTTTAGCTTGCATTAGCATCAGCCTAACATTAGCATTACCCTAGCAATAGCTTTAACCTATAATTAGCACTAACCTAGCATTAACCTAGCATTAGCATGAGCATTATCCTAGCATTGACATTAACCTAGCATTAACACTAACCTAGCTGAAAATTAGCAATAAGACTGAAAAAGGTTGAAATGGGCTGAAAAATGTGAAAAAAATTGAAATGGGTTGAAAAGGTTAAAAAAAAGTTAAAAAAGGTTAAAGATTGAATGGTCAAAATCAGTTGAAGAATGGCTGGGGATGAAGGGCTAAAAAGTCAAAAAAGCAGAAATTTCCAATAGAAATTAATAGGAAAGAAAAAATATGATCAGTCAAAAAGTTAAAAAGTTATTAATTATAAAAGTAGAAGCATAAATCTTGAGAACCTTCTGATTTTTTTGATAGCTTATTTGTCAAAATCGGACAAACGGTGTAGGAAGAGTTAGCGATGACTGAAGAAAAAACGGATAGCAATAGTGATGATGCAACTAAAACAATTTACAAAACAAAACAAAAATAACATTCATACAGTCGAACCTGGTTCCAATTAACAATTCCTCCAACAAGTGGCTTTTAATTCAATTTTTAATTCAATTCAATTCAATTTTATTTATATAGCGCCAATTACAACAGTCATCTCAAAGTGCTTTCAAAATATAAAATTTGTAATATAAAGGAAAAAATCCAACAAATCCACATGAACAAGCATAAGCGACAGTGGGAAGAAAAAACTCCCTTCTAACAATTTTTCTTCAAACAGGAAGAAATCTCCAGCAGAACCGGGTTCAGAGGTGGCAGCCATCTGCCTCGACTGGTTGGGGTTAGTGGACAGGAGGAAGAACGTAACAATATGGAGAATAGAACATCCAAGTGTCCCAGACTTGTTGAGCCTTGAACCATTGATCAGGAACTGTCAACTCCGGCTTCAAGACACCTGAAACAGAAAAGAGAGAGAAGGGCGAGGAGAAGGCACTGACTGCAGAAAAACATGATACAAGAATACAGTGGAATGAGAATGAATATGGGGTGGACATCAGTGTAAATGATGTGTAAGCATTGTGATGGGTATACAACGAGGTTCAGACGTGGGGGGGTTGGCTGCAACCTGGCACAACCTTGTCTGACTGAACTTCACCCATTGCAACCCATTACAGCCATGTGCAGATGGTGGATTGTGTTTGAATACAGTGTTGGTGTTCTACTATATAATAGTAGTTTTTAGTTCCTAATTGTTTTAGGTTTAGGGCTGTTCCTAGTGATTAGGTTAACGCTATTATAAGGTCTACGCTTTAGCAAATAAGTAGGTTTTGAGTTTAGCCTTAAAGGTGGAGAGAGTAGCAGCCTCCCGTACTAACACTGAGACCTGGTTCCAAAGGCGAAGAGCCTGGTAGCTAAACGCTCTGCCTTCTGTTCTACTTCTAGACACGTTAGGAACTTCCAGTAGGTCAACAAACTCAGAGCAGAGAGCTCTGCCTGGACAATAGGGCACTAACAGGTCTTTAAGATATACAGGAGCTTGATCATGTAGAGCTTTGTAGGCTAACAGGAGGGTTTTAAACTCTATTCTAGATTTTACAGGAAGCCAATGAAAGGAAGCCAATACTGGAGAAATATTCTCTCTCCTGTTTGTACCTGTTAGTAGTGTTGTGTTCAAGACCACACTATCCGAGACCAAGACTTGCCCGAGACCAGAATGCACCGAGACAAAGACAAGACTAAGACTTTCGGGAGCCGAGACCGAGTCAAGACCAAGACTGAGACAAGACGAGACCGAGACCGAGACCGAGACCAAGACCAAGACTATAAACATTTTTTTTTCAATTTAGAAAAATATATGAATAAATAAAATTATGACAAGGTTCGACAGTTAAATAACATTCTCTCTTTAATTTTAGTTTATTTTAAATACATTTGACGGAGAAAAAAGGTGCCTGCAAAAAATTAACTATAATATTAAAACTACTACTGCTACTGATAAATTCACAATTATTCTACATATTTGAAAACAAGATTTTTATGCCAGCTGAATGTACAGCAAGTGTTTAAAAACATTTCTGCCAAGAAATAATGATTCTTGATTCTGATTCTTTCAGTTGTGCGGGTCAACAGGTCACAGATTTCACAAAAAAAAAAAAATATTTTGAAAAAGCCTTTACACAGGTTATTTTTATTAATTCACTTAGTTGATATAGTTTAATTTGGTTGCTGTAATGTTACTAGGATATTCAATTAACAAAGATTTCCAGCTATAACTGTAAAAGTGAAACTTTCTGAAATAAAACTACAAACAAGTTGTCATCAGTGTAAAAAACAAAGAGCTACAGGTAGATGTGAAACTAAATAAAACAAACTCAAACCCTGGAAAAGTCATGTGACAAATCAATCAATAGTTCTTATTGAGAATTATTATTATTATTCTGGATACAGTGGAAACAGAAACTATAATAAATAATTATATTGTGAACCTGTTTATATTGTATTGTAGGGAACATATTATATACATACATGTAATTGGAGTCTAAAGCCACAAAAAAACACCACTTTAAAAAGAAAATAGACTAATATTAGACCTCTTTACAGTTATTTGAGGCACTAGGACCCAGAGGCGGAGTAAGTGCATCCCCCGTACTGCATTCACAGGCTGTAATATCATCAGTTTATCATTTTACCAGTTGTTAGCGCTACTGTCTTTACCAGGGAGATAATATTTATTACTGGTGATAGTTTTCCAGAGTTTTACTGGGATTTTTACCGGTGATTAGTTCATATCTCCCTTGCACTCCGCGGTCCAAACTGACACCGTAGCCACACACACACACACACACACACACACACACACACACACACACACACACACACACACACACACACACACACACGCACACACACACACACACACACGAGTGTGTCACACATGTCACATTAGGGAAGGTTGTGGTCATTATTCAGGGTGGATTAAAGAATGAATAAAAGATTGTTTTATCCCGTTCTTCTCCGTATTATTATCACATTATAAAAAAGTTTAAAAATACCAGGAATTAGTGCTGGTCTCGAACGGTCTTGAGAGAAAATCCCGAGTCCGGGCAGCCCGAGACCGAGACCGGTCTCGACAACACAACACTACCTATTAGTATTCTAGCTGCAGCATTCTGAATGAACTGGAGACTTTTTTAGTGAGTTACTGGGATATCCTGACAGTAGAGTTACAATACTCTATTCTAGATGTAACAAATGCATGGATTAGTTTGTCAGCATCACTCTGGGCCAAGATATTCCTGATTTTAGAGATATTATGGATGTGGAAGAAAGCTGTCCTTGTGACATTAGCATTGTTTCTAATTGTTAGAATTTTATCAGTAAAGAAATTGATGAAGTCATCACTGCTCAGGTTGACAGGAATAGAGGGTTTAACAGAGCTTTCCGTGAGCCTGGTTAAAGCGCTGAACAAAAACCCAAGATTAGTCTTGTTTTGTTCTATTAAAGGTGAATTATAGGAAGTTTTTTATAACAAACTCTTTCTCCAAGCAATATGAACGTCTACCATGTTTGAAGAGAGCCACTTCTTTTCCAATTTTCACAATGCTTGTTTTAAAAGACGCAATTCAGAATTATACAAGGGAGCAACCTTTTTATGACATATTGTCTTCTTTTTAAGTGGAACAACAGCATCCAGAGCTGTGTGCAGTGACAACATTGCACTCTTGACAAGATCATCTATTTTTGTTGTCGTAAAACATTGATAGCTACTCTCTGTTGAGATATCAACAGCAGATGATTGGTTATTTTGCAATATACAATATAAAATATACATTTACCATATATCAATATATATTTACAATTATTTATCAATGCATTTATAGATTACATAAAAAAAAAATCAAACTTGCCCAAATTAAGTGTATTCGGTAGTTTGATGATGCATCATTAGGCACCTAGAGCTGTTTAATACATTTTCTTTCAGTAGTTTTTTTTTTCAATGGAAATGTGTTATTTTCATATAACTGCACAAATGTAATTTTCTCTGTGCCTCGTCACAAAGTCATTACTACCAAAAAATGCAGAGAAAAGAAGTATGTCCTTGTCATTGCCACAGGATTAGCATGATTCTTCACTGTTTTGCTCTTTGCACCAAAAAAAAAAAAAAAAAAAAGCAACAGCAGGAAAAAGCAAACTGAATACATCCCCAGCAGCCAGCCATAATTTCCCTTTTCCCAATTTTGTCTGTGATGTTTTTTTGGAAACTTGTGTCGTGTTTAAAATATAACTCCTAAAAGGGTTTTCTTGCCAGGGTTTTCGTTCCCGTCCTTGGCACAGCCATGGTCGCATCATTAAGAACTGTAACTGCAGTCCTATAATGATGTATGAAATGTCCAGTGATACATTCCCTGCACAGCAAAGTGTTGCCCAACTAACAGCACATTACCGCTCTGGGTTTATAACACAAGACAGCTGACCCATAAGCTAAAATTATCCTCCTGTATAGAGAAAGAGAGAGAGGATGAACACAGACTCCTGCGTGAGTCGTTTTGTGCATTTACTACAGAAATAAACAGAAAATATGCTGCATTTCTGCCAGATGGGTTTCTATCTATACATTTGTTACATTTACATTAAAATGAATATATCTTTAAACATAACAACAAATGCTCCTATAGGTTTTGCTACAAAAAGCTGTTAAAAATTATTATTATTTATTCCCAGTTCCATTGATTGTAAATCTGGCATCAGCAAATTTTGTCCCTGATTCTTTCAGTTCAAAGTGTTTGTCAAATGCATACAAAGCTGTTAAATGTTTTCAAATCAAATTGTTGAGATTACATGTTCTCCCTGTGTTTACTCTAGTTATCTTCTTAAACATCTTAGTGAAATGGATACCGAGTATTCTTTAAGTAATAATTTACCCCTCCAGGCAAGCTGAACTTCTATGGAAACAATAAATAAAGTATCTTATAGTGCATACATGGGCAACTGGTGACCCGAGATCCACGTGCTCACAAAATGACTCCAAAAAACACTCAAAATCAGAGGAAAATAAACAAAATTGCTGCAAAAACACATAAAACGATGACGAAAACACAAAACGACAACGTAAACCAACAAAATGGCAACAAAAACAGCTAAAATAATACCAATAACACAAAACGTCACCCCAGAAACACAAAATGAGAAAAATACACAAAATGGTTACAAAAACACACAAAATGACAATGAAAAAACACAAAATGACTACAAAAATACACAAAATGACACCAAAAAACGCAAAAAAAAATTACTCCAGAAACACAAATCCGCACTAAATGACTCCAAAAAACTCTCAAAATCTGAGGAAAATACACAAAATTGCTCCTAAAAAAATACCAGTAACAGTGTGTGAAAACCTTGTGAAGACTTAGAGAAAAACGTTTGACCATTGCCAACAGAGGGAACATTACAAAGTATTGAGATTATTTTTTGTTATTGACCAAATACATATTTTCCACCATAATTTGCAAATAAATTTGTTAAAAATCCTACAATGTGATTTTCTGGATTTTTTTTCCTCATTTTGTCTCTCATAGTTGAGGTATACCTATGATTAAAATTACAGGCCTCTCTCATCTTTCTAAGTGGGAGAACTTTCACAATTGGTGGCTGACTAAATATTTTTTTGCCCCACTGTATATATTTACATTTTTATAACAAATTCTTCAGGACCTAACAATAGGAAAGTGACCCTTTGAATAACTATGAATTTTTCGTGCAGTGTTTCTTTTTTCTTTTTAAATTCCTAAAATTTCTACTAATGCTTGCGTTGCCACCAAGTAGCGCCATAATACCTACTTTATATATGATCAGAGTTTTACTCAGAAAGTGTTGTGATGTCTGAGGATTCTGTTATTTCAGTTTGTTTGAAGTTTTTAGATAAAATATATCTATACATATATATATTCTACCCAAAGGTTTGCACTTGTTAAAAAAACAAAAAGGTACGTTGACAAGAATTCATAATTAAAGTATGGATTACAGGATGAAAAAAATGTCCAGCAGGGCTTTCTGACAACCATCAAAGCTTCTGCCAAATGGCATCTCCAGAGTCTAGCAAAAAAAAAAAAAAATGAAACAGAAAGTTTGATCACACACACTTTTTAACTTTCTTCAACCAACACTTGGTCAAACCGGTGCTAGCGATGAGCTGACAAATTCTCTTTTGAGCTTAGAAAGCCCTGAAGGACCAAGTTCAGGAATGGCTGGCACATGGCACATCTTTGCTTTTTTTTAGTTACATGTTAAATATATTTAAAGATAAAACACCAAACTGTTTGAGAATCCTGTGTAAAAGAGTGGAGGAACAGTGTGATAATACAATTATTCCCATCAGCAGTTAAGGGCTGCGGTGTGTCACTGATATGATTACCTACTTATTCAGGGCTCTGATCTCATTGTTCCCTGACAGACATGGAGAACAATGCTTACATAATTATGCTGGAGTGACCGGAAGGTAAATCTTTGATTTATGTTGTAAAAGAAAAATATGTCAAAGGATCATAAAGCTCATTGTCAAGTGTTCATTGATTTTCCTGCACATAAATAAAGCAGATGATGATTTGTCACAGATTTAATAAAAAAGCTGTGAGGTTTTTTAATGATTTGAGGCAGATAGTAATGGGGCACCAATTGTAAAGTGGAGCATGCTTAAATAAATGGCAACTTTTTTAAACATTTAGCAACAAACCACGTTTATAAAACATAGGTGAAATTTAACCAGATTTACAGCAATATTTGTGAAATTTGTGATATTTTTTTCTCGTAACAAATGTTAAATCTCAATGCTAAATGTTCAATCAAAATCTAAATCTTATGCCTATTAGCTAAATATTTAGTTTCACCTGTGACATTTAGATTTAACATTCAACATTTAGATTTAACATTGAGATTTAGATTTCACATTGATATTTAGATTGAACATTTAGATTTAATATTTAACATTTAGATTTAAGATTTACATTTAACATTTAGATGTAACATATAGATTCAGCATTTCGATTTAACATTTACATTTAGATTTAACATTTAACATTTAGATTCAGTATTTAAATTTAACGTTTGCCATTTAGATTTAATATCTAGATTTAAAATTCACATTTAACATTATGATTCAGATTTAACATTTAGATTTAGATTCAACATATAGATTTAATATCTAACATTTATATTTAAGATTTACTTTTAACATTGAGATGTAACATTTAGATTCAGCATTTAGATTTAAAATTTAACATTTAGATTTAATACTTAGATTTAACATTTAGATTCAGTGTTTAGATTTAACGTTTTCCATTTAGATTTAATATTTAACATTTAAATTTAATATCAAACATTTATTTTTAAGATTCACCGTTAACATTTAGATGTAACATTTAGATTCAGCATTCAGATTTAACATTTAACATTTAGATTTAAAATTTAGATTTAGGTTTATGATTTATATTTAACATTTAACATTTATATTTTGATTTAATATTTGACATTGAGATTTAGATTTAACATTTACATTTAGATTTAATATTTAACATGCTGTAAAGCTGGTCAAAAGCAACATTAAAAAAAAATCACAAAAAGTTGCAGTTTATTTTAGCATGCACAACTTTACAATTGGCACCGCATAGATTGTGTTATTGTCTTGCTGACCATCTTTTATATGACAAATCTAAACTTGCACATAAGCTCCGTTTTAAGCTAACGGCTCCTGGTCTTGGTTCATGTTGTTGTTGCTTAGCAACAGTTGAGGAGCAGGCCATCATTTTGATGAAATAAGAAACATTTTTTTTTATCTTCAAAACACCATGCACGACTGGAGAAACACACACATCATATGCCTTTTTTCTATAGTGAACATCATAAAGACAGATTTTCGCTTTGATGTGTAACCTAATTGTCCCAGAGGTGGTGCAGAGTTGCTAATAATAAGAGACGACTGCAGCTCAACTAAGCTTCTAGATTTGGTTATGCATTAGCGTGGCTAATGAAATTACTCATATTTAGAAGCATGTCTTTGCTAAAATGGCCCAAGCAAATAGCATAGATGCTACAAACAGCTATCACATGTCAGAGCTTGTGTAACCCGACATGAACCCAACTAGAGTCACCAGCAAAACAGGATTAAAAGCAGACCCTGACCTACATTTATTAAAGAGCGAACCTGTCGTCCATTTTTTTTAAAAAAAAATACAAGCCTTATGAAAAAAAAAAAAAAACTCAAGCACGGTGTCAGACAGAGAGGTATCGGAGACAGCGGCAGTGACAGGCTTTTCCCAACAAAATTGCATTTCTTAGCTTTTGTTGTCACGCCTCTGAAACCTTTCCAGACAAGTCGGCGACACGCTAAACTGCAGGTCTCAACACTTGTGATTGCAATGTTTCATCTGGACAGACAAGAGGAAAAGGTATTAGTCAAGGTTGGAGTCAAATATAATTGTAATTGCGTAATTGATAATAAATTACAATTATGGAGTAATTATAATTGTAATTATATATATTTTTAATCTATTTCTGCCGTAATTGAAAATAAATTGTAATGAGTTTAGATAATTGAGTTTGTAATTGTAATTGCCATAAAAGTCTATAAAAATTGTCAATCATAATTTAAGGCAAAACTGCAGAACCATGTTACAGTTCTATGTACAGTTCTACACATATATGTAGCTAACAATTATTAAAATGTGTTTCATTTCAAGCTTTCCCACACCTCACCATTTACAAAAAAATAAATTTAAGGATATACTGACACAAAAAATGCTCAAACACCCACACCGAAAATATTAAAATCTGTATTTTCATTGATTAGAAAGCCTAATCAAAGGATAGGAAAGAAATTAGATGATAGATATTTGTTTTTAGTTTATTTTACAGCTGGTTTAGGACCCGTTAGTATAAGAGATGCTAACAGAAAGCTAACACAAGCG
The DNA here is from genome assembly GCF_900634775.1 of Gouania willdenowi. Lineage (NCBI taxonomy): Eukaryota > Metazoa > Chordata > Actinopteri > Blenniiformes > Gobiesocidae > Gouania > Gouania willdenowi. The sequence continues at coordinate 15,705,730 of NC_041049.1, forward strand.
GAATTACAATTATGGCATAATTATAAATATAATTAAAAAAAATATGTTGCTTTTGAAATCATAATTAAATTGTAATTGAATTCAGATAATTGACTTTGTATTTGTAATTGCCATGAAAATCTTTATAAAAATAGTCAATTATTGGTTAACGCAAAACTGGGGAACCATGTTGCAGTTTAATGTACAGGTATACACGTATGTAGTTAACAATTAATAAAATATTCATGTCAAAATCTATATTTTCATTGATTAGGAAACCTAAAAAGGTAACCAATAGATAGGAAAAAAATAGATGACAGATACATGTTTTTAGTGTATTTTACAGCTGATTTAGGACCCGTTAGCATAAGAGGTGCTAACAGAAAGCTAACACAAAAGGAAGGTTAACCTTTATTATTTATTTCAGGCTCAGCAATTGTGATGAATTGTAATTGAACTTTAGTAGTTGAGAACGTAATTGTCATTGGCTTTCTGAGGATAAAAAAAATAATTGTAATTTAATTGCAATTGGAAAAAAATTGCTGGTCATTGTAATCGTAATTGACCATGGGTAATTCAAAATGTAATTCTAACTGAAAAATGTAATTGACGAGTCGTTTGAGGTAAAAGAATAGAAAAGAAAAAAAGCAGCTCCACGTGATTGATTTCACGAACCACAAACAAATCTTTAATTTGAATTTGAATTTAAAGCCGTAATCTGGACTTGTTTGTGCTCAGTAGGAAACTTTAGAGGCATCGTGTGGATTCCAAAAACTCATTTTCGGGTGTTTTTTTTTTTTTTTCCCTCACTTGCCTCTGTTTTGTTGCTTCAATTGAAACAGTAAAGTGGTTTAATGAGGCGTCCGCAGCATTATTCCATAAAGTAGTTTATTGACCGCTAGCAGTCTGTCCTAACCCGAACCCATGAAGCCAACGCTGAAAGAAACCCATGCGTAATTGAATTACCCAGACTGAAATAACACCACCAATTCAGAGCAAAAAAAAATCAAAAATAAACATTCTCCAAGGTACCGTGAATGCAATCACAGAGCATGAACAAAGGGAGGTGTCGTGTTGGCTTACAAAGTGATAACTCTGGCTTTCAAAGCACGGCGGAATTGTGTTTGTGACATTTCAGTCACGGGAAAGGGTAATTAAAGGAAAAAAAAAAAGAGCTTTTTTTAAACTGAGCAACGCATTCTGCAATGCCCCGGGATGTGCTGTTGTGTTGTTGGGATTTCACGACGAGAGCTGATACTCAAATAGACGGGGGCTGATAAAGCAGATTGGCACATTGGGATACAAAGGCTTTCAAATTGAAGCTGTCAGGTTGAGGTGGGGTACTGATCACTGAGAGAGAGTCTGAGCTTTTCTGACTGGCTTCATATGCTTTCTCTTCCTCTCTGTCTCTCTTTTCCTGCCACCCACACACACACACACACACACACACCCCTCCTTCAGACAGACACATCCTCATCTGCAGTCGAGCTGCATTCTGCTGTGTAAGCGAGAAGCGAATACTGCCAGGGTTGCCTCTGTGGAATTTCATCTTTTGACTTGGTTCTTCAGTGATTTCTTTGCAGTTGGGTTTTTCCGGTGAGGTTCCAAACCTAAGAAACAGAACCAAGAGAGGAAGTCACGTTGCTCCAGATGAGTGCGATCAGGATCATTTGGAACATTTGGTTATGACACAGCAGCAGGAATTGAACTTACACTTTTTCTTGATTGTTTACGCACATTTTCTGAAAGCATGCCCCATACTCTCAGAACAAATCCAAAATAACACACAATGGGCAAAACCCCTAAATTCTCCTGCAAAATGATGTAATTTTTTCTCAAAATGGTGTTTTGTTTTCAAATGACGCACACAAACCATCATATGAATAGACGTTTATAAGAACCAGTTGGACACTGATGTGCTCAGTGTAAAACACTATGGAAAACACTTCTACATTCATCATAATGGCTTAGGCCTTTTTTTTCTTCTTCAGTGTTACACTTACTAAAGACAGTACATGCATAAGTGTGTTGTAAACAATTTGAGAATATTGCGTTTATACTCAGAACACACAAATACACAATGAAATATATTTCATTTTTCCCACAAAAACCATTTACACTGTACATCCCAACCAACACAAACGTGCACATACAAAATAAAATAATTTACTGTATGCAGTTACAGTAATAAATAAATAAATAAATAAATAAATAAACTATGCTGCATCCTCTCTTCTACTGTATTTGGGTCTGGCAACAGCACATCCACATCTCAAGCAATGTTGACATCCATTGCTACCAAAAAAAAAAAGCGCTCACCTGTTGCCCATTTATGCTAAAGCTCTGATTGCTAATTGTAAAACTGTGTGTTTGCCCATGTGATGAGTCAGTGTGCGTAGTAGGGCAATTCACTTTAGAAGTTTGAATTACAGTGTGTTCCTTGTGAAAACAAGATATTTTCTTCATGAAAATGGTGTCAAAAGCAGGAATTGTGTTTGTAGTTTAGCAGAATTGGTTCATTAGTTACATGTTGTGGTCATTGTGTCTCAAGTACCAGTAATTGTGTGTTAACAACTGAGAAAAACTGTTTTTACATATTTTTTATAGAATGTCTGAAATGGATTGTATGACTGCGTATTAGGGCCACATTAAAATAAAAAGAAATCCGAGCACGATGAGATTAAAGTCGTAATATTTTGAGAATAATGTCATAATATTTTTAGCAGAATGTTGTAATATAAAAAAAGTCAGAATTTTATGAGAATAAAGTCAGAATTTTATTAAAGTTTTAATATTTCCAGATAAAAGTTGTCATATTTTTAGATTCATGAGAATAAACTCGAAATAGTTTGAGATTAAACTCGAAATAGTTTGAGATTAAAATCGTAATATTTTGAGAATAATGTCATAATATTTTTAGCAGAATGTTGTAATATAAAAAAAGTCAGAATTTTATGAGAATAAAGTCAGAATTTTATTAAAGTTTTAATATTTCCAGATAAAAGTTGTCATATTTTTAGATTAATGAGAATAAATTCAAAGTAGTTTGAGATTAAACTCGTAATATTTTAAGAATAATGTCATAATTTTACGAGAATAAAGTTGTAATTTTACGAGAATAAAGTCGTAATTTCATGAGAATTAAGTCGTAATTTAACTAAATTTGTAATATTTTGAGATTAAAGTTGTACTATTTTGAGAATGTCAAATTTTACAAGAATAATGTTGTAATTTTATGAAAATAACGTCTTAATTTTATTAAATTGTAATATTTTGAGAACAGTCGTCATTTTATTAGAATTATTAGTATTATTATTAATCAGGAGTGCAATGCAATTAATCAAATCTGGAACGGTTTGCGGTGATTGTTTTAGCGCAGGAAATGAGTACGACTGACAAGCAGGTGCAAACACACACGCAGAGATCCGCTGCACTGAACAAACACAGCAGCGATGGAAAAAAAATGCTCCAGTTAACCTTTCTAGTGTAAGAAAATAATTTAAATGAAACAATGGCCATGACTGTAAAACTCTCGGGTAACTAAGGAACTAACCCAAAATCACTGAGTCAAATTTCATAAAGATCGGTCAATTCCAAACCAAGATATGAATTTTTTAAATTTTGTCATTGATGCGAGATAGGGATTTTTTTTTTATTTTCTATATTTAAAACTGATCCATAATCTGTTTATTGATCGTGATCCTCTCCAAAATGTATTGGAATCTTCCATGTTGTAAGTCGTCTTTGGTTAAAATTTTGTCAAAATCCTTTGTGATGTAATCCTGCTAACAGACAAACAAGCAAATACATTATAACAAATAAATATGGTAATAAGACTCTTACCAGTAAGGTGAAATATTCCTCCTTATTGCAACTATAACTTCTCCTCCTTATAGAATACTGTCTATATGAACAGTGCAAATAGTTTAGAAAACCTAAATGCAATCCCCAAAGCTTTTATTATGTAGAAATAGACCCAACTCTGATGTAGTGCTAAAAACTCTGCATTCCCATAAAACACAATAAACCCACACCTGCAAGGATATTAAACCTCTCAATAGAGACTAATAGTGTTGTGTGGAATACGCACGCAGGCAACAAAAATGATTGCTCTCATCTTTTTTCTTCTTTTTTTTTTAAACAAACTGCACAATTTCCCAGATTTATTAGCCTGCCTCCACAGCAGTGTGTGTGATCTCACCTATCGAGCATATATAGGGAACCTGTATCCATCCATTGCCACCGTGATCGCAGACTCACAGGTTACAATGTCCCTGTCGAGCTTATCTGGTGGAGCACGGGCTGGGCTACAGACCCACAGCCTTGCTCAAGATAAAGCTGGAAATAGAGCACGCTCACTGACGGAAGGACAGCTCTAGATAACACTGTTGTGTCCACAGCTTTGAAATGAATGAATGGGAGGGAGAAAGAGAGAGAGGAGCAGATGCTCTACATTAGAGAGGGACGTTAACAAAAAATGCTCATCGTTTTCCGTTAGTTCTTGCCCTTTAACACTATTTTCAAGCTTTAATAAAACAGGTCCAGGTTGTGCATTTATACTTGTGTGTTGTGTCTTGAAGCAAAATGATACACACACACATATATATATATACATATATATACTGTAGATAGATAGATAGATTGCTTATTATTGTCATTGTACAAGTCATACAACAGCATAGCATCTTGGAATGGTGTTACAACACGTAAAAAATAGAATAACAATAAAATCTTTTTAGAATAAAAGCACACATATCTACTTAGGAAGAGGCTAAAGGCATTCACCTGTATATAAAAGATCAGAAACAACAGTGCAAAGGTACAGTACATAGTGCATAATACATAATGCATAATGCTTTCATACTCACAAGTGTGCACGTCAGGGTTTGGGTCAATTAAAACTCACAATTACGTTGCCCCACATTTTTTCCAATTACGTTCTCAGTTACTGAAAATCAATTACAATGAATCCACATTTACTGAGCCTATAATAAACAAGCCTATAAATGTATCCTTCCTCTTGTGTTAGCTTTCTGTTAGCATATCTTATGATAGCGGGTCAGATTTGACCCATGAAAAATACACTAAAATATACCTATCATCTCATTTGTTTCTCATCTCTTAGTTACCTTGATTACAACAGCAACAGATGTTTTTTCCAGTTACAAATACAAGAATAATAATGTCATAATTGTAATTGATAATTAATTACAATTATGACATTATTATAATTGACCCCGACCCTGGTGCACGTCAATGCTTACCTACAGTTCATTATTGAACCTAAACACATTGCTAAACCTCAGAACCATTTTCCTTTGTTGGCATGCACAGGCCAATCAATAGCAGTGTGTCTCTGCAAATTAGATCATGTAGACAAGAGGCAGTCGTCAGCAGAGCCATCTCAAAATAAGCCCTTTGCCTCTTTAGGTCATTTGCCATTAGACAATGGTCTGGAGTAATTGAATCGGCTTGTACGAGATCAGGCCCCGGCCTCTTTATTTTTTTGTCTTTGACAGCATTTATTCAAGTTTGACATCACTAAAGCCAGACCACTTTATACTGTTTTTTTAGGCCGGGCTACCAGACTCCAAACGCCACCCACTTTGTTATTGTTGTTCTTGTTGTTGTGTACACTAGTTAAAATTGCTACTCCTCTGTTATTTGTGAACGGATCGGGCTGAAATTAGTGAGGTATGATCTCTGGATGTGTACGCATCGACGCTCGGAACCCAATTTTTAATTTGGGGCCCCAAAAAAAAAAAAAAATCCTCATTTATTCACGACTATTGGTGGTACCAAATCATTGGCACGTACCAATATATAAGTGGGGCCCATTACCTCGAACATGTCATTTTTCAAATGACTACTCATTCTTAGTTCTTGTTAGATCAGAATGTAGTTTGGTATGAATACTCTATGAATGAATATGATGAGACACTCTGAGCCCTTTTTCTTATAAATAGGGTACGGGGCCCACCCCTCATTTCCGGTCATTTCCAAATGTATGGGAACATTGTCGTGTGATATATCGTTTCAAAGGTAATTCAACGTAGATTACAATTGTGCCTTACACAATTTGATTAGGGTCCCCCACTCCCCTTTTTCAGACAATTTCCATTAAAGTTGCTTACTCCGTATGTGCTATGGGGACGCCAGGGGGCCACCGGGTCCCCATTTTCTAAATGACTACTCCTCCGTTAATGCTCGTTGAATGGGGCTGTATTTTGGATGGATATTCTATGAGCGGATGTCAAGAGCCTCTCAGAGACCTTTTTGAAATAGGGTACGGGGCCTGGGGCATAGACTATCGGAACATAGTCGTGTGATATATCGTTTCAAAGGTAATTCAATGTTGATTATGATTTCACGTCGCACAATTTCATGTGTTTTACTTGGTAGAACCGAGTCATTTCGCTGGATTCTCGAGTGGTACGTGCAATTTGGCGCGGAGACGGTCCGCGGGCTCGGCCGAAGTTCATCAGAATTTGTTTTAACTTGCTGAGTTCTTGGCTGTTTACTTGTTAATTTTTTAATTAAACAAAAAAACTACAGTTCACACCAAGCCTGCTTATTCACATTAGTTAAAAAAAAAGCATTAACAAAGTTACAACCTAATCACTATCAACTACATCTCACACTAGCATCACATATTCTTACAGTAAACTGTTCACGAATCCAGTTAAAATCTATCCCAACCTATATTTAGAACACGCAAACCCTACGCAGAAAGGAAACATTTTAGACCTATAATCTTTTTGATTTTCTCTGTAAATTAAAAAAAAAATGTTTTGGGGTTAAAATAAACTTTTAGTCACTGCCCATATGCTTCAAAAATCCCTTTAGATTGCATGGATACTACATAAAAATAACCCACAGAGGGTGCTCAGCATCGGCTGTGGTGCGACTTGAGGTAACATTTTGAGAAACATTGCGTCATAGGGAATAAGGGTTGAACAACTTCATCATTTTAAAGGTGGACTTTTTGTGCACACTAGTTGAGTCGACATCGACTAGTCGATGACGTCACTAAGAGCCGAAGCCAAGCCAAGTGGCAGCCGAGTGCAAAAAAAAGAAAAAAGGCAGCCGAGTGCCGGCGTTGTGCCAAAATCTGTGACCAGAAAAATTCTGTGACTGCGAGTGGTGACAGTTCCAACCCCTGCGTCTTCTCGACGGACATTTACTCCCCCTTAAACACGTTTGTAATTCTTCTCCAGTCTGCATTTACTTCACCCACCGGAGCGTCATGTTTAAGGGGGTGTAAATACCTCCTTGATAGCCACAATGTCCTCATTGTAACTAACTGCTGCTACTGCTCCTTGAATTTATGTTGAAAATTCACATAAATACAAACCAAAGAATCCCAGATGTGGAGAATACCCTATTAATATCATTTTTACATTTAATGTCAACCAGTTTTCTGTTACTATTCTCTGAGGGCATCAGTCTCACAAAACAAAAATCCACAAAATAACTCCAAGAACAACATCAAAAACACACCAAATGAGAGGCAATTTTACAAAAATACATTAATGTTGATAATTAGGCCATTTTTGAGGCAGCCACAGTGATAAAAGCTGTGTATCTCTGGCCTAATGTATAATATGCGTTAGTTTAAGTAAGAGATGTTGGTTTGTCTGGTTTCCTTTTTCCCTCATTTACCGAGCTAGAGTATAAATGGGTGTTCACACCTCCACGTACAAAGCAAACACAGGAAACGAGAAACTGAGGCTGGTGTGAATGTCTTCATGTTGAGTCTTTTTTTTTTTGCCAGGCAAGTGGAAGAAATAATTGGCTTCAGAACAGTCAGTAAACAACTGCTTTTAACAAACTTGTCAAATGCTAATGGGCCTTTTTCTTTTCTTTTTCTATTTCCATGATGTGCCAATTTATATCATTTTTTCTTCTTTGAATTGATTTTCCTTTAAAGATGTTTGAGGTCATGCCCTGACAATTTCTATGTGAGCAAAGCCTTTACAAGGAAGAATTGAGTCTCTCTTACTTCACCTGGTGAACAGTGACCATTTTTCCTGAAAACGCTCTGTTAATAATAAACAGGAAGCTACCTTATTATTTGGTTGTGCCTTGTAACAAACCAGTCCGTGCTCCATGTGTTGTGATGTGATAATGGTCAACATTCCAAGCTGCCAAACCTGACATTTCAGTCTTTTCTTGATTTAAAACACAATAATTACTCCTCAGGAATTTCCTAGTTGATAATGCATTCCACTAAATTCTGACTCTGATAGATATGCACAAACACTCTGCATTGGAAGCACAGTGGGTAATTAGGATATCATAAATATAACTCCATTTGCTTCAACCGCTCTCTGAAGCCTCATTATTTTATTAGCAGCTATATTTTTTTAGGAGGCTGAAATGCCTTTTCTTTTAATTAAGACACATGCATTACTATGGCTACCCTAATTAGGTACTAAAGTTTATATTATCGTAGGATTACATTACGAGGACTGCTTTGATTTCTAAGGGATAAGATCACTAACTCGCAATAATATGAAATTATATTAATACAATAGCTTCTTGTCTTTTCTCCCATTAGAAAAATGCAAGCTTTTTAATAACAAACCAACCCTTGAGTTGTCAGCAGATGAAATGTTTATTTGCTTTTATAATGTAGGAGGTGTGCATACAGTTTACCTGCTATTTTCAAGGCCTTTTCAACATATTCCAACAGGTCTTTTGGAATCTAATGTCAATCTCATCCAAGACTGAGTTAGTCTTTCTTTGCAGTTTGCGTAGTCGCCCAAATCTTTCATCATTTTTTTGTGTGTTGTCCTGTTATTATTCCTTAAAATCGAACATGTTAAAAAGGGAAGAGAGTATATTTCATTTATATTTGGCAGTGGCTATTCGTACGGTTGCCGTATCAATATACCGACATTCTGTCCGTACGGCCAGTTTAGGTCACATGATAGGTCAGTTATTGAGTCGAGTAAGACTAAACCTTACCCTAAACCAAACCCTAACTCTAAAAATTGTTGCGATATTGGGTTATAAACTAACCCTAACCCTACCCTAACCCTAAAAATTGTTGTGATATAGGGTTATTACCTAACTCCAACCCTAAGACGCTACGTACTTGTACTTCGGTAAACGCACCAATAGCGCAGGGGGTTGTCAAATAGACACTTTATTCTTTTTTTAAAGATGAACGGATGGATGCACTACATACATACAAAGGTTCACAGATCACACTCCAACTTTTTTGGTTTACAGTATGTACCTCGTCATCATGTGGTACATGATAACACTATTAAAATTGCTTCATCAGTGCAATTAAACCTCCATTGAAAATAAACCCTCTGATTCTCAAACTTGCACTGTGCCTTTTCTTTTACATTTCTTGCCAGTTTTCCTGCTTGTACTTGTTTTTGATAAATGAATAAAATTCATGAAATTGAATCCATGTTTTAATTACAGTATTAAACAGCCCCATCTCGACCAATTGCAAAATGTTGGTGGTTGTCAGAAGTACCTTAATACAGACCCGTAGTTTGGGGATTCATGTTTTGATCTGATTATATTTTTGTATCCCTGCTAAGTATCATAAGTGTAATTTGACCTGCCCACTGGTGCATACATATACACCAATACTGCTGAGTAAATGCAGCTCTATGCAAGAGGAAGAAGAAACCCTAGTGAGGCAAGTGAGGGGGAGATGATTCTGCTAAATCATTACATACAGTATATCTAACACAGGGGTCACCAACCTTTGTGAAACTGAGTTACTTTAAAAGGTTCTTAATAATCCCAAGGGCTACCAGTTTGATATACACTTCCTAAATACCAAATGTTCACAGTTTCACTTTAATTAAAGGGTAAGATAAGAAGGAAAACTAGCAGTAACTTAAAAAGGTAAGAACAATCTGCAGCTTCTTTAACAAAATCCTTTCTGCAACACTTAAATTTGCCTCAATATCTAAGTGAAAACAAACATTTAAAGATGATTTATTTAATACCTAAACTTATCAAATGCAGCATGTATTATATTAAAGCTCTGACTACATTTGTCACCTGTAATTATCTCTGTGAGATTGAAGCCTGACAAGTAAATCGGATTTATATTTAAAATAACTCATATGGGTCAACTCTTTAAGTCTAAAAGTCTGGGGTGTGGCTTTAAGAAGGCAGAGAAAGCAAAAGGTACTTGTAAGGAAAAACATAAAGAAGCAAAGCAGTATCCACTGAGAAGGTGATCATGAGGAGAAAACCAGAAACATGAGGAGTGAAGCATTAAAAACAATCCACCAGCAAACACTGTGACTATGTACAACTTAAGTAGTGCAGGCAAGGTAATCAGGGGTTTGAGAAACACCTGAGTGAAAACAGGGGGAGCTACTACATCTCACTGCACTTATACACTAACAAGACAAGAGATGCAATACACAAGGTAGGACGAAAACAAACGGAATCAGGAATATTAATATATATTAATATATGTAACAATGAACCTAAATGTATTAACTGGTCAATAATGTAACAAAAGTGCTGAGCCCGAAATGTTAAAACTTTACCTTTTATATATGTATATGTGAAACGTTCATATATTTCAAAATAAATTAAAAAAAATACCAAAGATGTCAAGGCTTTCCAACAGGCCAGTTATTACATTTCAGGTTGGATTACATTTATTACATATGGGTCTTGTTACATTTTGGTTCGTTGTTACATATCAGGCTTTAAGAAAACAGAATCCAACAGAAAGCTAAGACATGAATAAAAAACCTTTTACTGACCAGACAGTAATAAATCCAAAAAGCACTGAAACAACCCATCAGGGTTAACATGGGTGAGCGTATAGTGTCAGTACCTGAAAAGTGTTGAGTTGAACCTATTTACATATCGGCTCTTACTGAGTCTGTTATCATATCAGGCCTCTATAGCACAGAAACAAGAAAGACCTTTGTCTCTACACGCAATCTTAGGTCTGAATATTTTTGCTCAACAATTCCAAGTGTCTTTCTGAGACCAAAACATCGACTACAGTATGTGGCCATAATCCCATGTGACGTGGGCAGTCATGAGGAAGGGATCGGAAGGCTCGGAGAAAAAAAGCAGAGGAAGCCGACTCTCAATGATTAGAAGAGCAAAAACAGGGAAAAGGAATATATCCGCCTACCTCACAGGAGAGAGTCACGTTGGTTTAGAACAAAGGCTCCCAATCAAAAGATTCTGACTACGAACTGAATAGTTTCATAAAGTCAGTAAGAGTATCATATCTAAATGGTTCAGCCATATTATACGGTAAACTGGTGAGACGGATCATCAAACACACTCCAGTGAAAATGCTGCACAAAAACACAGCTATAACGCTAAAGCTTCTCTCCATCAGTGCAGCTGTGTGGGAGTTTTATTCATCGTCTCTGGGAAAGTAGTTAATTGTGTTCAGATGCCAAAGTGTAATTTCAAGGTCAGGGTAGCCTGTGTTCAGAGTGAGTACATTCAGTAATATTTCCAAATTGTGTCAATATGGCTAAATAAGCTAGCAGCCAAACTGATATCACTAAGCTGTACAGGGAGTGGTTTGTTACATTTATTACTCACCATTATTATCAACTTGTAATTGAAAAGGACTTAAAATTAAAAAAAAAAATACATATAATGGATTGAAGTTTGTGGAGAAGAGTCTAGCACCATAGCTCACGAGTGTTGATTTATGTTTCAAGATGTTTGGTCCATTTAAGTGTCCTAAAATCAAAATGAGCAGTGAGTCTTTATTTATTGAGGATGTATAGCATCACTCTTGTTTTCCTTGTACTTTATTGTTGTATAATAGATTTTTGTCCGACAATTCGTCCACCATCGATACCACAAACAATGAGAGTACAGAAGACTGAGGACACTCTTTCTATCTTCTGGTGTTTTCATAACTTTAATGGTTATTGGCACAATTATAGCGTTTATAATTATATTTTCAATTATCCATGTTCAATCACAACATAATTATGATTACGATGACCGGAATTTTTTCAAATTACAAATAAAATTACAATTATGTTTTCAATTACTAAAGTTCAATTAAAATTAATCACAATTAATGAGCCTTGAATAAATCAATCCATAAAATGTAAAAATCCTCTAGTGCTAGCTTTCTGTTAGCATCTCTTATAATAACGGGTCAGTTTTGACCCATGTCTTAAATTAGTTTCTCATCTCTTGGTTTCCTTGTTAGGCTACTTAATCAATGAAAATATTGGTGTTAATATTTTTGGAGTGGACATCTGAGCCTTTTTTTCTGTCAGTATACCACTAGAGTGAAGTTATTTTTGAAATGGTAAAATGATCCTGAAAAGAAAGAAGTGACAGTCAGTGGGAAAAGTTGATATGAAACATATTTGAATAATTGTTAACTACATACTCTGTGTGTAAGCCATAGAACTGTAACATGGCTGCACAAGTTTGTGTTCAATTAAATTGTGAACTCAATTACAATTCATTTGCGATTACAACAGCAACAGACTTTTCAATTTACAATTACTATTAATTAATAACAAATTACGCAATTACAATTTTTTTTTTTTATCTTTGTCTGCACATGCTGTCAAAGGTCAACAGTGTGAAGTGCATTATTTTAAAGACAGCAATGCATTTACACTGCAATTACAATACTAATTGATCCCAACCTTGGTTATACTGTATAGTGTTATCCTGATGAGTTATAATGACTCCGAGGAGTAATTCTGACTCCGATGAGTTCAGCCTATGCATCCTAACTTGAATTTTCTTTAGGAAATGCAGGCTGGTCCAGATGTCTTTGTGTGTTGAACCTACAATGGCCTGTCGACCAATGAATGGTGTACTTAGATCAAACTACAATACCAAACATCTTGTTGGCTTAAAAAAGATAAGTCTATATACAAAACGGATTTAGGGCAGCCTAAAATCATCCTAATCCCCTTTTGTCTCTTTATCATCTGATATATATCCAAGCTTCTCTTGTTTATTCTATCATCTCTACCATTCCCGACTCCTTCCATTTGATAATGACAACCTCAGCATGAATTCTGCCTCCATCAGTTCCAAGCAGCAGCAGACAATGGATAGAGCGTGGGACCTGATCCGGCTGTAGATGAGCCAACCTACGGGTGTCTGAGTGGGAGTTCTCCGAGACACATTGAAGTTCACCTGAAATAACACACTTGTTCTTTTTGGCATCCCAGCCCCTTCATTGCCTCTTTCAGCGACAAAAGGTCTTTAAAACATGACAGCAGAGTGCCAATGTCTTGCTGTCTCGCTCACTTTGAACAGTGGGGATGATACGCCTTAGCTCTTCTTAATCCCAGCACTGTTGCTAAACCACACTGCTCCACTTTTGCCTGCTTTGATGTCTGTTCTTCTACTGAAAGACCAAGAAGCAGGTCAAGAATATTGCAACAACAAAAACCCATCATTGATGTCACAATTCTTAATTGTGGATGATTTCTCTGAAGGTAGATATGTTTCAAAATGAGAGAGCTTGTAGAATGAGATGTGAGCTTGTGTATAAAAAATCCACACACGTGAACTTTAAGTTTAGCTAAGTTTAAACAAGGACAATCAATCCCCATGACTCTTTTTGTTCAGAAATGACTAACAACCTTTTTCAAACAATCTGTGAAAGCAAACGTCACCTTTACGATCCAATTCAATTCAATTTTACTTTATTTGTATAGCACAAATTACAACAAAGTCATCTCAATGGGCTTGTCAAAATATAAAATGTATAATAAGAAAGAAAAAACCCAACAAGATCCACACGAACAAGCTTTTAGCGACTGTGGGAAGAAACAACTCCCTTTTAACAGGAAGAAATCTCCAGCAGAACCAGGTTCAGAGGTGGCAGCCATCTGCGTTGACTGGTTGGGGTTAGTGGACAGAAGGACCAACAGAACAGAGAACAGGATAGAGAGATATAACATCAGTGTCCCAGACTAGTTGAGCCGTGAACCACAGATCAGGAACTGCCATCATCAGCTTCACAACATCTGAAACAGAGTATACAGAGAAGGGTGAGGAGAAGGCACTGACTGCAAAACATGATAAAGTATTATCCAGAACAATGACTGTTTGTTGTTTGATTGTTTCGGTCCTATAGCAGCGGCTTGGTGCGCTAAAGCAACCCTCCATTTCCAATTCGTGTCCTTCTGATTGGTCAATCCCCCCTCCACATGCACACAGGAGTGGGGAGTATTTCTACAGGTACAAATCTCTCTTGTAACAGACATCTCGCAAAATGTGTTGCAAAACTCACGTGAAAAAAGTGGTTCAGTCAGGACCACTTTAGTCAAAATAAATGATTTATTTACAATATATGTGCATTAGGATTTACAGTATATAGCATCTTTAAGCTCTTTACATGGATATGCATGCAATCGTATATTTGGTGGTTTCGGTCAGTTCCGGGACCTCCTTGCCCTTTTCACGAGCTTACGTGGAAAGCCGGAGGTTGGGAGAGCACTCCTCCCTGACCTTCCCTGAGCCCTAGCTAAAGGCTAAAGCAAGGAGAGCGGTTAGCAGAAACCCCTTGGAACAGATCAGAGCATATGTTAATGAAAAAAAATTACACCCAGTTAGTTGGATACATACTGACCTGGAGGAGGTGGGGCGGAGGTGGGTTGCTGTCATGGTTTGAGTAGTGCTTCCTGTATGTTTTGACCAATAGGGAGCCAATCTGGGCCGTTGGATGATTGAGGGTGTGGCACTACTTAATTTTGTGCATCTTTAGTGACAGATTCCAGAAGTTGTAATCAGAATCAGAAACGATTTTATTTGCCAGGTACAGTTTAAAAACTGTACAAGGAATTTAACTCGGTAGTTGGAGCGAAAGACACACATCAACACACCAGGGCGCCATTTGTGGCTGTAAACAATAATTTGCACAAGTAATACAAAAAAGATGCGAATCTACACATTTGTGAATATTTTTTCTGACTTCACATTCAGATCACGCATGTGTAAATATTTTCTTTGGGTTTAAATGTTTAATTATTTGTGACATGAAAATTAGTTCACATGATTTTTTTTATACACAGACTCACATCACATTCTACAAGCCCTCTCATTTTGAAACACATCTACAGTAACTTCATAGGATATCCAATACAAAATGTGCTTCAAGCACATGTGTCCCTTTTTTGTGTGTGCACAGCAAAAGACTCCCAAAAACCAGAGGGATGGTGTTTTGGTACACTTCGTAATAAATTATGGATGGGGAGGAAATGCACTTGCTATTTTCCATCTTTAGAAACACTTAGCAATACAGGGAAATGAAAGATTTTCCAAGAACTGATATTAACATTTATAAAAGCTATTTGTGGCCTTCAGTTCTATTATAATTGCATACATTTATTTTCTATGTGACAGAAGCTTGGATAATTAAACATTTGGGACCACCTTTGTAGTCGGGGAAAATAAGGCCATGTGCCAGCTGACGGGAATGCAGTACACACTTGTATGTCAACATGTGCCCACATTCACGTTTACATATTTGTAGAAGAGCGTGCATGGTGGCAGCTTTTCTAATTTGTCCGAGCTCGTGTGTTGGAGACGATGGAGACGCGCCGACTCCGCTTGGAGGCGTTGACCTTATTCCTGTAGAGGAGCTGAACACGAGGCTGGACACCTGATTTTCCTAAAACGAATTACGAAGCAAAGCCAAGCACCTCTCACTTTCTACACAGCCGACAATATGAGCCAAGGCCAAAGAGCATAGATGAGGCACAGAGTGGCTGAGTGTGAAACAACGGGACATCCAGAATAAGATTGCATGAAGGTTATGAGTCCTTGTTAAGTTTAATAGACTCTTTTATCGAGCAGTGGAAATCTAATAGACTTTCTGTATTGCACGCTTTTCTTTGCAGCTGATGTGGTGCAATTAAAATAGCTGAGGAGAGCCAATCCCATCTAATGAAACATTCACTGTCTGCAGGGAGTTTATGGACACACAGGAGGTAAACATATTGAAAATGGAGCTGTGGCTTAAATCTGTAATGAGTCATATATGCTTGGTTCCTCATTACCTGCTTTAGCTCAGTTCTGCAGTAGTCACCTTTAACATCAAAAAACAAACAATACATTTGCATCCGGTGATGATACACCAACGCCTGTAATTGGGCTTCAACAGTAGCTGCATGCACACACTGTATGAAGCACATGCCTTTATTGAAGGTTATGCTGTGCTACTTTAGCTATGCATATCTGAAACAAGAATCAATGCTTCAACAATCAATAATGTAATGTGCAAAGTCAATGAAAGCATAGCCAACCAACATTTACCATTTTCAAAAAGGACCATGTGTACTAGACCAGACATTGGCAACTCGCTCTAATTTTGACCGGCCCCCAAAGCAAATGCACAAAATGACATCAAATAAAAAGAATTATTACAGAAATATACACTAGACAACATAAAAACACAAAATAATTACAAAAAATTACAAAACGACAACAAAAACATAGAAAACTTATATACAAAAAATGGGTCCAAAATCACAAAATGACAACAAAAATACACAAAACTACAAGCAAAAAACCAAAAAAAGAAAAACTAAATGAGAGGAAAGTACGCTAAATGACTTAAAAAACACACAAAGCAACAGTAAAGACGTTCAACACAAAAATATAAAAATAAAATAAAAATACACAAAACGACAAAAACACATGAAACGACAGCACAAACATTGTTCTTACCTGTATTAATGCACAGATCAGTCATTATTCTAAAAGCTGACATGAATGTTGATAATGTGGCATGTTGTTGTGGCCCCGCTCTGTTAAAAGTTGCCCACCTCTTTACTAAATGGAGAAGTTGAATGCATTTAATA
The DNA here is from genome assembly GCF_900634775.1 of Gouania willdenowi. Classification (NCBI taxonomy): domain Eukaryota; kingdom Metazoa; phylum Chordata; class Actinopteri; order Blenniiformes; family Gobiesocidae; genus Gouania; species Gouania willdenowi. The sequence continues at coordinate 15,722,532 of NC_041049.1, forward strand.
GCAATGCAAGAATAAAGAACATAGCCATGATGTATAGATGAATACATTGAGTTATATTTAGCGTAAAGTCTATGTGGCATTTCAAGTTAATTTTGGAAGCAGATTTTGCTGGTAACACTTTAGTAGAATCCTTTGGGCATCCGGTGGCTCATGGGCTAATTTTGTGCAAATTGACTCCAAAAACACACAAAATAACAAACAAAAATATAGGAAATGAGAGAACAATATACAAACAGAGAGCCAAAATCCCAACTGCGCTATGGGAGGATTGAAATTAGCTGAAGTGCAAAATATAGTGTATTTACATACTGAACACCCATTAATATGCATTGTCCCTTCCAGATAAATAAATACAAGTTTTATAAGTAAAATATATAAAATGAAGATAGAAAAAAATTAAAGTAAACTAGTCAAATGACTCCAAAAACACACAATATGATTTGAAAAAAGAAATCACAACAAAAACATACAAAAATGACTTTAAAAACACCCAAAAAAACATAATCACAAAATAGAAAAATGTACAAAATGACAATAATATTACAGAAACCCTTTCTTGTTGGTTTCCTGCATGAACACTCAGGGACGGATTCACAAAGATCTGAAATAAAGGGTGGTAAACCAGTTGCTTCCCTAAATCCTTTAGTGATGCAGTTTCCTCACCTTCTGCGTGGAATTCACTAAGATTACAGCAATGATTGGTGCACGTGCAGAACCGGTGCAGACCGCCCTTATTGAAATGAGTGTTTTGTGCGTGTTGTGTTGAACATGGAGGGTGAACATGAGTGTGCGGTAGCAAAAATAAAAATATGAAGCAGCAGAATTGCAGGTGTTAGCAGAGGAAACTAATAAAAAAAAAAATGTATGAATTACAGCAGATAGATGGATGGATAGATATTCTTTATTTATCCCGCAGCGGAGAAATCTGCTTGGATGTGACTGTGAGTGACGGATGGGTGCATGCTCGGGGCTGATCGCGTGCATGTGTGTGAGACAGTGACCCACAGAGGAGAGATGGACGCACGTTCAGCTCTTTCTCTCTCACACACACACACACAACTGGAGCCTTTTTTTCATCTCCGCTGTGTTTTTTGTCCACATTTACTGCAGCGATGATCTCTGTGCGTGTGTTTGCACCTGCTTGTCAGTTGTACTATTTACTAGTAATAAAACTATCACAGCAAATAGTTCCAGATTTCATGAATCACATTGCTACCCCTGCATACATTTATTTGTATTTCCTCCTCCCATATTTTCCGCCTACTATGCATATTCATTAGAAGCAAACGCGCTAAATGGTTTGAGGGCGCATTGGGAAGCGCAGCGGCGGTGCACTGCTGATTTCCTGGGCCTTGTACTCCTTATTAGCATGTGGAAAGACGTTTGCTCACGTTTTAATACCACTAAACCTTAAATTTAGTGAATCCGCCCCTCAGATTGGTCATTATTCTAACAGCTGACATGAATGTTGATAATGTGGTCCTTGGATCAGACAATCGCATTTTTGTAGCCCCAGCTGTGATAAAAGTTGCCCGTCTCTGCTTTAGTAAATTTTCAGAAGCCATAAGCACAAGCTGTGTTGCAATACAGCAGGCTGCTGCTAATTAAACCCAGCGTCATGATATAGAACTGTAATTAAAAGAATAAATAAATAAAATGGTGTATTTCAAAATAACTGTTGGTTTTCATGATGATATCTTTTTGTACTTGAGCCCCAGTGTCCTATAAATATCACCAAAGGAAGACAAAAGGAGCAATAGCGTTTTAATGGTCGTCTTTGTTTATTCTGCAGAGCAGCTTGTCATAGAAAATAGTCCCAAGCAGACAAAATGCACCACAAGGATCCCTTAGGTCTTGGAGCATGAAGTGCCAGGCTTTGATGTATGGAACGGGTTAGCGAGGTTGTTTAGCTGTACTGTCTGGAGAATATCTTTGGTTATGTATGTGCAGGATCAGGAAGGCTTGTGTAGAGCGTCATGTGGTAACACTATGAGTAGAATGGTATCCCATGCTGGGGGAACCTGGTGGCCAATTTAGTGCAACAGCTTATGTTGAATGTTTGAAGAAGAAAGACGCAGCAAGTCTGCTCGCGGGGAATCAGGAGCCTTTGCATCATGGTGGCACAGTGTGAAGTGACTTTAAAACATCATTTGAATTAAAACTCTGCTTTTGTAGTTTTGTAGGAAGAAGATCTAAAAATGCCTCTGAGATAGAGTTAAACAAAAGTATTTGGGTATGAAGTAATGTTTTTTTATCAAAGTATTTCAATTTGGGGTATTTTTGTTGTAAAAATATTACAGTGACTGTCCTCTATGGGTTGAAAACTGTATATTACAATATAATTTTGCTATTGGCTGTGAACGGTGGTTTATGACGCTTTGGTGGCTTCTTACACCACAAACCACCACAGTTGGCCCCGCCCCTCCTATAAAATCTAGCACACGATGACTCTGCAATCTGTGGCAAATAGGTTGTATTCAGATAATTGTGAATCAGAATCAGAAATGTTTTATTTGTCCAAGTACAGTTTTTAAGACAGCACAAGGAATTTGACTTGGTAGTCGGTGTGCGGAGCAAAAAACAAAAAAACAAGCCAGCAATAATAATAATAATAATAATAATAATAATAATAATAATAATAATAATAATAATAAATATAAATGATGAGGGATAAATAAAGGATAGATAGAGGTATAGAGCGGTGTTTCTCAGATGGGGGTACGTGATGGCACTACAGGGGGGGAGAGAGAGAGAGAAAAACTAACAAATACGGTGTCAGTCTTAGTGAGATGAAATGATAAAAACTATCAGAATAAATCTGTTCAGCAGCCATTAAATCATGTTTTCCAATCTTGGGGTTGGGACCCCATGTGGGATCGCCTGAAATTTCTGAAAAACTAAATTTGATTTTTGAATATTAAACAACTGTATTTCCATACTTTAACTCTGGGAAATGTAAATGTAGTTCAACTAAAATGCAGTAAAAAAAAAAAAAAAAAAAAAAACTGAGCTCAAACATGATCAAAAACTAATTCTAGAAAAAAATGTCTTTGGGGTTGCCAGAAATTCTTGATATCAAAATGAGGTAACAATCCAAAAAAGGTTGGGAACCACTGCACTAAATATCTTTTCTTTCCGCTTATTTACTAAATGTTTTTAAATTGTTTTCTAAGCAAAATGTCATAGTCAGACAAATGGGGTACGTGGAGTCAGAAAGAAGAGAAATGGGGTAGAACCACTGGTATAATGAGTAGGAAGTGAGCATAGCTTAGAATGTTCTTTGGAGATTCTATAATATAGACTGTGCATGCTTTAATTGCTATAATGGACGCCAGTCAAAATTTGGGCGTTTAGTTATTCTTTGAAGCTGCCTCTGATCATTTATTCAATAAAATCATAGTGTATGCCTCATAAATCAATGGATGAAATTTAATTTACTCCAAAAAGAAAGAATAAACTTTAACACTGCCTCTTGAAAGTTTGTTTTCATCCCCACCATAAAATCTCTGTTTGTTGAAATCTTTGCGTATTGTGTTGTGGGATGTTAAGTCACGGAAAGGGGTGCATAAGTGTTTATGCTTTATTCTGATGTCATGGAGAATACCTGCAGCATAACAAACTAGAACAAAATTGGTATTAAGCGAATCACCATCCTCCTCGTCTGTCAAATAAAACCAAGAAATCATGTTGAGAATGAAAAAAATTAAAAAAAAACACTTCTATTCATTCTTCCACAGGACTCACCATCCCACAATGCAAAGCGTAAAAATGTCCCCTTTTCCCTTTCTTGTTGGAGTAAATGATGTTTCATTCATTGATCTATGAGGCACACACACACCAAATATGGCCTTAAGAGCATCTACTCAGCCATTGTGTAAATTCCAAAATATTTCAGTTGGAGATATCTCAGCCCCTTCAAACACACATGGATAGAAATCTACAAATTACCCATGCTTACATCACATGACATAAGTCGTTTTTCAATCTGAAATTGATGGAAAAACCTAAAAAAAATTAAAAATCCTGCAAATTTCCTCAAAAGATTCTACTAAATTAAACGACAGTTCTTCATAATACTAAGGAAATGTAAGTGTATTTAGGTTTAAGGTCACTTAATGCTTGGATATCGTCAGTCTCTTATATAGTTTATATGTAATTTATACCTGGAAGTGAAAATTAGGGCACATTAATGTTGAAATTGCTCTTTTTCCTGCCTAAAATTTGTGGCCCACTTGAGATCAAACTGGTCTGTATCTGGCCCCTGAACTAAAATACATTTGATATCCCTGCACTATGATTTTATCTAATAGAAATACCTTGGGTTGCAGTTTTAAGAAATTTACAGTATGTGTTTCTATAGATGTTTCTTAGTCCACCTCCTCATAGGAAGATCAGTGTACAACACAATCTCTACTGTCTATTTGGAGCATGATTAGTAGCCTATTGCATCATCAAGTCTATTACATACACAGAAAAGTCCATTTGCATAGCATGTCATGCGTAGCTGTAGGGTGGTCATGTGTCTGTCTGTCTTCTTTCATAATCATCCAAAGACGTGAAGCAGTTGACACACTCCGGAGGTGTGAATTCCCCACTTGTGATTAATGTAGCCCTTTTCTGTCATGGCCGTTTGATCAACACTTGCACCAAAGAAGAACCATCTGCTAATCTATTCTGACAAATTGCAACATGTTCTCCAGACAATGCCTCCAAACAGGCGTGTTTGCTTTCCTCGTAGCGGTTCATCAGTGTGTAAGTGAGGGGAAAATATTGACTCTCCACTGAGCTGATGGTAAAATAAAACCAAAACAGGCGCAAATGCTAAATAAGCCCCTCCCTCTTCTTCTCCCAGAGGGGATTTTGGAGTTGATTTATTTTGCTGATGGTGCTGAAACTTCCTCTGGCTTTGCAGCTCCTCACCTGAAGGTTTTCCCTTTGCTGCACGAGGCAGGGTGGATCGGCGAAGAGCATTGAGGAGTGGTGTTGAAATCAAGCCAAGCAGAGCCGCTGGTAAATTGTCTGCATGCGTGCGTGCGTGCGTGTCAAGAAACACACAGCCTCCAAGTCTTCTCGCCTGCTAACTCTGGGCTCCCTTCTAATGTTGTGTTCTTTGAAGAACTTAGAAGTCTTTGCTAGCCACAAACAGCTCAAAGGAAAACACGCGTGGGCACGATTTACCCATATACATGGTGCACAATGTGAAATCAACTACACACATACAGTACATAGGCATACACATATTCAGTCAATGTGGAACGGGTTTTGGGTTTCCAGGCAAAAGATGAACGAACTGAAACCATTCCATGTGCATTTGCCTACAAAGCACAGCAGCTGTAAATAATCACTGACAGAGCAGCCGTGACCAGCATTGCTACAAAAATCCTTGGGGGACTTAAATTGCAATATTTTATTTTCAAGCAATATTAAAACATGATAAACTGTGTGTGGCTTTGAAGCTCCCCCCCCCCCCATCATCACCCCACACTGCACATAGACAATTATGTACACAAGTCAGCTCACGCATGACCGGCCTGCTGCCATCTCTTGCATGACATAAAACCTATGTTTAATTTTCATTCTCCTGTTGCATCAGCTGCAGGGTGAATTATTGATGTCCATCGGCTGCTGTGGTAGTTGGTTTTGGAATAGCTGTGTTTGGGCCTGATGAGATGAAAAACTAAAATGGAATGAACATGAGTAGACTAGGACAAAAATACACCTCTGGTATTTTCTGTCCAAACCAGTCCACTACATTAACAGTGACACCATGTAGAAGCTGTTAATGTCAATGATGGCCAACAAGTGGCTCTTTATGTCTTAATCTTAATTATTATTCCCCCAGAAAACCTTAAAAGGTGGAAACTTTTTAACGAGGAATGTCCCAATCAGGTTTTTTTTGCCCCCGAGTCCGAGTCCTTTGATTTTGAGAATTGGCCGATACCGAGTCCTGATCCGATACTTCTATAAAACATTAAAAAGATTAAAAAAAAGAGCAAAAAAACAAACCAAAAACCGATCCAGGTTGTCCCTTATTTATTTTATTCACCTTATTCTAACATTCAACCCTAAACAGAGCACTTCTGTGACATAGCTTCATCAATCAAGCAATAAATAACAAAAAAAAAAAAAAATCATCACTTTAGAATTTAGTGCAAGATTAAATAATATTAAATAAAAATGTCTAATATAAAAATGAATAGTGCCTCATCTTAAAATACCCAACAGGCATGTTAACAAATAAGAAAATAAAAGTGCCACAGTGCTGTAAAGTAAGGGCAGTAATGTGCTTTTAGGAAGTGCACTCTCAATGCTAACTCTCCTCATTTAGTTTCACAGACTTAAATGTATGTTTTTCTTGATGAAAAGTATGACAACTTAATTTTGTTGGCATTGCAGGTGCAGAGCATGTAAAGTATTAGCTGCTTATTATATAAAGTGTGTGAGGTCTGCAGATAGTGGTTGATTTAGAACACACCTGCATGTCCTGCTGCAGGAGCTTGATATAGGAAATGCTGCAGTAGATTGACTTAGGATGGTCTATTCTCACACACATACATACACGCGCACACGCAAATCACACAGACACGCATGCACACGCTCCTCTTTTTGACACAAGGTCTTCTGTGTCATCATGTACTACTAGTTCTGCAGCTTCAGAGCTTTCTTATCCATTTACATCGTAATCATGGTAACCAGAGCGCTACTGTTTAACTTCACAGTGCAACATTGAAAAGGTTCCGGTCTGACGCGGCGTAGCGTAGCATTCCAAACGTTGTGTAATCAACATAAAAATACCCCTTTTTTCCATTTTTTGTCCTTTGTAATAAAAGATTTTGGTCACTTTTCATCCAGAAAAGCTAACTTTTGCCTAATAAATAACACTTGTTCCATTTTTTCCCAACATTTTGCCTTTTTCTGTCCCACATTTTTGCCCTTTTTCACTAATGGTTGCCACTTGTAGGACATTTAAGCTATACTTTGCCATTACATACCACCTGGTCCCACTTTAGTTGCCCAATTTTGGCCACTCTTGACTGCTTTTGGCCCATTTTAGTCACTTTACTCTCTTTTCTTGCCACGTTTTTTCCACTTTTGGACAATTTTTGGCCACCTCTAATCATGTTTGTATCTACTCGCTTGTCAAAAACAAAACAAAAAAATGACGTAGCGGACTGGACAGGCCCACTTTGGGTCGACAGCCCACCAGATGGCCAGTCCACCCCTGGGAATGAAATAACAATAGAAAGTTAAACTGTTGAAGTGTTAAGATGTTAAAATCAAAAGAAGACAGGCAAAGTTAGAGTTGAATTAAAACAACTTTTTCAGACTTTTTTGTTAGTAATTGATTTCACAAAAAGCACAGAGTATGTTTCTCTAGTTCAATCAGGTTTTTTTCTGTTCCCAATGCGTGGGTGAACAATTTAATACTCTGTATTCTGCTGTGTATTCTGCTTCACAATGATAGGAACGGGCTCTCATTCAAGGACACTGAAGAAGTGTCTCTATTCGCCTGATTTATGGCTAGAGTGGTTGGTAAAATTAAAAATCTGAACTAAATCAACAAGATGTGACCGTTAAAAAAACCCTAAAAAAATACAACAAATTAAATATAACAGGCAAGTTAAATCACCCAGAAAAAAGCTTCCAACTATCACATTTTCTTTTGCTGTTTTAAGTGTTTGTCAAGGTTGGTTAGATCAGGGAGGACGCTACTCATCTCAAGCGTAGGCGAAAGAAAAGAAAGCAGGCAGGTATAGACGGAAGTAGAATTCAACAACATTCCATTAAACAATAGATTAAAGCAGTAAAGAACAAAGCAAACCAATGACAAAAAATAAGACTGACCATTAATGGTACCATAACAAACCTGGGAGTGCAGGAAACAAGTTATTAAGTGCAGGAAGTGCAGGAAACAAGTTATTAACCATTAAAGGGTATCTGTAGTGAAAATGTTTATAACAAAAATGTATTACCAGTAAAAAAATATGTGCACCTTCAACACATTCAAAGGACTTTTTAGAACAATGTTATGCCTTCGGGCAGAAACTAGGGAGAGCCGCCATTTTGGACAGGATATGACGTACTTTTGCTGATTGGCATGGCCTGTCGCTGCATAGAAATGGTGCCTTGTGGGAGGTAGAGTCGTAACAGGTCTGTTTACGGTATAGGAAATGCAGTTTATCTGTTGGCGCAAAGCAATCGTGTTTAACCTCTCCCTGAGTGATAAAGTGCAGCATGCAGGTTGTACAGTATGTTAGATGATTAAATATCACCTTTCTCAGCAACTACCTGCTTCTAGCAACTGTGATGAAAGCTGCGTGAAAGGGTGTCTGTTCATGGATGGAAGGATGCGCTGATGATCAAGTACGTGTACAAGCTGCATTGAGACTTTCTGTGAAGAAATTCTGTCGGGACAATGTCTGGTTTCAGACGTAACTTTGGCTTCATGCCCATCAGCTCAGCCCGCAGCTCGGCTTGAAGCGGTTCTCGCATACCACTGAATTTCGTTTTATGTGTATCCCATACTGATATTATGGAGCCAACGTCTGGCTAACTCTGACTTAGTTTCGTTATTTGGCTTAGAGACGCAAATGAAATGTTACACTCCACCATTGTTCAGAAACTGCAGACTAACAGAACACTGTTGCCTAGCAACAGCTAATAGGAATCAACGAAAGTGCATCATATCCTGTGCAAAATGGCAGCTCTCGTTAGTTTATGGTATAAAATCGTTGTAAAAAGTCATTTTAATGTGTTTTTTTTTCTAAATAAAAAGGTGCACATATTTTGTTTATTAGTAATACATTGAAGGCTGTGGCTATTCATACGAAAACGTATGAATAGAAAGCCAGTCTATTCATACGGGACACCCCTCATTGACCAGTTTAGGTGACGTGATAGGCGCACCACTTGACTTAAAGTAGCGTTCGTTTTATTTCAGCTCATAATTATTTTTAGCTACCTCGCGAACCCTTTTATTTTAGCCATAACCATAACACTATCCCCAACCAAAACCATAAACCTAACCCTAAGCGAGGAAATACCCAACAATGTTTATTTTTTTTGGTTTATATATTTTTAACCGTAACCCATGAAATACCCTAAAACAGGCACATTACGCTTATGTAGAAAAGATCCAGAAAATGTATGTTTCCATATCAATGGTCCTGGGGTCTATTGATACGTTCGTACATTAAACACATTTTTGTTACATACATTTTCACTACAGGTACCCTTGAAGTGGTCAAGCCCATATTAAATAGTTCGAGGAGGAGAGAACAGTTACAGTGTTGTGTTTATTAATAAGGACAAATATATTGGAATAATCATGAACAACTAATGTTTCTCTAGATTTGATGCAACTTGTGAAAAACAAGTGTTTCCTCTCTAAAGGCTAATGCATAAATGGAAATGTTATATTTAGCTGAGAAGCTTCACTGCCCTTGGAAAGAAGCCAGAACACTGCAGCAAGGCTCTGCATCCCTGTCCCTCCATGCCGTCCTCGTCAGCCTCTTTATCCTCCACTTCACTCTGTGTCACCCTCACCTCATCCCTGACTTTTTTCCTAATTCCTTAAATGTCCATTTCTCTCGTCCCGCTTTGTCGCTGTGCTGAACACAACACCTACTCCAACATAAACAAGCTCAGCCAGCAGTCGCCTGCAAACCTCCTCCAGCAACACAGCAGAGAAGTTTGTGATCTACTGTGACACTGTCACTAAAGCCCAATAATACACTTGTTCTGAAGCACTTTGAGAGGAAAGAGGATTCAACAATACACATTTTATCATTGTAAAACCAAGAATTTGTACAAAAACTGGGTGCATTTCTTGCACAAAGTCACTTCCAATATATGGTAATCAAAGCTTATTTTACTGATCTGCTCAGATTTTCATTTCATTTCATTTTTTTTTTTAATCGGTCACCTTGGCAACCATGTAATCATGATGAGAGTGTGGGAGTGATAATTTAGAGCGCTCAATATTATAAAACAGTGTAAATGTGTTACTGACCTATATTCACCGCCCGCATATAGAAACTCATTGTATGAACCAGTTTGCCTCAGTATCATCATCGCATCCATCTGCTAAAAGTCCAGCTCCCCAGAGCCCAGTGGGAGGTAAGGCTGTGCTGTAGCTACGCCATGACAGGTGGAGCCAGCGTGCACTGTGATTCATGGATAATTTGTCACAAAGCGATTTTTTGTAACTACCCACATCCCCCCGTTGGGTATGATATCATGTGTATGTATGTTTGTTTGGGAGCCTGTGTGTGAGTGTTAGTATGTGTGTGTGTGTGTGTGTGTGTGTGTGTGTGTGTGTGTGTGTGTGTGTGTGTGTGTGTGTGTGTGTGTGTGTGTGTGTGTGTGTGTGTGTGTGTGTGTGTGTGTGTGTGAAGGTGTCTAAAGCTTGAATCATCAACATCATTTGATTTGAAACAATGGCTGTGAACGATGCCAGTTCAGATCATCGTAAGTTCCATGATTCACCAGGAGATGTGGATGGAAGACAAACTGCAGGCTCACCGACTGTCAGGTAAGAAAACTTCAAAGTGGGTCAGAGAGGCTTTAATTCATAACCTCAAAGATTCTTTAAAATGTCTCAAGGCAATAGTTTGTTTTTCCAAAACAGATCTCTCGTTTCTCTAAAGTCTGTCGGTAAACACGGAGGCACCAAAGGAAACATTGCCGAGTTTATTTGACCCATACTACGTTCTTTGAAAATAACCCAAAACCTACTCTAAGGACTATCAAAGCTAGGCCTGGCTTTACCATGAGGCAGTTATCACTATTTTCATTGCAACACCAAGAAAGTAATTGATTTCCAACAGAAAAACAAATCCACTTTCAACTATGTTGAGTGTAAATCAAAATAATGTTATTTTAAGCTGAGCAAATTTCAGTTATTATGAGTTTTGTGTGGTTATTGAGTTTTATCACTTGAGTTGAAATGTTGCCTTTGTTGTATACTTGCTTATATGCCCAGTTGTGTATTATTTCTTAATCACAGGTGTGAAGATCTGGATAAAGGATGATTCCTACAATGCAGAATCTCCAAGAAAAGCCAGTATTACCTCTGCCAAGGAGGTATTACTTTCACCGGCGTTAATTGATTTCATTTTTTGTCTATTAGCAGTAAAAATACTTTCACTCTATTACTTTTTTCCCACCTTCTTACCAGTATATGAATATAACTAATCTGGAACGGGCATGTCAGAGAGCACAAAAAGTACAACTTCCTGTTCGCGCACCGGTTGAAGGCGGGGACCAACATGGCTACCTCAGCAGTGACCGTTGATGAGGACAAAGACGTCACCACACCAATATTATCTCCTTAGGTAGAAGGTAACAGACCTCGTGGTCATACCTGTCAATAATGCTGTTGAGCTTGTTTCCCACGAGTGGTCCTCTTTTAGCCTTGTAACACAGGCCGATGTCTCATCTATGGTAACCAAAATGAAGCCCTCTTTCTGTGTGTCTGATGTTCTGCCCTGTAGATTTTTTGTAAAAGTCTTTGATGCCATTGGCCCCTGGGTTACCAATCTGATCAACCTTTCCCTGTCAACTGGTGTTTTCCCCAGTTCTTTCAAACACGCAACTGTAGAACCACTTCTCAAAAAGCCCAATCTGGACCCAGCAGATTTAAAAAACTTCAGGCCCATTTCTAAACTTCCGTCTTTGTCCAAAGTGTTGGAGAAGGTGGTCTCTGATCAGTTGGTACCCTTCTTGGAGAAACACAACATTTTCGACACTTTTCAGTCCGGTTTCCGTAAGAATCACTCCACGGAAACCGCCCTGCTTAAAGTGTCCAGTGATATTATGATGTCCGCGGACTCTGGAAAATGTGCTGTTCTTGTGTTGTTAGATCTCTCGTCAGCATTTGACACTGTGAATCATCAAACCATGTTGACAAGACTGCGTGACCTGGTTGGAATGTCTGGACCAGTCTTGGAGTGGTTCTCCTCGTATTTGTCGGGGAGGAGTTTTAGTGTCTATGCAAATGAGTTCCTGTCTGACCCTGCTGATTTGCTGTGTGGGGTTCCCCAGGGCTCTGTTTTGGGCCCGATTTTGTTTTTACTCTATATCCTTCCATTAGGGAAAATTATCCAGACCTTTGATGATGTTTCCTACCATTTGTTTGCGGATGATATTCAGCTTTACTGCTCTTTTAAGCCCTCTGAGATCCAGAAATTAAGCTCTCTGCTGAAATGTCTTGCGCAAGTTAAACAATGGCTCGGTGCAAATTCCCTACAACTGAACCCAGACAAAACGGAGGTGCTGGTGTTTGCCCCTGATGACGCTATGCCAGGGATTCACCAGTATTTGGGCGACCTGAGTTTGTCTGCTCAAACAAGCCTTAGAAATCTTGGCATTATCTTTGACAAAGCAATGTCATTAGAGCACCACTCTAAACTGCTGACAAGGAACTGTTTTTACCAACTGAGGAAAATCTCTAAACTACGTTCACTTGTGTCCAGAGATGATCTTGAGATGATTATCCACGCCTTTGTGTCTCCCCGTTTAGACTATTGTAACAGCTTTTTATTTATTTATTTTCTTGTCTAAACAAAAAGGCGCTGTCTCGTCTTCAGCAGGTACAAAACTCTGCGGCGAGGTTACTGACTCGCACAAACAGAAGGGCCCATATTACTCCCATTCTAAAAGCCCTTCATTGGCTCCCAGTCACTTTTCGTTTCAATTTTAAAATTCTGGTGCTGACTTTCAGAGCCTTGCATGGTCAGGCTCCCTCCTACATTAGAGACTTGTTGTGTCCTTATACCCCCTCCCGGAGGCTGAGGTCTCAAGATCAGAACCTGCTCATGGTCCCCGTACCCGTTACAAGACCAGAGGAGATCGCTCCTTCCAGGCGGTCGCGCCAACGCTCTGGAACGATCTTCCGTTTTCCTTGCGTTTGCTTGATTCCGTTGATGCTTTTAAGAGCCAACTGAAAACCTATTTGTTTCAGAAAGCATTTTAAATTCCAGTGATAAAGGGTTGTGTTATGACCATCATATTCTTGTGACTGTAACTGCAATTTGTATTGTATTGTATGCATTGTATGTATTGTGAAGCACTTTGTGACTTCTGTCTGTAAAAGGTGCTATATAAATAAATATTACTTACTTACTATAATGTTTGGCTACCTTGGGATGGGGGAACACCCTCAAACAGCAGCCATAGGCTTTATTGATTCACTAACTGTTCTTGTTTTCTCAGGTGTTTTTTGTTTGTTTATCATACTACGTCTTCTTCATTTAGCTAAAAGTGAAATAAAGAGAACAAGGGGAAAGCCATTTATATTGCTTCTTTCTATGCAGACTTTGAAAAATACTTTTTATGTTACTTTTACTTGTACTTTTGATACTTGAGTATATTTTTAGGTCGGGCTATCGGACTCAAAACGCCACTCACTTTGTTCTGCTTTTTTTTCTTGTTGTTGTTCTTCTTCTTGTTGTGTACACTAGTTAGAATCGCTACTCCTCTGTTATTCGTGAACAAATTGGGCTGAATTTTGGAAGGTATAATCTATGGATGTGTACGCATCAACGCTCATTTTTGATTTGGGGTTCTAAAAGAAAAAAAAAAACGAAAGTCGATTTGTCATTCATTTGCGAGTCAAATATTACAATGGTTTGTGGTACAGAATCATTAGCATATATCAATTAATAAATGGGACCCATTACCCCATACGTGTCACGGGGGTGCCAGGGGGTCCCCGAGGGCTCCATTTTTCAAATGACTACTACTCCATTTTTTTTTTTTTTTTTTATGGGGACCGGGGGCCCATTTCTGGTAACTTCCAAATTAATGAGAACATAGTCGTGTGATATAACGTTTCAAAGGTAATTCAACGTAGATTATTATTATGCCACGCATTATTTGATGACGGGCCCGGTGGCCCACCCCCTTTTCCGGTAATTTCCAAATTTATTGGAACATAGTTGTGTAACATACAGTATCGTTTCAAAGTCAATTCAGCGTAGATTAAGATTTTACGTTGCACAAGTTGATTTGTTTTACTCGGTGAAACCGAGTCATTTGACTGAATTCTCGGTAAGGTGGTACGCGCTATTCGGAGCGGAGACGTTCCGCGGGCTTGGCCGGAGCTCATCTGAACTTGTTTTACAATATGTTTTTGATACTCAAGTACATTAAATGTGAGCTGTTTTAACACTTTTACTCAAGTGATTTTCTAAAGGGTGACTTTCACTTTTACCAAAAGCATTTTCAGTTCTGTTATTTGTACTTTCACTTAGTTATGTTTTTTCTTGTATTCACTTCTGTGGGTTGGTTATTCCGATTGCCCCACCGGGTGTCATCCAGATTGAATTAAGATTGAACATGTTGTTGCAATTTCTTTAAAGTGTGAATGATCATCACAATGATCACAGTTCTCTTGTTTCTAAAAGTTATCTATAGACCTACAATACATAGAAAACGAAAGAAGATCAAAAGTGTTTTAATATAAATTTTTATTTTCCACGTTTTTTCCCTGAATAAACATGTAGCCTCCTGCAGTGGAAGCTAATTCGTAACCACTGCTGCTCATCAACAGTGTCCTTGGGCTCATCAGAACAAACTGCTGCTGTTCTCTAATGATACTGAGAGCACAATGAGTAAATGTAACACCAGACAGCCACACTGCCTGCACACGCGCAGAGGATGATACACAAATTACATGTGATTACGCCACCACACATACAAGGATGAACATGTGTGTAAAATGTTACATGTCAGCATTCGTCAGACAGATTCTCTTCCATGGAAGAGCACGTTTACGAGCCAGTGGGGATGACTTCTGCTCGGGAAACACATCGGGTGGCATTATAAAAACAAGTTGACACAATTTACACGGAAGCATATCAACCAATTCACTCTGCGAACCAATGAATACAGATTATTCCTGTGGCTGCAACTTCTGAATTTCAGGTGCAAGAAATACAAAATAGGTAACAAGATGGAAGATATATTATTGGCCCACCGATATTGTAGGCCGATATTTGCCATAAAACGTAACGTCAATTCACATCGGTATTAGTTTTTCAACCACAAGCATACATTTTACTTTGTTTATAGTATTACAGTGCTATCTAGTGTGGAAAATGATATTGTTTGGATTTCCTGACCTAACCTTTCAATACAGGTCATTTCCTGTCAAAACTGGAAGTACCGCAGATACACAACGTCCTCCTGCAGTACGTTACACCGTTCCCAAAACAGGGGTATGTAGTTGGAAACCCCTAGGGGTATAGGAGCACATTGCAGATGGTACCCGGAAAGATTTAATAATTAATTTAAAAATAATTGGTAAATGTTGGTAGTTCTTTTTTAGGGTATTTTTTGGACAAATTCACAAATTACAAACAAACAGTGCTACTGCGAAATAAAGTATTATATTTCTTTGCAATTTATTGAAACATGATTATATTTTATCACACTATAGGACGGAAGAATTAGCTACATTTTACGAAGGAGACCATGTTTACTTACTATTGAAGTAATCACATGGCATTTTTTTAATATAATTTTTAAAAAATAAATTCCACTTTAAAATCCAATCATTGTTTTCAATTTGTAGATGAAGCCTTAGGGGACGAATGGCGTGAACCAATGAGACACAGTTAAAGGTATATTAAAGCATATTAAATTATGTACAGGGTACTTATGATATGCCTAATAGAAATGCCTTGTTAACCTCAATTTGGAGTCCCAAAGTAATGACTATAAGTTTTTTCAGTTCGGTAGACAGTGTTTATGATGTGGTTCAGTTTTTGTAAACAGTAACATAATGCGTTGCTCCCTGTTTTGTACATTTAACAAGCTCACGGCCAAACCGCTACGCAAACACTAACTCGCGAGCATTCATAATCAATCTGTACCTCATGTACAAACTGTATCAGAAATGTTGGTTAACACTTTACTTGAAGTTTTATACATAAGACTGACATTATGCTGTCATTATCTGTCAATGTATGAATAAGGTGTCATGAAGGCTATCATTAACTGTTGTTTGCTAAATTATGACACCTTTGGAGCTATGTTGGCATTTTTTGGGTTAGGTGGTGGGATCTAGTGGGGTTAGGCTTAGAGTTAGGGGTTAGGGTAACAAAGGACACTTAATGACAGCCTTCTTAACACTTATTCATGCTAATGACAGGTGTCGTGTCATGTTATGTGTAAAACTTCAAGTAAAGTTTCACCGAAATGTGTGTATGCGTGATGTTTGTTGCACCATATTAAAATGTTTTTTTTATTCCATATTGTTACAGTTTCACAGTAAACATCATTAAAGATTCACTGTTTGTTGTGGAGTTCTTAGAACAGTTTAACTGCTTAGAAAATTAGTCTAAAGCTGAGACAGCTGTTGTTTGAGACAACATATTAAAATGATAATGGTGTTTTTTTTTTCCATTAGTGAAGTCGAATAGGTTTTCTTATTTTGCACAGATGTTTATTTGTGGGAATACATTCATGTCAAAATGTAATATGCTTATTTTTCTTATATTTATTTTGAGTTGGTTGAAGGTGAAGAGCAAGGTGCACATTCCTCTCACTAACAACGTTTTTAGTTCTATTTATTAGTCCTTTTATTTTTTGGTGCTAATTCAGTTTTGAGTTTCAGGTTAGAGCATAAAATTAAAAAGTCACAAAACAAGTTCATTTTAAAAACAAGTCAAAAACACGATTTCATTATGTCACGGTTAGAGGATGGTGGTGTGGAGCCAAACACAGGAATAGTGTTCTTGAAACCAGTCCATGTTCAATAACAAAAAATAAATAAATAAATCCAACAGGGAAAAAGGAAAACCAGGGCACAAACACAGCAGGACAGGAGGAGGGTAGTCACTACAATGAACCTGCAAACATTCAGTGTTCAAGCACTCAGCTAAATAGTGGAGGAGGCCTGATTGGGGAATGGGCCACACCTGGGTGGAAACATGCGGGAGCTAATCAGTCACAAACCAAGCACACAGACATCACTGGGGGGTGGAGCCACAAGCAGGAATACCTGAAACACAAAGACAAGAGTTAAACACAGGAAGCCAAACTCAAATGGAATAAACAAAGACAGAATAACTGAAAGAGGACCACAAGGGCTAAATAACAACAAAACCAAACACAACCTGACACAATAACACATGGCAGTGACTATCCGTACGGTTGCCATATCAATATCCACAAATTTGATTTACCAATTAGGCATTGGTTCTAACCCTAATCTTTGAAAAGCACTTGAGCTGTTTTGAACTGAATCAGATCGTGAAATTTAAGAATTTGTATTTTTTTTTAAAAAGTGTTTAATTTTCTCATTTTTGCTCCAAAAAAGGGCTTGTTTGTTAAACTGGATAGTAAATCAAAAATAATTTATTTAAAACTACTTCCTATGAAACAAAGGTTTTCCCCCTCCTTTCATCCCCTGTGTTTTGAGCTAAGGCACAACAATGTAGAGTGGGATTTTTTTTACTCCAACCTCTTTTATCTAACAAGAAGAAGTAATCACAATCATACCTACAGGCGTAATTATGTTGGCTTGCTTAAATAACTCGGGGAAGATTTTACCAGCTTTTCTGACTATGTTTTTTCCATAAAAAAATATGATCTAAAACATAAAAACCCACACTTTTCAAAAGAGAATCGCGAGGAACAAATGATAAAAAAGTCAACACATTCGACTGAATTTAATCACGTTAAATGGGATTCATCATTTTATTACCAACAGGATATAATTTTCTTTCTTTTTTTGGGGTTAGTTGTCTGTTTTCGAGACGCTATGCCTGGAAAACAGAGCTTGAATATCCATTATATGTTGAGAGTGATTGCTATGATTAGGCTATTTCAAAATGGGGTTCGCAAGACATAAAACAGTGACCACCCAGCAGCCCTGCTCTGCAATCTCTGCCAGTAACAGAATATTCTCTGAACAGTTGGTAATTGAGTTGGAATCACGACCTGCAGTGCTCCCAAAACTATTATTCAGATTTTCTGGTATTGAACCATTTACAAACTGCATTGCCAGAAAAGAAGAAAAAAAAGGATTAAAAGCTAGGAATAAAAGTCTTGTTCCCTTCTTTCCTTTTCTTGTCCTGATGCTGCATACTTTGTAGTTTGCTGGTGCTGCAGAGCCAACAACATTTCACTTAAACCCAAATGGTTTTGGTTCTGCTGAACTCTGCCTGAGTGCACTGAGTTATTTCCTCTGTCCTAACCCCAGGGCACTGTTCAGCACTAAAGCAAATAGAAAGTCTAAAACTAGATGTGACTTAGATGGCAGAGCACCGCAGGCATGGAGGAAGAGGATGATCTCTCACAAGCACACACAAACACCACGTTCTGATCTGTGTGAATCTCTTTATTAAATATGAAGGTCACACTTGTTTCATGACTTTGTTGACTCTGTCAGCTGCCCATAATTAAAATTGAATTCAACTTTGTTTTATTACGTAGGTTTTTTTTTTTTTTTTTTTAGATATTGAGTATCTAGAGATGATGGTGGGTCTTCACTTGTAAAGAAGTAGGAAAACATTTATTCATCAAATGTACACACTTAATTATGTACAACTCACATCAGGACAGATGTTAAGTCTATCACACAGGGACAGATGATGACGTTCACCCTCTTTTAAAGACAATAGAGACACTCCAACTACCACAACATACATGTGTCAATAGTCTCCACCCTGGAATTAAAGCCCTGGCCCATTGTGGTAACTAGAAAACTGTGCTGCAGTCATAAAACAAAAACAACCAAACGATGAAAGGTTTTGGACAAAACAATTGCATACACTTGATTCCATAGGAGTAAAGAGTACTGATATTTCCTACTCAAATAGAAGTATTGTGACTTGATGGAAATTGTGCAAGTACAAGTCATACATAAAATACTCAAGTACAAGTAAAAAGTATAGGTCAATGAAGTTGTATTCAAAGTAAAAGTTACTAGTTACTTTCACCCCACGTTTATTTATGGTAATAAATCTAGCCACTAGGGATGTAACGATCCACTCAACTCCCGATACGATTCGATTCACGATACTGGGTTCATGATACGATTCTCTCACGATTTATTTTACAAAATGGAACTGTAGACAAATGATGACAAATGATTTTATTTTTATTTTTCATTGTCAAAAAAATCCCTTGATAAACTATTCAAAACAATGAATCTGAAAATAAATCTTAAATGAAATAAATAAAGGAATAATACAAATGAAGAAGAAGCCTATTAATTTAAATTCTGGTTCGATAGTAAACAATGCAAAACTGCATAATAGTTCTTTTTCTTTTTAAAAGTGCAAATGAAAATGTATTTTGTGCCTTAACATTTAGACGTTAAAAAAAACATATATTGTACTGAATTTACGTCATATATTTGTTTAGACCAGCAAAGGGCGCTGGTAACCCAGTGGTCGGTTAGCATGCAGATATTCATGCAGTGAAGAAGAGATGCTATGCGCTAGCAGACAGAACTAATAGAAAAATGTGACTTTTACAGATATTCACATAATATTACAGATATTCTTTCGGTGCTAAAGGGGTAAGGAATAATTTATGAACATGTTTAAGATTAGAAGGTGGCCAGAAAGAGAGTAGTAGCAGATTCCGCCCGCTGCCTACACTTCTGGACAAGAGAAAGATAAATAGATATAACGGCCTCTGCTGTTTAAAAAAAGTACTGCGATTCAATTTTCAGAGCATCGATATGAACCGTGGTACCTATGAATCGATTTTTAACTGCCTTACGATTAATCGTTACATCCCTACTAGCCACGGTTCCCTTGCATACAGTAAACATCTCATGTATAAACTTAAAAAGAAAGAGACTAGATCTTGAACAATTGGAACTTAATTTATTTTCCACAAAGGCATCTGTATAAAATAAAAGGTTTGTCAAAATGTACAATTGTTTAGAATAACACCAATTAATTCAATTAAAAATAATAAAAATTATTAGACCCAATTTATAGACATTTATGAACTCTAAAGCTTAGAAAATAACCTCCATTCCATACTGTTTGGGGTGGTGCATTTCGTTTAATCTGGTTGGTCGGCTATGATGTGATGCATCAGAAAATAATAATTCACTAAGGTTGGTTGTTGGTTGGGTGTAGAAATTGTCACGACAAATTTGCGTTTGACCTCATTTGGAGACATGATTTATTGCTCTGGTTGAATGATGGAGTCCAGTCGAAGTGTGATGATTTTATAAAAAAAGGATTTATTATAAACTAAATGAAAAAGAGTACAAAAGTAGTGTCCCATCCTGTGGGGAGTAAAGGCGGCTAGGTACTAAGCAGGATGGTTCAAAAGGTCTTGTGTATGACTGACCAACAGTTTTCACAGTTTAAGCTTTATACAGATATGAGAAAAAGTCCCAACCCTGAAAGAAAGAAAAGGAGGGGGTCAGATGCTACCAACAGTGAAAGTGGAGGAAAGGTTGGCGCCATTGTTATCTGTCCTTGATAGTGTGTGTGCGTGTATATCTCCATGTGAGTTTGAGTCTGGCCTTCAGCAGAGACTGTGAGTTGCACTGTGGATACAATACGATCTGTACTGTTTAATCTAACATGACTCAGCTGTTCAAAAGTGCAAAGAGTCATGCAGTCATCATGTATTAAAACATGACAAATTGTACACATGAACACACATTTGACGATATGATGATGAATATAATAATTACCATAACAAAATGTTACAAATTACTTTACTTATTTACACTTACACTTACTTAAGTATGAGTAAAATGACTGATTTAGAACCCATAAAATCAACACAACTACAGTGATGTGAGTACTTTCACCTATGCTTAATTTAGAAACCATCCATATTGTAGTGTCCAACTCAGCCCATCTCTAATGCATCATCTAGTGTTGTGTTCAAGACCGCACTATCCGAGACCAAGACTTGCCCGAGACCAGCATGCACCGAGACCAAGACAAGACCAAGACTTTCGGGAGCCGAGACCGAGTCAAGACCAAGACCGAGACAAACCGAAACCAAGACCAAGACCATAAACATTTTTTTTTTTCAATTTAAAAAAATAAATAAATAAATAAAATTATGGCAAGGTTCAACAGTTAAATAACATTCTCTCTTTAATTTTTGTTTATTTTAAATACATTTGACGGACAAAAAAAAGGTGCCTGCAAAAAATTAACTAAAATATTAAAACTACTACTGCTACTGATACATTCACAATTATTCTACATATTTGAAAACAAGATTTTTATGTCAGCTGAATGTACAGCAAGTGTTTAAAAGCATTTCTGCCAAGAAATAATGATTCTTTATTCTGATTCTTTCAGTTGTTCAGGTTTAACAGGTCACAGATTTCACAAGATAAGATTTTAGTTTGAAAAAGCCTTTACACAGGTTATTTTTATTAATTCACTTAGTTGATATAGTTTAATTTGGTTGCTGTAATATAACTGGATATTCAATTCACAAAGATTTCCAACTGTAACTGTAAAAGTGAAACTTTCTGAAATAAAACTAAAAACAAGTTGTCAGCAGTGTAAAAAACAAAGAGCTACAGGTAGATGTGAAACTAAATAAAACAAACTCAAACCCTGGAAAAGTCATGTAACAAATTAATCAATAGTTATTATATATATATATATATTATTATTATTATATAATTATTATTATTCTGGATACAGTGGAAACAGAAACTATAAAAAATAATTATATTTTGAACCTGTTTATATTGTGGGGAACATATTATATACATACATGTAATTGGAGTCTAAAGTCACAAAAAAACCACCACTTTAAAAATATTTAATATTATTTGAGTGCAACTCTGCGGCGATGACGCGCTGGTGACGACATAAACCAAGATGGCGGCGGCCCGGACTACAGCCGACATTATGTAATAAAGCCTTAAAAGACATGGATATAATGAAAAGAGTGGATGGACAGATGCATAAACATGCAGACTTTCACATGGACACACACGGACTTATTAAACACACACAAACTTATTAAACACACACGGACTTATTAAACACACACGGACCTCAGTAAACACGGTAAACGGAACAGGCTTCACCGCAGGGCTGGCACTAGGACCCAGAGGCAGAGTAAGTGCGTCCCCTATCCAGCCTTCACAGGCTGTAATATCATCAGTTTATCATTTTACCAGTTGTTAGCGCTACTGTCTTTACCAGGGAGATAATATTTATTACTGGTGATAGTTTTCCAGAGTTTTACTGGGATTTTTACCGGTGATTAGTTCATTTCTCCCTTGCGCTCCGCGGTCCAAACTGACACTGGAGCCACACAGTATGAATGTGTCACACACGTCACTCAGTCACAATAAGGAAGGTTGTGGTCATTATACGGGGTGGATTAATTAATGAATAAAGGATTGTTTTATCCCGTTCTTCTCCGTGTTATTATCACATTATAAAAATGTTTAAAAATAGCAGGAATTAGTGCTGGTCTCGAACGGTCTTGACGGAAAATCCCGAGTCCGGGCAGCCCGAGTCCAAGACAAGACCGAGTCAAAATGCTTCAGAGTCCGAGACAAGACCAAGACCTTTAAAATTTGGTCTCGAGACCGGTCTCGAGACCAAGACCGGTCTTGACCACCACAACACTAGCATCATCGGTACAAAATGGCTGTAAAACATAATGCATTTAACATGATGACCCATATTAACAAATGCACTGTAAGTAAAGATACAGTAGTTTATCTGTATGATATTTTTCTTTTTATAATTAATCCAATATTATATAAAAATAGATCGTGTCTGTACGGTTGCCGCATGGACAACCCCTGTGCTATTGGTACGATTACCAAAGTACACGTACGTAGCGTCTTAAGATTAGATTTAGGGTTAGGTTATAACCCAATAACTCAACAATTTTTAGGGTTAGGGTGAGGGTTAGGTTTAGGGTAAGGTTTTGTCTTAGTCACGCAACCTAAATTGGCCAAAGACTGACCTATCACGTGACCTAAACTGGCCAAATAAGGGCACTGCATACAAATAGAATGTTGGTATATTGATACGACAACTGTACGAATAGCCACTGTAAAAATAACTGAACTTAAATTGAAAAAAACCAAATCCAACCGACAAATTAAACTAAATATACTGTACATATGTGCCTTTTGCAGCCTGTTCAGCATCTGATAAGTGTGTTGGTAAAGAGCAGGATCAACTGGTTATGCACTTGGAGTGATAGTGATAGTAGCATTTATGCTGCTATGCTTGATGGCCCTGATGATGTCCTTACAAATTCCAGCATTGACAAGACAGACAAGAAATGCCTCATACAGCAGATGAAGTTAACAAGACATTCAGTAAATGTTGTTCAGGGCCACGGAAACAATGTTTTCTCCAGTTTAAACAGTGCCTGGAGACAGAGATTCTTATTCTATCTAATGAGGAGCAGTTCAGGTGTTCCTTTCCACAAAGTTTAATTTTAACAACACACCCACCTTCATGGGGACGACATGTCGGCGCTACACATTCTGCGAGCTCTACAAGCACACTTCTGATTGGTCAGACGTCAACTGCTGTCAATCATTGCAGAGATGCACGGTCACATTACAGCTCTCTTCTCTCTCCTTCCACGAGAAACAATTGTGCTATATATGCACATCTTGCAGGGCAACCACTGCATATATGTGTCCCCTCGCGCAAAATTTTCTAATTGGCGATTGTGTAGTTGATCGTATTGACTGATCCGTGCCAAGGTCCAGTTGATGCCCAGAGCATCTTACTACATGTTGCACTGCATTACAATCCATTCATAGATTTCTAATCTCTTTTATATATAGTCTATGTTTCTAATATGCTGCGAGTTATATAATTTATATAATATAATAAAGTATATTTTGAGCGAACTCATCCTTTAGCAACTCCGTAAGATGATAAGTACAAGCGGCACTGTCTATGATAAGTGCTGTAAACGTGTGGGCGGAGAAGAAGTGATCAGCTCTCTTGGTGCAGCAGTCCTCTCAGCGCTGCCTCCAGCTCTGCAGACACACACTATCCCCCAGTTGTCCCATCACTGGAGTGATGAAGCGTGAAGCGACCATGTTCAAGTCACTCATCGTGAACGATTTAAGCGACTGCAATCGCTGAAGTCGCATTCGGTGTGAACGCACCTTAAAGCTTGTAGATTAAAGCTAGTTTGGATAAGCAGGTGTGATTCAGGCTTTGGCCATAGGATTGCTATAGCTAACAGGCTAGCAGTGTTAGCATAGCTTGGCTTCTGTTTGGATTCTGTAGGCATCTCCACAAGATATTTTAAACCTTTAATAGAGTGTGAAAGGAAACCAAAAATGTTGTAATAGAAAGCCCCATTTTTTTTTTTATTGTCCATCATAGTGGAACTTCTTGCTAACAAACTACAGTTGCATTTCTTATCATTACAGAGTGTACTTATTAGGCAAACAAATCAAAGGTAACAGTCTAAAATAGATCCATACACTGTGTGAGATGGCTGAATGAGCTTTAACTGTGTGTTAAACATTGCCGGCTCCCTTTCCAGCTCTCCTCTCAGGCACGTTTATCTTACTGAACCACGGCCCACAATAATGAGAAAGTTTGATTCAGTTGAACGAGGGGGGCGCAATCCTGAAAGCAAAGGTACCACACCTCTCTCCTCTTCGAACATACCTTAAATAATTAACATAGATAACTAAGCCCAGGACTGGCGTTCCAGACAGGCAACACAGGCGGCCGCCTAGGGCACCATCTGCTGGAGGGGCACCAAATTGCACCCCCCCATTTTTTTAATTTAAAAAGGTATAATATACGTGAAACACACCTTTTACAATCTCTGTAGATGTTTTAATTTAATTGAATATTAATATTAAGAATCTGTAACTATTTCTGCTAATTTTCCCATATTTATATTTATTTTATTTTAATTCTTGTTCTATTCTATCTAATTATATTGTGTTGTTTGCACATTGTGTTCTTTGGTTTTAAGATTTGTGTTACTGACTAGTAAAACCAAACAGGAAAGTAGAAATTTCCTTGTACTTTATTTTACCTTTTGATTGCAGTGTTTTACATTGCTTTTGGATTTTGCACCATTGTTGTTATTGTTCCCTTGAGACATTTGCACTATACCTGTAGGTGTTATATTGTGTTATAGTACTATTTTTCAATGATTTGTTGTGTCGCAGAACTGCATTGTTTTGTCATGATATTTAAAATCAATGATAATGTGAAAAAAAACTTGATTTATTTTTATTCATTCATGGGGGGGTGGGGGTTGGGGGGCGTCAAAGTCCACTCTAGCCCTGACGAAGCCCCTAGGTGCACCAAGCAAGCTGCACAAAATAGGGGCATTCATTGTCTCTCGGCCTCCGGTTTTTCACCAAAACATGTTTATCACAAACAACAGGCTGAAAAACAGTGGCACATACTTTTGCTAGCCCACATACACCACCCCTTTTTTCAACCACTTCGCTTTGAATAAAAACCTTCTACAGTTAGCCGTTACGTGTTCTACCAATTAGTGTAACAATTGTGAATCTTTTCTTTTTGTCAGACAATGAATTGGCATCTGTGCAGTATCAAAGAAGGCAGCAATGCTGAAAGTTGTCCTTTCTTCAAATTCGGTGGGATGACGCTGCTGCTGAATACATGAAATGGTAAAGCCCACTGTGTTCTCAAAGCTAAATGAAAGTTGTGCAGCCAATAAAGAAAGATTTCAGCCTGTGCGATAGACTTCTGGCTTGCATATCCAGGGACTACTCGCAGTAGTCTAGTCTTGCAACATCACTGCAGAGTGCTTGCTTGCCTGGAGCCCAACTAAACACAGTCTACTGCAGACTGAGACACACAGTATATCCTAATTTGTGGCTTTTAGTCCTCTTTCACTCAGAATACTTTAACTTAATTTGCTAATAAAAAAAAAAATTAAAAAAAAAGACGCAACTGGCTCACTTTAGGGATTTCATCCTGGCACAAATTAAATATTTACTTTAATTATCCTGTCTGCTGGATTCCCTAAACTTTAGTTCATATATGAATGACCAGGGCTGCTCATGACCTTGTCACTGGTTGATTGATTTTTTTTCTGTCACATGATGGAATGGCTTCACATTACACATAAATTGTGACGTGCAAATCCAGAAATGCACAAAAATGAGGACAGAAGAAAAGAGTATCTTTCTAATCTTAAAATGGAGGCTTTTTGTTTAGCCCATTTAGAATAATTCTTGCCTCTACTGGCCAAGGATCCGGATAATACCAAACCATACCTTAGTTCCGTCACACTTCTCATCACGAAACACTCTGGTCTAAGTGTGTGTGTGTCAATTTTACAATTATATCAAGGATTTTATCCTTTACTCTCCTTTATTTTTCTTTTTAAAGCCAAATGTTGATCCTAATAAAACATCACATCACCCAGCACATAGATAGATAGCAAGTTCTCGGGGGATATTTTACAGAGTTGAGAAGGTTTACAGGCTGGCAAAAATTCAATAAAAAGCCAAGTGGGAAATTAAAAAACTGGGCAACAGAAAAACACAAGTCCAAGAAAGGAAAAACTGCCCAGAAACAAAACAAACAATTTACCAAAGGAAATCCCAGTGGGAAGGAGGACTGACGTAGACCAGCTGCAGGCGAAGAGTTGGAGGAGAAGAAGAAGAAGTAGGGCAAAGGTGAGAAACAACAGGTTTCTTTTACTCAGTCTTCGGACAACATAGGAGCAGTGGTGGTCGAATTGTTAGTGAAGCAACCCTGTTAGATCCTAAGGTTTGAATTACCAGGGTTAGCGCAGATGTGTCAAACTCAAGACATTCGGGCCAAATCTGGCCCCAAGTGAATCCATTTCGGCCTGCGACAAATTTTGTTCAAAGTAAAAATATCACTACATTGTATAAATCATGATATTGTATTAAACACCATGTTAACTCAATGGCTGCCAGCCATTTTCAGAACAGCTACCCCCTCACTGCCAGCCATTTCTACACCCCGACAGGCCGAGTCTTGCCATTTGGCCCCAGTTGTTGATCGTTTTCTCTCACAATCGCGACACTCTCAACAGTGGACTTAGGTCAACACATGCTCTGCTCAAGTGTGAGCTACTAAGAGTTTCACCTTCTTCTCTCGTAGCGCCATTTTCCGTAATAGTGTCTCCTAGCAACCGCCGTTGAAAAACACAATTGACGTATATATTCTTCAATGGCAGTGAGCAGTTGGATTTGAAATGACGTACAGTATATTTACGTCAATGGCATTGGGTGAGTTAAATCTAAGGCCCGCTGAACTCACAAACTGAGTTAAACTCATTAAAATATGCTGGGGATTACAGGCATATAAATAAATTGCAGTAGTATTGCTTGTTTGACAAAAAAATATTTTTACCTAAATCCCTACAGTGTCTTGCAAAAAATCCCAGAGAATTCTTGCAAATTAAATTATTATTATAATTTTTTTTGATTTTACCTTTTGCTTTACATCTAGTATAAGTGTAATGAACTGGGTTTCCATTACACATTATCACAAAATAAAAGCGATATTTCTAAATGTCGACAAAGTATAATTGCACTTTAAAAGTGTTTCCATTAAAAGTTGTTCTCGGCAGGCGCCTCATAACTCCCGTGAAATCTCATCCCAAGAGTTGTCAGTGCAGGAAGATGGACACTCCAAACCTCCTTATAAAACTCTGTATTCCTTTGTTGTTATATAATATTATAATTTTTAAGTATAACACAAAGAAATGTCCCGGTCTCCTCTTCTGTTCACACATATCGCGTCATGTTTTCTCGTAGAGAAGTGATCATATGACCTGGTACGTCACGTTCTATGACGTCTTTTTGGGGAAAAAGTGTTTCCTCAGCGCTTTTGCGACACATTTCAAAATTGAAACATCTCAAAGTCCTTTACATGAAACGATATTTGAGTGTTTTTTTTTTTTTTTAATTCAGACGTTTCCATTAACAGATTTTATTGCGCTATTTAGATTTTGCACATTGCCAAGGGTAATGGATACACAGCTATAGATATTTACTACATGTGGAAGTGAAAACTAGGGCACAATCATGATGCAGACGCACACAAAAATATGTATTATTTTTGTTCAACCTTTTTGTGATCAAACTGGGTCATACAGTATGTGGCCACTGAACGAAAATGAATTTGACACCCCTGATTTACACTATCGCTCCCTACTGCTAGACTGATGAGAGATGAGCCTCATGAGATGGAAAATGTGAGGTTGGGAAGGGGAAGGTAATTTCACAGAAAAGTTAAATGAGAGCAAAATCTAAAGAAGTTGTCATCATCAGGACGACACCGACCACCTCCTGGAAATGACAGAGAAAGTCTTTCTTCGTGAAACTATTGTAAAATTCACCATATTGTCATGTCATAGTCAAAAGGTGTTGGTATCCTAACCATTACTTTAGGTGGAATGAGTTATTAGTGTTGGCTACCAAAAAATCCAAGGAAATTCATTTACAAATGGTTTAAAAAATCTTACAGCACTTAAAGACAACATTTGTCTTGGCCAAAACCAAGTGGTGAAAAAGCTGTAAGCCCCTAATGAAGGTACATGCAGAATGCATTCATATAGAATGTATGAAAAAGCAGAAAATCACTGCATTAATGCAAAAGCGACTTCTGTTTACTTTATCGAGCATCTGCTTCCCTTTTGTTTTAAAAGAGCAATCGTCCAAACCATAGCTCATTTCAGGACCAGTGCACAGATGGTTGTCCAGCTGTGTGCATGTTCATTTGATTTTAAAGCATGATGTGCTCTGGACACAAATGTGGCAACAGTGTCATTTTGAAACTCATAAAATTGATTAAAAAGGAAAATGGTCTGCCACAGTTTATAAAATATGAAGGAGATAAAAACTTTGGACGAAAATGTTTCTAAATTATTTGGATTAAAGGACCACGTAGTGATATATGTAAATAGGTCGCATTGGTCACCGGATACTAAAAGTGACAACACTAATCACATGACTACACTACTTTGTATCAGAAATGTATTTTGAGTAATTTATATGACAATTAAAGAGATTATGTTATTGTCACTTCATATTCAAGCTCCTATAGAGAGAGTTTGTGGGGAAATAACATTTCATTCAACAGTTTTATGCTTAGTAACGTGTCACCTAGTTCCTCAAACGCTGTTCATAAGACCAGGAACATTAGGGTGGACGGATTACGATGTTGCTCTTCCCAGGAAATGCGAAATGGGATTTAAAAATGCCAGTGGGAACAGCATTTAGATGCCTCTATTAATCATTTTAGTAATGATCCACACATGCCTCCCAGCTGAACAAGGAAGTGTTCTTAAAATGAGCAAGGATGCGTCTGAATAGTCCCTCCTATCTCCTTTCCTATCCACTTTTCCGTCCCCCCTGAAGTGTTTAAGTGGCGGCCATGATAAGGAGCATTGCAATTCTCTTAAAACTAAGGAAAGGAGGTTCAATGCTTCCTTTATAAACTCCTTTAGTCTAGGAAACACTGATGCATCCTAAAGAGACCAGATAATGCTGACCCACAATTCCTTGTGGCGACAACATTTAAAAAGACCCTCTCCTCCGAGAGTTCACAGAAACTCACTAAGACTGAAAACAGCGTACTCTGTCGTTCAGAAAAAAGGCACAAGTGACAGTTTTAGCCACATTATGTTTTATTCAACATATTTCATTCACCTAGGAATGCTTTGAGCAGTTGTACATGTGTATGCCTACCACGTTATGTCGGCCTAAATCTTGCGTAAATGTAACAATTTCATAAAATCATACTTATTTTGGATTAATGTTGATTTTGAGTGGAAGGGTTAGTACCTTAATGAACTATCCTTTTTCGGGACCAATACCACCGGGCTGCACCATTCGCTGGTTGAAATCTCAATGATGCTCATCTGCAACATAGAGTCGATCTCCTTCTTAAGTCGTGGCACCAACCTTTCTGGGATCCTGTAGCTCCTGCGCTTGGGAAGAGCATCCTGCTTAAGGTGGACTTTGTACTGGATCAGGTTTGTAAAACCCGGCTTTTGTTGGAACAGCTCCGGATCCAAGAGTACTCTCACCTCCTTCTGCTGGACCAGGGTCAGATGCGACACATCCACCGCAGCATTCTCAGCAATGTCGGGAAGAAGTAAAGGCTCCTTTTCATCCTCTTCCGTTGCAGGACAGATGAGAAGGTTCTGGATCGACTGCTCAAATGAAGGCTCCTTAAATGCTTTTAACAGGTTAACATGAAATACCTGATGTTTCTTTTGTTTATCATGCATATACAGTTCATAGGTGACTTGACCAAGACATTTTGTGATCTCATAAGGACCCTGCCATCTCGCCAGCAGCTTACTGTCATTGGATGGGAGCAACAGCAACACCCTTTGCCCCGGATAGAAAATTCTTTCTCTGGCACTCTTGTCATACCCGGTCTTCTGGCTCTCTTTTGCCAATCTCATGTGTTCATGTGCCAGTGCCGTCATCTGCTGCAATCTGTCCCTCATCTTCAGGACATAAGCCACCACATTTTCACGCTCAGCCTTTGGATTCTCCCAATGCTCTTTGAGAAGGTCAAGTGGGCCCCTCACCTGCCGACCATACAACAGTTCAAAGGGGGAAAATCCTGTCGACACTTGTGGCACCTCTCTGTAGGCGAACAGTAGGTAGGGAAGCCACTGGTCCCAGTCTGACCCAGTTTTGGATACAAACTTACGTAACATATTTTTCAAAGTTTGATTAAATCTTTCAACCAAACCGTCCGTCTGGGGGTGGTAGGGAGTGGTCTTAATGCGCTTTATCCCCAACAACTGATACACCTGCTTTAACAGCTTCGAAAGAAAATTTGTGCCACAGTCAGTGAGAACCTCCTTTGGGATGCCTACCCTTGAAAAGAGTTGTAGAAGACAGCCAGCAACGTGCTTAGCTTTCACAGCTCTAAGAGGAAAGGCTTCGGGGTAACGCGTGGCATAGTCACAAATTACTAAAATGTACCGATTTCCTGAGCTTGTCCTCTCAAGGGGACCCACTACATCCATGCCTATTCTTTCAAATGGTGTATCTATGATCGGCAGCGGCTGTAGTTGACCACGGGCTACAGTTCTAGGGAATGTTACCTGACATGTCTCACAGGATGCATAAAGGTTTTTAATATTGGTATACAAATCTACTGGGCAAATCTACTAGGCAAATCTACTGCCTACCCTGCGGAGTGTTTTTTGGAATGCTAGATGACCTGCCCATGGGATTGAGTGACCCAGCTCCATTACTTTATATGCAAGGCTCTGTGGTAAAGCTAACGTCTCAACCTCACCTTGTCGCTGGTAAAGTATGCCATCTTTTATAATATAGCCTATGTCAGAGACACAATTTACTCTGCCATTACTCACCCGTTCAATCACTGAGACCATTTCAAACCATGGTTTTAATGTGTGATCAGCTTGCTGCAGCTTAACAATATCAGAAGGGACCAGATCATTAACAACCAGTTCGGGGCATGCTTCATCACCGTTGATTCTGGCTGTACTCCACAACTTTTCCCTCTTTTTCTGGGCCTTTGACTTACGTCGCTTCACTGGTTCTGACCCTAGGTCAGAATGAAAAAAAGGTAACTCTTCTAGGGTATTTCTTTCTTTCTGAGCCCTAGTCATTACACTATTGCATACAGCTGGTTGGGCAATTTGAACTGATTTATTAACAGGACATTTGTGGTGTTTAAATCGTCTCTCCTGCTCTATTAAGTCAAGTAGAGTTGGAACATCATGCCCAAGAACAACTGGATATGGAAGTGTGGGCACTAATGCTACCGTGAGAAGATAAGTCTGACCCCCTACTGTAAGATAAATTTCAGCTGTGGGATACAACTTCTTATCCCCATGTACACAACTAATGTTGGAAGTCATCTCACTCCACATTTCCCTTGGCACTAAACTAGGCAGAACAGCAGACTGAAAACAACCCGAGTCAAGAAGGGCCTCCACTCGCTGACCATTTACTAGTGCAGGAGTAGTAAGTGCTTCACCCTGAACTTGAGAATGTCCTGGGTGGGTGGGTCTGGGAAAGGAACATAGAGGAGAGGGCTTACTTTGTCTGGTGGCAGGGCATGTGTATTGGGTGTGACCCATCTCATTACACTGATAACAACGCACATCCTGCCTGGATGCAAAAAAAGATTTCTTATTGCTATTTGGTCTACTAGGGGAAGTT
Organism: Gouania willdenowi; assembly: GCF_900634775.1. Taxonomy (NCBI): domain Eukaryota; kingdom Metazoa; phylum Chordata; class Actinopteri; order Blenniiformes; family Gobiesocidae; genus Gouania; species Gouania willdenowi. The sequence goes on from NC_041049.1 coordinate 15,754,681, forward strand.
TGTCTTGAGCTAGACTGATGTCTGACCTGTGAATGACCACTCCTTTCACCCCCATTGGACTTATGTCTGGCGAAGCTGTTGTCTCGGCCCAAAGTGGTTCGTCTTGATCCCGTTCTGGCTGACAGAAAAACCTCTGCAAGATGGGCAGCCTCCTCTGCAGACCTTGGGTCCCGTTCTCGGATCCAGACTTCAAGCTCAGGTCCCACCATTCTCAGAAACTGCTCCAGTATTAACATCTCTGATATGTCTTTAACTGTGGAAGTCTCTGCCCTTGTCCATTTATTGAATAGATCCTTCAGCCGCACATAGAGTTCACGGGGTGATTCACCTTGGTTGATGTCCAGGGAACAAAACCTTTGCCTATAGGTGTCAGCTGTGATCTCATATTTAGCCAAAATGACATCTTTGAGTTTATCATAGTCCTCCGTGTCAGCAATATCCATGTGAACATAAGCACTCCGTGCCTTACCAGTGAGTAGAGGGATCAGCTGAATAGCCCACTCTTCTCTTGGCCAACGGCAGACAGTAGCAATTCTTTCAAACGTTGTCAAGTAATGTTCAATATCCTCACTAGGAGAGAGAGGTAACAGCTTTGGCTCTTGCGGGATGTTAGGTGTCCTCACTGGTGTAGGTTGCTGTAGCTCCTCCTGCTGCTGGAGTTGGCTTGGAGCCCCACTATGATAATCAATGTCATCATTGTGCTCATCTGGAACAAGAACTCTGTTCTCATAGCTCTCTTTTAACTCTCTCATCTGTGCTTGAATCTGAGTAAACTGGTGTTGCATATTTCTCCATCTCTGGTCTTGGCGTCCAGACTATTTTTCCATCTGCTGGTCCCTTGATGCCTGTGAGTGGACCAGAGATTTTACCAGTTTTGTCAACTCCTCCAACCCGTCTGGGCAGCTGGCTGCTGATGCACCCTGCCGCTCTGCTGAGGTAGCTGGTTCACCATCATTTGGCTCCACCATCAGCTCCCCTTTCTTTCCTCTGGTCATGGTTCCTCCTTAAAGTGCAGGCAGAATCCCACTTCTGACACCATTTGTCAAGGATCAACCATAGCAGTGGAGGCAGTCAATAAGGAAACCAGGCTCCAGGTTTTGATGCATCAGTTTTATCTGTTTATTTTTTAGTTTGCACCACAAGCACCGTGTACTTCAATCTCCATTCCACTCTCTACTGAACAGAATGAATGTCTTTATATACAGGTGTACCACTAATTAGCCTGTACCAAGCATGGGGTGACGTATAATGTGCATATTAAAAGTACAACATAAATATTTACACAAACACTTCCTAAGAGACATTATCACAAACACTAACCCTGTATTAATATCATTAATCTTATTTACATCTCCTAAATTATTAAACTACATATTTACATTGAGCTACACACATCCAGCTCCCCTGTTCCTAGTCTCTGCTTGGTCTCTCCCACCTGGAACTATAAAAAGGTGTCCAAAAGCCCCGTGGAATTCTTTTACCCGAACACCTCAGGAAAGAGGAAGAGAGCATGCACAGGTAAGCTTTGTTGAAGATCACATTTCAATCACATGCAAAATACCAGAACATATTTAATTGTTTTATCTTTCATGTCACTGCTAAGTTATTTATCAATTAACTGAAATGTATTTTCTGTGTTTATCACTAGATGAATCCTGTGGCCTGAACCATGTGCTTCACCATTTGACCAATAAATTAATTAAACCAATACAACAAAAATGTGTCTCTTAATTTCATTAAGCACTGCAGTTTGTCACAGTATTACAATTGACTCTTTTTTTTAAATTACAACAGTTCATAAGTGTAACAGTCCATAAGTAACGTCACCTCGTCGTTACAGTGAGTGTGAGCAACTATTCTCAATGTGACGTTCTTTTAGTTTCACTTTTGTTCCTCGTAGCCTGCTAGCCTCTCTTCCTTTGATTTACATTCAAACCTTGTTATAGTTGAGATTATATCAGCTGTTAGAGGTACAGGGGAACGTGTTATAAATAGTAGTCCATTTTTGGTAATTTGTAGTTTTTTCCAACATCAAAAACCTTCGCTGCTGTTGGATTATTATATCACCGAGTGGAAGTGTGTCTGATTGTCAAACAACATGATGGCATGGCCTTTCCCTAACTCCTTTAGGAAGTCTCCTAACTCCTTTTTTTAAGGAAAAGTGGATAGGAAATGAGATAGTAGGGAATATTCAGATGCAACCCGAGTCTATGCTACCATGGGAATCATCGGATGCCTTTAAAACCATTTGGAGATAGGTGAGCAATGTACTTCCTTGACTAATCACTAAGTCACAGTTTACCTTCACCAAGGAGGTAATATTTTCACTGGCATTTATTTATTTGTTTATCTGTTAGCAGAATTATGTCAAAAGTACAAGTTTTTAACCAAAGTTGAAAATTCCAATGCATTTTACACAGGATCCAGGTCAATATACAGATTCACGATCAGTTGGAAAAATTGAGAGATCCGTATTTCTGATATCAGTGAAATTTCAAAAACTCCCATCATGCTTTGTGAAGGACCAATCTTTAAAATTTTATTCAGTTATGTCAAGTCGGTTCTTCAATTACACAACAGAGTATCTTCTATCATTATTAATGGGGATGAAAATGTCTTACAAGCCTTTGAAGTGTGAATGATCATGGTACCATGATCAAGATCACTAATGCAGATAACTGTCAATTTTGGCAAAAATTATATTTGGCACCTGAGAGATTTGCGCTCTCTGAGTGTATTTGTTAATGGTAATTTTAATCAGATTTCTTCATTGTTTTTGGTTTTGTTTTAACTTGGCCTGCGGCTATTTCCTAACAGGACCCTGACATCTGGCTATGGTATATAACCTATTTTTCCTATATCACCTATTTTTCCAATCACAGTACAGTTGGACAGATTCAGACATTTTTTTTATTGGTAACTGGGGCACTGCAGGAGGAGACAAAGTGTGTTTCTCCAAGCCAACTGTCGGTGAGTCATGACAACAGTACACTACAGATTGTTATTATCAAACACTGGCCTTCTGGCTCTAAAGAAAAAGCAAAAGATGGACAAATTGGTCCGAGAGAGAGCATAATTTAACTAGGATGAACGATAATGGAGTAGAGGGCGGTGGGAACAACTGAAAAGGACGCTTGGCAAAGAATTATTCGCATTTCCTATTTTTCACAATGGGGACAATGATGGAAGCAAAAGAAGCTCTTACAACTGAACATCTGCACAACCTTAAAGGTAGAAAAAAAACAACTACTATGGTATTGTTGAAAGAGTACAGCTTTTTCCTTTGATCATAAATCAACAGTACACTCACTTTGGGCAAAACAAAACATCCTTTTTAGCACAAACGACATCCACTTCAAAGAAGACTGATGGCAAAAAAAAAAATCCACCTTTGTAAAACAGGAACATAACTTAGCAACTACCTATAACCAATTTGGTTTGTTACACATTCACGTTTCAGAGTCATGTGATACCAGATACTCTGTTTCTCCATAAGACTGTAGGCTCTGGTATCAGATACCATATAGCATGGTTTTTAGTACCTACTCTTGCTATTAATGCCTCAAATGTTTTTGTGTGTCTGTCCATGTTTAAAGAGCTGCTGGAGAGGATTTTCTTTTATTAACCTTTCGAGCCTTGCATTGTGGTTTGTGGAGTCCCATGGATAAACGCATCAAAGTGATTTTACTCCATGCTTATTGTAAATCTTGTATTTGCCTAAGAAAAACAGCCAAAGGGACTTTCCAAAAAATGTCTGGCATTTTCACGGACTAGAAGTTGTGGCAAATCAATGGCAGATGTTTATTATGTCGCTTACACAGAGAGATCCTTGTCTGGCCAAAATTGAATGTCTCACGGATAGAGGTGATATCGCAGGAATACCGGAAACAAACTCGAACAAAAATGGCATTAAGTGAATCACCGTCCTCCTTGTCTGGCAAAGAAACACATAAAATCACAGATGATTTATTGATCTATGACTCTGTCTTTTCCTGATTAAAAAAAAAAAGTGTCTCCAGCAGCTTAAACTGCATGAACACGACTGATTCATTAGGTTAACAAAAACATTAGGGAGTCATGACAGCTTATCGTTTGTTTGCTTGCCTGTCAATCCCTGTTATCGGTTCTTTTTACGTCGCAAATACGTGATGAAGTCACACGCAAGCAGCGTGTTGTTTAAACCATAGACTGCTGGCTCTGTATTTAGGAGTCAATGATGATTTGCATAGTTTTTGGGCAGTTTAGATAGTGTTTTGGATGATTTATGCAGTGTTTGAAGCCTATTTGAAGCAGCCAGGGCCGGAGGGGGCGGGCAGTGGACCTGATGAGCAGTCCCCCCAGAAACATTTCCCCATAAAAAAAACATTTCATGTTGTGTTTCATGTTGATTCTGTCCATTTTTGCATTGTACAGTAAATTCCGTTTTCATTAGTTGATTCCATGATACCGTCCGCGATTCTGTTAACTTGGATTTTATAGATTACATAGTCCAAGGAATGAATGAAGAAGACCAACTATATAGAAACCTTCCTCCCATCCCAACCAAAGACAGCGCCACCCTCTGGTGGTGGATGAAGAGGTACACATTGCCAATAATGTCAGCTTTAGCTGATAAATATCAGCTGGGAACGATCTTGTATCCTTTCTGACAAGACAAACATGCTTATTTTTCTGCACAAAAATTGTTAATCTACCACAGTTGATAAATGCAGCTGTACTTTTGGTTAATATGTTCATTTTTTACAGAATAATTATTTGTTTTCTGTCTGAATTAGTTTTGGATCAAGTTCAAAAGGAGCACCTTAAATATTCTCAAATGTTTATAACCAAAATGTCATATACTGTATATATTATTATCCAGTGAAAACAATTTATACCTGTCTTACCTGGTGGATTAAAAGAGAGCTGATATTTGAGGCACAGATATTCCTTGCTTTTATAGATAGATATCAAAATAAAGAGTTAAATTGCAATCTTTGATTCCCTCAAATTATTAAGCTTTGTCTATTAGGTGTAGATTTAAAGGTTTGAATCCATTCCCTGGTTCACTATTAATGGGTTTAGTCTACAAGACTCTCAAACATTTCCTTCAATAAGAAGGTGGCACCCCGGCATATTATAGTAACAATAATAATAATTAACATTCTCATTTATATAACCCATTTTTAATCCCCCTACAATAAGATAATAAAGAGTTAAAGCAAACAAATCCATTTGTATTATTTCATTCCCTCACCCAATGTGAATCAATAAGAGAATTAGTAAGCAGTATCGATAATGGAATCGGAATTGCTAAATTCTTATCAATTCCCATCCTGAAGACTAAGAGTGTAGGGACTCACACAGGATACTTACCACGACCCACAGACAGAGATACGGAACAAGAGAAATCCCAACTGAAAAAGACCCCCAGAACGGTTTGAACTCTTTTAGTCCTAACCCACTTGCACAGTATTTAATATAGACTGCCAACTTTTGGGAGCAATTCGATTGGCATCGAACGCTTCCCTGCAAACACTGCAAACCCACAAAAGGTAGCAACAAATTGCCAACTCAGCCATTATGATGATAGCTCAAACTACCACTGTGCTGCTTTTCAGTTTGAACGCTATCAAAAAAAAAATTACACCATGCGGCGGACAATGCATGAGTCACTATGCCTTCAGCCATTTGTGAGTCTGACAGAAAACTGTTGATATTTCAAAATGAAACTATGCTTTTTCCACACACTTTGAGCTTCATCATTAATCACCTATCCCACTAAGAAGCGTAGAATAATATATGGCACCATTTTTTAACGGGACTGTAACAAGATGTAAGCTTGTGTATTTTCAGGTTGGTTCATTGAACAAAATGGTTAGTTTCACTAAAATAAAATGAGAAATTGCGGTGTGAATAAATTGGAATTGTAAGTGAAAACCCTGCAGCAGAGAAACAGCAGTAATAATGCCTCTGCTGGGAAATGGAAGGACAAAATAAAAAGAAAATGAAATAAAATTTTATAGACAGAGACGGTACTGACTGTTCGTGATGCTTGATTGGGTTCCCTTATGTTAATACCCAGCCCTTCAGATTTCAGATTCAGATTTAATGTATGCACATATTTGCTTTGTGTCATCTTTATGAATGCTCGACAATACGGCAGAATTTAATATTCAGTGTACCTCGAGAGTATATACAGTAATACACCAAGCAGTTGGTTTTAACTGCGTTTTTCTCATTTGCTTGTTGGGTTGGACTCTGTAATAAATCACCACACAGCTGCAGGCTTTGTCGTATATATTTTGTTCATACTTTGCATTTCATTTCTTTCAGACGCCCCATCTATCTATTTCTCTCCCTCGCCCTCGAGCTCTAGTAAAACCCTGTTTCTCACAGACTCCTCTTCTCATCTTGTCTTAAGAGATGTGGTCTCTGGCAAAACACACATTCTTTTCTGTCTCTACTCTTCTCCTACATATATTTAAATTCCCTCCTCCTCTTGTTATTAAGCTGAGAGCTCACGATGACTAAAACACATGCTTAATCACGCAAGATCACATCAGCTGTTCCGGGAAGGTTTTCGTGATGAAGGGTTGCCTTGGCAACAGCTCGACATGTCCGACTCTCTCTGTGTTCCTAGCTTTCCGTCTCTCTCGTGACTGTCGTCCCTTTTTCCAATGCCAGTCAAAGCTTTGAAAACAGAGTGATTCAGGACAATTCAGCATTCTTTTCAAAAGGACTCTAAGGGCATATCTGAGTGGGTTTTTTTTGGTGACTCAGAAAGGGGAAGTTACACTAAGGTCAAACAACAGTCCTGTTGTGTTTGAATTATGCAGTAGGTACTTGCATAAATGTGCTCTGCTGAGAAATATTGATGAAAGGGATGATGATAATGTTGCTGGTTTGTGAATTGAAGTGATGATTCAATCCAGTGCAAGATTTTGTGTTTGTTTACACGCCATTGTTTTCTTCTGCAATTGCTACTCACGCTCCAATAATCTAGCTGCTTAAAGAGAGACGCTCTCTTATCCGTCTTTCAGACTAAAGCACCTAGAATAAGTATTGTTATGACCTGAGGTGTAAAGAGTACTGATATATCCTATTCAAGTAGAAGTACTGGTACTTGATTGAAATTGCACTCAAGTACAAGTAAGTCCTACATAAAATACTCAAGTACAAGTAAAATGGACTTGATTGGACTTGATTTTATATAGCGCTTTATCACCACACTGTAGCAGTCTCAAAGCGCTTTACATATCAGCTCATTCACCCAATCACTCTCACATTCACACACCAGTGGGACAGGACTGCCATGCAAGGCGCTAGTCGACCACTGGGAGCAACTTAGGGTCTTGCCCAAGGACACTTCGACACATAGTCAGGTACTGGGATCGAACCCCCAACCTCTCGATCAGAAGACGACCCACTACCACCTGAGCCACGGTCGCCCTAAAAAGCAGCTCAATGAAATAGTACTCAAAGTAAAAGTTACTAGTTACTTTCACTCTCCACGTTTATTTTTGGTGATAAATCTTGCCACGCTTCCCTTGCATACAGTAAACGTCTCATGAATAAACTTTAAAAGGAAGAAACAACATTTTGCACAATTGGAACTTACTTTCCACAAAGGTATCTGTATAAAATAAAAGGTTTGTCAAAATGTACAATTCTTTTTTTAACTAAAATAACACCAATTTTTGATTTTTCTTGACTTCTCCTTCTCACATTGTTTCAGGTGTTCATTTTTCAAACTTCAAGTCATTATTATTAAAAGAAGACGTGATGAACACAGTCAGTTTAGAAACATAAATAATTCAGGAACAAAAGGGACTGGACACCATGGCCAAACTGAACTAAAGTAATTGGCCACACCCCCATAGCGGCATCCCACGCAGCGTCCAACCTCTAAACTACAAAAAGTGCAAAGTTCCCATTTATTTCAAAATAAACACAAAAACAGGACGACCCGTAATCTCAGGCCTGGACTACAAAGCTAGTTTTCCTCCGATTGCACTAACTTCTGGGATTTATTCTGTGTGGTGTACTACAACGCTGGCTAACTTCTTACCAGGCTGAATCACTGTGGTAACTTAGGCTGAACATCTAACCTGGTTGGGACCAGGTTATGAAGTCCCGCCTCCTGACCAATCAATTCGCTTGGAAAATGACCTGCTCATTATTAGAAGATCCTGGTTGGTGCAGATCTGACAGCTGTGTTTTGGAAAGAAAGAATATTAATATATAAATGCAATCCTTTCATTTACTGATGACATCTGTTAGAAAAGGTATAGAATTACATTTCATCTACAGTCAGCTGATGAAGCCTGTGTCAGGCACGCTCTCTATGCGTGGATGGATCAAGTCATTGATTTTTTTCATTCATTAAAATTCATGCAGTATGCTGACAGTCTCAGTAGGGACATACTACAGTGAAACAACAGTGTGTGTGTGATAAATTGAGGACTACCTGATTAGAAACACGTCTGTGATGTAATAAAGTTAAACTGATTAGCGCGCTGTCCATTTATATTTCCAGGGATTAATATCGTTTAAACTTTTACACATTAACAGTGTCAGCAGCTTTCTGCCTGCATTCCTTTCTTCCTGCTTTTTATGCAGTGACAATGTTGTTTTTGGTCTGAATTATGGATTTTAATTCTTTTCTATTTAAAGAAGTATTCTTCAATTGTGATGTAAATTGCTCTGCACAGTTTCTCCGTGATTGTGGTCGGTCTAACGCTGCAATCTCCACCCCATCACAGGAGTGCGGACGTAGCCTGGCTGAAATCGCCGGTCTTGAGTGAATGTGTTTATATCCGGCTTCGTAGTACAGGGCCTCTCTAACAGATCAATGTTTGTTTAGGTGAGCCCCCCTATTGGAGAGATATCCTAGATATACTTATCCAACTTTGTCGTACAGGCCACTCCATGCCAAACTAAAACAACAAACTCAAAAAATTGAGTAAAAAGAGAGGAGAAACCATTCCCCACATTTGCTGCTGGGGGTTGATGATCGTGCTTCCCTCTTCTAGTCCCTTTAGCAATTTAATACACTTCCTCCTCCCTCTCAACCTGATTGTTGATTTGAATCAGGTGTTTTAGGTGTGAGAGGCAAGAGAAGAAGAGCAGGATAAGAGGCCCAGAGGCACCAGCCGTAACAATCACAATGGTAGGAAGTATTGCCTGCACTGAGAAGTAGCACCACGTGTCTTTTTAATGTTTGCACTAAGTTTCCAGCAAAATGAAAAATCATGAAGTTATATGCATGTGATAGAATCCTCAGACTCAGCAAAGCGGACAATGCCTACTCCCTCGATACAAGTCCACTCACATTAATCTTGTTTTTAAAAGTAACTGCATGCTGGCAAGCCTGCCGAAAGATTTAAGCAAAGAAAATGTCTGGAATTTAGGGCCCTTTAAATGCTCATTTTCTGTAGTGGGAAGATATCAGAGGAGTTATGAGGTGGGACTCTGATGGAACATTATACTCCTGTACCAGCTGCACATGTGCAGCAAAAACTAGTTGTTCCTTTTGTCTGTTGGGCCTGAATTATGAATATGAGTATCAGACCAATTGCACATTTAAATAATACATGTAGGAAACCATTTCATTTAGATACATTATGCTTGTGTTTATGTATCCTATTCACAATGGCTTCTTTATGTAATTCTATACGGTATACTCTTTGGTTTGGCACTAAAATAGATTGGATTGTGGCATAAATGGGGATGTCAAGATGAGATTGAATAAAATGTAGGACTTCTACTGCAACGCTGTTTAGTTTTAATATTATGTAAGAATAGAAATGCATATAACTCTTTGTGTAAGCATTAAAATATACATCCATTTATTTTACAACTAGAGGATACCCATCATACAAATGACTTTAATGCTGAAATATGTCTTTAATTATTTGAGTCGTGTAAATTCTGTTGAACCATTCATTTGAATTCAATAATTAGTAAAAGCAATCTTCATAATGCTGCGGCTCTTTTTAAAAGCATGAATGTTTTACACTTTGGGTTAAAGAGGAGAAGAGCCACTCAGTACATTGTCATTGCAAAATTAAAACGTTACACCTGCAAAATTAGTGATGTGTTACATGGCTCTGAAATGGAAACTATGCACAATGTGCATTTATAAATACACAATTACTCTTTTATTAATATTGTTAAGCTGCTAGGGACACTTTTTTTTATCAGATAAAGACAGTGTAGGCCTGATTGATGAATAAAAAAGTAGCAAGCAGTAAACCACTCATATGCATTGTCAGATAAGTTTCACGTATTGCATTGTGGAATGTGGAGTCCCAGTAACATATGCATGGAAGTGTTTTGCATTTTTAGCGTGATTCTTTTCATTTAATTGTTCGAGCAAATGATCTTTAATTTATTCATTAATTAAAGATCCAGTATAATACTATTTTTCACCCATCCCCATTTGTTCAAAGAACCCCAACAACATAATATTTGAGGTTTTTTTTCCCAAACTCGCCTGTTTTCTGGAGTTTTCGCCTCTGAAAAGTTAATTTCATGATGCTTCTATGAACAGGCTGTTTTGGGGCCTACGTGCTCAGTCTGAAACACAGACACACAAGCACATCAACTCAGCGTGGCTGTACACTCCCGGACATCTGGGTTAACTGAGCAACACATGGCATCATGGACCCCTGTGCTGCCCTGAGCTGTCCCAAAAGTGTCTGTGTGATATTTCTTCAATTTAATCCACAAATGTACAAACTAAAATATCACGGTGCCCTTGTACAGGAACATCTAGCAGTAGCCCTCACACATCCATACCCATATATACTGTATATCTACATCATTAGAGATGGACAATATTATCACAATATGCATCATGGGTGTGTCTATAGACGCAGACTTCATTCCTCGATCTTGCGAGGGAGATCTGTGGTCACCAAAGCAATTTCCTTTTGCGATCCACACACTGTTGTTCTTGTATAGCCAAAAACCTGCACACTACAGTAAAACACATGGCTATTTAAGCGGCTATTGTGATTGTGAGTCCAGCTCAGCGCTGCTTCAAGGTGCGTTTTTCACATCAGCTGCAGCGGAGTCAGTCAGCTGTTTCAAACATTCAATGGAGTGTTAAGCTGCTGTCATTTTCTTCTCCTCTTCATCTCTACTAACCACAGGAATAGTGCATTTAAGATGATAATCCTTTTTTTTGTCCAACCGCTGCGTCGCATTGTGTCACAAACACGTCAGATCATGTCAAAGGCAATAAGAGGCGAAATAACGGATACTAAAAGTGGAACTGTTTGTAACTGCTCACTGGGCACTACACCGTTGCTGCCCACTGCTCCTCAGGGAGGGGTAAAATGCAGAGAACACATTTTGTGTATGTAGCTTTACATATATGACAATAAAGTACAACATGTATTCTATATAAAACCACAGTGTTTGTTTTACCTGTGAGGTAGTTTGAGAGGGAAGAGCTCACATTCTTATAGAGTAGGAGGAGCCAGGATTGTCAGGAGGAGGAGTTTCCACTAGGTGACATCAAGTAGCGGGGGAAATCCAACTCGCCCATTTGGAACTGACTTTTTACAAAATATGGAATAACAAGGGAAGGAGGAAACAGAGCATTTTCAACTTTGGCCCTCTTAATGAGGCTAAAGGAATGTATATAATATCACTATAGCAAAACCATTATAAAGTGATTTTTTCAGAATACTGCCCCATTAAGCCTACACTATGCTTTTATCTGATAAAAAAATAAATAAATAAGGGTCTCTAGCAACTTTAATTACTTTTTACTTGATCATTCAGACTCAGACTGTGCCCATTCCAAAATGTAGTGTACATCATATGAAAATGAAATCTCTTCTTTGTATTGTACTCAAAATGTTTTAAATAAAGCCTTTATATTCAGTATTATTTAATCCTGGCTGTGGCGTTTCTTTGTTTACTTTACATGTTCTCTCCAGCCTGCAGGAACTCCTTCATGAATTCCTTCCTCAGTCCAAACCCATGTACCGTATGTTAGGTTAATTGGGGTTGCCATATTGACTGTTGGGGTAAATGTGTGTGTATGTGTGTGCGCACACCTTTGACTTTCTGTCTCAGTGTGAAAACAATGCGATAGATTAGAGTGAACCTTGCATTGTGCTCCAGTAATGAACAAGCACGTAACATTTAACAGCAAAGCAGTTGATTACACTGCCTCAAAGACCAATAACACTCACTTCTCAAAGCAGTATTTCACTGTTAAGAGAAACATTTAGGGGCTCCATGTTGCATTGCTAATAACTTTTGACAAAACAGGCTCGATACATGTAGCCCATTGTTTTTTTAATGTAAAACGATAACAAATGAATCCAACAATGCAAAAATGTTTTTTTGAAGACTATTGACACACCAGACATTTTGCGCTTTAAACAACATCAAATGACTAACTGATACTGTTGTTTTGGAAAGGTTGAGATATTGCATGAAAGGAAAGGAAAGTACATTTACAAAATTGTTTAAACGGGTACTCAATTATCTGGGAACCCATTGACATGTGACTTATGTAATATGTAAGATGGTTTGTTTGTTTTTTTCAAGATGGTGGATCTGTATTATTGTTATACTATTTGTTGGTTACACTGCTCTGGATTGTTATATTAAAATGTTCATTAAAAATGTATATATATTAAAAAAAAAAAAATTTGGCAAAAAATAAAGCACAATACAGATACCAGAAAACACTATTTTGTCACTTGTCACCTCCTCTTACTTTACATGACTTATTGACAATAAACCTCTGTACAAAACTACAAAAAACAATATATTACTTTTGGTTTGTTTTACATTTAATAATTCTACTCAAGATGATTAAATGGATAATGAAACAAAAAACAGACAAAAATAAAATAAAAAAACATCAAATGAAAGGTAACTTACATCATTAATTTTCATTTTGACGCATGGACTCGTTTTTGAATTGTTGCCTTCACTGCAAGAAGATGCAGAACCCATTTACCTCATGCTAATTCCTGGTCATAGATTATCAAACAAAAGACTGTAAACATCGCTTAGCCTGTTTCTCACACAATGAAAAAGTTTTTCAGCTTTGGTAGACACCTGTGTGTCATTCAGCCATTTATAATCTACTACGGATGTACTTTAGAAGTAATTTTCAGTCAAATCAGGCGTCTTCTTCCATTAGCCATGCAGTAATGATGCATTTAACCATTAAACTCACTCACCTTGGCATTGTGTAGACACGTGTATTGTGTGTTATCAAAGATGGGAAGCAAGTGTGGGGAAAAAAAGCAGATGGATTCAAAGGAACATGTATCTCAGATTTAGGCGCTCAATGAAGGAGCCAACGTACAGTATGATGGAAAGAGACAGAGATGATAATGAAGATGCGTATTGCACATACCCTCGGTGAGGCATCACTTAGTGATGTGAATCACAAGTGAGTACACAGAAGGTGTCCCAATACTAATGTTTTCATTGGAGATTGATGACTAATTTACAGCAACACATACACAATCTCCAAGCTCCATCTGCAGTCGGCGTCAACTTCTTTGTTGTACTATGATGGTGCTGCAGTGATTCGCTCTGACCAAAGAACAAAAATAGACTACTGACACCAACGTCGTTATATTAAAACTTCTGTGTCTTAACGCGTGTCGCAGGATGATTGGTTTTCACAGATGACCAGATTTGGTCAGTGTTGTACATTAAACACAGGAATGGGTGAAGGGTTTTGGATATCATTGCTCTTTGGTGATGATACGCTTTCAACCGAGAAGGAGGTAAAATATTCATATAAATATTCACAATTTATTAATTTGTTTGTTTGTTTGCAGGATTATGTCAAAACTCCTTAAAAGATGTATCCAAAGGTAGATCTTACACCATTTAGTGATTGTGGATTTTGAAAGTTGTAAAAATCCAATTTTTATTGGATTTTTATTTTACTCATCCTGATCAGATCCAAATTGTCCAATTTCATCAAGGTTTTTCTAAAAAAAAAAAAAAGGCTTGTCCATACATTTTGACCTATTGTATCATTGTTAATGGAGATAGGAATTTCTTCCAAGCCTTTAGAGCACATACTGTACGTCAAACTCAAGGCCAAATTCGGTCCTTGACAGCATCTAATTCAGCCCACAGGAAACAGTACAAATGACACAGAAAACATGAAATATTGTGTAAATTAACAAATAATCTAGTTGTAGATATCTCAAATTCTCAAATGTAATGAAACGCCACAATATTTTTAGGGGCTTGTGGTTTTCCTTTGTTTATATCACACAAATGCAGTCATTTTTAATTGCAAATTGTGGAAAGAACTCTCAATTTTTCCACAAATTTCTCACAAACAATAACACAAAATTCCTCTGCATTACACAAAATCTGGTAACTCGTGCACAACTGATGTTAAAATTGTTCTTTTTCCCACTTAAAATCTGTGGTCCACAATTGGTCCATATTTGGCCACTGAACTAAAATGAGTTTGACTCCCCTGCTTTAGTGTGTGAATGATCATGGTACCATGATCAGGATTACTGATCTAGATAAGTGTGAATATTTGGCAAAGAAGATATTTGGCTCTTGACAGGTTTGCATCGTAGTGCAAACCTCTGCCATTTTATGATCAAAAATAATTAAGTTTCAAATCAGGAAATATTCTCAAACCAAATCATTACAGTCCTGATTTACTAAAAGGTGAGTGAAAATGTACTCTGACGTGACCGCGAGCACAAACAAGTCATGGTTGATCTAATTACCAGATGCACTAGGGGAACAAATCAGAGCTGGGCCGGGGGCGGGCCCTTTAACACTAGAAGTCCCACAGAGGTGTCAAATGAACTTTTTACCTATAAAACCCAGAGAGGTGTCATTTGACCCAAAGAGAACACAAAAATTATTTATTTTTAATGACAGTGTGGTGTGAGAAATGTGCAAAAGAACAACTGTGATTTGTTTTCAATGGTTTTTATTTGTGTAAAAAAAAAACAAACAAAATAAATAAAAATAACGATAATAACAAAGCAACTGTGCACATATTTAGAAGAATCTCCTTCATCCTCTTATTGAGACTCGTGACATACTTGGCACTGCCACGGTATCTCTCTCCTACATTTGCCACATGTGTATTTGTGGCAATGAACACATCGCACAGTTGCGCGATTGCTCTTGCAGCAATGGTTGATCTGACACTTAGCCCTTTTCCCAGGGCCAGGTGTAGGCGGTTGTTGTTGGCGCAGTTGCTCTTTGAGTGCCTTCTTTTCACTCACATGAGAGTTAGCCAACTCTCTTGCTAGCTGAACCAGGAAGTCCACCCGTCTCTCCTGCACCCCGGTGCATGCTTGATAAAGCAGATGTGCATTGAGTGCCGCCATGTCGATCATGTTGTAGAACACGGCGACTGGCCATCGCCGTGTTCCTGTGCGCACACTGTACTCCCGCACCATCTGGTCCATCACATCCACTCCGCACTTTGTGGTGTTGTATTGGGTGATGGTGTTTGGCTTCCATTTGATGGTTTCCTCAGTCTCAACCACGCTGTGCATGCTGCTGAGAATGTAGACGGTCTTTTTTCGTTTGGGCGCATACACCGTCAGCGTGGCACCAGTGGTGGAAAACACCTAAAAAAGAAGAAATTGTTGTTATTATAGCGGTTTTAAACACAATGACACACTCAGAGGTGTTGATGGAATAAAAAAGACCAACAACATACCTGAGTGGTGAATTCCTTGCGGTCCATCTTTCTAGTTGACTGAGGAATTTCCCGGCGAATCTTGTTGACTGTCCCGAGGATGGTGGTTTTCCGGCTGAGCAGTCGTCGTGCAAGTGTCAGTGATGTAAAGAAATTGTCCGTGGTGACCGTCCTGCCTTTGTCCATAAATGGTTCCATCAGCTTCATCACCACACTCTCAGAAAGTCTCTCCTCACTGGGACGACTGGGGTCCTTTCCAAGATATGGGAGGACATTGCAGATGTACTTTGTTTTCAAATCACAAGCCACCCAAAACTTTATGCCAAATTTGTCGGGTTTTGTTGCAATGTACTGCAGGAAACAGCAGCGAGTCTTCGATGGGAAAAGCTGTTCATCAATTGTGATGTGTCGACCAGGGTTGTAGCATGTGATGCAGTTGGTAACAAACGATCCCCACACATCCGAAATTGCAGCAAACTTATCTGTCTGCACTCGCTCACTGCGCGTAAACATGTCATCAAATCGTAGGTGACGCATGATGTCTTGGAAACGGTTTCGTGACATAATTCCAGTGATAAG
Organism: Gouania willdenowi; assembly: GCF_900634775.1. Taxonomy (NCBI): domain Eukaryota; kingdom Metazoa; phylum Chordata; class Actinopteri; order Blenniiformes; family Gobiesocidae; genus Gouania; species Gouania willdenowi. Next base: position 15,770,924 of record NC_041049.1, read on the forward strand.
TGGGTTTCCCAGGCATGCTGACCAGCTGTCACGCAGAGATGGAACCTTGGTCACCCCCCTCAAAATAATAACAGAAATAAATGCCATTAGTTCATGGAGGATCATGAACCAGTCCGTCTGCTCCGTTTGCCGTGCATGCTGAATAGTCCATTCTTGAATGGGACGGAGCATGCCAACAGTAATGAAACAGAGGAAGCTCTGAAGGCGACTCCTGATTCTTCTTCTGGCCTTTGCTGTTGGCTCTCCATCTGCAGCGTACGGTTCCATTGGAGTGAAACGGAGAATTGTACCCACATGTTCTTCATGCCACACTGTGCCCTCTTTCGCCGTCTCTGTGGGCTCACTCTCCAACCGAGCTCTCTTTTCCAGATGAGGAGCAGTCTCGTCATCTGCAATGTGAACAAATTCAAATTATTCTTTTCTTCGGTTTTAAATAAAAATAAAGTCAGGAAATGAAAATAGGATGTTTGGGAAATCTAACCTGAAGACAGCTCAGAGTCCGAATCCGAATTTGGCTGAAGGTTTATGTCCTCCCCATCTGAGTCACAAGGGTTTGCATTGTTCAGGATCAATTCCAACGCTTCTTGAGTGGTAAATCTTCTCTGCATTTTGAGTAGAATAAGTGTGGAGTGTCAGCAGGTGGAAGCAGCCAGCTATTTATTCCCCACAGCACAAAAGGCTGCATGACAACATGGTATTCCAGGGGTGTCCAATTCCGGTCCTCGAGGGCCACTAATCAGCACACCTTATTCAAATGATCATCCAGCTCTGCAGAAGCCTGATAATCATTTGAATCAGGTGTGTTGGAAGAGGTGACTCTGTTTCTTTCAATGTTTGTAGTCTGTGTTTGTTCTCCCCCAGCATCAAGCAGAACGAGTTAATAAACGGGGCATTGTGACTTTAGCTTCCAGGGCACTTCCCCCTAACATTCCAGACTTCCATTGTTAGAGTCAGGCTCTCCCCCCTGCTGATTTCTCAGGTGATTCATTTACAAATGAATAGATGCAAATTGTAGCCATCAGAGTCGTCAGTTTGGTCCTAGAGTTCATTTGACCCTGCTCTGGGACTTCTGGGGGGATATAGAAATCCCTGGGACTTCTAGTGTTAAGGTTCACCCCCAGGGACCAGGCCCCCCAGGCTGGCCTCAGTGGTAGCAAAGAGCACCCCTGGCACCCTGGATGGGACTAGGCCGCCGGGCTGAGCTAGGCTTGGTGTTAAGGTTCACCCCCAGGGACCAGGCCCCCCAGGCTGGCCTCAGTGGTAGCAAAGAGCACCCCTGGCGCCCTGGATGGGACTAGGCCGCCGGGCTGAGCTAGGCTTGGGGTTAAGGTTCACCCCCAGGGACCAGGCCCCCCAGGCCCCCCAGGCCGAAAAGAGCATTTACAAATGAATAGATGCAAATTGTAGCCATCAGAGTCGTCAGTTTGGTCCTAGAGTTCATTTGACCCTGCTCTGGGACTTCTGGGGGGATATAGAAATCCCTGGGACTTCTAGTGTTAAACCCAAATAATAAAGCTTCTGATAACATTTTTTTGCAACATACACATGCCCGCAACAGTGGAGGGGTATTCCAGAAAGCGGGTTATGTTCAAACTCTGAGTATGTTCGGGCTCAAATGAGGGAAACTCTGAGTATCCTATTCCTGAAGGCGAGGTATGTTCTTCTCTGAGTATGTCACCATGGTAACATTTTCCATTAACTGAACCTGCTCGCTGGCAATGCAATGCCGTTCTCTGGTTGTTTTGCGAGTCTGCGCGCGCATGCACCTAATTTATATGCATACATCACACGAAATGGGTCTATTATAACCCCTTTATAAATCTGCATGATGGGTGATGTTAAACAGACTGCGCCCATACTTTGGGCGCCTCTGGGCACAAGTCATGGGAGGGCCCACCTTCTCCAGCTCCCCTGAGCCATGGTAGAGGCCTGGCTTTCTTAAGTCCAACCTCCTATCCGGCCGGGGGCGTGCTGCCCTCCCAGCCTTCCTTGAAACCCCGCCCCTGACCGGACGCATTGAAGATTGTGTCAGTCAAATGTGCAAAAATAACTATTTAGCGTGATTGCCTCTCATAAATCTGAATCTGAAAAAAAAAGAAAAAGATAATAATAAAAATCTGGGTGTTTCTGACAAAAGTTAATACTGTAGATCACAGTATACTGGTTGATTGACTTTTAATGTCGCTATTAACGATGTTATGTCTAATATGTCCAAACTGTCATGTGGAGTAGCCCAGGGCTCTGTTCTGGGGCCTGTTTTGTTTTTATTGTATCTGATGCCTCTTGGTTGATCCATGGTTTTAAAAATGCGTCTAATCATTTTTATGCTGACGATATCCAGTTGTACTGCTCCATTAATGACTCAGAGTTTCACTTTTTATCTGAGTTCTTAGATTGTATATTCAGTATCAAAAACTGGTTGTCATCAAATTATCTCCAGATAAATTCAAACAAAACAGAAACTCTGATCATCGCTCCTGATACAAAGATCCCTCTGATTAAAAACTCTCTTGGTGATCTGGGCTCTTCTGTTAAAACCAGCCTCAGAAACTTTGAAGTTATTTTTGATCAGTCTTTGGAAGGTCACTGTTGTCAATTGACTAAAAACTGTTTTTACCACCTGGGAAATATCTCTAAAGTGAGACATCTATTATCAAAATCAGATCTGGAACTGGTCATACACACATTTATATCATCTCATATTGACTACTGTAATTCTGTTTTCACTTGTTTCAATAAGTCGACCCTAAACAGACTCCAGATCGTTCAGAACGCTGCTGCCAGACTTTTAACTGGTGCTTCTAGAACATCCCACATCACCCCCATTCTTTCTACTCTGCACTGGCTTCCAGTTAAGTTTTAAATAGAGTACAAAATATTAGTTCTTACGTTCCGAGCATTACATGGTCAGGCCCCTAAATATATCTCGGCCTTGTTGTGCCCCTACTCATCAGGGCGAGGCCTTCGGTCTTCAGGTCAGGGTCTCCTAAAGACCCCAAAAACTACATTTAAAACCAGAGGAGACCTGGCGTTCCAGGCTGTAGCTCCCAGACTCTGGAATAACCTGCACCAGTCTCTCAGGGAGCTCAACTGTGTGGACACTTTTAAAAATATGTTGAAGACTTCACTTTACAGAAAAGCTTTTAGTTAACTGGGTTTAAAAATGTTATTATCCTTTAATGTTGCTCCTCTTAAGATGTTTATGCACCGATGTTTTATTATTATGTTTTATTATACGTATATATTATGATGTTGCAGTTGTATTTTTACCACAACTCTGCACAGCACTTTGTGATTTTATCTGCAAAAAGCGCTTTATAAATAAATTACTTACTTACTTACTTAAAAGGAAATTCAAACAAGTTTATTTAGCACATTCAAAGGCATGTCCTAAATGTCACAGCTGGCTGCAGTTACAGTTACAAAGAGGAAACGTAAACAAAACAAAAGCTTAAAATGTCATTTTCCCTTGCAGCCAGTTGACTCTTTCACTTTCTCGTTATTAAATACCATTGCACTTGCAAAACATTAATTTAGACAAATCAGTCTCCAGCACATTAGTGCCTGTGGTCATTTGTGTAAGCAATCCAAGTAAGTAAACTATCTGCAACAGATGAACAAACATCAATCAACACACCAATTTAATGCTCTTAATTTGAGATCTTAGTAAGTCATGCTCAGACAGTGTATCCTGAATTGTAGCGAGGTTGTTTTTTGGGACTTTTTTGTGTAATTTGCTGTGTAGCAATGTAGCGTTTAGCCAATATATCTACTCTTATTTTGTAGTACAAAAGGAGCAATACATGGCCATGTCATTGGCGTAAACAATGAAAATATGTGTTATTGACATTTTTATCTAAGTTATTAATACCCCAAATCAACAATAACTTTCCCAAGTATGACCCATGAGGCATACCTTCCACTGGTTACAGTGTGTGTAACCATCCACATGCACACACGATCTCTTACTTTGATCTTATACATGACAATTGTTTATTCAGATCCCAAACAGCTTTGGTTAGAACGGCACACTTCAAGCAATCATCCTTTTGTAGACACATCAATGGATAAAACCATACACGAACAAGAGCTCTATAAAACCAATAGAAGACACAGTTTATATGCTTTGCTTTCCTTCTTTTTGAAAATCATACTTTTACGAGAGCATTTGGCTTTCTCTAATGCCTTCAAAACAAGAAGTGCACATACGGTTGCACTGAGAGGTTGTCTGGGTAAACACACTGTTTGACAATGACTGTCGAATGGAAGTAAAAATTACCTCCCAGAATGGCTTTCTGCTCAAAAAAGCCAAGCATATTCACTGGAGAGGGACAATACCTCATCCGCCAACATGTTCCATTTCACAGGAGTCAATTTAAATCGCCATTAGACTGCTTTATCCCCCGTCAACAGCAGATATAAAGCCATGATGAGACCCGCAGAGAAGACGCCCTTCAAGTGATAGTGGATGGAAATCTTATCTAAATAAAGCAGGGTTTGAAATGTGAAATAATTTCTTTAAGTTTCCACAAGGTTAAAATGTGGTATGATAGGACGTTTGATAACAACATTAGCTTAAAATATCATTTCACCCTGTAAAAAGGCACAATCATTTTATTTTAACACTGACTGTAACCTGTAGTTTATTTACATAACCCCGGTTCTCTGAGTAATATGAGTGCGATATCTCACTATGAGATATACGCCTCCGGGTCATTCCTCAGAAGCCCAATCTCAATACGTCAATCCTGATTGGCTGGTGAAAAATATTATTCCGCGGCATGGGGTTATGTAAATAACCTATAGTTCTCTTTCATAACATTCGTTTCGATGTCTCACTATGGGATGTGGTAGCTCCCGTATTGCAGACAAATTTATCACTTGTACACCAGTCCGCAGGGCAAGCACTGTTCCGATCATGCACGGAGCGGAGATAGTCTCTGACAGGTTTTCACCGTGAAGAAGGCCTTCTGTTTGTTAATCAGCTCCTGCACAAATGACAAAATCATTAAAAAGGGGTGTGTCCCATCTGGTGACACCATCCCTGAAAAAGCCGGTGCGACAGAAGGGCACAAATTATTTTGGGTGAAATAATGTGTTTGTGCGTGCTTTTGACTTTTTTTCAGAGGGGCAACAGCTGGAACCTCCATCGAAAAATGTCTTTTTCTCTCTGCAGCCATCGAGGCTGGGGCGTGGAGAACTTTCAGGTGCACGCTTGGAAGCAGAAGTGGAGCTGGAGAACATAGTCACCGTGGAAGGCGGAAGTCGGCCGGCGGAGCAGCAGTTGAACCCGAAGACTTCCTGGGCCAGCCGAAGTAACCGTGACCTGATGGTTGGGCGGGCCAAAATGTTGCCTCTCTCGTTCTCCGACAGATTCGCCAGGTCGAGCCAGTTCCTGGAGAACTGTTGTCACCATCGCTTTCCCAGTGGCCTGGACCACACAGCGCTGGACACAGAGACACAGGTCGGTCACCACCGACATCTCCTCCCACTTGGGAGTCAGTCAGGGCTGACTGGAGGTGGTCAAACTTGGTGATTAGGCTTGGCTTCCGGGGGGACACAGCAGACAGTCACGGGACCTGCGGTTCCACCGGGGCATGTGGAGAAGGCCCAGGTTCTCCATTACCTCGCAGTCGAGTGACAAAGCGCCCGGCACAGCGCCCCTGCTGCTAAACAGTCAGTCCTTCCAGGAATTCAACACCTCGTCCAGCAGTACCCGGAAGACAGGGAGCATTTGCCTTGCCGAACCCCTGGTTAATGGGAATTGCTTCCCCTTGTAGCGGGACCTGGTTGTCTCAGCTAAGATGGCGGGCCAGGAGATGGCCAGTCAGGTAGCTGCGCATCTGCACACGTCCAACATGTCTGAACCGGGGAGAGGAGAAGCTGGTGTGCTTCCCTCAGCTCCCTCCAGGGAGGCAACAGAGGCAGCGGGCTTTGCAGCCCTGGCTGAAGTGACAAAAATGTCATCTTCCTCTTTGTCCTCTGAGATGAGGAGCTCAGAGGTTACGTCTTTGTCGTCCCCACAGTCCAGGTCCAGGATGTCTTCCTCTAGTGGAGGAACGGTGGCGAGGTCGAGCTGGGAGCCCCAGGTGGAACCGAGCCTCACCGCATGCTCCACACAGGTCTTCATTTCCATCTCTTTCGCGATGGCAGTGCCGTGGGGAGGAAGATATGGGTCCTGTTGACGCTCTTTACCATAAAAACAGCGCAGTGGCAGCAGGAGCCGGGGGCATTGAGGGACCGTCGGGCGTGTTCCAACTAGAGGCAACCTGAGCAGACCTGTTGTGTGTGTCTCGGGCGGATGTCTTGTTGCCGCAGCCGCAGAGGCGTGCCTCAGAGCCTCCAGACCCCCAGTTGTGTAGGGCCTTGTTCTCCATCTTCCGTCTGTGCTGGTGTGCAGGCAAAAGGAAGATGGCAGCTAACTTGGCACATGGTGTGTAGAAGCTAAGCTATCCGGAGAACTAACACATGACGATGGTGGGGTGGCGAGGGCGGTGTTGTAACCAGGTTGTTAGCTGGAGTGTTAAGCCCCAGGCTCGACAGCCGTGGTGTGGCTTCGAGGAAGTGGTAAACCGAGCCAAAACCAGTGTTAAATTTTTGGATAATAAATTAAGTTCCAATTGTGCAAGATTTCATCTCTTCCTTTTTAAGTTTATACATGAGATGTTTACTGTATGCAAGGGAACCGTGGCAAGATTTATTACCAAAAATAAATGTGGGTGGCGAAAATAACTAGTTTACTACTACTACTTTTTACTTGTACTTGAATATTTTACATATGACTTACTTGTATTTACTAGTACACTTTCAATCAAGTAACAGTACTTCTACTTGAGTAGGATACATCACTTTTCTTTACACCTCTGACCAAATTTTATTTAGATACATTACTAATGATTATCTGATTACCAATCCAATTTGATTTGTTTCACTTTTTTAATAAGCTGACCCAATTGATCTCACTGAGCTGTGACAATGAAGAGTCTGATTCATTAACTTCACCAATAGGGGGAAAGAAAACATCACATTTCTAATAATGAATAGGTTTTTTGTACCACAGTGAGAATCCTCATGCGTTCCTTTCAAGCCACACAATTGCATTGACGCTGTGTGATCACCGCTGATGATAATGGTGTTGTTTGTTAAACACATGTGTTTGACAAATGAATGAATTGACTTTTAGCTCTTCTGCTGAGCTTAAATGTGCCTCTCCTGTAAGTGGTCTGGATAAGACATGAGTTTACACAGCGCGAAACAGTCCAATTGTGTTTGTCTCACCTTGCTTGATGGATCCATGGATGAAAAAAAGTGTAGTCATTCTGTTTGGTGCACAACGTGGTGAAGGAAAATATGGCAGATAATGGGGCAGCATTCAGGATTCCTGCTGTGCTTTGTCAGGGTTAACAAATCTGCATCTGATGCTTTCAGCTTCAGCCAAAAAACCCACTGCCTTCAATTCCGAAAAAAGAGATAGAAATGAAAGAGGACTTTAAACAATGCTACAGCGCTGAATATATAATTATCCTCAAATCCAGAGGCATTGTTTACTTTTATTGTGCATCCTATTTCAATATAATCAAACAACAAAAGATCAGTACAGGCTTTAGAAAATGCAAAACAATCCCTGTGCAGTTTTCCATCTGATGTAGAGGAAAACATTTTTATTAGCAGTGGAATCAAATGGAAATTTGCCTCATTCTTTAAAGGGAGCTAGTCAAACAAATTACAAAGACAGCACAAATGAAAGACTAGTCTCTGTAACCTTTATTAGAAGGAGTGAGAAGTGAGTTAGAAGCTGCTTACATGTGGAGGTCGGTTCACCAACTGTGACGTAAAGCTGGGCAATATATAGTTTTCTTTTCTTTTGGGGATACAAAAAAAATTACATCATCGCCTATATCGGTATATATATATTTTTATAGCTTATTTTGTTTTAAAATACTTGTTTTCGGAGTCGCTGCTTTTGCTACTACTCAGAATTACTCAAGGATGTGCTCTATTCACGTAACTCCAAATGTTTTGATGAGGTTAAAGGCATCCAACGATTCCCATGGTTCAGCTAGAAGGCATTATGTAGATTATACAACTTTTTTCCTTTCCAAAAATATCACTGGGACTTATCACTCTGCTATACAGGCTAATAACTGTTAATTAACATTACATCAGTTGTTAACTATCTTAGATTGTGACAAACTTTGTACTGCAAACATGGACATATTTCCACAAGCAACATTTGATCTAAAATATGAATGGACATCAGACTCAAAGGATGATGAAGGGAAAAGGAAAGAGGCCTGGATGCATCAGTGCTAACCAGTTGTGCTGAAATGATATCAGCTTGTAGACCCGCTGTATAAAAGCATTATCACACTCAAGGTTTGGTTGTTGTGGTGAATATTATCATAACTGTGCTCATCTATGGCCTTGTGCCTGCGACTGAATCATACTAGTGCTGATATTTAGCACAACAACACTCCCTTTTGTGTAATATTACTTAATTAAACATTTATCTGAAGTAAACTATTGTGATGGGTTGTGTATCGCTATCATATTCTAAGGTTACCTATTTAATTCAAGATTTAGATAATGATGTCTGCTAGTAAAGAGGAACGGTTCTGTCTAGTGTCCCTGTTTCTCATTATCTTCTTCATATTTAAAACCTCATTAAAAAATCTTCTGCAATCTACAAACCTTTATTGTGAAATCATGACATCTTTGATGGATAAACTGAACCCAGACAGCTTTTGATTTAGTCCTCAGATGCCTCTCCTCACATTTGGTTTAGGTGTGGCGCTCCGTCACATTGATTTCTGAAGATGAAACGTTGATTGAACAGACCTCTCCTGACGGCTGAGTGTGTGTCCTGCATTGTTGAAGCGTAAGAGACTATTGCACGCAATCAGATACCTGTGCAACCGCGTGATGCACGAGAACGGGCACTCCTTTCAACAATCTATTTTAAAAATCACATTTTCAAACTTTTAAACTTGTTATTTCTCAGGTCCGCTCTACCTGACTCTGCCGGTAATAAATATAGCAGGTTGGTCTTTTATAAATGCTTTCAAGGAAGTAAAAGAGCCTTGTATTAAAAAAACATCTTATCTGTTGAAAAAGAAAATGATCTCATCAAGCATGTTTTGCCTTAGCAGTAATTTAATTAGATTAATTAGATTAGGTATATCGTCTTATTGTAAGATAGAATGAACCAGCAACAAGATATAAAACCAAGTGAAACACATAGGCGTAAAAGACTAATTTAATATTTTTGTCCAAACATAAATTCCAAAACATTTAATTTAAAATTTCCTACATTGATGTGTGATGTATTTTCAAACCATTTAATGACAAAATACGTAACACATTAATATACCGCACCCCTTTCCAGCTTCCATTACCTACCCAGTGATTAATAATGCTGCATTCGATTGCACTCAGAACTCGGATAAATCTGACAGAACAAATCAGAAAAGTGCATTAAAATATCCCTTGAGCTTGGGACCCCGACTCGGGAACTTGGGCAGGATCCAAGCAGCCCGAGTCGATCAGAAACACATAAAGTTAAACGGCGGCGCCCACACGTTAGACGTAAAAAGTCGCTTTCTTCTGAACTTTTACTTTTATGTGCCATCTAATTTGGCATGTGTGTTACTAAAAGTGCAGAATAACTGCAGATGTATTCCCATTCACACTCTGTTCATGTGTACGCCGCTCTACGTAAGTAATGATACCCGTATAGTTGCACAGTCTATAGTCTATGGTTCAATGAAGCATGCAGGATTATTTAAAGTGTAGGACGTCTCTCTCTCTCTCTCTCTCTCTCTCTCTCTCTCAATCTCTCTCTCTCTCTCTCTCTCTCTTTCCCTCAAGTTGCTAATATATTTCCTCAGCAGGCAAAAAAAACAAACCAACATGAGCTTACTGTGTTCAGCCATGTTTTCCAAGCTTACTGAATGAAACGTATTTACCTCGGAGGTCGAAATTGAAGTGCGATCGATTCGAGTGCAATCGAATGCAGCATTCCAAGCTACTTGCAATCCAGCTTCCAATGTTGAGGCACAGGTACAGTACATGTACAACTCCAGTGCAGAAGTCCTAAAAGATCTGTCCGTTGAAGGGCGAGGGCTTTTCACAGATGTCAAAATTCTGGTGAGATTGGTCCTGGTCATACCTGTGTCGTCCTCTGAAGCCAAGCGCAGCTTCAGTGCACTTCAACGTTTAAAAACATGGCTGAGATCTACTATGTGACAAAAGAGACAAAACCATGTTGTGGTTTGCCATATTCATCAAGAAAAGCTTGATGAGATAAATAAAACAACAATCTGTCAACAATTTGTTTCATTTTCAGACAAATGGAAAAAAACATTTGTGTAATTTACGGTTTTCGTGGTGCATTAAAAGTCAATAAATGAACAGTGCCAAAACCAAGGCCTTAAATGTTATTAATTAAACTCATTTTATTTACAACAAAGTCATCTCAATGCACTAAACATAATATAAAGTTCATAGTAAAAAAGAAAGAACCCAACAAAAAAAAGCATTGAATTGGATTCAAACTGGCGTTAAATCCGAATTTTTTTGGGAAATTATGACTTTTGTCAGCAAGTTTTACTGTATAAGTTAATTAAGAATACTATAATTATGACCTAAAACTTTTTCAGCTGTTTTTTTGCGATGAAATTTAACACATTTCTTGCTGAAAACTTTTGTTTTCTCCAATTCTCTTTCCTCTGTTTGATGAAATGTTTGCATATCTTAAATTAAATATGAGCTGACTTTTTCGTGCATTTGTGACATTGAAATATAGTATTTGGTCATTGAAAATAAAATTGCATGAAAAAGCATTAAATTTGACTTGCCTCTGCCTGTATCAAAACTGTAATTCTGTGATTTATTTGTTGCAACAAATCCACTGCTGGTCTTCACTCTGTAATGTTGGGCAAGTCCCTTAACCCTAACTGCTCCTCAACAATGGGTTAAAAGTAGGGTTGCCATGACACTAAAATTTTCAATTCAATATCAATACTCTGGAAACATATCTGGTACTCAATACCATGGGGGGGAAAAAAATTCATTATTATTATTTTTTTTTTTTTTTTTTAATTAAAGATTTTATTTTATTTTTCTGACTTTATAGAAACATTTCTGTTTCTATTACAACATGAAACAATTGACAGAACCTTATTACATAATAAAGAGTTGTGCAAAAAAATAAGCTTCATCTATGATTACAAGTTATAGGTAATCCGAGATAGTGCAAAAAATATAATCAATATTTTGAGGTTGTGCAGTGCAAAATATCTAGGTGTGTACACTCCAATGCTGCTGTGTGAAAAGAGAAAGAGGGTGGGGGTTTATTAGATTATTATTGATTATTTTGCAAATGAGTATTTTATCCTGTTACAACGCTTTCGTGTCGATCCTTTTGACAACTCGAGTTAAAAGCAGAGACGAGATTTTGTGGATGTACCCGGCCTGTGCATATATATATATATATATATGACAATGAAGGTGATTTCACACCCATTTATATTTAAAGTTATGACAGATTTAAGAATTTTTGCTTCAAACAAAATCATTTAATTTAAGTTAAGATAATTCTGCTACTTACTACTTGGTTTTTAGTTTTTATTTTTGCAGTGTATTGCTTTGGGAATATGATAGTGATAGCTGAAGGTGATTGAATTAGTAGCTGATTAGAAGAGAACAGAAGTTCAAGCTCAATTATGTTAAGCCGGGCTGAATTTTGGAGAACCCAAGTGCAGAACACAGAGTCAGAGGCAGGGAGCTGGTAGAGAGGAGTAATTTATTAACAGACTTCAATCTTGGTAGCAATTCCACAGTTCAGGGAGGATAAGGAGCTGAGAAAGGCAGGCCAGTTTGCAGAGGTGGAAGGCAGATAAGAGTCGTTCTAAATCCAGCTGTTGCAGGAGTTGAGCGGAGGGATACTGTCGGCAAAGGAAAACAAGTCTCAGTAATTTACAAAGGAAGATGGTCAAAGAAGTGGCTTGAACAAGACTAACTGCAGTAACAGAGTCTACAATCTGGCAGAGTGGTGGAGTTGAAGCCCAGTATCATAGCAAAGTTGAATGAGGATGGTTTGCAGCTGCAGCCCAACTCCTAACCACCTGATCCCACTCCTGCAATCAAGAACACACACACAACCTGCACGCTAGGATGTAGCAGAAGTCATGACATATTATGTTTCAGTTGCTTTTCTCTTTTTATTTATCAATCTGAAAGTAAACAAAAAAGTGTTTTGTTTTTTTTTTGTGTGAAAAATACAGTGTTTGACTCAGGTTGATGGTCATGACTTCATTGAATTTTGTTTGATTCCCTTCAATAATGTTAGAGAGCATAAGACATCTTTCTACATGCATGTCCTGGTTGGAAGTAATGCATCAATGTAAACCTTGAACATGTGATTCTCACCAGCTTACTGCTGTATGCGTGCGTGAGTTTACGAGGGACTTGTGCAGCCAAGCAAACAAAGGTTGTGTGGAGGTGTGCATGACATGAGAATGAAGGTAGGCCTTGCATAATTCAGGTGAACCTGTCTCCTTCTGTGTCCTTTATTCTGCTCTCTCTCTCTCTCCATTTTAATCTCACTTCTTCAATCCTATCCTCCTTTAACCCTGCTCGCAAAAATTGCACTGTCCAAATCTGGCTGCATATTTCTGTTTTTTTTTTTTCTTTTTTTTGTTTTAAAAAAAGCTCATGCTACAACAACCTTCAAGGGATCATAATACATCTGCAGTACGACTCAGCAATAGCAGTAGCATGGCTCATGTTTTTTTTAATGGCTTCTTTGTTACTGATCTGGAAACCCATTGAAGTTATGGGAAATTATCTTTTCACCTGTTCTTTAATTATACATGGACACAAGGCTCAGGTTGAATAAATACTGTATGGTGCCTCCTTATTCTTTGACTTGTTCTGTTTGCGGAAAGGAATTACAAGGAGGTACAGTGTTCTGGAGATCATGATCATCCAAAGATTGTTTTTGTTGTTTTCTAGTCTAAAATCAAGATCCTCAGCTAAAGATTCAAATATTAAATGGCTGTATTACTATATTCATTAATAGTCCACTGAGGGAAAAAACGAGGCTTAGATATGGATAATTTTTACAAGTTCTCTCCAACCACAAAACACTCCCAATAATTTGTGTCTTAAAGTCTGAAGACTTGTTGAAAATCACCCCAAAACATGATTTCTTCTCACTCTGCAGCTCAGACAGTGATTGAATCAACAAATCCTGCCAAGGGGCAGGAACAAGTTGCTATAGCAACTAGCTTGCAGCAATGCTGAACCAATCCAAGCTTGACTATAGCCAAGATTTTTCCAATAATTCAGCTTCTTGAAAGAGGTATTGAGCTCAAGATTGCTTGTTGGAGCAAGATTTTTTTATATATATATATAAATAGTATGTTTATGTTTCATTCAGTTGTCTGAATAAATGAAGTTTATTCAAAAAGAAGACAAAAGGAATCTTGCTGGAACTACTACGCGGAAGTCAAGGAAACTTCAAAGGAAACATCAAAGCGATTAGCAGGTGCCTCTGACAAAGACTGGCAGTTGACAGGTGAAAAATGTCTAAAAAAGGATTTTAAGTAACAGTTGTCTGAATAAATGAAACCTTAACATGCTGTTTGGTTAACTGTTTGGAATCAAAAGCGATCTGTATTAAGGTCAATAAATCCCGATCCGATATTGATATCGGGTACCGGTCCAATATCAGCCAGAAAACGAATATTGGATTTTATCGGACAGCATCTAATATCTCCGATACAGGCGCTTCGATAAGTTTTTGTTGTTTTTGACCCCGCCCTCAGTTGTTCCCACCATATACTGATAGTAAAAAATAACTGAAGTGAACTTGAATTGTTGACTATTGTTCTCTGTTTGAGTAACATCACTTGATCAAGCCTTTTCTAACATTCCACACTACAAAATAAGTAATAAAAGTGTGTGACATCGTATTGGATTAGGGATGGGCGGTATGACCAAAAATGTATATCATAGTATTTTTCAAAATTGTAACGGTTTCAAGTTATATGACAGTATTTTTTTTTTTTTTTTCATGCATAATCAGGTGTTCATTACATTTTCTACTGGTTGACAGATGAATTACTGCAGTAGATTGACTTAGGATGTTGTTTTTACTGTTATGATGAGTGAATATTGTAGAATAATTCCACACTAGTAGTAATACAAGTTTGCAACAGCAGCCTAATGCAATGGCTCTTTGCCACGCTAGCTTAGCTTTAGCATTAGCTTGATTTCTAGCTTTAAATGCTGCATACTCAGTGGTGTGGTGGTTTCTTATGGTGAATAAGGTAATGTTTCATTTGCAGCTTCACCAGGACTTATGTCCACGTTATAGGAATTGCAAATTATGATCCTTTCCTCTCTTTTTTTGTGTATTACTACCAAACTGCCGACATGCTAAGCTAACCGTGTCCATTAGAGTTGTTCTCCTGTAGCAGAGGCATGCGCACGCAGGCACATGCTCACATGCAGCTTTTAATTGTGTCTTTCTTAACCATTTACACGTATGATTTACACCATAACTAACACCAGAGCGCTACTGTTTACCTAACGATTTAGAAATGCAACGTTGAAAAGGATCCAGTCTGAAATGTGCCTCAGCGTAGCATTTCAATACACCGGTACGGTAATCAAATACACCGGTACGGCAGCATATTAAAAATTCATATTATAACGAAAATATTTATCGGTATTCAGTATGAAACGGTATACCGCCCAGTCCTATATCGGATTGATATCAGTATCGGCCATTACTCAAGGCAGCAATATCAGTATTGAAATGAAAAAAAGTTGTATCCAGACATTCCTAATAATAAATATATATATATATATATATGATTTCAGCAAACAATTATCTTATTGTCTTGACTTCATTCTAAGAAACATTATGTTTGACACAAAAAAGCAGGTGATGGTGATTCCAAAGAAGCAGTGCTCTTTGTTACACGCAGATATACTTTATTTTCTTTCTGATACCCAATGTGCTCACCTGACCCTGACTATTCCTTGACAGGCTGCTTGTGAAAATGGAAAATAACACTTGCAAAGTCAGTCTATCACCGTCTCATCACACAAAAAGGATATTCTACCTATCAAGCACTTCCCCAATTCAGGCAATTCAGGGGTATATGAGCATTCTCTGAAGCCATAACAATAAATCAGATCAGTACCATAAAGAAAGCTTGAAATGTTAACATTTTGAGGTCATACACTATTGAATATATCAATATTACAATAACATTGTTATGCAGTTTCAGCATTAACAAGACAAACGCTCACAATAATGTAGTTTGAGACGTTCGTGTATTAAAATAGGAAAACCACATTTTTCACCGCTATTAAAATATTTATAAAAGCCAGCGGAAATTGTTTCTGTTCCTTTTTCTCAGTCAAATTAAATTGTAAAAGTTCCTTCACAGAACAAAGACATTTATTTGGTTTTCATCCCCTCTTTTATTCACAATGTCCTTGTGTGTATGTGAGTTAGAAGTAAAGCGTGTTCCCAGTTGTGCCTTCTGTCACCATGGGATCAAAGCATGTCTACTCACACACATGCATGACATGAGTGGCTTCAGTATAGAAAGTGATACAAATCACTGCAAAATCCAGAAAAAAAAGAATGTAAACTGTCTTAAGACCAACACATTTACATTGGTTTTTATCCCATGTTAGACATTTAAGGTGTCAGTTACAGAATTATAGCATTAAAAACAGTGTTTCCATGAAAAATCATCTTTATATTGTATTCACACACAAGATTGCTTTTTAGCAACAATTATCACAGGCTTTCTGACCTTTTTTTTTCTTCTTTTACAAACATTTTATATTAAAGAAAAGTGTGCATTAATGTTTGAGTAATCACACATTTTATTTTTTTTTTTAGAATTCTACCATTTTACTAATAACAGTTTTTGAAATAATGATTCAACAACAAATAAAGTGGATTTTTGCCTATAAATAATGATTTTTTTTTTTTTACCCATTTGTCTCAAAGCAAATATTTAAGTGAGTAAATAAATAAATAAATAGAATAGGGACAAAACCGTTTTAAATTACACAATTAATTATTTTATTGATGTAAACTTTGTATCTATGAGTTTTTCCAATATGTCTCCATTTTTGGGTTCAAGCAACACTGAATAGGGATCTCTGAAATGTTTCAAATATATTGTTTAAAAAAAATGTTTACACATTTGGATCATTGCATTTCGGATGGATATGATAGAATATAATTTAGTCCTACTTTATTTCTTAACTAAACTGTTTGAAGAGCCGGTTTAAGGTTCGCGGAATGTACTTTTAAATATTATTATGGCACTTTTCTCATCTGGATCGTAATACAGTTTTGCGGTTGAGTTTTGACACTCGCGAGTTTCCGTAGCAGTGAGTCCGGAAGTGCAGTGGCTGTACCAAAGCAAAAGACATGTAAGGAAGATTTTTACGGTTTTAAAGCTAAAGTACTGTTTATTGTTTGTTGCTCGTTGGGGAATTTAGATGTTGTTTGTTTTATGCTCTTCTGACTGATGAACATGTTATTTGTAAGTGATGTGAAAGACTTCCCGTAAACGGAATGTGTTGGAACTGCAAACTTCTCAGCTTTAGTTTTGTGCCACATCGTCACAATCTGACCACAGGCCTACTGACATTTACCCGTTATTAGCTTTACACTGCTGGCTTTTATTAGCATTAATTAGCTGCTGTACCTCAAGTTAATCTGCATGGTTTGTTGCTCTTTTTTTTTAATTCATTTTTTAGCTGACTATCAATGTTGTGTCACAAGCGATTTTCTGGTTTATCCGTATTGAGGCTAATAATGATAATTGTCTTCCTCTTTCTCATCAACTTTATTTTATTACATTGTATTACACAAACTCTTTGAACTTTAGTGATTTCATAATGGAAGTTGTGTGTTTTCCATGTTTGTAAAAGTGTTATATTTAAAGATGTAATCACTTACCAAATGTTCCCCATTGTTAAATAGTAATGTATATTATGTCAACAAATACAATTCTGACAACATAACACGGGACAGTTTTACACAGTATTGGGCTATTGAGCCGTGAAGCTGTATTGCAAACTATTATTTCAGTACTGATGGTTTCTGCTTTCTGCTTTTTGTTTAATCAAAATGAAATTAATTGATGTACACATAGAACAGGGTGGCCAACAGGGGTGTCACTAGCTTTAAGGACAGGGGAGGCTTAGCCCCAAGAAAACACACACCCACACACACAATTATTAAGGATTCGATTTGACGTTAACTTATAATATGATGCAGTTATAAAAGACATCGAATGGATGAACATGTGATAAGAAAATGAAACTTTGATAAATAAATCAAGCCACAATTTTGTATTTATTTATTTTGCCCCGCTTGAAATGAAAATAAGCTTCAAGGTGGAAAAGACACTGTGAAGAAGGGGAACTGATTTTAATAATGTAATAATAATAATATTGAAAAATGAGAGGTTATATGATTATTTTTTTCAAAATCAGTCTGGTCACTTTCTATTAAATTTGTCTACACTTTTTTTGTAAAATAAATAAAACAACACCAACATTATTTGGGGGGGGGGGGGGGGGGGTTAAGAATATTTTCGAGAAGATTCAGTTCCCTTAAAATAGGCACTGGCTATTTGTGCGCTTGCCGTATCAATATGCCATCATTCTATTTGTACGCAGCGCCCCTCATTGGCCGGTTTAGGTCACGTGACCAAGACTAAACTTTACCCTAAACCTAACCCTGAAAATGGTTGTGATATAGGGTTATAACCTAAACCTGACACTAAGATGCTACGTACGTGTACTTTGGTAAACGTATCAATAGCACCGGAGGTTGTCCGTATGGCAACCAAACAAATAAACACTTTCCCTAAAATCAGCACACAATGCTTTTAATATTTTAATGCTCATGTCAGATTCCTACTAAGCAATATGCTTTCTAAAATTTTCAGTGATTTACTCATGGAGTAGTTGATGATTATACACCCCGCCTCCTTTTCCTCTGTGGATTCTGGGCAGAGCTCTTGAGCTACTTGAGCTTGATATTAAAAAAAAAAAATTAAAAAAATGGTTTGGTTCCTGGCATTGCCTGTGAATTGTTCAAAGACACATTTTTGTTGCTGCTTGAGCAGAGGTAAGGAATTAATAAAATATAAAATTCAGTGTTGAAGTAGCAGCCTGCATGACTTAAATTCCATATGACTGTGATAAAGAGTAAAAATGCAGCGTTTGTTCTCTATCACTGAATCTGGCGTTTTACAGGTTTGAAATTGTTTCTGATGGATTGGATGTCTGTGATCGTGATTTATTGATGAGAATGAAACAAAGCTCCCGGTGACGCTGATTTTAAAAAATACATATATATTAGATATCGCCTAGTGAACATTTTTAAATCAAAGTTAAAGGCACTTTTTTTCTCTACTGCATATGATTGAGGGAGAGATTTTTGGTCATGTTGTTGATGTCATGATGATTTTACTGATGATTTTATTAGATTTTACTGATGATATTAATTGATTTTACTGATGATTTTAAATGTTCTTATTGATTTTAAACAATTGAATGTTTTATCATGTAAAGCACATTGAGTTGCCTTGAGTATGAAATGCGCTATACAAATAAATTTGCCTTGCCTTGCCTAGTGTAGGCTTCATAGATCAATAAATTAAAAATCTTTGTAAAAGGTGTAAATTGCCATTTGAAATTTGTTTTGATATCCACTGCATTTATTGACATTTTCGTAAAAGTTTTGCACATTGCATTGTGGGATGTGGAGTCCCGTTGACAGATGCATAGAAGTGTTTATTATTGTTACTGTGATTTATTGTGTGTGCTGGTTTGAGTGTTTTTTCGAAATTCAAGTGTTTCCATTACAAGTTTTTATTGCGCTATTTAGATTTTGTGCATTTCCAAGGGCAATGGAAACACAGCTAGAGACACATGTCAATGAATAATGGTGTCTTTTGGATTGTTCACAGGGGTTGATTTGAGAAGACTCCATCAAGAGGGGCAGTCCTCTATTCGTACATCGAGAGAAGGTGACTGGAGAGAATTCACAAAGGACAGCACGGAGATAAAGTGATTTGGACTCAGCCATGGATCGAGAGGAAGAAGAAGAGGAGCTCACAGTGAGCAAGCCAAAGGAGGTGGATGTGTTCACCTCTGTGCAGTGCCTAGGATACCTGTCCAGCATCACCCTCCTCGTAGCGGTTTGTGTTGGCATGTACGTGCGCTGGGAGGTGACGAGTGAACCCATGATTCTGGTCATCTTCATCCTTGGACTCTTCGTCCTGGGCATCGCCAGTATCCTCCATTACTACTTTGCCATGGAGAAAGCCAGCTTGAGCCTGTTTCACCTGTGGTTTGGTTTCCTGCTCGGCCTCCTGTGCTTCCTCAACAGTCCCGCCTTGGCTTTAAACGTCAAGGAAGTGGTGGCCAACTATCTGCTGCTCGCGAGCGTGATCATGAAAGCTGTGTGGGCTTTCACCGAGAGAATCTGTCGCTCTGTAGTTTTTAAGCCCACCTTGTTGAAATCAGGAGAATTTCTGGAACTGCTGGGATTTGCCATCGCCAGCACAACGATGCTGCTTGAGAAGTCGGTGGCTATAATATGCTTGGTCGTTGCCCTCGGAGCGTTAATTGTAGACCTAAGAATGAAATCCCTACTAGCTTTGCCAAACTTTACCAGTTTCGTACTGGTTACATCTCTTGCTTTTTTCCAGGCCCTAGGCCTCCTGGCTAACTGGTATGCTCTGGGCTGTTACGTGGGCCGGCTGCTCTGTGAGCCTGTGTTGGATGTGTACTTCAGTGGTTTGGGACCCACTGAGCGCTGGATGCCAGTGCTGTCTTTAAGGAAGCTATGGAGGAGGCTTTCGCTGTTTCCTCTGAGTTTAATCGAGCTGGGCTTCTTTGTCCTGGCAGCCTTAAAGGTACAGTCTCAAATCAGCATCTTTTAACTGTATATTAGCGTAGGGCGATTTATCGAGATTCAAGATATCGAGTTTTTTATTTTGGCTGTATAGAAAATTACAATATCGCCTATAACGATATTTTTTTTGTACAGGTTATTTTGTACGAACTGTCTATAGTTTCGGACCTCAGACAAACCTAACTGTAGTTCCGGCACTTTCAGTGCGCATGCGCAGTGCCGTCACTGCCGGACCTTTTGTACATAAGCGTGATGTGCCTGTGTTTCCACCGTGTCAGGATGGCCGAGTGGGCTAATGCTCTAGATTTAAGGATTTTTCCTTTCGCTGGTGTGGGTTCAAATCCGGTGTGGTGCCGAACGAATTTCACTTCTGACATTTTTTTTTTAAAACATATTTACCACGGCAAATTCCACCTGGGTTAGGGTTAGAGTTAAAAATGCCACCTTTAAAAAAACATAAACAAAAAAAAGAAACATTTTAGGGTATTTCCTGGGTTAGGGCTAAAATAAAACTGACAGAACTATAGCTAGAAGGACACGGGTCCGGCAGTGACGGAACTACCGGCATTTGTGCCGGAACTATAGTCGGGTTTGTTTGAAGTCCAGGTCCGGACCAATCGTAACAACCTATTTTGTATTAAAATACTCGTTTTAGGAGTCGTTGCTTTCACTACTTCTCAGAACAGCATGAAAAGCACAGTTTGATGGATTTGAGTGCATCTTAACCCAGGCCTTCTTTTAAACATCCACTACAGAAGTCTCTCATATGCGCTGTCTCTTATAGTAGTCTGGTCTAGGGCTGGGCAATATATCGAGATTGAAGCTATATTGTTTTGGCGATATAGAAAATGACAATATCGCCTGTATCGAGATATATCTCCTTTTTTATTTACTGTTTTGATTTATTTACACAGTACAAATCACATCATACAAGTATTTAATAATATTCATAGAGTGCAGTTAAACTGTGTTTTTCTTTACAATTTTTCCATATTTCTGAGATATATATTTTATGGCTTATTTTGTACTAAAATTCTGGTTTCAAGAGTCGCTGCGTTCACTACTCCTCAGAACATGAAAAGCACAGATGGATTGCTGAGTGTGTCCTAACCCAGACCCTCCCCTAAACAAGCCACACTACAGAACTCACTCACACGTGCTGTCCCTTTATTGTGCAGCTGTTTGTTAATAAATGTGCTTATGTGGCATTTTTCAGATTTGCGGCCAATGGAAACTTAATATAATGCTATTTTAACGCAAATGAATTATATCGATATTGTCCCGTGTGATATCGTGCTTATAAAAATATAAATTTAAATATCGATATCTCCCAGCATTACCACCTGTGAGTATTTAACATTGAACGTTTAGCATAGAAGCCTGACATCCCAGATCAAGGCATCCCTAATTGATCAACTAAATCAACTGTTTATTAATAAATGTGTCTGTGTGGCATTTTGCATCAGCAAATTTAACCCTGAATTGTCTTTCTGGTCGGACTTCATTTGAATTAAAATGATCGAGATTTATATCGTATATCGCCATTTTCAGGAAAAATATTGAGATAAGAGTTTTGGTCCATATCGACCAGCCCTAGTGTATATTGTGAACTATACTAAATCAGAGCCTGTTTCTTCATAATTTCCTGTTTTCCTCGGTAGCTCGGCCACTTGACGCTGTGGTATCTGGTGATCCCCGGCTTCTGCCTGTTTGGGCTTTTCTGGTCCATCTGCCATGTTATTTTGCTGATCACGCTGTGGGGCTTCCACAACAAGCTGAGTGACTGTCAGAAGACGTGGCGAGCCCAGCGCACTGGTAGCAGGAGTTTGCACCAAGTGATGGCTTCCAGAGGCATGCGCCACTTCTGCCTAATCTCAGAACGCCTGGTGTTCTTCAGTCTGGTTTCCACTGCCATACTGGGAGCTGTTTCCTGGCAGGTAAGATCTGTGGAGAATATTATGTTACTGTAAATATTAGGGATGCACCGAAATGAAAATCTTTGGTCTAAACCGAAAATGAGAAAACCAAGGCCGAAAACCGAAAAACATTTTTATGCTAATTATTAGTCCCATAACATTTATGCCTCTGAATGTGCACTAACCTCACTAAAAATTGTATAAATGAATATTAATGTATCAAAGAATAAGTCAATTACAAATTTAAAAATATTCATTTAGCGCTGACATTACTACAATGCACAATATAAAATAAATTAAATAAATTGTCCCCACTCATACATTAAATAATATTGCACAGGCCTATAAGTGACTGGGCTGCCGAAAGAGAGTCACATTAAATATATTAACTCATTAAAACGCAAAGTGCATTGAAGGTCTTGATGAAAATCAGCTTGTTTGCTTTATTATTATCTAAGCTCTGTGTGCACCGTGTGCTTTGAGTGCGACATGGATAAATTGTTGTGCGCGCTGGTTTAGTTTTAATCCCATTCAAGTAATGCTTTTTATAAAGTGGACAAATACAGTTGTGATTTACTCCAGATGATATTTAAGAAACGTGCGCTGACAGACTGAAACCAGATGCTAGAGATGCGCCACCGTGCGTCAGGCTGCCGCGTCGGGGTTTGTTTTGACGGAGGGTGACACGTAACTGAAATACAGCCGCGTACAAAGTTGGCCCGTTTCCAGACAAGCGCGCGCACTGATCCCATATCTTGTTTTGGTCAGCTTTTTTTGGTGAGTAAAGTGTTAAGCTGGAAACCAAAAAAGCACTTTTGGGCCATTTTCGGCCTAAAGTTTTTGTTGGCCGGAATTTTGGTGCAAATATTAAAAAAAACAACAACAACAACCGAACCAACCATTCATTTTTTGCGTTTCAAATTTTCCCCAATTCTGTTTCAGGGTTTATTCATTTCCGCGTCATATCCACGTAGGGCTGGGCGGTATACCGGTTCATATCAAATACCTAAAAATATATTTTTGTTATATGAATTTTGAATATACTGCCGTACCGGTGTATTTTGGTACATCTTTGGGATGCTACGCTACGCCGCGTTACGGATCCTTTTCAACGTTGCATTTCTAAATAGGAAGGTAAACAGTAGCGCAGGTTGTGGTGTAAATCATACGTGTAAATGGATTAGAAAGACAATTGAAAGCTCTGATGCTGCATGTGCCTGTGCGCGCATGCCTCTGCTACAGAACAACACTCACAGACACGGAGGCATGGTTAGCTTAGCATGTCGGTTGTAATGCACCAAAAAAGAAAGCAAAGAATCGCATCTTGTAATCCCTATGAAAATGCGAAAATAAGTCCTGGTAGAGCTGCCAACAAAACACTACCTTATTCACCATAACAAACCACCACACCACTGAGTATGCAGCATTTAAAGCTAGAAATCAAGCTAATGGTAAAGCTAAGCTAGCAGGGCTAAGAGCCATTGGGCTGCTGTTGTAAACTTGTATTACTACTAGTGTGGAATTATTCTACAATATTCACTCATCATGACAGTAAAACAGACCATCCTAAGTCAATCTACTGCAGTAATTCATCTCTCTTATTTCTTTATCCTCTATCCTTTATTTATCTCTTATCCTTATATTTATCACTATTATAATTTTTACTGCTGCTGGCTTGTGTTTTAGTGTTTCTTTGTTCCACGCACCGATTTCCAAGTCAAATTCCATGTGCTGTTTTTTTTTTTTTTTTTTTTTTTTAAACTGCACTTGGCAAAATAAACCATTCTGATTCTCAACCAGTAGAAAATGCTGTGAACACCTGATTGTGCATGGATAAAAAAACAAAACATCATATACCGTGAAACTGTTCAAATTTAGAAGAATGCCGTGATATACATTTTCGGTCATACCGCCCAGCCCTACATCCACGCCATTTCATTTCTGTTTCGTTCTTGGTTCATCGTTTTCCCAAACCTGTACCAGAATGCTAAATAGGGTTAATAATTCAACTACTGTTATTAATTTCACATTTATATGCTTAAGATGGCCTTTCAGAATCTGGGAGCATTACACTGAATTCAAGTGATCGCATCTCAAGAGCTTTAGATTATCTGTTAGCGACACTTTTGATCCTCAGCCACTCGTTTGACGGGTAAAACACAATGGAAATGCATATTATTAGTCCAAAACATGATTTGTAAAACCTTTATATACTGCCAACTTGCAAATGACCCTAAGGTTTTGCAAGAAATTGCACGCAGCTGTGTGATTGGAGGCGCTTCTGCTGTGACGTGTCACGAGGTAAAACCATCACCAGTTCAGCTAATACACCGACTGCTAAAGCTGTCTTTTTACCAGAGCCTTTACAGATTTGAATGCAGTCATAGTAATATGAGCCACTTGTTCATCATAATAAATGATAAAAACACACTTCAGATGAAGTTCTGCATTCATTTTCGATCACTACTTGAACCTTAACACTTAGTGAGAGATTTTGAATGGGTGGAATTTGACATATTGGTCAGTTTTGTTACACTTTCTAGTCATTCAATCCTCTTGTTTTCCAGTAAAAAAAAATTGTGTGTAAATGCATGATAATGATCCATAAAAAGCTTGCTCGGCATTTCTGTATTAGGTTGAGGCTGGATTTTAGATAAAGACAGAGGAAATACATTTAAAAATCGCGAAGTTAATTCAGTTTTGTCCATCCATTTTCCACAGTCATAGAAAATCAGAGGCCCTACCTGTGTTATTTTTGTTCTCTGGGTTCTATTGTGCTATAGCCATAATGAGGGCTGGGCGATTTTGTCCAAAAAAAAAAAAGTTTTTTTTTTTTTTTTTTTTTAAAGAAAAAATCGAGTTTCAATTCCATTTTCGATTATTTTTTTAATAACTGTAGACATCAGATATTTTGTCAAAAGTGCAACTTTATTGCTGTGATTGTCCTCAAGAGTTAAAATCCATAGAACAATCCCAAAATAAAAAGTAAATGATTCTGTCATTCAGCTATTTCAAGCTTTAACCCAGGTTTAAGCAAAAGTGCAACAGCAACTTCACAGTAGCTTAAATTATCTGATTAAGAAATCAGATAACTACATATTCTATAACATATATCATTACAATTAAAAATAATAATAAACTCTTCCCTTTGCTTCTCAGCATAGTGCGAATAAAACATTAAACATGTCTGTGGCACACATAGCCTACTCAAAGGGTAAACACATGTAAACAAAGAGGGGGCTGGCTCAAATCGGAACGCCAAAAAGTACGAAAAAAACACATATATATATATATATATATATTTTTTTTTTTACACTCAAATTTGCAAAATATAAATCGTTTTAATATACAAATTAAATTAATCGATTAAATAAAATTTTTTTGCCCAGCCCTAGCCATAACAGATAATTCAGTAAAATCAAAAAAGCTACTTTTTTACTCTCGTTCCTTAATCCGAGGTCTCTCTCTTCTCATGTGGAACCAGATTAATTTTAGTTTAATGTCTTTCTATATTTACAGTATAAAGTGCAGCCATATCTTAGTTGTTGTTTTAAAATATTTCTCTCAGGTTGTAGATCTTGTTTTTTTTTTTTGTTTTTGGGTGGAGTTGCATAAGAGTTACTTGTAACTCTCCTGCTACTTTAAACTGAGGAATGCAAACAGCTTTTTGACCTACTATGAAAACTGCGTTTTGTGAAGGCATCACGACGTTTGCAGAATGTGTTTAATCAAGGGCTGAGTGGTTCCTAACCCATTTTAATATCAAAAATGTATGGCAACCCCAAAGACTTTTTTTCCCTAGAATATTTTTTTGATGATGAGTAGCTCATACAATTTTATACTGTATTTTATTTGAACTACATTTATATTTGAGAATGTGAAAGTATAGAATACAGGTGTATAAGATTGTGTGTCATGTTTTATTTTGAAAAATTATTCCATGTTAAGAATTTAATAATTTATTTTTTTTTATTTTTTTGTAATATATCTTTAATCAGTTTATTTGAGGCATTTTGTGTATTTTTGTTGTCAATTCATACATTTGTTATTTTTGTGTATTTTCAGTCATCTTGTGCAACTTTCGGTTAATTTTGTCTATTTCTGTTTACATTTTATATATTTTTTTGTAGTCTTTTTATGTTTGTTTAAATCATTTTGTGTATTTTTGTGGTCAATTCATACATTTCTCTGTATTTTTGTGTATTTTTAGTCATATTGTGCAACATTTGGGTAATTTTGTGTGTTTCTGTTCACATTTTAGATTTATTTTGTGTATGTTTGTTGTCCTTTTGTGTGTTTTTCTGTTTTTTTGAGTTATTTAATGTATTTTTTCTTGTCCATTCATACATTTCTCTGTCATTTTTGTGTATTTTTAGTCATCTTGTGCAACTTTTGGCTAATTTTGTGTGTTATCTGTTCACATTTTAGATTTCTTTTGTATTGTCTTTCTTTTCGTATTGTATTATTTTGTGTATGTTTGTTGTCCTTTTTGTGTATTTTTTTGTTTTTTGAGTCATTTAGTGTATTGTTGTCATTTTCTAAATGTCTGTTTTATTTTTGTGTTTTATATTTTTGTGGGTTTATTTGAATCGTTTTGTTTGGTCTCTTTGGGGGCCACACAAAATTAGACCCCCAAAGCCTCCTGTTGTTGTCTGAGCGAGAGGTGAGAAAATGAGCAATATATATATATTTAATCAGTAATTACTAGACATTTCAGGCAAGGTTGAAAAACACTGCTCAGCAGTAATTAGAAGTATTTTCTGCCTTTTTTTGGTTGCAGTGATATTAGTCTGTATTTTGCCAGCACTGTTCAAAACACCAATGATTGAACATAAAGAATAACGAAACGTCAAGTGAGTGCCCAGACAATCAAATTATAATGTTCCAACAGGCTCCAAATGACAGCTTCATGCACTGCGGTAATTATCCTGTTTTGGATTGATACTCCTAATGTATGTTGAGTCTGCAGTCTGCCTCAGCATTGTGTCTCCATTTAGTTAAGCCCTGTCATGTTTTGTCCTGAGATAATAGCGCACTGTCAGTCCCGCATTGTGTTCCAGTCTTGCCGAGTGTCAAAACCAATTAGGTGGGTTTGATTACTTTGCTATGAAACACTTCAGTTGTGAATGAAAGTGACTTGGGTCTTTTGGCTTTTTTACCAGCCGTCCAACGGCCTGTTTCTCAGCGCTCTGCTGGTGGTGCTGCCTCTGGAGTCTCTGGCTCACGGACTGTTCCACGAACTGGGAGGCTGCCTGGGAGGGACCTGCGTCGGCTACGCCCTGGTCATCCCCACCAGTTACTGCAGGTACCCACATATAAACAAACATGCATCCATAAACACAACCACGTCCAGTAGCAAACTCTTTTTGATTTTATTAGTAATTACCAGGGTTGGGGTCAATTACAATTACGTTTTTAATTATCAATGGTCAATTATGATTACAGTTACCAGCATGTGTTCCACTTACAATTAAATTATAATTATTTTTTATATTTAGAAAGTTAATTACAATTACGTTCTCAATTACTCAAGTTCACCGTCATCAACAAATATGTAGGTCAGGGTTGGGGTCAATTACATTTTTTAGTTACAATTACAAGTCAATTATGATTACATTGACCAGCATGTTTTCCAATTACAAATAAATGACAATTATTTTTTATATTTAGAAAGTTGATTACAATTATGTTCTCTATTACTAAATTAATTTACAATTAATCACAATTACTGAGCCTTTAATAAATAAGCCCATGAAACATAACCTACCTCTTGTGTTAGCTTTCTGTTAGCATCTCTTATGGTAACGGGTCCTAAATCAACTGTAAAATACACTAAAAACTAATATCTATCATCTAATTTATTTTCTGTTTATTGGTTACCTGGTTAGGCTTCCTAATCAATGAACATATAGATTTAAATATTTTTGGTTTGAGTCTTTTTTTGTGTAAGTATAGTATAGTGTTAGTGTTTTTTTTAAATGGTAAAATGTGGAAAAGCTTGATATGAAACATATTTTAATAACTTAACTACATATGTGCAGAACTGTACATAGAACTGTAACATGCTCCACCAGTTTTGACAATTTTTATAGAATTTTCATGGCAATTACAATTACAAAGTCAATTATCTGAACTCAGTTACAATTTAATTACAATTAAGACAGCAAGAGATTTTAAAAATTACATTTTATTTACAATTACTACGGCTACAGATTAAAAAAATTACACTTATAGTTACGGCATAATTGTAATTAATTATCAATTGCGCAATTACAATTATAATTGACTCCAACCCTGGTGATGACGCTGTTAAAGCTGCTGGAAACCATCATTGTATCAAATAAAGTCATAGTGTTGGTCTTATAGATCAATAAATCAAAGGTCATTGGTTTGTAAAAAACATGTAAAAAGGTTGAAATTGTTGCTTAAAAGTCTGCTTTGATCTCCAGTGGAAACACTCGTGTTTATTGACATTGTCTGAATAGTTCCACACATTGCATTGTGGGATGTGGCGTCCCGTAGACAGATTCAAAGAAGTGTTTTTAGTTCATTATTAAGGTGATCTGTTGTGTTTCTTCGTCAAACATGGTTGGTTTTGGGTATTTCCAGGTGATATCACCTCATTCTGCAAGATATTCAGTTTCAGCCAGATTCTTTCTGTGTGAACCCCAAAATAAACATCCACCATCTTTTAGCCACAACTTTCAGTCCATGAAAACACCAGAAATGTGTTGTGATGTCATGTTTGTGTACTGTCTAGGTTTAGGACCCTATTGTTTCAGGATCATTTACCCACAATTTAAACAAACCTAGATTATTTCACCTGCTCAACTGTGCTTCCTCATTATAATACATACTAATACATAGACCTGTCAGTGGGACTACCAAGTTTATATGGAGAAGCTGTTGAGACCATTGTACATTAAAAATATTTTTAAAGGGGAATAAATTATAATAGCTGATGATCTCGTCTAATTAAGATGTGATCTGTAGATAATACACTTTATCTGTTTTGACTGGTTTATCTGCCTCAACCCATTTACTGCAACAAAGTCGTCCCATACCAATACTTTTCATGGCCTCGCAGGAGTGAGTAAACACAATCCCTCTTTGGAAATCTCACCTTGGTAACACAAAACCAACTGGGTAAGTAGGCCAACAGCTATGCATAAACATGCTGATAATATTCAGGCCCTTAAGGGATGATTGCTGTGCTCCCTCTACAGCATACTAAGTTGTTCAGCTGGGGCAGTTGGCCATTAACACGGCTGCTGTTGCTGCTGATGATGATGATGATGATGACGCTTCTCCCTGAGTCGTCCCAGTCAAACAAGCATATTGGAAATGGACTAGTTAGTTTTAAAGATGCTGACATGTTCCAAACTCCTAACCAGCAGAACAAAAGAAAAAAAGCTATCTTACTACTCATCCTTTAAGAGAATCTTTAAGCTTACATGATGTTAATGACAGGGTTGGGGTCAATTATAATTGTAATTGGTAATTAATTACAATTATGGCATAATTCTAATTCTAATTGTAATTTTAAAAATCTGTTGCTGTTTTATTCATAGTTAAATTGTAATTGAGTTCAGATAATTGACTTTGTAAATGAAAATTCTATAGAAAATGTCAATTATAATGTAACGCAAAACTGGGGAACCATGTCACAGTTCTATGTACAGTTCTACACATATCTAGTTAACAATTATTAAAATATGTTTCATATCAAACTTTCCCACATTTTACCATTAGATGATAGATAACATTTTTTTTGTGTATTTTACAGCTGATTTAGGACCCGTTATCATAAGGGATGCTAACAGAAAGCTAACACAAGAGGAAGTTTATGTTTAATGGGCTTATTTATTAACGGCTCAGAAATTGTGATTAATTATATTTGAATAATTTGTAATTGACTTTCAGGGAAAAAAATAATTGTAGTTTTAAATGAAATTGAAAAAAATGCTGTTCAGCGTAATTGTAATTGAGTTGTTATTGAACATGATAACTGAAGACGTAATTGTAATTTAGAAATGTCTTTGACCCCAACCCTGGTTGATGATTTAAACTCAACGTATTACTGAGGTGTTTAGCTTTAGCTTAGGGAGGAATCCCAGCCTTTTACACTTTCTTAAATCTCAGGGGCTTTTTTGGATGTGGCATGAAGTCCTATTGAAACCAGCGCCGCTTTGTATGCACGCCTGCATGTGTCGGATCCACAGGGAAGACTGAGAAGCATGATGAGAATGCGGCAGTGTATAATAGGCTGTTTGATGGCTGCAGATCATGTTTTCACAATGACAAGAGCCCCTTGGGGAGATTAGAGGGACGGGAGAACAAGGAGGAGGCTCACAGAGAACAACAGGAATGGCAAAACAACAGGAAGGGAACACAAGCGGGAGGGTGGTGGTGGTGGTGGCAAAGGAACGGCAGAGCTCGGAGAGAGCTGTGGAGAAAAGGGACATGACTATCTTTTTTTTTTTTTCTTGTGTTGAAAGGAAGTCACAGGGGGAGATGTTGTAGAGATGTGATGAGATGGTTTTAAGTTAAAATGGCTCATTGTGTCATCCATACAGTATGTGCAGAGTCTCATACACACTCCATAATGGCCCTCATTTGTCGACCGTTCATATGCGTTCAGATTTGAACATATGACGTGCGTTAGACCAAATTCACGCAAACTTTGGTCGGAAGGAATAATAAACACAGACAAGTTTCAACATTTAATAATTTTAAGGCTTTTTTTTAAGGGTTTTGTTGATTTTTTTTTTATGCAGTGCAGAGAGGGGCAGACGTCTCCTATGAGCGCCTTTATACGGTGGCCAACAGGGACAAAATGTGCAAAATGTTGCTAACACAGGAAGGCTGCAAAACTATACCATTAAATCCACACTGTCAAAAAGTTTATCTTTGTTTTGCTCATCATAGACCTTTTTTACGACAACCAGAAGTAGCACCTCCTGGTGCCGAGTAACTTCCTGTTATTGCAGGTCTAAGGGAAAATGGCTCTTATTTTTTCAACAGCGTTGCTCAACTTGCCAGCTTTTTTGTTTGCTGATGTGGAGGCAATTGCAGCGGCGAATACCCTAACAAATAAAGTTGATAAGGGGTATAAGTTCTTCCATGAAGAATATATCCACAGCTGTCAAGATAAGAAAAGAAGTAGCTTTGTGAACTAACCGCTATCTACAACATATGAAGTATAAACATTGTAATAAAGAAACCTAATTTAGTCTGCTAAAATATTCAGAATGTTTAAAGAGAGGCATGTTATAGACCTTTAAATTATATTTTAACATTGTTATATGTGTTTGTCTTATTTACCTGTGGGTGGATGTGCCGTAGCAGCTCCATAGCTTTAGCATAGCTAGCTTGTTGTGAGAGGACAAGCTACCGTTTATGAGCCCTTTCAAAGGCAGACTCGCTCTACGGTGGTGCAATAAAATTATTCCAGGGAAAGAGAGATGGAACAGCTCCACTTTTAAGGTGTCTGATGGTGACTGGATCCACTGACAAAATCATCCTGAGTGAAGTGCCGGTGTAGTGTAGAATACAGATTCCGGACCCTCATCCCTCCTAACTGCTTAGATCCACTGCCTCCTTTGGTCTGGGTCTGTCTGAAAAGCGTGGTTAGAATGGTACGGCTGTTTTCTTGCCAGGAATAGAACAACATTTTTGTCACTGTCTAACGCTAAAGCTATAGCTCAGGAAGTTGTTGCACACTACTTCCGATTTAAAATGCGGAAGTGTGAAAAAGGTCTATTTCCTTTCTTTTCTTGCCAGTGTTTGTTTGACCTCAGTGGGCGGGGCCTCCGAACTAGGAAGATTTAAGGCCGTAACATGTTAAGGACGCTAAAATTCAATTCTTTATCAAAGCGACAGACCTCCCCTGCTTCTGTTGCTTTAACAATTGTAAAGTGTCTGAGTTTTTGAAAAGCGCTCATAAATGAAATGTATTATTATTCATATTTATTGTCAAGCGAACCTTCCGAGTGTGAAAAGGACAGTATGGATCTCACTTTGAAAAGGTACATTTACGAGGAACACCATTCACTAACCAGGTTCATGATTATTTTTAATAAGCTATTATTTATAAGTGAAACAGTTTGAAAAGCCAGGAAAATCCTGAATTTTCAGCTTGTGTGCAGCATTAGCTTTAGCAGCTAACTCGGCATTTCTTCCTTGGGGACCCATGCCACTTTTAAAAAGAATCTAAATCTCTGTCAGACTTGCTGTCAGTCATGGCGAGTTAATCGCGAGTGTGAAAAAGCTTATATAAACGGTGTTCTTCAATCAGACATAGCGTGTAGCGCACATGAAGCGGATCATTCTACATGCATGTGCACGGATGAGAATAGCGTCTGGTTCAAATGTGTTGGGGCTTAAAAATTCTGGTCGGACGGGTTTGGGACGTGTTTTCTTTTTTCGGCCTGATTAAAGCTCTACTGTGTGCGCGTTTGTTTCAATATTACTGCAGATCCAACATAATTTGAACATAATCATTTGAATTTGTAAGGCGCATCTTGGAATTTGTCTTTTCAATAAAATGTTATTTCTTGTCTATCCAGTGTGTGTGAGTATTTATTAGTGGAGGACCTAATGTATACTAAGCATGAGTAACAAACTACATTCATCATGACCCTTCACCAATTCAACAAATAACTTTTAGCTGGAACAAAGATTAAAAAAAGCTAACTTTGGCTTTACTTCACTAAATTTGGCCCTCAGAGTTATACATTTCTAAATTTTCCGCGCTGGTGGCGCTCGCTTGCGTGCCATGCGATCCCCCTATGCTGTGAAAAATGTGTGGTGAGAACCCTTCAAAGCCATTAGGCTTCTAATAAATAAACTTCCAAAGTGAGGTCAAATATAATAGTTCAGCCAGAGAGAATAATGAGGCGGGTCAGGTGTCAGAAAAGATAACCTGCAGCACATTGGTAACAAAGCAAGAAAAATAAAGAAATGTGAATGGCTGCTGTGAATAAAAGCCCAGCCTTGACTCACTGAGTGTTATTTATCACCCACTTGTTACTATGAAGCAGAGCTGGGTGCTACATGCACACACACACACACACACACACTCTGAAATCACTTTGTCCTCAGCTATCTCTCACTTCGCTTCCCACCCTTAGTTCCTGTCACAATTCTCAGTTCTCACACCCTTTTTTTTCCTCCTACTTTTCCTTTCATTCTTGATTTCCATCTCATCCCTGAGGCTAATGTCATCTCCACCATGCAGACATCCTCCACTCCCATCCTACATCTCCTCTTATCCTCTCCTGTCTGTTTCCTCTCACTCCGCTGGTGCAGTCAGCTACTCCTCCTCGGACTGTCATTCCATCATTCTCTCACTCACTCTGTTGTGCTTCTTATCCAGCCCTGTTGCTGACAAGCCAACGTAACATAAGTCCACCTTTCTGAGGAGATAAAACTAAGACTGACATCTTATCTGTCTCCCTTATGTCCAGCGATGGTGGACAGCCCACACTTTTACCGCCTGAGCATGTGCAGGAAGTGAACCTGCGCTCCACTGGGATGCTGAACAGCATGCAGCGCCTCTTCTCCCACCACATGATCCAGGTGTTCGGCTGCGACTACTCCACCAGCGGCGTGACCCTGCAGGCCTTGCAGGCCAAGCTGCGCAACTTCCTGGACCTGCACACGGCCGACGGGCCGCGTCACGACACCTACCTGATTTATTACAGCGGACACACACAGAAAGGCACAGGAGCCTGGGCTCTGGCTGGTGAGGCCCACGCACACACAACTTCAGTCTTATGCTAAGCTCCTAAAAAACTAGAGCAGGGGTTCTCAACCTTGGGGTCTCGAGACACTGGGAGGGGGTCTTTTTTTGAACATTTTTACTTATTTTTATTCTTTTTCTGTTACTACACCAAACTGGCCATATTTTAACCTTTTTTCATCACTTTTTTGCCATATTTTTGCTCCTTTTATTGCAGTTTGCTACATCAGATTTCAATACCTTTTCTGCACATCTTTTACACTTTTAAGACATTTTGGGCACTTATAAACCCTTTCCTCCAGTTTTCCAACCTAATGTCACATATGTTGACCCATTATTGTCACTTTTAACCTATTTTGATTTCATGCTTATTTTTACCAATTTAACCACATTGACAATTTGTAATGCCCATTATTTTCCAGTTTAAACTCATTATTACTACTAATTGTTCCAATATTAAAACTTTTACCTTTTCCACCACTTTTTAGTTTTTGGCCATTCCAATTTGCAGCTTTTAAACAATTTCTGTGTTTTTTTTAAAGTCAATTTCACCACCTTTTCTACCATTTTTGGTCACTTTTGACCCATTTTATTTCTGAATAAAACAATAATTTACATCTTTAAGATGACTATATATTATGGCACAAATAAGGATAAACTTCCTGGATAACAGTGGATATTATTCACATAAATAATTATGGTTATCACAGATTCATAGAACAATGGACCATCATTTTGCTGACTTTATGGATGGACCCCAAAAATCTCTCCTCTTTATTCCTCCTTATAGATGGCCCTGCCTACACATGACTGTTTTTCAGTGTTCATGTCTATTTTCAACCACCTTCAGCTACAGGGGTCCCCGGTCTCTGGCACTTTTATTTTGGGGGTTGCTGGCTGAAGAGGTTGAGAATCACTGATCTAGAGAACAGTGAAGACACTAATCCTACAACGTAATGCAGAAAACATTCCTGAATGTGTTTACTTGGACTTGAAGATAAAGTCACTGTGACTTCTTGCTTTCACTTTGTAACAAACTTCCTAAATAGCCAAAATGATTCATTTTTCTTCAATCTGACCCACTTTAAACCTAATTTAAGAGTTTCTTGATTATGTTTCTGGTCGCTGTGACCTTTAATTTAGCTACTTACGGTAATATCTGTTTGATGGAAACTCCTCGAAAAGACTCAATTTTGTTGGTTGATTGCTTTTAAAGCTCACAAATCTACGTTTGATTAGGTTAGCGCTGCCTTACATGTTCTCACGTTACACTGTAATTGTTTTTACCAAAACAAACAAAACGAATAAATAATATAAAATGAACAAAGGTTTAATATTGCTTTAATTTAATTTACTTTATTTGACTTCATTTCAAACCCACAGTTTAGGGGCTCTGATTTTCCGTTTTACTCGTTTCCACGTCATGGCTGCTTCCCTTCATACTTTCAATTTTATCGTTTTTCCTGGCCAGCCAAATTCCCGAAATCGTGCCAAACGGACTAGATTAGGCAAATAGAGTTAACTGCTGTTTTTCATTTAATATTTCATATGCTTCAGAGAATTTACAAAAACAGGAGTGTTACGATGAAATTGCGCAAGATTACTTTACTACAAGGAGCGATGTTAGCCACGTGTGATATAGTCCCGAAACATTATTGTGCATAAAAACCAATGCAGCTGTGTGATTATAGATGCTTCTGCCATGACGTGTCATCAGGTAAACTCATCACCAGTTCAACTAATACACCAACAGCTAAACCTGTCTTTGTACCAGTGCCTGTCATAAAAAATCTGAACCACTTGTTCATCACAACACATTAAAAGCACACTTCAGACGAAGCTCTGCCTTTATATTTAATCACAGGATAGCATGATCACTACTCTAGCCAATACACGTAGCGCAAGATTTAGAACAAGATTATCAGCGGAACTGGAGGCTTTCTTAATTTTGTCACGCTTTGTAGACATTTAAATCACCCGTTTTTCAAATTAAATTAGTGTTTAAATGTGTGATTTTTTTCCAAAACAAGGCATTTCCGTGTCATAGAGAAAGAAAAACAAAAGTCAGTTTGCTTTAGCCGTTTCAAAAGTCAATTGAATGAATGCCTTAATTCTGTGAAGTGCTTTGAGTGTGTTTGATAAAGCGCTATATAAAATCTAATGCATTACTATAATTAATATTATTGTTATTAGTAGTAATCGGAGACCCTACACATTTTCAACATTTCTTCTACCACTTGTTGACTGTCCTTCTACGTCTGTCTGTCCTGTAGGAGGAGACAGCCTCCACTTGGCCCAGCTGCTGGAGTTGTGGAAGGAGAAGGATCCTGATCAATGTTCCCGACTCATCCTGGTCCTGGACACGGAGAACTCTCAGCCGTGGGTGAAGGAGGTGCGCAGGGTGGATGGTATTCACGTAGCCATTCAGGGCTCCGCGCTGTCGGCCGGCAGGGTCGACCCGGAGGCTGGAGACGGCCCAATGTTGGGCGACTTCACATCAGAGTGGGTGGAGTTTAACTGCAACCCAGACAGTGACCTGCAGTGGTCTGAGAAGGGACGGACGGTGACTGCGGCCTACGGCGTGTCCAAACGCTGGAGCGACTACACTCTCCACCTTCCCACAGGAAGCGACGTAGCCAAGCATTGGAAAACCCACTTTCCCAGGGCCACATATCCCATGGTGCACTTGTCCAACTGGTGCTGTGGCCTAAACCTGTTCTGGCTCTGCAGCACGTGTCTGCGCTGCTTCAGGAGGTGTAAAATGGCCTGGTTTCCACCAGCTGTTCTGGACACTGGCCAAGGCATCAAACTGGTGCAATCATAGACGGTGTGGGACTTTGGTTTGGTTCCAGAGTAGGGTTGCCATGTTTGCTGGTGAAAGGTGATCTAAACTAAAAATAAAGAATTTACACAGATATGGAAACATGTATTTAATATTTACTTTTTTATTTTGAAAAGGGGATCTAATGTTACTTAAACTCAATTTTAGTTTTTTAGAAATTGGCATTTGGTTCTTTAGCATCGTAATCATTCACTCAGCTTTAAAATCAGCAGTAGCTTCTAACCAAAATATAATTTAGGTAAATAACTCATGCACTTTTCTTACAATCTTGGACATACTAAGCTTTTCTGCCAAAAAACAAACCTTTAAAATAGTAAGGGACATGTATATTTTTAATCTTTTGTTTACTCTGACTGTTTATGTTACTGATGGGAGACCAACGGCAAATATATTTATGTATGTATTTCTGCAGAAATATTTTCTTTGTTTGTGTTTGTACCATTTTTGTGATACAACTGGTCCTCCTTAATTAAAAGAAAAACATTCCAGTTACTAACATTGAATTAAGTTTTAATTGTTTCAATTTTTTGTCAAGGGCAAAGCATGGAAAATGAAATAAAAAATAATAATAATTAAGAAATAGGTTAATAATCAGTAAAAATGCTCAAATTATTTTATACGACAAAGATTGTTTTTTAAATAAGTTTTTTAATATATTACACATTACAACAGACCAAGAAAAGGCCAGAAGATTTTGCCACAAGTACTTAGAACTGAGCAATATATTACCTCTAAATGTATTGTTATTGTTACTTCTATGCTTTAGCAAAATCATAATTAGACTGGATTTAAAAAATAATCATAATTGTATCTTTTGTGGCGTCACCTTTAGCCGCTGAAACTAAAGCAGTATAAACTGATACACACAATTTGTGTCACAAAAGTTTTTCCTAAACTGTCTATTTTAATTCTTTTCACATCTCAGGTGTGTTTCTTCTTTAAATTCAGAGGATTTGGCTTTTCCTTTGATAGCTACCATGTTTGATAGTTAGAGCAGATGGCTCAGCCCTAAAGCGCCCTCCTCTCAACAGGATGAGCTTTGGAGGTGAATTCCAGTTGAGATGAAATCTAACCTTAAGGCCAACCTGCTGCTCTCATTTCTCTGCCCTTTTTTTTTTTATTTTAACGTGCCTT
Organism: Gouania willdenowi; assembly: GCF_900634775.1. NCBI lineage: Eukaryota > Metazoa > Chordata > Actinopteri > Blenniiformes > Gobiesocidae > Gouania > Gouania willdenowi. Next base: position 15,808,534 of record NC_041049.1, read on the forward strand.
TCAAAGTAATTCAATTTCCACATAATAATGCAGCAAACAAATAAAAATGCTTTGCTTGTCGTGAGAGCGCGTCAACAGACCAATGTCCCCCCAACCCCCGCTTTCTGCCTCGTCCCGTTTGTTTCCACAAAATAATTCAAGTTGAATACATTAGCTGTATGCTTGCATGGTGCAAGCTGCGCCCTGCTTTCTATTTGTGCACTGAACTTCATTATGTATTTAAACCCAAGTTTTCAGGTCCTCTGGAGTGGATTGTTTCCTCTGTACGGTCACGATGTTTGGTTACTTGGTGTAGTTCCATTACTGGTGTGCCGTATTCTGTTGTGTCAAATTGTCAAACCTAATTTGGGATGGTAAATTGGTGAGAAAATGCAGGCTGATAAAGTGATTATCATATCTTGATGAAACTGGTGTCATGAGTTTGTGATTGTCTCTGTGTGTGTGTGTGTGTGTGTTCTGTCATGTACTGGAATCATGTCCACGGTGTTCCTGCTTTATATTGAAAGTCACCTGCGATGGATCCCCTGGAATCTATCGATGTATTTGCCCTAATATTAGGGACCAAGTATCCTCCTGTTAATAATGGATTTATGAAGCAATTATCGTACATGGCGCTTTATGTTCATTGGAAAAATCAGTAACACTTTATTTGAAGTTTTATACATAAGGCTGACATTACGCTGTAATTATCTATCAATGGCGTGAATAAGGTGTCGTTTGCTAAATTATGACCCTTTTGGAGCTATGTTGGCATTTGTTGTGTTAGGTGGAGGGATCTAGTGGGGTTAGGGGTTAAGGCAGACCTGGGCAACAGGCATCCCGGGGGCCACATGTGGCCCTCTGCCAACTTTTTTGTGACCCTCCAACGAATGGTACAACGTGAAAAAAACAAAACTGCAATAATACGCAAAAGGACAACAAACATTTGCAACAGGACAACAACAATACACAAGAGGATAGCCAATGCACATAACAGCAAAAATAATCCAAATCTATACAAAATCACAAAAAAAAACACACAAAATGACAATATGTTTTATAAAAATGTCACAAAAAATGACAGTAAAATATGCAAAATGTGGCCCTCAGATCAGACAAAACAAATTTTGGCCCTCACTGGGATACAAGTTGTTAATGTCCAGGTTAGGGTAACAATTGACACTTAATGCACAGCCTTCATAAACAACGGAATGTCAGCCTTATATATAAAACTTAAAATAAGCCAATGTGCAATGTAGTAGTAACCGGTATTTACATATTGTTTTACATTAATGCTTCTCTGTTATATTTAGTCTGCAAAATCATCATGTTTGATGACGTGTCGTAAAAAATTAGGAGTGTCCCGATACAACTTTTTCACTTCCGATACGATACTCACAGATCAGCTTAAAAAAACTAAAAATAAATTCCTATCTCCAATAATTAAAAATTCATATCTCAGTTTATTATTGACCAATTTTTATGAAATATGACTCAGTTATGTCGGGGTTGATTCTACAATTACCTCATCGACTCATCCAGATTGGGATCAATTGCGCATTTCGATTAATCCAGTCTGGATGTATTAGTGCCCATTCATTCAGATTGGATCAGGATTGCGAATTTCATCGCCCATACATTTGGACCTACTGTATCGTTATTAATGGGGATATAAAATTCCTCCAAGCCTTTAAAGTGTGAATATTCATGGTGCCATGTTCAGAATCACTGATTCTGATAACTGCCAATATCTGGCAAAGAGGGCATGTGGCGCTTGGTGGAGGTTTGCTTCTCTCTGAGTTGTTGTTCACAATATTGGGGTGAACTGAAGTAGTTATGACTGGTGATATATTTGATTCTGCTTTAGAACAAAAATGGCCATCTTCTCTAAGGTGAACTTTTGTCGTAGTCACTTTCCTACTGGTGCACACAGCCAGGCCTGCGTGATAAATGCAGCTCTGTGCTTGTAAAGGTACAAACGAGTGGTAAAGGTAAAAGAGGACAATGTAATCATTTCAATAGCACATATACTGTGGGGCAAAAAAGTGTTTTGCAGCCCCCGATTGTGCAAGTTGTCCTACTTAAAAAGATGAGAGAGAGGCGCCTGTAATTTTCATCATAGGTACACTTGGAAAAAAAATCCAGAAAATTACATTGTATGATTTTTTTTCAGAGTTTATTTGTAATATATTGCGTGAAATAATAATAATAATAATAATAATACATTTTATTTGTATAGCGCTTTTACAGTGCTCAAAGACGTTTTAAATAAGTATTTGGCACCTACAAACAAGCAAGAATTCTGGCTTTAACAGACACGTTACTTAGTTCTTCTGTCCTCCACTCATTACCTGTATTAATGGCACCTGTTTGAACTCATTATCTGTATAAAAAACACATGTCCACACCTTCAAACAGACTCCAAGCTTCACCATTGCTGCTTTTGTTTTAATATGACATAGTTATTTTCTTTACTCAACAAAGTAATAGCAGTAATAATATAGTTTTCCACACAGGTCACCCAGTTACATCTCATGGCATGCAAGCATTCAGTGGCTAACACTGATGCAAATAATAAGGTTAAAAGCTTTTGGGTAAATAGTTTCTTCTCTAAAGGTTTTGATAGCTTCAGACAGCATGAAACAGTTGTATCTAAGGTCGGGGACTTGTGTATACCACAGGAATCATTTTTGATAACATTAGATTATGGGATGGATTCATCTCCTAAACTGGATTAGATCATAAAACAGTCAGCTACTGATGCCAGAGTGGATGTGCTGAGTCAGACCCTGCGGCGTACACACACACACACACACACACACACACACACTCTTACCTACGTGTGTGTGTGTGTCCAACAGCACACACTAATTCTTCTCTAGCCTTGTCTCTGTTGCTGTTCCTGTGCAGCTGAGTCTTTGGTCTGTAGGGTAATTACTGCCTGTCATGGGGCGTTACCTTCTAATGGAGGTTACAGTGATGCGCCTGATGCTCGCCTGTAAATTATTTGGGGAAATAAATGTGCTTTTATGGCCCACGCTGGCTCAGAGTGAAAAAACAAACACGCAGCTGTTTGTGTTTTATTGTTTTAATTTTATAAAAATCCACATTGGAGGGCTAGCTTGTCCTCCCTGAATGTGTTTAGGCTTTCTTTGAAGGTTTTTTTACCCCCTACAAGCATGTATGTAAGCTAGTCTTACATACATGCATAGTCTAACAGAAAACAATTAGCATGTGCTATAGCTTAAACGCTGACATCCCACCAAACACCCATCATTTAGATGTTCTTTCTGTGTTAATCTGGTCGGTCCATCTTAGCCTCGTTGAAGAGTTGAAAAAACATCTTTTCAATGTCTTTTCAACCCTATTTTGCATAGTGGGAAATCTCTTTAGATGTTAAATTCCTCTGCCAGAGCAATATGCAAAACAAAATGACTCACTTCTTATGTGTCTAGGTGGTTATTGTATACACCAGCTGCTCTAACCCCCAATGATCGGAATATATTCACTGTGTTTTTTAGTTCCTAGCTAGCGTGCAGGTTAACAGCTGTTAACACAACTAGGCGCTTTCTGTTATGCTGGAGCTCCAGGTCCTCTAATGTCATTATCCTCATGCTCACATTCACTAAAATATTTATCATGAGAACTTTCCTCAAGCTGGAGCTAAGTTATATAACCAAACTCTTAAAAGATTAAAGACCTTCAAAGGTAGTGTACACTTGACATGGAAAAACAAGTTCATTTTATTTGAAAATAAAGTAGCCAACCCAATGTCGAGCTGCTATCAGGCCTCAAGAGTTTGGCCCGACGCAGCCCAAACTCATCAGAATACGACCAAACCCAAGTTAAGCCTGAACCTGTGAAAGCAGAACTAAGTATCTTGCGCTTAGCGCTCCCCGTAATGGTCCCTTTTGGTTATGTCACTGTCGATAACACTCCGCACCCCCCGCCGCCTGCCCCACCCCACAGCTACATGCGCACCTTTGCTCTCCTCAGACGGTAGCAACCCATCACTGAAAAATCCTAATACAACAGAGACACTAAGGGTGCTTTCACACATATAGTCCCATGTGACCAGTATGAAGAAGAGAGACAAGTAAAAGAAATGAATGATGTGGGAGCAATACGGAAGAGAGTGTGGAAATGTGTTTGTTTGTGTGCTGACAAAGCGGCTCTGAAGATGGATGGATGGATGGATGGATAGATAGATAGATACAGTATATGATGGATATTTGTGTGTGTGCTGCCTGATGGAGCGCTGGGTTGTGAGTGTGTGTGCGTGCCTGTTGCCGCGACAACAGTATGTGTGATTGCTGTGTGCTGCTGCTGAGCTGTCACTGCATGGAGCTGCTCCGTTCCTCAGACAACGGTCTTCTCTGCCTTTTATTTGCTGACTCCGCCATGACATAAGTTTGAGAAAAGTGAATGTGTACCGTGTGCAGCCACCTGGCTGGTCATAATCTAGCATTGGTTTGTATTGGGCTGCCGTAAAGCAGTACATCTTGCCACCGGGTCGGAGGCAGGAAAGTTGCAACTGCGGTTTTTTGGCCAGAGACGGCAGGGAGAGATGAAAGATAAATAAACACTTGTTTCACCCTCACAGGTAGTTAGTTCTGCATTAAGGCAGGCATAATGTTTGTGATTTGAGCCGATTTTTGGGATCAAGCCGAGTCTCGGCTGAATTGTGTGTCGTGCATCGTGTAGTATACATTACTTTACGACCAGCTTCCAAACAGCAATCGTATGGTCGGAAGAAAATCAAACCTGTTTGAAATCTTGGTCTCTCCTCATGAGGGTATCGCACTGTTGAAACAGTGCCACAGACCGGCTTAGCTCAAACTCTCACACTGCGCATGCGCCAACACCGTAAGACTGCTGTAAGATTGACGAACCATACTGTCCACGTCTGTCCAGCTAGTTCCTGGACCACACACATCGCCGCCTATTCTTTTTTTAAGCTCATTTTGTTTAGAATTGCAAGTCAATCCCCTTCTGGCTTCTTCTTCTGTTTTAATGGTGACACTTCAGAGTTCTCCTTCATCTTCTTCTTCTAGTTTTTTGTTGCTTTTTTGGAAACAAGACCCTGACATGTTGTGTATGGACGTACAGTGTAAGCAGTCAGGTTGCGTCAAAGTATCAAAAGTGGTTAAAAGTGACAATAATGGGTTTGTGACATTAGGTGGGGAAAGTAGTGGAAATGTCTTTAAAGTTGAAAAAATGTGCAGAAAAGGCATTGAAATTTAATTGGCAGAAATGAGAGTAATGTAGCAAAAATGCATTAAAAAGAGCAAAAACATTGCACGACAAAGTAATGGAAATAGGTTAAAATATGGCAAGTTTGGTGTAGTTGCAGAAAAAGGGTAAAAATAGGCAAAAACAGGCTCAAATTGTTCAGAAAATTGTCTTAGTTTCTTAAAGGCATCTGGTGACCCCCTCCCACTGTCTGGTGACTCCAAATGGAGTCCCAGTCCCTTGTTCGAGAACCCTTGATCGAAAGTGCACTCGTGTAATAGGTTGCATATTGCTTCAAAATAGTAACATTTTCATATAATGTCATATGTATTATTGTAATTTGTTTCATTGTAGATTAGCTTTAGGACCTTCCATCCTTAACACACAGAGAACTAACAGTCCTCCATGTCAGGGTGCCTGGATAAAGTCTGCTGTGGCTCACAAAAGGCTGTAAAACATCTCTCTGTGCTAATGTCTTATTAGCATGTTGATGTTTTTATGTTACATCAGACAGCAACGGAACATAAACGGGGGGTGGACAAATGAAAAGATAAATCCCAGACTTGGGCTGTATCAAGACATGCCAGCAAAAGCCTGTAATTCTCATCTTTGTTACCAGGAGACAGAAACATCTAAAGATTGTGAAAAAGCTGAAGCTTATGAGTCAGAACTGCTTTAACCTGAAGTCAAAAGGTTTGATCCTCTCCACATCCGCAGCTGAGATAAGAATGTATGTATATATACAGTATATATATACCCACTTCTTCACCGATGCTTTCCTGGGTGATATGTATGGCTGAGCACGCGGTCATGGCAGGTGGACGAGCTGCACTTCACATTACACTACCAACACAACAGTGCAACACAGCTATTAAAATGTATATTAATGCAAAGCACTTTACAGAATAAAGGCATTATTTTTTCAGCAGGCCCAGACCTGCTTAGCTTCCGAGATTTAACGAGATCAGGCAATGACTATTACTTAGTACCATTATGTAGTCTTCTTCTTCTTCTTCTTCTTCTTCTTCTTCTTCTTCTTCTTCTTCTTCTTCTTCTTCTTCTTCTTCTTCTTCTTCGTTCTTCTTCTTCTTCTTCTTCTTCTTCTTCTTCTTTCGTCTTCTTCTTCTTCTTCTTTCGTCTTACTCCTACTACTCCTGCATTTTTCAACTGATTCCAACAAGTTTGGTGTCAAAATTTTCAAATAATTTCTGGACATTCTGCTATGTATTAGCTTTTTTCTAACTTTTCAACTTTTTAAACTATTGAACTTTTCATTTTCCCATACACATTTTTGTAACATTTTAAACCTTCAACTCTGAACTATAGCTGATTCTTCAAGTGATTTCATCCATTCAAACTTTAACATGTTCAGCATTCTGTTCACTTTCAGCTATGTCTTTTAACCCATTTCAACTTTTTAAAACTTTTTCACCCTATTTCAACTTTTTTCAACCTTTTCAACCAATTTAAACTTTTTTAAACTTTTTCAACTTTTTTGAACCCATTTCAACTTTTTCCAACTTTTTAAAACGTTTTAACCCCATTTCAACTTTTTTCAACCTTTCTAACCTATTTCAACCTTTTAAACTTTTGTTGCCACCTTTTAGAAAAGATAATAAGGGTTACTCACGGGCCAGTGAATACAATCCTTAAAAATAGAAACATTTTGATATAGAAACATTTTCTTTCTGTGTGCCTCCTGAAAGGTGTTTTAAGTACCCCAGTTTGGGAACCACTAGAATCTACAGAAATCTCTACAAACATTTTTAACCTAGGGAATATATGTATAAAATAAACATTTTCATGTATTTATTTATGTAATGTTTACCTATCAGTATTATTTGTTCATTAAAAGCCCATACATATTAAGCCTAATTATATAGCGTAATACTATTGTAATAATAAATATATTATCTTTCATTTGACTTTAAAACCTCCACATCCTAAACATTAAATTAAATCTCAGTAGTCAATTAAATCAGTCCAACCATGATGTGTCTTACTGTATTCACCTCAGGAGATGATGGATTTATGAATAACTTCTGAGATTTTTCATATCCAGTGTTGTTCTCCAGAGGCTGTTTGATGTGAGACAGTCCACCGTGTGAGACTGAAAACTCTCTAAAATTAGACATTTTTAGGGTTTGAGAAGCGCCAGTGTGTGTCGTTTCTCTACTCTCCAAAAGTCCCTGAAAACACCACACCATACAGCCAGGTACACAGGATACACCACAGAGAACGGGGGTCCTACGTATATCCCACCACGATGGCCTTGGCATTTCCTGCATTTTATTTTGTTAATTATTCTCAGATTTAGTAGTTTTGTGTGTGTGTGTGTGTGTGTGTGTGTGTGTGTGTGTGTGTGTGTGTGTGTGTGCGTGTGTGTGCGTGTGTGTGTGTGTGTGTGCGCGAGAGCGCGCGTGACGATCACGACTTGTGCAAATACGGAACAAACAGTGTTCCGTTTTGGCTCAGTGCGGCACGCACCATTTAACTCATTAACTGCCAGCCATTTTCAGAACAGATACCAGTCTCACTGCCAGCCATTTTAGAGCATTTTGACTGATTTTTGTACGATGACATTCAAAAATATGAAACCAGATTCTGAAACAATAGACTACTTTTTTGTTTCTAACCCCAGTTTCTGACAAAAAGCTGAGAAAAAAGGCTTTTTCTGAAAAAACAGTGACTTTGAGGCAATTTTTTTTTGCTTTAGGGACACCTCTAACATCTGAACATTGGTTTCCTTCTATTAAACAACAAAACAACACTGAGACCGGGCTTTTGATGGCAAAATTATTATTATTTTGCTATCTGGGTTAGAGTTGTTTGCTTTCCTTACCGTGTTTTGGCCTTCCTCCAGCCCAGTGTATCCTAGCAATCTCCATTGAAAAACAACAAATGATGTACATTTACTCAAAGGCAGTGAGCGATTGGATTCGAAATGATGTATATATGCGTCAATGGCAGTGAATGAATTAATGGCCAAATCAGGAAGATTCTGTATTTTGAGGGACAGGTGGCAACCCTTTTTAAACCTTGTTACTATTGTTCAGCTAATGCTAGGTTAGTGCTAATGCAAGACTAATGCTAATGCTAGGCTAATGCCATTGTAAGGCTAATGCTAGGCTAATGCTAAAGCTAAATGAATGCTATTGCTAGGCTAATGCTAGGCTAATATTAATGCTAGGTTAATGTTAATGCTAAATTATGTTAACGTTAATGGTAACTTATGCTAATGCTAATGCTAGGCTAATGTTAATGCTAGGTTAATGTTAATGCTAAATTATGTTAACGTTAATGGTAACTTATGCTAATGCTAATGCTAGGCTAATGTTAATGCTAGGTTAATGTTAATGCTAAATTATGTTAACGTTAATGGTAACTTATGCTATTGCTAAAACTCGCTAATGCTAACGTATGGTAATGCTAATGCTAACTTGTACTAAAATAATGTTGTTTTGAGTGAGCAGGTCGCAAAATAGATGGATGGATCTTCTGAATGTGCTTACGCAGGCCAGCACCTGCATCCTCACTTGCATTTTCTTTAGGAAATTGAAAAATTCTAGTTTGTGTTGAAATAGCTGTTAGTAGTATTGCAGTATGAAGAAAACATGTGTTTTTTGGGTGTGTCTTCAGGGTAAAATGCAAATTTTGTTCACCTCATTAATCATATTTCCGTGATTAGTAAATTTGCTCTTCTCAGCAGCCAAATATAGTGAGTATGAGCCAGATGATGCTGATGCACTTGATTCACTTAGAAGTGTAAATGGGGGGCTAACAAGACTGTCAGAGCTCAGTGTGTGATCGGCGGTTTGGTAATTAACTTTGTAGTCCCAATCAGGTTGAGACACAACAAGGACGATGCTCAGAAAGGTAAGGGAGACAGACCAGCTTTCCCCATTCTTACTGCACATCTGGCAAGCCAGATGTCTTTTAAAGTCAGATAAAAGTGGATTAAATAACTGTCGAAAGTTGTTAATAGATTTTTTTTGGCATTGTTAAAGAGACATGAAAAAAACATTAAAGTGAGCTCCTGGGAAATTAATGAGAGCAAAGACCCCCAATGCAATATTAATGGCAACGTTTTGCTAAATATCAGACATTGTGAAATTCTTTAATATGTTACGTAGATTAAATCTTCACCCTTCCGGCAGTGAGTGTTTAAGGAAACTAGTCAAAGCTGAATCTCAATAATGGTTGGATATGAATGCACACTGTAAATGAGAAAAATATTTATTAATACCTAAAGCAAGAAATGGAAAAACATCCATTTAGGCATTTGGTTTTCAAGATAATTAATACGCTCATCAAAAGATTTGATCCACTGTCTGCAAGAAAGGCAAAATAGCATACATCAGTCAATACATCATACACATTATGATTCAATTATCATTACTAAGATCTCTGATTGTCTGTGATTGCAGAAAACGGCCAGAAAAAATGAAATTCACGTTCTGAAACCCAAAGCAGAGAAAGCAAGCAGACCCTTTTTTTTCTTTCTCTCTTATTTAAAATTGGGCCTCAACATGACACAGAAATACCTCACATGCATGTTTTGGAACAATGTCACACATTTACATGCAATTTTGTTCCGGAAAATGGGTGATTGGATGTCTAGAAAGTGTGACAATTGGACCAATATGTCCAATTCTGCCCATAATCCCATTCAAAATGTCATGCTCTGTGTAATGTTGTGTCTAGAACGGAAGAGTATTAGGGTCACAGAAGAAGAAAAAATTTGATGGCTAAAAGAAAAAAAACTGCACTTCAAGAAAAGAGTTAAAAAAGTCAACTTTTTATTCATTATGCTGACTGCTTGTACAAAATGCCTGAAGGGTTACTGGTCAGATGTGGACACAGGGTTTATTTGGTCAAAGGGTTTTTAAGGCAGACTGGTCTGGGATTCAAAGGTTTCAGTATGTGTGTCCAATGAATCTGTAGTTGTTCTGTGCTCTCAGGGTTTTTGTATGCTGCTGATAGTGTTAGGCATAACAATGACAGAGTTTCTGAGAAGAGGCCTTGGCAAATGTTATGAGTACAATAGTATCTGGCCTGCTTAGGGCAGTTTGTCCAGAACTGACCAGGAGAGATTTTGTAATCACATATCACTATCCATTAAGGATTTTGTAAATCAGGACACAATTGGACATCCTAAATCTTCTTCATTTTTATACATTTGCGACATTTTTACAAAAGATAAGGAGGCAGGTTTATCATTTCCCCTGTTTTGTTTTTGAACTTTTAAGGCATAAGTGGCTGATTGCTTTTAATAAATGAGGAACAGTTTACTTTAGTTTAAGGTGTTTTTTTCATGTTGACAGGTATCACTCTTGCTTGCTAAAGTAACATTAGATTGTAGTGACTTTACAGTTATCCTTCTAAATTTGACACCGAACAAAGTTGGGAGATCCTTATTTAATTAAACAGAGTATACATATTCATATACTTTATTTAAAAATTCACAGTCCTTACTAAGATTGTAATGAGTAACAGTGGAGTTCTAGGGAAACCTGCAGAAGTTCCCAGAACCACGGTTGTGTTTCCAACAACAGGTTGCTCCATCAGTGTGGACGGAGGATTCTGTTTCCAGCTAAATTCACCTGCCATTACTATTTTTTTGTCAACTCGTTTATTATTTTAGCCGTGTTCTGGCCTGTTCTGATACTTGTGTTCTGTTGTTCTCCCACTAACGTAAGGAATTAACATGTCGACGATGATGGTAAGTGTCTTTGCTTTTGCATGCATTCTATAATCTGCCATTCAAGCATGTGATTGGCATGTGATAACCACAGAACACCTGCCTTAGATTTGGGTTAAAATGCTGCGTCTTTGATTGTCACATAGTCAGAGCTTAATTTGGGATGGATCTTGCCGGAGCAGGATCAGGCACCTCCCAGATTTTGACCGGCACTTATTTGATTGGATCCTGCACCTCATTAAAAATTAAATAAAAATCCCACCTCTTTTTCACTTTCAGGTGTTAAATTTAATTTTAAAGAATTATATTTGGACAGCTGTGTCTTTTGAGTTGAAATTGCTGGAAATTTCATTGTAAACACAAAATTGAATGTAGACAGTGCGAAAATATGCTTCTAGTGAAACCTTTCCAAACAACAACATACTAAACATATGCTTTATTTATTACAGTTGTAGCTCCGCTGCCTGTATCTTCTTCACCGCGGGTTGCTCGTACTGGACCCATTAAAGCAGGAGGTCTTGTTTGTGTCCTGGACCACAGCCAGTGGACTGCACCCATGACAGCTCCAATCGATGCGCTTCTCATCAAGCACCATGGAACTAAAGATCTATGGAAGCGTGAGGATGCAGACTATGCTGCCATGGTGCAGAGGGCATGCACCAGTGACGTGCCGTCAAGGTAGGCAAGGTAGGCAGTGCCTACCCAAGGGTGAATTGATATTTTGATTATTTGTTTTAAAATGTAATATAATTATAAATTATTTATTTTTTCCATTTCCGATAGCCTACAGTACCTATAAGTTTGAAAGTGTCCGCATTTTGTGCATTTCATAGCCCAAATTACTAAACAGCTCTATTTCCTGGAATGGCTGCCGTCTCACTCCGCTGTAAGGCAGGAGGAGGCCACGCCCCCTCCCAAAAGCACACGGCTGCTCTGCCTCTGTTCCCATAGCGTGTTTTTATGTGTTTGCGCATGCGCAGTCAGTTCCCCAAGATGACAACCATTTACTTCCAAAGGCAGCTCTCTATGCGACACCTGAGTTATCAGACCTTCAGCAAAGGGAAGGTCAGAAAATGTTTCATACTTTTCACGGTGAATGGTACAAAAGGAAGGATTGGCTTTGTGGATGCTCCTCACTGAGGCTGTTCTGAGTTGTTGTTGTCATTTTCTCCGTGTTTCTGCGTTTCCAACACAAACAACGGATGCGCTGCCGTGTCATGAGATATATCTTGTTGGGAGAGTATGGAGGCTATATTAAATAATTGTTTATGTTTCTTTAATGGTGTTTTACGATGTTGATTTTGTTAGATGGCTAAACACTTGTTCATGTGGATCTTGTTGGGTTTTTTCTTTCTTATTATGAATTTTATATTTTGATAAGCATATTGAGATGACTTTGTTGTAAATTATTTTATACAAATAAAGTTGATTTGAATTGAATTAACACTTGCCAGCAGAAACATATGAAATTGTCATTGGTGGTCTCGATTTGCAACGTGCCTACCCAACCCTTGTGATCACGGCATGTCACTGTCATGCAGAGACTCTAACAGCCTCCTTCATCCCACAACTTGCCAGCATATCTCAAGATATGTAAAACATCTGGCCAAGATGAAAAACACCAGCTCCTCCCTCAACAAGACGATGAAACAGAAAAGTGTAACGTGACGCGTAAATTGATAATCCCTGAAATGAAATTTTGGGAACGCAAACTACAATGCCTGAATGCATTAATGTCAGTGCTGATGTATGATATGGTGTATGGCCCCGTGATTCCTAACTTGTCAAACTGCTCGTAAACATTCTATGGAGCCACACTTATGGTCTCTCATCAACCATGACACAACACACTGGAGCACCTGAGAAGAGCTGGACCTGTTTACAGCTCGTAAGAAGCAGTCAAATGGCTTTTAGCGAGACGACAAGAAATGTGGTTCAGAAAGGATTATGGGGCGACTGCTTCACCAGATGATAGATTTAGGAGAGGTTTTGTGTTTCAGTGTTTAGGTTGCATCCTGCATTACTACAACCTGAGCTGAGGCCTTGTGTGCTTAATATTAATGTACAGCTTTAGAACTGAATGATTCAGCTGCAAAAGCAGGTGACTCAGTTTTTTTTTTTAAATTCAGAAAATGTGGGGTTCTTTTTTCATGATTTAGCTTGACTGATATGAGTCACATTACAGTTGAGTAAATTTAACCAAGACATAATATCCCTTTTCAAAAGCCACTCTAGCTGGGTTTCCATTACAGATTTTAACAAAATAAAAGTGACATTTCTAAATGTTGACAAAGTAAAATCGCGCCTTGAATGTGTTTCCACTGAACGTTGTTTTGGGCAGCAGCCTCATAACTACCATGAAATCTCGCAAGTCTTTGCTGTAGGAAGATTTACACTCAAACACTCCTTATAACACTCTGCATTCCTTTGTTGTTTCACGTCTAATGTGGCAGTGATCATTTAAGTCTAATGCTAACAAATGTCCCAGTCTCCTCTTTTGTTTACACGCACTGCGCCATGTTTTTACGGAGAGAAGTGGTCATGTGACCAGGTACCTCACGTCATGTTACCATGTACGTCACGTTCTGTGATGTGTATTTGAGGAAAAAGTGTTTCCATAGCGACACATTTCAGTATGAGTAATCAGGTGGAGAGGGAGGAGGAGCTCTATAAAAGTGCTGAGGTGTGGGGTGAGTCCATTCTGCTGCCCACTTGACATTTATGAGTTTGCTATTTTGGGCTGGTGATTACTTGTTGTCCAGCTTTCAAGTTATTTAGGTAAATTTAGAGTTTTTATGGAGTTTAGAGGTTGGACCAATTATATACAGGCCCAGTGTCCTCACTGCTTTTGTTCAGTTTGGCCAGGGTCTTGTAATGGTAGAATTATATGCATATTATAATTCGGAGTTTATAGATGCTCATGTATGTATATATTCTCTCTCCCTGTATGGTCAGAGCTCAGTTTCCCCAGTGCTGTGTTTTCCTCAGACAAGTTCACAAAACATGTCCTCACAGGAGATTGTGTCAGACAATCTCCTAACAAAGTTCTTGCAGGTGTCCGGACTGGGAAAAACTAATCCCCTTCCCCTCTGTTCTGTGATATGACAATTGCAGCCTTTCTGATCACCTTTCCTTTTTTATCCTACAATACATATGTGCTGTTACAGTGTGATTGTCACTTTTACCTCTTCATCTGTACTATTTTTGTTCATGCCAGAGCTCTGGAATAAACTCCACAACATATAATTTGGTCTATTTTGACTTTATTTCATCAGACATATAGTGTATGCTCGTAATTATGGTAACATAATTGGGGGCTTGTCCGGGAATATTGTTGGGTTGATAATATCGCCCATCCCTAATAATAATTTATAATAAAATAATTAACTGAAGTGCACAACTAGATTTTAAATCTCACTGTGCACTTTTGTAACCTACTATAAATCTCTCCAAAACATCGTAATCAGAAACACCCACTGTTTTTGGAAAGAGCTGCAGTTGTTATTGACATGCCACTCAATGGTATTCTTTTTTTTCACACCCCTCAGTGTGTGTGTGAGTGTGTAATGTCACAGTTTGAAACTGGTACGTTTGCAGCATCACCGTTGGCATGCAATGGGTTTGCTGCAAAGGGGAAAAAAAAAGGTGCAAAATGAGAAAGATATGAAGAAATTGGGAATTCAGATGTGATAACCTGATCGACAAGGAAGACAGGTTTTTCTTCTCTCTCTGTGGTTGTGTTTTCCAAGAAAATGAAAAAAAAAGGAGGTGTGTGAGGATGTGGGAGAGAAACGCTGAAAAAAGATTGTTGAGGGAGGGTGTGCTTTAGCTGTCAATCAAAATGAAGGCAAAAGAACATACCTGTCCTTGAGTGATCAAACATACGCTTTAGTCCATCACTCAGATGGCATGTGGCTATACATCTTTCCACACATCAATGGAGGCAATCAGAAAATACAGGCACTCATATGGTAAGAGGAACTCATGGAATATTCATATATGCCAGTACTTCTCAAACTTTTTTGGCTCAAGTACCCCCTTTCTCTTATTTCTGAACCCAAGTACCCCCTTATGTCCGACTACAACTTTTTACTCAGAATTCTGTGGGAAAACAACTATAGATCATAATGATGGAACGAATGAGTGATAACACACATTTTAAAGAATCTCATTTTGTAAATAGGTGGAATGAAACAGTATTTTGTGTCTCCTGAACAGATTTAATTATAGTCATCTCCCTCCTAGGGGTATGACAAGATCACGTGCCACAAGATCTTGCGAGAATTAACTCGACAAGATTTCTCGTCGCGTTAAAAATCTGTCTTGCAAGATTTAATTTTATTATTGTTTTGTGAGCTATCCAAACTTCTATTTGTGAGCTGTGGGGGCAGTAATGCCTGCCAGAACCTAAAGCAGGAGAAAGAAGGAGGAGGAGGAGGAGGAGTACATTTTAGTTCTAGTTTCAATTTGTGGAAGAAGTTTATTACCAGTTAAAAGAACATGGCTGTGTAGTTGCAGCATCTACCTATAAAAGCAAGGGAGGTCTGTTTGTGTGTGTGTCTGGATGTGTGTGTGTGGAGTAAATATCTCCCGGACGCGGTGCGAATTCGACCTGAAACTCGGTCGACGGGTTCCAAATACCCCGAGTGTGTGTATCTGTTATTTTGGATTAATTTGGTCATTTTAAAATGTTTATTTTAATTTTATTTCACTACTGGACAGCCCCTAAATGAAACCTATTCAGCTTTTGACCTCAGGGTGTGAGGGGGCGCTAGCGCACCATCTGTTGAGAGACGACTTCCGGCATCCATTTTGAAGGCAAAACAGATTAACTGTGAATCAACTGCTATTCATCCGCGTTCCAAATGCCCCGAGTGTGTGTATCTGTTATTTTGGAGTAATTTGGTCATTTTAAAATGTTTATTTTAATTTTATTTCACTTCTGGACGGCCCTGAAATGAAACCTATTCAGCTTTTGACCTCAGGGTGTGAGGGGGCGCTAGCGCACCATCTGTTGAGAGACGACTTCCGGCATCCATTTTGAAGGCGAAACAGATTAACTGTGAATCAACTGCTATTCATCCGCGTTCCAAATGCCCCGAGTGTGTGAATCTGTTATTTTGGAGTCAGTTGGTGATGCAAAACGGTCAAAACATAAATTTCATAATTACGGCTCCCTCGGTAAGAGCGCACTACTTCCGGTTCCGGGTTCATGACGTCACCATGTCGCAGGTTGTTTGGGTTAAAAAAAAAAAAAAAAAAAAAAAGGTCAATATTAAAAACGTTTTTGTACCGCTAAAAGTCATTAAAGTTAATATTTCATGGTTATTTAATATTATTGCAGTGATTCCAAACTTTCTTTAAATCTCGTGTCACGGACTTCACTTCCTCCTTCGTCTCATGACTGTGAGCAGTGGCTGTGCTGACGGACTTTAGTCAACCTTATCACAAACTATCTGGTTATTCAGACAGAGGAATGTAACGTTTTTGTGGGTCCACAACACGGCTCTACTTTGATTATTGTTTGTTCTGCGCAAGGGTAAGTGTTCTTATATTATTCTATGTGCTAAGAAAGGATGCTAGCAGCTACAATGTAAACACACGCACACACACACACGGCTGATGCGGAGCACACAGAGCCGTTTAGAGAGAGTTGCGACTTTGGTGTTGCAAAACGTTTAATTTTTGCGGTACTTCCGTGTCTCTCTTAGCAAGACGCGCGTGTTTGTGAAGATAACGCACCGAGGAGATGGATGTAGAGACACACACACAGTATTTATAATAAAAAAATATACTAAATGAGTAAAATAAAACAAAAAATTAAACAATATTTATACAAAAAGTACACAAAATTACAACAGAAATGCATAAAAATATACAAAAATGCTCCAAAAACACACATTACTCCAAAAAACATACATTACAGAAAAATACATCAAACAAAAAAAAAATTAAAAAGAGTATAAAAAAACAACAAACACATTTATCATGCACATGTCCCATAAAATTAAACCATTTGCAAAACGTTTATTTTTCGTGGTGTTTATAATAAAAATATACTAAATGAGTAAAATAAAACTAAAAACTAAACAATATTAATACAAAAATGACAGAAAGATACAAAAATACACATAACTCCAAAAAACATACGTTACAGAAAAATAAAAAAGTGAGTAAAAAACAAACAAACAACAGACACATTTATCATGCATATGTCCCATAGAATTAAACCAGGAAAATTGCACCCACATTTTGCACCCGAAATTATACCCCTTATGCTCCCACATGAATGCATACTTCCGACGGGCACTGTACTAGTGTTGTTAATGACACACTTATTCAGGCTCTGTTTGCACTATTTGCACTCTGTATTGATGCTTTTATTTGGTTTTGCACATAATATTGTTTGCACTTGAAAAAAGAAAGAAATATATAATTTTATTTATTTTAACGTTTATAAGTTTTGGTTTCAATTTGTGGAAGAAGAAGTGTATTAAAAGCTCATGCTTACATCATGCATGTAAAGAATGAAGAAATGCATGTGCAACTTGGTTAAATGAAAGTCTGTTGGTCCAGTCACATATTTTGTCATTGTAGTTTTCTTAAAATCTCGTCTCGTCAAGTTCTTGTGATCCCAATATTGTGTCTTGTTTCGTGAGCTGAGTGTATTGTCACACCCTTACTGACCTTTGTATTTTCACTTCATATTCTAATCAAGATCATTGTGTGTGTTCTTGGTGTCATTTTGTTGTTGTTTGTCTGTTACTTTCATTATTCATATGTTCTCTTATTTTGTGTGTCTTTGTTGTTGTTTTGTGTGTTGCTGAGTATAGTATTTTTCTCTCTTGGTGTGTGTGTGTTTGGTGTCATTTTGTTGTGTGTCTGTTCTTTTTATTGTTCAGTATATTTTTCTATTTTGTTTTTTTTTTTTTTGTTGTTGTCGCGTTGTGAGTTGCTGGTAATATTTAGAATGATTATATGTGATTGTAGAAACACTGATATAGAACAATACAAAAGGGGAGAAAAAAGTATGCACGCACAGTATAATACATGGCTGCTGCTTATGAAAACATCAAGTTATGGTGGTAGTGTAGCAGCTCAGGAAAAAAGAAATAAGAGATGAAAAAAGAGGAAGAAAATTGGAACTTCAGTGCAGCAGGAGAAAGAAGGAGGCAGAGATCTGCAGACACACACACACACACACACACACACACACAGAGAGAGACCTGAGAAGCAACAAAGACAAAGAGAAGACTGCAATGTGTTTTTGGCTGTCAGGAGATTGCCGGGGGTGTGAAGAAGAAGCTGCTGGTATTTATAGTCCAGCTGTTCATTTTGGATGAGAAAGCCTTTCTCAGTCACTCATCTCTGATTGTTCAATGCTCTGTAAGCAAATCATGCACAGAAACTTGAACGCGTGCCATATTCTCAGCATTTTTTTAAGTGGAGAGAGTGGATTTTGTACTTGTCTCAAGCACCACAAAGTGGGAAACACACACAGTCTAATTTAGAGGCAGTCTTCTTTATTTACAATGGCATATGATATAAAAGAACACAGGGGAAATAAGCAAATATCATGATTTGGCTCGAAATCAAACTTTAACTGCCTGGAATTTGAAGTGAAAAAACTTTATTATTGGGGCTAAAGTCAACAGCAATGATGGTTTTGAACAAACAGGAGTCAGCTGTATCTTATATTATTATATACTAGTACAGTGCCCGTTGGAAGTATGCATTCATGTGGGAGCATAAGGGGTATATTTGCGGGTCCAATTTTCCTGGTTTAATTCTATGGGACATGTGCATGACTTCATCATCACTTTTATATTTTTTTGTTTGGTGTATTTTCCTGTAACATGTTTTTTGGAGTCATGTGTATTTATGTATGTTATGTTATTTATGCTGTTTTTGTTTTTTTTTATTTAAATATTATTTGTAATGTATGTTTTTTGGGGTCATGTGTATTTTTGTATCTTTCTGTTGTGTTTTTGTATAATTATTGTTTTGTTGCCATTGTAGTGTGATTCAGGAGTCATTTTGTGTATTTTTTGTGTAAATATTTAGTTTTGTGTATTTTTAGTATAAATATTTAGTTTTATTTATTTTTAGTATAAATATTTATTTTTGTGTATTTTGAGCCATTTTCATATTTTTGTTGTATTTTTCTGTAATGTATGTTTTTTTAAGTCATCATTATGTGTATTTTTTATCTTTCTGTTGTCTTTTTGTGAATTTTTTGTACAATAATTGTTTTTTGTTGCCATTGTAGTGTGATTCTGGAGTAATTTTGTGTATTTTTGTTTTTTTGGTGTAGTTTTGTGCAATTCTGTTGTAATTTTAGTGTATTTTTTGTATAAGTATTTAGTTTAGTGTATTTTGAGTCATTTTCATATTTTTGTTGTCATTTTGGTGTATTTTTCTGTAATATATTTTTTTTCTCACTCACACACGCGCTGCAGAGAAATTTGTAGCTTTCAACACAGCAGCCATTGCCGTCAATCACTTCCGGGTGAGGTCTGTCCGGTCTAAATAGCGTACGGTCAAACTAACGTTTTCAAACGACATCATCGCCAAATAAGGAACAGTAAAATAATATTTTTCCTCAAAAGAGAAGTCCACAGGAGCGAGATCAGGGCCAAACTCAGCTGTCACGCACCGGAAGAGAGCTGTGCAGTGAAATAGATACAGTGCCCGTCTTAATTATGTCCAAATGAGTATGTGTTTGAAGGTTGGATGTACAAAGAGGTGTACATACTCTGTGCTCTGTAGTGTTATAAAGGGGTTTATTTGCGGGTGCAAAATAAAACAGCGTGTGCGATTTCCCCAGTTTAATTCTATGGGACATGAACATGTTAAATGTGTTTGTTGTTTTTTTTAAACTCACTTTTATATTTTTTTGTTTAGTGTATTTTTCTGTAATGTATGTTTTTTTGGAGTCAATATGTGTATTTGTGTATCTTTCTGTTGTCATTTTGTGTGTTTTTTGTATAAATATTTAGTTTTGCGTATTTGAGTCATTTTCATATTTTTGTTGTATTTTTCTGTAATGTATGTTTTTTGGAGTCATGTGTATTTTTTATTCTTTCAGTTGTCTTTTTGTGCATTTTTGTGTTTTATTTTACTCATTTAGTATATTCAAATAAATAAATACCGTCCGTGAAATGTTTGAGACGCTGATAACCAAACTCCATAGACATTGTAGCGCCAATCAGAAAAGCGCAAAACAAAACATAAAGCTCCAAACTACATGAGTGAGTAAGTAAATTAAAATATTATATACAATTTGGCTGCCTTTTTAAACCGAGTGGTCAGAGCTTAGGTTCCATGCACGGCATGACACAGAATCCGCAGTTTTCCAGATGGAGAATTGAACAGGTTGAGGTCAAAACCGACTCAAGTGAAACAGCTCGTCATTGAACAACAGTTATATGGTTTAAACAATGGGAAACGTGTCTGCAAAAGACTCACCAGTGGCTGATGGTTTCAAATGATCTTTTCAGAGAGCTACCGTATTTGAGAAGCTAACAATAGCATGGCACAGGAGGAAGTGGCGTCTGCCGTGGCTCACACACACAAACATCAGTGACTAACATCAGGCCCAATGAGTGAGATTTAAGAGCTTTGCTAGTTTATCAGTTCAAGCACAGCTGCTTAGACACTCCTCTCCCCTCTCCGGTATAAAACTATCTTCTTGTCTCTCACTCGTGTGTTTACAGTCCGTGTCTGCTTGGCTGTGTGCGCAGCGATTGGCTCTGGCTGCACAAGTGACTCTTGCTCGTGTGAGGAGCTGTGCAGTGAAATAGATCTAGATGGTGCGCTAGCGCCCCCTCACACCCTGAGGTCAAAAGTTGAATAGGTTTCATTTCAGGGCCGTCCAGAAGTGAAATAAAATTAAAATAAACATTTTGAAATGACAAAATTACTCCAAAATAACAGATACACACACTCGGGGTATTTGGAACTCGTTGACCGAGTTTCAGGTCGAACTCGCACTGCGTCGGGGAGATATTTGCTCCACACACACACACACACACACAGACCTCCCTTGCTTTTATCGGTAGATATGTGTGTGAATCTATGGAGGACCAAACCTGCCAAAATTAAAAAATAAATGAATGACTAAATAACTCAAAGGAAATGAGGCTACCAGGCTACGAGGAACAAAAGTGGAACTTATGTTCCTCGTAAAATGTCTCTGATCCTATTTTTTTTGAATGACAGAATGCTCTGATTGATGTCATCGTGAGTTTTGTGAACGTTTGGCTGAGCTGGTCCTTTTAAATGTTGTCGCCGCAAGAGATTGTGGGGCAGCATTATCTCATCTCTTTTACCCTGGATTTCCACTGGATGCGTTACTGCTGCGAAACAGCAACGCAGCAGATAGGTTTCCATTAAAGTCAATGTGTCAATTTCCATCCCATGCGAATCTGCTCCAGCACAGCACCAGCACTGCCAACCCTGGATTTCCACTGAATGCGTATCTGCACCAAAACTGTTCCGCTGCGTGACTTCAGCACAATCTGGAGTCCAACAATCTGCACCACCTCCGGTTTTGCTTCTGTTGCAGCAAGGACTCAGGAGATCCGCTAATTCACGTGTAATTGCGCAATACATATGTGTGATTCAACCATGGATAAATGCAATATTTATGTGTCAAATGCAATTTTGAAAGTGCTCAGATCATGCCAACCATGGTATCAACGGAAAGGTCTGGTCTCCGCCAAGTCCGAATATGTGCTTGGTTTACGGGTAGAGTCCAAATTGTGTCCGCAAGAGCTGAAACGCACAATTTTATTGCCAATTTTTCTTTTTTCATTTTTTCAAAAATATGGTATCAGCGGACAAGTTTCATTCCCCTGAGTCATAGATAGAGTCCAAAATGGGCCCGTTGGATGTCCCGGAAGGTCAGTGTTTTCTCCCTTGAATATGTAGTATTTTATTTTGAAAATAATCTGCATATTTAATTCTGTGTCTATGTACTAATTCCTGTCCTGCACGGGTTTATTTTTTATTAAAATACGGCTCCAGCAAAAATAGAAGTGCTGCGTATTCAGCAGCATGACTCAGTAGGGACGGTGCTGTGCTGGAGCAGATTCGCATGAGGTGGAAATTGACACATTGACTTTAATGGAAAACTATCAGCTGCGTTGCTGTTTCGCAGCAGTTACGCTTCCAGTGGAAATCCAGGGTTAATAAGGGATGCATCAGTGTTTCCTTAGCTTTTAGAGAATTAGAACTCTCCTTATCATGGAGAAACACTTCTGGGGGTTAAGGAAAAGTGTATAGGAAAGGAGATAGGAGGGACTATATTGGGACGCAGCCCATGTATAACTGTTTGTGTCTCGGCCTCCCAGTGTGTTTGGGTTGTGAGTGATTAGTTGCCTCATGTTTTGTTACCAATCAAGCCTCCCTCACTATTTATCTGAGTGTTTGGATGCAGAATAATGGCTGCTTCATTGTGCGTGTGTTTTGTCCCCTTCTCCTTTTTTCCTTGTGCTTTTTGAATTGTTTTTGTTTTTGTTTTGTTAGTTTGAGCATTAAACATTGGTTTTATGAACACTACGCCTGCCTGCCTGCTGCCTCACTCTCTTTCTGCGACTGGGTCCTCCACCACCACACCCACCATTTACTCCCTCTATCTTCATAGTATCTGAGTAGCCTCTAATATGAATACTCACTATACCAACAGCAGGACCAACATGGCTTAGTCCATTTCCCTTTTATTTCCTTTTCCATGCAGGAGAACCTGCATGGAAACCTAAAGATGACTTTCTCCAAATATTGGGGATAATTTGCATGGAAGGTGAGCATGAGGTACTTTATCACATCCTACCAATAAATAATCTGCTCAAGGCACTACTTGTTAGAGAGAGTCTGGAGAGGAAAAAGCAGAATATACATCTGCTCCTTCAATGCTTTACTCTGAGCAAAATCTGGAAAGAGGTTGAGAATGCAGGATCGACGAATATCTTTGAACTAAATGAAAACCTGAAATTAGAAAATGATGAATTGATTTATCATTGACAATAAACAATGTGGATATCCCTCTCGTTCATGTTTTGTGTGTTACAGCCATGAAGCAGGTGACTCGGACAAATCTCACCCAAAATCAATTTTTAGTTGTGAAGTAGAACAAATTTAAATAATGAAAAAAATAACACAAAAAATTAGAGATAACTTGCAAAAAAATGAATAAAATCCATCAAAAGATGTATGACAAAAAGGCACTTATCCTTTTTATGTATCCCCCATTTCCTTTGATCTAGGTTTCTATGTACTTTTGCTTTCCTTTTTTGTTGTTGTTGTACTTTTGTTTTATTTGTTTTGTTTTGTTTTGTTTTTGTTAATTATTGCAATAAAGTTTATATATCTTTTCACAGCATTCCTCCATAATACAGTTTAGCTCACATTTTCTTTGGGAGGGCTGGTAATAGTCACAATTATGCAATATAATTAATTAATTTTAAGAAAAAAATTGCAAGAAAAAACATGCATAGCTGTCAAAAAAAAAAGAACTACGTGTAATGTCAACTTAAATCGACAAATGTAGTCGTCGTAAAAAATAAAAATAAAAAAAATGAAATGAAGGTCGTGTTTCTGTCTAATCGATGGAAACCCAGACAGGAAAATCATTTATTTCTCTGCTGATCATGAGTCAAGCATGAGATGAGTCAAACTCCAATACAACCTGACTGCCTTGATAGTTTTGCATCTAAAGAAATACTTAATGAATTAGATTTGTTTGATTAAATCCAAACCTTTCAATGTTCAACTAAAACTAAACTTAAAGGGTCCATGTTATGCTAAATTGACTTTTCTGTGCTTTAAACATCATAAAGTGCTATTTGGGTCTCATACACATGCCCAAAGTGTTTATTTCATTGATTCCCTCAATCGTTTGTTAGAGGGTGATTTGCTCCTTTCTTACTGCAGGGTGAGCCCAAACACCTCACTCCAGTTTGATGATGCGTTCCCACTTGGATGACAAATTTGACATGAATTTGACTGAGCTGGAGAAGCCACGCCTTCAGGAAGCTCTCTGCCATGATTGACATGTAAACAGACACATCCACAAAGGTCAGCATTTCATCGTCCTTCGCGCAGTGCTATGTATGTATTTTCGTATTGTCTATAGACACGCCCACTCATGAATATGCATAAGTAGGCTGCAAATCAGCCTGTTTGTGTAGAGTTGATCAGAAAGTGACTTTTTAGAGGCTAAAACTCTGGAAAACAGACGAATTTGGGAAAATAAACCTTAAATACTATGTTTTTGGGTTTCTTAGAACTAATGGAGATGGGTGAAAAATAGCATGATATGGGACCTTTCAGGAATAGCCTCCATGGCTCCTGTTTGAAGGACACCCAGATCTAAACTTTATTTCATCCTCCTTTCTTAATAAATCCATCTGATCGCAATTTTTCCCACTCATTCTTCAATCCTGTTTCCCTAACTGCTGCTTCCTCTCCAGTTTATAATCTGCTGTTTCAGGATGACTTGTTTGAACATCCGGCCGTGGATCATATTTGACTTAATTACCTCTGTGTGGACCGGAAAGACATTGGAAATCATGACCTTAATGCATGTTCAATAAATCGACTAAAACACAGAATAGGGAGGAAAGCTGTACAATTTATGCACTGGGGATTTGTGCTGTAATGTCCTTCAGATGTCATTGTTTTTTTTTACTGCCAGGCAATGGACAACAGAATATCTATTGTTGTCAGGTTAACAGTGAAAGATGCTTCAAATATTGTGTTTATGAACGAATCGTAGCAGGTCTTGCATTGCATTGAGAAGCAAAAAACCGCAGAGTCGTAAAAGCTAATGTCTTGTTACAAATCAATGGGAATGTGTGCTTTTTTGTAATGCTGTTTTATGGATGTGCAATAATTGCATTATTTCAATATGAAAGGCAAAAAGCTCTCCTCACATGACACAAATCCAAAGTTTATGTTGCTAATATCGCAGCAATTTCTCTAACTCTCCGAGGCTTGTCATAATTATGCACAGCTTGTTCCGTTTTGCTAGCATTTGATAATGTCTTCTGAGGTAAACCCTGACATATTTTTATATTTTTGTGTTATTCTTCTAATCAGGGGAGGATAAATGAAAGGCAAGTCCTGACCTGCCGGGCTAAAGTAGCTGTCGGGGGTCTCAGCATGTCTTTCCTTTATTTACTCATCATTGATGTTTACCCGCAGCTGAGAGATTGAAGCTGCAAAATCAGGAGCTGACTTTTATTACCCGAGGGTCCTTTGTTTTCCTGGCTGTGTCCACCATGGGGGGGAGGAGGAAAAAAAAAAAAACCTCTTCTATCGATTGCCTCCAAGGAGTGAAAAAGGATTTGGAAACATGCACAGGCGCTGAAAAGACACGGCTATGTTAGCGATCTCGGAGGAGAGCATCAACCTCTTTAATCTGAGAGTTAACAATGTAGGAAATCACTTTAATGATCCACATTTTCTTCCCCTTTTGTTCTTGCGTCCGTCGATTGCCTCTTCTGACTGCGTCATTCAGTCCATCCCTGCAGTTTGTGCTTTAGATACAGCACGCGGCCTCAGGTATACGTGCACGCGTGTGCATACATGCTATGGGTGCACATTTATTGGCATGTGTGTCATTACAGGGAATCCAACCGACTGCATAGCTTAAGCTCTCAATGTGCTAATTAAAACAGCTCACACTCATAGTGAATGGTACAGTCATGGTAAGACTGTAATTAATTTCTTAATGAATGCATTTTAAACACATGGATGTTCTGAGATCCACCAACGCAGAACATCCAGAGTCGTCTGACAAAGCCACTGCTTTAACCCTCGGGCCACCTTTGAAAAAAAATTACACTCTTTGAGCTTAGGTACCAAAATGGTACCCTTCATACAGCTGTCGTAAAAAGGTCGTATATATATATATATATATATATATTTTTTTTTTTTTACCAGATTTTTCATATCAGATCTTTTCAACAACTGCAGACCTAACCATAGATATAAAGTTTTTATTATATTTCTATATTTATTTATTTTTTACCTTTTTATGCCCTTTCTGTCATAAAACACCATTTTTTTCAATAAAAAAAACCCCACAAAATATGCATTTCTTTTGCCCAAAATAAGGTGCAAAGTGGAATATTTGGTATGAACTTGTTACAGATTTGACTTGGTCAATAATTGATAAGAATATTGATTTTGAGGCATTATTACTTTTAGAGCTATAAGAATTTATTAAAAAACAAAACAAAAAACACACTCTTCCAGCTTAGGTAACAAAATGGTACCTTTTGTAAAAGCCTCTTCAAAATGTCATTTTTTCACATCCGATCTTTTCAACAACTTCAGACCTAATCATAGATATAATGTTTTTCATTATATTTGTATGCATTTATACAAAAATATGTGGTTATAATGGGAGTCAATGGGACCAAATCGGTCTCGAACACAAAGAGTGTCGGTACATTTTATAGCTCCTGTTCTATGAATCTTGCAATAAAGGTGATCATGGAATTATGAACATGATATTAAAAGAACACTCCTGGCCAAAGTTCTTAGAATTAGTCTTTAAACTCAATGAGATATTGAGAATTTAATAAACGTGTTCTGTTGTTTGTCCGTCTGCAAGCCCAGACTGTGTAACCTAATGAATAATTACTGATTACATAGTTTCAAAGACACAAAACATAACGTATTTTTTCACACTATCTTTAACGTCAGTCTTTAACGGCCTGTAAAACCTTGTCCTTCTAAGCCAATTAATTCAGACGGTATGTCATATTCCTGTATAATAAAGAAGACAGAGCCAATGTTGCCAACAAGACGTCCTTGCCAGCCGCCCTTATTATCAGTCAATAATGAATTTACAATACCTATGAGATGGTGAACAAATGGCTTTACTCCTGGAATACAAAGTCCATGTCCATGGCTGCTAGAGGTAGTGTCAGTTTTCTGTGTTTTCCACGCACCGTTCTACATGTGGCTGAGAAACACCTGACCCAGAGAGAAGAAGTACAAGGAGTGTGAAGTATTGCATCGTGCAGCTCACAGCCCTGCCATTCATTTTCATCAAGACCTGTAATAAGGCTTGTACTCCGGGATGAAATTGCTTTCTACCTTTCGGTGCAGTACAACCAGACTCTGGGACGGGGTGGAGGCTGTTGAGTGTGTGTGTGTGTGTGAGCTCTCCAACATATTCTTTTGTGTGGTAGTAAGTTAGCCAGTCTCTGCAGTTAACTACGATCAGGTAGTGCTGGTGCTACAGGGTGTTTCATTGTCAATGTGAAATTGCCTATAGATTGGATTCATTGCACACAGTAGATAGGTTTATACAACACTTTAGTGTTCAATAAAAATGATTTACAGTTGTGATTCACGTTTAAGATTTTTCCATTACATGTCCAACTTTTTATGGTTTTGTCAACTGTTTCACCATTTAATGCTGTCAGTGCCTTCAGCATTTAAAGATACTAATTAAATAGTCCTCCAGTTCAGTAGGTGACAGTAGCTAATACACAACACTGTGTAAAAATTACAGTAAGTTTATTTTGTCCCTGTTGTTCCTGATGCCCAGAAAGAACTTACAATTGTAATTACTCAGACACACACACACCCCTCCCCCCAATGTACGCTGGGTTCCAACCTGGCCCTCTCAGTTTGCCTGGGTGCCAAGCTCCAAAACTATCATTGATCCTCCTCCCTTAGACTTTAATTAAAGTTGTATTTTTTGTATTTACTGATTTATTTATTCTTTAAATTATTATCAATATTTATTTTCATTCTTTTTTTCTTCTCTTCTCTCAATTGTATATATATATATATTCCCTTTTCCCACATATTTGACTATTATTAACTTGTTATTGTCTCCTCCCCTCACCCTCTAGTAGCACAATACCATTAATATAAATGCTATAATATCACACACACACACACACACACACACACACACACACACAAACTTACTGTATTATAATGTATAAGATTTGTAAATATTGTCTATGGCATTATTTTCTGTATTTGTCTCTGTCTACGTTACATGTGGCAAAATAAAAAAAAAGACATAATTAATTACAATTATGGCGTAATCGTAATTTAAAAAAAATGTTTTGCCGCTGCTAAATTGTAATTTTAATTGTCATTTACTTTGGAATTGGAATGAACTTTCTATAAAAAACTAATTAAATGCAAACCAGTGAGACCGTGTTATAGTTCTATGGCTTACACATCCATAGTTAATAATTATTAAAACGTGTTTCATATCAAGTTTACCTGTCAGTTATGTTGAGGATACATTTTATCACAACAAATGTAAATCTAGGGCTATACTGACACAAAAAAGGCTCAGACACCCACACTAAAAATATCAATACTAATATTTGAATTGATTAGAAAGCCTAATCACGAAACCAAGAGATTAAAAACAAATTAGATGATAGATAATATTGTGTTGTGTATTTTACAGCTGATTTAAGACATGGGTTAAAACTGACCCGTTATCATTAGAGATGCAAACACACAAGAGGAAGGTTAAGTTTTATATTTATTAATGGCTCAATAATTGTGATTAATTGTAATTGAACTATTAATTGAGAAAGTATTTATAGTTGATTTCAGGAGGAAAATAATCATTTTAATTTTAATTGTAAAAATGCTGGTCATGGTAATCGTAGCTGAGTTGTAATTAAAAGTGGATAATTGAAGACGTAATTACACAGTAATTTCAAAATGTATTTGACCCCAACCCTGCTTTCAGCTTAAAGTGTTAAGTGTAGCACTTTTTTTCACAACACAGCATAACCAAATAAAACAATATACTAAAGTAGACATACCGTACATTTAAAAGGAGTGAGATTTTGTATCAGGGGAGGCAACATGTCAAGTAGCCTGCTCTGACAGCTCAGAATTTTAAAATCCAAACATTCGGGGGTAAAATAAAAATAAACCCCACCCTGGCTAATCTGCATGCAAACCTGCTCACAGCGTGATTGGTGGCGAGGTAATTGGTAGCTTTCATCTGACAGCCATGCTGTTTGACCTGTGTTGACATTTTCAATGATGTCGCACTCGGCTTGGCAATTGCTCTGGGGTTTTGCTCGAGAAATCAAAACCAATCACGCTGAGTTATGCACAGAGCTCTAAGAAATGAGAAGGACGTGATCAATCCAATCCCAATTATTAAACTTTGAAATATTCGTCCAGTGAGTCGACACTTGAAGCATGACTACATTGATTTTCCAAAAAAGAAACTGAAATGTAAAGGAGGAAAAAGCGCTGTTCATGCTCATACTTGTATGGAGCTTTATGATCACAGTGAAGAGCAAAAGTTAAATGGGTGATTAGGCACAAGCTAATGTGTTCTCCATCTGAAAATGTAAAGAGCACTTACTGCTGTATCAGCTCTTAAATCAGCAAAGTCATCAACACACAATCTATAGAAGTTTAGCAGAAGTGAACCGAGGCCAAAACCCAGACCAAGAAACAGGCTTACACTGGAATGCTTTTAATCTGACTTTCTTTCATCATCTAGACTTAAATATCTATGGATTTATTTTTACTGTATACCAATTTTAGTGAAACTATTTTGCTACTGTCGCGATATATAATGAAGTATTTTAAGTCACGAACCAGGCAATGATTTCCTGAACACAGATGAAATTATCAAGCTACAGCTGGCCCTATTCACACAGGATCAGTTTTACCCTGGGACCACATGCGATTTGTAGTAATTGCGAAGAATTTCTGTGACGTTAATCCCGTGAAAATCGGCCATGTCAGTAATTTGTAAAGTAAAAATTCCCCCTCAAACTACCTACTATAGTTTGCTGAACTCTGAGGTCCTGTGATGATACTAATCCCATTGCCAATAGGCATCTCTGTGATTTGGACAGAAATGGGCGGGATCTGATGCGTGATAACGCGTTGTTTTATTTTCGGTGTCACGGTCTGAGTTTACCTCGTACTTAGATCGATTATGAGCATATATGGAGGCATGCGACCCTAACCCTAACCAAAACCCTTTTACCGTTTTAGTGCTCATGCGCTCGCATGCACGTGAATATACTGTATGCTCATAATCGATCTCGGTATGAGGTAAACACAGACCGTGACACCGGGACACGTGTTTATTTACTTTTGGCGAAGAATGGACTGTTTAGTATTGCAACATAAAGAGAAGGAGCAATATCAGAAGCAAATGCTAGATCATGTTGTGCTTTGCACTGTTTTTATTAATTTATTTATTTATTTTCTGTTTGTAGTCTTCTATTTAATACAGCTGGCTAGCGCTAGCAGTAACAGCACCGAGCTGTGGTCAAAAGCCTGCAAAGTTGCTTTAACATCAACTCAAACGCTGTTTCACGTTTTCAGATGTCTGTAAATTTCAGCAAAATCTCAGGCTTTGGTTATCCCGTGCGAATGCGCCACATAAAATGCAGATGTTGGAGGGGGTCATTTATTTATTAATTACATGTGGTCCCTAGGTAAAACTAATCTCGTGCAATGATGAATGATGCTCAATTAGCTAGCATTAGCACACATTTAGCAGTGTCGGGCGTCGCAGCTTTACTAAGAACAGATATTATCAGCATTATTCTGACAGCAACAAACAATATGATAGTAATTGTGTTACAATGGTGTTAAAATTATTTATAAACAAACAAAACAATGCAAATGAAGCTATTGCTAAACACAAAATTTAAGGTAAACGGTAGACAAACTTAAATGATAGACAGTTTTCAATGGCTATCACACTCAGAGACGTAAGGGATCATAGTCAGTTAGTCATTGACATGGTGAAAAGTGACCTAGGGTTACCAACCGTACTATAATTCATTTCAATGTCACTTTATTTATACAGCGCTAATTACAACAATAGTCATCTCGTATAAAACTGTTTAGAAAAAACAATTCCACATGAACAAGCAAAAAAATACAGTATAATATCATAGTATATTTGAACACAAAACTACTACTACTTTGTAGCCTACTTCTAAAACAATTTCTTAATTGCACTTTTTGATTACAAAAAAACTGTACTTTTTAAAATTTCATTGGGTTTTTTGTCATACTTTACTCAAAGTTTTACACATAAAGGCTGACATTACACTGTCATTATTATGAATTGACACCTGTCATTAGTATGAATAAGATGTCATGAAGGCTGTCATTAAGTGTTCATTACCCTAACCCCATGCAACCCCACTAGATCCCTCCACCTAACCCAAAAAATGCCAACATAGCTCCAAAGGTGTCATAATTTCGCGAAAGGTGTCATAATTCAGCAAAAAAAAAAAAAAACCCTGTTGACCTTATTCATGCTAATGACAGTGTATTTAGGTATAAAAATTCAAGTAAAGTGTTCTGTATCATCTCGAAAACTGCTACCAATGTTCCACTTCCTCAGTTTGGATCTTGTTTATGGATCATCATTTGAAGGTGAAATTAGTTGAGAATTCTGGAAACCCTATTAAAGGCATCCAACCATTGTCAACTGACTCTACAGTCATGTAAAGCAGTTGTAGGAGCATCTGTTTTATTGACATCTTGTTGAAAAGAGAGGGTTAATCTTCTCTAACCTGGAGCCTAACCTTGCTGACTCAGGATGCATGGTGGAGTAAACACTCGACAGAATCCCAGTTTAACACAGAATACACAGGGACGGACTATAAGATGGAGTCAGAATTTGATTCTAGTGCTGTCAAGAGATTAAATAATTATGCTCTGTAATTGATTATTCTCTTTTGTTAATCTCATCTCAAAATTGCTGAGAAACACCCTCAATTTGAGGTATTTTCATTTAAATGACATTATTGTGGCAAAAGATCAAAAGATTGATACAAAACAAACTGGCTTTATAAAGTAATTTACAGTTTTTAACAGGCTTGAACAGATGCAGGCGGCAACATGGCGTGTTCGGAGCATGTAGCAGCTAGTAGTGTCCGAGTGTCCGTGCTTGGTGCTACATGTTAGCATTGAGGTGGTAGCAGAAAAGCTCCGGTGAGAGGGAAGAGAAAACTTTTTCTTCCACACTTTGCACACAACTAGGCTTTTGTTTTCCATCTGATGTTTTTAAAAGCTAAAATTAACACAAACAAAGCTGAGAATTTTGCACTTTCCCTTCTATCATGGGTTAACTGGGAACTCTTGAAATGAGAAAGGTTCCGCGCTGTTTGGAGTGGTGAAAAAATGCGATTAACGGCATTATTTTTTTCACTGCGTTGTGTTTCCTTGAGTTCATTGATCGCAATTAACGCGCTGAAGTCACATCCCTACTTGATTCTATGAAAATGATTCCCTGTCTGTTTCTGGATAGAGAGGGAACTATGCATATCAAGGTTTTTTTCCCCTTCAATGTCACCTTAAATTCTTAAATAGTTTGACTTAGCCTGACATGCTATTGACAAACAGGTATGGCAGAAGATTGGCTATGAGCAGTCCTAAAGTCTTCGCTAAGGCAGCAGATTTAGAGCTGTCTTGGACCACAGGGAGTCGATTGCCTATTTGTTGCATCAGTGGTTAAGCATTCACAAGGGCAAATTGGGAGTATGAACGCAGGTCCCCAGAGTCAGCCACAACCTTCCCAAAAATTTGGGAACAATTATTTTTTACATCCAAGTTCTACTACGCAATAAATAAAGTTAAAGAGACAAATAGAGACTGATGGAGAATGATGCGTATTTATGGAGAGGAGACAATTAGTCTCAAATGAAATTACTTTGTTGTTTCAGTGGGTTTGTTTAAACTGTGCATTTTAGATGTGGACATTGATTAAAATGGAATGGCTGAAGAAGTCTGGCTGCTGTTACAGGCATCTCACCTCTCTGGAAAGCAGCCAGTTTTAATCTAGGCAGCAGCCATAGAAAATCTAATACAGATGACTTCATCATTTTTGCCTAGTGACCTTTCTGGCATCTTTTCTTCCGCCGCTCCTCCTCCTCTCTCCCTTACACACACACACACACACACACACACACACACACACACACACCACCCATATAACCTTCCTGATGCCACTGCAGCTCTTTGAATGCTCACTATATCCAGTCAGTCTGATTGTCTTTTTTTCCTCCTTTCACCTTGCCTTCCTCTCCTCCTCCACTCCTCCCTCACCACCTCCCTTCTCTCAAGGGTGTAATTCAAAAATGAGGTTGAACATGGCTTCAAGGTTAAGTACCAGCACGCACACCACCCCGAAAACTCTGCTGAGTTGAAAACAGTGTTTGTTGCTTCAATTCGTTTGGCAAGCAGCGCCGATCACAGCTCGTCCCAAAGCGAACGGGCCTTTGACTACATGGGGCTGCAGAGCAGAATAAAAATACAGGCAATCAATAGGATTCAATATAGCCGCAATGGCAACTGTGAATGAAAAACTTTTTTTTTTTTGCAAAATTGTGCATTTATTAGATGACTGAATATTGATGGCAGTATTGGCAAACTGCTCTGATAAACATAAACACATGCGGTTTAATGAGAAAAGCTGTCATTTAATGTGGGCGGTTCAGTATTTTAAAGGAAATTACCACTGTGCTGGATTCCATGTGTACCCAGCAGGAAAGGAACCTTTTTCTATTCTCGGTTAAACCTTGAATAACACATTCTTGAAAATACAGTCAAGCGCTTTGTGCATTAAAATAACGGTTCCCGCAGATCCGTAAAAAGTCTTAAAAAGCATCAAATTCAAGAATCTAAAAATAAGGCCTTGATTGTCATTAAAATGTCTTAAATCAATATTTCAAAGGTCTTACATTTTACCACATAAGTATGATTTTATGATCGCAATTAGTCTCACAAAATAAATGGTAACATCTGTTTTTTTTAATGTATAATCAACCTGGGAAAATGTATATTTAATAAAAAATGGCCTGTCCAAAGATTGGTTTTTATTTTTAGTATTTTTGTTGTTGTTTTATAGATTTCTGGCTATTTTTGTAGTCATCTTGTGTTATTGGAGTGATTTTGATCATTTTCGTCTGTTTTCTTGTGTAGTTTACTGTAATTTTGTGTATTTTTGTTTGTTTACTTTGGGGGCCTCCAGTTGCACGTCTGCAGGAGACACGAGAAAAAATTACCCTAACCCTACAGTATGTAATTGATGTAGCATTTTTTTCCCCAATTATGTTTATGTAAAGTTGGTCATAAATTTAATTTCAAATGGCAATAAAAAGTCTTTAAAAAATGTAATTCAATTTGACTAAAGCTGTAGGAACCCTGGAAATGCACAAGTATTACGTTGGGTGGCATTTAACTCAATCACTGCCAATGACGTCTATAGACGTCAATTATGTTTTTCACTGGAAACGGGTGCAGTAAAAAATTATGCAACTTCCATGTAAAGATCTTACTTGTAGACAATATATTATTGAGCCAACAGGTGGCAACAGCGCTCTTTGGATGCCCGATCACAGGTAACAGAAATAGACTTCCTACTTATCCATATTCCAGGAGAAGATTAAGAGAGAATGGCAAAACGTGGAAAATCAGATAAGGAAAAACACAGGCAACTTACACTTGAACAGGTTTTGGTTAGCGGTGGTAAGAGTGTTGGAAAAGATGATGGTGATCATGGTGGAGTAGGAGTTTCAAGGAAGCAGACAGGTGTTCCACCTAAAAAGCCGCAGACAAGCATACTAAGGATGCTAATCCCTTTACAGAGCTGCTGGTTGCAGGTAAAAATGATTATTTTGCCATCAAAAGTGTTGTTTTTGCTGTTTTATAGAAAGAAACCACTGTTCAGATGTTTCAGGTGTCACTAAAGCAAAAAATATTAGTGTCAAAGTTACTGTTCTGCTTGATATGTTTCTTGGGGATTTGGTAAAGGTTTTGTATCTCCAAAAATCTAAAGTTTTTAGCCCAACAACCATTGACAGTGTTGAGAATGTGTGATAATAGGTCCGCCAGTCACTTTTACAAATGCTGGGAATATCCTAATATTGCGCCATATTGGGCAGCTGTAATAGCAGCAATCAGAAGAATATTCAACTTACAACTTGACCACAATTTCACTTGTAATGTATTGAGGACACAATCCAAATGAGTTCAATAAACAAGATATACCTGTTAAAATTGCTATTAGCAAGTGGCTGAAAGGCAATAACCAAGAAACGGCTGAGTAGCGAGTGTCTAACTATTTCAAACTGGATGGAAAAAATTGAGAAAATTCCCAACATGGATGGAGAGGTTAATTTTCTCTCTTTGGAATGACTCCAAAAAAGGTAATAGCGTAAGAACTGGATTTTAGCAACAGCCTAAGCTTCATCTGTGCACTGAAAGCTAGATGTGTCTTTCCAGTGCACATAGTCGAAGAGGACTGCCTGTCACTTATTGACAACAAGCATCAATAAGAAATCCAGAACAAACAAAGAACATCCTTGGATTGTGACAATAAGGCTTAGGACTAATGTTATGAGTAAATTTTTTTTTTTTAAAAAGATGGCTTAAAAGACATTATCATAACCATATACTCACATTTTTTGGGCATGTACAAAACTGAGAGAATATTGGGACAATGTTTTTGAAAATGTATTCCATGAAAACCAAGCTAAAGATCCTAGAGTGGCAATTCTCGGCCTGATACCAGCAGGCCTTAAATGTAATACAATTAATTGGCTAAAATCAAACCCCCCAACATGTGGACTGAGAAACTTGGAGACATATACCATAATCATCATTGCAGTCAGTCGGTGGGACGACGATGACTGTCCTATTGTTGAGGTCTCATCACCATACTTCTCCTGCAGGCAGGCTGGTCCTGTGCCAAAGCTTGCATCTGTCTGTATTTATATTTTGATGTTTCATGTTTCTTTTTTCTGTCTTTCAATCTCAGTCGGGGCTTTCCTTGATTTCTTTTTCTTTCACATTGTTGAGAGTACATGAGCTGTCTTGGGAGGCGGCACCAGTCCATCCTCTGCCAAGCCACCTTACATGTAACATTTTAGACATGGAGAAAATCACAAATGCTTTAAGACTCCAGAAAGACATGTTTTTTGCTCGATGGAAACCTGCTGAGGTCAATATTTTTTAAATTAATTGTTATTTATTAATTTATTGTAATTAATGTATTTTAGTTTTTGTTTATTTTCCCCATTTCTTTTTTTTCTTCTTTGATTTATCCTCACCTGGTTGCATTTATGAATAACATCGCTTTGCTAAAGTAATGTATTTGAGGCTGAAATATGCTCAGATCTGCTATTATTAAAATATGATTGTTACTATCTGTCAATCACACCGCAATATGGATACAGCTGTAAGAATTTTAGAAAATGTAATAAGTTAGAAAATTGTGTTTGAAAATGTACCAGTTGTCAACTTTAAAAATAAAAAAAAAATAAGTTCTAAAAAAAAAAAGTGAGAGAGAGAGACCATGAAACAGTTATATCATGGAGAGTCCTTGCCTTGTGACCTTGTTCACATCGGTTTTGCTTTGGGAAGAAATAAACTGATGCGTATTTCTGTCTCCTACCTGTGCGTGTGTTTTAAGATAAGGTAATTGGAGATGTTATGGTGTTTTTCCTACTTTACTATTTCATTAGGACCCTTTCACTGGCAGAGCCGTTAAGTCATACATAAACAAGTACACACAGTTGAGCAATCAAAGCTGCTTTACCAGAAGCAAACACCAACAGTGCAGTTAAATATCCATAATGGCGGGCAGTAGTGGCCTAGTGGTTAAGGAAGTGGGCTTGTATCGGAGGGTCGCTGGTTCGTATCTCAGCTGGGCCATCAGTGGGATGTTGAGTAAGTCCCTTAACCTTAACTGCTCCCCGGGCGCTACACTGTGGTAAGAATGGGTTAAATACAGAAAACACATTTTGTTTATGTAGCTGTACATATGACAATAAAGATGATTCTATTCTACAATTTTTCTGTTCTTGACCCCTTATTAAACATGTTATTACTTAATTGCTAAAATTATGAATGCACTTAGCTTTATTTCTCCTCTGTATGCTGCACTTATTCTCCTTTTTCTCCCACTCAAATCTCTCTTCTCTGCCGTCCCTGGGGCGATGTCGGATGTTTTCAAGGTGTTTGTGAAGAAATCATTTATGTTTGCTGGTCTCAAATGCGCTTGGTCTAAGGCTTTACTTACACTTCTAAAGACTGATGTCCACTTCAGGGAGGTCGCTGTGTAGAGATTTACAGGGAATTGAAGAAGTACAGGAGCCTCTTTTGTGGGGAAATGGAAGCAATATCCAGGCAAAGTCCTTGTTTACTACAAGTTCTTCTTTCCACCAAGGCTTTTTGAACATGCAGACCTACTGCAGGAAATTTGCTACATAATTATTCTAACCTAAGTTGAACCGTTTCCCAGATTTCTTTTTTGATGTGTAAATTTTTCCTTTTGGGCATCATCAGAAGCTCCACTGTTATCCAATAGCCATCTGTCAGATTGAGATGAGTGCAGATCGATGTTACTACGGGTTCATATTTAGCAATGAAGGCAACCTTGAGATGAACATGCCTGCCGATGCGATGCTCTGATTAAGGCCGTGTAGTCAGCTGAGGACACAGAGGCTTGAATTATTGCTTTCATACATTGGAAGAGGGCTAAGAGGAAAAAGAAGTAGAGGAGGGGGAGGAAGTGAAGGTGGAAATGAGTTACAGACTTGAACTCTCCTTCTGTCCTGCCTCATTTAGAAGTCCAAATTGCATACTCTGATCTGTGCTAGTAATACCTGTAAATCATTGCATAGAAGGAAATGATTTAGCTATATCCAAAGGGCAAAGAAGCCACAGCGGTGAATAAAAAGATTCAGGATCAAAGAGAACCCAAAGACTGAATAAAAAGCATCAATGAGTTATGGGGTGAGGGTTCACGGCCACCCGTCCAGAGGTTAATAGATGAAGGGACATCCCATTGACACTGGTGCTTATTGTCTTTGAATATAGAATAGGGCTCTTATTCATAAGCTCCTGCTCTTTGCCAAAATAGAAAGTGATGATCTGAATTCCATTTACGAGTCCCATCATTCAGTGGAGTGGGTAGGCTTCTTTACAGCCTCCTCGGCCAGCAAACACCCCCTTTGATGCTGAGAGCCATTTGTTCAAGACATCAAACCACATTTCCCTTGTCAAGAGCTGTTGTCATAGCGACTCATTGACTAGTGGAGAGCAGTGCTTGTTCTTATTAGATGTGGTTAACATGTTTTGAGTGAGCGAATATGACAGCACTTTAACGATTTGGTTCACTGTAATTTATGAATGACGTTTGCCGACTCTTGACATGAGTGTTTTTTTCTTCATTGCATTAACACTTTTCTACTATTGCAAATCCCTTTATTTATTAACCAACCTCTGCATCACTGCTATCTATACACGAGCCCTCGAGGCCAGTCAAATTTGCTTCATCTAATAATATTGTCACTTCCTCTCGCTCTTTCAGGTCTTCATCCTCCATCCACCTTACTGTACCCACTGCCCGCCTCAGTACCATGGGGAGCAGAGCTTTCAGTCGCTCATCAGAAACATCAGAATAAGAATCAGAAAGGATTTTATTCACCAGGTACAGTATAAAAACAGCAGAAGGAATTTAACTTGGTAGTTGGAGTGAAGGACACGTCAAATCACCAAGGCGGCCATTTGCGGCGCCAACATATTTAGATGAAATATGGAGAAAAAAACAGGTGGGCAGAAGAATGGAAAGGTAAGTTTTAAACTGAATAAGGTTTGTACTTGTGTATGCAAATCTAAGTGTGTGGATTTGTGGTTCAGCACTGATCCACATTGGATACATCTGGGTTAAATTAGTTGATAACCAGCTTTGTAGTACACCTGCTCTGGGATTGTAAATGTCTGGTTAGACTATGCCCACTTAAGGCGGGCATACACTGTGCGATTTTTTCCAATTCTTGTACTCAGCTTTAGCTCAAATTGTGCGACTCAATTGCGGAGTCCTAATGTATGCAGAGCACGATTAATGTTCTCACACTATATGGACCGACACTCTGATGCGACTTGACTGCTCACACTGTAGAACCATAAACGACACGTCGGGGTCTTGTTTCCAGAAATGCAACGTACACATTGGAAGAAGAAGAAGAACTCTGAAGCGTCACCATTGAAACAGAAGAAGAACCCGGGAGTGGATAGTCACTCGCGAATCTAGCAAAAAGAGCTTCAAAAAATGAAAGGCGGCGAAATGATCGACCAGGAACTGGCTGGACATACAGTACGGTTCGTCAATTCTACAGCGGCCCTATGGTGTTCTCGCATGCGAAGTGTGAGAGTTTGAGGTAAGCTGGTCCGTGGCACTGCTTCAACAGTGCGATACCCTCACGAAGAGCGACCAGGATTTCAAATATGTTTGATTTTCTTACGACCATACAAATGCTGATCTGGAGCTGGTCGTGAGGTGTTAATCGCTTCTCGTGACCCCATGTATACTACACGATGCACGATTTAGCTGAGACCCATAAGTAGACGCACAAGTGAAAAGATAGCTCAAAATGGGCCAAAAATCTCTTTCATGGAGAGAGAAGCAATGAATTCAACCACACCTTAAATATATTGGGAAGCTAATCAGAAACACCTGAGTGGAAA
This sequence comes from Gouania willdenowi, assembly GCF_900634775.1. NCBI lineage: Eukaryota > Metazoa > Chordata > Actinopteri > Blenniiformes > Gobiesocidae > Gouania > Gouania willdenowi. The sequence goes on from NC_041049.1 coordinate 15,847,973, forward strand.
CAGGAGGAACTACTCAATCTCACACACACACACATTCTGACAAGACAAGGTGTGAAGACAGACAGGAATCCATTCTAAACTGACAACAATAAAATTAAGCATTTGAAACTATTGGAATATAATAGAGCCAAAATTCTAAACAATACTAAAACATGAGTGACAGAAAATAGTAAAAACCCAACTAAAAATGGGCCCCACTTGGGTTTGGACAACCTATGACTAATACGATTCATTTAAAAGCCATTGTACAATGGATCCACTGTGCTTGATCATGACCCTGTGTTTACTGTGATACATTCCCTGGCCTTGTTACCTATGTATACACAAAGGATGCATCCACTGACAACTAAATAACATACACTATTTTTCTTCACTCACACAGACATCCGCTCAGGGGTAAATAGAAGGGCGAAGCTGTAGGAGAAAGAAGGAGTGAGTGGTAGAGGGGGAAAATACAGGGATAAGACATGAAAACACTTCAAACCACAAGGTCTGTGAACAATTGACTTCCAGCATTACACTTCACTCTAATAATCTCAAAAACCAGAGTTCCTCACTGACCCGAATGGTGTAAATCATGTGAACCAGAAACTTGTCTGTGCATGTATTCCTCTGACCCCCAGACCCTCTCAAGAGTTTCACTTGTGGTTGTTAATACATTATTCAGTGAATAAACTTGTACAGCTCCTTTCAAAATGTGGGTCAAGGATCTTGTCAAAGTAATGTAAAATGAATTATTTCCAGTGTTCACTTTTGGTTGATGAGTATTCTGTTTAAGAACAGTCCTACTGAATTTTGGAAAGAAATAAAAAGAGTGAATACTGTAAAAACATTTCCACCAACAAACATTGATTGGACAAACGGATCAGAGGAGATTACCCAGTTATGGCAGAAAGACTATTACGAGCTGTTTAATTGTGTTAAAAGTATTTTTTTTCTTTGTCATGGACATTGTAGACAAAAATGAAGATATAATTATTTTGGCAAGAGAAATCACTGATATAGTTATGAAGCTAAATAATAATAGGGCATGTGGAGCAGATAAGATATCTGCTGAGCCATTAGCTTTACCGGGTTTTTAATTCATGGTATCCTGCCAAACTCTTTATTGTCTGTTATATTGGTGCCTATTGTTAAAGACAAAGCTAGCAAAAAATACCAAAGACAATTATCGGCCTATAGCTCTGGCTAATACTTTATCCAAGGTCTTGGGGAGAGCGATATTGAATAGATTGGAGAAATTTGTTATGACATCTGACATTCAGTTTGGTTTTAAACCTAAACTTGGCACATATATGTGAATGATTGCTCTAAAACAGATTTTAGACTTGTATAACAGGCATAATACAACAATTTTTCTGTGTTTTATTGATGCCTCAAAAGCTTTTGATCATGCAAATCATGAAAAGTTATTTTATATAATGCAAAATAGAGGAGTCCCAAAATATTTAGTGAGAATTTTAGTATGCTCATCAGTCTTTGTCTGTTAAATGGACAAACTCTATATCTTCACCTTTTTATGTTTGTAATGGTGTACCGCAAGGTAGCATTTTGTCCCCTTGTCTTGTATATGGATGATTTATCCAAGCTGGTGAATGAATGTTGGACTGGCTGTTGGGTTGGCAATGCTACAATGAATCACCTGATGTATGGGGACGATTTGGTGATTTTTCTGTACTGGTAAGCAGCAGTTGTTATGGTTTGCTCTCAGTATGGATTAGACCAGGGGTTCTCAACTGGTCTCACCCTGGCACCCACATTTTGCCACAGTCATTAAATCGTAACCCACTTGTTTTTTGTTTTTTTTTTGAGAATTCAACCAAACAAATTTAGTTTTTCAAAAATAGCTGTTGAAAACATACATATAATCTTTTTAAAAACATAAATCTATGTATTTTCCTGTGCAACATGCATTTCACAGCATGCCTGTCGAGACAAAAGTTTCTTTTAAAATAAAAAGACAAGTCCAACATGAGACATTAGGGTAAGCTGTTTATTTGTTTTTAACCAGCTGTCCGCGACCCATCTAGTACAGGTCCGTGACCCACTTTTGGGTTCCGACCCACCAGTTGAGAATTAAATACAATGTAAAAAAAGAGCTAAGTCATGATAGTGAGGGGTAAAGAGGACACAAAATTATCTTTTCCTGAATTCTCCCTGTCGAACATTAAACTTAAAGTCTGTGATGAGGTGAAATACCTGGAACACTATATAACCACTGACTTGTGAGATGATAGAGATATTTACAGGCAGTGTTGTATGCTATGTGCTCTGTATCGGTCAAAACTTCCCTTTTGAAAGCATATTGTACTCCAATGTACACTACCCACGTGTGGAGGCATTACAGAAAAAGCAATATGCATAAACTACAGGTGGCATACAATGATGGTATGAGGATGCTCATGCTGCTCAAGGTGCCCCACTGGAGCAGTACCAGTCAAATGTTTGCTAATGCTGATGTACCAACTTGTGCTTTGTAACCTCATGTACAGATGCATGTGTCAGCTCTGACCAAAGCTTGGTTAGGTTCTTTTCTAGTCTTTGGAAACACTGGCGCTTCAGTTTATATGGTTTTGGATGAGCATTCTTTTAATGTCTTATTTGTTGTTATATCTGTTGTGTTACGTCTGCTATGGACCTTGTATGTGTTCGAAAATAAAGATTTGATGATGATGATAATGATTCTTTGTCAGCCTCCTATCACTTTTGCATAGAAGCAGCTTGTCACCATAGTAACACTGAAACTAAGTGGGAGCGCAGACTTGTGTTTTTGCAAATTTTAATCTAGTTTCAGCCTCAGTGTGACAAAGCCACCATCCAAGTGGAAACCCTAAAGACCCAGCAGAATAATTATTAGTTTGAAAGAAAACACAGGCAGGATTTGGGGAGGCACAGTGTTATTGTTACTAGGCATACAAGTCAATGAAGGACTTTACATGCAGGAGCATTACAGTTTTTACAAATTCATTATAAAAATAAAATTGTTAATATAATGTACAAATAATATACAAATATTTGAAGTGCCATAAAACAAAGTGACTTTACAAAATATATAAGAATTCATTTGTTGTTATTTTAAAAATACAAGTTATTTGGCACTCGAGTCATGTGACTTGGTTTATGTGACTTTCTGTTGCGCAATTTTTCTTCACAATGTAAATATTGAAGCCATTTACTGACAGCCTCACAGAGCTAAAATTCTTGTAAATAGAACATTACATTTTAATTTTTACAGCAGTTTTACTGTGTTTTAGACTAAATGTTGGGATTCATTGGATTTTTGAATGTCTTGGGAAGATTAGGAGACCACTTTTGATGGATTATTTAGATTCGGTGAAACATGGCATCACTTTAAATGTGAGCAGTGCTGGCTTGTTTATGTTGCCCTTTTTTTTTTCAAGTTTGACAAAATAATTGACTGTGTTTGCTGTGATGGTTGTGTCTTAGAATGGTTTATATGGTTAAAAACGGAAGATTCTAAGCTTTTAACTCATTGACTGCCAAAGATGTCTCAAGACGTTTTTTGGTTTAGTAACGTTGACTGCCAAAGACGTCTAAAGACGTTAATTTTGTTTTTCGGTTGGGGTTGCTAGGAGACAGTGTGACGAAGCGCTCCTGTGAATATCGAGCTTGTACCATGATGTAGTGACCAACTGGTGCCATGTAGGTGGCAGCAGCGCATCTTTGGATGAGAGCTCACCTGTGATGGGTGGAACTCAGAGGGAGAGGAAGAGTTTATGAGACAGAAAATGGCACTACGAGAGTTGATGCTGAAGTTCACAGCAGCTCACAGGAGCTCACACTCGACCAGAGCATGTGTGGAACTAAGTAATAATAATAATAATGAATTTTATTTATAATGCACTTTACATTTCAAATAAAATCTCAAAGTGCTACATGGTAAACAGGATAAAAATACAATACAATACAACAATAAAAGCAAGACAAGTTAAAATTAGCCATAGGCTTTTTTAAAAAGGAAGGTCTTTAGTCCTTTTTTAAAAGCATCCACCGTCTGTGGAGACCTAAGGTGGTCAGGAAGGGCGTTCCACAGACGAGGAGCGGCAGCTTCGAAAGCCCTGTCCCCCATGGTCATGAGCCGCGTCCTGGGCGCGAGCAGACGGTGCTGTTGGCCTGACCGGGTCCTGGTTGAGGTGTGTGGTGTGAGGAGGTCAGTGAGGTAGGTGGGGGCATCACCGTGCAGACAGTGGTGGGTGTGTAGGAGGACCTTGTACTCTATGCGGGCGGAGATGGGGAGCCAGTGGAGAGTGCGGAGTATGGGGGTGATGTGATCGTATTTCCGCACCCTCATCAGGACCCTGGCAGCGCTGTTTTGGACAAACTGGAGTTTTTGGATGTTCCTGCCAGGGATCCCGATGAGGAGAGCGTTACAGTAGTCCAACCTGGAGGAGACAAACGCATGGACGAGCCTCTCTGCAGCCGAAAGGGAGAGGAAAGGACGGAGTTTTGAGATGTTACGGAGGTGAAAAAAAGAGGTTTTGCATATGTGGGTGACATGGTTGTCGAAGGAGAGGTGGGGGTCAAACTTCACCCCAAGGTTGGTAATGGAGGGAGAGAGGGGAATGCTGTGGCCAAAAATTGAAACTGAGGCGATGGGGGAGGTACGGAGTTGTTGAGGAGTACCAGTTTGGATGGCTTCTGTTTTTGAGCCATTCAGCTGCAAGAAGTTTTGTCTCATCCATGCGTTTATCTCCTCCAGGCAGGAGCTGAGACGAGTGAGGGTGGCAGAGGGGGACCCAGAGGGGGAGACCTTGAGGTAGAGTTGTGTGTCGTCAGCGTAGCAGTGGAAGTTAATTCCGTGCCTGCCGACGACACACCCGATGGGAAGCATGTAAATAGTGAAGAGGGTGGGGCCGAGCACGGAGCCCTGGGGGACCCCACAGGTGACAGTGTGGGGGCGGGATTTAGCATTCCCCAGGACCACGTACTCGGTCCTGTCAGTGAGATAGGAACGGAACCAGTGAAGGATGGTGTCAGAGAGGCCAATGTGCTGGAGACGGTGGAGAAGGATGTTGTGGTCGATGGTGTCGAAGGCAGCAGAGAGGTCGAGAAGAATGAGGAGGGATGTGGAACCGGAGTCGGAGGTCATCAGCAGGTCATTTGTGACTCTGATGAGCGCTGTTTCTGTACTGTGGGAGGGGCGGAAACCAGATTGGAATTTTTCATGTAGGCTGTTAGTTTTGAGGTGATTGTGGAGCTGTGAGGAGACTACTTTTTCCAGGATTTTGGATATGAATGGGAGGTTGGAGATGGGACGGTAATTTGATAAGTTTTCAGGGTCAAGAGAAGGTTTTTTCAGGAGTGGTTTGATTAAAGCTGTTTTGAGGGAAAGTGGGACGTTGCCAGTTTTCAGGGAGAGATTGATGATTTTTGTTATGAGGGGGCTAATGATTTGGTTGTGACTTTTGAGCAGAGGAGAGGGAATGGGATCCAGGGAACAGGTGGATGGTTTTGAGGTGCAGACAATCTTCTCGACCTCCTGCTGCGTTGTGGGTATGAAGTGTGTGAGATGTTGTTTAACGGGTGTGGTCGAGATGTCATGGATGGAATTTTGAAGAGGTGCGAGAGATGAGCGGATATTGTCAATTTTGGATGTAAAACTGTCAAGGAAAATGTTGCAGTTTATTGCTGTAAGTAAGTGGACTCTTGAGAGTGTGGCGATGGTGAGAGAAAGTGATAAAAAAAAAACGGGGCAAGCGCTGACACTCGGCATGTCCGGGATGAGGAGGAAGTTGCGTGTGGGGAGAATGACGGGGGGAGAGACTTGGAGGAATGCCAAAATACAGTAAGAAATCCATTCAATTCTGACATAGATAGCATAATAATAATAATGTTGCCATCAAAAGCCCGGTCTCAGTGATGTTTTTGAAGTTTTATAGAAGGAAACCAATGTTGAGGTGTCACTACAGCAAAAAAATAAAAAATTGCTTCAGTGTCACTGATAGATTTTTTCCGAAAAAGCCATTTTTCTCAGCTTTTTGTCACAAACTAGCGATTTGTGCGAAACTTGCCTCTATTCAACTGCTGATTACAGAAGAACGAAACAAGCTAGACACAACATTATTTTTTCTGATGAAACTAGAGTCTAATTTTTCAGATTTCAGATGTCATAGTATAAAAACATTTTGTGGGTCTTAAAAAAATCAGTGAAAATCTCAAACGCCTGGCAATATGGGGGTTGGCTGCTCTGAAAAGGGCTGGCATTGAATGAGTTAAACTGTATATGACACTTGTGATATGTTGCTGTATTTGAGAAGCATTTAATCCCCTAAGAAGGTGAATGAGTGAAAACATACATTTTAACCCATATTCGGGACAATGGACACGTCGACGCAAATTTTTGTAGTCAACATCATTTTTGCATTATTGTATATGTTACACACATTGTGGTTGGCGCAAATCTCGAGACGGTCTACACATTTAATTCTATTTTTTTTCTTTTTCCCCCTCAAGCAATAATCTCAAACTCCGCCTATGACGCAGGAGAAAAAAAACGAACTCTTTCTCCCTTGATAGGTGGCGCTGTATCCTTTACAAAACTAAATTCTATCACGCTAATGCTTCTACATGCACAATTAGCTCGATTGTCAATTGCATCAACAGGATGTGTGAATCAAGCTAAAGATTTTCCAATTCCAGTCAAGCTTACCTGTTTACGTGCATTAAAAGCTACTACCAGACAGACATTTAGTCAGTTTTCTCAAGCTGCATGTTAACCAACTCTGTGTATCACACACCTATGTTAGCATCAGAACAGAATCAATTGAGGGTTTTTCTCGGCACAGTCAAGTCACTTAAGCCCTAATTATATTATTTATGGATGTAGTTGCTAGAAAATAATTCCACAAGAATGACACTGAAAGTACTCGTTACTGAAATTCCCTCTACTTTGTCCTTTAATAAGTTATGATAATGAATATTTACTTGTAGCAATTTAACTTGTGCTTCTTTCTGGCTATACATTTATTGTCCTTACAAGAACTTGAGCTTTATTCTACCGTAACTTGTAAACAGTATGTTAAATAAACTCTTTACTTTATCTATCTCGGCTGTTGCATTTATTGCTTAATAAATGAAGGGGTGCTCATGATATGAATTGTTGGGAAACAGGTAAATCTGTCACTATTTCCTTCTCTTTCCAGATGAAAGTCATTAAAGTGACACATAGCGATTATATAACAAAGGAATGATCAGTTCAGAAAGTGAATTGATGGATACCTATTTGGCCCAATACAGTGCTGGTCATATTTATGATGAGATCGTGGTTTATTGTCTATATACGTATCTCCATTCTGAGAATGACGAGAACCTGCTTTCTAATTATGCAAACATGTCTGCAACATGTAAGTTTCCACGAATCATCTCACAGGGAGTTTAACCATCAATTGAGACGATGGAAAAACACATTGTTTGACTTGAATGGAAAAAAATTACGTAAAATGTGAAACACAAAAAGGTTGGGGAATGATTTTGAATTAATAAATAAAGCAGTGTCTTGTGCCGTTTGATTTCAGTTTGAATGTTCATTACCAATAAAACCCTGTTGATCCAAAAGCGTTTGGTTCTCAAAATTATATTTTTTAGGCAAAGCAGGAACTTCAAAAATATAAATGTTGAAAGTTATCTTTTTAATAATGTATTCACGTAACATAACCATCATTCATGATAAAGAAATTGGTTGGAGTTTGTTTATTTGCTATTGAAATTTACGTTACAGGCCATCACAGTCATATTACACATTAGTTTCATCATCATCAATGAGTTATGGTCATCATACTGTCACATGTGACCTCTTCAATAACTATTATTTCTATTGAGAGTGTATTGTGCAAGTGCTGTCCACCAAATAAAGAAACTTCCAAACACTTTTATTGTGAAAAACAGGTTTGAGTGTGTGTCTGGGGGGCTTTAACTCTTCTCCTAAAGTTATTTGTATTTTATGAGCAAGGACACTGACCTCTTTCACACAACAACAAACTGAGACGGATGGAAGACATGCTGATCGACATCCAAAAAATTAAAGGTGACAGTCAGTGAATGTCGGGCCATTAGAACGAAGACAGTCAGTGACCTCTGTGTTGCTGTTGAAGCCCTTCAACCACATCTGATCGCTAAAGTCAGCAGTTGTTCTCCTGTGACACTAATAAATAACACCAACGCGCAGTGTTATTCCTTCCCAACCAAACCACTTATTTTAAAGTGCACGACTCGGGTTAACAGCTTGGTGAGTGAACCTTTCCTACAGAGCACGGGTGTCAAACTCATTTTACCTCAGGGGCCTCATACAATGTAGGCTATTTGATCTTAAGTGAGACAGACTCGTAAAATAACATTCTATAAATAAATAGAACTTCAGAAAGGTATGTTCTTGCTTTAGTGCAATGAAGTATTGATACATTATTAAGATGTTGACATTCATTAAACTAGCCTTTCAAAACACATATTAATTAAAAAAACTGAATGTATTTACAAGTGCATTCCAACTGACTGAGCATGAAGGATTTGTACTAGGGCCGGGACAACGCGTCGACTTCATCGATGACGTCGACACAAAAAATAAGTTGACGCAAAATATGCGCACCGATGCATCGTCTGACCAACAACGCGAGCGGCTCCACTGAGTCTCACAAGTGCAAGGCAGCGAAGGCATTCACTCTTTGGTCGAAGATAGCTGTTCCCCGTAACCCTCGTCTTTTGTCCCAGGTGTGACCGGACGGCAGCGCGTCAACGGGACAAGGAAGGAACACCCGCCGTGACATCAGCAGCAGCAGCGCACGCACAAATGAATCGTTGACTAATCGATGCATCGATTAATTGTTAAAAAAAGAATCGTTTATCCCAGCCCTAAATTGTAACTTATTTAATTAACCACGCAACAAAAACATTGTGCTGCACACCTACTCTTATAAAAACAGTATGTGTGTAAAAGTACATTGTGTTGCCCCAGCTACTCTTACACAAATAAGCCCATCACAGTCAATTATTTTATGTTATATTTGGCAAATTCCCCTGGCAAGGCAGATTCACGTTTTCTTGTAGATTAAAATCAATCAAAACCATCTTTGCCTAAGACACAGTATATACAGATTCAGTGGACTAAAATCATTGTAAATTTAATCTACTGAAACAGACCCGAAGAGACATAATATTTTTTTACAATTCAATATCTTTTATGTGCTCACATAAAAGTTCTCCAGAAGCGTGTATAAGTAAAATATGCACATGCACATTTAAGTTTTGCATGAAAGGGAAAAAAGTAATTTCCCTTTAGGGGCTCTATAGAAACTAGACTGAAACTCTACCATTTAAAGAATAATTAAACCCAAAAACCACTTTTTTTTTGCTGAAAATGAATGTATTGTATTAATGTATGAAACTCCAGATGACCCTAAAGGACTCCAGAGACCAGGGACCTCATCTATAAAGTTTGCTTACGCAAAAAACGTGGCTTGAATGAAAAGGTTGTGATTTTTAAAAATAAACATAGCGTGAGAATGTGCGCACCGGTGCTGAACCTGGTGCATGGACACTTTGGAGAATCGACGATGTCACTGTTGAAATTCAACTCATACATTTACTGTGCTCACATATCAGAGTTATAGTCTCGCACAAGGCTGTTATACCTGGAGGCACAATCAGGTTTGTACGAGTCTGGCAGCAGCAATTGAGAGAAAGAGGATTACCAATAACTCCTTGGCCCTGAAAACAACCAAATCCATCACAGCAGCATCATTCATCCAGTCATCCACCTACCAAACCAGAAACTGGACAGCTGGGGTTGCAAGATGCTGGTTGATATTAGCCAGCAACTGATCTTCCACCTGAGATAGCAGCCACTACCCTCAGGCCAGACTTGGTACTCTGGTCATAGAGCATACAGTCCAGCTCACAAAAATTCAGCTGAAGAGGCCTATGAGAGCAAGAAATTGCACTACACAGAACTTGCGGTAGACGCTCAACAATGAGGGAGAAACGCAAAAGTCCATCCAGTTGAAGTGCGATGCAGTGGCTTCCTTCATCATTACGCTGCTGAAAGCCCTTGAGATTCAAGGTAAGGCTCTGCGACAAACATAAATCAGCCTCTGAAGTGGACAAAAGAAGCAGCCAGTGGTTATGGATCAAACGGAAGGACACTGGCTGGGCTCAAAGACCATCATGACATGCTACCAGGTCAAGGTATGTGGTCAGCTTTAGGCTTGAGTCAGGGAAGAGGACACCCCGTGCCTTACATAGTCCCATGGACTGCGTCAATGAAATAACCAGGAATCTCATGACTGGGCATGGGACGCAAGTTTCGGTTTGACCACCCTGTAGCTGGCCACCTTTGATGAGGGTTTCAAGTGTTAAAAAGGCATAAACACCCGCAGATTCAAAGGTACACTACTGATGATGTGTCCCAAAATGTACATCCTTCCCACATCTGAGACACAGCTCCCACGCTACTCTCAAATGGTGAACCTCATGTAACTACCATCTTTTGCCACAAACATCATGTCCCATGCAGGGATGTGTATTAATAAGGATTTAGTGATTTCAATGCTTAATCGATTCCTGCTTATCGATCCGTTTTTTTTATCGATTCTCTTATTGATTCCCAAATAGGCTGAAAAACAAGTAGTACATGAGAATACAGAAAAGAATAAAACCTGGTTTATTAAAGTAAATATCAGGTTTATTAATATAAATCCTAATTATTCACCGCTGAGAATAAACAATACTCAAATGAGTCCTCAATAAACAAATAAACAATACTCAAATAAGTAAAGCGAGTTCACAAGTCAAGTGGCTATTGACTTAGGATAATAAATTTATCTCATTTTAATCATTTTCACACAACGTTACTAAGTAACCAAATTAGGTTTATATAGCACCTTTCATAGATAGAAATCACAAAGTGCTTTAATGTAAAAACAAAGTGCTTCACAAAACAGAATAAACAGTGATTTACAAAGATACAACACAAGACAGTCCTTCAAACTAAGGAAAAAAAATACAATGATAACACCAAGTTAATGAAAGAGGATAATTAAACGCTATAAAAGTGTCTAGCTGCATTTTAAACGAGTGAATGGAGTTAGTGCAGTGTAGAGCCAGCGGCAGAGCGTTGTTTAATTTTACGTGCTGTGCTAAGTGCATCAAAGACATGGTTTGAGTTTGAGTATAATGCCGTGTTGGGCCAAATGTTTGGACATATTGGTTGTGTTACGGGCGCACAGATCCCTCTTGCGGGAATTACAGGTGACGATCCCCGAGGTGTCGTCGTTTTTTGTGAAATGCAGCTCACCTCTGCTCTGCAGCAGCTTGTGTTTGTGAAGTCATTGAGAGTGGGGTACGTTTGTTTACAGTGGCGACGCAGCTCGGGAAGAATCAATAGCAGAATCGTAAAGGGTTTGACTAAGAACCAGTTCCCAAACAAAACCGGTTAACGATGCACATCCCTCGTCCCATGTTTAATGAATTTATTTGGGTAATAACTAGTGTTGTTGATTGATTATCGCCCAACTCTTTACATTTTAGTCAAAGTATTTAAATGTGGCGTATTTTGTTGTAAAAATCGAAAAGCTCAAGCATTCTCGGGTGGACTCTGCGCACAACGGACTCCGTGCGGCCACGTAGTAGTTTCCATTAAAATCCTACATGTCCCATGATTCGTAGTGCTTTTCTGTAGTCCATGTCCTCCTGGGACGTGATTTAAAGGTGTCGGTACTTTTGTTGCTCGTCTGCCAGTCTCTTCTCTAAGCTTGTGTTCATCTCTCGTGCTCTGTTTCACTAGGCGGGTGAAATGCAGGTAAGTGTCGACGCAGTGCCGAACAGTGTTTTGTGTTTCAACACCAAAGCGAAGTCCACGCAGTAGTAAAATCTGAGCTTTGCAGTTATTTGGCCTGGCGGACTCCGCTTCACGAATGTATGCTTGAGTATGTTTGAGCCTTAAGAGTGACTGCCCTCTATGGGTTGAAACCTGGTTATTACAATTGAATTTTGCTATTTGTTGGGAATGCCAGTTTGTGACGTTTTTACGGTGGCTGGGAAGTGTCAGGTGAATGCATTTACAGAAACGAACACAAATGCAAACAGGTCACAACACGAATGCAAACCGGCCACAACGGAAGTGTTTCCTTTTTTTTTTTTTTTCTCTTGTCTGCACATTCTGTCGAAGGTTAACACTACAAGAAGTGCAATCTTTTAACAGCAATGCATATTTTGTTATTGCAATTAAATAAATTTATTTATTTCATTGCATAATTGTGACCATCACCAGCCCTCCCTAGGGAAGGGTAAGAAATACTTTATTAAAGGGAGGATGTAAAAAAAGAGAGGGCAGTGTTACACCAAGGTGAGGGGTTGGAGAGGGGTGGGGAAGTTAACAGGGAAGAGGAATACAAGATAGGAAATGGAATGGGTGGGGAGTAGTCGATAGATTTCAAGTGATGCGATGTGAAATTGTGGTTGTGTATATTGTGCTTGTTGTTGAGTTATCAAGCCAGTTTGGTGACCAGTGTGCGGCTTAGGAATAATGGTGGTGGCTGTGAGCAACGGAAGTGTTTCCGACGGACCGGTATTATGATATGATAGCCTGATATGAAAAATATGAGTATCCTAATCAACTTTCACTTACTTTCATACGCGTTTCGATGTCTTCATCTTGTTCTTCTCTGTTCTGGTGGGTTAAAAACATCCGCCAGAAACGTGTCCGTCTGTAATACCGGTCCGTCGGAAACACTTCCGTTGTGGCCATTTTGCATTCGTGGTGTGACCTTTTTGCATTTGTGTTCATTTCTTTAAATGCATTCACCTGATACTTCCCTGCCACCGGGTCTCCGCAACGGAAGTGTTTCCGACGGACCGGTATTACAGACGGACACATTTCTGGCAGATGTTTTTAACCCACCAGAACAGAGAAGAACAAGAAGAAGACATTGAAACGCGTATGAAAGTAAGTGAAAGTTGATTAGGATACTCTTATATTTTTCATATCACGCTATCATATCATACCTGTCCGACTGTAATACCGGTCCGTCGGAAACACTTCCGTTGTGGCCGGTTTGCATTCGTGTTCGTTTCTGTAAATGCATTCACCTGACACTTCCCAGCCACCGTACGTTTTGGATTATTCTTACGTCACGAACCTACACCCTTGACCCCGCCCCTCCTATAAACACGAGTACCTGATGACTGCAATCTGTGGTGAGTAGGTTGGATTCAGAGAATAGTGAATAGAGGTATAGTGAGTACTGAGTAGGTAGTTAGCATAGCATAGATTGTTCTTTGGAGAACTTATAGTATAGATTGGGCGTGTCTTAACTTCTTCAGACTCTGTTGTCTTTTTCTTTTACAGTCCAACTTACAGTGCAAGAAAAATACTCCAAAGGACTGTGATTTCATTAGGCACAGCCTCTATGCCAAGTCAAATTTATAACTGCAGCCTCTTTTCAATAATATCTATCAATTCTGGTCTTAAAGGCTGGCATATATTGTCCTCCACATATATCAACAAGAAAAAAAGCCCAATAAATCAAGTACAAAAATGCAATTGCTAATTCTAATTCTGTATTGCATGCCATGCTTCTTGAATGTTTATTTGTTGATTCATTGTCAGGCAAGACCAGTGACATGTTGCTTTGTAATTTTTTTTTTTTTTTTATTATGTTTGGTGATTTATCACAAGATGGCTTGGGTTATGGGCACACTGAATCCATAAACTAGGGAGGTAAAATTCCACTTGTCTGTACAAATCATAAAATGTACCCCCACAATGCTGTGAGAGTTTTTGGACAATTTTGTTGTGCACGTCCCCACAGTGACAAATAGAAACACTGACATTACAAATTACTGGTGGGATTCTATTACTGAACACAGTTTCCTGTCCATGGGAGGTGAACGAGGTGGTGCAGCACAAACACACGGGGTGACAGGGTTGATAGAAAGGAAAAGAGTCACCTATAAATAACATCAACATGCATACTGGTCCTTGTAAAAAATGATGATTGAATACATTTGAACCCTGAGTGCCATGTAAAAGGACTGACAGATATACGGTACATATAACTGACAATAATTGCTGCCGTCTTGCCACGCGCTTCCCTGTTCATGTTTCACTCCACAAGGTGATGGAGATAAGCTACCCGTTATAGTCATGGGCAAGTGTTGATAAGTGAGCACCTTCAAACTCAAAGGGATGAACTGAGAAGCTACTGCAGTACAGAACAAGTAAGAAAAATGTGTTGAGATGACACCATACATAACCATGACAGACCCGAGCAAGCAGTGCAGCGGAGGAATCGAACAAGAAGCTCTCACTGCAGTCTCACAAGTTTGCACATTTCAGGTTCTTAGCCTTTATCGATTGGCAATTGTTGGGTTTTCAACACTAATGTTCATAATGAGATGTAGATCATTGTTTTCACATGTTGAAAGACACTTTAAATGTCCTATATCATACTATATTAAGACCTTCCAAAATCAACTACAGCCACATATGGGTAATATTTTACATTTTGCAAAAGAAAATACAAATTTATTAAGAAATATGACTTATTTGCCAAAGTACGTGACCCGGAAGTGAAACGTTACAGATTCCAAGATATCTTAGGCTCTGCAACACTTGGGAGTCTCGAAATCCTCCAAAATGTCCGTGAGGATGTTCTGTGCCCAACACCAGCGAAAGCAAAAAGGACACGTTTCGGATGCACAGTTGGAAGCAGCAATCTTGTCATGCCAAACTGCCGTTAGCATAGCCGTTAGCATAGCCGTTAGCGTCGGATGAGAGTACACTTCCGGGTCACGTACTTTGGCAAATCGGTAATGGAGAAAACGAATAAACGCGTTCGTTTTCCATTTTTTGTTTTCTGTACCGAAGCAAAAGAGCTTGAATTTGAAAAACAAGGCATTTTCCATTTTTTTTTTTTCATTTTGGTTTTGGAAACAAATATCAAATAATGAGTGTTTTTCTTTTTTGTTTTTCATGTTTTTGTTACATAATGAAAAACGAATGATACACGGATGGATTAGCTCCCTCATATTTTGCACCCAGGTGTGGCCCGTTCCCAATCAAGCCTCCCTCACTATTTAGACTGAGGCTTAAACTTACTTTGTCATTCAAACTTGAAGTCTTCAGTACAGCTAAGAATGAAATTCCGTTGCATTAGCTCGTATTGCAGGATATAAAACAGCAGCAAGTATTTAAATAAGGTAAGTGGTATTTTAAGAAAAAAGTATGGTGCAGATATACATAGATATCAAGAGAGAAAGCTATTTTTTTGTAAGATTACTATACATTTAAGTATACATTTTAGAGATAAGCTATGTATTTTGCTGAGTGTTTGGACACAGAATGATTGCTGGGTCATTGTCAATGTTACCCTCCTCGTGTGTTATGGCATTTTTGCCTCCTGCTCCCAGTTTTCCTCGTGCCTCCCTCTGTTTTTGGATTTGTGTTTTTTGTTGGTTTTATGAATAAACATGGACTGGATTTTTGAACACTATGCCTGCCTGCTGCCTCTGTCTCTTTCTATGTTGGCTCTTCCACCACCACACCCACACGGCATGACAAGATTATTAATATGCTTAGAAAAAAGATGTAAAAGATTGAAATCACCAGTCAAAACTTAGTTTTCATCTTTCTTCATTGTAAACAATCTCTTATTGACATTTTTGGGAAAGTTTCGTGCGTTGCATTGACCTTTGCATAGAACTGTTTTTACGTCATACACCATCATTTCTTTTGCTTCTTTGCCAGACAAGGAGGACAGTGGTTTTCTTCACACCATTTTTGTTTGTTCCCGGTATTCCCGGTGATTTCAACTCCTCAATCCACGAGACATTCAATTTTGGTCAGATAGGGATCGTTCTGTGTAATATCAACAATGTCAAGAAGAGGGCGTTTACAGTGAAGATAAAAGTTTACTTTCAAGTGGTAATCTCAATTTTTTAGAGCAAATACTCTAATCTATGACGTCTACATTATGGCTTTATCTGATAAAAAAACGTTGGTCTCCAGCAGCTAAAGGGTACCAGTAAGGAATTTTAACTACAAGCTCTATAAAAAGATCTTATATGATACTTGAGGTTTAACCAGGTAACTTTCATCAAAAGTCCATGTGGGGAGAATGTCGGGGGGGAGACTTGGAGGACGGCCAAAATACAGTAAGAAATCCATTCAAATCTGACCTAGATAGCATAATAATAATAATGTTGCCATCAAAAGCCCGGTCTCAGTGATGTTTTTGAAGTTTTATAGAAGGAAACCAATGTTGAGGTGTCGCTAAAGCAAAAAAAAAAAATTTGCTTCAAAGTCACTAATATGTTTTTTTCAGAAAAAGCCCTTTTTATCAGCTTTTTGTCACAAACTGGCAATTTGTGTGAAACTTGCCTCTATTCAACTGCTGATTACAGAAGAACGAAACAAGCTAGAAACAAAATAATTTTTTCTGATGAAACTAGACAGTCTAATCTTTCAGATTGTCATAGAATAAAATATTTTGTGGCTGTGCCAAAAGCAACACTGTTTGCAGCTATTGTGTACATCACTGTTTCTTATATGCAGCCGCACATTGCCCATCTTTGTCCATAGACTTTCTCACTGGTTAACTTTTATTTCTAAATCTATTCTTGGACTACCCACATATTTATGTTTACACACGTGTTGCAACATCAGTCGAGTATGGAATGAACTCTCAAGACACCATACAGATGCAGGTCCCAAGAATCAGAACTGAACTGGCATTTTCTGCCCCATATACCTGGAATGATGTGCAGAGGGACTAAAAATTGACACATCTTGTAACTCTAGGGGAATTCATGACAATTATACAAAAAAGAGAAATAACATGGCCAGGTCACTCTTGTAAAAGAGGTTTTTAAATCTCAATGAGTTTTTTACCTGGTTAATTAAAGGAAATTGATTATTATAAAACCATGTGATGTTTTAAACATGACCCTTTAAAAGACAACAGGCAAGAAACAGTTTTTATTTCTTCGGTTGATAACCTTGATGTGCCTCCTAAAGCCTGAATATGATTAGTTAAATCATTGTATGAAACAATAATATTCTATTCATGTTTTGTGTACATCTGCAGACGCTCTTGATAAAGGGAAGTCATAGAAATTGACCAGCAACAATGAAAACAACATGTTTTTTTGCAAGGTTTATTGATTTTACGTTGACGAACACGTTGCCATAAATGTGTTTTCTCAGAGCTGACCCTAGTCTTTGGTGTAATTAAATATTAGTTATGTTTATGTTTATACGCTGGTGTTGACTAATTCCATAGAACAAATCAATAATGTAATAATGAAAGGCTTTAAAACCCTAATTTTAGGTCATGCTTATGTTGACTTCTGGACTTCAATGTCTAAATCAGACATAGGCCACTGGCGGCTCATGGGTCACATGTGGCCCTTCGTCTAAGTTTGTGCGGCCCCTAAAAGAAATTCCACATTACAAAAAAATATATTTCTATATGTTGAAAGGAATAAATAGCCCGATATAATACACAAAATAACTCCCAAAACACACAAATTGATGGCAAAATGCAGTACACAAAAGACAGACACAACAACGACTTGAACAAAATGACTACAAAAACACATAAAACAACACATTACAGAGTAGCTCCAAAGACACACAAACTGTCAACAAAATTGCACAAAATGACAGGAAAATACAGAAATCTACAATAAAAAAGAAGAAGATGACAGAATAAATAACAAAAACACATAATGACTCCAAAAACAGACAAAGAGGGAAAAAAAAGATGGCAAATCCATTTTTCCCCTGCTCTGATTGGTCATTATTGTAAATGCTGACATGCATGTTGATAATATGGCCCTTGGATCAGATACGATCACATTTTTGTGGCCCCTGCTGTAATAGAGTTGTCCATCCCTTGTCTAAATTGCTCATAAGCAATGTCTTCCAGGAAACATATTACACCTGATTGCTGTTTACTTTTTGTGTGTGGCTCTGTAAATATGGATATAAACACCTATACTATCTCCTGCTATCTGTGTGTGTTTATGTGGGGGCAGCAATCCTTGCACTGAATGACCTTGTTTCATCCAGCACACACACATTCTCACGCAGATAGAGACACGCAAGCACACAGTCATGCACACAACATACTATCAGGCACACAGACACACGGACGTAGAAACACATCAGCGTGCACGCCCTGAGGCTGAGGACATACTTTGTCATTGGTGCTCATTAACAGCACGGACAATTATAGCGTCTGCGTGTGCAGCTCGTTACTCTGGGATTTTTATTCTTGTCCGTAATTGTGTTGCATGCTACAAAGCCTTTTGCACAAATAGTAAACAATTTGTTGATTAAACCTAAGTCATGATTAATGTAAAACTGGGAAGTGTTAATTAAAAAACAAAATACACCATTGAACCTTTAGCCACATTCATACATTAAATAAAAATATTAAACAGCATGACTAATGGGTTAAAGAAGAAAACAAATCCTAAACTGCACGAGCGCTAATGATAGTAATGATTTATCCATGGGCTTTTAAAGCAGAGACAGAGAAAACATCTAGGAGAGCTTCCTTTATGAAAGCAGCCAATACAGCTGGTGAGTTCCTGCAGAGATGAGCACAGGCAACCAATCAACTCGCTCGTTCTGAGCCTTGGCAACAACGTCCCCTTCAAAGAGAAACAGTGATGTGAGAGTGTTGTGTGCCTGTGTGAATGGGGCGGGGGGGTTTGTCTCAACATCTGTGTGAGTGAAACGTGTGTGTGTGTATGTTGTGTAGCAGTAGTTACTGCCTGGCTCATAAAAATCCACCTTATCTCCTCTCTATACATTCCATGTGAGGAAGCCGTTCCTCTCACACACGCCACCATGTCTGTTTTGATCCATTGTGTAAACTAAGACTAAGGATAAGCTGTTTTTTTTATCCTCGTGAGTGACAGAGTATTTAATGAGCCAATGAATTCATTAATAGGATCTGCTATAAAAACCAGCAAGCGAATGCACACACAGGTGTGCGCCTGCATAAGTGGAATCGAGCACATCTGGCACAAATTGATCGGTGAACACTTCATGTACAGGCAGAGCCACTTCCCGTACAGCAATGAAACACTCGACATCCAACAAACAGCTGATGAGAAGTTCACTTTATGAGGGAGCAAGATCTCTGTCCGCAATACACAGCAGTAAGGTTTCAAATTTGAGCAGCTATACTGCATGAAGTACATTAAAATAAAGAAATTTTAATGATGCAGCGATCTATCATAGATCTGACCAAGTAGCAATGGTATCAAACAAAGGGCTCTCACTGCAGTCTCAGCAGTTTATGTTTCAAGATTGACCTCAATCACCAGATTTTATTTATATGTTTGTCTGATAACAGGATTATGTCAAAAGTAGAGGTTTTGACAAGACTTTAACCAAAGATAGGCCTTACGCCACATGTGCCAAACTCGAAGCCTGGAGGCCAAATGGAGCATCGAATTCGGCCCGCTCAGGAAAGTGAAAAAAAAAGAACTCAGTTTATGACATGACGGCAGTCATTTTTAATCTCAAATTGTTATCAGAAGTAGAATCACTGCACTCACAACCAAATCTGCTAAGGTATTAGAGCTTAAAGCATATTTTATTAGATTATATTGGGGTGACCAAACGTCCTGTTCTCACCTTCTGTCCAAGCTGTCCGTCCTGTTTTTTATAAAGTGATGAAAATGTCCTGATTTTTATAGTTTTTCTTTCGGCCACTAAATTGACCGGCGCTAGGGTGCACTCTGCACCTGCAATTCTGCATGTTTTTCCGCTGTTTTTGTCCTTTTATCCACGTACCCCCTGTGACAATTTGCATACCCCTGGGGGTTACGCATAGCCCACTTTGGGAACCTAGGCCCTAGATCAGGGGTTCTCAAATCGTCTAACCCCGGGACCCCCATTTTGCCTTGGTCATCAAATCGCGACCCACTTTTTTTTTTTTTTAATTCAACCAACCAAAATTTAGTTTTTTCAAAGATAGCTGTTGAAAACACGCATATATAATCTTTTTTAAAACATAAATCTATATATTTAGCTGTGCAACATGCTTTTCACAGCATGCCTATCAAAAGAAAAGTTTCTTTCAAAATAAAATACAAGTCACACATGACAGACATTAAGTTTTTTTTTTTTCTTTTTTGGCCAGCTTTCCGCGACCCACCCAGTAGAGGTCTGCGACCCACTTTTGGGTCCCGACCTACCAGTTGAGAATCGCTGCCCTAGATTATATAGGATAGCCTTTAGCTCTTATGCTAACTATTAGCTTCCTAATACATTTTTGCCAAAGTGATTAGAAAGCTTTAATGTTTTTTTCTTCCTAGTGGACATAGCAATATGAAAATTAAATTTGTGTCTCTTACAAGGCATTTTGTAAACCTGAGGCAAATAGCTAACAAAAGTAGATGCAGCTAACGTCCTCTGGCATTGCTAAAACTGCTAACAGTTATTGCAGCTTTAGGGTAGTGTGTTTTACTCCATTTAGCTATTTGTGTGATGTGCTCTTCTGTCTACAATTTTATTATTTTTCAAAGGTCAAGAAGATGCATTTTGGCTTCAAACAGCTTATAGTAGGAGACAACGGTGAGGGAAAGCCTGATATCTCTTCCCTCCTGTCAACAACCAATGATTCATGCTGTGAGTCAATGTTTCAAAAAGTGGAGATAAAGCCTTAGCCTCCCACGTGTACAGAATTAGCTTCCCGTGTAGATCTCTAGTGTGCATGAAAGCAACGTTTTGGGGGGAATTTAAACAGAAATGCTTCAATGATAAGCGATAATGAGAGAATGGGTTGGAATAATCCCGTTATGACTATAGGACATAAGCAGAGTAAAAAGAAAAAAATGGAAGTACCCTCCTGCTTCAAAAGTTCCACTACCAAAGAAATCAGCATTCACAGGACTCAATGACTATAGACCCGTCGCTATGACGTCTGTGGTCATGAAGTCCTTTGAGAGACTGGTGATGAGTCACCTGAAGGACATCAAAGGACCCTTGCTGGACCACCTGCAGGTTGTCTATCGGGCAATCACACAGGACCTGAAGTGGACCTCCCACATGGACACAATCAGACAGAAGGCACAGCAGAGGATGTACTTCTTGCGTCAGCTGAGGAAGTCCAACTTGCCCCAGGAGCTGCTGGTCATGTTCTACACCACCATCATTCACTCTGTTCTGTGCACCTCCATCGCTGTCTGGTTTGGATCTGCAACCAAACTAGACCGACAAAGACTGCAACGGACAATCAGGACTGCAGAAAAGATCATCGGTGTCAAACTGCCCCCCATCCAGGACTTATAACGTCCAGGGTCAGGAAATGGGCGGGTAACATCACTGCAAACCCCTTCACACAATCTGTTGAAACTCCTCCCCTCTGGCAGGTGTTACAGATCACTGTACTCCAAAACAACCCGTCATAAGAACAGTTTCTTCCCCCATGCTGTTACTCTGATTTACATTAAACAGTCAAAGAGTGTCAGACCTGTTGCTGTGAAATAACCCTGGAACTAAACCGTCCACGGTTAATGTACATATAAGTATATTATTAAATTTAAATGTTCATCTACGCACACTCTTCATTGTAAATACTGAAAAAAAATTACCTCATCTTTACTTTATCCTCCTTTTGCACTATTCACCACTGCACTATTATCCTATTATTATATTATCCTATTTAGTCTTGTACATATTAGTCTTTAATTACCGTTTATTCTTTTTAGTTGATTGTTGTTATTTAATGTTTACATTGTTCAGAGAAAGCACAGTCCACCAAAGTCAAATTCCTTGTGTGTTTAACATACATGGCCAATAAAGATGTTTCTGATTCTGATTCTGAACTGTGTCACTTCACCATTTACACTGTGAAGAAGATTTGTGCAACAGAAGAAGAACCAACCTAAAGTCTCAAAAGTGTTGGACCATTTTCACTGGAAACTTATACGACTACAAATACATTACACAATCTAAAACAAATGAATTCATTTTTTTTGTACAGTTACTGTGTTTTATGGCACTTAAAATAGTTATATATTATGTACATTATAGAAAGTGTCTTTTCGTACGGTTGCCGTACAGACAACCCTCAGTGCTTTTGGTACGTTTACCGAAGTACACGTACATAGCGTCTTAGGGTTAGGTTTAGACTTAGGGTTAGATTATAACCCTATATCGCTACAATTTTTAGGGTTAGGGTTAGGTTTACGGTTAGGTTTAGTCTTAGTCATTTGACCTAAACTGGCCAATGACTGACCTATCATGTGACCTAAACTGGCCAATGAGGGGCGCTGCGTACAGATAGAATGTCGGTATATTGATACGGCAGCCGTATAGATAGCCACTGCCTACATTATATTGAGAATTTTTATTTTTTCGAATAAATTTGGGAAAACTGTATTGAAAACTTTTGACCACTAGGGGAGGGCAACGCTCCCGCAAACTCAGCGTATGCTCTATAGGACACTTGTCAAACTCATGGCCTGGGGGCCAAATCTGGCCTGCTGGAGAAAGTAAAAATGACAGCAAAAACATGAACCATTGTGTAAATGAAACTCAACAATTTTTGCAGGGGATTACAGTCCTGGTGCTTATATCGCAGGATTGCAGACTTTCTTAATCTTATACTGTTGAAAAAAATATTACAAAGTCCTTCTATTTCCCTCAAAATATTACAGAATATTTCCCTTAATTAAATAGAAAGTGGTCAAAAATATCTGGGAAATTTAAACTGAAGATCCTTTTGGGACTGATATCTGTCACTTATTGGTTGAATATTGTCGGTTTCTTACATATTTAGTATTTTATGTATATATAAGTGTAAAATAGGGCCCAATAATTTTGAAACTACTCGCTTTCCCGCATAAAATCTGTGGCCCACTTGTAATCAAACTGCTCCATATTTGGCACCTGAACTAAAAAGAGTGTCACACCCCAACTATAGGATGTCAGAAAGTAGCAGCATTAGTATATGGGAATGATCCCCGCTAACCTGAGCATCATGCGTATCATCCGACGAACCGTTGTCAGGTCTGTGTTTGTCCACCATAGTGGAAACAAGCGTGATGGTGGAAAGGGGAATGGCTGGGAGAAGGAGGGATGCGTCTGGAGTGGGTGGCGGAGGAGGGAAATGTTGGTGTTTTGTACGTGCACTCATCTCTACGTGTTTGAATATGAGTGTGCGGTGACTATGAGTCACACAGTGTGGGGGCTACCAATGCATCTGCGCCCAGCACGACAAATGTGTACCGCTTGACTCTATTTCAAGTCTACAACCACATTCCATATGGTGTCAGCTTGGCACAGTGTGATATGGGCCTCCTCTGATATAGCGCTGAGAGATGAATGGGATGGAGGAAATTCAGTCATCGAATTTATCTTTTTGATGCAACCCATGATTGTGAAGTCATTCTCATCCAGTCAGACTAGTAGTGATGAGAAAGGAGTCAAATCACTCAAGATGAAAGAAATCAAGGGGGTCATTTTTTATTTCCGTGCACAATAAACAGGAATGGAAGATTTCAATCAAATGGGTAAGTGTGGAAAAAAAAAAAATCAATTTCAATAACGTGTATCTCACTGTGGTTTAATTAAATAACATATTAACCCAGAGAATCAACCCTCAGTATCATCAGCCATGCTCAGTTGCAAGTACAGAAGTGATTACTGCCAATAGGAGATATGATCCAACTCATCGCCCCATGGTAAATAACTGCCACCACCTGGTGAAATGTAAAACTACACTCACCTTGACATTACTCTAAAAGTGATGACATTATAAAGACATCAACAGCAATTTAAGCACAACAACAACACAATGCTAAACTGCATCAGGGCTTGTTCGTCAAGAGGATTCACACCATATGTTTCAAGGAACGTAGAATTATCAGTAGACTTTACTGATCAACCTCAGATGAGAACAATGTCACAGAAGCAGCAGCAACGATAAAAGGGCCATTAACTTAAAGAGTACCATTAGCAAAATTATATTTTGAACACCACGGGCTGAGCATTGTCTGTACATACTCATTTCAAGGAGATTCGAAAACTCATTTAAAAAAAAAAAAGATTCATGCAATGTTGATGAATTTGTATACCACCCCTGTCATTTTATTCATGCAAACACTGCATGTTGAATGTTGAACTTACTGACTGAGCAGAAAGAAATTCTAAACGTCTTTGTCTTTTTATCACGTCAAGTGGAAATAATATGTCATTATTATTTCATTGCATAAATGTAAAATTGCATTTAAACACTTGATCTAATTTGAGAAATGCCCCTTTCATGTTTCCCAGATAGCACGTATACGTCTCGCCGATGTCGGCCTCAGATCGTGCGTTGGCATTCTACTCCTAATGCGTCATTTTGTGTGGTTTTTCCCTCCAAATCGGTGATACCACTTATAAAATTGTAGAGCTGTAAAATGACACGTCCATGAAGCTGTTTTTGTGCTGGGGCTCTTTTGGCTCTACTGCTGAAAATACATTCCTGATCATAAACTGTGTCTCTCTTTATTTTGTCCACACATAATAAGCTATTTAGTGGTAGTATATTGTTTTTGTTGTGATATTGCCATATTCCCATCAGATTTAAGTAAATACTCGACTATGGATATGGAGATATTTATACTAAGTGAATGATCCGAGCTAAATAAAGGTTTATATAAGCTGGAGAGAGGCCGAACTTCGACGCTCTCCATAATACGTCTCATTGATGCAACTTCATTCATCGTGCCGACGTCAGTGAGATGTATGTGTGCTATCGGGGTTGTTTCATATTTTGAAACAGTTGATATTATGTGACAAGACTAGTTACGTGTAGCCTTTTCAATAAATTAAAAATTTGAAAACATTATTTTGAATCACATTAAAGATCTAACAAACCAGCTCAGCCTCAAAGAGTTTGTGAAACTGTCACAAAAATGACTGCATATTTTTGTGCTGCAGGGAACAACTTTTTTTGTGCCGATTGGCACAAATTATTTCCATGCTGCTTAAATTTGTGTGTGGGCTGCTGTGGATGAATTGCAAACCAAAGTATGTCAATGGATTTATCAACTTAACCATTACCCTTACTCCAACATGGCCAAATGGTGGCCGGGGCACTACAGTGCAGCCTCCAAAACACACAAAATGCACAAAATGGCAACCGAAGTTCACAGAGAAACAACTAAAACATACAAAAAGTACACAAAATGACTCATTAAACACACAAAACTACCACTTAAACACACACAAAACCACAACACATATACAAAATGCTTCCATCATTCCAGACACACAAAATGCCAACAAAATTGACATAAAGAAATTGACTCCAAAAATGCACAAATCAATGATGACAATTCAGAAATTGACAGAAATATACTCAAAATAAGAAAAAGAACATACAAAATAACAAAAAAAAATTGTGGTTGTGACTTGTGATTATAGTGAAAATCCTGTTTCCTGTTTGTGTGTGCTGGTGTTGGTTGGCTTCTCTGAATACCTGAGGCAGATCTGCAATCAACCAACCTGCTTCTGATCTGTAATCAGCTCCTCGGCTTCAACATCTGCTGACCTGGGATCTGGTGCCAGATCATTTCCACCCTCACCAGTGGTAAATCGTCTGTTTCTTTAGAAACCATACGGGAAATTGTTCTTCTGATGACTCTTAATAGTAAGTATTCCTTCAGTCTGTTTCTCCTACTGCCTCCCATCACCAAGCATCTCTTCAATCTTTGTTCTCGAGCTTTTCACCTCACGGACTCCTCTTGGAATCCCCCTAGATCAGAGAAACAAACCTCTAGCCGCATTCACGAGAATCCTTTAAAATAATGCCCACTGTTTGCCCACTTGTTGCTTTTGGATCCTGCCTGTTTGTTGGTATCAAACCGTAACAAATAACACAAATAATAATGACTTATAAAATACACAAAGCGATAACAAAAATTACCAAAACATTAAATTCAGAAAACCACACAAAAAGTCAACAAAAACCACACAAACCCTTTGTCCTTTCCTGTATTCCTGTTTAGAGTGGTCATAATTTTAAAGCTGACATGAATGTTGATAATGCAGCCCTCGGCAATGACCCAGAATTAAATATTCTAATAAGATGTAGTTATACAAAATAACATCCGATCAAAACACGACTTTGAAAGTCGTGATCGTAATCAGTAACCCTGATACACGTCGTAATCAATAACCATGATACACGTCGTAATCGGTAACCATGATACACGTCGTGATCAGTAACTCTGATGCACGTCGTAATCAGTAACTCTGATGCACGTCGTAATCGGTAACTCTGATGCACGTCGTAATCGGTAACTCTGATGCACGTCGTAATCAGTAACTCTGATGCACGTCGTAAGCAGTAACCCTGATACACGTCGTAATCGGTAACTCTGATACACGTCGTAATCGGTAACCCTGATACACGTCGTAATCGGTAACCCTGATACACGTCGTAATCGGTAACTCTGATACACGTCGTAATCGGTAACCCTGATACACGTCGTAATCGGTAACCCTGATACACGTCGTAATCGGTAACCCTGATACACGTCGTAATCGGTAACCCTGATACACGTCGTAATCGGTAACCCTGATACACGTCGTAATCGGTAACCCTGATACACGTCGTAATCGGTAACCCTGATACACGTCGTAATCGGTAACCATGATACACGTCGTAATCGGTAACCATGATACACGTCGTAATCAGTCACTCTGATACACGTCGTAATCAGTAACCCTGATACACGTCGTAATCAGTAACCCTGATACACGTCGTAATCAGTAACCCTGATACACGTCGTAATCAGTCACCCTGATACATGTAAAGCTATAATCTCAATCGTGGTTTTCTGCTTCCTATATTTCACAGCAGATTGCTCCGGATGTCAGAGACCTGTTACTGACTCCCTTATTCTTCTGTCTGATTGTGGTTCTTCTCATGCTTTTTCACCTACAGTTCAGAGCCCAGGGTGGGGGTACGACCCCACCACATATACTTCCCCATTTGCTGGTCCTGTGATTCCCAACAGCATGATTTCCTGGGCCTTTGTTCTCTTCTGTTCCAAGAATCATTGTCCTCACCTCTCTGTTGACCCCCTTTTACGATGTTGTGTGCGCTTACTTTCACATTTACCAAGTCTAGTTTCCCCAATAATGATTCTACACAAGCATTCAGGTGTACAGAATCTGACAAAACCCAATTGATAGAATGCAGCTTTTGTTAAATAGATAGATTTTCATTTGTAGAAATTGTCATTATTTATTGCAGATGGTATTTGGAAGTGTACCTTGTATATCTTCTCCAACCTTCTCTCACGTGCTTGTAACATGTAGATGAAGTAAGGCTTAGCAAGCGAGTGTGTGCCTGTTCAGATCAGTAGAGTCCCTATGCATTAAACATGGATGATGATTTAAGAGAGTATAAGCGTCACTAATGGTAAGAAAAATCTTTTATACATTTAATGCATGCACTTTATGCACAGAGTTTTGATTTGTGGGGAAAACTTAATATTCGTTCTGGGAATCTGCAGAGAGACATTTATTTTTAAACGCGCAAAGCTTTTATGCAATTTTGCAAATTAGAAATAGATAAAAAATAAAAGTTTAATTTGGATTGTTTTTGTCACATTATTGCTGATTTAAGTAATCCAGACTGTTGCTGGGTTTCCATTACGGATTTTCACAAAATGAAAGTTATATTTCTATTTCTATTCATAATTACGCTGTGAACGTGTTTCCATTGAACGTTGTTTTGGGCAGGTGCCTCGTAACTCATCTCGGGAGACTTTGCAGCAGGAAATTGGATGTTGAGAACCTCCTTATAACTCTCAATATCCCTTTGTTGTTTGCTGTTTAATGTGGCAGTAATATTTTTTAGGTTTAATGCTAAGAAATGTCCCGGTCAGAAGTGTTCATGTGACCATGTACGTCACGCTCTGTGACGTGTATTTGCAGAAAAAGTGTTTCCATGGCGCTTTTGCAACACACTTCAATATCGAAAAGTCTGAAATTCCTCCTCATGAAATGAATTTTTTGCGAATTTCTGGTGTTTCCATTACCAGTTTCTATTGCACTATTTAGATTTTGCACATTTCCGAGGGTAATGGAAACGCAGCTTCTGTTGCTATGGAGAAGTTGCGGCTCAATTTTAAATAAACAGAAAGGAAAACACTAGTCAATATAAACAAATATGCCAGTTGTCTCCGGGGTTAATCGTGCTCCAGCTGTAGAAGGAACGTGCTCGGAAAACCTTTGCAGCGAGCTAATTATTCCAGAGCTCATCTAATACAGGATGATGTTCACTCGAGAGGCTGGAAGCAGAAGATCCTGAGTGACTCTTCAGACGCTTAAATTATCTTGTATATGCAACGTTTTCCACTGGTTACATTTAAAGCAGCGAATCCTCTCGAGGAACTCCCAATGCACTGCAATCGCTGTGCAGCAGCATAATGGTACTCCGTATGTTGAAAGAGTATGAGATAAATTGTCCTCTTGATCTACTGTTTGGATGAGGGCAGCCATTGTGAGCCGCAGCCATTTTATCAGTCACAACAGTACGAGCCCTGTGGCATCTCGACAATGGAGGGCACAAAACTCCCTCGAGGTGACAAAGTACTGTTAATCTGCTCGTCCGTTTTTCATTTTGATAGTTAATGTATAAACGCTTTGCTCCGGGGGAACAGAGGCAGCGGAAAAAGAGATCTCAAGTGAACAAGACTAGTGTGTTTGTGGATTGCTTTCATCCAGAGGTGACAAAAGTACTTTAGTCTTTAGTCAAGTAAACATATAGATAGTTGAGTAAAAATTGACTCCCTTACTTGTGTAAAAGTAAAAAAACATAAATGCTACTAAACGTACTTGACCCTCAAAGCATCTGTGACCAAGAAGGACATTTTGAGTGTCATTGTAAAAGCTAGCTGTATGAAATTTTGCCACTATTGTTTTTACATTTGTATTTGCTTAATTCCAAAGTCCTGTGTACTGGAACTTTATAGAAGAGGAGATATGCATCATACTGACACTTAGTAACCTTGTGACCAAATTTTGCCCCATTGACTCCCATTGTAACCACATAATTTTCATATACTGTAATCATGGCATATCATAATGCTTTTTCAATAATACGCTTCTAATCATACCTAGCCTCTACCTTCAAAATAAAGGGAAAATATGGTGTACATGTAATGACCCGCTATCAACTGCTTACATTTTAGGAAAATTTCAGTAAGTCCTTGGATTTTGTATTTTTGCAAAATATACAAGGTGTACAAGTGTTTTATTTTTTCTTTAAAGCTGCCCTTGTGCCAAAAATATGAATGCATTAAATTAAATTCTGCTATCAATTAATGGAATGGTCAAGGCTGTAATATTTTCATCACAAATATTTAACTTTGTCCCTCATTTTTGGTAATACTGCATATTTAGTGTTTTTCCTGCTGGAAAAAATAGAGGTTCTCATAATAAAAAGTCAACAGAAACATAAAAAGGGTTTGAAATATATTATAATACACTTTATATCTATGGATAGGTCTGAAGTAGTTGGGAAAAAAATGTGATGTGGTGGAAGTAAAAAAGTAAATAAATGAATGTACATTTTTATTGCACCTTATGAGACGTTTGTGTACACAAGGTGAATGTAAATTCAAAGGAGTGCACAATGGTTGTCACTTCAATAATAATGCAAGGTTTTTATACCAGAAAATTCCATATCTTTTATTTTTTAAGAACTTGTAGAACACTTTTACATGGAAACACGTTAAATCTGTTACCTTTGAACACCTGGAGAATTTAGCACTCATAATAAATAAAATTTGTAAATCAAATGCTTCAAGAAAAAAAATGCAAATGCTCAAAACAACCCAGAGCAGCTTTGATTTAACATTTTTAGGAACTTGAAATGAACCATAAAACTAAGGGACCTGCCTAACAGTAAAAAGCTCAAACAACCACATTTTTCATTTAGCCTCAAGAGAATCACGTCTTTTTACGTTGTAGCATCATCTTCAAAGGTCTTTAAAGTAACGAGCTTCTTTTTCAAATGCAAAGAGTAGAAAGTACAGATATTTGTTGAAAAAAAGTAAGAAGTAAAAGAAAAAAGTCGCCAAAAAAACAAATACTTAAGTAAAGCACAGATAACCAAAAAACTACTTAAAGCTGATATCCGGAGTTTCTGAGAAACGTCTCGATGTCCCGCCCTAAACAGCCTCACTTCCTCCCACTGCCTCGCCCAATCTATCAGGAGCCACGCCTCTACTTTTCTGCACGCGCATCGCGGAACATATAGGTCTATGGGTCAGGTAAGAGCCAAAATCATATTTACCTGTGATGCGTGGCCTTGTTTCCCAAAGTGGGGTACGCAAATTGTCATGGGGGGTATGTGAATAGAAATTTTAAAAAAAAACATTGATTAATGTACCCAAGTTTGTGCTTTACAGGACGTATAAATCATACATAAAGTATTTCAAATTTCATTAATTTTGTGATCAATTTTTATTTAATTTGTGGAAATTGTGTTAAATAATTGCATGAAAATTGACCTTTTTGAACAATTTAAAATGACTGCAGTCATGGGAAAAATGTTATTCTCCAGTTATTGTGGAATATACATTGAATTTGTGTATTTAGATATCTGCGATATCCTAGCTGATTTATCTACAACTGAATTATTTGGTAATCTGAACAAGAATTTGTGTTTTTTTTTCTGTCTTTTATACTTTCTTGATGGTCTAAAGGGCCAGATTTGTGCTGTAAGGCTACATTGTGTATAACATTACATTATTATGTTTTTAAATGTGCTGGAGTAGGGGGTACATGGCTTCAGGTTAAACGTCTGAAGGGGTACGGGACTGTGAAAAGTTTGGGAACCACTGCATTAATGTATATGAATAACCACCGGCAGTAGACGCATAGTAAAAGACTAGTTAGGTGTTTATTCGCATTCCAAAAAAATCATATTAACCATAGCATTCTCAGAAACTCTGGATATCAGCTTCAAGTACAGTACACAATAAAGTACTTGTAGTTTGTTACTTGTCACCTCTGCTGTCATCGTCACACGGTGGAAGAAAAACAGGCTGATCTATAGTTGGTGACATAGAAACAGCTGCTGATGCGCCAGAAGCACACAAGTGGAATAAGCACATTAACCTGGTTAACTATTAAAAAGCATCCATCTGGAGGGCTCGAGTGTGTGCGTGCGTGCGTGCAATTGTGTGTGTGTGTGTGTGTGTGTAAACTGCCCAATCTCTGGTTTTGTATATGTAGTATGCCACACATGCTGCACATCGGTCCCGCTTCAGGCTTGTTTTCCTACCCATGAGTGGGATGATGAATGGTCTGCTCAACTCACTGAAGGATGTCTGACCAATAACGACATTGAATGACTCACACCTTTCAATACTTAAGGTCAATCCAGTATGTAAGGCATATACAGTACATACAAGCAATGTATAGAAAGGTAAAGATAACTATAGAGGATTTCAAGGCATAGTGACTATAAGCTTGCATTGTTTTGGTTACGTTGTACATAAATAAGAGTAACTGCCATTTTTTAATTGTAAAATGTTCCTCTTATTATGAGCCTGTGGTGAGAGGGTTACATATACATGTTGAGTGCATTAATAAACTATAACCTCTAGAGCAGGGGTTCTCAAACTTGGGGTGCGAGACACTGGGAGGGGGTCGCCAGATGCCTTTAAGAAACTAGGGATATTTTCTAAACAATTTGAGCCAATATTTTTACCCTTTTTCTGCAACTACACCAAACTTGCCACATTTTAACCTCTTTTCATCACTTTTTCGTGCCATATTTTTGCTCCTTTTAATGTATTTTTGCAACATTACTCCCATTTCTGCCACTTTTTTGGCTTTTATAAACTCTTTTCACCACTGTTCCTTCCTAATGTCACTCATGTTGACCCATTATTGTCACTTTTAACCTCTTTTCACCATATTTCAGGCTTATTTTGGCCAATTTCACCACATTCACGATTTGTCTCACCCATTATCTGCCAGTTTAAACAAATTGTTCCTACTTTTTTCGCCCACTTTTAATCCAATACTGACCCTTTGAACCAATTTCTGTGGTTTTAAAATCACATTTCACCACCTTTTCTACCATTTTTGGTCACTTTTAACCCATTTTATTTCTGATTAAAACACGGATTTACATCTTTAAGATGACTATATACTATGGCCCAAATAATAATAAACTTCCTGGATAACAGTGGATATTATTCAGATAAATAAATAAATGTGGTTATCACAGATTCATAGAACAAAGGACCATCATTTTGCTGACTTTATGGATGGACCCCAAAAATATCTCCTCTTTATTCCCCCTTATAGATGGCCCTGTCTCCACATGACTGTTCTTCATTGTTCATGTCTGTGTTCAAACAGGGTCCCCACGGTCATGAAATTCCTGGAAAAGTTGCGGAATTTGAAAAAACAATTTTCCAGTCTTGAAAAATCATGGAATATTTTAACAGTTTTGGAAAAGTTTTGGAAATGTAGCCTATATTAATTTAATGTTTCAAGTATGTTAAACCCCAAAGATGTTAAGCGTCACCTCAAAATGAAAGTGCTGCATTTCAGCAGCATCATTGAGCGGGAATCACGAGATCTCACAGATGAACACAAATTCACTCTCCGCCTCATTTATTAAACTGTGCATAGGTAAGATCACTTCAGCTGGTGTACGCTAAAAACCAGGAAATGCATACGCAAAAAAAGATCTTAGTGCTTCAGAACTGAGTCATGGACATTTGGTAAAATATTCTGGAAAAAATTGGAAAAATCATTGTGAAGAAAGCGTGGGAACCCTGGTTGAACCACCTTCAAGTACAGTGGGGGTCCCCGATCTCTGGAACCTTTATTTTGGGGGTCGTGGGCTGAAAAGGATGAGAACCACTGATCTAGAGAATCATATAATCGTATCACATTCCTTGTCCTTGTAATTGATCAAATCTAATCCTGCTGCAGACTGATTTTTTTATTCAGTTGAGAACCAAGATAAACCAATCAAAAGTCTAGGTTTATCTAATAATTTGTTCAAAACTACGTTTCATGATATTTTTATTCCAAAAAAAACACACAATCAGTTTAGTTTCCTAAATAGATTCCAAATATTGGTGTTAAAGGGTAATTGTATGAACAAAGGATTAAATAACTTTCCAAGTAAGATCCGAGTGAATACTGAACATAATGCGGTCTCACCAGGGGATCACAAACACAGCTTTATTTGAGCAGCTTGGCATAAACAACATGTGTGAGCTTTCTCACAGAATATACAACCCTAAAGATGGTATTTGATTTACGTGACTTTAGTATTTCTTCTATCTCAGTGCAGCCAAAGACTGCCATTACATGGTTTTCACTATCAAAGTTCATATGCTGAACGCTTTTCTTTAGAAAAATGTTAAAAACAACTTCCTCCGAGGACCTGGACAAGGATTGTGGAAAAGTGCTTGAATAAAAAGGGAGACAAACTGTATCTGGCTGTGATGATAGAAGACTCCCACAGTGTGCAATGCATTTCTGCTGGAGGCGAGAACAGCTGCTACCAGCATGAAACAAGCCATTAAGGTAGAGCTGTGGTTTAGCATTAAGATTCCCAGTATGGTTCCCAAACTGTGGGCTGTGCCACCATGACTGAGTTGGGGGTAAATTATACCCTTTAAGTTGCAATATGGTGAATGAGAAATCTGACTTTTGACAATGTAAACAAAAGGCTATAAAACAGATTAGCATATTGCTACATTATAACCAAAGAAAGTCCTTTGCAAACAAAAGTTATACTAACATGTTGGAAAAATAGTTTCCCCCTCCTATTAGGGTTGCAAAGGGGCGGACATTTTTTTGGAGTTTTCAAAAACATTTTAGATGATGCTAGAATATATTTTTTAAACTATATTTAAAGGTGCAGTCGGCCACTCTCAGATCCCTCCCTCCCCCTCCTTCCCCGCTGACGTCTTGCCCTGCCACTTTCCAAAGTCCCTCTCTCAGAGGAGCTAACAAGCTAACGTTAGTCCGACAGCAACATCACAGTAATATAACATGCTCTGTTAAAAACATATTACTGCAGCGCTTCTCTCTCTCTGTGCACACACCTCAGCAGCAGCAACAACACAGTGTCACTTACAGCAGCCTACACAGAGGCTGCTGCGCACATATGAACAACACATGCACTACAGAGTTCTAGTGTAACAATTACAGATCAAACATAATGTAAATCAAGCAGCAGTAATTACCTTTCAAGCATAAAAGTCACCAATTCCATCTTCTACTCCTCCAGACCATACACTGTAAAAAAAAAAAAGATGACGCTCCCCGCCCGGGAAAGGGGCGGGGCCTGTGAGCAACACCTGTCAGACACTCCAGTATGGGGGCTATATAAAATAATTGTTTATGTTTCTTTAATGGTGTTTTATGATCTTGATTTTGTTAGATGGCTAAATGCTTGTTCATGTGGATCTTGTTGGGTTTTTTCTTTCTTATTATGAATTTTATATTTTCATAAGCACATTGAGATGACTTTGTTGTAAATTATTTTATACAAATAAAGTTGATTTGAATTGAATTAACACTTGCCAGCAGAAACATATTTCATATGTCATTAGTGGTCTCGATTTGCAACGTGCCTACCCAACCCTTGTGGTCATGGCACGTCACTGCGCATATACAATCTCAGTACGATGTGACCATGACACTGCTCGCAATGCATCATGGGGCAGTTGAGTATGACTAGTGTGCCCACCATGCATACTTCAAAAATGTCCCGGTATACATTTGGGTAATTCTCACGTACTCAGTCTTTCCATACTGTCTAATGTAAATTACATACTCCTTTAGATGTTAGAGTTAGTACATTAGTTTGCAATTTTTAACACAGCCCTTGTTGACTTTACACAAACTTATGCTCCATGTGTTTTTCTCCTTTTCTGGTGTATTTAATAGCAACAACACAGCGCCATACACAGGCCTGGAGGAGTTACTACTGCGTTTGTCATTTTTGTTCTGTGTGAATGCAGAACATTTCAGAAATGAACAAACATCTCGTGGGTTCAGAAGTCTACGCGTAAAGGAAAAAAGTTAACTCGCCTCTGAAGTTCCCATGTGCTGAAAACAAAAGAACCTCAGAGAAACAAAACCATAATTCATCCAACACTAACAAAGTCTTTAAATGATGGCCTGTGTTTTTGACTTATATTTGACCAATGGAATTGAAGTGGAGTGAAAAGTCCTGACTTGGTAAAAAGTAAAAATCCATAAAAGCTTAAGCTTGCTTCATGCTTTTTTTGCTTCTCCCCAGAGTCGGTATAGATTCACCTGACAAATGACACTGCAGAGTGTGAGACCATTGCTGGTTTGACTCCAAAGTGAGAATCCCACAATATTGATGGGACCATTCGTCGCTTTGTGACATTTAACTTTATCATTGGCATTTACTTTTGTTGTGAGCTAATTTCACAGCTCTTTAAATGAGGTCTCCTTTGTGTTGGCCCTGGTAGAAAGAACACAGTGTGGTAAACTGTTTGTCAGACCTCCATTACGTCCTGTCGTCCTCTCCCATTTTACCTCAGACAAACTATAGAGGGGCGCGCACAGGATACGCTACAAAGGCTCTTTGTTTTAATGACACTGTCACTTTCACTGCAAGATCCCTCCCTTTGATAAGTCAGGTTCATTCTGGATCAGGCCTTTTCTCTGAGTCACCTTCACTCAGTAGCCAGGGGGAAACAAAAAAAAAAAAAACCATCAGATTTCTATCCTTTACTTTTTTGCGCAGGATGTTAAAAACAAAAAAGAAACTCACCTTTGTATAACTTTGTTCTAGGCAACAGTGGAATGCTTGTGCATTGACTGAGTAATGGAGATTTCAATGTTATCAAGTGTCAGAAGTAGATCTTGACTTGATTACATTAAAAACCAAACTGTCTGGAGTGTAACAATTGATTTTCTGTGCAATGATCAAAGTGTGAAAAAAGCAGCACAGGCCTGGAAACTTAAACAGACTGGGTCATAAAAGAAAGCTGTGCTATAGCTACGTGGTGGTGAGCAGAGCGTCTTGGTTGCCTATGATAGGTTGATTTGAATTTCTTTGAATAAACAATACTTCTGTAAAATATGGTTGCTAACTGTAAGATTTAAAAAGATTTATTTTACTAGTGAATGTGAACTGAAAAGGTTTCAAGTAGCTTTGTTTAATTAAGATTTAATAAAAACAAAAATTGGTAACACTTTTATATATTTTTATATACAAGACTGACATTATACTGTCATTATCATGACATGTGTCATTAGTGTGAATAAGGTGTCATTAAGTGTCGTTCGTTTCCCTACCTAACCCAAAAAAAATGCCAACATAGCTCGAAAGTGTCTAATTGTAAGGTTGCCGTACAGACAGCCCCCAGTGCTATTGGTACGGTTACTGAAGTACAAGTACGTAGCATCTTAGGATTAGGTTTAGTCTTCTTCACGTGACCTAAACTGGCCAATGAGGGGCGCTGCGTACAGATAGAATGTTGGTATATTGATACGGCAACCGTACGGATAGCCACTGCCTTTAGCAAACAACACTTGACTGCCATATTCATGCTAACAGCTTTATGTATAATACTTTTAAATATTTCACATATTTGCCAATAGTTACTGGAAGCAAACACTTTGGCATTAGGGTACAGCAGACATCGGTATGTGGCAGCCCTCGATAGACCTGAGCAATTTATCAAGATTTCCATTTTAACGATATAGCAAATTAGAATATAGCCTATATTTTTTACTACAGAGCTCATTTTGTATTAAAATACTTGTTTTAGGAGTTGCTGTAACACGTTTTGAAAGGCACATGTCGTCTCTTTAAAGAGAAAAAGCCAAAAGTGGCACATATTGTGCTGCAGTTTGTTAATAGCTGGGCCTGTGTGGCATTTTTCATCAGCAGTTTAAACCCAGAATTGTCTTTCTGATAAGATGTTTAGAGTTAAAAAAAAAAAAAAAAATTGAGATTTCACATATCACCAATGTGATAAAGAGATTAATTTTGGTCCATATCGCACAGCTCTAGGGCAAATTTTATTGCAGCCCAGGAAACAAATTGTTAGACAGTGTGACTTAAACTTAGATTATGAAACCCAACACCATTACCAAAAATGACAAAATTGCACAAATTGACAGAACATGACACTTTATTTCTATTTTTTTTTTTTTTTTTTTTTTTAAACAAAACTTTTAGTTCTCTTAATTATTCATTATTCTAAATGCAGACATGAATGTTGATAATTTGGCCTTTGGAACAATCAATCACATGTTGTGGCCCGTACTGTGATAGCAGTTTCTCATTTTTTTGGGCTACACAATAACACTGCCACCTGCAGGGCATTGAAAGCATTGCATTTGTGTATGTGTCACTTTTGGAGCAAAAATGTTTCCTTGTTTTCTTTACAAATATACAGATATTACACATGAAGAAATAAACCAGAAGATAGTTTGCTGCAAGTTTAGTGTTTATTTATTCCTCTGTACCCTTTAGATTACACACCACAGTGTAACAGTGCCCATGGCCCAACATAAATAATGGAAAGACTTCATAAAGCCATTTAACATAAAGAGTTGGTCACGAGCAACGGCCTTACTTTGAAGTTCATGGAAAATTATGATGCTCCTAAATTAATAATTTGCAATGTTTGAAACAAATCCATATTAACTTAAGCAAATATACACAAAATATGTACACTGTTTTCTATAGATATACAACATTACACCACTCTGAATACTCACCAGTACGGTTAATATTTACATTAAATAGTGATAAACCTATAGCCAATTTAAAAGGTGCAGAAATTAGGGATGAAATGACACTATTTCAGGTTTACAGAAGGTGAGCGTTAGTACTAACAGTGACAATTCCTCTAAAAGCATGTTAAAAAGTAATGTAGACAAATGGAATAGAAGAGGGGAAAAAAAGGCCCAAAAACTATTAAAACTCTCCCACATCCACCCTCTTGTCTCTGAACTTGTTCCTGGCCTTGGTCCGAGCCTTGAATGCAGCAGAGTTATGCAGATGCTGTAGGAGAGAGCGCTTTATAATCTCTAATCACATTGATTTAATTTGAATTAATAGAAATAAATTCCCTCTGTTGGTGAACACTTACCCTTTCAAAGCGAGAGATTTTCATGGCTTTCATTGTGGCCGAGTCAACCAGTATTGGTGGTCCCAGTTCAAAGACATCTCTGATGAATTCATTAGCCTGGTCGGAGAAAATAATTATTAAAAATAAAAAAATATATATATGTATAGGTTGGGGTCATTTATATTTTAAAATTACGTCTTGAATTATAACTCAATTATGATTAGTCACCTGTGTTTTTTCCAATTAAAATTAAATTATCATTTTTCCCCAGAAAGTAAATTACAATTACGTTCTTCATTACTAAAGTTCAATTACAATTAATCACAATTACTGAGCCTTTATTAAATAAACCCATAAAATGTATTTTTCCTCTTGTGTTTGCATATCTTATGATAAAGGGTCAGTTTTGACCAATGTTTTAATATTTTTTAGTGTAGATTAAAGATAAATTGTAAAATTATCCTTAAGAGAACTGACATGTAAGTGACAGTTTTTATAGAATGTTCATGCCAATTACTATTACAGTCAATTAACTGAACTCAATTACAGCAATATATTTTTTTTAAATGCAATTAAATCACAATTGTAATTAATTGCCAATTACAATATAATTGACCCCAACCCTGTAATTGATCTTTTAGTTTACCACAAGTTCTGCTCAGACGTACTGAGTTTTATAAAGAACAAAGAAAGGTCTCACCTGTAGGTGGAAGTTCATCCCAGAACCAACAAACTCTCTGAAAGTGTCGTACGTCCTCTTCCTGACCCAGCTGTCAATATTCATGCGCTCCGTTCCAAAGCGAATGGTCTCAGATTGAAATTCTCCTTCCTATGGAAACACAGACAAAGAATTCAGCAATGATAGCAAATGTCGAGCCTGAATGTAAATAATAATCATGGCAGGTGAGAAACGACTGCTCTGCTGAAAGATCATCACTCACCTCCACAGCCTTGAGCACGTCTCTGAAAACCGAGCGCTGCTTCCTCTTATCAGTCTTGGCTCTGTGTTTGTTACAGTCTGTGGCCAGAGCACTCAGCTTGTCGCACAGCTCGTCTAATTCATCAAAGTCAAACTCCTGAAGCAATGTAGAAGAATACGTAACCATGGTTACTAAAGGATGCACTGCAGTCAGATCAAATATGAATAGGGATGTAATAATATATCTTAAATCGACTGAAACTTGATGCAAATGAGAACGGCTTAAAATCAATACAGCACTGTATGGGCATTGATACTGTTATTAAACAATAGGGGGAAATATTAGTTAAAAAAATTGACAATCAAATTGAGGAGTTAAATGCATCATTACATCCCAATCTTAAATCTTAGTTTTTTTTTTTCTTTTAAAATTGGGATTTGAATTAAATCATTTGTGATCTGAGTTTAAAAAAACAACAAATCCTTCAATTGATCTTATTGAATAATTCCAAAATCGATTCATCGGTGCTGGAATCGATTTATTATTATTTTTTACTCTGACCCCAGTAGTCTCTCACTACAGGCTGGCATTAGCAACAACTACTGTGCCTGTGCAACGCAAAGTGCATTCAAACATGATGGATGCAGAGGAAGCTCTGCTGGCTAAGACACCCCAACGTAAGTCTGAAGTTTGGAACCATCTTATTATTATCCAAGTAAAATTTGAAAGATCAATCAATACCGAATCAAAATCGAATCACGATTAGTCGATTAAAAACCTGATTTAAACGGAATTGAATCAGGAAACTGGCCATGAACGTCTCAACGACTGAACTTACAGGATTCATGTCTCTTGCCAACTCAAAGAGCAAAGCGATCGTCTCCCCTGCTGCAATCCTCATGTTGACGTCGTCACTCTCCAGCAGCCGTGGCAGTTTGGGCAGATGTCTGCAAAAAGAACACGTGCACATTATTAATACCTGCAGATTCCACCATCAGGAGTCTGAACCTCTGCTCCACAGACACAGACAGACTCACTTCCTCAGGATGTCACTGAGCTGGTTAGAGGTGCAGATGGTGAGCAGCAGAGCCCAGGACAGCAGAGCGTTGGTGTGGAGCTGGCTGGTCGGGGGACTGATGGATGGACACGTGCCGTCCGCCCGAGCGTAGGAGCGCGTGAACAGGTTCTCAAAGCACTCCATGGTGGCGTGCACGTCCTGCAGCAGGAAGAAGCAGAGGGTCATGTTGAGGATGAAATTCCTTAGTCATTATATAAACAAACACTAACGGTAAAAGCACAATGATTCATACATCATAGGCTGAGCAGTCAGCACTGATGACGGATCGTAAAACTAAAGACCTATTGTCAGAGGTTTTTTTTTTTTTTTTTTTTTTTAAATAGAGAGCGTCAAACCTACGTCAGATATCCTCTTATCCAGATATTCAGTTATCTGGATAAGTGTAATGTTACCATGATCAAGATATTTCTAATTAATAAAGGCTATCTGCATTAATAACAATACAGTATGTCCAAATGTATGTGCATCCCCTAGATCCAATTTTGATGAAACCATGGGATCATTAAGGAACCAACCTGAAATAAGAGTGGAACTTTATGAAGTGCATTCAATTACATGGCATGGTATAAGGGACATGTGTCAAACTCAAGGCCCGGGGGCCAAATCTGGCCCTTTGGACCGTCCTACTCAGCCCACAGGAGAAAGTGATAAAGATAGAAAAAACAAATTATCTAATTTACCAAATAATTCAGTTGTAGAAATCTCAGCCCATCTAAATACAAAAATGTATTGAAGCTCCACAATGTTTGCAGGACAGCAATTTGCCCATGCTTTTATCACATGACTGCAGTCATTTTAATTCTCAAATAACTTTTCCTGACATTATTTCCCCAATTTAAAAAAAAAAAAAAAAAATTGTCACAATCAATAAAATGTAAAAGAAAATTGTGTAGGAATTGATGTCTGTCACTTATGCCTGATAATTTATATGTCATGTAAACTTAGGAACAATAATGTTGAAATCCTTTGTTTTCCCACCCAAGAACTGTGTCCCACTGAAGATCAAACTACTTCATCTTTGGTTCAAATTATAACTACTACTTTAGATTTAATCCAGCTAACAGACAGACAAATGCCTGTGAAAATATCACCACCTTGGCAGAGATAAAAAGTGACAAATGTATTTTACAGAGAAACTGCAACAGTGTCTCACTAAACAAATACGTCTCGGAAAAAGAGGAAATGCTTACCAAAATATCATCTTCTGCTACTAATGTGCACAGACCCAGACTTGTTGCCACCTATGAGGAAAAATAAAACACATTAACTCACAGTCAGTGCAGCAGGTTTGGTATAGTGTAGAAATGCACAATTTCTTAGACAAAAATGACAAACATTACACAATGAACCAATGCTTACAGCCTGTCTGGCCTGGATGTTGGCTGATCCGTCTGCCAGGATGTTTTTAAAGATGGGTTTCAAACTCTTAAACACCTCCTCACTCTCGATTCCCGAGCCCAGCTGGATACACAGTAAACAGGCTAAAGAAGCTGCTGCGCGCTGCTCCTCCCCTTTTCCTAAGCACAAGAAAGGAAAGCATTAGATCGCTCATAGAATTACACATCTGATATTAAATAAATCATTTAACAAATGCACCATTGGGCTGAACATAAGACATTTGTATGAGCACAAACGCAGACTAAGCACCTTTCTTCAGGCAGCGTTCGATGCTGTCCGTAATGGTCATCCTTCTCTCCGAGATGAACTCGTACAGGATCCGTGTGGCCATGGCCCCCTTCAGCCCATCCAGCGCCCCCTGCCTGGTCTTAGCACTGGGGACAGAAGCAGAAAAATGTACTTTAGACTGGAAAGAGAAACACATCCTTGTCAAAAACAGAGGATGTTTTTCCAAGCCAAAACTGGAGCTCTATTAAACCGAAGTAAAACATTGCAATTATATTGCACACAACCTTTGTAAAATCAATAAATAATTAGTGATTAAAGTAGACTATTGATCGCACATTACATCTGATCAAAAGTATACATTTGTCACGTTGAATAAAATCAAACCAGTTGAATCTGTAAGTGGAACTTTCAGTTGATGTTTGTTCTTTGTGCATCTAACTTGTGTTTGTTTCAGAAAAAGTCAGTGAGCCAAGTATTTTAAACACACGTGTCACTATGATTGCATAATACTGTATGCAGGGGTGAAAGTAATGGATTACAAGTACTCGCGTTACTGTAATAGAGTTGCTTTTATGGGTACTTTTACTTTTGAGTATATTTCTAAATCAGTAAATGAACTTAAGTATGTTTTAAAAGAAGAAGTAATGTAATTTTCTACACCCAACCATTACTTGAGCAAATGTTTTTTTTCATTCCCGTTTCGTGGTCTCTTCATAAACTGCACATTGAACATCATCCATGTTCTTAGTTGTGCCATTTCTGAGAAACTCCCAGCCACTTTCTTGGGTTCGGGTTGGGGTTTTTTACCCATATGGTACATTTAGCATTGCATTTTTTTGTTATTTTATTTTGAATTTAATATATTGATGTCATTTAATTAGAAAAAAATATTGTACTTTTGACAAACCTTTTATTTTATACAGATGCCTTTGTGGAAAATATACTAAACTTCAATTTTGCAAAAATGCTCTTTCTTTATAAGTTTATACATGAGATGTTTAATGTATGTAAGGGAACCGTGGCAAGGTTTATTACCAACAAAAATACACGTGGGGGGTGAAAGTAACTAGTAACTTTTACTGAGTACTATTCAATTGAGCTACTTTTTACTTTTACTTGAGTATTTTATGTAGGACTTGTACTTGAATACAATATCAATCAAGCAACAGTACTTTTACTTCAGTAGGATAAATCAGTAATCTTTACACCTCTAAATGCATGCGTTTGTAACGTGCTGATGTAATCAGGCTGGACTTTCACCTCTTATCGACTGTACTGTCTATGAACCCTTTAAGCTTGTACTGGAAATCCTCCTGGGCTGCGTCCTCATTGGCCTCTCCACCTAAAAACATAGAGCAAGTGTTTTTTTTTGTAAAAAGCTAGAATGTGTGAATCTCTACGCATTCAAGGATATAAATTGTATGACAATAGTCCTACCTTCATCTGCCACACTGGCAGTGTCACTGAAGCTGCTGCAATGACTGAGGGTCTCCACAGAGGCGTCCTCATCACTGAAAGGCTGCATGCCTCCATGCTGGGCCCCTGGCAAAAAAAATTAAATTAAATTAAACAGTGACAAGACTAGTTGATATGACTCCACCTTATCAATCTTAAACCAAGGTCTGTGTGTGTCTATTATGCAACCCTGGCTCCACATCACACAGGTACAGAGTTATCTAACCAGCCATGTGTCATTTCCTCACTTTAAAACTACACTTCAAGCATCCCTTGGGGGGAAAGTGCTGAGTCAGAGTCGAGGGCAGCTTGTGCTTTGTGTAAATAAGACACGCGTACACTCAGGTTTGAGGGACACAGGTCACAAAAAGCATATCACAATGACATAACAGACTGTCCAACACCTGTTACTGTCGCACGTATGGATCAAGGGCTGGAAACAGAAGGGAAGTGAAGCAGCTCAGAAATCTCGGGCCAACGTCTAACAGATCCTCATAACATGATTGTATTCTTAATGTCTGTGTGTTATAATTCATACACGAATGAGCTTCAATAGCATGAATCAGACGACCTCAGCACACTGGAAAAGCATGTAATATTTTTAACTCAGGAATAGTGATAGCCGATACATTGGCCGATTTTTGCGTATTTACACGTATCGGCATCGGCCGATGCGAGCTGCTGCGTTTGCCGCTCCGCATTAGTTACAGAGAGCAAAAATATTTGTACTTGTTCTACATCACTCGTTTTTTATATTTGTTAAATATGTTTTACTTGTCGTTCTACCTCACCTTTGTTATTTTCAATAAAAATAAATTAAAAATAAAAAAATCTGTATCAGCATTGGCCCTAAAAATCCATATCTGTCTGACCCTACGCAGGAATATGAAAAATATGCATCAAGACTTGAAATAAATAAAATGTTTACTGCAAGACCTGTGCACATTGCTATAACTGTGCTGCTGTTTGTTCCCATAACAGCAGCACAAAATGAAAACAAACTTTAAATTAATGTTCATTTTTTTCTCAAATCCTGCCCTATGCGCCTTTAAAAAAAAAAATACTTTAAAAAATAAAAACATCACCTTATGTAGAAGATAAATTTTATTTTTATACTGATAATAGAAAAAGTGTGTATCCTAAACCCTGTGCAGCATCTGTAGAATAGTTCACTTTATTCCAACAATGGAAACTATATTCAAACACAGAAATACTCCTCAAAACCCACCTGTTCAAACTTATTTTTCCTTGACCTTTTTATTGTTAATTCTTTGTAAAGCAGCTTTGACGACTAAGAGATTATACTTATTATTATAAGTAAACAAATAATCAAATAATTTGGTTTTTTTCTCATTATTATTTAGTTTAGTCAACACTTTTAACAGGCTCTAGTTAGTTACACTTCATAACCTAGAATAAAGCCATGCTGGGAATCCACACAACACATGGTGACGTGGATTCCCTGAACAACTGATTTCTGAGAACTAGTGTTATGGGTAATCTGATTTCTTTGTAATCTGGTGACAAGTTGCCATAAGTAACGCCATTTAAAGGCAAAT
Source organism: Gouania willdenowi (assembly GCF_900634775.1). NCBI lineage: Eukaryota > Metazoa > Chordata > Actinopteri > Blenniiformes > Gobiesocidae > Gouania > Gouania willdenowi. The sequence goes on from NC_041049.1 coordinate 15,892,756, forward strand.
TGTCTTCTTGCGCGTCAATTGAAATAAATGTTGTGAGAACAAACAGTTACAACTATTACTGTCTCAGAGTTGCTGCGGTAGTTGTTAAACGGGTTTGTTTATCACGTAACGCACACGCACACAAAATGACGTCACAAATGAAAAAAGTGTCTCCTAATTAAACATAAATTACAGTTTTGCTAACGTGATGGAAATACAAAAACAAACAGAATTGAAAACGTTTTCATGAAGGGTAAACCCGGAAGTCGGTAACCAGATATCTAGGAAACAAGAGCATTCATAACACGGGGCACCGCCTCATCAAAAGCCTACCGCACGTAGTCCAAGATGTCCCACTCGCGTTATTAAGTGATAATCATTTTCTCCGTTACACATTTCATAAATACTTATTCTGTTATTAAAATCTGGTTAAAGTTCATCCCAATTCAACCTACAGAAAAGCGACCTCAGGACACAGACCGCCATTACTCACCGAATAAAAGGCACGTTTCAACAGCACAGATAAGATAGCATATTCAGGTCTGAATTATGTAAAATTTAGTGAGCTAGTGTTTGTTTCGTGCTCGGATCGACGGTGCATGCTAAGGTTAGCCCCTGGAACGGCACATTTTAAACACGCTCAGTGACAAACATAACAAATGTATTAAATACACAAGTATATGATAATGTGAATACATGTGTAAAAACAACCAACAACAACAACAATGCTTTGTGATACATCAGCCGGTTAGCTTTGTATAATGTCGGCTTGCCGCCTTTGTAGTCCCAACTGCGAACACGTTGATACCATTTTAACGGCTCGACGACACAGGGAAACTACAAATCCCATCTTCGAAGACGAGCTAATAAAAAGAGGCCTTGGCCCTGTAGCCGCTAGCTTACTCACCCCTGTTTTTCTTCTTATTGCTCCTCGGCATTTTCGTGCAGATATCTTTCAGTATTTAATCCAAAATCAGCCAACACAAGACCAGCCTTTATTGTATTGTCTCGTAAAATGAAAATATTCCCGGTGCACTGTAGGCAAAACGAAATTCAGAGCGATCTTGGAGAAAACCTGAGAACCGAGACGATGCATTTTCCCTCATAAACCAGGGCTGCGGCTCATCTGGCGGCTCGCTGTATTTATACCAGCAGACATGTCACGAGGAGGTTTCCCTTTGTGACGTAATAACCATATGGCCGCGCCTCCACTCAACAGAAAGTAAGCCTTCCACACCCTGGTAGTTTGGAAATCGGGTAAAAATTCAACGAATAATACTACTTAGAGACTGAGAAATACCTCTTTCTGTCGTAATGTAAATGACATTATATACATCGACGCCGCATAGACTGTGGAGGGACACGTCAACAGCGCCGCCATCTTGGACCAGTGGTGGTGAAATTTAAACCAATTTCCAAAGTGTTTAATTTTTAAAAACGTCACACATGTAGCTATGATACAAGTTGCTTTGATATATTTAAAATGCTGCTTTTACCACTCAACACTTAATCTCCACAACGACACCCTTGAATATTTCAGTTCTTTGGCTACAATAATTAATGATGATGATATTATAGTAATAGTAATAGTAGTAATGATTATATTAATAATAGCAATAACAAAATAATATAATACAAACACAGTAGCAATAATAAAAACATTAATATTAATAATAAAAAATATTTAATATTTATAGGTAATATAAGAATATAATAATAATAATAATAATAATAATATGATAATGTAATTCTATTTATAAGAATAGCAAAAACAATCATACACTAGTAGTACCATTATACAATAAGAATAATAATTGTCAGGTGCAATGTATAGCCTTAAACAATGTTGTCAATAAAAACCTGAGCGTTTTGTGGGTTCCTATCTATCTATCTATCTATCTATCTATCTATCTACGTTTGTTACAAACAAACCCCGTGAAAATTGCTTGCGAATTGAGCGATTTATGACAACTTTAATAGTGTAAACACATCATTCCTCTATATATGTAATCCACAATAGGAGTGATTGCCACTGGTCCAAGATGGCCGCCTCGTTGACGCACCGCTCACGTGGGCGGCAGCAGTCGATGCAGCGTCTACGTAAAACGCTCTTTATCATGGCCGCCACTTAACCACTTCCGGGGTTTAAAGAACAGTGGATAGGAAAGGAGATAGGAGGAACTATTCGGACGCAGCCATAGTTTATCGATAATAATAATAATACAAATAATGATGTACTGTGACATAAAATAACTAAATATTATGATATACATATAATAATAATTTAATAATCTGTAAATAAATACATAATATAATAATAATTAATTAATAAAAAATATTTTAAAAACGTTAATTAAATATTTTTATAAATAAAATATTTTCTTCATCTGCCCTTCGTCGCATCAGATTTAAATACAGTATGTGAATAAATCCAGCAGCAAGTTCGGACCTATTAACACATGGATCATTGTTTATGATATGTTAATGATAGTTTGAATAAAATAGAATATATTTAATCAGCTAAACTCCTTATATAAACAGATTATTATTATTTTTTTTTAATGATTTTATATTACTTTTGTATTTTTTTTTTTTTTTTTTGCAAGTTAAACTTGCAGTGTCCATAATAAATCATGTTATTGATGCTTAAATAAGAAGCATTGTTGTGGTTTTTTTCTACATCTTTGCATCATATAGTGAGTCATGGTCCTATTTGATCTGTGCATTATTGACAAGAAGTTCTCTATTAAGCGAAACATTTAACTCGAAACACATTTAGGTAATGAAATGAATGATTTTTTAACTTTTTTATTGGGTTTACGATGAAATGTAGTAATTAATTATTTTCAGAGTAGCATGAAATACTGCATATGATGCACAATTTCTGAAATATTGTGATTTTGAAGCTTAAATTAAACCTCATATCATTAGAAATACATTTCAAAAGTTGATCAAAGGTTGAAACATCAAATACAGGAAAGTATACAGTATAGACTGTATTTTTAAATCCAAAAAGTCCCACGTAACCTTCTGATGAAACATTTCACAGATCAAGGACAAGCTTAGACTAAATTATCAAAGTTCTTGCCTCGTCTGTCACTTATTCGCTCGCTCAGCTTAATCTTAGCAAAACAGGAGCAAATCTCTCCAGTGGAAAATCTCACAGATGCTCAGTCCTTATTGCAGTTCCCACGGTCCAATCCAACAGTGTTCCTGGTGCTGCAGCTCAAATATAAGGCAAAACAAGCTCCAGGATGTAAATCTGTCTGATTCTGTATGTATCTTTAATGAAAAGCATCAACTTATCCAGTAAACACAGTGTAGTGGTTCTCAAACCGGCGTCCAGGGACCACATGGGGGTCAACATAAGACTTTGGAACACCTCCATTATAAAACACATTGGTAGCTTTTTATGAAACTTTAAAATCTGATCTGTTACCTCATGTATAATCTTGTTTTTTAAACTGTCATGAGGTGATACTTTTGTCCTGCCTTAGTGTCAATAAGCTGTTAATAAGCCGTGATGATGCGTTGACAGTATTTTACATCAGAAAATGAGCAAAACTCCCATCTTTGGACTAACCAATTAAAATCAAACAGTGTTGTCTGTGCCGCACTTACCCATCTTCGCACATCCTGCTCGTATTTCTGTCAGATCCCACTAGTTTTTTAGTAGCTATTCATTTTTTTTAAAGTACAGTATACAGATCCTCCTAACTACAGTATGTAGTTATAATCATGCCAAAACCTCACTAACACACAAAACATGTTTTACCTTCTCTCAATGATTCACAAGCAAGCACAGGGTTGTTTGCAAATAGAAATCCACTTTCACAGAATAAGGCATTTTGTTTTGCAAATAAGAAACACATCTATCAAACAAATACAGCATGTTTTATACATACAAAAAAAACATTCATACAAAATAAAATATCCTTCAAGTAAAAAGCAGAACACTTTCTGAGGGTTCAATGGCATTTGTGTGTGAATTTGCAAGGTGGAAAATTTGTGACAAATTTAATGCAAAGATATTTTGTTGTTATGCAATTTTTAATATTTGTCTTTGGAATAAGTTTTTCTTTGTATGTGTAAAGACATGCAACATCTGTTTATGAAGCATGAGGAATTTTGTTGATAGGTATGTTTTATTGTTTGTTTGCATTTTATTATTAGTTTGTGAATTATGTTTTTTTATTTGCAAACCACACTGAGTTTGTTTGTGAATCGATGAGCTTGAGTAAAACTCTTTTGTGTGTTTGTGATGTTTTGTCTAAAAACTCTTCTGTGTCCGTTTGTTTTTTTTTTTTCAAAATATCTTTTAAACCTTTTTTTCTCCTTTAGTTAGTTTTCTACTTTTTTGTTTTTTTGTGATTGTTATTAAAATTTTTTTTTTTGAAGTGTGGGTGCACTTTGAACTCTCCTGATTCAGTTAAAATGAAAATTATGTAGTTAATCTTTGCTCATACATATACCTACAGGTGTATTTTGAAATTATCCCCAGAAAATACTTTTATTCATGTTATTTCACTTTATATCCTGCTTTCTCTAACTAATATGCCCCGCCTCTAAATCCTAATTTTTTGGCTTTATGAGCCATTTTTTAAAATTATTATTTAGGTTTAATGCTTTAATGACGATGTTGTCAATGCATTTTTTTTAATTTCTAATCATCAGCACTTTCTTTTCATCCTTATTTTCTCATGTGAAACATTTATTTTTGAGGAAATCTTCAAAAAAAAAAAAAAGTTAAAGTTTAACCTCAGTTTTCTAATTTATAGTCTACTTCCTGTGACGTGACAGGGCCACACAATGTAGCATTGTTCCATCCAAACCTCCCTGGCTCATGCAAAACAATAAAAAGCATGTTAAACATAGACATTCGCTGAGGGATTTAGCGTATTAGCTGTGTAATTACACCAACAGGCTGGAGTCAATAGCAGCAGGATAGAAAATCCCACACAGACAAAGCACACACACACATTGCATTACAAGTTGACTCTTTACATTTAGATAAAGCACACTACGGGATAAATGAGCACTTTGAGAGTATAGATTTTACATGCCATCAGAGCTGTGCTGAGGATCCTGTGCTTCATTATTTGCAAGTTTGTCCTTTACAATCTGTCTTTAAGAAGGACTATAGTGTTGTTTTCTTTTTGTTATTGGCGTATTAGCTTTGAGAAAGACACTGTGGCCTGTCTGAACACTTTACCGTGCACAGGGGATGCAGATGACCCGTTTGCAGCATCGAGTCTGAATAATTCATATGTGCAGCTGTCAATGGACGCAGCAGCACGAGACCTGAGAGATATATACAGTCACAAAGGTTTGTTTAGTTTTTACAGTATTGCTATAGAGAAGTGGGAGGATAAGTAGCTGTTTCATGGATGACCAAATGAGGTTGTGTTTGCTCGATTGCTGTAAATATCAGTATCATATTTGTAAATAAATTGTATATTTGTATTATCATTATAATTCGTACTTTATTTTTTTACTCCTGTAATGTGTGTGTATCTGATCCTTATTTTTAACAGTCTTTTACTTAATTATACACTTTTTTAATGTTTATTATTTCTTTCGTCTTTGTTAAACGTATCACTCTTTTATTTGTGTTTTTTTTTTTTTTTCTTAAGTGGCTGCAACGAAAGCAATTTCTCCCTGGGATTAATAAAGGAATTCTGACTCTGGTTGTGTTTGAAGGTGGGATGTCAGGGACATTTAGGTTTGTTATGAAATGTGTAGAGTGATAACTGTTGTTTTCATATATTTTGGCTTTTAGCAGAGGACACGTGTATGGCAGGGGTGTCAAACTCATTTTAGTTCAAGGGCCAAATATGGACCAGTTTGATCTCAAGTGGGCCACAGATTAGAGGTGCAGGGAAAATGAGCACTTTACAATAATGTGCCCTACTTTGGACTTCCACCCTTAAATGATAAGTAAAGTACGTAAGGCACCGACAACATCCAAGCAATAAGTGACAGATATCAGTCCCTGCAGGATCTTCAACTATATTTACTTGATTTTGTGTTTCATTTTTATTCAATTTGAGGACATTTTGTGGAATAGTTGGAGCAAAATTGAAGGATTTTGTAAAAATTAGTTATTTCAACAATTGAGCTTTTAAAAATGACTGCCATCATGTGATATAAACATGGAAAAACTGTGAGCGCTGGCAAATATTGTAAAGTTTCATTGACTGCAATATCTACAAACCAATTAGTTGGTTATTCTGCTGCGGGCCAAATTGGATGCCTTTAAGTGCCGGAATTGGTCCACGGGCCTTGAGTTTGACACGTGTACTGTAGGGAGTTGAAGCCCATCTATTCCGATTCCAGTTTGTTGTCCTCATAGATCCAGATCTCCTCAGACCGGTCCTGTAAAACAACATGCAATCTCAAACTCAACTAAAATGCAACAACAAATACTGAAATGAAATGAATTGAATTAAATTAAATTAAATTAAATTAAATTAAATTGAATTGAATTGAATTGAATTGAATTGAATTGAATTGAATTGAATTGAATTAAATGTTGTAGTCAGACAAAGGGGGTACTTGAGCCAAAAAAGTTTGAGAACCACTGATCTAAAACAGTGTTTCCCAACCTTTTCTGTCTCATGTACCCCCTTCGTCACTCCAATTTAGTAACTTTTCTTGTTTTATTTACATGTTAACATGTTGGCCACTGAAATCTCCCACAGCTTGAAAATGTCAACCTGTACGTTTAACACACGCTAAATATCGATTTTTTTGCATTAGAATTATTGTATATCAAAGAATATATTTACCTCAATTTTTAGTAATGTGCATAACATGTTAGTAACAATTTTGTAGGATATTTAGGCCACAATATTGTTTAATCCATTAATGCTTAAAAATGACTCAGCATGTTAGAAATAGATTCATCAATGTTTCCAAGTACTTCCTGCAATGGGCTCAAGTACCCCTAGGGGAACACGTACCCCTGGTTGGGAACCACTGATGTAAAGGGCCAGATTTGGCCCCCGGGCCTTGAGTTTGACACTTGCTTACAGAACCTTTTTTCTAACTTGTCTTTCAGGCCATTACGTATTCTGGCACTAGAGGGCGCCATACAATCTCAAATTCTTATGCCACTTTTTTTTTTTTCACTGAAATCTAAAAATTCCCAGGGATTGTTTTTTGATCTATATTTCATGGACTCAGTGAAGTGTCCTCTGCTGCTGTCTTTCCTTATGGGCTTATGGGCTGCACCATTACTATGCATATACAAAAAAAAAATAGTGAAAAGTGGCATGTTGTTGTGATGCAATAAGCAGATGTCATTTTGAAGATATATAACTTGGAAATAAGGGATACAAAGATAGGAATGGGAGAGTGAGACCCCCTGCTGCCAGCAGACCAATAGGAGAAGAGGATAAAAACAGAGCAGCCCAGTCTAAGCTCACTAAGCATGCCTGGCATGTCACTTCAGTGGGCACAAGTCCTGACAAACCCACTACCACTGGAATACAAATCATCATATATATATATATATATATATATATATATATATATATATATATATATATATATATATAAAGTGGGAGCAGAAAGGAATAGGGCAGATAATTGAAAATGTCTGAATATTAATTTCTTGTGCAATGCTACAGTTTTAAATAATTCATAAATGACATGGCCTGCAGCAATGTGGGATAGGCCTGTGGGGGGAAGGGGAGGAAATGATGTCGTGTCTGGAAGTTGATGGAAACAATGTCAAAGGCAGCAGAGGTGATCTTTCAAACACACACACACACACACACACACACACACACACACACACACACACACACACACACAGGAATCCTGTAAGCATCGAGTGTACAATTTTTTTTTAATGGTGTGGAATTGTATTTATTTATTTTTTTCAACGTTTTGCTGGTCTGTGTTTCTGTACGCTGTTACCATCCTCTGCTGTAAAGCCTAACTGACCTTCATTTTTTTTTTGAGTAAAATATACTTTGACTTATGGAATTGATTAGAATCGTTTCTTGTTGATGTTTTTGCCGCTTCATGCTCTGGCAGCTGTTCACGGTCCTGAACCGGTGACAGTATTACTACTACGGAGCGTTCTTGTAGCTTGTTTGCGAATCGTGCGAGTCGCGCTGCTCAGGGACTGGCGGGTCGCACATCTGAGGAGGGGTATTCCGGAAAGGAGGTTCAACAAACTCTGAGTCTATCCATAAACTCTGAGTCAACTTACCTCGCAAGGGATAAACTCTGGGTATCTGATTCCATTAAAGCTGGTATGAAGTGGGTCTATCAACTCTGAGTATGTAAACCTTGGGTTTCTTACGTGTACGAGCGCGATAAAAAGCCATCATCAATTAAGCAAAGATCATATCTCATTTATATTGATTTTAATGTGATGTAGGTCAAAAAGACATCATAAAAAATTCAAAGTGGCGTACGGACAACCCTAAGTGCTATTCTTACGAGGCCGAGTCATGTGACCATACCGTATGGACAAAAAATGGCTGAACAAGCAATACAAGTACAAATTCACTGTGGCAACAAATTCAAATCCACTTCAGAGGGTTAGGGTTAGTTGGTCCGTAACGTGGGTTAGGGTTAGTTAGTCTGTAACGTAGTTTATGTTTAGGATTAAGGTTAGTTAGTCTGTAATGTAGCTTACGGTTAGGGTTAGTTCGTCCGTAATGTAGTTTACGGTTAGGGTTAGTTAGTCCACAACGTAGTTTATGGTTAGGGTTAAGGTTAGTTAGTCCGTGACGTAGTTTACGGTTAGGGTTAGTTAGTCCACAATGTAGTTTATGGTTAGGGTTAAGGTTAGTTAGTCCACAACGTAGTTTATGGTTAGGGTTAAGGTTAGTTAGTCCACAACGTAGTTCATGGTTAGGGTTAAGGTTAGTTAGTCCACAACGTAGTTTATGGTTAGGGTTAAGGTTAGTTAGTCCACAACGTAGTTTATGGTTAGGGTTAAGGTTAGTTAGTCCGTGACGTAGTTTAGGGTTAAGGTTAGTTAGTCCACAATGTAGTTTATGGTTAGGGTTAAGGTTAGTTAGTCCACAACGTAGTTTATGGTTAGGGTTAAGGTTAGTTAGTCCACAACGTAGTTTATGGTTAGGGTTAAGGTTAGTTAGTCCACAACGTAGTTCATGGTTAGGGTTAAGGTTAGTTAGTCCACAACGTAGTTCATGGTTAGGGTTAAGGTTAGTTAGTCCGTGACGTAGTTCATGGTTAGGGTTAAGGTTAGTTAGTCCGTGACGTAGTTTATGGTTAGGGTTTGTTGGTCCGTAATGTAATTTAGGGTTAAGGTTAGTTAGTCCACAACGTAGTTTATGGTTAGGGTTAAGGTTAGTTAGTCCACAACGTAGTTTATGGTTAGGGTTAAGGTTAGTTAGTCCGTAACGTAGTTTAGGGTTAAGGTTAGTTAGTCCGTAACGTAGTTTAGGGTTAAGGTTAGTTAGTCCGTAACGTAGTTTAGGGTTAAGGTTAGTTAGTCCGTAACGTAGTTTAGGGTTAAGGTTAGTTAGTCCGTAACGTAGTTTAGGGTTAAGGTTAGTTAGTCCGTAACGTAGTTTAGGGTTAAGGTTAGTTAGTTCGTAACATAGTCTAGGGCAGTGGTCTGCAATCTGCAGCTCTGGAGCCTCTTGTGGCCCTTTGACTCTTTTGCAAAGGCTCCCTATAGCGTTAAAAAAAAATATTAAAATAATTATTGTTAACTCTTACATAAGGTATTGATGATTAATGAGTCAAATAAATCATATCGTACAATAACTCCATCTTCCTACTTCACCTCCTGCAACCTTTACAGACTCTGCACCTGTGATTAACCTTACATTTTAAATCCCATGTAAGATAACTACACTAACAAAAAGATTATTCTGGAAGAAAATAGGGATTTCATTTGTGTGGGGAAACATTTATTTGACATGCCGGCTTAATATACATGCTTGATATGTTGCAAGAAATTATAAATTAACATGTGTTGACCGACATTATCAAGTGTTTAATTCTAGTTATTTTTTGTAGCACTTCAAATCCATTAACTCATCAAATAATTCAAAAACTGTATAGAATTTTATACATTGTATTGTCATCAATGAGAAGGTTTTTTTTTGGCTCCGGAAGGACTTTAATCCAGGCGAGATTAGGCAAAAGGGCTCATTTGAGAGTAAAGGTTGCAGACCCCTGGTCTCGGGTTAGGGTTAGTTAGTCCGTAATGTAGTTTAGGGTTAGGGTTAGTTAGTCAGTAATGTAGGTTAGGGTTAGGGTTAGTTAGTCCGTAACGTAGTTTAGGAATCTACGTATCAATAGCAAACAGAAGTACTGGCCAATGAGGGGTGCTACATATGAATATCAGAACAATTCATAAATCCGTAGCATGTCCGTGCCTTGGTTGCCAACCGCCATAAAACTAGAAAAAGAACGTAGTTTAAGATTCTCCGTAAGTGCACCTTCTCACCCGCTGCAGACAAAGTAATGTGCGTACCATAGAATTCAAACGTGGCGCACACACACACACACACACACACACACACACACACACACACACACACACGCACACACACACACACACACACACACATACACACAGGAACAGAGAGTGATTTTCCTTCGGCTTTTCCTTGGAGAGTAAATTAACTCAGTCAAGACATTTGACATTTTGCTTTTCTTTCTTTTTTTAATTTACTAAGTCATTAAGAAGAAGTAAGCTGCCACTCATTAGACATTTTGCTGTAAAGGTTGAGGAGAGAAGTGACAAAATGTAATAACTTGGTGCGTTTTTCCCACTATTTCTCTTTGGTCAAGAAATTAGACGAGAGCATTCATTGGTGGAGGTGGAGGTTGTGAGTGGGGGGATTATATACAAAGGGGAATTGGCATATATACTAGTACAACTTACCCGAGTTGAATGAGTGTTTTTTTTTTTTTTTTAATCCTGCGACTTTTTTATTGTTTTCAAATCATTCCCTATATTTTAAATTGCAATTTCTCCTTTGTTTGGCTGGTTATTTGAAGGTGATGTTAGTTGAGAATCACTGAATATTATGAGGTATATTTAAGTAAATTTGCACTAATACAGTAATTTTCTATGTATTTTTCCCCCAATTTTTTTTATCACTCCTACTTCATTGATTAAGTAATTCGTAATAACACTGGCAATGGACTTGTATCTCAAGCTTTACTGACTGCCGTAGCACTTTAGGTGAAACTAATTCTGTAATTATAAGACACAGCTGTCTGTGTTTCTGTATTCTGTCCAAGTCTTACAGCAATTTTCATTTCCATCCAAGCATTGTAAAATTCATCTGGTGTAACACTTTGCTTCTAATCTAGTGTGAGAGTCGTGGGCATCAGCCCAACTCGGCTCGAAACATCACTCCTCATACCCCCAATTAGGAAAGTATTTAACAAACATCTCAACAATTTCTGCAATCAAAACAAATAGTGTTTGGAAGAGACAGGCAGGACACTCAAAATGAGGCATCCAAACCCAAACAAACGGATAATTAACCATCAGCCAGAGCTCATATATTCTCACTCATTTCCTCGATTTACGACCCAAAACGATTGCTTTCATTGAAAGCAAATACAGATCAATGTCAATGTCACCGTAATTACAGATCTTGTCGAGAATGGATTTCTCTCTGTGGCATTTTTCTCCAACTTTTGGCTCTATTGAGTACCTCTTAGGAGGTAATAAAGAGGTAGAGTTTAGGGAGTGTTTGTCTCAAAGACTCAATGAATTTCACCCTGAGCAGAATCCTTAACATCTACTTTACGCCGAAGACAAAGACAAGAGAACAAGTTGTGAGAGAAAAAAGTCAAGTCAAGCGTTATACACTTTATAACAGGGGTCACCAATCTTTCTAAAACTGTGAGTTACTTCATAGGTACTGAATAGTCCAAAGGGATCCTCCACTGTTTTCACAAATGTGGCCTAACAAAACACATTATTTTGCACCGTATGCATTTTATCAACTTTTAAAACTGTGACTACTTTACCCTGTGCGCCGCCATGTTGAAATGACATCATTGGTGACGTGATTAGCCCCTTTTAGTCATTGAGTTCCATGGGAGGTGAAGCATTCGGGATCATTTAGCAGTTTTTTCAACCGTGACCCAAAAAAATCTGTGGCTACAGGGGGCGACATTTCCCACTCTGCTGTTCCGTAGACTCCATTAAGGAGAGAAGAAGAGTTTGTACTGTAAATAAAGGCAACCATGGCCACAGATTTTTTCAGGTCACGGTTTTAATTTATCATCACTCAGTAAACAAAAGAGGTTTACATGAGTTTTTTTCACTTTTACTGATTTTTAGAGCAACCCAAAGCAGCACAAGTTGTCCTTTTGTATGAAAAAGCTGATAAATGATCCTGAATGCTTCGCCTCCCATAGAACTCAATGAACTAAAAGGGAATCATCACCAATGATGTCATTTCAACATGGCGGCGCACATGGTAAAGTAGTCCCAGTTTTAAAAGTTGACAAAACAAATATGGTGCAAAATAATGCATTTTTTTAGGCATAGATCTTCTAATAAGTACATGTCAAAGGTTTTAGGCCACATTTATAAAAATAGTGGCGGATCCCTTTAAATACTAAACGTTCACGGTTTCACTTTAATTAGAGGGTAAGACAATAAGGAAGTGACCTAAAAGGGTACGAAATGTTTAAGTTTCAACATGCAACACTTTATTCCTCCTGTTTAATTTTCATTACATTTCATTGAAAATGATCGTCTTCCTATTTTTCTAGCTACTAACAAACAACTTTTAACTAATCGTATAAAATGTAACATTTGGAAAATGTAATAATGATGTCATATTTTACAAAAATCCACCTTGTGTTTTAAAAAAAAAGTATTTTATACGTATCATATAATATATGTCAAGGGTTCTCAACTGAACTCAAATATTTTGCCATGGTTTTTTAGAACCAAATTTAGTTTTTTAAAAATAGCTGTTGAAAACACACATATATCTTTTTAAAACATAAATATCGATATTTTGCATTTCACAGCATGCCTGTCAAAACAAAAGTCTCTTTAAAATAATCGTATAACCTGTAGCATTTGTAAAATGTAACAATTATGTCACATTTTATGAAAATCAACCTTGCATTTTTTTTAAAATATATCTTATATATCATATATTTTAACATACCACAACCCACACACCAAATCTACAAAACATAAAAACATTTGTCACAATGTTTCAGTGAAAATAATCATTTAAAAAATGGTTAATTTAATACTAAAACATTATCACGTGCAGCAGTATTTAACTCTACTAAGTAATAACTACATCTGTCATATGTATTTATCTTTCTGAGTTTGAATCCTGGAAATTAAATCAGATTTTAGATGGAGCTCATTGGTGACGAGAGCCCATGAGGACCCTCACATGGTCCATGCAGGCTACATGGGTAATATTTTTAGTGCCATAAAACACATTGACTGTAAAAAATATAATAGAATGAATTGTTGTAGAATGTGTAATGTATTTGTTGTATAATTTTTCAGTGAAATGGTCCCAAACTTTTTGAGACTTTAGGTTGGTTCTTCTTCTGTTGTGTATGGTGAAGCGACACTGCGCCCAGCAGTTCATGTATGGTACTGCAGCAGAAATGAAGCAGAAAGCGGCCGCCAGCCTGATTGGATCATGAATTCACAACATTAAAAAACATGCAGATACATTATTTTGTAGTCAAAATGATCAGTTATGTTACTAATCACTTTTGCAATATTGTACTTTACACACATTGTGGATGGCGCGTATCTCAAGACGGTCTAAATATTTATTTCTATTTTTGAGTATTTGACTTTCCTCTCCATTTACTATCCGTCACTGTTTCTCAGATGGACACGGCTATAAATGTGCTGCAGCACAGTTCAATCAACTCATCGCTGTAGATTTTACCTTCTCTTCATGCTCTGAAGCTGCGCTCATCACCTCGCTCCGACATCTGAGGAAGAATCTGCAGTGAAATCACTTTGCACGCTGCGTACGGCTTATCTGAGTCCACGGGAAAAAATCTATAAAGGTCTGAAAGCTCACAGGTTTGTGGGAATACCCACATGGGGAAACGTTATCTCATTGTTATTTTAGTTGCAGTTTGTGGTTTTGTTGAAACAAACATGTGCCTCTCTCGTCATTTAAATGAGTTTATGGTATATTATTGTTAAATTACGCAAATGAAGTCAAGAAATCGTGTGTTCTTTTATTGTTCCATTGCAGGACTCACATGCCTGCACGTTTTAGATCACATGTGTCAAATTCATGAGCTGGAGACCAAATTTGATCCATCAAAAAAACAGGACACCATCAATGATGAAGTCAAAAAACCCAATGCTAAATGAAGTCTTTTTTTTTTTACCTTAGTGCACAAGTGTCAAACTCAAGGGCCGGGGGCCAAATCCGGCCCTTTGGATCATCCAATTTGGCCGACGGGAGAAGGTAAAAATGACAAAGAAAACATGAATCATTGTGTAAATGAAACTCAACAATATTTTCCTGGTGCTTATATCGCAATCATTTGTAATGGTAAACTGTTGACAAAACTCAAAATTCATACAAATCCTTCAATTTTTCTCACATCATTACATAACATTTCTCATAATTCAATAGAAATTGGTCATAAAATCTAGGAAATTTAAAGTGAACATCCTGTTGGGATTGATATCCGTCACTTATTGCTTGAATATTGTCAGTTTCTTACATATTTTGTATTCTATGTATGCGTGGAAGTGCAGACTTGGGCAAGATAATGTTGAAATTACTAATTTTCCCGCATAAAATCTGTGGCCCACTTGAGATCAAACTGCTCCGTGTTTGGCCCCTGAACTAAAATGAGTTTGACGCCCCTGCTTGAGATCAAACATGTCACATTAAAGGACTGGAGACCAAATCTGACCCATCAAAGCACCTAATCTGTTTCCATAAATTTCGACCTACTGTATGACTATTAATGGAAATCTAGTTTCTCCCAACCTGAGATATGATAGAACAGATCAGAAGAGATGAAAGGGCCTGCTTTGACCTTTTGTTTCTGTTTCCCATTGCATAGCAACTGCAACACAGCAAAACACTCTCAACTATGAGATGAGACACATTTGTTAGAAATTTTATAAACTCAACTTATCAACTATGAAAGCTGATCATTTGTAACATTTGAACTCAGGATATTCATTTTAATGTACTTTTTAAAATAATCTTTTCAGCTAATTATTGGTTATATTTGAGTTGTTTTAAAGAAAAGAAGAAAAAAAATGGTACAAAATAAATTTCATCAGTGTTTGTGACCCTGCAGAGTGACTTCTGAATTGCTTTTTGAATCCAAGTACCCCCTTTGTCTGACAACAATATTTTGCACAGAATGCTATGAAACAACAACTATAGAGCATAATGATGGAATGAATGTGATAACACACATTTGAAAGAATCTCATTTTGTCGGGGCGGGGGTTCCCCGGGGGTGGGTTTTTGGTTGGGGCGTCTTGGGGCGTGTTCTCCTGCCGTCCACCCAGGAGCTGGCTGCGGTTCGGTGTGGCGCCACGCTGCCTTTGGCATTTTGTAAATAAGTGGGAATAAAACAATATTTAGGCTTCCTGAAGACATTTATTTCTAAAGTTTCTGTCCTGGTCATCTCCCTTCTGATGTGGGAACAAGAATGATCCTTGTATTTTCAGTTCATGTTTTAATCAAAATCACTTCTATCATCATTTTGTTCGTTTTTTTGTGTCATTTTGTGTGTTTTTCTTGTCGTTTGGGTGTGTTGTTGTATTATTTGAATTATTCTCTCAGTGTGTGTGTTTTTGGTGTCGTTTTTGTGTGTTTCTGTTATTTTTGTGTATTTTGTAGCGATCTTGTGTGTATTTCTCTCATTTAGTGTCTTTGTTATCGCTTTGTGTGTTGCTGTAATGGTAAGTATTTTTCTTTGTTAGTGTGTGTGTGTGTTTTTTGTGTCATTTTGTGTATTTTGTTATTGCTTGTCTGTTCTTTTTATTTGTCAGTATAATTTTCTCTTATTTTGTGTGCTTTTCTTGTCATTTTTTGTGTTGTTGTTGGATTTATTTAGATTTTTCTCTCTCAGTGTGTTTTTGGTGACGTTTTGTGTGTTTCTCTGTTAATTTTGTGTATTTTGTTGTGATCTTGTTTGTTTTTCTCTCATTTTGTGTGTCTTTGTTGTCGTTTTGTGTGTTGCTGTAATAGTTTTTCTCTCTTAGTGTGTGTGTTTGTGGTCATTTTTAGATGAGTTGGTTTCCTGGTTTGACCACATGGCTGAAAGGAAACTGAAGTTAGTGAGTGGGGAACTCCTTGTGCTTATTTGCCTTCAAGAGAAGTTTCTGTTCTCTTTTCACATTTCCGTTTTTCTTTTCATTTTTGACTCAGTATCCTCCACAGATCACACAGTAACACCCTCTACTTCTGGCACACGTGAAAAATGAAAAGAACGTGTGTTTGAAAGGTGTGGACCGTCACCGCATTTGGATGCAGCTACTTTATTATCCACTGAAGGCTGCAGGGAAATGTTCTCAAAGTTGCTTGGCAACTCAGTAGCAACAAAAACCAAAAAAAACCACACAAAAAAAATAAAAATTGTGGTGGTATTTATGACGCTTTATGTAATCACTAAGATTAGTTTTTTGGTTTATTTTCACTTTTTAATGGCGTGGGAACACAGTTGTAAGACAGACGCCAAAGCTGCATTTTCTAAACTTCCTTGCACAATTTTTTCAAACACTAATAGGCCCCATTGTGCAAAGGCTGTCACTGATGTAAAACTGCAGAACATCATGTTTACTCAAAACCAGGGTTGCAATTATAATTGTAATCGCATAATTGATCATTATAACTGTAATTGCAGTTTTAAAAATCTGTTGATGTCGTAATCGTAATTAAATTGTAATTGAGCTTAGATAATTGACTTTGTAAATGTAATTGCAATGAAAATGTGATAAAATGTTGCAGTTCTGTTACAGTTCTACACATATGTAGTTAACAGTATGTTTCATATCAAGCTTTCCCACATTTTACCTTTTCAAAAAATTGAAATCTTGGAGTATACTGACACAAAAAAGGCTCTGACGCCCACACCAAAAATATTAAAACCTTATATTTTCGTGGATTGGGAAGCCTAACAAGGTGACCTATAAATAGGAAAGAAATTAAATGATAGATACTTGTTTTTAGTGTATTTTACAGCTGATTTAGGACCCGTTATCATAAGATATGCTAACAGAAGAGGAAGGTTAACTTTTATGAGGTAATTTTTTTCAGGCTCAGTGATTGTGATTAATTGTAATTGAGAACGTAACTGAAATTGACTTTCTGAGGATAAAAAGAATTGCAATTTGATTGTGATTGGAAAAAATGCTGGTCACTGTAATTGAATTGTAATTGAAC
Organism: Gouania willdenowi; assembly: GCF_900634775.1. NCBI lineage: Eukaryota > Metazoa > Chordata > Actinopteri > Blenniiformes > Gobiesocidae > Gouania > Gouania willdenowi. The sequence goes on from NC_041049.1 coordinate 15,910,124, forward strand.
ATGGGTAAATGAAAACGTAATTGTAACTCTATAAATGTAATCGACCCCAACCCTGCTGAAAATTACTGAAATCCTTTTCCTGAAATAAAATGATCCAAATAGTCTCCTCTCCATCCTGTGTGACGTTGGTTTCAGTAACTACTACTGTGCACCGCAGGGTGATCACCCAGTGAAACCAAGGGAACCTCCGGTGACCCTGCTGTGGGATGACTCCCTCCCACCTTCACCACCTGCCTGTGCAGAGATGCCTGTAAAACTGGGGTAAACAGAGCTCCAGGGGAGGGAGGCTGAGCCTGATGAGCCTGCAGCTGTGTGTGAAACTATACGACACATTTAAAAAGGGAAAGAATGCAAATAGATGCGAGAAAAGTGAAGAATAGGGCAGGGCATGAGGAGGAATGAAAAAGATGTGGAGGGCGAGATGGAGAGCAGCAGCAGCAGCTGGAAGTGGTTACGTTTTCCAGGTCACACTAAACTCCATGCTCCAATTCATTCACTCACATGCACGTGTGTTCAACCTACCTGTGAGTTATTGGAGAGCCACGCTACTAATCGCAGAGTAGCAATCGTTTATTTGATATATCATTACCCGTAGAAAAAGCTACATTTAGAACAGAGGTTGTCAGCATGCGGGTAAGGACCCAATAGTAGTCCTAGAACAATTGTAAATATATTAGATATACAGTATATTGTATTAATTTGTGTGTTTTTTAATTATCCATCCATTTTCCAACCCGCTCCTTCTCAGGGTTACAGGGGTCTGCTGGTGCCTATTTCCAGCTATCATCAGGTGCTAGGGAGGGGGATTAGAAGTGCGCAATTATTTTTTCCGGAGTTATTGCCCTTCTGCTCTTTTCTTACTCTGTTCAAGGTATTTTCAAAGGGGACAGCTTTTCTAAGAAATTGTTTAAGATAGGATAACCAAATGTGGTGTGTGGCTTCAGGATATCAATACCTTGGAGTTCGAAAATGAGAAGTGCGCAAATATTTTTTCTGGAGTTATTGCCCTTGTGCCGTTTTTTTACTCTGTTCAAGGTATCTTCAAAGGGGACAGCTTTTCTCAGAAACCGTTTAAGACAGGATAACTAAATTTGGTTTGTGGCTTGATGGAGTTCGAAAATGAGAAGTACGCAATTATTTTTTCCAGAGTTACTGTCCATGTGCCGTTTTTTACTCTGTTCTAGCTATCTTCAAAGGGGACAGCTTTTCTTAGACACCGTTTAAGATAGATAGTAATTTTATATTCTGATGTGATATTATTTTCTTATGTATACATCTAAGTTCTTAGATTTAGGACATTTAGGAAAAGGTTGTGAGTTATAATGACAACCAATCTGGCGGGGGATGTTGATGACTATTGTCTTCTTGTTAAAATTCCTATTATTACTATTAGTATTAGTAGTAGCAATGTTGTTATTCATGCTTCTTTCATTTATTCCTGCTGTAACAACCCATATTTTCCCACTGTGGGATGAATAAAGTTAGATCTTGTCTGGCCTGTACTACAAAGCTGGATATCTCTCCGTTAGCGGGCTACACCTAACCAAACATTATCTGTCAGAGATCCCCTGTCCTACGAAGCCGGATATAAATATGTTCACTTAAGCCAGTTGATTTCAGCCAGGCTTCGTGCTCGCTCCTGTGACAGGAGTGGAGATGGCAGCGTCACACCAACCACAATCACGGAGAAACACTGGTGGAGAGCAATTTACGTCACAATTGAGGAATATTTCTTTAAATATATGATTATTTAAAATTCATTATTCAAACCAAAAACAACAATGTTGTCGCAGAAAAAGAAGGAAGAAATGAATGCAGGCAGGAAGCTGCAGATTATATAATATTCATCCTTTATTAACGCACAGACGTAGCGCGGTAAGAGGAAATCCAGCTTTGTAGTACAGGCCCATCCTGTCTTGTCTTATCTTATCCAGACCCACTATCAATGTCGTGTGTTTTTTTTTTGTTTTTATTTATTTATTTGTTTGTTTATTTTTGTCTGGGCAAAAGAAATGTTACCAGTGACCCCAAGCATTTGTTTGCCTTCTTCCTTTGAAATACATTGTGGATTAAAACTGTTCCTGACATGCACAAAAAGACAGTGAATCTAAAGTAAAACCGTTCCTACACCATGTGGAAAATGCATCATTTTCAACAATGACACGTCATTATCTTTTTTTCTCAGCTAACACAGGATTCAGTGCCTGATTAAGGTTTAGTAAAATCAATACATGACAATAAATAAAAACACAATATGAAGCACTTTTATGGCCAATGCAGACAATTAACACAAGGTTGCATAACTGTACATAGGTATTTATATATTATTGTGTATGCGGTTAGAAAGTTAGAATAACTGAGCGTAATAAATGTAACTCAATGACATATTTCTCACATACTAGAGAGCTGAGGGTTGGGGTGACTGACGGGAATAAGGATAGAGGCTGAGAAATGTGCTCACGACTGTGGGCAGCATTCAAATGGGTGTGTGTGTGTGTGTGTGTGTGTGTGGTGGTCCAGTGCACAGACTGTGAATCACTGTGTGCTCACTGAGGCAGCACAGCTAATGGGGAGTGTTATTCAGCTAGATGAAACAAAGACACAAAGCAGAAGAGAAGAGAAAGGCAGAAATGTTGACGTGAAACACGTTGGAACACATGTAAGCTGTTTTATAACATTCTATTAAAAGTACTGGGAGGAGGCTCCAGCATACGTTTATAGGAACAGATGCAAGTTTCATACACGTTCCATGTGCTGCTGTGGCCATCCATCCATCCATCCATCCATCCATCTATCCATCCATCCATCTATCCATCCATCCATCCATCCATCCATCCATCCATTCATCCAAATGGAGCCCTGTGTCTATACTTATGAGACCCTCAAAATCAACAGCCAAAAATTCCAACCAAAAGAACACACAAATTTACAGAAATACCCCAAAAACACACAAAAAGACTACAAATGTAAACAAAAATGAGAGAGAGAGAGAGAGAGAGAGAGAGAGAGAGAGGGAGAGAGAAAATGATGGGATACAAAACAACAATACTCAAAATGACACAAGACAAAAACAAAAATACACAATATGACAGGAAAATACACAAAGCCACCACAATTAGGGCGACCGTGGCTCAGGTGGTAGTGGGTCGTCTTCTGATCGAGAGGTTGGGGGTTCGATCCCAGTACCTGACTATGTGTCGAAGTGTCCTTGTGCAAGACACTGAACCCTAAGTTGCTCCCAGTGGTCGACTAGCGCCTTGCATGGCAGTCCTGTCCCACTGGTGTGTGAATGTGAGAGTGATTGGGTGAATGAGCTGATATGTAAAGTGCTTTGAGACTGCTTCAGTGTGGTGATAAAGCGCTATATAAAATCAAGTCCATTTACCATTTACCAATTACACATAAAACGACTCAAAAATCATACATTACAGAAAAATACACAAAACTAAACTAAAAAGATACACTAAATGACTTTAAAAAACTTACAATATTACAAAAGAACAGCAAAAATTCACAAAACCACCCCAAATACGCACAAAACGACTACAAAGATACACAAAATGACTCAAAAACCATCCAATTTTACAGAAAAATACACAAAAACACCACAAATACACACAAAACGACTACAAAGATACACTAAATTGGGGGTTCTCAACTCATCTCACCCTGGGACCCACATTTTGCTTTGGTCATCAAATCACGACCCTTTTTTTTTTTTATTCAACCAACCAATTTTTTTTTTTTCAAAGATAGCTGTTGAAAACACCCATATATAATCTTTTTCAAAACATAAATCTATATATTTTGTTGTGCAACATTCTTTTCACAGCATTCCTGTCAAAAGAAAAATGTTTCTTTCAAAATAAAAGACAAGTCCAACATGACAGACATTAAGTATTTTTATTTTATTTTATTTATTTATTTTTGGCCAGCTTTCCGCATCCCACCCAGTTCAGGTCTGTGATCCACTTTTGGGTCCCGACTCACCAGTTGAGAATCGCTGCACTAAATGACTTTAAAAACATACAATATTACAGAAAAATACATAAAATGACTCAAAAAACATACATTGCATTTACAAAATACACAAAAGGACAACAAAAATACACAAAACCACCCCAAATACACACAAAACAACTACAAATGTACACAAAAATAAAACTATATATAGTTTTATGAATAAAGTCTTGACAAAAAACACAAACAAACACCATATCACTACAAGAACTCCCAAAGCAACAACAACATGATACAAAACAACTAGAAAATCTGTCTAAACCCTTTGTTCTTTCCTGTATTAATGCTCAGTGTTGCTCATTATTCTAACTGCTGATGTCATCATGTGATCATGTGGCCCTCCAATCAGTCAATCACATTTTTGTGGCCCCGCTGTGATAAAAGCTGCTCATCTCTGCACTAGCCCATCACTTTTCACTATATGTTTTTTCGAGCTCCCTTGAGATGCTGTGATGCAGCCTGTTGTTCTGAGTGTGTGTTTCTGATGTGTGTGTGTGTGTGTGTGGGTGGAGATGAGTATTACTAAACCACCAGTACATCATTGACTTCCTGAAGAAGCTAAAGTATGTATAAGTAAATCTGCCCTCAGATTCTTGCACAGTATGTGTGGGTAGACGATGTGTTATAAAAGGAGGAGCTGCAGAGCCTGGATAAGACTGTGCATGACCGTCAGGTGCAGTTTAACACATATTGAGGATGCATACAGTACACCACCAGATGGAAGGAAGGAGCCACCTGCATCCTCTTTGACTCCACCCAACCCACACACACACACACACACACACACACACACACGCACACGCACTCTAAACTGATTCTGTGCATGTATTTATTACTGTACTAAGTTGTGCTTTAACTTCTGATATGGTATCACTTTATTTTTTGTTACTTTTGTTACAAACGAACATAAACAATAAAAAAGAAATTACTCTGGTTTATTTATCCATTACTTTGTTACAAACAAACATAAATGATGAAAAATATGCATGTATATGCACTGTATATGTATAGTATTCTTATATCATGAAAAACCAAATGTGAAGTTTAAAATGTTATTTTGTGAAGGAGGGGTAGGCACTTATAAGTTCTACTTTCTCCTTTGAATACGCATTATGTATTGTACATAAAGTGTGTTTTATTTATGTTGCTCAAATAAATAAGTAAACAATCAAACAAACAAACAAAAAACTATTTTATGGATTTTTGTCTATGTATGATATGCCTCTTATCAATGCTATCTTACTAGATAGATAGTTAGAATCACTACATTTATGTATATATAAATAGTCTTTCCATTTATATATATATATATATATATATATATATATATATATATATATATATATATATATATATACATATGTGAATGTTTGTCTACATGAATGTATATGTATGTACTTGTGTAACCGTATCAATGTATGTATGTATGTAAATGGATGTATGTAAACCCTGTACATAACCATTTCCTCTTTTATAACACATGTACATATATATATATATATATATATATATATATATATATATATATATATATATATATAGTTAAACAATATTTTAATTTTAATCTATTTCATTGTTTTGCACAACACAAATGTAGCTATTTTTTTTAAATGTTTATTGTTTTTGTGCGTACATTGTTCTATGTCACACTTGCTTTGGCAATGTAAACTTGTTTCCCATGCTAATAAAGCTGTTTTGAATTGAATTGAATCAAAAACTTTATTAAACCTGAGGGAAATGTCTAGTATTCAGCAGTAGCAGATGCCAAAAGGCAGGTTAATAAAAACAATTAACAATAAACACAGGTTAGTAGTAACACATACAATAATACAGTAATAAACAATAAAGTGCTTTCTTTCACATTAGTTTTTTCAGTGCATCTTAATTGCCTTGTTTCTGTTTGTGTAACATTTTAAATAATAGAGTTAAGTTACCTGAAAATAAAACAAAAAACTTTCACAATAAAAAAAATGATAATTAGCCTAATATAGTTTTGCACCAAGGGAAAACACACACAAGCATAGGGAGAACATGCAAGCTCCACGAGAATATGTCAGAGTAATATTCCTTCTAGTCTGTTATGAGATACATACAAGTATACATAATATTATAAATAATAAACATATTTGTACTTCCTGATCAAAGATCTTAATATTTTTTTTTTGTTATTTATTCACAGTATCCTATCCAAAGCTTGAATTTTGTTTTCATTGCACTAAAACAATACCTGCTTTTTTTTAATCAAATTTATTTTTGTGTTCGTAATGAACAAAACAAACACCAGCTGAACATTTTCATAATAGGCTCCTCTCTTCTTGTATTGAAGGATATACAGTATATAATTAACTTGTTGTTTGGTCTTTGAACCCTTACTGTATTGTGTGAGGCTGAATAGTGGAACCTTTCATGTTTGTCAGGTTGTAAACACTTTAGTCACACTTTGTTTGCCTTCTGGCTGCTTTCAGCAAAGGAAATATAAAAAAAAAACAGCCTTGGCTCAGAGTCAGCGTGGCTCCCCAAAAATATCTAATGTGGACATCAGACTAGTCCTGCCCTGTCTGCATCAGCGTCTGGGTTTGGAATGTCTTTTCTACTCTGGATGTTTGAATTCTGTAGTGTTGCCTTCATGTACCTCCCTCGTGTGTTGTTATTCCTCTACTTTACTATATTAACTATATTTACTGAGTCTGGTTGCAGTGAAGTAAGTGAGTATTACAGCATAGTTTGTTGGCCTGCATGTGTTTTACCCAATAAACAAGCCTCGTTGCATCCTGCAGTTTGTATTTGGGCAATAGAAAAAGAGGGCTTGTATAGCTTGTAAACAGTTTTGTTAAAAGACTAGGCCAAGGATGGGAAAAACTGTGATTGTATTGGGCAACATAATTAATATTCATGTCAGCATTTAGAATAATCTCCAATCTGAGCATTAACACAAGGGGGGAAAAAGCTTTTAGTCATTTTGTGCATTTTTGGAGTCATTATGTGTGTTTTTGTTATTTTTTGTGTGTTCTTGCTGTCATTTTCTGCATTTTTGTTGTAATTTTGCACCTTTTTGACATCACTTGATTTATTTTGTTGTCGTTTTCTGTATTTTCATGTCATTTTGTGAACAGTTTGAGTGTCTTTGAAGCTTTTCTGTAATGTGTTGCTTTGTGTGTTTTTGGAATTTTTTTGTGCACTTTGTGCATTTTGCTGCCAATTTCTGTGTTTTGGGTGGTTTTTTTGTGTGTTAAGTTGTGCTTCGTATACCTTCCAACTTCTTGAATTACAATTTTGAAGAATTTGCTTTGAGGCTACAAAAAATTAGACTGAGGGGCCACATTTGGCCCCCGGGCCACAGGTTGCCAATATCTGGACTAGGCTACACTAAAAGCTTTTTTCACACAATTTTCATGAAATCTGACAAGAAAAGCATCAAAATATTCTTTTTTCATTTAATTTGAAAAAACTGTTGAAAATGAAATGAATCCACACCCAACTTGCCTCATGTATAATAAGCAGAGAATTGCCAGGAAATTTATGATTTTCCAGGTTTCTCGCTCTCCAAGGTGCTTTTACTACAATCCTCCCCTGGTAATATATGCAGCCAGCACGCAGATCAAAAGATGCATGGATCGTATTTTTTGGTGTGTGCATTGGTGCACGTATATGAGCTGCTAACAGGCGTGTGTGCACATCTTCAAAAGCTCTGTGACGAAGCCTGAGGCAAGAGGGCGAGAAGCACAGGTCTTGATCTTTTAGATCCCCCTGCAGTATATGTGGCGCCTTCATGTGTAGTCGTATCCTATTGCAGAGGCATGAAGAAGGTGGTGCCCTGTCAGTGTTTTACTACTGACCACATTAAATATAACTCTCTGTGGAAAGAGGCCTCTAATGCATCACTACCAAGATTAGTCAACATTGTTGACTTAGCGCTGACGACAGAAATAGCCAATAACAGTGAGGCATCAATCCTCTTTCTCACACATCACCATCACTCGTAATCTTCAGGTTATATACTCCAACTTTGGTGAAACACCAATAGAAGCAGCCAATAATATAAAAACATGTCAATAATACACAAGTTAGCACATACGCTAATTCCAATAGCTCTAGCAATGCCAATTTTAAAGTTGCTACAAGGATCTTTATTATTAAATAAAATTAACTGTTTGCCTCAATTAATTGAACATCAATCTATGTGCATTGCATTATGGGATGTGGAGTTTTCTTTCCTGACAGCTTGTCCAGGCAAAACATGCCTTGAAAAGTTTGAATGTCATTCAATCCATTAATTGATCAACTTTTTACTCGTACTTGAGTATTTTATGTATGACTTACATGTACTTGAGTACAATTTCAATCAAGTAACAGTACTTACTTGAGTATGATATATTAGGACTCTTTACACCTCTGGTAATAATGCAGTATATTGATATATGGGACTTGTGTCTAACTCCCTAAATCAGACTTCCATCCCGATTAAGTTCAGTACTAACCTTATCAAGTACTGTATGCACTCACTCACACTGGCTCCCTGCTCCGAGTCTGACTAAGCTCCTTTTTATATTTTTTATTGATTTGGCATTTATTTTGTGCGCTCCATGTCGTGTGGGGTTAATAATAAAGTTGGTTTAGCATCCGATGACAAATGGTTTCCACTAGCGTAAGTACTGTGCTCAGGAATAGAGCCGACTAGTGTGAGAAAGCAAGCCAAAAGGAATCCTAAAGGTTATGTCATCGTCTGTGACAGCTGAAGCTGCAGAGGGAGTCCATTGGGACTGGGCTCTGTCTGTCAAGCCACAGACAACGCAGGCAGATAAGAAGGACGTACAAAGAGAGACGCAGCGGTTTGAGTGAGAGCACAATAAAGGCGATGTTAGCACGAATAAAATGACCTGAAATTGTTGTCCTTTATCTGTGTAAAGGTTGCGTCTGTGCATGAGGGAGCGTCTCCTTTTGTATCAAAGAGGAAAAAGAGTCAGACTAAACACAATCCCTCCACTTAATCATTTTTTGATGATGGGCTAAATCTATTTATTTTCCCCTCAGAGGAAGGTGACAGTGAGGACGGAGGAAAAACTAGTCCAGGGGTGTCAACTCATTATCAGAATCAGAATCAGAATCAGAATCAGAATCAACTTTATTGGCCAGGGGTGAATGAATACACACGAGGAATTTCTTTTGGTGACCTGTGCTCTCTCAGGTAGTATAACATTAAATAATAACAATCAACTAGAATAAAGAAAAATAAATAAAATAAATAAAAAAAAATAAAAAAACAGTAGTTCAAGGTAGTTTGGCGGGAAAACAAAGAATTTCAACATCAATAAACCTAAGTTTGCACTTCCAGTTATAAATTAGACATAAAGTATGGAAGGCATCAATAATATCTTAGCAATAAGTGACATACTTAAATGTCTTTTGATTTTTTGATTTTTTGGACAGTTTTTATTTATTTTGGAGAGTTTCTGTGGGCCGATGGCGCACTTTGGCAGCCTCGTTCCGTCAGTCTGCCCCAGGGCAGCTGTGGCTACAATAGTAGTTTACCACCACTAAGTGTGGAGTGAAAGAATAATCCCTTCATTCCGTAAAGCGACTTTGAGTGTCCAACAAAGCGCTATATAAAATTGATGCATTATAATTTGAGAAAAATAGCAGGTTTTTAGAAAAATCTTGAGTTCTTTCAACAACAATTTACAAAATGAGCATTGCGTTAGTTCAGGCAGGCTCAGAAGTCAAGCTCGCTCAGCCCCATCAGTCGACAGTAGCTATTAACAACTGACATCATCCATCTCCTAATTCAGTTAATCATCCAGCTGAGCATGTTCCATGCTTCCCATTGGTTGGAGTTAGTCTCACTGCTGTATTTAAACCACAGCAATACGCCTCCTTCTGCACGCTTCATCTGCAAATGCCTCGCAACCCACCCCCCACCCTAGCTCCTCCTCTTATGTCTAAATAAGTAGTGTCTTCTGTTGGCATCTAACATTTTGTGCTTCTGTTCCAGGAGGTCACACTGACCGCTCTCTCTGCTTATGCCTCTCCATATACAGTAGCTCATGGTTGGTTGCTAAATATAACAATTTGACTAAAGTGATCCTGACTGAACTGAATTATTTGGTAATTTTTTGGAGTCCATCAATCTGCTATTCCTTCTTTCTCGCTGTCATTCACTTCATATGTTATGTACCAACAAAGACACAAACCATGTTCCCACCACACCTTTGTCATGCTTTGAAAATATCAGACATGAAAGAACCATTGCATGTACCAAAGTCCACCTTAAAGTCTACGTTAGAAGACAGCAGATCAAACCTGAAGGACACACATTCGCACAAATCGAAGGAAGCCTTGATTTCCCACTGCCCTGACATTTAGAAAAAAAGACATTTTGATGTGGAATGCAGAGAGAATTCTCCGCTTGTTTTACCGCTTCCAACAAATCTTTCTCTCACTCTATCATCGCTTTAACAGTTGTGATTTAGATCCCTCTTTGTTGACTTTTATTATATTTTTTTTCCTGTTTACATTTGTGTGAGCTCGAAATAGCGCTTCACTGTGTATTATTGGTGCATCCTTGTGGCTTCCCTGAACTGCTCAGCTGTCTGTGAAGAAGAGCAGCGTTTTAGCTCCCAGTCAGACTGTTATCAGAGCCCAGCCTGGTGTGTGTGTCCCACTGAGCCAGGAGGGACAGACCGAACCTCCTCCGGCTTTCATCTGCAACACAGTACAACTGTGATAACACAAATAATGACCGATACAGGAAAAAGTCGACAGCTAACTAACAGTGGCTGTGGATTTTACCAGTGCTCCTACATCTGTCCAGTGGTTGTTGTTTAGTATTTTATTGCAAAACACACACACACACATGCCTGAGTGTCGGTAGCACTAAGTCACTAACAGCACTATGGCAGCCTCGCTTCCGTCAGTCTGCCCCAGGGCAGCTGTGGCTACAATAGTAGCTTACCACCACTAAGTGTGGAGTGAAAGAATAATGCCCTAATTCTGTAAAGTGCTTTGAGTGTCAATGATAAAGCATTATATCAAATCCAATGCATTATTATTATCATTGTTAATAGCTCAGGTCAAGGGTCAGGATCTAAAAGTGGACTTGTTTTTATGTATTTGAATCAGATTCATTTATGCATGGCATACGATTCAGCATTTTTTTATTTTTATTTTTTTTAAATTCTATTTACTTTCTAATAGGGAAATTATTGTTATTATTGTATACCTTTTTATAATCGTAAATGTTTTTTATTTAAATTACTGTACTTGGGCTTGTAGATACAAATTTATGCATTTGTAACATACACTGTTTGTGTCTTTGAAATTATTTATTTATTTAATTTAATTTTTTAAATATGAATAATGAAGAATGAAGGGGAATATTTTCGACTTAACCCCCCCACTCCCTCTGCATTACATTGTGTTTTTAAAAGATAAATAAATACACAAACCAAAATTTGACTCAGATAGAATAGAATTCCCAAAATCACAGGTTTCATATTCCTAATGTGAATAAGAAATGCAAAAATTCAGATTTTTTCTGGACTAGGAAATCATTTAAATTGTTGTATTGTTCTACAAAATGATGTTAGTGTTTTCTTTCTGTGTTGAAAGGTGAGAGGGGGATAGGGGATACTGAAAGACTAGCTGAGAAGCAGTGAGTCACATGACTTCAGCATCAGCTGAAAAGTGGGTTGCAATAACTGTCTATTATTGTTAGCTTAATAGACAGTTCGAACCAAGAATTAACTTTAAAATCATTTGAAATAGTTGAGGAATCAGAGGCAAATGAAAGGACTTTAAATGCCAAGATCAAAGAGCTACAAGTCCAAGATCAAGAAAATGCAGCAGAATTGTGAAGAAAAAGTGCAGACTGCACAAAGAGAAATGGAAGTCCTAAAAACACAACTAAATGTGGAGAGATCACAAACCAAATTTATTATTACGTGTCATATAGCAGCATGCTCATGGACACCTTCACCAGTGCACCATGCTGTCTTTAGAACTGGACTATTATGAAAATCGACATTAGCTGTGTTTCCATTACAGCTTTTTGCAAAATAAAAGCGATATTTCTAAATAAGTATGATTGCAATTTGAGCGTGTTTCCATTGAAGGTTGTTTTGGGCAAAAGCCTCGTAACTCCCATGAAATCTCATCCCGCAAGACTTCTCTGCAGGATGACAGACGACAGAACCTCCTTACAACACTTAGTATTCCTTTGTTGTTTCACGTCTCACGTGGCAGTAATAATTTTAAAGTATAAAGAAATATCCCGGTGTCACGGACTGAGTTTACCTCGTACTGAGATCAATCATGAGCATGTGCAATACCGGAAAATGAATTTTTGCTAGTTCCGCTGTGATTTTTGCTACTTCTGCCGTGCTGAGTGAGTGCCAATCTCAGTCAACAACAATAATAAAACTCAATACAAAAAGGAATAATTTATTTTCCAAATTTTTTTTAAATCAGTACAGCAATCTCTGTATGACATTGGGCAAGGCAATTCCAGCACGGGTACATCTCAGTACATAGCAGTCACGCGGCGGTATACTCAGTCCGTGACACCGGTCTCCTCTTCTGTCCACACGTACCGTGCCATGTCTGCTCAGAGAGAAGTGTCCAGGTACGTCACATTCTGTGAAAAGTGTTTCCATAGTGATTTTGTGACACATTTAAATATCAAAACGTCTGAAATTCCACCTCATGAAAGTATAAAAAGTTTTTTTCAAAATTTGGGTGTTTCCATTACCAGATTTGTTTGCCCTATTTAGATTTTGCGCATTTCCAAGGGTAATGGAAACCCAGCTACTGTTGGTGTTTCCCACTCAACATGGAGCTCAGTTACCAGCTCGAACATGTTGTATTGTTCTTGGACAGCCACTGTTATATGCAGCCAATGACACTGTTTTACAGTCGGTTCGATTTGCCTCTTGTAATGATTAATGTATGTATAGTGTGTTTTAAGTATATTTTGTTGCGTAGTTTATGAAAGAAGTTGTTCACAGTGTGTGGTGTAATCACGCTTTCTAAAGCAATAAATCTTTACAGCCTTATCTCCTGCTGTGGTTGGTCATTTTGTAGAGTTATCTTTCTCCATCAGTCTTCCCGTGTCTGGTTTTGCTGACAAGTCAAAACAAGTGGATTGTAATCAACCACACACACGCACACACACAAACTCACAGGCACACACATAAATAGTAATGCTACACGATCTCAATTTGAATAGCCAATCGGTAATCAGCAAGTAAGCTGCTTTTGTGGCAAACATGACCATAGAACTGTGCATCAACCCACCATAATATTATTAGTTAGATAACTCTCTAATGGTGGATGTCATCCTACAACATGATAGCATTATAAATTCATTATCTGATCCATTGATCTTCTGTTATCTATCCATCAATGTCCTGTCAAGACAACAATAATGTGAAAATGACTAAATAACAGCTAGGCCTCCTGACCTAACCTCTGATCATATCACTCATATATTTCCCTAAACTCTCTTGCATGCACACATTTTTCCTCTTCTTTTTTTAAACACTCTTATTATCCACAAATATTACTACCACATTGTACCCTCGGGGTCAATTTGACCCCAGAAATATTTGCCTCCAGAAAAATGATTGTCAGGAAATTGTTGACCAAGTTTTTGTGTCAGACACTTTGTTTATTTGTTGAATACATAAATAACCCCTTGATAATGACATTTTGACCTGTTTTCTAGTGCTATACCATCAGGCCAAACTTTTAAATTAGAATTCATTTATTTTGAATATTTTTCATCCAAATCTTCTCAAATTTACTGACAAGATTAATGACCACAAGAGTATGAACCCTATTGATATCATGACTTTTCCTTCAGCGCCACCACCAGGTCAAATTTTCAGTTTTAGAGTTAGTGTGTCTTGAAAATCTTTTATCCAAATATTTTCTAATTTGGGGTGCGCATTCATGACTTTCATGTAATTACCCATAGTGATTGATGTTGGTAATACATATTATTAATACCCTAATGCTGCGTTCTGCGGCACCGGACACATCTGCTGCTCGAAACGTTCCGCAGATTTTGCAGGATCAAAAAATGTATTTGAAGCGAAGCCCCGCCCACCAGCGACACGTCCAACTCGGTGAGTTTCACTGCCTGCTAAAGCGAGGAGCTGCGCTCCTTTTTCTCTTCTCACAAACCTAAACCATCAGTGAAAAAAGCCGGTGTGATTAGCGGCTAATGCTATCCTAGCTCAGTGTCGACTTTTAAAGATGAAAACTACACAGAGAACTTTTACCTGCTACTACCACCTCCTCGCTGATTCTCCTCCACGCCAAATCCTTCCTCGTCTGGTCCCGGTTATAAAGGCCGTGTCATACAGCTCCAGGTGGTCACACACAGCTTCTCCTCCATGGTTGAATGGGTGAACAGACCAGTGTCCGTGTTGACGGCATGACGTCATCGTCAACAAAGATTCTGATTGGCTTTCGTCACGCGAAACAGTCGCAGGAGTTCAATATTTTTAACTCTTGCGAATGTGCGAATATGATGAAAAATCAGGAGCGCGCTCGCACGGCCAACGCTCTTGACGTGCGTATTGGACCGCACAGCCGCACGTATGTGTATATACGTATATATGCATATGTGTGTATCCATAAAATGAAGACTCCGTCCTTAAGACTGCTCTACTGTAAAGTGTCTTGAGATACCATTGGTTATGATTTGGCGCTATACAAATAAAATATTGATTGATTGATTGAGTTTCTGAGAGAAGCTGTCCCCTTTGAAGTCCCCTCGAACAGAGTCAAAAATACGGAACAAGGGCAATAACTCCGGAAAAGATAATTGCGCGCTTCTCATTTTCGAACTCTATCAAGGTATTGATACCCTGAAGCCACACACCATTTTTTGTTATCCTAGCTTAAATTGTTTCTGAGAAAAGCTGTCCCCTTTAATTCGGACGGACGCACGCGCGGACGAAAGTATGGATGGACGGACGGAGCTCAAACCAATATCCCCCTTCCACTTTGTGGCGGGGGATATTAATACATTAACCTGAGTCAGTACTGTATGTGGCACACTAGTTTGCATTGCCACAGTAGGCAGCATGTGTGGATCTGTAGTAAGATGACTGACTGTGGTATCCGACTGCACTGAGACTAGCATTTTCAAAGATACAGATTTCTTGTTTCCTGGTAAGTTCAACATCAAAATCCATCCACGTGATAAGACATTGTATTAAAATGCTGTTTTGACTTGAAATTGGAGCAGAAATACGAAAAGTTAACCTGACGTGACGAGAACATGACATGCAAACGCTGATTGGCTGAAATCTCTAAAACACAGTCAAATGTGTTTCGTATCGCTATAATTTACTTACTCTTAAGCTAAACCTGTGGCTACGTATATATTTCTGACCAAACACTTCTACAGGGACTGTAAAATGATTAATAATTGTAAGTAATCATTATTCTTTGAAAAATAGATAAATCAATATCTTTTTACATTTGGGAAAATATCAGTCTAGTTAAGCTAATGCAAATATAAATAATTATTGCATTGAACAGAAAAGACAGGAAGTCACTATTTAGCTCGTCTGTTCTCATATACAACACAAAAAACAAGCCACAAGTTGAATCTAGAATTTCGAAGGTTTAATGACCAATTCAGTATATATTTAATAATAATAATAATAATAATAATAATAATAATAATAATAATAATTTATTTCAAAACATTTTTCCAGACACTCAAATACACTTTACAGCTTAAAAACAACAAGTACAGTGATTAAAGAAAATATGAATCAGAAAAAAGGAAGAAGACGTGTGTGGGTGGTTAAACGCTAAAAGCTGAGTGAAACAGGTGAGTTTTGATTTTAATGATGGGAAGTTGGTTCAGTAATAAGTAAATTATGTTTTGCTTGTTCCTATTTCTATCACCAGTGCATAGCCACATCAATTACAAGTAATGCAGTAATTTGGTGTATTTACTGTAGGCAGAAGCAGAACTGTAAGCACTAAATGAGTTACTTATGAAGCAGAACTACCTTGTGCACTATCGATGGACAGCCAGTACATAATATATAAAACAAACATGAGGAGGGCAAATATAGTTAAGAAGGGATTTTAATTCACTGTTGAACTTGAGCTTTCATGAAGTTGTTTCCATGGTTTTCAGCTATCTCTGCATTGAATAACACAGTCAAACTCAATGTTTTACACTATACACAAAACATGCAATCTTTTGTTTGAAACACTTAGTCATCCCTCTTACTCATAACTAAAAAAACCACAAGCTGGCAATAGGCTGAGCATCTCGAGGCTAAATGCTATTTGCTCTTTTCTGGTTGCTGCTGAGCCGTCCCAACAGCCGGTTGGTCTGTGGGTGTTGGTGTGAGGATCGCGCTGTTCTGCATCGAGAGTAACCGCAACACCTACATCCTGTAATCCTCATAAAGAGGTGGTGTATAAGATTCCCTGACAAGAGAGCTGGTAATTTCTGTTTTGGTGGTGCATTAGTGCACCAAAATGTCCTGAGAGGTGTGATTACCCCTGCTGCATGTTTGCGAGGGCTAATAACATAAAAGCATGCATTTAACTGGAGCCTCTTACACCTGTGGTAGCCTGGCCTGCTACACTGATATCACCTTGTGCAGGAGCTATATGAAGGTAAGCAACTCTGGATAGGTGACCCTAAAATAAGTAAGCACATAAAACTCAATGTGAGGTTGTTGATTTAACCCTACTATTATCCTTGGGGTTAATTTGACCGCATTAAATGTTTATCATTACTTTTTTTTTTTCGCTTCATAATTTATGAATTTTTCTAATTTGATGGGCACAATTGATTAAAGAGTAACTAAACCCATGCTTTCTCCTGACTTGCCACGAAGAGGGAAAATCAAAAAATGCCTTGATTATGGACGGGGCTTCTGGAGCAGATAGGACACGCCCAATCTATGCTACGTTAATGAGCTATTCATTACTCAATATACCTCTATTCGCTCTTCTCTCATTCCAACCTACTCACCACAGATTGAAGAGCCCACAGGAGCTATTTTTTTTATGTAAAGGGCGGGGCTATCAGTGCTTGTTTGTGACGCAAGATGGTCTCAAAACATAGCCTGATCTTTGTTTTAGCCAATAGCAAAAATCAATTGTAATAGCCGAGTTTCAACCCACAGAGTCACTCTGACATTTTACAATAAATAGGCCAAATTGAAATACTTTGACAAAAACGTTGAGGATTAATCAACAGCACTACTTCATACCAAAATACAGTTATATTCAGTAGGAAAAAAGGGTTTTTTCGGGTTTAGTTATTCTTTCACACCGGATGCATCACGAAATGTTTGTGCGACCAGATTACATACCAAGTCAATGAACACATGCTTCCCAGATGCAAAATCTTTATGTATCCCACACCCAACATGAATTCATCATGGCGGCAAGGAAAACCTTCTGTTAAGCAGCAGGAACCTTGTGTGGATCCCATTCCTATGATGAACAGCCATCCACGTTATGCTGTGTTGGGTGTGTGCATAGGAAAGGGTGGAGACAGAGTTGTTGAGACTCTGTAACTCCACACTGAGGATCCCACGGACCTGCAAGACAAAAGCCAGAAGGAGTACAGGAGCAAACACACAAGGGAAGAAGCAGACATAGAGGAATGGGACCCTCTCCGGTCCCTCTCTAACCTAAATGACCTCTCTCTTAACGCCCTCTCCAACCTCTCTCCAACCGAGCATGCCAGACCCCCCCGGCAGTCTATGCCTATTGCATCTTAACTATGAGCTATGAGCTCAAACTGTTAAGATAACCAAATTTGGTGTGTGGCATCAGGGTATCAATACCTTGATGGAGTTCGAAAATGAGAAGCACGCAATTATTTTTTCCGGAGTTATTGCCCTTGTTCCATTTTTCTTTACTATGTTCGAGGTATCTTCAAAGGGGACAGCTTTTCTTAGAAACTGTTTAAGATAGTTAGTAATGTTATATTCTGTTGTGATAATATTATTTTATGTATATGTCTAAGTTTTTAGATTTAGGACATTTAGGAAAAGGTTGTGAGTTATAATGACAACCAATCTGGTGGGGGATGTTAATGACTATGTCTTCTTGTTTTTACATGAGATTTGCAAAGTACATATTATACCATTAGCTTTTTTTGTTTTAATTCTGTTACATGAGCTGTCACACATCCTATGTAGTTAACATTTATGCTGTATTGTGCTTCTATGATAGCGCATTAGCACACTGGTTACCATAATTCCAGAAAGATAATTTTGTCTTTTTTTTTTTTTTTTAATTAATATGTTGAGGTTTCATTTATTTAGACATTTTTTTTCAGGAAATTTAACACTGGTTACCATTTTATGAAGATGAAGCAACAATAAGACTATTAAACTAGAACAAAAAAGGATTTAGTATAGTTATGCTGTTTGTTTGACATACTTTAGAACTTGTGATGCTTTCAATTTATACTCAACCTACTCTTTCGGGTGCTAATTTAGTGTCATTTTATCATCATTATAGAAACACTTAGCGAGTGGCTAATAAATTATATTCCTTGGACAAAAATCAAATTAATGATAGTAATAATAACAATAATGTTCTGGGTTTTGAGGTGATCTGGGACATTGAATTTTAAGGACAATAAGTGTTTTCCTTTAGACCAGCGATTCTCAACTAGTGGGTCGGAACCCAAAAGTGGGTCTTGTCAGCTGGTCAAAAATAAATAAATAAATAAATACTTAATGTCTCTCGTGTTGGTCTTTTATTTTGAGAGAAACTTTTCTTTTGAAAGGCATGCTGTGACGTGCATGTTGCACAAGAAAATATATAGATTTATGTTTTTAAAAAAAGATTGTATATGTTTGTTTTCAGCAGCTATTTTTGAACAACTGAATTTGGTTGGTTGAATTCTAAAAAAAAATAAAAAATAAAAATAAAAAAGTGAGTCGCGATTTAAAAATGTGGGTCCCAGGGTGAGACCAGTTGAGAACCCCAGCTTTATATAATAGTAAGTCGGGCCTTTTACCATTTCTAAATTTAAAATAGTGATAAAGTGTTTCTTTCTGTTTACTGATTGGTATCACAACTCTTTTCTGTCTCATTTACATAGTAGTAGGAGGAGTGGGTTTATTATTACACTTCACTGAGATGCCCAACAAATGTCGAAATCAATCGTCTGAGCCAACTTTATGAATAAACATCAAAATTAATTTACCAAAATGACAGCTACACTATAGTTGAGTTAAACAACAACAACCCAGTGTATACGTTTATCTATGCCTGTATATGTAAAGTATGTGAGCCGCCTGTCAACAGACGAGATGATGTATGATGCATGTGGGTTGATGTGTGTGTGTGGGAACGGGACACGTTGCTGAGGGTTGCTTTCAACTTGCTAACATATACAGCCATTTATGACTGCCATCTGTCCAGCATGAAGCGTGTGTGTGTGTGCGTGTGTGTGTGTGTGTGTGTGTGTGTGTGTGTGTGTGTGTGTGTGTGTGTGTGTGTGTGTGTGTGTGTGTGTGTGTGTGTGTGTGTGTGTGTGTGTGCGCATGTGTATGTTACACACGATTGTGTTTTGGATGCTGGTGGGTGTTGGGGTCCAGGTGGCTGTATACTGTATTATTATTGCACGCACAGTGTGCAACAGCCTGGGGGATGTAGGAGTCCAGCACAAGTTAGTCATAAAAACAAAGACATTTGATGCCTTGCAAGGTTCACAAAGAAAAAAAACAGCAACATGAGAATTTATGGTGCTTTGGGTTAAAGGTGGGCCAAATATTTGACATTATGTTGTATTTTAATATTATGAAAACCCTTTAATCTCATTATATTAGATAAGACTTTACTGTGTCCCTTCTCCATTGATTTTTTAAATCTGTGACATTTTACAACTGATTTAAAGCTGCTGGACATGAAAAGAATCCATCTGCTAAATCAATAATGTAGGCCTCGTAGATCAATAAATCGAAAAACATTGGCTTGAATAACAGACGGAAAAGGTTGAAACAGCTGCTCAAAAAACTGAGTTTGTTGACATTTTCACGCATTGCATTGTGGGAGTCCCGTAGATGGACACATAGGAGGGTTTTTTTTTTTACTTCATTTTCACCGTGATTTATTGTGTTTCTTTTCCAGACAAGGAGGACAGTGGTTTGCTTGACACCATTTTTGTTCTAGCGTGTTCCTGGTATTCACCGTGAAATCAGAATGATGTAAAAACAATTCTATACATGGGGCTCTGCGACTCCACATCCCATAATGCAATGCGCGAAACTTTTCCCACATTGTCAATAAATAGCAGAGCTTAAAACAGAATTAAGTAACTTGCGCATAGCGCTCCCTCTAAAGGTTAATTTTGGTTATGTCACTGTCATAAACACTCCGCACCCCCGTGGCAGCAGCTCCTCCCTCCCGCTTCAGCGAGACGGGCAGTGGGAGGCTTCCTAAAGGTACTGGGGCAAAATTAAAGCGGTTAATCTTGAATAAACCTACATTCTGAGTGAACTCATTCTTTAGGAACTGAGTAAGTTCACCATTTATAGCGTACAAGCAGCGCTGTTTATGATAAGTGATCAGCCACACACACGTTCCCTGGTAATGACTTCACTGGAGCGATGAAGTGACCAAAAAGCACCACTGTGTTCAAGCGACTCATCACGGGCGATTGAAGTGACTGCAGTCGCTACAGTCGCGTTCGGTGTGAACACACTTTAGTGTGTATTGGGCTGTCGTAAAGCAGTGCGTGTTGTAGAGAGAACGAGAACAGAGCTGCCAGACTGGAACCGGTCCGGAGGCAGGGAAAGTTGCAAATGCGGTTTTCTGGTCAGAGACAGCGGGGGGATGAAAGACCCCCTAATCACACCATAAACACTTCTATTACCCTCAGAGGGACTATGAGGAAGATTTTTTAAGGTGAAAAAGTTACTTAGTTCTGCTGTAAAACACACTTATGAGATGCAATTTTAATCTTTTACACCTCCTTTTTTTTTTTTTTTTCATACTAAGTCTGACGTCATAATGAGTATGTAGTGGGTTCACATTAGATAGTATAAAAAGATTGAGAAATAACCAGATGTAAACTATATTGTGACATTTTTGAAGTATGCTAATCATACTCAACCAGCCCATGTTGCAGCGCGAGCGGAATGTAAAAACATTTCCTTTTCAAAATAAAAGCACATCTTCTTGTCTTCCATTAGTTTTGAATGCTTTTGTAAATAGAGCTCTTGTTTTGAAGTTAACTGGAAGTTTAGTCAGTAGCACAATGGCGGGTCTCAGAAAATCTCTGAAATGTCGGCATAAAATGTGTTTCCATGAGTTTTATGGATCAAATGAGCACAAGTTGTTATTCTACTTGGTCACTTTCTAGCTTAAAATGTTTCTAGAACTTTCAAAGGTGGCGAATCAACGGAGATATTTAGCCTCAGTGTGTTTCAGTTCAGACCTAAACTAAACTTAGCTTATTTTGGTTTTATTCTAAAGACTCAAACTGTTTGGTTAGTGGTCTAGGAAAGTAGATAACAGCACATAGGCAGGTCTGCTCTTTCATATTAGTGGAATACATGAAACAAAACCAGTTTCCATGAGCATGAATAAGGTATTCTTTGCAAAAAAATAAATTAAAAAAATCATTGCAAAGGCCTTCATTCATTCAATCATCCTCTGTGCCCACTTAAGCCTCTATACACGAGCTGAAAGGAAGCCAATTGGCTGCTGAGCTTCTCGAGAACAAAGTTCCTGAGAAGAACTGGTCGTCTCCAGTTCTTCTCAAGGTTTTATTTTGCATGCATAACTTAAATCAATGAGAGAGAAACCTTGGAGGAAACACTGTAATTCCAGTCTTCGTTAATCTCCCACAGTGAACACACATAGGTGACAGCATCTCCTGCTTAGAAAAACATATACTGTATATATATGGCAAGCTGTTCAGGAAATTATATATATACAGTATATGAGACTTAATATATATATATATGAAAGACTTCATATATATCTATGAAAGACTTAATATATATTTGAAAGACTTAATATATATATATATGAGACTTAATATATATATATGAGACTTAATATACATATATGAAAGACTTAATATATATATGAAAGGCTTAATATACATATATGAAAGACTTAATATACATATATATGAAAAACACCACACAGAACGACCGACAGACAGACTTTTATTCTGCTGCGTTTGATAAAAATGATCTCGGATCATGTTTTCCACCTCACACCGAAGAAGTGTGAGAACTGGAGCTGATACAACGATTGAAAAAATCGCACAGTGTCTGCCTGTCTTTACTCTCAAACGATATAAATGACTATAAAGATGGCATCCGGGTTTTTCATATATTTATATATATATATATATATTAAGTCTTTCATATATATACATAAATACACTTTCATATATATATATATATATATATATATATATATAAATACACTTTCATATATATATATATATATGGCAAGTCATTCACGAAATTATATATATATGAGACTTAATATAATTAATTAATAATAGAATTAATAATGCTGTGGGGGGAACAAGAAGAACAGCTGATCAGCTGTTCTTCTTGTTCCCCCCCCCACCCCCACAGCACTTTCTCATACCATCCTTAATCCTGCTTATATTCACTTTTTTCTTCTTTGCTGTAATTCAATATATTTGTTCGTCTCTTCCATTAACACCCCCAACATTTCCTTCCCTTCTTGCTGCCACCCTGCTCTCCCACGTGAGATCATGTGAAAGCAAAGCCCTTGTTTAAATAGGGCGGCCTTTATTACCACCTGTCTTAGTTAAATCACCCACAACAGGTGAAAACACAGCACTTTTTATTTGGGAACTTAGTAAATTAGGAACCTAAAAAAAACAACCAAAAAGTGACTTTATAAAAGGTGAAAACACACAACGTTATTGATGAAGAGTATTTGGCAAGTGGCTAACATGAAGAGTTTTTACACAGATTCTCATTAGACAAACAAAAAAACATTTTCTGGCAAAATCATTCATTTTGACTGTTAAAAATACTGACGTTGATGACATCTATGACGCCTGAAACAGTGGTTCCCAAACTTTTTTTGGATCATGACCCCATTTCAAAATCAATTTCTGGTGACACCAAAGACTTTTTTGTGTCAAGGATTACGGTAGTTTTTGATCATGTTCGTTATACTGTATTACAAACACAGAGTAGCTGGGATTAGTGACAAGTTGTGCGAGCTCGGATATACTGTACTTTTTACTGCATTATATTTGAACTAGATTCGTATTAAATTAAATATTTTTAAATATAAAAAACATTTGTTTAGTGTGTGTTTTAATGTGAAAAAGAATGAATAATTTAAAAATTATAAAAAAAAAAAAAAAAAAAAAACAATTAATTGAATTACCCACATGGTCCCAACCCCAAGCTTAAAAAACCAGGATTTAAAGCCATTGTCACTGCTGTTGAAGAATCTCAGAAAAGTGAAAACGTAGTGCTCAGTTTTTGGTTAAATACTCAATATTCACTGTTCTCATGTGCTTGTCAGAAAATATGTACACTTTCACAACAAAGGTGATTAAGCTGATAAAGGATGTCTCTTGTTTATTGTCTTATTAGACTGAGCAAATATATCACCAAAACATTGAGAAGGCCATTGTGCAGATCTTTCCCAGAGTGCAATTCATCCTTTCTTTCACACAGTTATACGACACACTCCGGGAGGTGTTTCTCTGGTGTACCACAGCCCTATTTTCATGGCTATATTTAGAGCTTTGTTTACAGGGGTGAGGATAGTACCTGCTGTGTCTAAGCTGACGGAGGCATATGTTTTCTCCCCCCTATTTGACCCACACCCCTTGTTGTGAATTAAATCAACACCCCAGTCAGTTTCCCCCTTGAGATACGCTGGTGTCATTTTTGCTTCGAGTGTCCAGCAAATTGGGAAATTGTGAGCACCAAATGTGATGTGTTAGACCAGTGTTAGTTTTGTTGGAAAAGTTTTCATCAGACACTACCTTTTTTTTTTTTTAAGTGACAATAACAAGAACAATTAAAAAAAATAAATAAATGTGAGCGGAAACTTACCGAGTGCGTAAAAGCAGTTCTAATGCTGCGTTCACACCGGATGCGTCTGCCATACGAAACGTACCGCCGGGTTGGCAGGATCAAAAAATGTCCTCAATTCCACCCACCAGCGATACATCCAACTCGGTGAGTTTCACTGCCTGCTGAAGCGAGGAGCTGCGCTCCTTTTTCTCCTCTCACAAACATAAACCACCAGTGAAAAAAGCCGGTGTGATTAGCGGCTAATGCCATCCTAGCTCAGTGCCGACTTTCAAAAATGAGAACTTTTACCTGCTACTACAACCTCCTCGGCGATTCTCCTCCACGTCAAAGCCTTCCTAGTCCGGTCCCGGTTATAAAGGCCGTGTCATACAGCTCCAGGTGGTCACACACAGCTTCTACTCCATGTTTGAATGGGTGAACAGACCAGTGTCTGTGTTAGCGGCCTGACGTCATCGTCAACAAAGACTCTGAGTTCAATATTTTCAACTCTGCGGATATGCGTAAAATCAAGAGCACGCTTGCATGGCCAACGCACTTGACTTGCGGATTGGACCACACTGCCGCACTGGAAAGATTTTGCATCTGGGACGCATCTATCCATTGAGTTTGTATGTAATCTGGACGTACGGGCATTTTGTGACGCATCCCGTGTGAACGCAGCATAAGGGAGCACGTAATCGTTTTAAGCGCGTACGTAAAATGTTTTACGTGCGCGTTTATAAACTTCAGTCATCAGGCTGCATGCTCTGCTCTTAAGGAGTTAATCATGTTAGAGAATCTAGTAAAGCTTTATTTCAGCCTTAGGGTTAGGGTTAACAATTACCTTTACGTGCTCGCTCGCTTACGCAAATACTAGTATCAAGTGCTCGCTTGTAACTTTTACGTGAGCATGCAATTGAAAAAATGTATTAAAAACATCCTTGCCCCTTACGTGAACACGTATTAGTATCACGTGCTTGCGTGGAAACTTTACGTGAGCAATTAAAAAAAAAAAATAAATACCTGTGTCCCTATAGGGGCTCCATAAAAACTACTTCAAAATATATTGATATTTTTGTAGACTAATACAAACTAAACTATACATTTTGTCACATGGGACGAGATCCAATCAGAACTTGTGATCATGTGGTCTTACACATTGATCACATCAAATCTGTCTTTGTGTATTTACAAATAATAATACCATCCCATATCAGGTTAATCAATAATAATTAAATCTGTAAAAAAAAATTGCATAAACTCTTTTGCTAAACTTTAGTCCAAAGTAGAGTAATAATGTGATTTCATTGACTAAAAGTAGACAACAATTGAAATAGTCCTGATGACCAAACTATGACCAAAACTAAGTTGCGTTTTACTCAAAAGACCATGACTAGTTTGCTGTGGTTGAAGCCAATGGAGGAACTCATGGTAAAAGAGCAGAAGCAGAACATGTGTGCATGTACATCTAAAAGATTCTTAGTTTTAGAATTCACTTGCTGTGAATTGCACTTAAAATGTTTGTTTTTTTTAAATATATTTTCAAAAAATTATGATTTCGTATTCATTTTTCACCTGATCTATTTGGCGCCATACATCACAGATGTTGTAATTATTTGTGGCTTTAGGGTCATACATTGAAAAAGTTGATAATGAAGTGGTGGAAACACTAAACAACTTGTTCTGAGCAGATTTTTGTCAATCGTTGACTTCATCTTTTCGCCGTCTCCCTTGATCGTCCTTCTTTTTACGATTCCCTGCAGGAAGCATCTGGTTCAGTCTGATGTAACTCACAGAAGAAAGTGAAAGGGACACCTGAGATAGATTTAGGATGATTCAAAACATTGAAAATACTCAGGGGACTATCCCGACAGTCCAGATATAGAAGCTTTTATCCATGTCTCCATGGATGAGAGATTATCAGATGTGTTCTTACTTGTTTGGTCATAGAATGTGTTGTTGGAGTTGCTACTATGTAAATGTAGAATGAAACCAATATATTCATTGGCTGAATTCAGGTTGCTTTGAGGCTTGAAAGGTTTGGAAATGATTGGCTCAAATGCAACAAATGATGTTGGTCAGAAAATCATTGTTGCTGATGGAAACTGTTTTTAATCAATGGTTATTGCAATTGGCAAATGATTGATTATAAAGTGCCACTGCTTTGACACTGAAATATGCTTAGTTGCATTATGTGCATTTGGGAAGAAAAAAAAAGTCATTTCAATACTTATTTCAATTAAATACTGTCTCTTTTATATATTCTATACCATACACTTTTATACTGATGAGCTTGTTATACCCATATACTTTTATACTGATAAAGTTCTTATACCCATGCACTTTTATACAAATTAACTTTTATACTGATGAACTTTTTATTCCGACAGACTTTTACCGTAACTTATGTTGTTTTTACAATTATTGTGTGTATTTAGCTTGAATCTTTGTGTACTTGTGCAATGACAATAAAAAAAAGGATTCTATTCTATTCTACTCTTGCCATGGACAAACCAAAATGCATTTTAATTCAACAAAGGCAGTGGCTATTTGTACGGTTGCTGTATCAATATACTGACATACTATCCGTACGCAGCGCCCCTCATTGGCCAGTTTAGGTCACGTGACTAAGACTAAACCTAACCGTAACCCTAAACCTAACCCTAAGACACTACGTACGTGTACTTTGGTAAACGTACCAATAACACAGGGGGTTGTCCATATGACAACCGTATGAATAGACACTTTCTTAAACGAACATCCTCCTGTGGTGGAAGCTGGTATTACAAGACAGGACACGCTAATGCAGAGGTTCCCAACCTTTTTTGGATCATGACCCCATTTTGATATCACAAATGTCTAGTGACCCCGGAGACATTTTTTTCTTCTTCTAGAATTAGTTTTTGATTATGTTTGTGTTACTGGAATTAAAATAAGGCAGTAGCTAAAAATCCAAAGAGAGTCACACAGAGGAAAAATGAGAGATATGCTTTCTTAGTTGCAATAAGGACTTGATTTATTAAAGGTAAATCAAGGAGGACAAATAGGAATACAACCTGAGACGTGTTACAGATGGATGTCTCAAAGCTTTGCCCTAACATATGATTTCTGCATCATGATTATATACCCAGCAGAGCATCCTTCGATGTGGACCTTAGCCAGGAGAACTTTGAGCATCATAAATGAATCATAAATAGGTTCCTTCAGTGATTAGTTAATGAATACATAATATTGCTATATCTCAACTAAGTATATGTGAGAAATGCAAACAGTTGTGGTTTCCGGTGTAGTAAAAGGAGTTACACAAGGTGTTTTTCCCCCATTGCCTTGAACCCTGAAAGACTATAAAATAATATTCTAATCAATGTGAACGTGTATGATTATATAAGACACAGAATATATTTCTAATAACTTTCCCCCCGTTTATGATCTGAAGGGACATGTAAAAAAAATCAAAGTGTGTTACAAATACAAAGTAGCCAGGGTTAGTGCACCACTTTGGAAATGTTTATACTGCATTTTATTTGAACTCAAGTTATATTTGAGAAAGTTTAAGTACAGGGCTGATATCCGGAGTTTATATATATATACTGTATATATATATACACACACAGTATATATATATGGAATGTTTTTTGTTAATTCATAAGGGGATAGTCTCAAGCAGAAAACACAAGGAGGGATCAATATCTACAGCCACAGTTTTGGTCAAGACTGTCTGCTTCTTGTTTTTGTTACATTTTTAAACATATCCCTTCAATAAATGTGTGCACAGTAGAGGTGTGGGCATCCTATCACTGTGAAGGACATACAGGTTTCCACTTTGTATACTGGCTCCACGCTGCAGTCCTCTTCGGGCTGAATCCATAAGGTTTCTGACTAATGATTTATTCATACAGAGCATTTCTACAGTCCCCAACACCCCACCCTACCCCTACCTACACCCACAATACCTATAACTCTACAGAGGAATATCCACGAGCTGGAAAGCTGTGAAACATGGGAATGTAATGTAATGTAACTCAGTTGTACAGTATATGCAGGTCTGCTTTTTAGTTCGTCGTCGATACTTCTCTGTAAACACTGCATGTAAAGGGATGACCTGTAACCATACAACATGTAGCCTACTTTAACCTCCATAACCAGTAGCATGCACTGGTTTGCTCTTTCATGGCACGTCCATTCATAATTGAACACATGAACTACAAAGGTGGACGTAAATGGGGAATGTGAAGTACAAACCACACAGAGGGGAAAAGAAGATCATATTTGGCACATCAAAGCCTTTCAATGCACTGTTGGCAAGCATGAAGTATGAGAGAAGCTTTTAGGAAAACCTTTGTATTCACAAGGATCACCAGCTACAGCATCGACCAATGATTAGCAGAGTGAAAAGAGAAAAAGGGAAAAAAAAGTGTTTGAGATGTGCCATCAACTAACATGTGGGGGAAACGTGTCCCTTTGTGTGCATGTGATCTCGCCAACATGCGGATACAGACCAACACTTTCTATATCTCTGCTTCTCATTTCTGTTTTTATTTCATTTTGCTCATGGACCTTCTCCCAGTTCATATTTTTCTACTTCCTGCTCATAGAGCCTCATGTAATTTTCATGCACTAGAAGAACCCAGCAGAAGACCTCTGTGTCCAAGAGGGCTCTTTACTTTGACACAGTCATGTACTACATCAATAAGCTGACATGCTAAGAGTCCATCCTGTAAATCAGTGATTCTGAAATTAATTCAACTTAACAGACACACTGAACACACTAAAACACAAATAAGATGTCTTTATTTCAGACTCAAGGGCCCAAACTATACAAACATACACAAAAACACATATAAAAAGGTCTAACAGTCCATTTTTAAAAGGCATTTCTACCAGTGATTCCAAATAAAATGATATTAAAACTAATTAAAATTAAAACTAATGTAGAATTGAAGAAAAGTTGGATGTATTGAAAAAACAACACATTCCACATGCAAGGATGTAGAAGACAAGAGACCTTTAATGACATGAACATGCTGTACTACAATTCCCAGAATGCATTGCTCAAATTACTACTCTGCACTGTGCTGCCTTCAAGTGTCCCTCCGACATTTTGACATTATTATGAAAAGCTTTGATTTGATCACTTGGACCAAATTAATGATTCAGTTCATTTATTTACGCATTTACACCAAATAATATGTATATCGCTGTAATTCTTCTTATTTATCCTATTTGTTGTATAATACAGCTTCTAAAAACTGCTCTTTGAAGGCTTTGTTGGATGAAAGCCTGATTGTGATCAGACTCTACAGTTTGAGTTTAGGCTTCTGCACAGGAATGAACATCTATCAACACTTGTTTTGTACCACTTCAGATGAAGGTTTTAAAAAGTAAAAGCAGACAAAACTTATTCAACAGTTTTCATTTATGTACTAATGAAAATACTTCTTTAGGTGCTCAATGATGACGGTGGAGGTAGTGTTACCCCAAATCTAATACAAAGGTTTTACTGTTACTCACTGATGTTAGGCTTGGAGGAAGTTGCTTCATGCATTGTTGTTGGGTAAATACGAAGGACTTGCAAAAGTTCTGGATCTTAAGAAAAAGTTGATGTGTCTCTGTATCTGTTGACCATATTCATATTTCACTTAACCATAGTTTAGACATTCCCAAAATATTTCTATTAAAAGCGTATTTGTACAACTTGAACTCATAAGGTGTCTGAGATTGGTAAATGGGACAATATATCGTACAAGATATCACATTGATAAAACATCCCAAGATGTATCGTCAAGGGTTTGAGTGGTTTCACTTCAGATAAATTAAATCCACAAAATCTACTACACACTAGATGGTAATGATTTGTTTTTATTTTTTATGTTCTTATGGCTGTGGCTATCCGTACAGTTGCCGTATCAATATACCGACATTCTATCCGTACAGTTGCCGTATCAATATACTGACATTCTATCCATACAAAGCGCCCCTATTTGGCAAGTTTGGGTCACGTGATAGGTCAGACATTGGCCAGTTTAGGTTGCGCGACTAATACTAAACCTAACCGTAAACCTAACCCTAACCCTAAAAATTTGTTGCGATATTGGGTTATAACCTAACCCTAAGACACTACGTACTTGTACTTTGGTAACTGTACCAATAGCACCAGGGGTTGTCCGTACGGCAACCGTACAAATAGACACTTTCTATTCTTATTGAGTTAAAAAGGTCATCCCCAGAGTAAATACGTAAGTATGTCCAAAGTTAAAGCATGGTTATTTTTCCCAAATGCAATTTTACGTCTGTTCCAAGCAAGCGCTTCTTTTCAATTGCAGGAGACATAGACAATGCCGGAAGGTCTAAATAGCTGCTAGAAAATATAGACATGCAATTATTCTTAAGAAAGAACATTTCCATATTACATCAAGGCTGTGTAGACCGTTCTAGTTTGGTGTATTTCTTTTCCTTTTCTTTAACTGTAAATTTCACACACAGGTACTGTATATGTATATATTTTTGAAGAATGTCATCATGATTAAATTATTTGGTTATAATTTTAGACTGGCAAAGAATCATTTTTTGCACTTTAA
This sequence comes from Gouania willdenowi, assembly GCF_900634775.1. NCBI lineage: Eukaryota > Metazoa > Chordata > Actinopteri > Blenniiformes > Gobiesocidae > Gouania > Gouania willdenowi. Next base: position 15,940,764 of record NC_041049.1, read on the forward strand.
ATACAAATAGTTTGCCTTGTTTATGTTATTGTTAATCGTATATCATATATTCACTTGAGCCTTTTCACATTTTCAGACCCTGATCACAAAATAAAGGTGCCAGAGACCGAGAACTCCCACTGTACCTGAAGGTGGTTGAACACAGACATGAACATTGAAGAACAGTCATGTGGAGACAGGGTCATCTATAAGGGGGAATAAAGGGGAGATATTTTTGGGGTCCATCCATAAAGTCAGCAAAATGATGGTCCATTGTTCTATGAATCTGTGATAACCACATATATTTATTGTCTGAATAATATCCACTGTTATCCAGGAGATGTATCATTATTTGTGCCATAGTATATACCGTAGTCATCTTGAAGATGTAAATCCTTGTTTAAAATGGGTTGAAAGTGACCAAAAATGGTATAAAAGGTGGTGAAATGGGATTTAAAAAACCACAGAAATGGGTTCAAAGTTGAAAATTAGAGTGGCGAAAAACAGACAGAAAAAGTGGTAAAAAAAAAGGATTCAAAGTGTCAAAATTGGCTTAAAATTAGGAACAATTAGTTTAAACTGGCAAATAATGGGCATGATAAATCATGAATGTGGTTAAATTTTCAAAATGAAATATGGTGAAAAAAGGTTAAAAATGACAATAATAATAATAATAAAGTCAACATATGCGACATTAGGTGGGAAAAATGGTGAAAGCGTTTATAAGTACCCCCCTAGCTTCGGGGATAGGGAAGGGTGAGTTGTGGGGCCTCGCCCACGCTGGGGCCTCCCCTGGGCCGTGCTAGGTGGGTGTGTGTGGGGGCGCGGCCGGTGGCTCCTGTCCTGGCGGATCCGCGTCGGGTGGTTGGTCTGCTGGCTGGGGGCGCCGGGCCCCGTGGGTGCCGTGTCTGGGCGGGGGTGCCCCGGGGGTGGGTCTCTGGGTTCGGCGTCTCGGGGTGCGCCCTCCCACCGTCTGCCCGGGGACCGGTGGGGCTTCGGCAAGGTGCCGCGCCGCCTTTGGCGGGGTGGGGCTGTTGGCTGGGGCCTGCTGTCCTCCGGGCTGTGCTGGCGTCGGGGGTGTCTCATGTCGGCGCGGGGGTGATTGGGGGTGGTCTCCGTGGGTGGGGGGGGCTCTGCTGGCAACATTGATGTGGGGTTGCGGTGCCTGGCTGGGGGAGCATGGGTTCGCCTGCCTATCAGTCCGTGGCTGGCAGGGTGGCCCTGCTTGGGTGGTTGGTGGTGTCCTCTCTCGTCGGGGGGGGGCGGGGCCACCCACCTGTGGAGGGTGCTATGTCGTGCGGGCCTGTGCTGGCCCTGGTGTGGGAGCTGGCCTCTCTCCTGCGCGGTCGCCGCCTGCTTTGGCGGGGCGGGCCGCTCTGGGCTGGCTGGCGGCGGGGGTCGCCTCCTGGACTGCTGGGGGATGTGGCTGGTGCCTGGCTCTGCCTGGGGGGGGGGGGTTTCCCGCCGTGCTCCGTATGGCCACCGTGGCTCGGGGGGGGTGCCGCGGGGGGTCTCCGGTTGTGCTGCTCGGCGCGTCTCTGGGGCCCGCGGTGCCGTGTGCCTGTCTGCCCTCTCCGGTGGCCCGCCGTGCGGACGGGCCAGGCTCCTACCAGACAGGCCTCCTACATGGACACTTCACATCACTCACTCCCAGCTGGTCTGGCTCACCCACTTGTTGCACCACACTCACATACCCAACCCTTGGGGGGCTGGATGGTGGGGCTGGGGGTGGAGGGGGCCGCCGCCTGCGCTACTAAGTAGTGGCGCGGGGGCGGCACTCCCACCTCTGGCTGCCCTACTAATCCCTCCAATTTTGGTGGGGCTTGGCGCTTGTCTCGTTTCCTGGTTGCCTGGGGGGCGTGCCTCGCGGCGTGTGGGTCCGGGGCGCACTTGCCGCGCCGGTGTGGGGGGTGGGCGCGCTGGGGGTGGGCGCGCTGGGGGGTGCCGGCGTCTGCGCCGGGGTTGGGGCGGGGTTGCTTGACGCTCCGGGGTGGTGCTCTTTGCTGGGGGGCGGCTCTAGCTGTTCCGGGGGTTGAGGTCGGTATCGGCCACTTGGTAGGTCTGTCCTGCTATCTGCGGGCTGGCGGGTGGGTGGGTTCTGCGCCTTTGGCTGGGGGCTGCTGCTCCGCATCGGTTGTGTGCCATTGGAATCCATCTCTCCTGTGGTGGCGGCCGCCGGTCGCTCTTGCGCCGGGGGGGCATTGCCCCGTGGCCTGCGCTGTCCGGTGGGGGGCGGGACTTGGGCAGCTGACTTTGTACCGTCTGGGACTGCGCGGTCTTGCTGGGTTGTGGCCTGTTCGTGGGCTGGGGGGTGGGGGGGGTGCCCCCCACGGAGGTCTGGCCCGGGGGCTCGCCCTTGGGGGTTCCCTCTCCTGCGCTGGTGCCCTTTGAGTCCGGCGGGTCTGGCCGGCTGGCTGGGCCGGTCCTGGCGGGGGTCTGCCAGGGCGGGTGGTACGGGCCGCGCCCTGCCATACCTGCGGGTGCGGCCCCGGTTGGCCCCGGCTTGGGCGGCGCCCTGTGAGCCGGGCTCTGCGGTGTGGCTGGGCCCTTTGGTGGCTGGATTACACAACATAATAAGCACAATATATTCTACAACCTCACATCTCACTGCAAAACAGTCTATTCTTCCCCACCTTTTCTATTTCCTGCCTTGAGTCTCTCCTCCCTGCTCCCTTTCCCCTCCCCCCTCCCCCTCCACTTAGGTGTAACACTGCTCTCCCTTTTTATATCCTCCCTATAATAAAAGATTTCTTACCCTTCCTTAGGGAGGGCTGGTGATGGTCACAATTAAGCAATAAAATAAATCAATGTATTTTATTGCAATAACAAAATATGCATTGCTGTCTCATAATGATTGCACTTCCTGTGGTGTTGACCTTTGACAGCATGTGCAGACAAGTAAAAAAAAAAAAAAAAATATATATATATATATATATATATATATAAGTACCCAAAATGTCTTGAAAGTGGAAAAAATGTGCAGAAAAGACAAGAAGTGTCATAAATTGAAGTAATGTAGCAAAAATGGATTAAAAGGAGGAAAAATATGGCACAAAAAAGTGATGAAAATAGGTTGAAATATTGGAAGTTAGGTTGCAAAAAATGGCAAAGATAAGCAAAAATGGGCTCCAATTGTTCAAAAATAAAGGAATAATATTTTTAGTTTCTTAAAGGCATCTTGGGACCCCCTCCCAGTGTCTCGTGACCTCAAGGTTGAGAACTCTTGGTGTAGAATTATTCAAATAAGAGGTTGATTATCAAACTGCATTTTTAAAAATTTTTTTTTTTTTTTCGCTCTCCAAAAATATCGTCTTGCATTGTTACCGTGAGCCCACTATCGTATATCATCTCGTCTTGTAGTCTTTATATATCATCCCACTTCTAGAGCTTAATCATCGTTCATATCACTGATTTCAAATTTATGCTAAAAAAAAAAAAATGTCCATACTCGACATTTATTTTAGTCCATTTGTATGTTTTTTTTTTTGTTGTTGTTGTTGTCCAAAACAGATCGAAAAAAAAACATGACCCTCTTGTCCTGAAGATCAGCCTGAACTCATTTGATGCGTGTAGTTGTCTGATTTCCTACAGTCCTTGAAGGCAGCACGTCTCGTACCACTACGAGCAGCAGCAGCAGCAGCAGCAGCGCTTTTTTCCTTCAATAACCCTAACAATGCCTCTTACCACACGGAACACGACAGCACGGCAGTAGAATGCGCTCCACACAGTCAGAACACTGCTTATCGCTTCTATTCCGTCCTTTCACTTCTACTCACCGCCCGTAAACATGTGGATACCTACGGAGCATGAGAAATACGGCGTCGGTAAGTTTATTGCCTTTATGCTGATGGAACTGTGCGCGGTGCGTGTGGACGGCTGCTGTGTAAAGATTGTCACCACTGATGGCTGTTGGAGTGACGATGGCTTGTTTATTTGATTGCAAAGCAGCAACAACAGCTGGGATTTCATCTGACTGCTGCTGCCACATTGCAGAACACAGGGTCGTTGCTCTGCCCCCCCACACCCCCATTTCTCTTCTCCTCATCCTCATCTCCATCCCATGGTTTTTCCAGATGCAGAGGCACATTTTGTATTATTTATTTGTATTCCCTGATCAGTCCCTTACCCCCCCCCCTCCATGTCTTGACCTGGTAAAACCAATGCTTCTAAATCAGTGTCTGTGCACAGATCAGATGTCTTCCTTTGATTGTTTTTTTTTTTCCCTCTATCTTTTTAGACCAGAGTCCTGTGAATGTGTGCATCCTCCCTCCCCACTGTGCATTGTTTCACACTGTCTGGGATCAAACACTCAAGTGAGACAAACAAGGCAACCCAAGCCAAATGTGGAGGAGAAACAGACCCTTACTGTTTATCAACCCCTTGGTTTGAGAACACTCTAAGATAGGGCTTTCATTGAGTTACGGATATTCTCCAGAGATGCACAGTCTACTTAGTTTGATGCTCCAACATCTCTGCGAAAAAGCTAATCATTATTCTATGCATACCTTTGTGTATTGCCTGTGATGTCCACGGTTATCATTGCACCATCACGGCCTGAGATCAGTAAAGCAAAGTGAACCAGAACCAAAGTGACCCCAACCCTCCCGCCCACCCCAATTTAACTCCCCTTTTCCTTGTCACACTCTGCAGTTTGGTCACTTGACTGCTTGGCTAGATTTTCCCCTACCGTAGGCTGGTTTCCCTTCCCCATTCGTGTCTGGAGTTAGTCTCTTTAGCTGTTTTATTGTGAAAAATGTCATCTCTGACAAGGAAAATTCGTCAGTGAAGCTTTTTGCACTGGAAAGAATGGCTTTATTCCATTGTGCGTCTTAAACCCCGTTCTGCCAAAGTTCATTGGGCTGGATAAAAAAAAAGACATTTATTTAGAGACTAAATGCTCACCATTGCCCCAACATGCTACAGGGTGCCTTTTTAATTGGATTAACCCCCCCTTCCTCACCCTCCGCTTTAGTAATACCAACAAGACTGTCTTTATTGGCTGTAACTTATTTATTCATACCATTTTGGTGCCACATTTTCCGTATTGTATGGAAGTAGCAAAGATGGTTTCCTGTTGCGAGACACATGCGCGACCATATGGGGACGTTTTTGTGGTGTGACCGTGTCTGGGCTGTTTTTTTAAATGATATTTTTTTTATGTCTTACATGCCATGTGATAGAAGTCTGTTTTATGATGTTATTCATTCAGAACACCTGGATGAATCTAGATTTTCAAAATAATGGTGAACTTTAGGTCACCGCACGTTGCCGTACCAGTCAGGGAGAGACCCTTGGTCAAGCATTGGGGGAAAACCAGGGCACATATATAAGACATTGGCTTTCCAAGTGGAGGAGGTCATCAGAAACAAGCCACCTTTGTTACACCATTACTTCCACTCAAGAGCTAAGATCTGGCACTGGTGTTTTGTTGGACAAGGTCCTATTTCCCACACTGCTTTGCTGAAGAGAACTGGGGCTTTAGACCAAACGCAATTATTTCTGAGCTTTTTCAAGAGTTTTTGGTTAAAATCTTTTTTTTTCTTCTCCTCCTTCTTTTGGATCAGGGATGTCTAAACACAGTCCTGGAGGGTTAAAGTCCTGCACGCTCTAGATGTCTCCATAAGCAGCTCTACAGAAAGCCTGATAAAAAAGCTACTTCTTACATTCAGGTGTAGAGTCTCTGATTTTCTCTTCAGTTTCCCCAATTTTGTTTCAGTTTACCAATTTCTGAGTCATTTCAAATTTTCTTTCCTTTCTGTTTAGTTGTCTTTCTCTAATTATTAGATATAATGACAGGGGCTATTAAACATGCCAAAAATGCTTAATATGAAATAATTTACATTGTTTAACTCCAATAATTGTGTTTTGACTCAATGTGTTGAAACGTGAGGAATCCCGTTTGCTACGCTTGCTAAAGCTAGACATTTAGCCACCCGTTTCATGGTAAAAAAATATCTTGGAACTGCGTTACATTGTCCCCAAACATGTAGGTGAGGGTTTAGTCCGTTATATACTGTAGCTATTTCTATTTTCAACAGATGAAGTTGCTCATATTTCATCACGACGTCAGATTTTGGACGAGAATTGACATTCACGACTTTCGTCTCTGACCAGAGGTTTACGTAAACAAATTGAGTGTAAATATGGGATATCTTCCCAACACATGCATCTGAGGGTATATTTTATCTCATATTGCAATTTCTGCTTAAGATTGTTTAAAAAAGTACCAGGAAAATAAAATAAAAACATGTCTATTTCCGTTTTAGGAAGTAAATTCAGTAGGGAAGCATCTTAATCTACGGTATCTTGCTGTAATGTAAATCTGTTACTTCCCTTACAGGTGTTGTGTCAGATCAAGCAGATCTATAACAGAGTTATTTCTTGATGTGACCAGCTAAAAAAGAATAACCATGTTTATCCCTGGGGCAACAAAACACGCACTGACCGTTAATCCGCACCTAGACCCTAATCTGAATGCTTTCAATGATAAATATCTCTTTACAAATCTACACACCCTATTGCAAAGATGCACACCTGCTTCCACTTTCTGCCAGATGCTGAAGTTAAATAAATAAATAAATGAATCTCCTTGTCACAGAATGGCTGTCATATTTAAATATTGATCCGATTGCCAGGTTGGCAGTTACATGCGATGTCCTCCAGGTGTTTCCAGTGAAACGTTTTTATCCTTGTTGATGAGGAGGCCGGCTAACTAAAAGCTCTCTGAATTTCCGAGGATTCTCACAGGAACATTTGATCTGGGGCCAAATGAAGATGAGATCAAACATCTTAGCGTCTAATTGGTGGGTTGGAGTGTTTGATGTTGACTCGCTTTACTAGCGGAGTGAGACCCGGGGACACGGGGGCCACTGACATTCATGAAATATGAATGGACTCTGAGAGAGTTGATGCCGGGGCACCCATTAGCCCACCAGTGGAATGATTGCTGGTTTTTATCCTGAAATGAGAGCGATGGAAGACTGATGAGATGAGGACGAGGAAAGTGCATTTAGGAATGAAGATTCAGAGAACAGAAACCAAAGTGGATTTATTTTATCTCGATATTAGAGTTGAACCCAAACATCTATAATCTGTGAGGAGTGTTGATGAGTGCCTGTGTTCATTTTGACATACATTTTCTTCAAAAATGTAGTCATCAGGACTCTTTAAGTTATAGTCTAGTTTTAATAATCTAAATGACATTGAGATTTTAGTCAACTAAATCTGTTACAGATATAGTCGTTTTCATTTGATCCCTTCCAGAAAAGAAACTTAGTTTTGATCCAATTTCATCCAGTGTGAACATTATATCTATATCTATGTATATATATAAAATATCAACATAATCTGATACAGCTTTCATTCACATGTATTTTTTTTAATTAGTCAGAAGCTGGGTTGACATTACCCTTGGAAATGTGCAAAATCAAAGTAACGCAATAAAAGCTGGTGAATTTTGAAAAAACACTCAAATATTGCAAAACAGCTTTTATGAGGAGGACTTTCAGATGTTTCGAGATTGAAATGTATTCAAAAAGTGGCATGGAAACACCTTTACTGCAATTACACGTCACCGAACGTGACATACCTGGTCACATGACCACTTCTCTCCGATAAAACGTGGCGCGGACGGAGACATTTCTTAGCATTAGACTTAAAAATTATTACTGCCACATTAGATGTGAAACAACAAAGGAATGTGGAGTGTTATAAGGAGTGTCTGAGCGTCCATCTTCCTGCAGCGAAGACTCGCGGGATGAGATTTAACAAGAGTCACGAGTAGGGATGTAACGATTCACTCAACTCCCGATACGATTTGATTCACGATACTGGGTTCACAATACGATTCGATTCACTATTTATTTTACAAAATGGGACTGTAGAGAAATGATGACTGAAAAATATTACTGTATTTTTTTCCTTTTATTTTTCATTGTCAAAAGAATCCCTTGATAAACTATTCAAAACAATGCAATTTAACTAAAAAATAAATCTTGAATGAAATAAAGGAATAATACAAATGAAGAAAAAGCCTATTCTTTTAAATTCTGGTTCTATAGTAAACAATGCAAAAACTGCATAATAGTTGTTTTTTGTTTTCAAAAGGCAACTGAAAAATGTATTTTGTGCCTTAGCAATTGGACTTAAAAAAAAAAACAACAGTAATTTCACTGTATTTACGTCAGATATTTGTTTGGACCAGCAGAGGGCGCTGGTAACCCAGTGGTCGGTTGGCATACGTATATTCATGCAGTGAAGAAGAGATGCTATGCGCTAGCAGATAGAGCTAATAGAAAAATGTGACTTTTACAGATATTCACATAATATTACAGATATTTTTTCGGTGCTAAAAGAGTAAGGAATCATTTATGAACATGTTTAAGAGTAGAAGGCGGCCAGAAATCAAGTAGTAGCAGATTCCGCCCGCCACTACACTTCTGGACAAGAGAAGGATAAATAGATATAGCGCCCTCTGCTGTTTAACTGCGATTACATTTTCAGAGCATCGATATGAACCGTGATGCCTATGAATCGATTTTTAACTGCCTTATGATTAATCGTTACATCCCTAGTTATGAGGCTTCTGCCCAAAACAACCTTCAATGGGAACGCATTCAAAGCACAATTATACTTTGTCGATTTTTAGAAATATCGCTTTTATTTTGCGAAAATCTGTAATGGAAGCACAGCTATAGTCTTGTTATTGTCACTGCTAAGGGCAACGCATATTGACTCAAGAAAACCCTAAGGATGCATTGTCATAGAGCGCGGGCAGACGTCAAGCTAATATTCAGTCAGACAGTGACTGAGGCAATTTAACTGAAGCAATCAAGCATGTCATAGCTCATCATAATGTTGAAGCATAATTAAAAAACATTTTAATGAGCCGGCTTTATATCTGCTGCATGTAGCGATTCAACATTCAAGTGCTTTATGAAGATGCAACACAAGTGTTTGGGATAAAGCTGATGTCTGATTGAATGTTCCTGTTTCTTGTCTGGTTTGAATGGATGGATGGATGGATGGATGGATGAATGGAAGGATGGAAAGCTTCCATCCAGGCCTTGGGCATCTCTTACCCTAGTATAGCTTGAACATCATTGCTTCTCTTGGGATGATGTCGCAATGGTGTTGATAAAGGGGAGGGGAAAGGGGCTGTTTTGAGGGTGCTGGCGCGTGTCGGGTTGGATTCATGGTTTTTTAGGAGGGGGGGTGGCACCCTTCCCTGTTACTCCTAAATACACCCACCCTTTCCTGTCCACTTGGGGATTAGCAGGTTGTTTTTCAGCAGAGACCCTGAGCTGAGCCCCAATCTTCCATTATACCCATGATTTCAGTTAATGCAGCAGGGCCCTCAGGGCGATGTATTGTGGATATGGTGGGGGGAGGGGCGTGGGCCAAGCGAATCCTATACCAGCTTGTAATTGCCTGCTTCGCAGCCTTGTCCTCCATCCAGGGAAAAATGGCGCGCCTTTTTTCTGTGTGTATACACGCTGGTCCAAGACAATAATTCAAGATGGAAGGAGGATGTTGGACGGGGCCTTGTAGTTTAGGACAGATAAAAATGGAGAGAGAGCACGAGTTAACCAACCCACAAGCTATTCCCTTGTGTGTGTGTGTGTGTGTGCACACATCATGTAAGGGTTAAATAAATCTACACAGACATGTGACATATGACTGGATCACTGCTTGTTTCATTCATTGCTGATTCATTGAGGCAATTATAGCTTTTGTCGCGGGACTACGGACTAAAAACCAGGGGAAATGCCACTGCCAGTCGTTTAACATAATTCAATTAAACCATGCACTGTTGGTTACATCTCCTTCATTTTAGACAGAAAACAAACAAACAAACAAGCATGGGGGTGTTTTCCATCACCAGCCCCAGACTGAACTCTAAAAATGGACCCAGGTTGTTGTGTTTGGTAGCTTTCTTACATCTTTACAGCTTCCTAGAGGCTGGCACGAACAAACCAAATATAGTCTCATTTGTCCTCATGGCTGTACAGTGCAGAGACAGGCACCTTTGTAAAGGGGGGGGACTGTTGCACTTTGCATGCTGGCTGTGGTAAGATGATGCCTCCACTCAAAGAGATGGTTGAATGATTTCTAGTTGTCCATAAGGTAATTATAATGGCCATTACCTCACACTGGCTTGACATAAATGATTGCTTTCATTTACTTCTCTGTGTCTGCTAATATCCTCCACACAGTCGCAGCCGCACACAATTGGCTTTAAAGCTACAACTAACAATTACTTGAGATATAGATTAACCTGCACACATTGATTTCTCAATTGGTTTATTCATGGCTATGAAGTGCATGACAAAGACTCTCATTTCCTAATCTTTAGTACCTTCACAATAAATATGAGCCATTGTTGGAGTACAAGTACATTATTATTATTATTATTATTATTATTATTATTATTATTATTATTATTATATTTATCAAGCTTATGTTTCTCACCCAACATTATCACAACATTAGTGTTTTGTGACATTTAATTATGTGCATCCGTCTGCACCTTAAAAAGTAAAAGAATAAAAATAATTACAACACTATATTGTAATTTTAGGAGTTATTATTCTGTTATTAATCTGTTAGATACAAATATTTGGTAACAAAGTTGATACAATTTGTGTTAATATTTTATTCTAATATATTTCAAAATTATTTTATATGTGCAAAAAAAAGAGATCTGCACACTTCAATGAAAAAATTGCCAAGCTTTCGGTCAGAGGACCAACAAAACGTACTTCTGATTGAAAATATGTTTAAAACGTGGGTTTCTGAACAAGGTTATCTTGGTAAATTTAAATTTATTATAAGAAATGCTTTAATATTAAAATATACAGTTTTTGAAATTGAAAAGATTTCTCTTCCCTGCACAGCATATTTTTCAAATGTGCTTTTACTTTGAAAAGGGCAATTTCCTGTCGCACAATATGAGTGTTTTTTACTTCTGTTTACTACCATTTAGTGTTACCATTTGTTTTCAGAAACAGAAAATGAAAATGAAAATCAACTGTTTTTTAATTTTTGTTTATGCCTTCTCGACAATGTCTTGAATATGAATCTTCATTTTTTAATTTGAAAATGAAAATTAAATAATCCGTGTACCCTTCATTCTTTAGTTATTCCATTTTAAAACCAAATCAAAACAACAAATAAATAGTGTGATTATTTTGTTTTACTGACTTAAAATCAAAACAGAAATACAGAAAAATCAAATACCAGAAAAGCAGCGTTTTTCTGTTTTCAAATTAAATCTGTTTGTGTGATATCATATTTGGATATTTATGGGAAAACTATGGGTGAGAGCTTCATGTTTTAAGCTCACCACACAGAGGGGACCCAGCCTGGGGCTGACTTTTATTCTGCTGCGTTTGATAAAATGATCTTGTATCATGTTGTCCACCTTACACCGATGGTAAAGAGTCGTAATTTGTTTATTAAAGAGTTATTGATGCTGGAAATCCAAATCTGTGAATATCTGCCAACTTTACCGAACAGTGTTACAGTCCAAATAATATCCAAATAAACTGGTGACTGACTATTGACTCTGACGCTGGTGTGAGGAACAATAGATGTTAGAACTTCTATGATTTGACACTTTTGCAAAAACAATTACAGATTTTTTGAGGGCAGGAAAACATTTTTTTTGATCACATTAAACAAGGAGCACCAGTAGATTATTTACACTACTTCTGGTTCCTTTAATCACATATCATGTTTTATGTAATGTAACATTCATTTATTTGTTTTGATTTATTTATGTATTGATAATAACGTTTCAATTCACCAGTGCATCAGTTGTGTGACTTATCCGTTGCTCCTTTTTTTTGTCCGGCAGCAAATGTCTGCCCCCGTCTGTGGGTCCCATCTGTGCGTTGAGCTTAAAACATGACGCCCTGGTCCATAGTTTTCCTGTAAATATCCAAATATCACACAAACAGAACAAGATTACATTTTTAAACAGAAAAACGCTGCTTGTCTGGTTTTGGATTTTTCTCTACCTCTGTTTTGGTTTTGAGTCAGTAAAACAAAATAACCACACCATTTATTGGTTTTAAAACAGAATAACCAAAGAACAAAGGGTACATGGATTAATAACCATATTTCTTTAGATTTTTTAATATCCTTTTCCAAACGGAAAATCCAATGACCAAAACATGCACTGACCTTTAATAATCGAAGCAATTGTTACAATCACTATATGGATTGGAAGGGGGTAAATTGTGTTGTTTATCAGTACTCTGCCCAAACGCTTTCTGTGCTATCAGGGCTCTGATGTGAAGTAATGGTTTAAGTCGTCCTTTTCCCCCCAATATCATATCTTGATCCCAGCATGAGAGGTTAATGGGATATGTCCCATTTGTAATTCAGCAGCTTAACTGCTCAGTGGTGCTCCTGTTGGTGGATGCAACTGAAGCCTGTGTGCATGTGTGTGTGTGTGTGTGTTGTGTGGACTGAGTGGGTTTTAAAAAAAGATGACTGATGCGCCATTTTCATAAGTGAAGGCCGTCTGCTGGTGACAATCACAGTGATTGGCAGGTGAGAGGAGCTGTTGGTGCATCAAGAGACACTTGCTCCTTTTTTTCTGCTCATTTACAGCAGTACGATAACTGCAGTGCCTCTCACAGGACTCGCATCATTTATCCGTGTCCTGCGGCTGTAAGCGGAGCCTGTGTGTATTGACCATAAAGGAAGTGTACATTGATTTGTGTGTGTGCGTGAGTTGGTGACCCACGTGTCATGCCCCCCTTTTCCTATAAACCACCCTTTTTTAATAGCTACTACTTGTTCACTAGACACTACAAAGCAGTGGTAAATTCATTACTACAATTTTGATTTGAAAAGCAATAGTTATATGAACGCCTTTATTTAAAGGATATTTGTATTATTCAAGAATGTGAGGCACTAATGGTCACTTTTGTTCTTTTAAAATTACACTTTTATGACTTGGATGTGCAATTGACTTAAAGTATCCTCATTCACATACATCTAATATGAGATGTTAAAATGTATTTAATATGTTGAATTGTTGATCTTCTATTTGTTTTGTATATTTTGTATTGACGGGCTTTTATTATTATTCATAAAGCTGCCTAAAACAGAAATTGTCAGATCTTGTGCTACAAAATATCACGCTACATATTAAGTACGATGTAGCCTCGCCTAGTTGCCAGTAGTATGAGATTCTGTTGTTCAAGATTTCACTGTGTGTGATTTGACAATACTGCTCTGTCCGTCCCCCCCCCCCCCCCCCCCCCCCCGAAAGCCTTTTTTGTACTACATTGCAAAATTTTGTACAGCACAATAATTCAGAGGAAGCCATCAAATGAAAGTGAAATGAAAGAACTGACCAAGAAAATATGAAAGTGAAAAATCAGAAACCCTCCTTCATTACACAATGCCTTGGCAAGCTTCACAATATTCCCTTGCAAATAAAACATTTTGTACAAGCCTCAAAGTTAACACACGACGCTCAAAAATGTACAAATAGACAAACAATGTCACAAAACAACAAAAGATTGCACAAAATGACAACAAAAATACTCATGTTTCTCCAAATACACATAAGATGCCTGCAAACACAGAGTATAACAGAAGTATGAACAAAACAAGACAAAAATGTTAAGAAAGATACACATAGTTGGACAAAAATATACAAAGCAACAACAAAAACTCACAAATTTAAAAAAAAAAGTTATATAAATACAAAATTACAACAGTATACAACAAAACAACTGTAGAATTATACCAAATGACAAACCCACCCCTCTCCCCAAACAAACAAAACAAAGTAAACCCTTTATTGTTCCCTGTATCATTCCTCAGATTGGTTATTATATTCTAAATGCTAGTATGAATGTTTATAATGTGGCCCCTCGGATCAGACAATCACATTTTTTTATTAATCTTTATTGTAATGACGTAATAGATGTTTTTAACTGTCTTTTCCCCTATTTTTTAAACATAAAGCAACATTGTTTGTACTTTTTATCAGTTCAGGTAAAATAGGATGTGCTTTGGAGGTTTTCTGCTAACTTGACTCCAGGATGTTTGTTGTAATGAGAGAATGAGAGCCAAATATGGAAAACTGAAGGTTGAAGGTCTACGAGCGATTAGTTGCTCACATGTTGTTTGACCTTGACTTGGCATTCATTCCAGACGCCGTATGGTAGCTTCCTTGTTTTGGATGCTCCTCTACCGTGGCTTGCAAGGCTATTATTTAAAAGAAAAAATTTTGTGTCCTCTATTATAGTCAAAACAAATGTTTTTGTATGATTTTCTTTGGCTGCTTCCATTCTTCATTTTCTATGAATGGCTAGCCCTGTAGTAGACTAACAACCCTTTATTCTTTATGCCAGTTTATAGTTTTTCACATGTGATTTTGTTGTTCTTGTCAAATTCCCTCATTCTCTGCATTGTCTGTCACCCCCCACTTTCTACCCATTTTGCATCCATACCCATCTCTGTCCCACATGTCCCACACACACACACACACTGTGTGGTTGTGCGATCAAGCACTCCACCATAAATATTGTCATGCTTTGCTGTGTTCGCTCCATGTTTCATGGGTGAATTTGTGCACCAGTCATCGGCGTCTTTATATGTGGCACTTGTGCTTGTCTGCTTGCTGCAGCCTCAGTGGAACAGATGTCTGAAGATGATAAAGCACTATAGATGCCCCACGGGCTATCCAGCAGAGCTTTAGCGACTCTGCCACTTTAATGCATCTTGCTGTTGATGCACGACTTCTAAATGGCTTTCTGTTTTCTGTGATTTTTTTTTTTGATTATGGAGTGTTTGATTTGGTTTACAGATAACAAAGAGACATTTGGGGGTTCTAGAAGAGATACTTAAAATTGAACAAAAGTATAAGAGGCAGGCGGTATCAATAAGTGGCCACTTCTTAGAGAGGAACTGAGTAATCTTTCTTTAGTTTCAGTCTTTTAATTGCTAATCTCTCCTATCTATCTATTTGACAGAGGTGTCAAGAGTACTTCTCAAGTGGAAGTATTGTTACTTGATTGAAGTTATACTCAAGTACAAGTAGTCATACATGAAGTACTCAAGTACAAGTAAAAGTAGCTAAATTTAATAGTACTCAAAGTAAAAAAAAAAAATTACTAGTTACTTTTGCCCCCATGTTTATTTTGTGTAATAAATCTTGCCATGGTTCCCTTGCATACAGTAAACATCTCATAGATAAAGTTAAAAAAAGAAGAGACAAATCTTGCACAATTGAAACTTAATTTATTTCCCAACCTGAACCGAGAAGTGGCTGAGCGTGATCAGAAATGGCAGGACTAGGAAACATATGGATTATGTTCAATGTGCCATTGAAACTAGTTTGAAAGAGACCAGAACAGAAATAAATCAAAAATTATATTAGTTTTACTCAGTAGTGTAGGGTGTAGAAATGTAATGACATACTTTAGTTCTTTTAAAATGTTCTTAAGTACAAGTGAAATTACTGATTAGAGTTAGGAAATATACTCAAAAAAAGTAACCCATATTGCAACTCAATTACAGTAACATGAGTACTTGTATACCATTGCTTTCACCTCTGCTATTTGATATAACTTTGTTTTTTTAAATTATTGCTCATACCGAACTGCAAAGTAATGATCACATGTTAAGTAAACAGAGACTTAGAGTCTGAATTGACTCAAGAGTAAACAAGTAGTCCTATCAATACTTCAGGGTATGTCACATTACTGATGTCTATTGACCGTGGAACTTGAATTGTGGTGGTGCCATCGATCAAATTTGACCCCCCCAACCCCCAATTTGCTCTTAGATTGAAGTTTTCCTGTCTTCATTCCAGTTCGTCCCAGTAAAGATCACCCTGGGGAGAGCAGATCGTGCTATGCTCATCTATAAACAAAGGTCTTTCTGACCTTGCCTGCTGATGCATGTGCTATTAACCAGCTTCGTGTCTGTTGCTTTCATCTGCTTTTCCACTGAGGTCAAATTTGTCCATATTTATTATGTTTTGATTTGAGATTGTGTGATTTTCCATGTCCCTGCTTTAGCTGTGCTGTTTAGAGGATGCTCTCGCACTCTTCATGTCAACACCGCGGCATCCAGCATGTTGGTTCACTTTCTTCTCTTCAGTCATTCTTTACCTTACACTGCCAAAAGTCAGTTCAGTGTCAAGCTAACTTCCTGTAGGCCAATGAAGCCCATTGAAGCTTACGTGTTCACATCAGTCATTCCAGTTCAGTCAGTCAGGGACTGGTTCAGGCTGATTGCAATTGATTTCTTTGAAAGCAAGGACTGCTTTTACGTTAATTTATTATATTGAATGGCAAGTGCTTTTTAAAAATTGTTTTTTTTCATCATATTAGAAGAACATTACAACATTATGTTAGAACAACTTATATGCAGTTCTGAAATTGATTTCTTTTGCTCTGTCATTCCAATTTCTTTTCTAAATTACTTTTCCAAGTTCATGGTGTGGGTGGTGAAAAGTGTCCTTGCCCAACAGTAGCTGCGTTTCCATGACCATTGGAAATGTGAAAAATCGAAATAGCGCAATAAAAACTGGTGATGGAAACACCCTGAATTTAGAAAATGAGGAGGGGATTTCAGAAGTTTCGATTTGAAATGTGTAGCAAAAGCACTATGGAAACTCTTTTTTTTTCGCAAAATACACGTCACAGAACGTGAACACATACCTGGACACATGACTTGAGGGTATCTGCTCACATAACCACTTATCTTAGAGAAAACATGGCACGGTACATGTTATATGTATCATACTTTTAAATTATTACTGTCAGATTAGACGTGAAACAACAAAGCAATGCAGTGTTATAAGGAGGTTCTGAGCGTCCGTCTTTCTGCAGCGAAGTCTCACAGGATGAGATTTCACGGGAGTTACGAGGCTTCTGCCCAAAACAACCTTCAATGGAAACACGTTCAAAGTGCAATTATACTTTGTCGATATTTAGAAATATCGTTTTTATTTTGCGAAAATCTGTAATGGAAACCCAGCTAGTGTCTGACCAGTTTATCAGGTTGACTATACCTCCAACTGTGTGTCATTATGTCTTCCATATCGTTCTTTGTGCCATTATCAGACACTGACTTGGAATATTTATCCAAAGTATTTACTTTATCCTTTAACCCAAAAACTGTCTAACTATTTTAATCTCCTTCCATCTCGGGAACTTAAAGAGCCGATGCATTAAGTTCTCGTTGTCAAACTAAGAGGCTTGTTGCTTCCCAATTTTTAGTTTGGTTTGAATTTGCTTCCACCAGCACCAAAGGATGGCTTTGGGTATTGTAGCATTGATGTGCTTTGTTGGGGTTTTGTTTTGGCCAGTTGCACAGATATTGCTTAGTTGGATTTTCACTTGCTACTTAAAATAGGACTCGATTAAAAGTTGAGGAATTTTTTTTGGCATTTTTTGCTAAAATGCTTTTATCATGAGATGCAAATGTATTGCCATTGTCAAAATAACTAGTCTACAAGCGTTGTAATCAAAAGGTTATGTGGTGTATTATTTTTCATCCCAAGGCTACACCCCACAAGGTTAAGAAACTATGCAAACTATGTCTCAGTTTTTTTAAATGTAGTAATAAATCTGGTTAATTCATTTTTTTCTTTCTGAATATTCTTGATCAGAGTCAAAAGTGAAATTAAAATGTGCTTTTGTTTGTTGCACCTGCATAGTACAAGTCTCCAATATCAGTCTGTCTCCAGCTCCACTAGGTTTTGCTAAAAAAAAAAAAACAACATGCAGCCACAAAGAGACTGGATTGAAGTGCCCCCGTTTGCCTTAAGCCTAACTTCTCTCAAAGCATCCACCTGCTGAATCTGTTTTCCTTCTTCTACTAGTCACACCCTCAGGGGAGGGAGTCTGAGCAGCTAAATGTGGAAAGCGGGATTGCTTGAAGCAGTTGAAATTAATGCTCTTTGTGTGTGAGAAGGGAAATGCATGGGGAAACCCCTACCGTGGAGAACCTTTGTATGTAGAGTGACTTCCATCCTAATGGTTCATGATGGCGGATGGACAGTTCCTGTTGGATCAGTATAGCGGAAAAGGCAATGGGAAGAAAGAGTTTAC
Organism: Gouania willdenowi; assembly: GCF_900634775.1. NCBI lineage: Eukaryota > Metazoa > Chordata > Actinopteri > Blenniiformes > Gobiesocidae > Gouania > Gouania willdenowi. Next base: position 15,958,832 of record NC_041049.1, read on the forward strand.
AGTATCCACAACATGGGTCCTTTTTCCATTCCCATTGGTAGTTCCCTCCCAGTGGATGGTTTTCATACCTTGAGAGGCCCCAGGCTATTCTTACTTACCAGAGATTTGTGTGAGAAGTGGTCTAATGAATCAGGAATAGAAACTGTTTAAGCTACTGGTATTATCAAAACAAGTTGTCTTAGTAACAAGGCTATTGTTTTGCATCACGTCCAAAACAAACAGTCTTTATCCGATCAGCAATGTTTGCTCTTGTTGGATCAATTATGGAAATCAATTTGTAGATTAGTATTCCCATTTTGACCTTGATGGTGTCGTCTTCCAGCCTTCAAGCACTTTGGGCTGTTTGATGCTAGATGCTTTCTTGTTGTTTGATGATTTGAAAGAGTTAGTGACCAGGATAATCCTGACTTTAATGAGTGATGGGCCTTGCCTTTGAAATATGAGCACGTCTGGCTTGGCCCTTGGAGGGGGCCCTGGCTTTAAAAAAAAAAAAAAAAGAACTGAAGCTCGTGGCGCGGGCGGCATCAGTGAAGGGTGATCTGGGGCGCCGGGGGGGGCTAGGTTGGGGTGCCTGGGGGCCGGCGGGGAGACTCCCAGCGGCCCCCTGGTGCCTTATGCGGCTTGGGTGTGGTCGTCCTCCCTGGGCGGGCTGCTCCTGGTGCTGCATCCGTTCCGGGTCATTCTGGCCTGGGGTCGGGCCCCTGCTGGCTCTGGGCTCGCCGGCGGGTGCCCACTGGCTGCCTGTTCGGCGCGGTTCTGGTCGTCTGCTGGGTGTGGGCTTCGGCTCCTCCGCTGGGGCCTCGGGCAGGGAGTTCTCTGGGCCCTCCCCTCGGGGGGTTGGGCGCGGGGGTGGGGTGGGGGGGTGGGGGGGTCGATGGGGTGGGGGGTCTGGGGGTTGGGGGTGGGATCGGTGGCGTGGTGCGCTGGGTCCTTGGCTCCTTGGGCTTTCTCGGGTGTGTATGGGGGGGCGATGGCTGCCTCTCGGCTTGGGATCTTGGGGGCGTTCGGGGGACTGCTTGGCCGTGGGGTGGTCGCCGGGGGCCCTTAGGCTGCCTGCTCTTGCTGCTGGCCTGACTGCTTCTTCGGGCCCGGGGGCGGCTCTTGGGTTTTGCAGTGGCGGTACTTGGAAATACATTTGTCATGGATGCACTGGCCTTGGGCTGTGGGATAACACTCATACTGGGCTCAACCTTAGACACGTTGTTCCCAAATACCTGTTTTATGGAATTTCCACTCACCTCTTCCTCTGTTCACAGCCACCACCATTATTCCTAAACCACACACTGGTCACCAAACTGGCTTGACAACAAACAAAATACACAATATACACAACCACAATTTCACATCGCATCACTTAAAACTATTCCTCACCCATTCCATATCCTATCTTGTATCCCTCTTCCCTGCTAACTTCCCCACCCCCCTCCAACCCCTCACCTTGGTGTAACACTGCCCTCTCTTTTTTACATCCTCCCTTTAATAAAGTATTTCTTACCCTTCCCTAGGGAGGGCTGGTGACGGTCACAATTATGCAATGAAATAAATAAATTTATTTAATTGCAATAATAAAATATGCATTGCTGTCAAAAGATTGCACTTCTTGTAGTGTTAACCTTCGAAAGCATGTGCAGACAAGGTGAAAAAAAAAAAAAAAAAAAAAAAAAAAAAAAAAAAAAAAAAAAAAAAAAATGAAATATGAGCACGGACTTCTTGACTTTGTTTATTCAGTACCTCATAGGTTGGCCGGAAGCACAGCTTCAGCTGGCAAATGAGGTTTATATGTTCTTTATTGCCTTAAAAACACAGCCAAGATAGGCTAGAGCAGTGGTTCTCAAACTTTTTTGGTCCTAGTACCCCTTTCTGTTATTTCTGAATCCAAGTTTCCCCTTTGTCCGACTAAAACTAGAACAGAAAACTATTTAAAAACAACTATAGAGCATAATAAGAGAAGGAATAAGTAATAAAACCAAAACTGACATTTGGTTAATTTTCCACTCTCTGAAAACTGGTGTCTTTACCTTAATAGCCTTGCTTTATTGTGACATATTTAACTACAGTATATCTGCAGCAAAGACATGTACACATATAGGATGTACAGTATATGATTGTTCTCACAATTATACCTTTCTTTAATGGATGTGATCTTTCAAGAAAGCCATTGGCTTAATTATTTAAAAGAAAAGCCTCTCATTGGTTAATGCTGGGCTGCATTTGAAAAGCCCCAGCACACATACAGTGTAGGCATGCACAGGGTAACTGATGACCGCCTTTGTTTCTCCTTTGCCAACCTGGCCAGCGTCGAGAGCCCCTTTACCCTGTGAAGGCAGGGAACGGCTCCAGTCCCCCATGGCTCTAATTTTAAAGTGTGTGTAAAGGATGGATGAATGAGCTTTGTCTTCATTCCTGTCTCACATCACCCGGTCCACCTTGGGCAGTTTTCTGGCCTGTGCTGACATAATGAGCATAGGGTTTTCTAAAAATACCAACGTACAACTGGAGCATGTTGCCTGCACACGTTTACAACATATGGTTTCATATGGCTAGTGAGGTTGTGTGCATGCTTCGGCTTGTGATTCCCATCAAATGTGCAGCTGTTTTCTCTGATGGAGGTTATGTAATATCACCCTCAACTCAACCTAAATGAGAAGAACTCTTAAAATGTACTATTTATTTAACTCCCACGTCATAGTTTGACAGGTATAGAGATGCAGTCTCTGTTTGACAGTGGATAACAAGCTGCTGCTGCATGTTCTCCAGCTTGCATTGAGTTCAGAGGTCACTGTAGTAATGGTAGTGATAGAGTGACTGGCCCACATCAGGTCATTGATTTGTAGGGGAATGTTTCTAGCCATCATCAGCAGCGATGCGTCACCCACGACCATGAGCCCAACTCCCCTCGACAATCATCTGGATTCTGGACTGTAGCCATAATCCTCTTTGTACAGGCTGCCCTAATGCACCAGTAACCTTATCATCTCTTCCTGGGAATACACACTCTCTAGTACTGGTATCTACATTTTGTCTAGTTTGTAATTCATAAAGGCAACAACTCATTCATTAAGATTTTTGTCAACAAACATTTTGACCTTTTTTAAGATTAATTCCATAATAGAAACTACACTAAAAAAAATTATTTTAAATAAGTACTTGTGTCAGTTGCTCTTTGATAAGGCTAACGAAGAGAGAAAGCTAAAGTTGTGGCTTGACGAACATCGTTTTAAAATGTGCACCAAGATAAATCATTGACAGTGAGTGAGTTAGTTATTTTTTAGTATCTAAAACAAAAATACATCCTTTTATTTATTTTTATATATATATATATATATATATATATATATATATATATATATATATATACATATATATATTATATAGAGGGAAAGAAACTGGTGCAGTGCCAGGAGTACATCAGATATGTGAAAATATCTTGATTCTATTTGTTTGCTAATGGCAGCCAGAGAGACTAGCATGGAACTCCAAGGATTACATTTGATGTCATCGTATTTTTGAAATATGTATCAGTGAATGCTATGAAATTGTATAAACTGTAGACGTCTTGTATGGGGTTGATATGTGCAGAATTTATCGGTTGGTGTTACTCATGTAGACAAATGTGTGAAGTATATGAAGAGAGAAATGGAGTGAGGTGGAGTGGTTGTAATGGTCGTGTTGGAGAGAAGCCGAGAATGTGAAGGTTGATGGGCTGTCAATCGATGGTCCACATGGATTTCTTCCTCAAAGCTCTGCCATGGCTGGCAGAACACAATTCCTGTGCGTCTCTATCTGGCCCTTTGTGTTTTCAGGAACTCTTTCTGTAGCTCATTAGACGCTTCATACCTCTTTCCCCCTAGGGGCTGTCGGGCATTGAACAGGCACGCAAATCAGGCTACCATGCTACTTTGTGTCGCGGCGTTTGCAATTGTGGGAGGGGGAAAAAAAAAAGATGAAATTAATCACTGCAGCCTCGTCCCTCCCCATTCATTCATTCCGCCGCTTCTTTGAAGTTCAGCCTCTTGCCATCTAGTTTTATTTAATTATAGAAAGATTTAGAGGGTGCACAAAACTACTTTTGATCTAAATCAGAAAACTGGGACATTTTTATTGCCACAGCCCCCTCCATCTTTCTTACTTCCCTGTATTGATTGTGTCTGTGTGTGCGAGAGCACAATATTGCCAACACAACCTTCAATGTGACACGCTTAGACTCTGTTTGCTGAAAAATTGTAGTCACTGTCATCCATCCAACCATATTTCTGTGTTTGACAGTTAACTGAACTAAGGCGTCCCACAATTTTTGCGCTCACATTATGCTTTTTCTAATTGGAGTTGGTGTGTGCAAAAAAGTGATATGAGGGGTAACTACACATGGTTTTGTAAAGTCTTCAACCACACCAAAAAAAAACCAAAAACATGAAAACTAGTCTTTTGTAGTTGGGGTGTCCCGATGCAACTTTTTCAGTTCTGGTTCGATCCTGACAATGTAAACTTGGCAGATACCAATATTAATTCGATACACAAATTATACATACTTTTATTACTTTTTTTGTAGTGTGGAATGTTAGAAAATGCATGATTAAGTGTTATTACTCAGAGAACAATAGTCAGTAACAGTAGGTATGAGAAAAACGGAGCCATTTATTAGAAATGCATCTACTACCGGAGTCTAGAATGGAGTGCTTATATCGGAGGTTTTAGATCAGGCCAAGATAATCTGATACTCGTTTTTCTTAGCTGATATTGGACCAATATCAATATCGGATCCTGACACGCCTATCACTATCAATACCCAGAGCACCCACATTTCCAACAAGGCCTCGAGACACAGAAAGCTTCAAGACACCCAATGCCCCCGTGTCTAAAGAATGTTTTATTCTCTTTACTTCTGACTTTGATAAGTAAATATGATTTCTTTCCAATGTAGCCAACAAAATAATTGTCTTTTCCTTTTCTGGCATTAGTGAGTAGAAAAAAACTATCATACATGTTTTTAGACTTTGGCAGGAAACAAAGTGAGCCTGCTTTGATCAAAGCCAATATCTTCTGGCTAAGAGGCATCATCACCAACCTTTTGGGCCTCGCTGAAGAAATTTGTCAGGGAATCAGGAATCTTTTGGGTGTCCTTGACAAGAAGAGAGCCATTATGAAACAAATTGAAGAGCTGCTTCTTTTTTTCCACTTGGATGTAGACTTCATACTCACAGTAATGGGCAAGATTAAAGCATAGTGTGAAGCAGCCTCTTGAGTTGCAGGGAAATTCAAAGCATACACTTGGGATTTTCTTGTGTGACATTTAAGACAGTGACAGTTAAGATTTTTTTATGATAGGAGAAAGCTTCAATAGCAAGTTTCGCTCTAACTCTCCTCCTCCATGTCTCTCAATTAGTGTAGCTCTTGGCTGGGTAACTTTCTACACGGTTTGCTTTGACAAATACAGCTCTGCTGCACAGTGCCTGATGCCCATTCCTGATTCCTGCATGAAACCGTTCCAGACCACAGTGGTTCATTTGTTTTTTTGTTTTTTTTACCCCATCTAACCAAGCCCAAAGTTCTCCAATCCCAGGAATAAGCCTCTTTGATCCACCAATGGTATGCAGTGTACAAGAAAATAGTCCTGGTGACAGCTGAACCTCTTAGCCCTGCAGGAATGTCTGACCATGTGCATGCACAAACAAATAAGTCACACACACTCTCTCACACACACAAAGACTCATTCTGCTGCTCACCGTCAAACGGATCTCCGTGACTCAAGCACATAAAAGGAAGGAAACCCACTTCCTAACCAAAGCCCTTTGACATTTTAGCGCTAAGGACCTATTTCATAGGGTTTTCATAAACCTTGATATGATCATAGGAGTGTGAAAGTGTACATACTCACATGTATGTTTATAGTTTATATGTCTATTTGTGTGTGTGTAACATCTACTATAGATATTCTGTGGGAGTAGTGGATTTCAGATTAACTGTGCATGCCAACAAGCCACAGAATTCAGCCCCGGTCCTTCAGCGAGAGTGAGCCTCACTTCATAGGAAAAAATGAGTCGGTGCCAAAAGTCAATAACATTCTCTGTGTTATACAGAATTACATGCCTTATTCTGATGCTGTGGGATTACTTGTAGTAGCCTATATTTTTGACCAGGTATAGACTACTGTTTATTTTATATTGTTGCCCCAGCTTCAGTTTGGTCTCCATATCTTATTTTTTTAATCTATTCTTTATACCTTTATACCGATAAAAAGTTATCAAGTTAGATATACTTTAACTAAAGCACATGCAAAATGAAGGATATCATAATAAAGTAGTCAGATAAGTGGCATGTAAACTAGCAACATTGGGGTGGTTTTTTTGTAATTTTTGAATGAATGCTCAAGTGATTGAGTTACAACATTATTAACTTTAGAATACATTTAAAATTGGATGTATAAAGAAAAGGCTGTGTAGATTTGTTTTTGTGTGCGTACCCCAAATTTGTACAATATTGTTTAGGGTTATCTCAATTTTATCTAAGTGAAACACTTTTTTATTAAGTGAGTAGTTTTTTTTTTTTTGGTGCATTAAAATACATGATAGACTATAGATTTTTTAACACTTTTTGTGTTTATTCACTCATTTTTACATATGGTATACATAAGTTTCATCTGTTTTAGGTTTTCTTCCTAATTATCCAAGCCTTTTATTCAGACAAGTTATAATTTCTAAATCAGGAGTGTCTTACTCACTTAATGTATAACTTGCATTTCTCTCGACTAACTTCACAAGATGTCATAAGTTGTTTGTTTAGCTGCACTTTCCTCTTTTTTAAAGAGAGCTGACACATTTACTGCTGCAGGAAGCTTCTTGCTCAAAGGCTGTGGTTGGGTTTGCTGGCAGTCTGGTTGAGGTGCTAATAAGCTATGGTCCAGTGGCCTTTATTTGTGTAGCACCTGTGTGTCCTTTAGCGGTGCTAGGTGTGAGCGTTCGCACGTCTCCGAATTATTCCGCTCTGCCACATTCCGTGCATAGTCCTCGATCACGTGAATACATGATGATGATGATGTAGTACATACACTTCTTTTCATTTCCCCATGTCTTGAACTGAAGCGGTGAATCTGAGCTGGCTTCACACGTCAACTCTCTGTTACTCTCTCAGTTTAGTGCAGATAACCCACACAAGATCCTTTCATTTACTCTCTTGCTTTTTTATAGACTTCCCACTGATTGGATTCAGTCACTGATGCCTCAGTTCTTTCTCTTCTCTAATACAGTCTCCCTGTCTCGACTTGTCACTGAGCTCTTTGTGTGTAAGGGGAACTGAAGGAAGGCTGGACCAAAGGGTGCCAAGTGAACGTATAGAAAAACGACCACACAGCGCTACGGGTTGCCACTCCAGTCAGGTTTTTAGTCTTGCCACCATTTCTGTTACTGTTTGAAGTTTAAACATCAGTATCCTTTGTTTCCCAGCCACATGGGATAGTTAGTCCATGTTTTCCTGATACAATGCTTAAAAAGGACATGTATTGTCGGCGTCATTCCTAACAGAAGACCTATGAGCTGTGCGGGATGAGATAAAAACGGCTGTAGAGGTTGAGACCAATGTTAACCCTTCGGTCTTTTGCTGACATTTGTCTTTAGGGTATATCCTCTGTCAATCCAACTGCCTTTTTCAGAGCTAATCCCCTTGCCCTATCTTTGAATTCCCTGAGTGTGTGTGATGTGTAGTGTTAGAGCCCAGGTTCGCTGATCAGATGAAGCAGAAGCCCTCTTGCCCAAAGGGATTTATGTTAAGACAGTCGGTTCTAACACTGCTGGCATCAAGTGCACTTTAACCCACAAGCACAGGCGTACATCTACTCTGACATGTTTTATGCACATCGAAACCTCAAGGATGGTGATATGTGTGCATTTAAAAGGTCAAGCTGGAGGGTTTTTTAGACTTTAAATAACTGTGTGTTGTTGTTCTTGCTCAGGATGGCAGTTTTTCTCCAGAGTTGGAAAGCCCTACTGACCTTTTCATTGATCAAGTCCTCTACATACTTCACAAGAATAGAAAATCTTGTTCTCTCTACTCTGTGAGAACAACGCTACATTTCTCCTCAGCACATTGTCAGTACAGATACAGATGATTCTTCTGCAGGGTTGATCGAGAATGAATGTACTGGCATTGTTAGTGTTTTTATACAGGCATTTATGGATCCACTGAAAGCTCAACCACTTTACCTTCCAAAGTGACAAGTCTCTAGTTGAAAAGACCTCAAGTTGAACAGGAACAACAAAGCATTTCTAATCTACAGATCTGGACAGGTGATGTTCTTTCTGTTTAATTAGGCTTATTCATGACCGAAACAATGGCGATAATCCACATTTTTGAAACTGTTCCTCAGGAAATATACTTTGATATCCTGATATGTTTCGACTGACAACTGCCAGTCTTCGTCAGATGTGTCTGCTGATTGCTTTGATTTTTCTTTTGAAATTTACTTGACTTCTGTGTAATAATTCCAGCAAGTTTCTTTTTGTTTTCTTTTTGAATAATTTAGATTTCCTGAGGAACAGTTGAATAAATGAAACCTTAACATATTATTCAAAAAGAATCTTGCAGGAATTCCTAATTTTTCTCCTCAATGTTTACATAATGTCATTTAAGGTTCACACAAGAAGTTCAATCTTTTTCCAACATCTATACATGTTTTATTATTGTAAAATAAATTACTTTTGCTTATTTTTGATTGTCCCAGGCCACCCCTTGGTAAGGGATACCAGACTTTATCTGTGCCAGCGTAGGTAGTAAGCAGTCATTTTGAGACGTTTAATATGTCAGTAATTACATAAAATTAGGGAAAGCTAATAAAACTGGAATGAGTATAACCTACCCTGAGACGGAATTTGGGAAAATTGGAAATGGAAAATCTGAGGACCTACAAATATTTCTAATTTCAGTTTAGAAATAATTTGACAACTTTGCTTTGCCAGTTATTGTGTATCTTTTGCAATTATTTGCAGACATTTGCCATATTATTAATCTCCCTCTCTCGTATCTCCTGGTTGTGTTTATTTGCTACTACTGTCTAGGTGCAAATACTGTATTTTCGGATCTCTCTAGTCTCCGACAAGAGGAATGCTTGAAAAAAGTCTTTAATTTCGCTCTGAGGAGGTGTTTGCTGGAAGTTAAACAGCATCGTCTGTTACTTTCCGTGTCATGACTCACGCCCTACAATTTAGAGAGCTGGTGGTGATGTTGTGGCGACAAGTTGCCCCTGACAACAAATCAGCATCTAAAACAGGCCGCATCTGCATGCAATAAACTACTTCTTCTCCGATTACTGTCGTTAAAGGGAATGGTTTTAAAACGTTGACGAGGAGGAGCCTCCATATGGCTGCTCATGGCTCAGTGAAGATTCTGAAACTCCACGCTAACAGCATGCTCAGGACTGCGTTAGCGTTAGATCACTTGTGGCTTTGCTGTGTTTGTTTTTTTATGCATGTGTGCATGCTGAAAACGGCATATGTGTACAAGAACATACTTTCTGGAATCATATGAACAACACTAATATGTTATAATGAGGTGATAAGCACCAGCTGTCCAGTGTGGCAGGGGTGCATCAAATGGTGAGATACCAGCACATTAACACTGAAATGCATGCTGAGTTTACTAATGGGGAGCATTATTAAATCAGGCTGTGACTGGCTGGGTTTGTTCTGTGGCTGCCACATTGAATATTACAGTTAGATAAAAGTTGAACGCGAAATATTTACGTGTCGTTAGAGGTATTTAGAAATCAATTTCCCTGTGTTAGTCGCTCTGCTCTTCCTCGGTTTCACCTCCTTGATAGATGTGACCTTCCTTTCGTCAGTATTCGTCTCCATCAACCTCACGATCAGCATGTACATGTTGGAGGGCCGTCGGGGAGTATCTCTTTCCCCCTCAAGCTGACCCAGCGCCACAAAGTGAAGTGAGATAGAAAAGCTGGCAGCTACTTATCTCCTCTTCCTCTCTCTTTCAATTTCAATCTCTCTCTCTCTCTTCTTGTCTCTTCTGGCTATTGTCTCACCCTCAGTGTGTTCGACTTGCTGCCTCTTTGTCCTCATATGCCCTTCACTGTCGCAGTAAGTAGTAATACGGTGCCTTTCTGTTCGAGCTGGGCCATATGACCAAAAATGTATATCATGGTATTTTTCAAAATTCTAACGGTTTCACGGTATATGACGGTATTTTTTTTTTTCATGCATAATCAGGTGTTCACAGCATTTTCTACTGGTTGACAGATGAATTACTGCAGTAGATTGACTTAGGATGGTCTATTTTACTGTCATGATGAGTGAATATTATAGAATAATTCCACACTGGTAGTAATACAAGTTTGCAACAGCAGCCCATTGGATCTTTACTATGCTAGCTTAGCGTTAGCATTAGCTTGATTTCTAGCTTTAAATGCTGCATACTCAGTGGTGTGGTGGTTTCTTATGGTGAATAAGGTAGTGTTTTGTTTGCAGCTTCACCAGGACTTATTTCCACATTATAGGAATTACAAATTGTGTTCCTTTGCTCTCTTTTATTGTGTATTACTGCCGACTGCTAAGCTAACCATGCCTCTGTGTGACTCTGCAAACCCACAGTATTAACAATGAAGCAAAACAACAAAAAAACACACCATGACAGCACAAATACACTCCAAAAAACATGTTTTACAGAAAAAAAATACATTACTGCTGAAATGCAGAAATGCACAAAAAGCACACAAAATTACTGTAAAAACACTTTGTTCTTTCCTGTGTTAATGCTCAGATTGGTCTTTATTCTAAATACTGACATGAATATTGATAATGTGGCCCTTTGATCAAACAAACACATTTTTGTGGCCTACGCTGTGATAGAAGTTGCCCACCTCTGCTGTAGATTAGTCAGTGCAAGATTTCTCTTGTAATTAATGACAAGTTCTTTAAAAGTTTAAAAATTATATATGTGATTTTTCTCTTCTCATCACAGTGAGTGAAATGCATTGGCAGACCCTGTTTCATGCTGAGCATTCATGCTGCCAGATGCATCACACTCATTTTGGCGGTTTTAGTCTTTGTTTAGACGCACAAAGGTCACACACTCTTTTGTGTTCTGTTGAGGTTGCACACACTCTCGCACAACAATTCAACTGGTTTCCTGTCAGCTTTAGCTCGTATTTACCAGAAGCTGCTGCTGCACGGGCACATTGTTTGATCTTAGGCTGCATAAAATGCAGATAGTGATCAGACGCACCTCTTGTTAGAGAAAGTATGGGATGTAGCGTTAAAGATGAGGGTTGGTCCTTGAAGACCAAAAAATGATTGATGGATGTTTTCTGCCTCAAAGTGTGAAGTGTAGTCAATTTTTTTAAATGCATGTTTTTTTTTGTTTTGTTTTTTTTTAATTGATACATATGTAATAAATACATGTATTTTTTTACTAAAAAGGAAACAAATTGGTTTGTTTTATTAAGTAATCTTAGTTGTAGTTGGTCTTATTCTCTGTTATATTTTTAAAATTCTGCTTTAATTGAGCACAAATATATTCAATCAGATGAACTGATTTAATAGTCGAGAAAACGCTCAATAACCAAAATAGTCTATAGCCGAGCCCCATTATAAAAAGATATCTGGTTTCCTTTCCTTTCAGCTTTTTATCACTTGCTTTTAAAACTTACTCATCTGGTACTTTACCGTGCCAGAGTTTATCTTTTTTATATCTATTTTTTATTTTTTTTAAAAATGCAATATTCTAAATGTTTTAATGTGTTTTTTGCTCACACTTGAGTGTATTGTGTCATTCATATGAAGTATTGGCTGAGGGCTGAGTTTTTGTCAAAAACTAAATAAGATTTGTACTAGGGCTGAACGATTTTTGGAAAAATAATGTAATTGCGATTTTTTTTTTTTTTTTTTTCCCTCAATATTGCGATTTATATGCAATTATTTTTTCAAGGGGCCTCTTGTTGTAAATATAAAAATATACATTTTAAAGCACATATTACAACAATAAAGCAAACAAATCTGTGGCTTTACCTCTTCAACATATCTAACTAACTTCACGTTTCACGAAACATGTAAACATGTGGACTGAACTTCTTAAACACTCTCTGAACTTAACAGGACAGTACAAGAACAGGATACAAAAGAAATAATAAAAATAATAATAATTGCAGCCTTTGCGATTTAGAAAATTCTGTTTTTGGTATCGTGATAATATTGCAAATGCAATTAATCAATCAGCCTTAATTTGTACCTTTTTTCTCAGTGTAATTCCCCACTCTTCAGTGCTTTGGTCTGTATGCTACATGCTAACTAGCAAAAATCGAGTAGTTAATCAATTATGCGAATTTGTAGATAAAAACGTTTATATATATATATATATATATATATTATTTATTTATTTATTTTTCCCACCACAGTTTTTTTTTCGGACTTTTTCGCATTCCGATGTGAGCCCGTCCCCTCTTTGTTTACATGTGTTTACCCTTTGAGTAGCTATATGTGTGCCACAGACATGTTTCATTTTTAATTCACACTATGCTGAGATGCTACGGGAAGAGTTTATTATTATTTTTAATGGTAATGTTTTATGTTATAAAACATGTAGTTATCTGATTTCTTACCCAGAAAATTTAAGTTACTGTGAAGTTGCTGTATCACTTTTGTTTAAACCTGGGTTAAAGCTTGAAATTGTTGGATGACAGAGCCTCGTTTACTTTTTATTTTGGGATTATTTGGGATGCATTTTAACTCTTGAGGACAATCACAGCAATTAAGTTGCATTTTTGACAAAATATCCAATGTCTACAGTCATTTTAAAGTGCATTAAAAAAAATCGAATCGAAAATCAAATTTTTCGAGATTTGTTTTTTTAAATTTAGACAAAATTGCCCAGCCCTAATACCGTAGATATATCGTATCGTATCGCCAGATGCCAGGCAATACACACCCCTAGTTTTTTCCCCCTTGGGCAGTGATTTCACTTAAATCCAGTCACAGGAAGAATTTCTTCTGTTGTTGTTTTGTTCACCCCTGAACTACAAACCAGAATCAGAATCAGAATTCCTTTATTATATCCCAGGGGGGAAATTGCTTTTGTTACCAATGAGGACAGAAGAGATGGCACAACTAACTACACACTGCACTTGTTTCAGACATAATTAACAAATCCCAGGAAACTGCAAATAATGATGTTGTCTTTAATGTAATAAACGCTTAAATGCAGGTGAGAAAAACCTCCCAGAGGGATTATATTAATAATCATGTCATCTCAACTCTGACATCATTGCTTGCTTTTAGCTGGCTTTGAGGTCCCACCACACTTCACTCACATTAAAGCCTGGGAATGAGGTGAGGTTTAGTGCTCTGACCTATTTTCTATTAATCTGAGTCATCTCATCATCTCAGTTCTCCCTTATGGGCCAGGAGGACAGACTGGTGAAGCTCTGGTTGGTGGTTAATGCTAAAATATATATATATATATATATATATATATATGTATATATATCTGGTTTTGCCTTCAGTGATTACAATAGCAATGAAGGATTTTGTCTTTTAACAAGTTATTTGTTCTTTTATCTTCCATATGTTTTTTCCTCTACAGTTACATTACATCACCATGTTGCAAAGGAGTTAAAAAACAGTTATTAAACTGAAATCAACACTGGGTTTTACTGTGCCGATGTGTGTATTAGTGCTGGGCGATTTTGCTGAAGAAAAAAAAACAAAAACTCGATTTTTGATTTTTTTTTTTTCAATGCACTTAAAAATGACTGCAGACATCAAATATTTTGTCAAAAGTGCAACTTTATTGCTGTGATTGTCCTCAAGAGTTAAAATGCATAGAATAATCCCAAAATAAAAAAGTAAATGATTCTCTGTCATGCAACAATTTCAAGCTTTATCCCAGGTTTAAGCAAAAGTGCAACAGCAACTTCACAGTAGCTTAAATTCTACATATTTTACAACATATAACATTACATTTAAAAATAATAATAATAATAAAAATAGTTTTTATCTACATTTAATTTGATAAATTGATTACATTTTTTTTTTGCCCAGCCCTAGTTTTTTTAATATTTTAAAGGTGCCATCGTTGTGAGTGACACGATTATTGGCCAATCAGAATTAGATGGTCATCAACAGTACTGCCTTTGGGTTGCAAATATATTCAACAGACTCATGGACTTTGTTTCAAAGTAGGAGCTTGACATTTGTTTCATTTTAGAGAGGTGCAAATGTTCTATCAAAGAAACGTGTATTTTTATTATCGCTTTTTTTTTTGTTAAATGACTACCCCGCGTGTCAAACTCGAGGCCCGGGGGCCAAAGATGACCCTTAAAACATCCAATCCGGCCTGCAGGAGAAAGTAAAAATGACAGAGAAACATGAATCATTGTGCAACATGCAACACTTTCTTAATTAATGCTGGGAATGTCCCGATACTTTTTCACTTCCGATACAATACCGATATTATGGCCTTGAGTATTGGCCGACACCGATATCAATCCGATGTGATAACAGCATAAATCATACATACTTTTATTACTTATTTTGTAGTGTGGAATGTTAGAAAAGGCTTGATTATACCAAAAACAAACCCATTTATTATAAACCAGTGGATTACATATAATTAACCTTTAAGAGTAAGAATAGAATACAAGATATTTACAAAAATAAATCCAAAAAACAGTATATATTGTATCGGAGATTTTTGATCCAGTCCGATAAAATCTGATATTCGTTTTCTGGCTGATATCGGACCGATATCAATATCGGATCGGGACACCCATAATTAATGTAATTGATTCATTCCTAAATAACCACTTCTGAAACATTTAATAGTAAATCATCATGTGCCTTTTTTACTAGCCACTAACTACTTTTGACTCATCGAAACAATTATGTGAGATTTTATATCTGTTTTTTTTTTTTGGTTTTTTTTAAACATCAAAATCTAAACACTAAATCTGCTCCATCTTTAACAAAATCTATTGCTAATTTGCCCAAACTGCTAAAATATACATTTGTCACAATGTTTAAGTGGAATTAAATATTTAATGATGGTTAATTTATTACTTAAAAAAAGTAACATATCAAGTTCAGCAATATTGGTACTGACTGCTCCATCTTAGGGCTGGGCAATATGGACCAAAACTCATATCTCAATATTTTTCTCAAAATAGCGATATATAAATAGCAATACATTTATTTTCAAAATATTATCTGACCAGAAAGACATTCTGGGTAAATAGGCTGATGAAAAAATGCCACACAGGCACATTTATTAACAAGCAGCTGCACAATATGTGCCACTTTTGGCTTTTTCTCCTAAGGGACAGCACGTGTGAGTGGAGTTCTGTAGTATGGCTTGTTTAGGGGAAGGTTAGTGTTAGAACGCACTCAGAAATCCATCAAACTGTGCTTTATATGGTGTTGTGAGAGGTAGTGAAAGCAGCGACTCCTGAACAAGTCTTTTAAAAATAAATAAGCTATAAAATCAATCATAAATCAATATAGGTGATAGTGTAATTTTCTATGTTGCCAAAATAGAAAACTCGATTTTCCTTCAATTGTGATATATTTCCCAGCCCTACTACATGTGTCATCTGTATTTATCTTTATGAGTTTGAAGCCTAACAAGGAAATCAGATGTTAGGCCACACCCCTTGGTGCTTAGTGTTGCTGTTAGAAAAGCCCTTCCATGAGGGCTACCCTGGTGCCCATGGGCACCGTGTTGATGACCCCTGCTCTACAACAAGCTTTTAGCTTTTTTTTTTTTTACAGTCTAACACAAGTAATGTCATAATAGCACAAATCTCTTTAAAAGTGGAGGTTTCTGTTGCTGTAGGGCCATTTTTAGATGACGTGTGGGTTGTAAAAGGTTGAATATAATGCGTTCTTACAAGTGACTGTTCTCGCCTTGTTTTTATCTGTGCTGCTTTTCAGATTCAGTTACGTGTGTGTGTGTGTGCGTGTATGTGCTGCTGCTGCTGCTTGCTGCTATCACTTTGCTGCACGCTCTCTCTGCTTCCTGCCTGGGCTGACCCTATTTAATTGCACACCCTTCAAAAAGGCGTGACCATGCTGCTTCCCAGCATGCACAGCTCGGCCACAGAAATCACTTTTCTGCAAATATGCGCATGACCTAAAATGTCGCTGCCTCGCCCTTAGGGCTGTCAGGTAAGCTGTCACACTGACTGACTGTTTTACATATGCAGCAGATGTGGATTTGGACTTTTCCTACCAGAGGAGAGCAAAGGGAGACTTCTAGAATATATTTTAAGATGACTTAAAGACATTTATGTTTCTTATTTTTTTCTTCTCTAACTCAAACTACACACATGAACCAGGCATTAAAGAAGAACAGGTGCTTTAGTTTAGTGGTATTTACAGCAGGAGGAAACCAGTCAGTTTAACAATGAAGTCAACTTTTATTTTTTATCTATATACCAATATATATATATATATAGATTTTTTTGCACTATCAATATGCTCGCGCTATTGTTTTTTTTTTTTTCAAAACCTTCTGCTTCTTCACTAGGTAGGTCTTCACAGAAATGTTGTTACTTTTTGTTAAAGGAACCAATATATTGTTTACTGGAATATTGCACTATAATGGTGTCACTGGTAAGAAAGACCCTATTTTTTGTTTACAGAAAGCACTATTATAGATGCTTAGTTGTTTACATTGGTATGTTGACACTGATTTACAGAAATGTTGCACTAAAATAGTGTCACTGTTCATAAGACACTTTTTCAATTTATTGTCTTTCCGAGATTTAAAATGAAAATTTTATTTTTTCACTTAATCTTTTTTTTCTTGTTATGTCATAGATTATCGTAGATTGATTTCTGACCAATATATCAGTAATCGAAGTATCGTCATATCGTGAGATTATTGATATCGTGAGCTTTGTATTGCGTATTGTGAGGTTCCCACCCCTAATATATATGTACAGTATATGATTATTACACTCAGCGATTAAAAAAGAATAACATAATCGAGAAAATAAACATTATTTATATTATACATATGTTTTATTTGCTAAATTAAACCAACTTTCGCGATCTAGGATATCTACAAAGAATAAAGCTTGGCTCACATGATAAAAAAAAAAAAACATACTTTAATAATATTTTAATTCATACTTTGCACCTTTTTATTTATTTGCATTTAAATAATTTATTATTTGTTTTGTGCAAAAGTGAACATACGTGATTTTAGTGTTTGAATGATTTTATTTATGTTTAAAGAATATAGTTTACATTGTTGTGTGCAAAAAAATAAATCATTTTTTTGTTGACAAATAATCGTGATTTTAATTAAGACTAAAATTACAATTTTTTCTATAATCAAGCTGCTTAACATACTCCACTCTATAATGTACAGAATTCAACTTTTAGATCTTAACTGTTAAACTACCAGACCCAAGATAAACAAGCAGTGTTTCTATAAATAGATACATGATTCATAACCCTCACACGTATATTCACCCACATAGTGAATATTCATGATCCTTACGTTTGGCATCGCTGGAGTGCCACCAGTTGTGCTGTCACATTAGCATATTAATGACATAAATGCTGTATAATTAACACGTGAAAGTGGATTATATGTGAATCATTGTGGGATCAGTGGGTTAGAAGAAAGGGTCGGGCTAATTAGGTTAAAAGGAACATTGAAAAAAAATTGACTGTGAATTTAATCAGCCTTGTGATTTAATGTTACATGCTTGTATGAGGCGAGATCTGTCTACAATGCATTTAGATTTTTTAATTGTTTTGTTTTCTGTTTTTTTACATTTTTTCTTTGTCTTGGTGCAATTTTAACCGAAGCCAAATCTGTTTCCAGGCAGAACATAGGAGGGTGTTGGGGTTTATAAGGAGCTTAAACAGAGTGAACACCAAGCTGAATAGTTTGACAGGCATTAAAGTGGCGAGGTGTACCACATATAAGCATAATCTGCACCACTAGGCTTTCCAGGGATTTCGCACTACTCAGCAAAAATGCACTTGTAAACAGATAGACGGCAGCATAGGGCTAATGGGTTTAGGTAAAGGCCCATCACTGTAGAGGTTGAATTTCAACCTCAGACCCAAGTGTCACATGTGTCACAGTCCCCGATGTTTGTTAAATGATTATATATTCAAAGTGCACTTTTGTTTGGTCTGATGTCTGTATTTATTTTCGATTTTTCCCATATGTGTAAACCTTTAGTGTTGTGAACAATGGGTGGAAATTGAAGTGGAATTTATTTAAAAAATAAAGAAAAATACCATACAACTATTGTTATTATTTTATTAGTATCTAAATATGGTCTGTTATGTAAAATGTAGCTAATTATTGTGTCCTATTGTCAGAAGTGTGATAAAATGCCATCTACAGCATAAAATAAATATAAATATAGTATTTTATTTGATAATAGTACTGTTAGTTTGTTATGAATTTGTCCCAAAAAATCACCTATAAAGGAACTAGGAACATTTCCCAATTATTTTTGAATTCATTGTTAAATCTTTCCGAGTTTGGGAACCACTGTTTTATAACATGTAAATCAGGATGTCATTCTTATATTAAAAACCATACGAATGATGTCATGCTGTGCAGAATTGTGTTTGGTTTTTCAAGTTGGTCCTCCATGTGTTAGTATTATGGGAAAGGAGACCTGAGCGCTGCAGCTGCACTGGTGTAAAAACCTGAAGCGCTGGGCTGGTTTTCACATTTTGTGGTTATGGCTCGAGCCCATTGTACAAGACGGGAAAATGACTGCTTAGAGCCACAAGTTATACAGTGAAGGATCCTGGGACATCTGCTAACTGTTTTGCCCCCCCCCCCCCCCCAAAAAAAAAAAAAATGCGGGGCAGATTTATTATTTGTTGAGAATGTTCTAACACAGTTTAGATCTGGTTTTTAGGTTGTATCCAAAACCTCAAGGAGCTGCAAAAATACGCACTTGAGGCTTTTGATTAAATATCACTTGTCTGTGCACAGTAGGGATGTAACGATTCACTCAACTCCCGATACGATTCGATTCACGATGCTGGGTTCACGATACGATTCTCTCGCGATTTATTTTACAAAATGGGACTGTAGACAAATTTTTTTTTTGGGAAAAAAACTAGAAAATACGGTATTGTTTTCCTTTTATTTTTCATTGTCAAAAGAATTCCTTGATAAACTATTCAAAACAATGCAATTTCACTAAAAATAAATCTTGAATGAAATAAATAAAGGAATAATACAAATGAAAATGAAGCCTATTAATTTCAATCTGGTTCTATAATAAACAATGCAAAACTGCATAATAGTTTTTTCTTTTTAAAAGTGCAACTGAAAATGTATTTTGTGCCTTAACAATTGGACTTTAAAAAAAACAAACCGTGATTGCACTGATTTACGTCATATTTGTTTAGACCAGCAGAGGGCGCTGGTAACACAGTGGTCGGTTGGCATGCAGATATCTTGCAGTGAAGAAGAGAAGCTATGCTAGCAGACAGAGCTAATAGAAAAAACGTGACATTTACAGATATTCAAGTAATATTACAGATATTCTTTCGGTGCTAAAGGGGTAATTAATCATTTATTAACATATTTAAGAGTAGAAGGCAGCCAGAAAGAAAGTATTAGCAGACTCCGCCCGCCACCTACACTTGTGGATAGTGCCCTCTGCTGGTTAAAAAAAGTACTGCGATATCGATATCAACCGTGATACCTATGAATCGAGTTTTAACTGCCTTACGATTAATCGTTACATCCCTAGTGCACAGCTATCGAATATTAAAAAAAGTGGTTTATTTTTTGGATTTTAAGCTTTATACTCGTACTTTACCTTCAGTTAATAACGCTGTTTTTGAATTTGGATTAAATTCACCTTTTTTATGAATGTCTGTGCCTAAAATTAGTATAATTAGGGCTGAACGATTTTGGAAAATAATCTAAATGCGATTTTTTTTTTCCTCAATATTGCGATTGCGATTTAATATGCGATTATTTTTTTAAGAGCCGATTGTCATGTATTTTTCAATGAACACAAGCAATAAACAATTCCAGATTCATTTAAACTTTAACTAGACAAATGCATATTTTAAAACAAAGATTACAACAATAAAACAAACAAATCTGTGGCTTTACCTCTTCAACATATTTAACTAACTTCACGTTTCATGAAACATGTAAACATGTGTACTGCACTTCTTCAACTCTCTCTGAACTTGACAGGACAGACTATAAATATATAAAATAAACGGTTATAAAAAAGTAATGACACACATGCTAAAGTGCAGGAAAAGTAAGGAGAACTAATATCTGCTTTAACCAATTGGACGTTTTTTAGGTAAAGCAAACAAATCAAACAAACTTAAAATAAATTATTACAAAAAAATAAATAAAAATTGTAGCCTTTGCGATTAGAAAATTGTGTTTTATGATATCGCGATTATACTGCAAATGCAATTAATTGTTCAACCATAGTTTCAGGGCGCTATTTTGTCATGCTATCTTGTTAATATAACATTTAGTCAAAAAGTGCAGCATCCTCGGACTGACCCAGTGTCACATAGAATTAGACTGAGTTTGTTTTTGGGTGTCAGGAAGGATCACAGTTTGCCTTTTGGGCTTTGAAAGGCTGTTTAATGCAGGTCATCAAGTAATGGGTTTAGTAAACAGACACTGTGTGAGTCAGTCTAATCATGGTACCACCAGCAGCTCTGTTTTTGTTTACGCCTTCTGCAATGGGAAATTCACGCACCACTGGAACTAGTTTGCGTATGGTGAGTAGAGTTTCCCCACATCCTATATTCTCAGCAAATTGTATGAAAGACGCATTAAATTCACTTAGCGTGAGCGTGTTTTTTGTGTTTCTCAAGCATCATTTGGCAGTTTTCCAACCCAGGCAGTTGACAGACACCTAGTCAGTGCCAAACTGATGACAGGCAGCTAGAAAGACAGATGGACTGACAGGAGCTGGCTCATACATGACATGCAGGAAGCTTTCCACTTCACAGCAGAATAATAAAAAAAATTAAAAAACAGGGACTTTAAAATGAATAATTCAGGCTAATGCAGCTGGGAAAGAAAGTTGGATAATTCATGGGAACTATTTTCTTTTTTTTTTTTTTGAGTGGGTATTTGCCAGTTGCATGTGTGAGGGATCTTTGGAATGCATTACAAAAAGTCTGACTTTTGTGTGTGTTTTGTGAAAGAGTGC
Organism: Gouania willdenowi; assembly: GCF_900634775.1. NCBI lineage: Eukaryota > Metazoa > Chordata > Actinopteri > Blenniiformes > Gobiesocidae > Gouania > Gouania willdenowi. Next base: position 15,980,016 of record NC_041049.1, read on the forward strand.
ATGCGATCTTTTGAAGAAATTACCAAGTCAGATGTGTGCTTGACACAAATCTCTTTGTGAAGACGGCGTCTGCAGTGCAGCTTGAGGAATAACGGAGAACTCGGTAAAGTCGCAAGATGAAACGCGAGAGACACAGACGAAGGAGCACACATTCACTGACGGAACGGAGTGTTGGTATTCATCTGATGACTTGATCTCAATGTCAACCTAAAACAACGTTTGTTAGACGAATTCTCGCTGAGGTGGTTGAGTTTACCTTCACTTTAGTTCACTATAACCTGCATGCTTAAAGGTAGTGACATCTGAATAAAATGAAACTTAAATAAACCACATCATTTAAGCCTTTTCACATTTTTATCAAAGATATTCTTTTTTTTTTCTTGTTTTGTTTGGGAATAGAATGGTACACAAAGATAATATCCAATACACATATTGCCCATCCTTTTTATTTTTTAACAGTAAAATTAATATACAAGGCCCTGAAACAAGGACAAACAACAAGAACAGTGTCTCTGGCAATAGTAATAATAATAATAATCAAATACCACATGGTAAATACTAACAAAAGGGGAAAAAAAGTAAATATAATAATGTATATACAGTACATACACCCAAATGCATAATAATAATAATAATGCGTTGGATTTGATATAGTGCTGTTTCATTTAAACTGATGTACATTATTCTTTCACTCCACACACGGTGGTGGTAAGCTACTATTAAAGCCACAGAAGCGAGGCCGACATAGTGTGCCCTCCGACCACCATCAACACTCACTCACACACTACATTCATACTAAGCAATGTGGGTAAAGTGACTTGACCAAGGACACAATGACAATGACTTTGATAGAGTGGGATTCGATTCGGTTATTGGACGACCCACTCTACCACTGAGCCACGGTGCATATACCTGTACTTACACACATACATAAGAAAATTATGTAGATAAATACATTTGAAAGAAATGAACCCAAATTAGGTCTTAAATACAAGTGAGTAACTATGACTGGGTCAGTGTGTGTTTTGGTCATTGGATTTTCCGTTCAGAAAAGGAAATTGAAAAATCAAAAATGAGTGGTTATTTGATTTTTGTTTTCAAATAGAAAAACTGAAATTGACTTTTTCATCAGGGTCAAGAAGGGATAAACAAACATTTAAAAATTGGTTGATTTTTAATTCGAAAAAAAAAAAAAAAAAAGAAATACCAGAGGACAAAAGAGCACAAATATAAGTTTCTTTTTGGGCAGAATCTAATCACGTCTTGCTGAAAAGCCCCTTCCACTCCCACTTTGGTGCAGTATATTTGCAGGGATTTCATTCTCCAGATGACAAGTTTTATTTTGCCATTTCAAAAACCATTTCGGGGTACGGTTCCAAAGACATTTTAAACTGCAGGGTAAAATATAGAATTTATTCATATATTTTGGTGCAAGAGAAACAGCAGCATCCTCATATATGTGCTCTTATTTTGAAACAAAACAAAAACAAAAAACAACTTCCAGGCTCACCATAATGAAAAGCTGGCATTTTTTTAAAAAATTTTGTCCACTGGTGTTTCTGTTTTTTGGTTTTAGAAACAAAAATTTAAATCTACCAAGTTTTTTATGTTTGTTTATCCCTTCTTGACCCTGTTAAAGAAATGTGCCTTGAATTTATATTTTAGTTTTTTAATTTCAAAACAAAAATGAAATAACCAATCGATTTTTGTTTTTTGATTTGCTTTTATGATGTAAATGTAATGACCAAGTACACTGGGTTACATGAATGTGGTAAAAGGACAACACTGGCATTTGCGACGGTAACATGTATCAAATATATTCTTCACCAGATTTTGTCTCACAAACCCAGAAATGAGATTGAATCAAAGTTGTGGCAACATTATACGCTTTATAGACGTATAAAACTAAACTAAACTTTTTGTTTTGTTTTTCATTTAAACTGACCAAAAGCTGTTTTGAGTTTCCCCATGTGTAGTGTTCCTGTGAGGTCAACAGTTGATAAAACATGACCGCTGTGCCTTTATGGCAGGAACTGCCTTAGATTAAATATAACTCCTCTAACTCTGATGCTGTGTTGCGTTCAGGTGCTGTGGGAGCTTCAGAGATGAAATGCTCTCAAAATACACCAGCCGCCCGAGTGTCCCTGTTGCACTGTAAAAGGCTTTGGTTCCTCCTCTTGTGTGTGTGTGTGTGTGTGTGTGTGTGTGTGTGCGTCTGAATAGGGACCTGTGTGTGTGTCTGTCCTTACTTGCACACATTGCAGTTTAATTTGGCTGAATCACAGTTGATAACCTAGTGTTCACACCTTTGTGGTTAATGTCCGGTAACTGAAGTGTGGGTGCGTATATATTATTCATTCACACACACACACGACGATTACTCAGGCTTGATAAATATCCATGTGTCGGCTTTTGATTGGAGACAAGTTCTCTATTAAAGAGCTGTGAATGGTTGTTGCCCTCGCTGTTGAAGCAACATCAACAACAACATCGCTCTACGCTCCCCTCTTAAATGCTTCTCCTTCAGATGAGATAAGATTCTTGCTTTTATCGATTGAACAGTTAAGGAAGTTTTTCAATCCGTGCAGAGGAATATGTGGAGATACGACGAGCAAATCAATCAGCCCTCATGGCATGAACCCTGGCAGCTTATGTAAACATTACTACCTCTTTATCCATTGCCTCGACTCTATTCCTAACAAGTAGCTCCAATAGATTAGATACCATGAAAAACAAGAGCACTCAGAGGCCGCAAACATCCCCCAAGTATAGACGTACTGTATCCACGATACTTGCCAGATCATCTCAAAAATCAACATTGACATTTTGACATAGTTTGTTACACATATGTCAAATTCGAGGCCCGGGGGCCAAATGCGGCCCTTTGGAGCATCAAATTTGGCCTGCTCGAAAAAGTAAAAATGGAATAGAATGTAGAAAAATGAAAAATTACCAACTAATTCAGTTGTAAATATCTAAGCTAGGGCTGGGCGATATATCGTGATTCAAGATACAGGATATCGAGTTTTCTTTTTTGGGGATATAAAAAATTACAATATCGCCTATATCGATAAATGTATTTTTATAGTTTATGTTGTTTTAAAATACTTGTTTAAGGATTCGCTACTTTCTTTACTTCTCAGAACAGCATAAAAAGCAGATTTTATAGAGTTGCTGAGTGCGTTCTAACCTAAACCTTCCCCTAAACAAGCCACACTACAGAAGTCACTCACACGTGCTGTTCATACCAGATGCGTGACAAAATGTCTGTAAATCCAGATTACATACATAGTCAATGGATAGATGCGTCCCAGATGAGAAATCTTTCCAAATAATTTAAAATCCACAATATTTGCAGATCTCAGCTTTCCACTTCTTATATCATATGATGTCAGTTATTTTTAATATCAAACAGTTGAAATAACTTTTTTTTTCCAAAGTCTAGCACATTTTCCTCAAATTATTCCACAAAATTTCCCCAAATCAAGGACTTTTAAGTGAACATCCTGCAGGGACTGATATACTTCATTTATACATGGAAGTGCAAACCAGGGCACATTAATGTTAATCTGTGGCCCACTTAAGATCAAACTGGTCCGTATTTGGTCCCTGAACTAAAATGAGTTTGACACCCATGGTCTATTAGCACATTTCATTTAAATCCGTTGGGATGTTTTTGAGATATCCTGTTAAAAAAAACATCCACAATAACGGATGAACTGACAAACACTGGTGAAACCATCACCTCCCATTACCTACTTAGCTAATGATTAAGGAAGAGTTTGACGAAAAATAGCTTTAGGTGTTGACTTTATCATTAAGTTCCTAAAATCTTCATCCAATCAAGCATCTGGCTGATGTAAATAAGTCAGATCCTCAAAGGCTAGTGATGGCATCGCCAAGGAGACCAAGGCTTCTAATCGCTCTCATCCAAAGGGTTGTTTTAGTTTCTTATTTATTATTCAACCTCGTGAGTGCAGCTGTCAAACCGAATTACCCCTTTGGGATAAATAATGCTTCCGGAATATAAATCTGACTGGCAAAGTGACAAAGTAGTTTAAATCCGCCATCAGTCAACACGGCTTCAAGTACCTCCATCGTCTTATTGAACTCATCTTCTATCTCGCGTACTGGTGTGTTTTACAGTCACTTATTGTCATTGATGTAGCTCTGATCTCAATAATCTGCCTCTGAATAAGACCAAATGATTTGTGACCACTCCTCTGTGTTTACTCAAAAAGTTCCAAGATTGCCACGACCGCTGAGTCATGGTTTTACTTTGTGCCTGTGGACAAGTTCAGAATAACTACACAACCTTCGTGTGTTTTGTTTATGTAACTTTGTATATCGTGAACAAGCTTCTGTTTAATGTTGCCTACACAGAGAATTGATTTCACCTCCTCTATATATTTTTGGGATTTCTGTCAAACTGTGAATAACTCCAGTGGGCGTTCTGTGGTTCTTTTCTATTGCAGTGCTGGTCAGTTTCCGAGGGACCGTCCAGCATGGCCTCCCCTTGGAAATTGGAGACACGGTGCAGATCCTGGAGAAATGTGAAGGTATTAAAACTTTTTTTTTTTTTTTTTTTACTGCCAGCTTGCTGCTCTTTCTGAGAGAAACCAAAGAAATAAAGGGTAAATGGAAGTAATTTAAAGAAAATCAAATTACGCCAAGCTATTAGGAAAACGTCCGCTTTTCATTAAATCGACAGATTAACGTAATCCTCAGGTGTTGCGTTTACTTTTTACACTTATATTAAACCTGCCAGGAATAATTGTTTACCATACAAAGAGCAGCTGCAGGAAAAGACCCGTATTGATTCGCTGATTTGCAGAATTACCTCAGTGATGCAGCAGCTTGTTCTGTTCTGATGCCGACTCAAAATGTATTTTTCCTTGTTTATCTGCAAATTAAACTGACTGTCCTAATATTTTGCTGCTCAGTTTTGAGTCTGGTTTTCACCTCGACATAGATTTTCTTGAACTGTTTTTTCCCCCTTTTTCATGTTGAAGGTCTCTTTAAAGGTTTATGCTATTTTTCACCCATTTCTAAGAACCTCAACAACATAGTATTTGAGGTTTATTTTTCCAATCTCGCTTGTTTTCTCGAGTTTTAGCCCTCTGAAAAGTCACTTTCATGACCGCTCCTAAAAACAGGCTGTTTTTGGGCCTTCATGCATATGCATGAGTATGCTTGTCTGTAGATGCAGACTCCCATTGACTGAGGTTACCGGCTTTTTAGGGCCTCCGGCAGGCACAATTCAGACTCTACCCAGGAATGAAGGATATATTCGGACTCGGGGGGACACTTTTGGTAAATCGATGGGAGATACTTCCAGGCCCCGCCAGCCAGGACTCTACTCAGGAATGAGGCACCCTGCCCGGCTAAAGGGGCACCAGACATGCCTCTCGTCCCAGCAATGGAACCCACTTCCAGGGTCTCCAGCGGGCGTAATTAAGACTCAAAGGAAGAAAAAATGTCCGCTGATACCACTTTTTCACCAAAATGAGCAAATTGTGTGCTTTGGCTCTCGCGTGCGCAATTCAGACTCTACCTGGGAATGATGCACATATTCAGACTAGAGGCGACTAGGTCTTTTCATTGATACCTTGTTTGGCTCGATTCAAGCACTTTTGGAAAATCAATATACCGTAATTTCCGGACTATAAGCCACTTCTTTTTTCTCACGCTTTGAACCCTGCGGCTTAAACAATACATTGTGGAAATTGGCTAAATTGTGGATTTTTCACGATTTTATAAGCTTCATCGCCCCACAAAATTGAGCTCCATCACATTAGACCAGGTGGAACAATTAAATTGTTAGGCTGCGGCATTTGTGTGGATTTTTCTTAGAAAATTGCTAAATCATTGTAATGCGGCCAATAAAATTTTATAGCCCGGAAATTACGGTATTTGTCTGTTGTTCGATACAGCCCAAAACAGAGGAACTTTTGTGATGATGTTTTACCTGTGAGGTAGTTTGAGAAGTCGGAGCTCACATTCTTATGTAGGGTAGGAGGAGTGAGGCTTGTCAGAAGGAGGAGTTTCCACCTTATGAGTCATAAGGGTGGAAAAATCCCACTCGCTCGTTTGGTGCTGACTTTTTACAAAATGTGGAATAACAAGGGAGGGAGAAAACATGTATGTACAGTATATCACTGTAGCAAAAACATTATACAGTTCATTTTTCATAATACTGCCCTTCTAAGTTTTGCAGAGGGGCCTTGATCCTGCAGACATTTAAACTTAACTTAACATAAATGCTTACACACCACCATCTTATTTAACTTATGGACCTTAGGCAATTCCTGTGTGAGGATAGAAGTGCACGTATAAACACACACATATACATGGGCAACTAGACTGAGAGGCAGCCAGCTTGTCGTGTTGCAAGCCTGTGAGAAGGATGTGGTATTGTGCTAAAAGACTTAAAGGATGTAAACGACAGCACAGCCAGCAGAATGCTGCGCTGACAAAAGAGGACGTAAATCAAAATGCTGCCATCAGTGGGGAAGCAGAGAGACGTGTTGCTGACGGCAAAAATAAACAGCAGCTCAGCCTTATGTTTAAAACACTGGAGCTATTGCTGAGGGAAGGTGTCCTTACTGACATGTAGGAGCTCAGTTATAGTTTACATCATTTGAATGTTGAGACATTATCCGGTGTGTAGCTGCCAGCGGGCCTTGCATTTTCATTATACTCACCTCGTCTTTTTAGGTTCCTTTAACAAAGGTTTTGTCATTGCAAATTAGTTCTTAAAGTTAGCTGAACTTTTTTAGTTGCTAATTGTTTCAGTCGAAGCTGATTGTAATTTAATGACAATATATTTGTAACAGTTGACAAAATAATGCATTTTTTGTTGTTGTTTTGTTTTAGAAATATAACTAATTCATTTTTTTTTTTATCAATATGAAATGCACCACTAATTTTAGAATGACTCATCAGTTGTGCAAAGACTGACTCAATTGAGCCAAGCAGGAAATGTTAGCTAAAGCTGCTAAATCTTTTAGTTATTTAGTTTAGTTCTTTAAAGAGTTGTTTACAACTGTCATTATTTTCAACAACAATGCTATTGCCTACAAACCATTTGATGATCCACTAATAAACGCAGCTAGCCTAATAATGCTAATGCTGGATTCATGATAACTGTTGCTTCTTTTGTTAGCTTGATATTGTAGCCTCTGCCTACAGCTAGATTGATTCACACTGCATCCCTCTTTAGTGTTAAAACACACAAAAAACAAGTCTGAAATTTCACTTAACTGAACGTTAGCATTTAACGCAGCAATTACAATTAAATAACAATTTTTTTTTATCCTCAGAAATTAAATTACAAATACGTTCCCAGTTGCTAAAGTTCAACTACAATTAATCACTGAGCACATTACTGAGCCTGAAATAAATAAGCTAATAAAAGTTAACCTTCCTCTTGTGTTAGCTTTCCCTTAGCATCTCTTATGATAACGGGTCTAAATCAGCTGTAAAATACATTAAAAACAAATATCTAATTTCTTTTCTATTTATTGGTTAGCTTGTTAGACTTCCTAATCAATGAAAAAATAGGTTTTAATCATTTTGGTTTGGGCTTTTTTTTTGTCATTCTACCCCTAAATTAAAATTTTTGAACGGTAAAATGTGGGAAAGCTTCATATGAAACATTTTAATAATCGTTAACTACATATGTGTAGAATTGTACATAGAACTGTAACATGGTTCCCCAGTTTTGCGTTATATTTGACCATTTTTATAGAATTTTCAGGGCAATTACAATTACAAAAGTTAATTATCTAAACTCAATTAATTTCATTACTACTACAATGGCAACAGATTTTTAAAATGACAACTACGTCGTAATTGTAAGTAATTACCAATGACGCGATTACAATTATAATTGACCGTAACCCTGACAGAGACTATTGAACACAATCTCCAGATCAGAATTGTTGATAACTATTCTGATCATCTCTTCCAAAATGAAATCAGAGGGAATCCTACCTAAGTCATAGATGCACTGGGAAACCCCAGCAGTGATTAAAGCAACCTTATACATTGAGTCTTTAAAAAACACCCTAAAAATCAAAGGCTCTTATCTAGGGATGGACTTTGGATAACTCCAACAGTGAAATGGACTTGGTTTTGTTTCAGTTTGGAAAGGAGCTTCAGCTCAAAGCCTCAAATAAATGCAAATGTATTGTTTCTAGTGGTGTTGGGATTAGCAAAGACCAAAGCATTAAGCTTGTACAAATGTGGTTTGAGCCCAGATTGGAGAGTGTAATGATCTGTGAGATGTGTAACCATGTCAAAGCTGACTTTTCTTTTTTTTTTTTTGGCCCCAAAAAACGAGCTTTAGTACATTTAGTCTATCAGTGTCATTGATGTGCAGGCATTTCTTAACATAAATACTTACTGTAATTTCTGTTTTGGTTTTATCTCTGATTGTACAGTTTTATTAGAGCAGGGGAACAAAAAAAAAGAAAGAAACTTAGAGCAGGATTATGTCCCTCCAGGATCAAGTTTGGACACCACTGCAGAAGACTTTGATGAAGTGTGTATTATTTTTAACCTCTTTTTATTACTTTCTGCAGGATGGTACAGAGGATTTATCTTGAAGAATCCAAATGTCAAGGTGAGGAAAAAAAAAAATCAATATACCTTTCAATTGATTCTATGACATATTGGCTTTTCAGATTTGTCGCAACATCGCTACATGCTGAAATACTGTGTGCAAATATCACATTGCACAAAAAAAACCTCTCCTTTTGACTTTAAAAATGATTGATCTACAATAGTGATGTTTGTGCTAAAATCAAGCGAAACTTCCCCAGATTAGGACGCAGTCATGAAAAACATGCAAAAGAAAGCTAATGTTAATATCACACATTCTTTGATTTGTCCAATATCATTGATTTATGTGTGAAACGTAGCAAATCTTTACCTTTAGTGCATCCGCTAGTTAATGTGGCTCAAGTTTCAGGACAAAATTTCTACTTTTACTCTGCTCTCCGTTTGTTTTCTTTTCAGCACTTTGCAAACCACAAATACCCTGTTGGTGTTGTTGACCTATAGTATAGTAATACAGCTAAATTATTGTGTATGATCATGTTTTTTTTTTCACCAAAGCTAGAGGCTTTTATTGTACTGTTGACCTGTAAATGAGATGTAAGCTGAAAACAGCATGTCGTTAGTCTGTTTACACAGAAAAAAAAAATCTAAATTCAAATGACTGTCTTGTTTTTTTTTTTTATTTGAACTTGATACATCCAATTACACAAGAATTCATTTCCAAGCTGCACACTTCACATAAATAATAAACTGACTGAAATCCCATATTCTGCTTTAGTTGCGTGGCATAATTATTTGTTACATTATGCATTACATTTTAGGCCTGGTGTATTTTTAGGGTTGTATGTTTTCCGTTTGTACGTTTGTCCCTAGATGTCTCTCCAAGTCTGTGGAGATCAATTTGTTTCTTGCAGTCAGTGTGTACACGCACACAAACACACAAACAATAGACACAACCTGCATGTAAAATCCCTTTTTGTATATTCAAAAATCTAATAGTTTCTCTTTTTAAAATCTCTGAGGGTTGACCTTCTTTTGTGTGTCTTTAACCTACAAGCACACACAACCATGCAACTCCTACTGTACTATATACAGTACACACTGCACTCACCAAAGCACTTGACAAGAATGAAAAGGAATACAATGAATGCCAATGGAATAATATAAAAGCAAAATAATAAGTTGGCTTCCTGAGAATAACAAGCAACAAGTGAGTTGCAGCAGGAACTGAAAATGAAATATAGAAATAAATACAAGGCGTTTTTATAGTTTTGGTTGGTAATGAGTTGAAATTACCTTTGAAATGTTCTATTAATATTTTTTTTTAACCCTCGTATTATCCTTGTGGCCGATTTGACCCCATCCAATATTTATTATTCTAATTTTTCCTAAATAAAATAAATTAAAAAAAAAAAGAGAAAAAGACAAGACAAATTACTTTGCTCTCCATTTATTTTGTAGAACACTTAGTGCAACATTTTTCTGCTCATTAAATACAAACCACATTTACTTGAGGTGTCAATCTAATGCTTAAATAAAAATTTGAATCATATAAAAACAAATTAAAGGCAATATAAGGCATGACGCCTTCATCCTTTAAACAGGTAACTGTATGGGAAAAAAAATTAGGGCATGAGACCTTTTTTTTTTTTAAACATGGAGAGTGAATTAAAAAGTAGCCAACGCCCACGTCATCAAAAAAGGAAAATAAAGCAGATCTGAGTTCATCATTTCTGATTCTTACAATAGTCAAGGATAACCATCCAGACTAGAGTCGACATTTATTTAATAAGAGCCTTAAAAGACATGGATGGATGGAGGCATAAACATTCACACGGACTTATTACGCTCTCAGTCACTCGTGCGCACACACACACGGACTTATTACGCTCTCAGTCACTCGCGCGCACACACACACGGACTTATTACGCTCTCAGTCACTCGTGCGCGCACACACACGGACTTATTACGCTCTCAGTCACTCGTCACTCGCGCACACACACACGGACTTATTACGCTCTCAGTCACTCGTCACTCGCGCACACACACACACGGACTTATTACGCTCTCAGTCACTCGCGCACACACACACACGGACGTCGCTAACGGAAGTTTTTTTTTTTTCCGCCAACCGATCTGTGGCCCACGTGCGTGCCGAACCGTGGAGAGAGATCCATGCGGATCACGGATCAATGATGATCCGTTGCACCAATACTCTAAATGAGGTTTTGGAACAGCTCTTTCTCAGTGAAAGTGACGTAGAGGAGATTGTGTCTGAAACTTTTTAGTGAATAACCCCCAATATGTTAAGAAAATATTCTAATATAAACATTTGGCCTGGTGGTGGCGCTAGAGAACATGTGATGGTTTCATTATCAAGGGGTTATTTATGTATTCAACAAATAAACAAAGTGCCTGACACAAAAACGTGGTCAACAATTTTCTGAAAATTATTTTCTGGAGCCAAATATCCCTGGGGTCAGATTGACCCCATGGGTCAAATGTAGGGATGTAACGATTAATCGTAAGGCAGTTAAAAATCGATTCATAGGTACCACGGTTCACATCGATGCTCTGAAAATTGAATCGCAGTACTTTTTTTAACCAGCAGAGCTATATATTAATCATTCCAGAAGCGGACGTGACGGGCGGAATCTGCTACTATTTACTGTTAAACATGCTCATAAATGATTATTTACCCCTTTAGCACCGAAAGAATATCTGTAATATTACTTGAATATCTGTAAAAGTCAGGTTTTTCTATTAACTCTGTCCGCTAGCATAGCTTCTCTTCTTCACTGGTGGAATAACTGCATGCCAACCGACCACTGGGTTACCAGCGCCCTCTGCTGGTCACAACAAATATCTGACGTAAATACAGTAAAATGACTGTTTTTTTTTTTTTTAAAAGTCCAATTGTTAAGGCACAAAATACTTTTTCAGTTGCACTTTTAAAAAGAAAAAGAACTATTATGCAGTTTTGAATTGTTTATTATAGAACCAGAATTTAAATTAATAGGTTTCTTCTTCATTTGTATTATTCCTTTATGTATTTCATTCAAGATTTATTTTTAGTTAAATTGCATCATTTTGAATAGTTTATCAAGGGATTCTTTTGACAATGAAAAATAAAAGGAAAATAGTATAGTATTTCCCCCCAAAAAATAAAGGAATATTTTTCAGTCATTTGTCAACATTCCCATTTTATAAAATAAATCGTGAGAAAATCGTATCGTGAACCCAGTATCGTGAATCGAATCGTATCGGGAGGTGAGTGAATCGTTACATCCCTAGTCAAATGTGGTTCATATTTGAGGATATTAGGAGGGTTAATTCATGTTTTTATCTGCATAATGTGTATATGCAGATCAATCAAAGAAACCTTTTCATTAACTTGTTTCTGTTTATTTAAAGGGGATTTTTCCATCATGCTATATCCACTTGAAGAATGCCATCGTCAAGAACAAAGGGTAGGCAGAGCAGCGTCTGCTTTTATACATTAAAGTAGGAAACCGACTTTAATGTGACAAACGTGTGTGTGTGTGTGTGTGTTTCAGGCAATTTGAAACAATCATTCCAGTGGAAGACTCAGTTATCACAGAGATGACGTCCACGCTGCGGGACTGGGGGGCCATGTGGAAGCAACTCTACGTGGTGAGCCCTACATTTTTAACAGCTGTGATGTTCTTTAAGTCAGTGATTCCCAAACAGCAGTACGTGTGCCTTTAGAAGGGGTACAGGAGCACATTGCGGGGGGTACTTTTATATTTTGATAGCGATATAAATAAAGTTGAATTGAATTTAACAATTAATTTAAAATAATCTGGAAATGTTCCTAGTTTTTTTTTTCTAAGGCTATATTTTTTGGGACAAATTCACCATAAACTAACAGTGCCGTTGCTCAATAAAATATACTATTTCATTGTAATTTATTGGAACAGAATGACTTAATATTGCAGTAATCACTTTAAAGTGCATGATATTTAAAAATAGATACATTCCAATTTAAAAACAATGAGTGGAATTAATCTTAACCAATGTTTGAGATGCATGTAGGGATTTAGGAGAGCATTACTGTTACACAAATGAAAATGCATATGAAATTATGGAGAGGGTACAAAAATGCAAAAGGGGTACACGGGACAGAAAAAGATTGGGAACCACTGCTTTAAGTGAATCTGCCTTCTTTTGTTGATTATTATTATTATTATTCAGAATGTTTGTATTGGCTCTGAGTAATCCAGATGCTGCAGAGTCAGAGCTGTTCCGTGCACATTCATTAGTGGGATTGATCGTGCTCGTGCCCTCTTAAGCTATCTGGGGTGCTGGTTAAATTGAGCTGATGAATACTTGCAGATCAAAGTGTATGAATTTGTGGCAAAAACCAGCAGGATACGTAAGCTAATTTGCACAAATCCGTGTTAACCCCTGTCAGTCTGCTTCTTACTCCGGATCACACTCTTTCTTTCTTTCTTTCTTTCTTTCTTTCTTTCTTTCTTTCTTTCTGTGTTTATTGTCAAACGTGTTTCTTGTCAAAGTGTTTCATTCATGATTCTGTATAAGCTCTCTATAACGCTCTCTTTAACTCGTTTCCCCTCCATCTTGTTTTTTCCCCTACCTGCAGAAGAATGAAGGGGATTTGTTCCATCGGCTTTGGCACGTGATGAATGAAATCTTGGACCTGAGGAGGCAGGTGCTGGTTGGTCACCTCACTCATGACCGCATGAGGGACGTGAAGCAGCACATCACAGCCAGATTGGACTGGGGCAATGAGTGAGTAGATGGAGAGCAGATATGAAGAGGAAGACCATGTGAACATGTGTCTACAGAGGCTTTAATGCACACACTTTGACTATACTGTGTGTATAGGGACTCAGATTTTCCCTGATTGCGGAAAGCAGACAGAATTTACACAATTCATTATTGTTTTTTTAAGCACAATCAAGCAGAAAATGCAAGATGACACTGAATATACCCTCAGATGCATGTTTTGGGACAATATCACACATTTACATGAAATTTTTCTCCATAAACATTTTTTAATTTGTTCAAAATCTCACAAACATATATTTTGAAATGGAAATAACTACTGTATATGACACAGACTAAACCCATACCTGCTTGTTTTGGGACAATATCACTCATTTCCATGATGGTTTTTTTTTTTTTGCTGTGAAACAGGTGCTTTAATATCTAGCACGAGTTGGAAAAATGAACAAACATGTCAAATCAGGCACAAGGTTTTGCGCTATATAATCTTGTGCAGCAAAGAAATATGAAATTGATACATGCCTCGTTTTACTAATTTGTTCCAGACATGTATAAACGAATGCATGTAACTCAATATAAACACATACAAAAGGGTAAAAAAATATGAATATAAACATATATATTTATGTATATGAATCTATATCAACTATTACCTTTTTTTATGACTACACAAATATCTAAAATGAATAAAAACTACCATATACCCAGTGGGGAAGGGCTGGGTATCGCCAGGTACCTCACAATACAATATATAACAATATTTTTGCCTGCAATAACGATTATATCGCGATACGACGATACAGCGATAATCAATACATCACGGGAAATTTAATCCGCGATACATCACGATATCTGTGTCAAGAAATTCAGAATGTATCTACTGCATTGAATCCATTTCACATGAATGACAGGGAAGTAAAACACAGTGTAAACTGCACAGTGGCTCTTCTTAACACACACTGACCACAACCAGTCACATGTCCTTGTGTTATGTTTACGTCTTTACGGGAAGACTGATACAAAATAATGCTTCACCAAAATATTGGTAATGATGTTTGTGCAAATTAATTTCAAATCATTAAAAACAAAATGAATGCAGAACATAGTCATTTCAGTGCTAGTATTATCAACTTTTCTGTAAACATGGACACATATAAGTGCTGAATGAACTTGTTTTATGAAAACATGGAAAATGTCACTGCATATGAAAAATGAACATTTCAGTCAGCGCATTGCCCTGGCATCCATCGATGGTCTCGTCCACAACAACAGGCAGCTTTTCCCAAGGATCTTCTGCAGCTCTGATGAGATGTTAACACACTGAGCAGGTGAAGCTGCCCAGAGCGCTGCTGCTCTACACGAGAAATTGACGGCGTTTCAGAGGCACATTAAAGTTAAGCAGGCACTAGTGGGCTCTGTATTTATGAGTCAGTGATGATTTGCGTGGTTTTTTGGCGGTTTAAATGGGGTTTCAGGTGGTTTAAGCGCTGTTTAATGCAGCCAAGACGGGAGGAGGAGGGCAGTGCGCCTAATAAGCGCTCCCCACAAATACGTATTCACCATAAAAAAAGGTTCCTTCCTTTTCAGAGACGCATTTCATGCCAATTCTGTCCATTTCATTTCGTCCGCGATTCCGTTAACATGGATTTTATAGGGCCCTATACTTAATTTGTGTAATAGGAAGGACAAAATAAATAAGTAAATAAAACAAATAATAATAATAATGATATATACATTTTTTTAAATTTTTTAAAAAACTTTGCGATATATCATCGTATTGATATTTTGTCACACTTCTAATATATCTACAAAGTGATTTTCTCTCTGTTAAGGTAGATGTACATTTTTTAATCAGGAGTCGATCAGTCAATAAAGCACTGATTTTAGAAACAGTCATTTGATCTGGAATTGAGGTAAACAAGTGTTTAATGACACAGAACACGAATAAACTTGGGACGTAGAACTGCTGTCATGAAGGAAATACAACACGTTTATTGTAACCTGTGAAACACAACCA
Organism: Gouania willdenowi; assembly: GCF_900634775.1. Taxonomy (NCBI): domain Eukaryota; kingdom Metazoa; phylum Chordata; class Actinopteri; order Blenniiformes; family Gobiesocidae; genus Gouania; species Gouania willdenowi. The sequence continues at coordinate 15,995,365 of NC_041049.1, forward strand.
ACACTTGAGCCACAACAATTTGTCCCAAAAAAGATGATATCTCTGTGCTATTCTCTTCTAATGTAGTAATGTAATTATCTGTTCTGTGGCATGCTGTATGTGTGAGGCACTGAAAAGTTCATGTTGGCATATTTGCCCACGGAGGCATCAGGAGTCTTATCAGTGTTTAGTCTGAAGGGAAGAGGCACAGACTTACTCAGACAGACAGACAGACAGACTGATACAGAACTCAGGCAGCTCTGTAGACACACAACAGAACAGGATGATAAGAGTTGTGCCTCCTTGACCTTTCTTTAGTTTACCATTATCCAGAATTCAGGTCGTGTCTATTTGGTTTAAAGGCTTCCCTGAATGTAGTTTAATAGAAAAATAATGATACAAACAAACTAAACTGTTCATATTTTGCAAAAAACAAAATTCACATGTGTATACAAGAGTTATTGCATTCACCACTATCATCTAACATCTATCCTAATTTCCACTTTATGTTTCTAGCTGTTCTGATAATGATGCCAAGAGTTTGAAACATATCATAACCAGTCACATGACTCCATTTATAGTGATGAACAGACAGTGGTGATTAGTTAAAACTCTAACTCCCTGTGCATCATCTTAAAGGAACATAGAATTAGATGGCTTAATTTATTTATTATTTTTAAGTAATGTATTGAAAAATATTCATGTTTCCAAGACTGTTAATACCTTTTTAATTTCTAAAATATGAAATTCTGAATATCTAAGAAAACAATAGCAGTTGACATCTGTTTAATGCCCAACCCGTTTTTAAGGTGTCCCCATTATTTTTTTGGTGACATAATGTCATACATATTCAGAAAAATTAAAACAAATGATTAATTCCATAATTTATTCACATGAGACGAGACGTCTGGAAATGAGGGTCTGGAAAAAATATGGAATTTTGAAATTTCTAATGTGTAGAAAACCTGAAAGTGTTTGTGTATTTAGTAGGCTGCACTTATTAAAGTGAGACAAACAATTAAGCATTGTGAACTAATTAGGAGTGTGACGATATCTCGATAGGGCGATATATCACAATATTTTTTCGCACAATTTTTTTTTTATTAAAAAAAAAAATATATATATATATATATATATATATATATATATATAGATTTTTTTTTTTTTTTTTCTTCCAAAACCTTTTCTGCTTTTTCACTAAAATGTGCAGGAAGGTCTACACAGAAATGTTATCACTGTTTGTTGAAGGAACCAATATATTGTTTACTGAAATATTGACTATAATGGTGTCACTGGTCAGAAAGACTATTTATTGTTTCCAGCACTATTGAAGTATGTTGACACTTATTTACAGAAATGTTGCACTAAAATAGTGTCACTGTTCATAGGACACTTTTTCAATTTATTGTCTTTCAGAGATATAAATAAAAACTGTATTTTTTCACTTAATCTTTTTTTTTCTTGTTATGTCTTAGATTATCGTAGATTGATTTCTGACCAATATATCAATAATTGCAGTATCGTCATATCGTGAGATAATCGTTATCATGAGCTTTGTATCGTGTATCGTATCGCGAGGTACCCAGAGGTTCCCACCCCTAAAACTAATACCGTCAATGTTACACTTATAAGAATGACTCTGTGGTCGATCTTTTGTGTCGCGTAAATTGTGACAAAACATATCACTTTTCACGTCTGTGTTGCTCCGTGTAACTCGCACTGTCTGACGTCTCACTCTATTGGTGACTGACGTCCGCTATTGACACCTACTGGCCACAGCTCCACCTACTGGCCAGGTACTGCCACTATGTAAAATGTAACCAGACCTGCTAGAAAATAATGAAATCACACCGCGAACAATAATAATACAGTAATTTTAACATGTTTTAAGGTCCTTAGCTGTTTTTATGAATTCAGATGAATCCAACTTTTAAATGGGGGGAAAGATATTTCAATCAAGTCTTTTTAATCATGTCTATCAATTATTTTCTTTACTGAGGTGTAGTCACATTTTAAATCCAGCAAATTGCTTCAACCACCATCAATGATCAGTTCTTTCTAGTAGGAGAGGATCTTGCTCTTTTTAAATACTTGACCATGCTTTTCTCTCCTATTTCTCAGAGAGAGACAGAGGCAGTTCGACTGCTTTTCTCATTTCTGGGGTTAACCTGGAGTAATAGAAATGAAAGGTGAGAGAGTTAGAGTGGAGAGTCTTAGGAAATGGAGCTAAGCAGGAAGACAGATGAAGGCAAGCATAGCAGGGGGCAAAGAAGAAGATTGAATTTCTTTCATCAGCTCGTCAGCAGCGCGGCTGATATCTGTCAGATGTATTTAAACGACAGGCAGGCGATCTGACAGCTCTATAGTGTCAACTTCTATATTTGCACTATATAGTTTGCTCATTTAGTCTTCAAAAGTCATTCCTGGGGTAATTGCCACTGTTGTGTATGATGTGTGTTCATTCTTTGTGTTTCACGCGTTGTGTTTCAGGCAACTTTGCTTAGACTTGGTTCCCAGGAGAGAGTTCAGCATGGTGGACCCAGATGAGATCAGCGTGACGGAGCTTTACAAACTGGTGAGTGCGCATCAAGCTTTTCTCGCTCCTATTACCAATAAACACTCTTTTTGAGAGTGCTGTTTTTTGGAAAAATCACTGTCCCTCTTGGTTTTAGTTTAGTTTGATGTACCTACACAAACAGGTGGGCTGCAACCACAGGCTTAAATCACTAAACAGAGGCTGCTGAAAATAAGGACAGTTTCCACTTTCTGAAAGTGAACAAGCAGCATTTTGGTTGAGTGTATTTGGTACTTGCTTCAATTGCTGGGGGTAGCTCATTGGCACTCATTTATCCACCTTGCATGTAAACGGGATGAGCAAAACAAAGACTTACTTACTTACTGACTTACTTTACTTTTTGACAGTGTAAAAACTGGAATTTAAGAAACGCATTTAAATGCTCTGTGGAAGAGGATCAGCTAATGAGCAGGTGACGTCTGCCCCCCTGTGTGCGCTGCCAGCCACTTTACCACAGAGATCTTGGAGGCACACACGGCTATGACGTCCCTCCCTCAGTCCGTACGCTTTTGGCCAATGTTTCTCAAATGGGGGTACACGATTGCACTGCAGAGGGTACTTAACAGAGAAACAAAGTGAAAAATTGGCAAAGCATTAAAAATATGTTTTTTTTTTAATGTTTATTTTTTAGTTAAAAATGATAATCATAATGATGAGGATGGTAATGGTCTTGATTAGAACATGAACTGGAAATACAAGGGTCAGTCAGTCCCACACCAGGTGGAAGATGACCGAAAATGAATAAAACTATAGAAATAAATATATTATAGGCACTAAATACTTATTTGAAATGGGAGTCTTTACAAGGTTTGGTAACACTGATTCAATTCATCATTATGCTCTATAGTAGTTTTTTCATAGAATTCTGATAAATATGTTGTTGTCGGACAAAGGATTCAGAATTAAGAGAAAGGGGGTACTTGAGCCATAAAAGTGTGAGAACCACTGATTTAAGTAATAAATATTATATTAAAAGAAAACGAAGATCGAAATGCTTAAAGAAAAGCCTTAAAAATGACTAAATGTTGTCTCTTGTCTGTGTTTATTATGCCTGCAGCCAGTTTCAACTATAATTCATCACATTACTGATTACTGCAGCGCATTTGTAGACGTTTAAGGAACTAATTACATTCAGGAGCAAGAATCTGATCATAGCGTAAGCTCACGTCACAACCGATAAATACTTAAGCTTGCTTTGGTCGAACGCACGTCGTACGCTCGGATCTGAACGTATGAACGGTTGATAAATGAGTGCCATTGTGTGGAGTTTGCATGTTCTCTACAGTTGCTCCACTTTCTTTGTACATGGATGGTCAAAGCTGTATATTCACAGCGTCAGAAGTCTAAACTTTTAAGTTTTTATCCAAACTGGAAAATGATCGGGGGAATATTTCCACAAAAAGCAGTTTTACTAGAGAAAGCAATAGAAGCAAAGTGAAGCCATTTCTTTCACACAAAAATGTGAACTTAATCTTGCGCTTGAGTTTCAAAATAAAAGTAACCTTATTGGCCTATCCGCTTTCATGTTTTTTCCCCCTTTTTTTCATTTCCCTACTGTTCCCTGCTTCTCCTCCCAAGCTCCAACCCTTGTTGCCATGGCAACCGTGGTATCCCGAGCACACACACACACACGCACACACCGAGTTGGCGTTTCCCCACACAGGGTAAATGAGGCTTTTAATCCATCTGTTTCTTTTTCTGTTTAGTCAAAACAAAAGCACGCACAGCAGAAAGCAAGCTTAACACACCTCTATTAAAAGGCGTCCCTAAATTGGTAAATGACTGCTATTCTCCCGTACCGGGAAGGAATAAACAAAAGAAAGCCCACAAAGATTCACTCTTACATCAAGACACTACACAGATACGTCTTGGAGAAAAGGAATTACATCAGTATTTAAGGGAGGTCTTTGTTTGTGAGATCAGCTTCTTTGTTTCTGTCTGCTGCTGCGCTGCGGCTTAATTAAATTGAGATGGGGATTACCTGGTTGGTGTGTGTCTGCCTGCTCGCTCACATTGCTGCCAGTGTGAAAAAAACCAGTGGGGAATGTGGTCGGACTGCGGCACTTTTATGTAGAAATGATCTGAAATTACTGGTGTGTGCGAGGAAGATTCAGAGAAGGATAACAGGGGAATATAGAGAATATTCAAAAAATATATTTTACAGACAAATGTAATCACCAAAAAACCAAGTGTAAAGGTAGAATCATAGGAAAATGTACCTGGTTTGTGCAGACTGTTGCAAACATATCTGCCAATGTGTGAATGTAGTCATTTTGTGTCAATTTTGATCCATATTCGAGACATGCTGCTTTCTCCTGTATTTTCCAACCAGTGGTTCCCAACCTTTTTTTTAGATGGTGACCCCATTTTAATATCACAATTTTTTGATGACCCCAAAAACATTTTTTTACAGTGTTACAAATACAGAGTAGCAAGGATTAGTGACAAATTGTGCCAGCTTAGATATTATATTATAGACATTTCAGGTGACCCCATTTAAATTCCAGGCGACACCACATTGGCTCACAACCCCAAGGTTGAAAAACACTGTTTTAAACCAATTCAATTCAACTTTATTTATAGAGCACAAAATACAACAGTCATCTCAAAGCGCTGAACAAAGAAGTGAGGAAGAAAGAAAGAACCCAACAAGATTCACATGAACAAGCATTTAGCGACACTGGGAAGAAAAAAATTCCCTCTTTTTTATAGGAAGAAATCTCCAGTGGAACCAGGTTCAGTGGTGGCAGCCGTCCGCTTCGACTGGTTGGGGTTAGTGAACAGAAGGGCAAACAGAATAGGATAGAAGGATAGTCCATCTGAGTGTCCCAGACTAGTTGAGCCATCGATCAGGAACTACCAGCTCCAGCATTAAGACACCTGAAACTGAAAAGAGAGCCCTCAGAGGGCGAGGAGAAGGCACAGACTGCAGGAAAAAAAAACACAATACACTATGATATACACGTTCCTAGTGGTTAGGTTAACATTAAACGTTTTATGGCATCCAACATGCTCTGAAATGCTACCACTACAGACAAGGTTTTTGTCTTGTACTGGTCGCACATATTGATATATGGGGTGGACATCAGTGTAAATGGTATGGAGCAGTGTGAGCCGTATGATGGGATATGCAAATGAAACGTTAATTTGAGGAAAGTAATCCTTATTTTTAAACCAAACTTTAGTTGTTAGTGCAAATACTTGTGTATCGTAATCCTTTGACTTTTGTAAAGTGAGAACTTACGTGAAAGTCAGCTTTAAGTGGGATTCCTCTTTAATGAACTGCAAAGGGTAAAACTGCCGCAGCTTTATTAGACTTTAAAGCAGTTTGTATTGAGATGGAAGGATTGCTCTTTTCAAATGAAAGTGTTTCTCTTTGTCGCTGATTAAATGAAAGTGTTAATTGGTTTTTTGGTTTGGTTTTTTCACAGTCTTGGTTCATTTAGGACGTTAAGCAGAGCAAGTTGGCTTTAAACTCGTTTCTCTCCAACTCTCCAAGAGTTTAGAGTTTGAGGTGACAGAAGTGCCAGTTCAAGGCAATTTTGCGCCTCAGGCAAGATTTTAGGTAACGCCCTTTTGCACCACAGTAAATTTAACGGCCAATTTACACATTTTTGTCTTTGACTTTTTCTTTTATTTTTAGAAAGCAAGAACTCAAAAATAAACAAGCGATATAAAATGAATTATAACATGCAGTGCACAAAGCAAGATATATGAACCAGTTTTACCACAGGATATTTGCACAAAACAGTAATGTAAAAATGTCTTAGTGGTGCATTCTGGCACCATAAAGACCTTCTCCCAAAACAAAATTGCTAAAAATGGAAACTTTATTCATAAAAGGTAAACATTTTGATTACTGTGCTACTTTTTAAAACATAAAAAAATCACGTATTTTAGAACTGTAATAAGAAAGTTCTGTGATGGGGGGCAAGGGAGGGTTTATTGTTTTATATTATTATTCTATAGGCTTTGCAATGTACTGTTGTTAATTTAATGTAGGCTTGTTTTTTATATGTACAAATAACTATTTTTAACAATAAAAATTGTCAAGGATGTTGCAGTACTTGGGTCACGGTACAATATTATCACGATGTTATCGCAACATATCGCGATATATCACAATGTTCTACCCAGTTAATATCAAATTTAAACGTAGAGATGAAACATCAAGTTGCTGTATATGTTCATCAGAAGATATTGATCATTCAGAGGACAAATTGAGTCAAAACGATTTGCTTCAAAACATCCTATTTATGATTTATTATTAGTGTTTTTGCACATTTTCACTGAAAAAAAGAAAATACAGTGTTACACACTGTCTCAAAGTAACCATGGCAACGTAATGACGGCATTAAAACAACTGTACGTGAGAACATTAGTTACTGACAGTTACTGACAATGTAAAAATAAGAAAAAATAATATATCCTTTTGTGTCAGTTTAAACACTGATCTGAACATATTATATGAAAATAAGATGCCTGTGCATACATAAATATTGCAGGCATTACACACTGCTATCATTAAATTAAGTGCATCAAATAACTAATGCAACACATTGAAAGCATTGTAACCATCACTGAAATATTGGACAAATACACAAAAATATTGACTAAAAATAAATAAGTAAAAAATCGATTTTTAAAAGAAAAATAATTTAACAATTTAAAATTGGCACCCCAAAAAATTGTGATATATTGTGAAATTGATTTTTATTTTTTTTCACACCTCTAATATCCATTCCTGTACACACTGAATATGTGGATTAGTGGATAGTGATCTGAAAGGATGTTAAAGACAGTATTTTTGTGCGGCCTTGATTTGTATGTGAGTCCCAGCCTTGCTCTACTTATGTTGTCTAGGAAAGCTGAGTGATGATAGGACAGTTGGCTATGCACACACACACACACACACGCAGCCTGTGCGTTGCCCACAGCATTATATTATATGTTGCCATACTGTCTATATCCTGGTGCCTATAATCAAGCTGAAGCTGTCATCAAACCACACAGCCTTCCCACAGGGCTACAGAAATGACACACTGGAAATAACTCTGTTGCAAAATACCACGACATGCATTAGACCAGGTCATCCTTTAGCCTTTCTGCAGACTTCTCTGATTCCTTAAGCCAGTAAGTCCGAGCAGTAAAAAGCTTTTAACATGATTTCTCGTATTAAAATATAGGCAGTGAAACCACAGTGTAAATCAGCAAAACAACTGTTTTCTTCCACAGCATCAGATTAAGAGCTGCTGCAGATTGTTTTCTCTGTCTTAATACTTACGAAAGGGCTTTATTGCACCCAAAATTAGCATTTTCTTTATCTCCTTGTCCTGTTTCTTACCCCCCCCCCCCTCCTTCCTCTTGCCCCCCTTTTCTATTCTACTGCACAAGTAAGGCCAATTTTGGCTGTGGCTCCACTGACCATCTGCTGTTTTCTATGTTTCCTTTCTGTGTATGGGTGTGCTTGTTTCTTAATATGTGAACAGCAGATTAGGACAAGCTTTTTATTTTATTTTATTATAGACGGTAATGTAACGTGTGTGTATTCATACAGTATTTGCATTGTTTTTGATCAAATGAAAGCAGTGCTGCCATTGATTGTGTTTTTTCCGACACCTCATTTCCTGATATTCAGTATTTTTTTTGTCCTTGTTTTAACGCTAACCAACCTCTCAAATGAGTGCAAATTGAAACATGATTGCCAATTTGTCTGTTGAAAAATAATCAGACAAATCACAGAGGACACAGAGCTTTGCTTTCCTTTAGAACATGAGGAAAAATTGAGCTCTCTGTGATATTCTTCATGTTGTGAAATACAGAATTGAGCATGAAAGCTTCTGAACATTCAATAAGCCGCTCCCCTACCCTCCGCCTCCCCCCTCCCACCCTCTCTCACCCCTGCACTAATAACACTGGAGACAATAGAGCTCCAAACGCTCTCATAACATCAACCTCCTGTGCTGCTGGCAGTGAGCAATATTACACACTTTATTAATGTGATTTTTATCAGCCAAATCTTTATATGAGCTGTTTCCCGCATTCCAATAATAATGCAAATAATCGAAAGCAAATATTGCCATTCCACTGACATTTATTTAACCCTTATTGGAATTAACTGCAGCCCTTCAACGTCATCAGTGCACATTAAAAGAAAAACAACAACAAATATTTGTTTTATTTACATTCTGCTTAAATAAAACAAGATTTGTTGGTGCGCTATTAATATTTCTGTCCATTTATAATCCAGCTATCAATCCTAACATCAGTGAAAGCTTAAAAAAAGCAGACGTTGTGTACTAGAGGCTGGTCAGCTGTCAATGAGAAACACTTTGTCACACATAAGTTCAAGCTACAGCACTTTTTTCCCGCTCCTGCAGGTTGAAATGCATTCATATTTGTCTCACTCTCCATTTAATTTACTTTTAATTGCATTTTATATTTCACATTTTCATGCATATAAGGAATCATTGATATTATTAAGAGATGGAGAGGTAAAATGTGCCCCCAAAAATCATTCAAATATCCAATTTGGAGATGTGAACTGCAGAACCTAGAGCACTCAGTGATCCTGATCATGGTACCATGGTTATTCACACTTTGAAGGTTTGGATTGGAAGGAATTTTCTATCCCATTGATAACAATACAGAAGATTCAAATGTATGAGCACCCCATTGTTTGTGAAAAATTGCAATTAAATGTGCAATCTGATACAATCCAGAGGAAACTTGTTGGGTAATTGAGGAACTAACGTGACATAACTGAGTCAAAAGTTCATGACTGAGCGTCTGAGATATGAATTTTTGAAATTTCAACAGTAATTAGAGATAGGAATTTTTAAATTTTTCAAACTGATCCAGAATCAGTATAATGATCTGCATCCCTTCCAAATTGTAATGAAATGTTTTCAACCAGAGATTGTCAGGTGTGCCTACATTGTAATCGTTGGTGTTCTTCTGGAACTCCTTTGTCCTGGAACTCCTCCTGGGCTATTAATGTCATCTCATAGGGGCAATGTCTAGGATGATTTGTCGACCATTTTTGGAGCCAAAAGGCCAAGGTAAAGGTCGCTTTAAGTGTCAGAAACCAAAATTTTCCACATCTCTTTGAATATTTATTGTACAAGTTTGATGCCTACATTGATGAAAAGTTCATCTCAAGTGGAGTATTTTGTTTAATTAGACCAAAGCTGTACGACCTTCCCTATAACTTGGCTACAAATTGAGATACAGTACACAGACTGGTACCATTGAACAACATTTCCTTTCAATGTGTGACCTACGAGAAAAAAGATTGGTAGGAGTCAAAGTTCATGACATCACAAAAGAAACCAAAAACCAACTTTTTTTTCCCTACAACTTGACCACAATTTGAGATACAGTGCTCAGACTGGTACCATTAAACAACATTTATTTTCAATGTGTGAACTTTGACCTTCGATCAAGGTCATATTTAAGGTCAAGGTCAGTCTTATGTTTTTCCAGCATTACAGTGTATAACTTGTCATTTTTGCCAATTTTCAATTGCCAAATGTGTATTTGCTTTGCGAATACAGGTCTTGTCTAGTTATTAATAATAATAATAATAATAATAATGGTAATATTAATAATTATTATAATATATGTACATATATAAATATAATAGTAAAAAAATTATGTAAAAAAAAATACATTATATAACACAAAACAATATTTAACCAAATAAAGTTCAGTTGTCGTTCTAATTATATTTGATGCTTTGTTTTATTTGTATTCAAGACACTTTGATAAGAATGACTGCATATCATTAATTACACTTTTGATTTGAGATAAATAAATAAATAGATCCATAATAATCATAATAGATTATTTTGCTGTTGTTCATTTGATTCCTATTAAAAACACTTGTGCAGATTGTAGAAAATATGTAGCAATATTTGATTCCTGTTCAAGACACTTTGATCAGAATGACTGTATATTGTTAATATAGGCTCCAAAGTTGTTGTTTTTTAACATTTTCGGTTAGTGGTGTGCCTTGAGATATTTTTAAAAGAAAATATGTACAATACCTTGGCTCAAAAATGGTCAAGAAGCACTGGTCTAATGTGTATCTTTGTCAAAACCCGTTAAGTACATTCAAATAAACAATTAGACGCTGGTGAAAATATTACCTCCTGGACGAAGATAACGCATTAATTGATGAATATATAAATCAAATTTTTACTTTTATATACTCTGCCTTAGTCACATTAATAGAACATGCAATTTTATTTTCTTTCAGATGGAACATCGACATCGTAAGAAGGAGGCCACAGCTCCGGCAAGCACCCACCACCTGTTCGTCCACGTAAAGAGTCTGATGAGCGCCAATTTAGGGGAGGAGCTTGAAGTCTTCTTTCACATATACGATGGACGGGAGAACCGGCCACTCAGGTGTGGATTTTGACACAACTTTAAGGCTTATATAAGGATTTTCAATGATATAATAGACATGCTAAATATTGTTAAGTGGGGGTTGGGGAGAAAGTTGGACACTTTGTCCCAGTGAAGCAGTCTACATCAAAGGTCCTCATCATCACAGGCTGACACACCACATCCTCCTTCCTAAAAGGGTGTCGCCAGAACAGCAGACTGTGGTTAAACTCCTTAGTTAAAAGAGAAATTGTTCCGTTTCAAGTCACAAACAAGTAGATTCATCCGTCCGAGCAGAATGAGTGGGAATAAAATTGAGCACAGCGGCGCTGCAGCATCCTTTGATGAATCGTGCTTGGTTGATGATGCTTCCTGTCTTACATTCTTAGAAGGAAGGGATCAGAATAAGGTTAATAGCACTAATTATTTTTACATTAGCAATGTAATGTACTAACTAATAACACACAAAAACAATAATGATAAAATGTCATGATTAATTTGCATATTTTTGTTGTGGCTTGTTACTACAGAAGCAAATACTGTATATTACACATGTTTAAAGGTCCTATATCATGCTATTTTGCTCTGAAAAGTGAATTTCTGAGCAGTTCTAAAAACGGGCTGCTTTGGGGCCTACTTATGCATATTCATGAGTAGGCGTGTCTGTAGACGCTGACATCGTGCATCGTTCTTGCGAGGGAGATCAGTGGTCACCAAAGCGATTTTCTTTCACTGTTGTTATAGTTTTCAGCAAAAAAACTGCACATTACAGTAAAACACATGGCTGTTTAAGCGGCTATTGTGATTGTGAGTCCGTCTCAGCACTTCAGGCTGTGTTTATCGCAGCAGCAGCGGAGTAATTCAGCTGTTTCAAACACTCACTGGAATGTTAAGCTGCTAAATCACTTTCTTTTCCTCCTCAACCCTATTAACTACAGGAAAAGTGCATTTAGGATGATAATCATTTGTTTTGTCCTACCGCTGTGTCGCATTGTGTCACAAACACGTCAGATCAAGTCGAAGGCGATAAGAGAGGATGTAACGGATACTAAAAATGGAACTGCTGCATTTACCGTAACTTTGGTTCTGTTAGACGTAGAAACACGATCTTTGTGGCAAAATGTAGGTTATTGGGGACAAGGATTGTCATGAAATAGCTTAAAATACGGTGAATTGCATCCAGAGCAAAATTTAAGATGGCCACCACACCGCTTTACACATGGAAAGGGTGAAATTGCGATTTCTTTGCTGCCACAATTGTGTATGAAAAATATGCCTTTTAAAGGGTGAATAATTTGATGTAAATCCACATCAAAACATTAATTAAAATCTATGTATTTTCATTTATCCGTTTTGATCCTGGTGCATGCATGCATAAGCATTAATCTTATGATGTGTTTATTTTGCAGCACTTGCCAACATATACAGTGATTAAACTCAAACTTTTGATCGTAGATATCGCGATTAATATTTATATGAACGTAACAAATGTTTAAATACTTTTCAAGAAGATTCTGGCTGATAAAAAATGGATTCAGCATACTCTAAAACCCCCATGTACAACTGTTCATGCTTTCTTAAGTAGTGAACATCTTAGGGTAATATTACTACATATCTGCTAGGCTAATATGGATCCAGTGTTTAAGTTAGTTCAAACTAGAGTGAGGAAACAAACACAAAGACAGCTTATCTCAGTCTCTCCATCAGCTAATTACATTTCCTCTTCACCTTTTAGCGAGCCGCGGGCTTTCATTATTTTTCCCTTTATTTATCTGATTCGCTGTGTGTGGCACGTGTGTGGGCATAAATTTGGAAATTTGAGAATTGGGGAACGGCAGATCGCCAATGTTGGGGAAACAAGAAAAGCTTTGGCACACACATTTACACAATCTGCCTGGCAGCCAGCCATTTCGCTGATTTCTCTTTGAGCCGTGTGTGTGTGTGTGTGTGTGCGTGCGTGCGTTGTGTGTGAGTGGGACCAGATGGGGGTGTGACCTGTTGTCTTTGGACCGTGCCAACAACAGTAGCCCGTACACACAGTGGCAGCCTCTGTGTTCAATGCAGACTTCCTCTTTAGACACACGCACGCACACGCACACGCACGCACACGCACACGCACACACACACACACATTTACAGTGTTTTCCTCTTCTTCTAAATTAGATTTTCCAGTACACCTGGCATGTTTAACATGCTCACAAGTCATTCATGTAATTTTTAAAAAATTATAAATCAAAAATGGTTTTCTCCAAAAAGAATGGAACGAGGTAAAAAAAAAAAAAAATCAGCTTGAAAGTTTTTTTTATCTCCACCCTAAACACTGCACATTTTTGCACATTGCATTGTGGGATTTGGAGTCCTGTAAACAATGCATAGAAGTGTTTTTGCATCATTCTTACTGCTATTTCTTCTTGCATTTTTGCCAAAAAAAGGGAGTGATTCCTTTGACACCATTTTTGTTCTAGTTTGTTCCTGATATTTCCTGTGACATTAGAATGATATCACCCGTCTCTGCGACTCCACATCCCACAATGCAATGTGAGAACATTTCAACAAACGGTCTGTAAATTATGTTTGATTCATTGATCTACAAGGCTTACACTGATTTGATCTGATAAAAAAAATATCGGAGTGGCGGCTTTAAGGGTAAAGTCTTTAGATTAGGGCTGTCAATCGATTAAGAAAAATAACTTATTAATCAAACAAATTTCTATAATTGATTGCGATTTATCGTATTTTTCTACTTTAGACTGAAGCTTGTAATGCATATTATTTATTCACTGTAAGTCATGGAATTAATGTAGAATAAATACACAGAAAGTATATTTAACCCTTTCTTTCAGCTTTGAATGAACTCAGTTTCCAAGTTTAGCAAAAAGAAGAAAACATTCCTTCTCACACCCACTTACAGAATATAACACAACCCAGACCTGTATATTTAAGTGCAGACTCAGCAATAAACATTTCAGGAAAATAAGTTGTAAACGTGTCACATGTTCAAAGGTTCAATAGATATACTGTAATATCCACTCACAAAATGTCACTTACAGGTTTTGTTATTTGCCCTTGTGTAGCTCACACCTGTATTGTAGCCTGACAAAGCCCTGTAGAAGTAGTCTCTGTCGGGTGTTTTGCTCTGAGATGATTTGCCGTGGAACAAATTACTTTTGTGGTAGTTTCATTTGGCTTTGCTAAGTGTGCAAATAACTTTTGCTTTCTACAACGAGCCGAGCAACTTTATAAAGTGAAACTTTCCGCCTAGTATTCCGTCTACGATCGTCGTGCGGTATTTGGCTGCTCTATGGCTGTGTTTGACATCACATAGTAACGTACTACTCAAACTGGCGCACTTCCATTGGCGGTAGCGGCTCACGCACTCCTCGCTTTCGGGACCCGATACTGTTTTTCCTGAGGGTTTCCATTAAGCACCAATCTGACACGTGAAACTGCCAGACTTCACGAATTGCACTTTTTTGCTGCCATCCTCACAAGATCACCAACAAAAATCAATGGCGGCCAAATGGTTCCTCTCTGTGCGTGAGTTGATGACTCTACGCTGTGATGATTTTCAGACCCAGTCAGTGTCTGCTTTGTGCCTACGTCACATTTTCAAACTCGGGCTGCTTTTTTTGGAACCTCAACAAAGGAAATGTTAAAAAAAGCAGTACCAGGTACCACAGAGGAGATACTTTTTCCCAGTGGAAACCATAGACTGTAAAAAAAAAGATGCACCGGACATCGTCCCGAGGAAGTGAAGCTTTTTTTTTTTTTAGAGCTCCTACTGCTGACTGGCTGCAGTATAAGTCATAAACCCTGCCTCCTCAATGATAACGGATGAGATGTTGGTCAAACTGTAAAGTTAAAATAATTTTCACTTAATTTTTTCCAAGCCTAAACTCTGCTGTGATGTTTAGTTATTATCACCCTACACTGTGTTAAAATGCAAATTTTTCTGGGAAGTTTGCTTTAAATAAGTTATTTGAGGTTGAAAAACGGGATTTGACGTCATATATGACGATGATTGACAGCCTCAGATCTTGCATAGCTCTCTTTGTGAATAGCATGAGCAGTTACATCGTGAAGGAAAGCCGAGACGCCATTAAACTTTTCCGTTTAGTTTTTTTGACTTTTTTGAGCCACTAGTACTAGTACTAACCTCTATGATCTGATCATCTGAGCAAGACATTGGTGGAATTTCCAGTGAGAAAGATACTTAAGTGTGGCGTAGCTGGGCTGCGTAACTCATCAGGGCAGTACGCTAAATGGGCACGGCGTGTTACCGGGGCTCCTTCCTCCGGACCCTACTGTGCAGACTCTGGCTTCAAATTACGTTAAATTTGCAAGATGGAAGTGCCCCTAAGCGCCGTAATTTGGCTTCAAGAACGTTGAGTGGGAACAACTACTGTACAGTGCACGCCCACTGGTGGAAATGTGCAAACAGAGAGTAGAGCCGATACCGCCAGTGGTAAAATATCAGGACATTTTTAAAGTATGCACAGTGTGCACACTATTCATACTCAACCACCCCATGACACATTGTGAGCGGAATGTAAAATCGTCCTGAGACCAGCTTCCAGCTAAAAATCAAACATGACCTTTTCAAAACAAAAGCATCTCCTCTTTTCTTCCACTAGTTTTTAAACCTTCTGTAAATAGGGCTCTTGTTTTGTAGTTAACTGGAAGTTTTGTCAGTAGCACAATGGCAGGTCACTTTCTTGCTTAAAACATTTTCAGAACTTTCAAAGGTGGAGAATTAACAGAGATATTTAGCCTCAGTGTGCTTCAGCTTTTTACCATTGTAGGTTTTAAATGCATCTTGGGGAATCTTGGAAGTATACGTCAATGGGAACGGTCAAAATCCTAATCCTCCTAACCATACTTATAGTATATAGAAGACAGTATATACTCGTTAACACAGCCTATGGTTCTAGGTTTGGCTGCACACTGGACCAAAGTTTAGGGGGAAGTCAACACCGGATAGGAAACACAATTGTGTTAATTGCTTAATGCTTTTTAACAAAAAAAACATTATAAAGTAATCAACTACATTAATGCGTTTATTTTGACAGCCTTACTTTAGACTAATTCATTTTTTTCCTTCAAGAGGTTTTCTGACTAGTGAGGAAAAGAAGAGTGACAGTTAATTTATCCCATATTGTATATGCCAGTTGCTCTCCAACCCCTCCCTTCCGCCTTTCATCGAGTTAGCTCATGGCCCCTAATGTAATCATCGATATCAGGAGAGGGAATAGCAGGCGCTGTCAGGGCCCAGAGGGAAGCAGAATCCGCTATTCACGTTATGTTAATGCGAGTTGGGACGGAGGCAGATAAGGTCCCGCTGTCGGACGTTGCCTTTCCTCCGCTGATCAACGCGCTGCAGCTGCAAGGCAGGAGGGCCGATGGTGTGGGAGGGTGCGCTGTAGAAAGGCAGGTTTGTGTGTCCGTGCTTGCTGTTAATTGGCAGTTAGGGCTCCAACAATAGTGAGCTAATTACACTCCTCATGTCTAATGCACAGGAATCCGTGACTGGATAAATGGCTCTGAAAGGTAGAAACAGCAGCTAATGGGAAGGGAACTCTTTGAACTCATGTGCTGGGTTGGTGTATTATAATGTGTATTAGAAAAGGAAAACTATTAGTGAAGAAATACATGTCTGAATAGTCACGTTTAATTGGTTTTCTAAAGCCAAAATAGCTCAAACATGTGCTTACTGCACTGCACATACGGAACAGTTTTACAGCACCAATGTGTTTCACGTTTTACAACTTTTAAACTATCATTAAAAGCTTTTAGACTGAAAGGAAACAATGTGAGAGTTACTTTGTTACTAATTTGTGTAAAAAATGTCTTTGGAGTCTATTATATAAACTTCTAGCTTTTAACTACAAACTTGGGGGTCGGCAATTTGAAGATTTTAGCCAATCAGCGTTCACGTTTCATTTTGTCATTATGTCAGGACTATTCTTTGTACCTCAACTCCCACAGAGATTCTATGGGATCATTTAAATGTGATGTTTTAGGGTTTAGTTACGTGTCATGCAGTTCCTTGAACTTTAAGACGTTGTTCCCAAGAAGAACAGGAACATTACCGGTACATGGAAAGATTCTGACGTTGCACTTACCAAAAAATGAAAAATCGGACTTTCAAAATGGCGGTAGGCGCAGAATTTAATGCCACTATTAGCCATCTTTCTACAGATCCACGTATGCTATCCAGCTAAACAAGAAAGACATGCCTCATAAAACCAGTTAAAGTTGCGTCACAGTTTGTCAAACATGTCGACCTCCACAAGCGTGCTTCCAAAGAGTGCAAGAGTGCTAAGAGTGCATTCACACTGACGGATCCTAGAGTGGTTAAAACAGTCTTGGATTTGTTTGTTCTGATAGTCCTCCTTGTTTGGGCGGTGTGAACATGCAACGGAGTCTAGACAAATTCTAGAGCGGATGTTTTTGCCGGTCTCTGAGTGTTCCAATAAAAGTCTAGTGTAATTAGGAGTGCTGTGAACACAATCGCTCCCGGAGCAGATCAAAGACAGGAATTATTGGCAATGACGTAGAGCGCGCGGTCTTGTGGGTAGTCAGGTTTAAGAGTGTAAGATACAATTGATTTGGCAATATATTGCAATATTTCACTGCGCAATTATCGTATCGATCCAAAAACTGTCCAATTTGATTTTTTAAATCATGTTTTTTAACGAAAGAAACAATTTAATTGCACTAACATATGCATAGCAGTGTAAACCCTGGTCACTAAGTGTGGAAGTTGATTCCATTTTATTTTCATAAAAACATACTGGGCACATTTATAGATTTATTGATTCGTTTTTTTTTTGTTTTTTTTAAGAATTTAAGAACTTAGCAGAATCAGAATCTGTTGTGGAAGCAAAAGTTAAACTTTTTTGAAAAATGCAATTTGACCGTTTGATAAACATGCCACATGTTTTGGATATTGATGCATGAATTAGAGTTAGTTACCATCTACTTGTTCTCACAAGTTTAAAAAAAAATGATGAAATTGTATTCCATACCATTTTGTACTTGTAAAGGTCAAATTTGTAACTGTTGATATTGCGATATATACTGTATATCATTGTTTATGTTACGGTCTCCTCAAGAAAATGTGGCTTGATGAAGGGAGACCACTAACATATACAAAAGGACACAGACAAAAGGGTTCGAGTTGGCAAGTTTATTGTAAATAAAACATTAATGAGTCAAAACATAAATCAACAAACCAAAAAGGCTACAGGCGCCGGCCAAAATAAGGAAAAGAGGGGTTAAGAACCTGGCTAACCGCTCCATGGGCCATCGGACCAGGCCCCACCCTGGCTAAGCTACCTCAACCAAAACTAACTATTAAACCAAAAAAGAAAACCCGGAAAACAGGACTACCGGCGACTATAGCCAAACTAAAATAACAAAGCCCAGCAATCTAAACATGCCTGAGTTAAATAATTACTACTTAAATAGAAAAAGGTTTCAAACCACTCAACAAAACAACCAACAAGACAAGACAACAACCAACCAAGCAACAACCAACCAAGCAAGCAACAACCAAACCTCACTATACCTCTGTCCTGCAGTGTGTGTGTGGCTCAGTGCTCAACTCTGCTCTGCCTGCTCCTCTCTCCTGCCATCCTAAATAATCTCCCTCACCTTGATTGCCAACAGCAATCAGGTGTGCTACAGCCACTCAGAAAGGGGAAGGAGGGAGACCGGCCATAGAGGAAACACGTAACACCCCCACCCTAAGATGTTGGATGTACGCTCGCCCAAAAGTACATTCAACATGAACGAGATAAGGCATCAGCCAGTACATTTTTCACCCCCTTAATATGTCTTATCTCCAAATTAAATGACTGCAACAAAAGAGACCAGCGCATAATTCTCTGATTAGAGTTGCGCATTTGATTAATGAAAACCAAAGGATTGTGGTCAGTGTATACGATAATGGGACAAATGGATGAACCGACGTATACTTCAAAGTGATTTAAAGCCAACACTAATGCGAGAGCCTCTTTCTCAATTGTGGAGTAAACACGCTGGTGAGTGTTAAACTTCCTTGAGAAGTAAGAGACGGGGTGTTCAAGACCCCCATCGTCATCCTGAAGGAGGACAGCACCGGCTCCCGCCTCACTGGCATCAACAGCAAGTTTAAAAGGACGATCAAATGCAGGGGCAGCCAAGACAGGGGCATGGGATAGCAACGCTTTCACGCAGTCAAATGCGTGTTGACAATCATCTGACCAGTGGAATCGGCGTTTAGGGCTAAGGAGGTCAGTGAGCGGAGCGGCAATAGCGGAGAAGTTTCTACAAAAACTTCGATAGTAACCCGCCATGCCTAGGAATCGACGAAGCTGGCGCCGGGACATGGGTGCAGGGAAAGACATGATTGCCTCAACCTTTGTGTCAACCGGCTTTACCTGCCCCTGACCTACAACCTTCCCCAAATATGTGACAGTTGCTTGACCAAATTCACACTTCGCCAGGTTAAGCGTGAGATTGGCATCCTTTAGCCGTGCAAACACTGCCCCAAGCTGCTGGACATGATCTTCCCAAGAACTTGAGTACACCACAATGTCATCTAGATAGGCCTCACAACCAGGTAAACCACACAAGATGATGTTAACCAAACGCTGAAAGGTTGCCGGGGCATTCCGTACGCCAAATGGCATAACCGTGTACTGTAAAAAGGCATCTGGAGTCACAAATGCAGAGATTTCTTTTGCTCGAGAGGTTAAAGGCACCTGCCAATAACCTTTTAAAAGATCCAGTTTGGTCACATAGTTAGCACTACCAACGTGATCCACACAATCGTCAATTCGAGGCAGTGGATAGCAATCAGGCTTAGTGACACTGTTGACTTTGCGAAAGTCAGTACAAAAACGGTCAGAGGCATCAGATTTCATAGCCAGGAGACAAGGCGAACTCCATGAGCTGGAGCTCCTTTCTGCAATGCCATTCTCCAGCATGTAATCAACCTGTTTTTGTAACCGAGCACGTTTATCCGGATTTACTCTGTAAGCGTGCTGCTTAATTGGAGAAGAATCTCCTACATCAATATCGTGCTCAAGAATGTTAGTCTTTTTTGGTACATCAGAAAATAAGGAGATATTAGACTTTATTAACTGAACCACATCCTCACATTGAGTCTCAGTAAGATGTCCAAAGCATTCATCAAGTTTGGATAATATTTCAGAATTTTTTAGCCGACCCTGCACAACAGCAAGAGACGGCCCAACAACATCCTCGAGGTCAGATGCAGCCCCCGCAGGCAGCGCCTCTGGAATTTCAGCACCGGACAGCACCTCTGTCACCTGGGCCCTACCAGTAGCTTCAGCACTAGACATTACCAACATGCTGTCACAAACGTCGCCGACAGGGGTCGGGTGAGAAGACTCCCTGTCAAAGTAAGGTTTTAGCATGTTAATGTGACACAATCTGCTACGTCGTTTGCGATCTGGGGTTGCAACGATGTAATCCCGGTCACTTTTCTTTTCCTTAATGACATAGGGACCACTGTAACAGGCTTGCAAAGCTGAACCGGGGACAGGAAGCAGTATCAACACTTTATCACCGGGCCTGAAGCATCTGCTTTTGGTGTCTTTATCAAACCATAATTTCATCTTTTGTTGTGCAGTAGACATGTTTTGTTTTGCTAACTCACATGCACGGTGAAGTTTAAAGCGAAAATTAGAAACATAATCGCAAAGATTTTGCGGATCGCTACCACCCAACCACTTATCTCGCAAAAGTTTTAGAGGACCCCGCACAGTGTGCGCAAAGACCAGATCAGCTGGACTAAACCCCAAAGACTCCTGCGCGACCTCACGAACTGCAAAGAGAAGGAGATGAACGCCCTCATCCCAGTCCTTATTAGCTTCGAGACAATACGTACGAAGCATACTCTTCAACGTGGAATGGAAACGCTCCAAAGCTCCTTGGCTTTCGGGATGGTATGCGCTCGAATAATGGTGGACAATATCGAGTTGTTTCAAAACTTGTGCAAAAACTCTTGACATGAAATTGGAGCCCTGATCAGTTTGAATCACTCTAGGTAATCCAAACAGAGAGAAGAATTTCACCAGTGCTTTTGCTACAGCCGGAGCAGTAATTTTGCGCATGGGGATAGCCTCAGGAAAGCGGGTCGTCGAGCACATAATTGTCAAAAGAAACTTATTACCAGCTTTTGTGCGTGGAAAAGGCCCAACACAGTCCACTATGACACGTTCAAACGGTTCACCAACAACCGGAATCGGATACAATGGGTACCTCGGAATAGTCTGATTGGGTTTGCCACATACTTGACACACATGGCATGTTTTACAATGTTGCCGCACATCGCGTTTTAATCCGGGCCAGAAGAACCACCGCAAGATGCGGTCATAGGTTTTATTCACTCCTAAGTGACCAGCAAGCGGATTATCATGTGCCAACGTTAAAACCTCTTTCCGGTATGCTTTAGGAATCACAATCTGTGTCAGAGCACTCCAATCATCATCTATGGATGCATGCGGCGGTGTCCACTTACGCACCAGCATCCCATGTTTTACAAAATAACAGGTTGACAACTGTTCAGCTTCAGACTCAGACACAACGGCATCAAAAATAACAGAAAGTGTCGAGTCATTCTTTTGTTCGGAAATAAGATGCTCACGAGACATACAAACTTTAATGGTAAGGTCCTCGTCCGCAAGCGGTTCGACAACCGGGGCCGCAGGAGCAACCACAGAGTGTGGAGGAACAGGGGAGGCTCTCAATGAAGGGGTTACAACATCAACATCCATCATAAAGCTGTCAGCTAGATCTATATTGCAACCATTACTAGAGTCCTGTTTTCCTCGTTTTTCAGACATAGCTCGTGTGACAACACAAACTGGAAACACATCAGGGAATTTCTGCTCCAACTCCTCTGGGTGCTCTGAAATAGGAACAGCAACAACCTCAGGGTTTAAAAGAACTTTACCTCCCGCCAAGTCATTACCCAAAATAAGGGACACCCCAGCTATGGGAAATTGAGGTGCTACACCCACTACTACCTGTCCCTTAACTAGTGCTGACTCCAGATATATGCTATGGAGCGGAAGCGACACAAACTGCATTCCAAACCCCCTAACTAATGCACTGGAGCTAGTTGTTGATTTTTCTGATAGTGGTAAAACACCCTGTAGAAGAACAGATTGTGAAGCAGCACTATCTCTCAAGATGTTAATCGAGACATTCGGCCCTGCATTAGTTACTGAGACCAAACCTTTCATAATGAAGGGAGCGTACACGTTAAGGTCCTGCTTAGCCTTCTCTGGACTGGTTAAATGCTGTTCACAGGATAAAACCTCTGTTTCCATCAGATTGACCACTTTTGACGTGTTCCTTTTATTCAAAGCAAAACACCGGTTCATTGTGTGGCCCCGCTTTTTACAATAGAAACATACAATTTCATTCCTAACATCGACAGGTTCTTTGTTACAGCTTTTAGGCTCTCCCTGCGAGTTCTGTTTTACCTGAGAGGTAAAAGATTCAGCTGCGCCATCCCCACGTTCAGAGGGCGAAGTCAACTTTCCAAAGTTAGCCCTATGAGTAAGGACGTACTCATCTGCGAGCACAGCCGCATCAGAGATTGTGGTTGCTTTTTGTTCATTTACATAAGTGACAATACGCTCGGGAAGACAATTTCTGAATTCTTCCAAAAGAATCAATTCTCTCATCTTCTGAATATCATTTACGCGTTGCGATTGACACCAGCGATCAAACAGAGACTCTTTCACCCGACCAAACTCACAGTAAGTTTGACTTTCTTCTTTCTTAAGCCCACGAAATTTTTGACGGTAAGCCTCCGGCACAAGCTCATGAGCACGCAGAACAGCACATTTCACTTTATCGTAATCGGGGCAGTCGTCAGGAGACAAGGAGGCGTAAGCATCCTGAGCCTTACCCGTAAATACTGATTGCAATAGCAGGGTCCACACATTCTTAGGCCATTTAAGCGTATTGGCAACACGTTCAAACATCACAAAATAACGATCAACATCTCTGTCGTTAAATTGAGGGACTAAGCGAATACATTTATTCAAATCAAAGTCAACTCTGTCTAAACCAGGAGAAGAGGTCATAAAGGCTGATTGCTTTAAATCAAACTCCATTTTGCGAAACTCAAATTCAAATTTCAAAGTTTTCTCTTTTATTTCCTTTTCAATATCCAATTCTTTTTCTTTTATCTCTAAGCGGCGCATTTCGAGCTCTAGTTCTTTAAGGCGAAGCAAGTCCTCCGACACAGGCTGGATAGTAGATGTACCTGGGGCTGAAACAGCTGGGTCGGATTCCAACGCCCCCTTTTCAAACAGAGAGGCAAGTATATCAGCCTTTAGCACGTGCTTCTTACTCTGTTTCGAAACCGTAACACCAAAACGATCTGCAATTGTAAACAAATGTTCTTTTTTACAACGGTTTAACACTTCAAGGCTTGGATGAGCCACAAACTCATCAATATTAAACTCCATTTCAATAAGAAAAAAGTTTCGCAAGTAAGAACAAGTCTTCAAATGCCGCCAATCAAAGATAATTTAGCCAGTATGCAATGGGAAACACATACAAAACCCTAGCGAGAGCAGAGATTGCATAAAGCACACACACACACACAAAAAACTCCAGAAAAACACAAAACCTGTGTCCATAAATACACAAGTATACAAAAAATATGAAACCACACAGAGCAAAAGGTCTCACAAGGTAGGCAAAGCATGCATAACAAAAGGTAAACAAGCAAAGTATCAGAAGAGTGGTTACCAAAACTCTCCAGTTTAAAGAAAGATATCAAAACCAGAACTACAACTGACACAGTTTACCAAAAATCACACGCAAAAGCCACTAATCTGTACTGATAAGCAAAATATCAATACCCAAGTGCTTAAACAAAGCCTATTTTATTTTTAGACAAGCCCCCATATATGTTACGGTCTCCTCAAGAAAATGTGGCTTGATGAAGGGAGACCACTAACATATACAAAAGGACACAGACAAAAGGGTTCGAGTTGGCAAGTTTATTGTAAATAAAACATTAATGAGTCAAAACATAAATCAACAAACCAAAAAGGCTACAGGCGCCGGCCAAAATAAGGAAAAGAGGGGTTAAGAACCTGGCTAACCGCTCCATGGGCCATCGGACCAGGCCCCACCCTGGCTAAGCTACCTCAACCAAAACTAACTATTAAACCAAAAAAGAAAACCCGGAAAACAGGACTACCGGCGACTATAGCCAAACTAAAATAACAAAGCCCAGCAATCTAAACATGCCTGAGTTAAATAATTACTACTTAAATAGAAAAAGGTTTCAAACCACTCAACAAAACAACCAACAAGACAAGACAACAACCAACCAAGCAACAACCAACCAAGCAAGCAACAACCAAACCTCACTATACCTCTGTCCTGCAGTGTGTGTGTGGCTCAGTGCTCAACTCTGCTCTGCCTGCTCCTCTCTCCTGCCATCCTAAATAATCTCCCTCACCTTGATTGCCAACAGCAATCAGGTGTGCTACAGCCACTCAGAAAGGGGAAGGAGGGAGACCGGCCATAGAGGAAACACGTAACAGTTTAGTATCGGAATATATCGTGTTGTGACATGCAAATTGTAAATTGTCAGATTCATGGCAATGCACACCTCGAGTCAGGAGAGCCGACCACAGGGCTTTAAAGCCACCAAAAGCACAGCAACTTGTTGCTGCTCCATCGTTGAATGTTGTGAAAGAACGAACGGAGAAGTTTCTGCGCACTCTTAAGTGCATGCTTCCAGCAGTGGGCTGCATTGTATTTGTTCTCACTCAGCGTTCTTGAAGCCAAAATATAGGGTGCTGCCATCTTGCATATTTGACGTCATATGGAGCCAGTCTGCGCAGTAGGATTCACGGCAAGATCCACAAAGGAGATAGGAGGGACTATTCGGACGCAGCCTATGGCTTTGACCATACATGAGAGCATCTTCCTCAGGTTTCTGTTTTTCTGAGAACTCTATTCCAGTAATGCCCCCCTCAAGTGGTTAGCTCAGGATACTGCACCAGAGGCTGTTTGGAGCAGATCAGAAGTTGCGCTCTGAACGCAAACCAAGCCAAACCAAGGTGATAAAATGATCACCTGCCCTCCGCTCATTCGGACCAAGTCCGGGACTTAAACCGGTGTGAAAGCACCCTAATTCGCCTCTCATTCCAACTTGTAAAGTTTACTTTAAACACTTTTTCACTTGTGCTCTGTTTGTATTTTGGGTTGGGGCCCCCGAAAGTGTGTAGCTGTAACTGTAGCTTGTGCTTTTAGCCATGTCAGCGACTTGGCTCTTTGTCAGGCGCTGGTGCATTACAAGGCTTTCTCTCTGCTTATCGGCGGACTGTGAAAGTCACCTAACTGGATTAGCTTTCAGCTCGCCAGCCAGGATGAGAGCGACCCAGCAGGAGGCCTCGTTGACTCTGAGCGTATGTGCACCATATAAAAAAGACCATGGAAATCAGTGTCCGTCCTTTTTATTTTCCAACCCTATTCCTTCTCTCTTATAAGCAAAGGGAGGCAAAGGAGCATTTCAGGCCAACATAGTTGATCAGGGAAAAAAGTTTTTTAGGATTTGAATTGTGTCTCCTGCTGTTGTTTCTGCACCAGTGAAAATCAAAGGTTATAACTTTATGACTTTTGTAGGATGCTAAAGACGTTACCTATACAACTGGAGGTGAACACAAGCTCTAGTTGTCAGGCATGGTTCAGATCAGAGCTAGCAGATTTTATGTCATTTTAGTTCAGGGGACAAACACGCACCAGTTTGATCTCAAAACGAGAGATTTCAAAATTATTGGGAGTTGAACTAGTTTTGCTCTTCCACTTATAAATAATATATACAGTATGTAAGGCATTGACAATATCCAAGCAATAAGTGACAGATGTCAGTCCCTGTGAGATCTTTACTTTCCTTTGTTTTGAGAACAAATTAAATTTTATTTTGGGAAATTGTGATTAATCTATTTTTTATTATATGGGAAATTTTGTTGAATAATCTGAGGAAAATTGCAGGATTTAAGAAAAAAAACAAGATTTCATTTGCGATTATAAATTACTGTCATCATGTGATATATGCATGACCATATACATTATTGTGAAGTTTTATTGAATTTGTGTATTTGGAGAGACTGAGATATCAACAGTTCAATGAGTTGGTCATTTAAACAGTGTTTCATGTTTTCTTGGCCATCTGGCCAAATTGGATGATCCAAACGATGAATAAAAACTTACCAGCTGCTGTTTTTGGACACATTCTGTATCTATCGTGCACTATTTTTCAGTAATTAATGGATATTAAAGCAGTTATTTTGCATACAAGTAAATACAAACATGAACATTTGTCACTGCCCCGATTCAAATACATTTCTTCACATTTTGGTGTTATAAAGGTATATTTCTGCTGAATATCTTCATATCCATACATAATACCGAATATGATACCCTACTTTTAACACAGATTTTTTAACATGTTCATGTGAGCGCACAATTTAACCGATGGGTTGCATTTAAATAAAAATCAAATCAAATCAAGGACATAAAGAATGAGTTTGTCTGTCACACTGCTGGAGGGGAGCTTCTTTTGTAATAATACAAACTATTATTTTATAGCAATAAAAATATTCTGTGATATTTTCTATGATAACTATTTTATTTATTTATTTTAGTTGTTTATTTAACAGTACAGAAAATGTACCAGATTTAGCCAGAAGGCTTTTTTTCATCTGCATCTTGTCATCCTAAAAGAATTACAGGAAATATAAAACTGTGCTGTCAATATTTCAAATTAGCTGCTATTATAATATGATATTGCGTAATAAAACGCTACACACGCGTGATTATTGTGCTTGTATTCTCATTAGGCTCACCTCATTCACTCCATGCCTGCGTAAGCTAAACGATGACGTGCCAACCCAAGCTTGGCAGTTCTCGGATTTGGTTTTGCCTCTGCTGTCTAATACTGCTCTTATTTACACGACACTTTTTTTTCTTTTAATGAGTGTGAGGGAAAACAAAAA
Organism: Gouania willdenowi; assembly: GCF_900634775.1. Taxonomy (NCBI): domain Eukaryota; kingdom Metazoa; phylum Chordata; class Actinopteri; order Blenniiformes; family Gobiesocidae; genus Gouania; species Gouania willdenowi. The sequence continues at coordinate 16,022,359 of NC_041049.1, forward strand.
TGTGTGGATACGCTTCCGTTTGTTCAATTTACACCAAATAAAACAGTGAATCCCTTGGTTTTGATTTCCCTCTCAATGTTAGCCTGTCCTTTTTGTCTCATGTTCTGTTTCATGGATTACGAGAGCTTCTTTGTGAACGTAGAACACTGTTGACACATCTTTATTATCCCCCGCCACAAAGTGGGAAGGGGATATAGGTTTGAGGTCCATGCGTGCGTCCATCCGTCCTTCAGTCCGAGTTAAAGGGGACAGCTTTTCTCAGAAATCATTTAAGATAGGATAACCAAATTCAGTGTGTGGCTTCAAGGTATCAATATCTTGATGGAGTTTGAAAATGAGAAGCGCGCAATTATTTTTTCCAGAGTTATTGCCCTTGTTCTGTTTTTCTTTACTGTGTTTGAGGTATCTTCAATGGGGACAGCTTTGCTTAGAAACCGTTTAAGATTGGATAACCAAATTTAGTGTGTGGCTTCAGGGTATTAATACCTTGATAGAGTTAAAAAATGAGAAGCACACAATATTTTTTTCCGGAGTTATTGCCCTTGTTCCATTTTTTTTACTCTTTTTGAGGTATCTTCAAAGGGGACAGCTTTTCTTAGAAATCATTTAAGATAGGATAACCAAATTTGGTGTGTGGCTTCAAGATATCAATACCTTGATGGAGTTCGAAAATGAGAAGCACGCAATTATTTTTTTTAAGTATATTTCTAAGTTCTTAGATTTAGGACATTTAGGAAAAGGTTGTAAGTTGTACTGACAACCACTCTGGTGCGGGATGTTAATGACTGTCTTCTTGTTCTGTTTGCTGTGGCTTGAATTGAATTGAGTTCTGACACTTAGTATTCACTGTCGACCCCTTTCATCACTCACTGCCCCACCCCCCATTCCCTCTGTGTTTTTCTTCTTCCATACAGTGAAAGGTTCTTTGTCAGGCTGAATAAGAGTGGATTGCCCAAGTCGCCGGAAAAGACAGAGAGACAATGCACGCTATTTGTGGTGAGCAGCATACATACATGACTTACTGTTTGGAAAGATTTACGACTGGAAGCTAATTATTTATGATTATTCATTATTTTGTTTAGGCTAAAAAATAGTGTATAATCTCTGTTTGTTTTGTCAGGATTTGGGAAGCAGTGATCTACGAAAAGATGTCTACATTGTTGTGCATGTCATAAGAATAGGTGAGGGTTGTTAACCATTCCCTTGTTGCCCTATATGTTCAGTGCTTTTAACTAGTGTGTTATTGTTATGATCAGGGAGAATGGGAGCAGGAGAGAAGAAGAACCTGTGCAGTGTGCAGTACAGGCGACCGTTTGGCTGCGCTGTCGTGAGCATCGCTGATCTGCTAACTGCCGACTCCAAGGATGACCACCTGCTTAAGGTTTATGCGTAAGTCAGAAATACTTTTACGATATGTAATGTAGCGACTGTGTTCCAAAATTTCCAAAAGTTTACCCGCTTCTGTTGCGTTTCCATTTCTTCATTTTTTTATATGACTTAAGCGATTTATTTTTCCCAAATCATACCAGACATGCTAAATAAATAGGCTTAATAGAGTTAACTGCTGTTATTCATTTTATATTCATATGCTTTAGATGACTTAAGGAAGCCAGGAGAGTTGCGCTTAAATCACACAAGATTACGTCAGTGTCGCTAACGAACATTTGTTTGCAACACCACTAGACACTCACACACACACACACCATTGAAATGTGTGATATGGGTTTAATTTGTGGCGTATCGCTATTTTCATTTAATTTTGCATGACATCCCACGCAGCTGTGATTGCGTGAGATTTTGAACAAGATTGTTAGCGAAATGTGGCCTATTCGTTCATTTAGTGCACCTCCTAGACATTCAGTCACTCATTTTCTAGGGTAGAAACAGCTTGAAAATGTGATATTGTCCTAAAACATGCATGCGAGTTATTTCTGTCTCTCATTTTGAAGAATAAAAAAGTCCTTACTAATGTTCTCAACAATTTTTAAAGTTATCCAAGGTTGAAGTTTTACTAAATGGTCTTTTATGCTAGCCTAACGTAGTGCAGAAATGTCAACATAGACTTTTTTTTTTTTTTTAGGTTGAAACAGATGTTTTAACAGATATGCTTTTATATACAGCTAATAATTTGTGCCAAGAACAGTTAATGAACAGTTGACCAGGATAGCTTCCTATTAAGCATTTAACACGAACATCGATGGAGAGGAGGAATGAAAAAAGACAACACTGACGACAGATGAGAATAAATCCTACATAAAAAAGGACAAATAAAAATGAAATTGTGTTCAGAACAACCTAAGACTGTTTGACCAGAGAGACAAGCTTTGATGTAAATTTTCTGTGTACAAAACAGGGGACGGGACTTGGATAAGCAAACTGCTTCTCTCGCCTCCTTTTTCGGCATGTACAAAAAAAAAAAAAAAGGAAGAACAAAACTTCTGTGAATACAACCATGTTGGAAATAAACTGAATAAATAAAATAGAATAAATTTAATGGAATAACAGATGTTTACCCACCTTAAATTACTTTTGCCAATGAGTTAAAAACTTCCAGTTGAGAGAATAACTAATGTGGCAATACTGGTGTCATAATGGATTTGGCAAATTAGCAAGTGATTATAACCATTGTTTGATTCATTTAGTAATTACATAGGTTACTGGTGGTGATATGATCTATTTTTTTGTTTAGCTGTAGATAGATTTTGGTTGGTATTATAGTTAAACACTGGAAGCACTGGAATCATGGGGGATAGTTAACTGTATAATGAATCTTAACAGACCCATGGTGTGAATTCAAATGATACGACAGAAGAATTAGTTGGTTTCACAACAGATCATTTCAAATTCAGATTTGCACTATTATTGCCTTTGCTTCAGAAGCTTAGAGCCTCAAACAGTCAGTGTATTTAGTTATGTATCTATAACTCTAACTAACAATACTCTGAAGGATTCAAAAAATGCTCACCCAGCAGTTTGACCTTAATAGTAGCTGGTTCAGACTTTATCACCTGACATGCTCACACATAAACACAGCCTCTCTTTTTTTCTAATACCTGCAACTTGAAACAACACCTATGAGGTTTAAGATTAAAGTTCTGTGCTGGATGTTGTTGGAATTAGGTCTAGACACAAGGTTTAGCTGTTATAAGACATGTCACAGTTATAGTAGGTCAGCAAAACTAAAAAGCAAGGCAAACATATTTGTCTATACACAAGGCAATGCAATGTGCTTTATTCTGCTATACAGATACTGTCTGTCACTGTGAATTTATCACAACAAGATGGAGTGTAAATCTCAAAAAGCCAGTGTTGCTTTTTATCCCAGATGACACGCTTGGTTTAAATATCTATATTCTGTTTATTCTGTTAACTCCTGCTACCTATTTACATGGTATATCATCACTTAGCTTATAAAAACTGAAGATGCTAGTGTTAATCGAATTTGAAAGAGCAAAAAAAAATGTATTCCAGAAACTTCATATTGATTACGTGGCTGTTTGGCTAATATTGTAAAACACTTGTATCTTTCAAATAATGATATTCTAACTAATTCAGCTTTTCGGATGACACTGAGTTTCTCGTTCACTTTGTCATCTGTTGTTTCTTGCATTTGCAGGTGTAACACTGAGAGCGAATGGCACCAAATCCATGAGAACATCATTAAAAAGGCCAATTCCAGATACAACCTGTCTGGATCAAACACTGGTAAGAGTCTGTCTTGCTTTAAAGCATTTTTATTCATTTAGAACTGGAGTGTCAAACTCACAGGCCAACGGACCAGTTTGATCTCAAGTGGGTCATGTATTTTAGGGGAAAAAGTACAATTTTTACATCATTATTCCCTAGTTTTCAATATCAATTAAATTCACTTAAAAAATATATTGATTTTGTTGCCAATTTTTGGTGTAATTTAGAGGAGTTTTGTTGAATTGTTTGAGAAATTGCAAGATTTGTTGAAAATCTGAGAGTTTTCTCCACATTTTACTATTAAAAATGACTACATTCATGTGATATTAACAAAGGAAAATGCAAGCCTGTAAAAATACTGTAGAGTTTTAATAAATTGGTGAATTTGAAATATCTGCAACTGGATTATTTGGTAATTTACACAATAATTCATGTTTTCTCTGTAAATTTTACTTTTTTTTGCGGGCCGAATTGGATCCTCTAAAGGGCCGGATTTGGCCCCTGGGCCTTGCTTTTGAGATATGTGATTTAGAAGCTGTTTCTTAATTTTATTTTTTGATGTTTTTTTGTTTAAAGGTTAATCTATGAAAGCTTATAACACAAGTTATTACATAGTTACTATCTGACTGATATGATATTCAGTGTTTTGGTCATGGGAGTCAGGATCTTTCTTATGGAATAGGATCCGCCCTCACACGCTCACATCCGCAGGAAATCTCCTGTTTCATATAAATGCTAATATTGGATTGTATAAATAGTTACATCTGTATCATGCTGGACTACCACGTCAGCAGTTTCCCGTCGCAACAGGTCGGCGAAGAGTCGGAACATTCTGTTCTCCAGACGTCAGAGAAGATAAATATCAGACACATGGAGATGTTTGTTGTGTTTTTCCCACGCAATATTAGCAATGGTTTATTTAAAAATACAGATCTATATATTATATACACCTTTTTTATTCTCAAACTCACACACAAAAGGGCGATTTTAATGCATTTGAAAGCATTAAAAGTTTGTTTAAAAATGTATGGAAAAGCAGAATGTAAAGATTGTTGATAAATGATCAAGTGAGTCAGCATCTCTCTCCACCTGCTCTTTGAAAACAGTTCATTCATTTGATTGTGCAACGTTAAGCCATCACAAATAATCTTTGACGAGCACGGAGGACTGCAGTGATTTAACAAAGCGATACAAAGCGCCCCGCTTCATCTGACTGATGACTTTACCGCCTCGCTGATGTGGAGTCACAAAAGAAGTGCAGCATCACGCTAAAATCCCTCATTTTGCACTCATCATGGTGTGGGCGAAATGCAAAGCACAAGCTGAGATAAGCACCACAATGTGCAAATTAATTTGTGGATGATCATAAATGTTGGAAATGAAAGGGAAGGAAGACTTTCTAACAAACTGGCTTTCTGTTCACATTGTCCATTTAACACTGTGCTCAATGCATGCATCAAATTTGGCAACATGTAATATATAGAGATGGTCTGTAATGTAATGTGCAGTGTATGTGTGTGTAGTATCTGGCACACAAACTTACAAAAATAATTATTTTATTAAGATAATCTTAAAAAATTAAGAAAGAAATGATAACAATAAAATAATACAGAACATTATTGACTTGAAATGGTTCAAAATCTCACCCAAAAATGTATTTCAATAAGTTTATTTATCACATGACAGAAAGAACACACTAAATCACACAAAGTAACAACAAAAACATACAAAATGACTTCATTGACTCCCCAAGTTACTTCAAAACTACACAAACCACAGAAAAATACTCCAAAATATATTATTTACAATAAATGTTCGAACTTCTACCATTTGACACTTTTGCATAAACAATTACAGCTTTTTTGAGGGGAGTAAAATGTTTATTTTGCACGTTATAAATACTGTTAGCAGCAGCCGTCAACACACACGAAAGTGATCTCAAGAAACGAGGAGCACCAGTAGAGTCATTACATCACATCTGGTTCCACATATCATGTGCATCTTTTACGTAACATCCATTTTTTAGTTTTTATTTATTTATGCGTTGCTTCTTTTTATGTCCAGACCGGGAGCAAAAGTCCGCCCAGTCACCAGATTATCTGGATACTATTTGGACCGTAACACTGTTAGGTAAAGTTGGCATATATTCACAGACTCGGACTTCCAGCATCAATAACTCACAAATGACATCTCTGCCATCAGTGTGAGGGGGACAACATGATACAAGATCATTTTTATCAAACGCAGCAGAGAAGCACAGGTTTCTGGTTTTAAATTAATAATTTGTTATTTGGTTTTTTTTTAAACAAAATAACCAAAGAACGAACTGTACACGTATTGGTAGATATCATTTGTTGTGTTTTAATTATTTACTTATTTTCTGTTATTTTGTATGTCAAGCAAGTATCCAAATTCAGCTTTTGTGCATGAATTTCTATTTTTTTTTACTGGTGAGAAATGTTAAGTGAGAGGTTAAGTATATTATAAACCGACTTGTAAATTGAAAATAGTGTTGAATGAGGTGTGGGTCTCACTTCTGGAGGACTGGCTGTTTATAAAAGTGGCAGTAAGATGTCCATCATTGGTGCGTTGTTCCAGACTGATTACTGCAGACATTTTGGTGGGTGTTTTTTTCTCACTAAGCTGCTGACCTGCTCGTGGCTCCATTGCCATTGTTCACAGTGTTGAATCCATCATATGGGAGTTGTGGGTTTGTGTCTTTCTCTTTTACAGCCTCTCATACACACATAATCAACACACATAAGTGAATTATCTCTGAGAGTTTCCTTTCCGCCCATCTTTGGCCACAGTGCACACTTTATCACAAACACTGGGATGGGAGATATCGAGTAGCTGTCGGCTGAACGCATTGATCCAGCCCAAGCCTTTGTTTGCTTCACTGCGTTTCCCTTTTAAAGTGAATTAGTGGAGAACTGCAGGTCTTTAGTCTTTAAATACTCACACCCATAATTCAGTGCAGTTTGTTTTGAATTACAATTGCATCACTTAACTGAATATGACATGGAACACCTCTAAAAAAAAAAAAGAGAGAGGAAAACCCTCAATAAATACTGCATTTTGGTATTGACTTTAGTTTTAGAGATTATAAGCACTGATGGCTGTTTTTCACTTTTAAGCACTAATAATTTGCTGCTGTGAAATGAATTTCACCTTGTCTGTACATGCTGTTGAAGGTCAACACTACATGTCGTGCAATCTTTTCACAACAGCAATGAAATAAGTACAATTATTTTATTGCATAATTGTGACCATCCCCAGCCTCCCTAAGGAGGGGTAAAAAAACACTGTAAATAAAAACAGAGGGCAGTGTTACACCTAGGTGAGGGGGAATGGAACAGGGAGCCCCCCCCTGCCCAAGGCCTCAGCAGAGGGGCTGAGGCCCACGCCCAGGAAGAAATAAATTAATGATGGCCCAGGTTTCCTTTGACAATCTTTAATTAAATTATTCGGTATTGTACAACACAAAATTTCCGGTTTCCGATCATAACCAATATGGATATATAGACAGAGCCTCTCCCCAACCTACTCTATGTCACAATATAATATGCTGGATTATAGGAAAAATAAAAACCACAACTATGTTTGTCATAATTGAAATCACGATTATGCAAACAATTATTTGTCAACCCAAAAGTTATTTATTTTTCATACAAAACAATGTAAAATATATTTTTTGAACAGAAATAAAATCCTTCAAACACTAAAATCAAAACCAAACACTTCTTGCACGTGATGTGTCTTTGCTCTCAGACCAAACTGTTCCTATATTAGAGAACGTGACTTGCCTCGCTTGTTTACCAAGCGTTTTTGTTGCATTTCTCCTGCTATGTTTCAAGACAACTAGCAACAACTGTTCTCATGGTTAGCCGGCAGGCTAGGCTAGCTTTAGCTTTGAGAGGGGCGGGGCAGAGGAGATTGCGTGCACGTGCATTTAACAACTCAAAGTTAGTATTTATAATCGTTGTGTGCCAAGCTTTATTCTTTGTAGATGTCCAAAATCATGGGAGTTTGTTTTATTAAGCAAATAAAACAATTATTTTATTTTTTTAAATAGTTTTTTTCTCGATTATGTTATAGTATAATAATCATAATAGAACTTTTATTAACTGCACAGCCTTAATATATATATATTCTTTTACAAGAAGTCAGAACTTCTTGCGATATCTTGCTAACAAGGTGGACAAAACACAGGTGAAAACATTAGCTCCTTGGTGGAGGTAACAACTATATAGCTAAATAGCTATCCTGGTTTGTGACACTATTGTGTCACAAACATTACACACGTGACATTTCTTCTTGTATAGTTTGTACTTGACACTTCACATTGCTCGTGAGTTAGCATTAGCTTAGCGGTCAGCCCTTGAGCGAGTTAAATATGTACACAACAGGGAACAACAATCTATATTAGTGTGTGAAATGACTGAAACATGCTATTAACTCCGTCTACCAACTGAAAACACTGGCAGATATTGCTTTAGCTCACAGAATAGAGATTAACAAGAGGTTATTTTAGGCAAAACTGCATTTTGAGAGCGTGCTCCAGTACTTCCTGTTATGACAAAAATTTCACATATTGAAATGTCAGTTCGGGAAGCTTAAACAAGATTCTTTCCCATCACTAGATAGAACTGTTTCACATTAAGCAAAGTAAATTCAATAATACAAGGCTTGAGGCAGAACAGCAAATATCCTTTTTTCAGTAACTGTGGTCCAATGTCAGCTATTATTACATTCAATGGCAAATATCGGTCGTCTCGCCCTTATCTTTAAGTAATTTTGGCTTTATTTATAATTTTTTTTCATTTCACGCACTTTTCCCCTCTCTACATTATCATTCTTCTTTACTCATAGCTTATTTAAATACTGGAATGGTCTGGTTGTGATTTCATATCTGAATTTAGGTTGCACAGGTCTTAAATGGGGTTAAATATTAAATGTATGTAGAGTTTTCTAAACAGATGCACCTATTTTCTAGCAGTGTATGAGCACAGGTTCTTCTCGGGGCTTGTCACTTTAAGAGCACCCGTGCATAATTTAAGCAGCACAATTTATTACACTTGGTGTCAAGAGGGCAATTACAACAAGAGTGCAGTAAAGTGGGAGAACTTAGCGTGCATTGGTGAGTATACCGTAAAAGGTGACTATGTTTATCTTTGTGCATCCCAGTGCGCCTGGTGTTGACTGCCATTTGTTTTCTCTTGAATCCCACTGAGCAGAGTGCCAGGAGTCTCCCATTAGTGGGCAATTAGCAAAGTAGAGCTGGGCGTACTGGTCTTAGTGGAAGGGAACCTTTTCATTGAGAATGGTAGAGACCAGGGTTGGGGTCAAATATGTTTTTCGGTTACAATTACATTTTCAATTATCCGTGTTCAATTACTATTTAATTACAATTTCAGTGATCAGTATTTTTTTGGCCGGGCTTCCGGGCTCAAAACACCACTCGCTTTGTTGTTGTTGTTGTTGTTGTTGTTGTGTACACTAGTTAAAATCGCTACTCATTATTATTCGTGAACTGAACTGTAATTTGACATGGATCTTCTATGAGCGGATGTCAAGAGCCTCTCTGATACCTTTTTTTACTCGGTTGAACCGAGTCATTTCACTGAATTCTCAGGAACGTGGTACGTGCTCTTTGGCGCGGAGACGTTCCAATTATAATTATTTTAACCTCAGAAAGTCAATTACAATTATGTTCTCAATTACTAAATTTCAATTGCAATTAATCACAATTACTAAGCCTGAAATAAATATCCTGATACAAGTTTACCCTCCTCTTGTGTTAGCTTTCGGTTAGCATCTCTTATGCTAACGGGTCGTAAATCAGCTGTATAATACACCAAAAAACAATTTTCATCATCAAATTTCTTTCCTATTCATTGGTTACCTTGTTAGGCTTCCTAATCAATGAAAATATAGGTTTTTAATATTTTTGGTTTGGGCGTTTGAGCCTTTTTTGTGTCAGTGTACCCCTAGATTTCAATTGTTTTAAAAAACTAAATTGTGGGAATGCTAGATATGAAACACATTTTAATAATTAACTATGTATGTGTAGGACATTAACATTGTTCCCCAGTTTTTATAGAATTTTCATGGCAATTACTTTTACAAAGTAACTCAATTTCAATTTAATTTCAATTATGACAGAAACAGATTTTTAGAATCATGATGACAATTATATTTACACCATGATTGTAATTAATTATCAGCTATGCGATTGCCCATGGCCAACCCTCGTAGTACGATAGCTGGGAAGTGTCAGGTGAATGCATTTACAGAAAAACACGAATGCAAAAAGGTCACAACGGAAGTGTTTCCGACGGACCGGTATTATGATATAATAGCCTGATATGAAAAATATAAGAGTATCCTAATCAACTTTCACTTACTTTCATACGTGTTTCGATGTCTTCTTCTTGTTCTTCTCTGTTCTGGCGGGTTCAAAACACCCGCCAGAAACGTGTCCGTCTGTAATACCGGTCCGTCGGAAACACTTCTGTTGCGGAAACACTTTCGTTGTGGCCATTTTGCATTCATGTTGTGACCTTTTTGCATTTGTGTTGTGGCCATTTTGCCACAACGGAAGTGTTTCTGCAACGGAAGTGTTTCCGACGGACCGGTATTACAGAAGGACACGTTTTTGGTGGATGTTTTTAATCCGCCAGAACAGAGAAGAACAGAGAAGAAGACATCGAAACACGTATGAAAGTAAGTGAAAGTTGATTAGGATGCTCTTATATTTTTCATATTAGGCTATCATATCATAATACCGGTCCGTCGCAAACACTTCCGTTGCGGAAACACTTCCGTTGTGGCCATTTTGCATTCGTGTTGTGACCTTTTTGCATTCGTGTTGTGACCTTTTTGCATTCGTGTTTTCCTGTAAATGCATTCACCTGACACTTCCCAGCCACCGTATGGTAGAGACAGTCTGTATGTACGGCTTGTGCTTTAATACTCAAACAGTCCAATGAGCAGCTCATGTTCTTTCACTTGTTTTTTTTATGCCAATTTTCTTTTCTAAATAAAGGAGAAGTAGTGATGTAAAAACATGATTGTTATGTTTACGCAGCTTTTTTTAAAATTGCATTTTGTAAGAATGTGTATGCGTCAGGTCAGGTGGGTCATTCAGCTCCCACCTCCACATCTAAGCGTAGGCAGGTACAGAAGAGGCTGCCACTGCTGTGTTGTTTTGTTTTGGAGTTTTTCAGTTGGTGAAGAGGCAGGCCTGGTGGGCTGAGGGCAGCAGGGGTTGATGAGGTTTTTGTTTTTTTTGTTTTTTGTCAGGCCCATCTGCCTTTGCAGAGTACGTAATGAAGCTGATATACAGCATTAATGCATATAAATGCCTATTTGTTTGTGGGAAATGCAGATCAGGAATGAGCCAGAAATCCTTAGAACATTTGTAACACACAACTAATACCGAAGAGGTTTCTACACCAGAGAACTGCACTGTGAACTAGATACACCACAACTACTCAATACTATTGAGGTAACAGATTGCACTCAAAATTATTGATTAAACCTAACCGTTATAAGTGTAGTATAAGTCAATTTACATCACTTTGAGCATCCATGAAAAAGCGCTATTAAAGAATCCAATGCATTGTGATGATGATGATGATAATAATAAATCAGACCCTTAAGAATTACCTGTTTGAATTAAGCAGATTAAAATAAAAATAAACAAAACAAAATTAACCAAATTTAAACAATTATATTACATCAATAAGATAAATGTCTAAATTAGAATAATGCAATGATTTACATTTTTAGATTCAATATACAGTATATATGATGTATAATTAAATATGATTAAAGTAATACTAATCTTTATATTTATAGCATTTTTTTTCCCTTAATAAAATTAGTTACAATGTAAATCTAATAATTTCTTGGGAATTACATACATGTTTGTGCTATGACCTACATTTTGGTGTGAGATTAGAAATGGTCGATCAGAAAATACAGAATAAAACTAACTTAAGTGTAAGATACATTAACATATAATGCTTGACAAAAGTAACACTTTTTAATCAGACTTTACGGCATTTCAAGTAACCTTTAACAGTCTGTATTTTTACCACCTATACAGGTATATATTTTTATATACTGGATATATATACAGTATATACCAGCCTTATAAAGGGACATGTAACCATAGCCTATACCTCACAGTAACAACCTATATATTAGTGTGAATACTAATACTTTTTTTTTTTTTTTCTTGTATTACCAGGTATACTGACAATTCCAGTAAAGTAATACTGTATTTATGAAAATTACTCATCAACACATTGGCTTTGTTGTAACTGAACTTGAAATATTCATGTGTTCTCTTTCTAGACTTATTCAGGTGTACAATTTTACTTGTATGTTCAAACAAATACTATTTTTATACTGTATTTTATTTCTGGGCGTTTTATTTTGAAAAATAACCCTACTTTTGCTTTAACGCTTCTGCACTTGATGCTGCGTGCCTCAGACGGCCTTGATGCTCTCACACACACACACACACACACACACACACACACACACACACAGTGTTTGTTTGTGTACATGGTGACTGGTAGAGTAAATACTCATTGTGCGTGTCAGGGGCAGTCGGGGTAATAATAGGTTTAGCGACCATGCAAAATAAAGAGTAATTGGTGAGACTGAACATACAGGTTAAGGCAGAGGTGTTGATCCCATGTTGTCCCAACATTAATTTTACACACTATTCCTCAAAGCTTCTAACGATCTATGCCTAACAAAACACATTATTTTGCACCATATTTGTTTTATTAACTTTTAAAAATGAGACTACTTTACAGTTTTTAAACCTGTATTCCGCCATCTTGAAATCACGTGATTAAATAAGTCACACAGCCCCATTTGCCTGTAAACACCCCAGCATTCAACCTGCTTTTTAAATCATTGGGCAGATTTTTTGGTCAAAATGACAATTTGTTCTGTTTTTGGTTGCTTTTAATCATCAGGAAAAGTTAAAAATGTCAATGTCAACTTTTTTGTTTACCTAAAGAGGATAAAAACGGTTGTGACACAAAAAATAATCTATGATCGCAGGGGGCTATGGTTCCAACTCTGCAGTTTGGTAGTGGACGATAAAGCAGAGAAGAAGAACTCAGTGCGCTGACACGCTCTGGTGGCTGAAGTTAGCAAGTAATCTCGTACTGTTGCAGACGCACAAACCCTGAGGATAGAAGTCCTTTTGGATGGGAGTACTTTAACAGTCTGTGATTACTTGCTAACTTCAGTCACATGATTTGAAGATGGTAGAATACAGGTTTTAAAACCGTAAAGTAGTCCCATTTTTAAAAGTCAACAAAACTAATATGGTGGAAAATAATGTGCTTTGTTAGGCATAAATCTTCTATAAGGACATTTTAAAGATTTTAGACCACATTTGTAAAAAAATAAAAATGGGTGAGAAGGAGGAGTTTGAATTCGATGCGCTGAGGAATGGGGAGCCAGTGGAGGTTTTGAAGGACAGGGGTGATGTGGTCACGGGAGCGGGTGTGGGTGAGGAGGCGGGCAGCTGCGTTTTGGATGCATTGGAGTTTATTTAGGAGTGTGGAGGTTGTACCAAAGAGGATGCTATTGCAGTAGTCAAGGCGGGATGTGATAAAGTCGTGAATTAGAGTTTCAGTGGCGGGGAAGGAAAGTGAAGGGCGGAGATGAGAGATGTTTTTGAGGTGAAAAAAAGCAGTTTTTATGATTTGTTTGATGTGGTGGTCGAAAGGAAAGATTATTATCAAAAATTATACCAAGGTTATGGCACTGAGAGGCGTGACACAAGGTTGAGTTATCAATGGTGAGGTGAAAGTCAGAGGCTGTTTGGATGAGGGAGTTTGGACCAATGAGGAGTATGCCTGATTTGATACTGTTTAAGATCAGGAAGTTTTCTTGGAGCCATGTTTTGATATCAGAAAGACAGTTTGAGAGTGTGGAGTGGGTTTCATGGGTGATAGACTTGGTGGAGATGTATAATTGGACGTCGTCGGCGTAACAATGAAAACGGAGACCATGACGACGAATGATTTGACCGAGGGGGAGGAGGTAGATGGTGAAGAGGAGAGGACCAAGCACAGAGCCCTGGGGGACTCCTTGGGACAGGGAGGCAGTGGAGGAGGAGCAGTTCTTAATGTAGATAAATTGTTTTCTGTTAGTGAGGTAAGCCTGTAACCAGGTGAGGGCATCACCAGTGATATTGAGGAGGGATTTTAAGCGGGAAAGTAGGATGGAGTGGTCAAAAGCAGCAGTGAGATCAAGAAGAATGAGAATTGAGAGTAGGTCGGAGTCAGATGAGAGGAGGTCGTCGTTGACTTTGAGGAGGGCTGTTTCAGTGCTGTGTTTGGTGGGGAATCCAAATTGAAATTGTTCGAAAAGGTGATTATTGTTGAGGTGGGATATGATTTGTGAGGCAACAATGCATTCCAGAACTTTTGACAGGAAGATGGGTCGGAAGTTGCTCATGATGTCGGGGTTGAGACCAGGTTTTTTGATGATGGAGGTTACGGCAGCCAGTTTGAGTGATGAAGGGACGGAGGGAAAGGTGAGGGAGGAGTTGACGATTTTTGAGATGAGATGGGAGATGGTGGGGAAACGGTGCTTAACAAAGGGGGATGGGACAGGGTCAAGTACGCAGGTGGAGTGGGCTGGGGTGAGAGAAATATTTAAGGAACTGTAGAGGGTGTTAATTTTTGATTGGAAGAATGATAGGAAGGAGTTCCATTTGTCTGTGTTAAATGAGTGGGAAATGTTGTCACAGGGTTTGAGGAGTTTGTTGACAGTGGAGAAGAGAGCCTTTTGGTTATTGGAGCTGTTGTGAATAAGGTTGGAGTAGTAGTTAGAGCGGGCGGTGTTGAGGGCAGTTTTATAAAGTTGAAGGTGATCGGAGTAGGCTAGGAGATGGACTGTTAAATCGTTTTTTTTTGTGGGTTTTTAGTTTTTTGAGGTTGGGGGTGTACCAGGGGGCAGTGTGTGTAAATGAGACTGATTTGGTTTTGGAGGGGGCAAGTTGGTCGAGGCAGGAGGAGAGGCAATTATTGTAATGATAAACAAGGTCCGTGGGGTCGTCAGAGAGCAGAGGGAGGTAGGCAGACAGAAGGTTAAGAAGAGAAGTGGGAAAATCATGAGGAGAGATGGATTTCAGGTTTCTAAAACAAATGGTTTGCTTATCCTTGGGGTGGAGGGTGGGGAGGTGGAGGTCCATGGTGATAGCCAGATGATCGGAGATGCAGTGGTCAGTACTGGAAAGTTGCTGGATGGTGAGACCGGTGGAGCAGACTAAATCCAGGGTGTGGCCATGGGTGTGTGTGGGGAAGTTGACTTGCTGAGTGAAATTGGGCAGTCCAGTAGAGCAAGGAATTCAGAGGCATGGAGGCAGTTGATCTTGTCCAGTTGATCTTGTCCAATGTTAGGTTTTTGTTGTTGGTTTTCTGTTGCTCTTTTTAATCTAGTAAAGCTCATTAAGTTGCATATGAAAATCACTACTCTTTGCCTTGCCTGTCCCATAACAAGAGTATGACCATCATGTGTGGCTACAGTAAAAAAAAAAAAAGAAGTCTAATAGAGCTTAAAAAACAGCATTCTTTTACAAGCTTTCCCAAAAGGTGTTTTTTTTGTGTCAGTTTTAATCATCTAACTGTCACATCATATTTCTGTGGGTAAAACAGTGTGTAAGTACTGACAAAAAATCAAAAAAAGAAGTGAGTGGTCCAAGAATAAAACTTGGCAGTGTTGCTCGAGTCAGCAAAGTGTTTTCAATTTCCGTCCCATCATGAGCTCTGACGAGTTTATCTAAGAGGTAACTCAAGCTCAGCATTGAGACGTTACAATCTCTCACTTGACTGATCTTCTTCAAACCTGCAGACGTCTTTATTTTTTCCCACTGGATGTAAGCAGCACATATTTGCTCTCTGGTTTGCAAACATGTCACGTCTCCCCGTTGTTGTTCAGTGACTAAAAACCTCTTACAGCTAATGAAGCGTTTCACCACTGCTTCCAAGCTTCCCTGAGAAACAGCCACCTCTCTAATATTCATCTTGTCTTGTGCATATTCCACCTGCTGTTGAGTTGTTTTTACAACTGTCTCGCCTCATCATCAACACTGACAGGCATGCACATTACAGCATTAATAGAGTTTATTTTGTGCTTTTCTTTTTTTCCATTTGGATAAGAGAATTGACTCTAGATGATTGGTTTTTCACTTGCTTTTCTGACCAAAGAGAATAACTAATATAAACATCTCACTGTCTGTTGAGAGTGTTTTCTGTCATACTAAATAAAAGCAAAATGTATTTGTAGAACACTTTCAAAACAGATGGGGTGTAACACAACAGGGTTTTACATCAAAAAGGAAGTAAATCCACTATGGAGTGGTGGCTATGAAAACGTTTAAATGAAGTGTCTTTTAGAACTCAAGCCACTTTATTTTATTGCTTTGGTTCACGACCAAATAAAAGACTGTGGAGGAGGTCTTACTGTGAGTAAATGCTTTTATTGTCTCAATTCCAGGCCTGGCGGTGGCTCTCCAACTCCTCCATGGGGACATTGAGCAGTTAAGACGCGAGTACATGGTCCTCTTCACCAGGGGCGTGTCTATCACACGGAAACTGGGCTTTTCTGATGTCATCATGCCAGGTAGGCCACACATTTCACAGAAACACAGAAATAATCTCATGGCTTCCTGTTGAGAATATTCACTACTCTCATACACTCACTGTTTTTCAAACAGATCTCAGAATTTTTATGGCCAAGTTAAAATAGCCAGTTTGGGTTAGATTGAACCACCTAAAGCAGGGATAGGCAACACTATAGGTGAATATATATAATGTAAAATGAAATATTCATATATTTTATGTCTAGTGTTCTGGTCATTTATGCAAATACGGAACAAACAGCGTTCCGCTTTGGCTCAGTACAGGACGCACAATTTAATGGCTAAATAAGGAACTGTTCCGCATTTTTAGGAACGGATGGCAACTCTAGACAAGTGGCAACCCTGACTGCATTCCAGCTCAGGAAACAGCTCCATGGTCATTCATGCGGACAGTCTGAAGTTAGAATAAAAATATTTGAACAGTTAAGAGAAACACTCTGTAAACAAGCGATAGGATTTTTTTTCCAAGCTAGCTATATACGCTAGCTTGTAACAAGCTATCTATGCACACATGATGAAATACATGATATGAAACTACTTTACTATTTCTTGAAAGCACAAAAAACGTCTTTGATCTGCTCGACCTGAACTGATTTTAAAAGCAACAGCAACAATGTATTTAGTTAGCCAAGATGCTAGCATGAGCTGTGGGCTACTTTGTTGCTACTGTGATGCTAAATAGCCCACCTGCGGTCTCTTTTCCCTTCAACTACTGCTAATGTGTATGTACGACTAATTGAGGATTTAGCTTGTTATTCCCACACACCACACATTAAAAAAAGCCAGTTTCCAACTGTGTTGCCCTGCCAGCTTCTACTATTAATTATCTAGATCAAACACATAATGAGCTACTTTATTTTGACTCTGATGACATCAAGTTACTTTGAAATATATTTGTTTGAATTAAAAACCGTTAAGCGGAGAAGAAATGACGTAGTGTTGCCTGCCCAGCATGAACAGGTTTGAACACGTATTTCTAACGTTGTTTCTACTGTAAGGCAATTTCAAAAATGGGACCATCTTTGAATTTAACCAAAAATGGTAAAAACAAAAATTGAAAGCTGGTAGAAGTGCAAGATTTGACATATTTAATGAACAAACTCGTTGGAAAAAGGTGTTTTGTTATTTTGTAATGTAGCAGAAGATTCAAGGTGCCAAATACGAAGTAGTTGGATCTTAAGGGGCACAGATTTTAGGCGGGAAAATTAGCAGTTTCAACATTAATGTCCCAAAGTTTGTACTTTAAACTAGAGGTTGACCAATATATCGACCGATATGTGGACTTTTTTCAATATCAGCTATCAACCGATTATTTATTTATTTTAATTTAGCACTGTAGAGTAGCCATTTACAGGGAAAAAATAAATAAAGAACATAAAACAAACATACATTCGGATGTATGAATATTCAAAAAAAAAAAAGTAATAATAATAATAGCATGCGCATGCAGAAATAGAAGTCAATAGGCTTACAAATACAAAGCCAATATAATAGGATAAGGATATAATGTTATAGTGCCTGACAGAATAATAAGATTTTTGTTTTTACTTGTGTAGGGGTATACAGTATATGAAGTTCAATGCATGTTAAGAGTTCTATTGGTGTATTTAATTAATGTCTAATATACATTTATATCATTTGAGGGTTTCAATTGTCTTTCATAATCAATGTGCTTTAAAAAAAGTACGGTATATTGGCCTCAAATATTGACTTTAGATATCAGCCATCGGCAGATTTTTGTTTTTTTTAAATCGGTATCTTCATCTACTTTACACTATGTATAAATCCTAAATAAAGTAAGATGTCAACAATATCTAAACAATAAGTGACATATCAGTGCCTGCAGGATTTCATTTATTCATTTGAATTTTTATTTAATTTGCTGAAATTATGTGATTCCATTCCAGGAAAATTAAGTTATTTGAACAATTTGAAATTTAAAATGACAGCAGTTGTGTAATAAACGCTTGGGAAAATTGGGATCCTCCAAATATTGTGTAGTTTCATTGAATTTGTGTATTTAGATATCTGATATAACTGAATTTCTTCTGCAGACCGAATTTGATGGTCTAAAGGGCCAGATTTGGCCCCCAGACCTTGAGTTTGACACATGAGCTAGACGTAAGATACTGTAAATGAACTGTACTAATGACATTCTAGAGTTTTGCTTTATAGTTGGAAACAAAAGTAGACATTCCTGTGCTGCTTCAACAAAGTGAGTAAAATAAATCTGTCCAAAATAGGCAGATTTAAAGGCTTCTTTAACTAGATCTAAGCTGCCAACCCTTGAAAAGTGCATAACGTGATTATCCCTCCTACACCAAACTATACACATGGCACATAGCAGTCAGATAAATACCGTTGTCGTAGCAACCACCAAAATTAGACCTGTCCATCACATTGCCAGAATGAGAGGGCTTATTTGTCACTCAAGAAAACACACCTCATCTTGTCTCGTCCAGTTGATTTGTGCTGGATAGTCTGTATTTGAGGCTTTAGCATTTCTATGAAGCTCTTAGTTTGAATGTCTATAGTGAGTGATTCTAGAGAGAGTTAGCAGTTTTTGCTCTAATTAGCTACTCCTCAAGTTCTGCTGAGTCCCATTCCTGATTTTCCTTGGTTTACATGTTCATTTATAAATTGTGGTAGTTTCCTTGATAATACTACTAACTAGACCAGGGGTGTCAAACTCATTTTAGTTCAAGGGCCAAATACGGACGAGTTTTATCACAAGTGGGCAACTGGTGTTTTGGCGGGAAAATGTAACAATTTCAACTTTAATGTGCCCACGTTGTACACATCCAGTTATAAACTGGACATAAAGTATGGAAGACATCAATGCTATCGAAGCAAAAAGTGACAGATACTTAAATGTTTTTTGATTTGTTTATTATTTTTTTGGACCAATTTTTATTTAAAGGCACACTGCGGACATTTTGACCTAAAGAGTTGACCCATATGAGTTATTTTAAATCATTCTTAAGGCCAATATACAGCGCTTTACAGTATTAATGCTCTGAGCGAGGCTTCCCTCTTGAAATACCGCCCATGTAAGTTTGGAGAGACGGACCGCCTTTGGCCAGGTCATGTGACTTTGAGAATGCCTGGAGAACCACAGGCTCAGATGTACATAGTTCCCACGTGACGTCACAACATACGGCCATTTCCCGGCCCAGCGCCATTGTTGTGGGCAGATGAAATGAGTTTAGCCTCTGTTTACAGCCAAAATAGCACAATATGGTAGTTTTGTGTTTGGTTAATGTTGTACTAATCGCCGCAATAGTTCAGTTAAACGTGGATTCTTTAGTAAGGGAAGTCGGCAAGTCAGATCCGTAACTTCGGGATAATGATTGGCTCTCAGGGCTGGGTCGGTCGGGCTGGGGTGCGAAGCGGGCCTGGGCTCCCGCCATGACTACAGTCAATGGGCTGGGGTCGCCCGTTCCCTGTTCACGCCGACCCTCGGTGAAGGGGGCCGACAACGGCGGCAAGGCCAGGGAGTAGGGGGGGAGTTCCACCGATGCGGCGAGTAGGGCCAAGTGCCGGGCCTCCGGCGGCGGCGAGAAGAGGGCAGCAGCGGCTTCCAGCCACGACGCAAACCCAGCCCCGCTTCGCACCCCAGCCCGACCGACTTAGCTCTTAGAGCCAATCCTCATCCTGGCCGGATTTGGCCCCTGAGCTCTGAGTTTGACACATGTGAACAAGATGAATGCATTTGCTTTACCCCTCTGAATGAGTATAACCCTCAGTATAACCAGGGTAATTCTGACTTCGAGGGGTTATAGTGACTCCGAGGTGTTCATCTTATCCATCCTTACTTGGTTTTTCTTTAAGAAATGCAGTTTGTCTAGTTACTTGTTATGTTCCATAAAGCGAGTGTGTCACGTCTGCTAGCTGGCTGGAAATTCTGCATTTCTTTCACTATTTCATCATAGGTTTGCAGATGTAATACACCTGTAACTATGGAAATAATTGGAACGCTTGGATTGACTTTTCAAAATCATCCCAGTATATTTTTGTCTAAAGCGTAAAACTCTAAACACTATCTCCAATCTTTGTGACTTTTCCTTATTAATGAGTATGTTACTCGCTTAGAAAAAGGCAGTGGAAGCTTTTCTTGTATTTTTAAATGCCTGATCTTTGTCTTTTATGTCACCGAGGTAACAAAGTTGGATTAAATTCATTTTACTAATGAATCCATCTTCTGGAACAGAATGCTCTTTCTGTGAAAGCCAGTATGATTTCGAACAGTCTTTCATTCTCTATAAAGGAGTTTATACCACATCTCCTTTTAAAAGTCTCTTCAAACAGCTGCTAAAGGAAACCAGTCCCGTAACCATTGCCCTTTAACTTCTTTGTTCTGTTTTGTAATGTGTTTTTTTGTGATTTATTATCCTATTCTTTGTTTTATTGTTTTTGGTTTGTTTTTTTTTGGTACCTGCCCAGGGCAACGGATGCAAATTAGTATTTTTTGCCATAATTCTTTCTAAAAAGATGTTTATTAACATGCACAGGCCTTACCATTAAATTAATTAATTAATAAATGAACGATAAATAATTCACATCAAAGTGCAATCCACTATTTGTGCCATATTTATTTATCTGAACAACAGATACGTTTATATTTTTATATTGCGAGATATGGTAATGTATAAATAGTGATGAGTAATATTATAGTATTCTATATTTATTATTATTTTTCCAATATGTTATTTAAAGGTGCAGTCTGTGACTTTCACATCCCTCCCTCCCGGCTACTGTCTTGCCCTGTCTCCAAACTTTCCCTCCCTCAGAGGAGCTAACAAGCTAACGTTAGTCCGACAGCAACATCACATTAATATGTGCATGCTCTGTTAAAAACATATTGCTGCAGCGCTTCTCTCTCTCAATGTGCACACACCTCAGCAGCAGCAACAACACAGTGTCACTTACAGCAACTAAAACAGAAGCTGCTGCGCACACATGAACAACACATGCAGTACAGAGTTCTAGTGTAACAATTACAGATCAAACATAATATAAATCAAGCAGCAGTAATTGCCTTTCAAGCATAAAAGTCACCAATTCCATCTTCTACTCCTCCAGACCATACACTGTAAAAAATGACGGCGCTACAGCCCCGGGAAAGGGGCAGGGCCTGTGGGACAACAGCTGTCTGCCAGCCCATCAAACACAATCCTGGCTCTGATTGGTTCTTTTTGCTCGGTCGTGGTGCATTCTGACATTCTGCCAAAGGCTGCAGGAGCAGCAGGGGGGACTCAATGAGTCTGTCTTTTTCACACAAACTACTAGTTTGATGTAAAGCTGTCCTTAAATAGTGACAGCTTTAGCAAATATGACTAAAAGTCACTTTCATAAGAGTTCATAAGTGTGTGTCATATGTCATTCATCATTCTTGGGGAGCACCTTTATTTTGTTGTATATGTTGTACAATGACAATTGAAGCTTCTATTCTATTCTGTTCTATTCTATTCTAACAAATCCCAAAAGACATCACACTCACAAACACAAATAGCAACCCCAGGAATAAGCACTCAATAGGCTATTATATTATATTTTTGGTTTAGGACCAAGATTAATGAAGCCACAGCTATTTTTCTTCTGAAATGTTCTGATTTTACAGGTAGCTTCAGCTTGATATAAGTATCGCTTACGTTGCTGCCCTTTTAAATGACACAATACCCTGTAGTGTGTCTTTAAAGTGCTCTATGGGGTGTGGTTGCCTTGGAAACCAATGCACAGCCACTTAACTGTAAGATGAACGAAGTCATTGTGAATGTACATGTAAAAGTTTATTGTTGGTGTCGTTTCAGTTTAAATTCACCGTTTGTCAGTTCACACATGGAAGCACAAGCTATGGGTAGCTTTCAGGGTCGGGGTCAATTACATTTCTCAGTTAGTTACTTTTTTAATTATCCACAATTCAATTATGATTACAATGACCAGTATTTTTTCCAATTACAATTAAATCGCAATATTTTTTTTAATCTATTTTAGAAAGTAGTACAATTACGTTCTCAGTTACCTAAGTTAACCTTCCTCTTGTGTTTGCTTTCTGTTAGCATCGCTAATGATAATGGGTCCTAAATCAGCTGTAAAATACACTAAAAACAAAAATTATCATCTAATTTCTTTCTTATCTATTGGTTACATTGTTAGGCTTCCTAATCAATGACAATATATGTTTCAATATTTTTGGTGTGGATATCTGAGCCTTTTTTATTATTATTCCATATTTGTGCTATTGCAGTAAAATAAATGAATGTATTTTATTACGTTAAAAAAGATGATAAATAAATAATTAAATACTTAGATAAATAGATCATTCGATAAATAAATAAATATGCTATAATTGTAATTAATTATCAATTACACGATTACAATTATAATCGACCCCAACCCTGGTTGCTTTTAACGCCTCATTGATTAAAATGTAAACGTTCTCCGTTTTTGTCTCCAACACTGAGCGTTATATTCTGCCCTTGTCTGCTCGTTGAAGGCTGCCGTCAGGGATTGTTGAGTTTTTGCTCAAAGGCCAAAGGCAGCCTTTCTATTTTCACTCTGTATTTTTCTCTCTCTCATACACAAATGCACTCCTCTCCCCATTTGGCTGTTTTGCTTCCCCTTTCCTTTCCCATACTTCCCCTTCTCCCATTGTGTCTTAAACACCCCCTGGTGTCTGTCTACCTTCCTGTGCTTCATACGAGTCCTTGTCTCTAAAACAAGCCTACAGTGCTGTATATGTAATGCCCCACGTTTCCATGGATACTGTCGTTACAAGCAGGGAAAATCAATTGTGATCCCCCCCACCACCACCACCCCACCCCCCCACGATAGAGATATGACGCGTAACCTCACACCAGCTCTCCCTGCATGCTTCAGATCCACAGCTTTTCCTCTTTCTGACCCAGCATGATTAGCAGTGATTTCACTCAGCTGCTGTGAGAACAAAACCGTGTAAAAATCACTTCCTCACAATGTTTTTCCAAAGCGTTTCATGCAGACGGCAGCACATGTGGAAAGGAAAGGCTGACAGTAATACATATCAGTGTTTATTAGTTTTGAATTTGAGACGAGTGCAATACAAATTTATTACAACCTATTATTGGGTATTTTTAATAATTGAGTTATCCAGACTGATGCTATTGATGGTATTTAAGACATAAATGTGACCAAAACTGGTCAAAAGTCCTGCAATTCATAACCTTTCTTTTGTTTTTCTTTTGACAAATTATAAAAGTGCAGATTTCAAACTTTATCACATCTTCATCACGGTGAGGGCCGCAATATCACATTTTCATGTCAGCTGACCAATCTGAACATTATCACAGCTTTTTCTGTGTTTTTTTGAGTTATTCTTTTGTATTTTTGTTGGCCTTTTAGTGATGTGGGGGTCATTTGTGTAATATTGTAGTTTGGTAAATGGTAAATGGACTTGATTTATATAGCGCTTTATCACCACACTGAAACAGTCTCAAAGCACTTTACATATCAGCTCATTCACCCAATCACTCTCACATCCACACACCAATGGGACAGGACTGCCATGCAAGGCGCTAGTCGACCACTGGGAGCAACTTAGGGTTCAGTGTCTTGCCCAAGGACACTTCGACACATAGTCAGGTACTGGGATCGAACCCCCAACCTCTCGATCAGAAGACGACCCACTACCACCTGAGCCACGGGGTATTTCTCTATCATATTGTATATTTTTGTAGTAATTTTTTTGTTTTTTTGTTGGCCTTTTGTCTGTTTTGGACATAGTTTTGCATATATATATATACTGTATATATCTTGTTTTTGTGTGTAATTTTGTTCACCTTTTGTATGTCTTACTGGAGTAATTCTTTGCATTTTATTTTAGTTATTTATTTATTTTTTTGGTTGGTGAATTTAAAGTCATTTTTTGCATTCTTGTTCTCATTTATTTGTGTTTTGGGGTCACATTCTGTAATTTTCTTGTCGTTTTCCATGTCTGGAGTATTTTTCTGCAATTTTCTAATTTTTTTTTTTGGTTTTTGGACATGTTTTGTGTGTTTTTCAATCTCTGTTTATTTTAGTATTTTTGGTTCATTTTGTGTATTGTTCTGTTGTTTTGTGTATTTTTGTTGACATTTTGTCTGTTTTTGAAGTAGTTTTGCATATACTGTATATGTTATTGTTTTGTGTCATTTTCTTCACCTTTTGTATGCCTGGAGTAATTTTGTGCATTTTAGGGTTTTCTGTTTCTTTTTAGGTTGGTGCATTTGGAGTCATTTTGTGTATTCCTGTTTTCATTTGTGTTTTTTTGTGTTTTTGGGGTCACTTTGTGTAATTTTGTTTTGTATGTTTTGTGTTTAAATTGTTCTCGTATTTGCTCTCGTTTTGTGTGTTTTCGAGGCATTTTGCACTTTTGGAGCATTTTTCTGACATTTTGTTTATCTTTGTGTTTTTTGTTTTTGTGTATTTTTGTTGTCAATTTGTTCATTTTTAGAGGCATTGTGCGCATGTTCTTTTTTGTTGTTGTTTTGTGTATTTTTTTTGTCCTTTTTAGTGTTTTGGGGGATATTTTGAGTATTCATTTTTGGGGTTGACCAAAAATGAATACAACTGGTGACCCATGGGCCACCAGTTGCCCATGTCTTGTGTGCCATATTGTCAAAATCTTAGAATATGTTACACAGATATGCTCATATAAATGCTACCTAATAGTTTTGGTATCTGCTGAAAAAACTAGGCTCAAAGTTTCAGAACTTTTCACACATTTAAACAAAGGGCGCTGTTTCTATGTGATCTGAAACAAGGCCTTAAAAACACAATCATAGAGATCTTCCAGCTCACTGGTATTAGTGGTTTAAAACTCATGCATGCATGGAAATAAACTATGGCATCATCGACATAGAGTTGTATAGGAGGACTTTTTACCAGGCATTGGCTCTCTTCCACAACCTAAACACTAATCATTTTTCATGTCAGTTTACATCTTTGTCTGTTTCAGGCTGTGAACAACAGGTGAACACAGTGAACAATAGGTTCCTCGATTCCAAACTAAAAGGTCACCAGAAAATGCATCAACAAAACTCATCTATTGTGAATACTCTACACTCCTGGCACAGAGGATAGCAGTAAAAACATCGTCAATAACGCTCCCCCGTAAACATATCCTCGATTTCCTGTGTGTGCAGGAGAGATGAGAAACGACTTTTACATCACACTGGAAAAAGGAGAGTTTGAAAAGGGCGGAAAGAGCGTGGCGAGGAACGTAGAGATCACCGTCTATCTGCTGGACGTTGATGGACAGATACTCAAGGTGAGGAATCAGGTTTTTCACTGCATTACCGCATCGGGGTCAATTATCATTGTAAGCGCATACTTGGTATTTAATTACAATTTGTAATTATTAATGTACCAATTAATGTATTTGTAATTTAAATCATAATTGAACAAATATGTCGCTGTTGTAATCGTAATTGAGTTCA
This sequence comes from Gouania willdenowi, assembly GCF_900634775.1. NCBI lineage: Eukaryota > Metazoa > Chordata > Actinopteri > Blenniiformes > Gobiesocidae > Gouania > Gouania willdenowi. Next base: position 16,048,186 of record NC_041049.1, read on the forward strand.
GATAATTGACTTTGTAATTGTAATTGGCATGAACATTTTATAAAAATTCATTTACAATGTAATTAAATGCAAAACTGGGGAATCGTGTTATAGTTCTATGGTTTACACATAGGCCTATGCAGTAAATCATTAATAAAAGATTATTGTACCACTTTTTTTCCAAAAAAAGTTGAAATCTAGGGGTATAATGACAGAACAAAGGCTCAGATGCCCACATCAAAAATATTAAAAGCAATATTTGTCATTGATTGTGAAGCCTAACATGGTAACAAAGATATGAAAAACAAATTGGATGACAGATGATATTTTTCCGTGTATTTTACAGCTGATCTATGACATGGGTCATAACTGACCCATTATTATAAAAGATGCTAACACGATTTTACGTTTTATGGACTTTACTATTATCATTATGATTATTAAAGGCTCAGTAATTGTAATTCATTGTAATTGAACTTTAGTAATTGAGAACGTAATTGTGATTGATTTCAGCTGGTAAATAATCATTTCATTTTCAATTGTAATTGGAAAAAATACTGGTCAACATAATCGTAATTGCGTTGTAATTGAACATGGATAATTGAAGACGTAATTGTAATTTAAGAATGTAATTGACACCAACTACTGCTGCTTTATTTTTAAAACTATAGTGAGGATTATATTCAAGAAGAGCTGCTTTCCCAAGCTCACCCTTGTTTCTTCTTCAGAGCAGCTCCAGAGCCATTTTATGGTGTAAATCTGGTCATTTAAACATTGTTGACCTAAATGGGAACAAATTGTCTCTGCAGTGTGTTACTCATTAGCAGCGAGAGCCTGTTACTCTGGCTTTGAAAGGAATACACTCAAATAAAACACTGTTTTAGCCCAAACAACACATTCTATCTTCTCTACATATTTATGATTTTATAGACTTGGGGTGCTTTGTCACACATACATCTCAATCCTGTCACATTTGATATCCATGCTCTGCTTCTTTGACCTCATTCTGAGGCCATATTTCAGGGTTGGGGCAAATTGTAATTGTATTTGCGTAATTGATAATGAATTACAAGTCTGACATATTTATAATTGTTATTGTGATTGAAAAAATCTGTTGCTGTTGTGATCATAACTGAGTTTTAATTGAGTTCAGATAATTGACTTTGTAATTGTAATTGGCATGGAAATTATATAAAAATTGTCAATTATAAATTAATTAAACACAAACTTGTGGAATTGTGTTACAGTTCTATGGCTTACACATACGTAATTAATAATCAATAGAGGTGTAAAGAGTACTGATATGTTCTACTCAAGTAGAAGTACTGTTACTTGATTAAAATTGTAGTCAAGTACAAGTACAAGTAAGTCGTACATAAAATATTCCAGTACAAGTGAAAAGTAGTTAAATAGTACTCAAGTTATTCGTTACTTTTAACCCCCACGTTTATTGTTGATAATACATTTTTCCACGTTCCCTTGTGTACAGTAAATATCTAATGTATAAACTTAAAAAGGAAAAGACCAAATCTTGCACAATTGGAACTGCAATTATTTTCCACAAAGGCATCTGTATAAAATAAAAAGTTTTGTCACAATGTATATTTTCTTTAAAATAAAATAACAGCAATGAATTCAATTCAAAATAATAATTTTAAAAGAAAAAATAATAATTTACTCAGTAACGGTTGGGTGTACAAATGTAACAAATTGCTTTACTTCTTTTAAAATGTACTTAAGTACAAGTAAAATTACTCATTTAGAAACAAACCCCAAAAAAGCACATGTAAGGATCATTTTACCATTAAAAAAAAATCTTAATTCAAGGGGTATACTGACAGGAAAAAGGCTCAGGCATCAGAAAACATTAATACCAGCATTTTCATTTATTAGGAAGCCTAACAAGGTAACCAAGAGGTGAAATACAAATTAGATGATGTACAACATTTTTAGTGCATTTTACAGCTGATTTTAAGACCGACCCATTATCATAGGAGATGCTAATAAAAAGCTAACACAAGAGGAAAGTTACGTTTCATGAGGTCATTTATTTCTCGGTATGTAATTGAAAAAAATGCCCATCACTGTAATCAGAATTAAACATGAATAATTGAGGACGCAATTGTAATTGAAAACTGTAATTGACCCCATCCCTGGCCATGTCTCTTGATTGGTTCTCTGCTCTGTATTCCTTGGTTCTGTCCTTTAGAACCACGTGACAGCCGGTTCTGGAGAGCCAGGTGGAGACGAGTACCACTCCCTGGTTCTGTACCACAACAACAGTCCTCGGTGGGCGGAGCAAATCAAGCTGCCCATCCCTGTCGACATGTTCCGAGGGTCACACGTGCGGCTTGAGTTCCGCCATTGCTCCAGTGAGTAGACGTAGATAACCTTCATGTGTACACAAGATACCGACGTGGTCACGTGTACACAGATATACACAAAGGTTGGAGATGCTGATTGGATCACAGTTGATTATATAGAGCAGGGGTCACCAACATGGGGCCCGCGAGCACCAGGTAGCCCACGTGGACCATGTGAGGGGCCCTCAGGGGCACTAGTCACCAATGAGCTCCATCTAAAAATCTGATTTATTTTTCTGGATTTAAACTCACAAAGAGAAATATTTATGACAGATGTAGTTATTACTGAGTAGAGTTCAATACTGCTGCACGTGATAAAGTTTTAGTATTAAATTAACCATTTTTTTAAATGTTTATTTTCACTGAAACATTGTAATAAGTGTTGCAGATTTGATGTATGGGATGTGGTATGTTATATATATTATGATATATATGGCAAGGTGTTAAGGAAACTAAATATCAATTTTTTGACTCTGGGAATATATGGAATTAATTAAAAGTCTGAATATATATATATATTTAGTTTTAATATATACCCTGTATATATAAGAGAAGTCTGCATGTATATATACAAATAGACACATATATATGGCAAGCTGTTTACAAAATTTAATATATATTTATTGACTTTTGGAATATATTCATATATATATACATATGAATGTCTGTATATATATATATATATATATATATATAAGTGTGTGTGTGTATTTTTAAAACCGCAAGGTAGATTTTCATAAAATATAATATAATTGTTACATTTTACAAATCTTACGATTAGTTAACGGTTGTTTGCTAGTAGCTAGTAAAATAGGAAGATTATATTTTTTTATGAAATTTATTGAAAATGAAATAATTGCATGAATTAGGAGAAATAAAGTGTTTAATGTTAAAAGTTAAACATTTCCTTTTTTTTTTTTTTTTTTTTCTCGGGGTGCGCCCTCCCACCGTCTGCCCGGGGGACGGGCTGCGGTTCGGCGAGGTGCCGCGCCGCCTTGGGCGGGGTGGGGCTGTTGGCTGGGGCCTGCTGTCCTCCGGGCTGTGCTGGCGTCGGGGGTGTCTCATGTCGGCGCGGGGGTGATTGGGGGTGGTCTCCGTGGGTGGGGGGGGGCTCTGCTGGCGACATTGATGTGGGGTTGCGGTGCCTGGCTGCGGGAGCATGGGTTCGCCTGCCTATCGGTCCGTGGCTGGCAGGGTGGCCCTGCTTGGGTGGTTGGTGGCGTCCTCTCTCGTCGGGGGGGCCGGGGCCGCCTACCTGTGGAGGGTGCTATGTCGTGGTTTTGTGCGTGCCTGTGCTGGCCCTGGTGTGGGAGCTGGCCTCTCTCCTGCGCGGTCGCCGCCTGCTTTGGCAGGGCGGGCCGCTCTGGGCCGGCTGGCGGCGGGGGTCGCCTCCTGGACTGCTGGGGGATGTGGCTGGTGCCTGGCTCCGCCTGGGGGGGGGGGGGTCCCGCCGTGCTCCGTATGGCTGCCGCGGCTCTCCGGTTGTGCTGCTCGGCGCGTCTCTGGGGCCAGCAGTGCCGTGTGCCCGTCTGCGCCGTCTGCCCTCTCCGGTGGCCCGCCGTGCGGACAGGCCGGGCTCCTACCAGACAGGCCTCCTACATGGACACTTCACATCACTCACTCCCAGCTGGTCTGGCTCACCCACTTGTTGCACCACACTCACATACCCAACCCTTGGGGGGCTGGATGGTGGGGCTGGGGGTGGAGGGGGCCGCCGCCTGCGCTACTAAGTAGTGGCGCGGGGGCGGCACTCCCACCTCTGGCTGCCCTACTAATCCCTCCAATTTTAATTACACCTCAACACACCACCCCCCGGAGGGTGGGACCACCACTTCCACCCTCCGGAGCTATTGCACCACATACACATATATACACATAGGCTGGATGGGGAGCACCGCTCCCCTCCATCCACCCTTTTTTAATAGCACTTCATACATTCACTAAACACATACATTCACTCAGGGGATAGGGAAGTGCCTCTTCATTGGGGAATGGAGAGGCACCATAACAGGGTGGTGGGTAAATTCACACATCTGGGCCTGTCGGGTGGGGACCCGGCCCGTCTGTTGATGGCTGGGCTACCGTGTGGGGATCGGGGGGTGCGGTCGGGCGTGGCGGGGCAGTGGGTCTCTGGGGTTGCTGGGGGCCCTTTGCGGGGTCTCTCCGGGCGGTGCCGGCCTGGTGGGGCGTGGGGGTGCCCCTTCCCTGCGGGTGGGGCTTGGCGCTTGTCTCGTTTCCTGGTTGCCTTGGGGGCATGCCTCGCGGCGTGTGGGGGGTGGGCGTGCTGGGGGGTGCCGGCGTCTGCGCCGGGGTTGCGGCGGGGTTGCTTGGCACTCCGGGGTGGTGCTCTTTGCTGGGGGGCGGCTCTAGCTGTTCCGGGGGTTGAGGTTGAGGTCCGGATGCTGGCGGGGGGCCTTGGGGTTGGGGGTTGGGGTCGGTGGGGGGGATGCGCTGGGTGCTCGGCTGCTTGGGGCTTCCTCGGATGTGTGTGTTGGGGGCGGTGGCTGCCTCTCGGCCTGGGATCTTGGGGGCATCTGGGGGGTTGCTTGGCCGCGGGGGGGTTGCCTGGGGCTCCCTGGCCTCCGCTCTTTCTGCTGGCCTGGCTGCATCTGCGGGCCCAGGGCAGTTCCTGGGCTTGCAGTAGCGTTTTTTTTTTTTGCACATATACTGGTATACGATGCACTGGCACGCCTTGGGATGTGGGATAAAACTCATTCTGGGCTTAACCTTAGACACGTTAATCCCAAATACCTGCTTTTGGTACAACCATTCACTCATTCCCCCTGTTCACAGCCACCACCATTATAGCTAAGCTTCACACTTGTCACCATACTGGCTGGATTACACAACATAATAAGCACAATATATTCTACAACCTCACATCTCACCCTCACTGCAAAACAGTCTATTCTTCCCCACCTTTTCTATTTCATGCCTTGAGTCTCTCCTCCCTGCTCCCTTTCCCCTCCCCTTCCCCCTCCCCCTCCACTTAGGTGTAACACTGCTCTCCCTTTTTATATCCTCCCTATAATAAAAGATTTCTTACCCTTCCTTAGGGAGGGCTGGTGATGGTCACAATTAAGCAATAAAATAAATCAATGTATTTTATTGCAATAACAAAATATGCATTGCTGTCTCATAATGATTGCACTTCCTGTGGTGTTGACCTTTGACAGCATGTGCAGACAAGTAAAAAAAAAAAAAAAACTTAAACATTTCCTACCTTATTATGTTAGCCTGTAATTAAAGTGAAACCGTTGACGTTTGGTATTTAAGTCGTGCTTTTCAAACTGGTAGCCTGTCCGACTATTCAGTACCAGTGATGTAGTTCACAGTTTCAGAAATGTTGGTGACCCCCTGATATAGAGGTTATCAAAAGCGACAGTGACACCGCAGTTCACTGCTACATTCTACTGTATTTTTACAACTTACATTGTTTTTAAGTAGTAGATGTTTTCTTCCGAACTGGTATGTATGCAAGCCTAAATCTTGCAGGTGATCATTATGAGATTCAAGAATCTTTTTTCATCTCTCAAATAACCAATTGGCAATATTATGCCAAGCTGGGCTGGTGGGCGTCTTGTTGCCTTATTACTGCTGGCAGTCCTGGTATTACCACCCATGGGTTCTCTATTAAGATCCTGATTTAGGCTTTTGGTGAGGAGAAGGTTGCAATAAAAGCACAATTAAATGTCAGAGCGAGTGACAACCAAAGAGTGAAGAGCACTCAATTCAATTACGATGGCTTTTTAAAAGGGTTTTGAATGTTATCTTTGTCTGCACCTTTCAGGCCACATTTGTGAAATGTCATTTGTAAGGATTGCAGGGATGTCTTAAAAACGACTAACGGCGGTAGAGGAAATGTAATTGTGAAAGGAGTTTAGTTAGTTTAGTTGCTTTTCTCTGGCCTTTTTTTTTTAATAATGATAATAGCAGACACGTGTTCTGTCAATAACAAGTTGTTCTTATACAGTTTGTGAATGAATACGGAGTAAGATTTTGACCACGGGATGTAACGATTCACTCAACTCCCGATGCGATTCACGATACTGGGTTCACGATACGATTCTCTCACGATTTATTTTACAAAATGGGACTGTCGACAAATGATGATTGAAAAATATTGTACTATTTTCTTGAATGAAATAAATAAAGGAATAATACAAATGAAGAAGAAGCCTATTAATTTAAATTCTAGTTCTATTGTAAACAATGCAAAACCACATTATAGTTCTTTTTCTTTTTAAAAGTGCAACTGAAAATGTATTTTGTGCCTTAACAATTGGACTTTAAAAAAAAAAAAACAGTCTGCACTGTATTTACGTTAGGTATTTGTTTGGACCAGCAGAGGGCACTGGTAACCCAGTGTTCGGTTGGCATGCAGTTATTCTAGCAGTGAAGAAGAGATGCTATGCGCTAGCAGACAGAGCTAACAGAAAAACGTGACTTTTACAGATATTCCCGTAATATTAGATATTCTTTAAAGGGGTAAGGAATCATTTACGAACATGTTTAAGAGTAGAAGGCGGCCAGAAAGAAAGTAGTAGCAGATTCCACCCTCCGCCTACACTTTTGGACGAGAAAGATAAATATATAGCATTGATGTGGACACTGATACCTATGAATCAATTTTTAACTGCCTTACGATTAATCGTTACATCCCTATTTTGACCAGTATCCTAAATACATAGTATTTCCCTGCATCATGTGAAAATAAGTTCTATGTTGTTTTGTTAACACTTTACTTGAAGTTTTATTAGTAAGTAAGTCATGTTTATTTATAAAGCACCTTTCACAGACAGAGGTCACAAAGTTCTATACATATCAACTCATTCACACTCACATTCACACACCAATTGGACAGAACTGCCATGCAAGGCGCTTGTCAACCACTGGGAGCAACTTGGGATTCAGTGTCTTGCCCAAGGACATTTCAACACATAGACCGGGATCGAACCACCAACCCCTTGACCATAGTTATTGCCCTTTGTCCGTTCTTTATTTTACTCTGTTTGAGGTATCTTCAAAGGGGACAGCTTTTCTCAGAAACCGTTTAAAATAGGATAACTAAATTTGGTGTGTGGCTTCAGGTTATCAATATCTTGATGGAGTTTGAAAATGACAAGTGCACAATTATTTTTTTCCGGTGTTATTGCCCTTTTTTCATTTTTTTTTTTTACTCTGTTCAAGGTATTTTCAAAGGGGACAGCTTTTCTTAGAAACCGTTTAAGATAGGATAACCAAATTCGGTGTGCGGCTTCAAGGTATCAATACCTTGCTGGAGTTCGAAAAAGAGAAGTGCACAAAAATGTTTTCCGGAGTTAATGCCCTTGTGCCATTTTTTTTACTCTGTGTGTGTTTAATATGTTCAAAATATCAGAATCAGAATCAACTTTATTGACGAAGTCATGTATTGAATACACACGAGGAATTTGTCTTGGTGAAATATTGTCTTAAATCAATCAAATTCCCTTGTATAGAATCAAATCGAAATCGAATTGTAGCAGATTTTGTAATATTGACAAATATTGTACCATTTTCAAAAGATTCAATATTGTATCATTTCATCATGAAACTGGTGACCTCCACCTTGGGCTGCACAATTATGGCCATAATGATAATCACGATTATTTTTGATCAATATTGTAATCACGATTATAATCACATTTATTTATCATGTTTAGAGAAAAAAAAATCTGTTTTTATTACACTACTTTTAAACAAACACAATACAGTTTACAATGCAAAATGAATTATGCTAAAAAAATATATATATATATATATAACAAATAAATACATTATTACGGAATGCAGAGCCCATATTTTAAATGTAAATATTGCCGACAATCAGATTAATTTAATCATGGCAAACAAAACCGTGATTCTGATAAATATTTGAATAATTGTGCAGCTCTACTTCCTTACACCCCTAGTTTTTTTTTTTTTTTTTCAAAATAACATTCTTTTGTCTGAGAGCAGTGTGTGCCGGGCTATTTTGGATTCTGAATCCATGTGCTGTTGTTTGACAGCTAAAGACAAGGGAGAGAAGAAACTGTTTGGCTACTCCTTTGTTCCGCTGATGCAGGAAGATGGCAGGACTCTGCCAGATGGCACCCATGAGCTCATTATCCATAAGGTAAGACCTACATGCACAGGACGCCTCATGGAAATGGACGGAATACATCTTAGGCGTTTGTTTTGGCACATGTGCAGTAGCTCAACACGGGGACTCCTCTTTGTGTTTAAATATCCAGAACGTTTAAACTGAGTGTTTTTCAGGGTTCAGACTGAAAGAAAACTTTTTATTTAAAAAAATCATTTTTTTAAAATGGTAGAAAATTACAGTTCGGATTCTCGTAACACCGTTTGTTTTGCCCAGGTGCTGCAACCCTGACTTTTAATGGGATCACACATTGTGAATTATAACATGACTCATTCCCTTTGAGCTCAAAAACACAGTCATCATCTGATCCGACTGGTGCCTCGGTCAATAATTACATCATTCTATTACGGGGCCGCTGAGTAATGTCCACTTTGGACTTACACCGAAACGCTAAATACAACTATGACTAGTGCTGTGTTTTTGTTTTTGTGTGTGTATTTGCAAGTTTCCATCAGTATTAGCTACTGTATATCATATCTGCCAGGGCTATACATTGTGGCAGACAGACAAAGGAAATGCACAAAATTACTCCAATACCACACAAAACAAACGGACAAAAAAACAACAGGAATGTACACAAAAACAACAAAAATGCGTCCAAAAACAAACAGAATGACATAAAATTTCCCATAAGAACATCAGAAAACACACAAAAATAACTACAAAAACAGACAAAGTGACAACAAATAACTACAAAACTTACTCCAAAAATTAAAAAAAACTTTTGTTATTTTCTGTTACTGCTCACATTAGTCATTTTTTCTAAATGCTGACATGAATGTTAATAATGCAAATGCACAAAATGACTCTAATACCACACAAAACAACAGACAAAGAAGGACATGAAAAATACCCAAAAACTGACTCCAAAAGCACACCAAATGACACAAAAATGCATGAGTGGAAAAAATACCCCAAAATGAGTCCAAAAACAAACAAAATGACATCAAATTACCCATAAGGACATCAGAAAACACACGAAAAAGACTCCAATACACAAAAGTACAAGACAAATACCCAAAATTGACTCGAAAAGTATTGAAAGTACACCAAATGACAGAAAGAAAAAAAAAGGACACAAGAAAACACATAAGTCCAAAAACACTAAATGAGAGAATATATACAAAATGACTCCAAAAATAAATTATTTTCTGTATTATTGTTCACATTAGTCATTTTTTCAAAATGCTGAATCCAATATCACACAATACTGTATAACAGAAAAATACACAAAAGAACAACAAAACACAAAAGGACAAGAAAAAATACCCCAAACTGACTCAAAAAGCTCACCAAATGACAGAGAAATACAAGAAGAGAGAAATGACCCCAAAAGGAGTTCAAAAATGCAAAATTACCCATAAGGATACAAGAAAACGCACTAAAATAACTACAAAAACACACAAAATGAAAAAATACACAAAACGACAGAAAAAAACACAAAATGAGAGAATGTGCCGTACACATATGACTCCAAAGATAAACAAACCCTTTGTTTTTTTCTGTATAATTGCTCACATTTATCAAATTTTGTAAATGCTGACATGAATGTTAATAATGTGGCCCTCAGATCAGACAATCACATTTGGGGCCCCCACTGTGGCAGAGATTGTCCATTTCTGATTTAGGGCATTTGCAGCCTTCAGCCGCAGTGAAAGAAAGCTTTTTTTTTTTTTTTTTAATGTAGTCATTTTATACCAACTTTTTTTTGTCATAAATGTGTTTTTTAAAGATTAGTTTGGCTGTCACTTTGCAAAACGTGGTGTTGTGTCCTCCTTATCCGTGTGTACAGCCAGGTTTGGAGTTTCTCAGCCATGGTTTCCACTGCTGAAGAAGCAAAGGCCTGTTCTGGGGCCAGATGGATGCGTCTGAAAAGCTCAATGAAGTCTGCTTGGCCTCATTTCTCCTCAGATCTAAAATAGGCACAGAGGAATGGGTCCAAACCATGTGGTAGCTGTTGGAGCCCTGCAGTCCTCAGCTGTGCATTAATGCTGCTCATGAAAACCCAAACACAATCAAATACACTCGTGCTAATAGAACAGGCTTAGCATGTGTGCTACACAGGCGTTCTTCAACTTTTTGTTGGCTGGAGGAATCGTTGTTGGTTTGCATTTCTTAATTAAAAGATAATTAGCAGGAGCTGCACAGGATTAAAGCCCTGATCAAAATAACCAATGCAAGCAGTGGAAACTGGAAGATTAAATGAGGAAATCGATGACTTTTGTTTCCCCAGTTAGAATGGAAGTGGTTTATATTGTGTATTAGGCCGTTATCCTCTTATTATTTAAAATACCTTTATTTATTTATTTTATTATTAAGGTTTGCACGCCCAATTTATAGCCTACGTCAGGGCTGTCAAACTCATTTTAGTTCAGGGACCAAATGCAAAGCAGTTTATCTTCAGTGGGCTGCAGATTTTAGTCTGGGAATTGTGTCATTTAATCTAAATTGTGCTCTAGTTTGTACTTCCATGTATAAATAAATTATAAAATAGTATGCCAGATATATGAACGATAGTCCCTGCAGGATCTTCACTTTCAATTTATTGGATTTTGTGACCAATTTTTTTAATGAAATTTGGGGAAATTTTATTGAATAATTTGAGAGAAATTGCAGAATTTTGGAAAAAATTAGCGTTCTTTTAATAATTTCAGATTGAAAATTACTTGAAATGTGAGCCCTGCTAATATTGGGGAGTTTCAATTAATGTGTGTATTAATTTGGGGATTTCTACAACTGATTTAGTTGGTAATTGACACAACGATTCATGGCTTTGCTTGTAGCTGAATTGGATGCTCTAAAGCAGGGGTTCTTAACGGGTCTCACCCTGGGACCCACGTTTTGCCACTGTCAATAATAGCAACCTACTTTTTTTGGGATTCAACCCAGCAAATTTGGTTTTTCAAAAATAGCTGTTGAAAACACACATATATATTCTTTTTTAAAACATAAATCTCAATATTTTCCTGTCCAACATGCATTGCACAACATGCCTGTCAAAATAAATGACAAGTTCAACATGAGAGACATGAAGTATTTATTTATTTTTGACTAGCTGTCCGCTACACACTCAGTACAGGTCCGCGACCCGTTTTTGGGTCCCGACCCACCAGTTGAGAATTACTGCTCTAAAGGGGACGGATTTGGCCCCCTGGCTTTGAATTTGACACGTGTGGCCTACGTGCTACCAGTGGTCCCCAGACCCTACATTGCAGGTGCAGCATGTTGAGGTACAGCAGTGATTCTTAAACTTTTTCAGTTGTGCCCCTCCCCCTCTTTGAAGAATCAAATAATTTATAGTATAAGGGGGAAAAAAATCTTCAAAACTCATTCAAAAAATAACAAATTAAAATGTGGCGTTACATGTTTTAGAATAGTAATAATAAAGTATCAAATAATGCAACAAAAATAACCCCAAAAACCCAAAACAACATAAAAAACAAACAAAAATTGCTCCAAAAAATGTATCAAATGACAGAAAGATACATAACGTTAACCAAAAAACACAAAATGATGCAGTATCAAATAATATCCTATTCATGTTCCCAGGTTTTAAATCATCCTGGATAAATGTTGAGCCTTGAAACTGTAATTTCATATGTTGATGTGCTCGTATCTAACCTCTCCTTTCCTCTCCCTCTCAGTGTGAGGAGAACTCCAACTTGGCCGACTGCTCGCGTTACCTGAAGCTCCCGTTCTCCAAGGCAAACCTTCCATCCAACAACCAGACGCTGAAAGGCACAAAGGAGTCGTTTTGGATCACCAGCTTCCTCTGCTCCACCAAGCTGACACAAAACGGTAAAACTTGTGTTTTATTTGCTTCTCTACACACAGCTTCACTATCTGGTCTGAAGGAAACAGAATGGAGAAGAAAGATTTGGACGTGACACATTAAAAATGGTTTATAAATGGAAACTGCCATGTGCTTTGCGAGTCGTGTGGTGCACGTTGTGTAAGTGAGAATCCAACAAACTTGTGAACATGCAGAGGGTGAAAGGAAAAGCTTCCGATCCCAGTTCACACGTGAGCTGCTAAATCTTTGTGTTCAGAAGTCTATGTGCTGAGACTTTACACCTGTGATTCTTTCTGATAACGCTAACTATGAATAGGTGTTAATTTTCCTGATGGGAACATCATGGCCCTCATTTATAACCGTTCGTATGTTCAGTTCTGAATTATAGGTAATATTGGCTGAAGGCATAATAATCATAATAATTTAGTCATTTTTAAGGCTTTTGATTGTTCCCTTTTTTTTTTTTTTTTTTTGTTTAAAATTTTGATTGGGAACGGATAGTACAAATAGTTAAACAATAACAAAGTAAATAAGCAAACACAAAGTTAACAACATTGTTCCAGTTCTTCAATGGTTGAAGGATACGTTGGTGCATCCACATCTTAAAACTAGTTACAGTGTTGATATAAACCTTTTCCATGGTCTCCAAAACTTTTCAATTTTTTCATGTTCCAATCTTGCAGCATAAGTCAGTTTTTCCATTGTGTATACACTGCTGGTCAAAAGTTTTAGAACACCCTAATTTTCCAGTTATTTATTGCAATTCAAGTCGTGCAAGTCCAATGAATATCTTGAAATGTACAAAGGTAAGTACTGATCAGCCAGAGGTTAAAAAAAGAGATTTGTTCACCCAAAACTGAAAAATATTGTACATTTCAGAATTATAGGTGTTCCAACTTTTCTTGGTTACCCACAACCCCCTAAGTCTGCATAAAAGCAGTGTTGGAACACACTGTGGTACCGGACCCTCATGAGCATCAGGTGAACAGTACTATTCATGGATTCCATCATTTCTTTTTCACTCAAATTACTTATTTGTTCTATTTCAGAGTGCAATGTCACAATAAACTGAATCATTTTGACTAAAAAACTGGAAAAAGTGTGGTGTTCTAAAACTTTTGACCGGTAGTGTATATCTTGATCAACACAGATCCAGTCATCAATAGTGGGAATGTTGTCACAAAGCCATTTTCTCGTATCTATTTCTCTGCAGCCGCCACTAGAACATTACACAGATATTTATTCACATTTCCTATCATCTGAACTGATCTCTTCCCGAAATATAAAGTCAAAAAGTACTGTTCCTGAGCTGGATCCAGAAGGGAGTCATTTTTGGACAAGCCCAGAAAATGTGATGGTGCCCAGCCCTTTCTGAGTCACACTTCCTCTAACAGGAGGTGCCTCTCGCTGAAGAGACCCCTTGTGAGGGTACCTTAAAAAACGTACACTGTTCTTCCACGCAAATTCCATTGTTCACTTCTTTTAATGTGATATTTATTGCTTGAAGCGTGTGCACAAAGGCCAATGTAAACGTCATATCTGTGTGTCTCTCTGGGATCTCTGTTGTGAAGTTGTTCGCAGCGCACACAGGGGGGCAGACGTCACCTGCTCAGTAGCTGATCCTCTTGGACAGAGCGTTTAAATTAGCTCCCAAGTCCAATTTTCACACGTTCAGAAAGCACATTTTTGTTTTGCGCTAAATCAGATGTGAGGATGCCGATTTTCATTTCTGAAAAGTTTCTTTTCTTGTTTGATCTCAGTGGGCGGGGCCTCTGAAACTGGAGGGCGTAACAAGTTAATGACTATCGAACTCAGCCACTGGATTTATTAACACCCGATCATTTTTACGCTGGGATTGGTCTGATACGAATGTTTCATGAATCACACGTTGTTCCTGTTGTACGACACAATGTGCACTCAGATTTCTACACGTTTTCACCCAAATGTTGATAAATGAGGGCCCTTGTACGTACAGTAATATGAATCCACATGCAAAGTTGCAAAAACAGTGGCACTTCAGGTAGAATAAAGTTGAAAGAGACAGCCGACAGACTTTTCCTGTGGACGCTCATGTTTTATTCATGCTTCCGTCTTTGCTCCAGGATAGTGATTACTTACCTCCTTTATCCCACTGCACTTGAAGTTGTCATCATTTGTTTGGATTCAGTGAAGTTTTTCCAGCTGTAATTGAAGGATGTGATGATGCATATACTATTTCTCATAATCTGGCTTTGATTCATAAAAGGAGAGAAAAAAAAGAGGAAGGTGTGCAATTGTTGTCACTTATTGCTGCTTATTTACTCTTCCTGTTGTTTGTGTCTCTCCCACAGGTGATATGTTGGACCTGTTGAAGTGGCGAGCTCACCCTGAAAGAATCAACGACAGCCTCTCCAAGCTGAAGCAGATCGATGGCTCGGAGATTGTCAAAGTAGGACCGCGGAGGCATTTCCTGAAATCGAAAGCAATCAAACTGCAATCCTACAATGCTGACCTCTTTCCTGTTTTGGATTTAGTTCCTGCAGGACACGCTGGACACTCTCTTTGGCATACTCGACGAAAGCTCACAGAGATACGGTCTCAAGGTGTTTGATTCACTGGTAAGTACATGTTTTAAATGTTTGAATGTGTTTGTCAGGGGGCAGCTGTAAGGTGTTCAACATTGAGACAGAAAACAAACAGCTGGAGACTGATCCAAAGGTGTAACGCCTCACAGCACTGAGCCAATTTCAGCCCCCGTCATGCTGCACTGAACTGATGGAGCACATTCAGAAATCCATCTCGCGTACTTTTTCTCCTCGTCATCACACGGACACATCTCTCTCTCATTGTCCTTCCACCATAGACACGATCACACTCTCTGAACTCCTCCCTGCTAGGTTATCAATGATGAAACGGCCGAATGAGCAAAGTCACTCAAAATGGATTTTTGTTACTTTTTTTGGATTAAAAGTTGGAAGAGAGGATCAAAGTTCTTTGGGCACAGACAAACTCAGTTACCCGTGTAACAACAGGGAAATGCAAGAATTTTCTCATTTTGTGTACTATAGATTCTATACCTGTAATTGTACAGAGAACAAGAAAACGTTGATATATTAAGTTAAGGTTTTGTTTATTCAGACAGTGTTTTGACTGTCAACTGCCAGTCTTCGTCAGAGGAGCTCTGCTGATTACCTTTGATGTTTCCTTTGAAGTTTCACTTGTCTTCCATGTAATTTATTAATAAACAAAACCTGAACATACTATTCAAAAGGAAAACACAATTAATCTTGCTGGAACTAATGAAAAGAAATATCCTGTTTGCCAAATATTCACAGTTGTCTAGATCAGTGATCCTGACCATGGTGCCATGATCATTCACACTTTAAAGGCTTGGAAGACATTTCTATCCACATCAATAATGAAACAGTAGGTCCAAATGTAAGAACAAAAAATTGCAATGATATGCGCAATGCAGATGTGATCTCAATGAAAGTCGTGGATGAATTGAGTGACCAACCCGACGTATCCAAGTCAAATTTCATAAAATTCAGTCGATTACGTAACCGAGAAATTATTTTTTGAAATTTTGCCATTGCTAAGAAAGAGTCATTTTTTGATTTTTGAAACTGATCCAGAATCAGTATACTGTATTGCTTTTCACTCCAAAATGTACACCTGACATGTTCCATTGAAATTCACATCTTGTCTTTTTGATTTTAAGACCCTGAGTAAAATATAACGCCACAAAAACATTTCTCAGTCCATTTAAAGGATCGCAGAAAAATACAAAAACAAAACAAAATACCCAATGTGCGTTAAAAGCTTGGTTTACAGCATAACAGCCAAAATATTGCACTTTATTTTTCTTTTTAAACCAAGTATTTGCAATATCTGTAAAATGATCAACCTTGCAGTCCTAATCAGATAACTTGCTGAAATAAAAATAACATCAATGAAATACTGAAACAAGCACACAAAGGACATATAAGTGTCCTAATCTCTGGAATAATATTTTACCTTATGGTTCTTTAGGAAAATGAGGAAAAATGCTTTATTTGTGTGCATAAAATTATGCTCAGATGCCTTAGTTTTAAACATAGAATTAACAAAATGCTGGCCCAAGCATAAGTTAATCAACAATTTGATATTTTCCAGTTATGTTATACATGAAACAGGAATATAACACACTTTTTTTCAAATATTGTCCAGGTCTACATCATCAATCTCCTCCAGGACAGCAAATTCCAGCATTTCAAGCCTGTCATGGACACCTACATTGAGAGCCACTTTGCGGGGGCTCTGTCTTACAGGTACGCTGTTTCTCCATTTATTTATTTATTTATTTGTTTTGTACAATGAAGCAGCTCGAGGCTGCAGCTGTGGTATAAAATCTCACTTCCTCAGCTTCAACAGCGCATTGTATTTTAATAACAGCTTACTGGAGAAAGGCAGGATGAAGGGTTTGACTGGGATGCAGCTGTGTGTGTTTGTGATACATCTACCAGTGACTGAAAAGCTCATGGTGCCTCCTGGTGGTTGAACAGTGAAGTACATACTGTTAGGGTCCGCCTTTTTATTTTACTATTCCCTCTTGAACATGAATGTACTTTAACACAGGAGGTGTTTTTCTCACTGTTGCTTAGCAAGGTGTTGGTTTTACATACTTGCACATGTCAGTTTACATGTCAAAGTAATTTTAGTTTGTCTGTAAATTCAGCAGATCTGCAGGAAATTACCATCTCCCTTTTTTGGGTAGAAAAAACATGTTTTTTTCTTCTTGTCCTTGTTAGTGTAATAGTGAGGATAATAGTGAAGATGCAGGAGCCATCTTCACTATTATCAGTTTTTTTTCATCCATGTTTCAACTACTTCAGCGTTTGATTAAGATATCTAAATGTGTCCAAAATTCAGCCCAGTAGTGGGTGCTTGTACTTTTGTGATTTGTAACTTTTATCAAATTGTTTTTGTTCAAAAAAAATGTCCCCATTTGTTTTGATTGGGAATTTCAGCATTTTAAGATTTAACGGCTTCAACTTTGATCTTCAGCCATTCTTCAATGGATGCTAAGCTAATGCTATTGCTGGGTTAATGCTAGCCTAAAACCTTGTTGCACCCTCACCGTCCCTTGTGTCGGTGCACACACAGGATGACTGCAATAATCTTTTGAAATTCTTTGTAAACAAAGTACAAGACATCAGGGCCAGTATCACTCCTCCTGTGGTCAGCTTGTGCACTACAGTAGCCCCTGTGTGCTCATGATCTTCCTTCACTCCTGTCAGCCTACAGGATGTTCAGGATTTAGTAGGAAAAATGAAACCCTCACCGAGCCCTGTGGACATTGTTCCCACCCCACTCCTCTTAAACGTTTTTGATGTTGTCGGCCCTTGGGTGGTAAAACTGATCAATCTCACACTTCTGGCTCGGTTCCCAAATTTTTTAAACATACTGTAATAAATCCCATTCTTAAAAAGCCTAATCTGGATCCCGGGGAGTCTATAAACTAGCGGCCCATATCTAAGCTTCCGTTCATTTCAAAAAATCATGGAAAAAGTGGTAGCTAGCTAAGCAGCTGACCTCATTCATGGAACAACATGATTTTTATGATAAATATCAATCTGGCTTTAGGCCAATCCACTCCACTGAAACTGCTCTTCTGAAAGTCTCTCGTGACGTGATGATGGCCGCTGACTCAGGTCGTTACACAGTTTTGGTTTTACTTGATCTGACAGCTGCCTTTGACACTGTAGATCACAGTATACTAGTTGATCGACTCAAATCTGAGATGGGGTTTTCTGGTGCTGTTCTCCAGGGGTTTACCTATTATATAAATGGAAGAACTTTTAATGTTGCTTTTAACGATGTAATGTCTAATGTGTTTGACCTGTCATGTGGAGTAGTTCTAGGGCTTGTTTTGCTTTTATTGAACCTGATGCCTCTTGGTCGTTTGATCCGTGGTTTAAAAATGATTAAAAATCATTTCTATATAGATGATATTCAGCTGTACTGCTCTTTCAATGATTCTGAGTTTCACTTCTTATCTGAATTCCTGGAATGTGTATCTGCTATCAAAAACTGGTTGACATCAAATTATCTGCAGATAAATTCTGGCAAAACAGAAACTCTGATCATCGCTTCGGAAAAAAAGATCCCTTTGATAAAGAACTCCCTTGGTGCTCTGGGCGTATCTGTGAAAAACAGTCTCAGAAACCTTGGGGTTGTTTTTGATAAATCAATGTCTTTGGAGGGTCACTGTCATCAACTGACTAAAAACTGTTTTTATCATCTGAGAAATATCTCCAAAGTGAGGAATTTGCTGTTCAAATCAGATCTCGAAATGATCATACGCACGTTCAACTCGTCAGTCATTGATTACAATGACGCTGGCCAGCATCTGCATCCTCACTTTTATTTTCTTCAGGAAATACAAATATTCTAGTTTATAAATGTTGTCAAAGTTAACAGTACGTATAGTGCAATCTTTTTTGTGACCGCTATGCACGTTTTATTCTTGCAATAAATAAAATATAACTTTATTATATCATTTAGTTGTAACCACCAGCTCCCCTAAGAAAGTGTCAGCTAAATGTTATTATTGATAAAGGGGAAAATATCAAAAGAGAGGTCAGAGTTATATCCTAGTGGGGGGGGTCAAGGGAGGGGGAGTTAGGGGGAGACATCAAAAACATTTTTCCTTTCTAAAAGAATCCTTAACAGTTTTAAATGCCTTATCATTTATTTAGTTTGCAGCTGTTATTCTGCTATGTTAAAGTAATAAATCCTGAAAAACTGTGTGAACAGAGTAGCATCTCATAACGCAACATTGCCTCATCTAGTGAGCGCATAAAGAGGAGTGGGTTAGTGGTGATGCTTTATTTTGTGTGTGTGTGTGTGTGTGTGTGTTCTCTAGGGACATGATCAAAGTGGTTGAAGTGGTACGTTGGACCGTATCGTTGATGCAGAGCATCAGGATCACATCCAGCAAGTGCTCAAGGTGAGGCATCTACACAGATGTTTTTCTGCACCCGTTTATTTTTTCACCACAACACAATTATCTTATTACCCCCGTATATGCACACAAACATACACCCATCCTCCCGAAAAAACATGTGCCGCCCCTTCTGCCTCCCCCCCCCCTCCCTCCATCAGCAGTGACTACATCATGTCTTCTTTCCCTCCTCTGTCTATTGCGCTGCATGTCATTTTAATCAAGGGTTGCACTGCCTCTGGCGTTGGAAATCTACATCCCATTATTCTAATGACTGATGCAGATGCACACTATTTCAGTGTGGCACACTAATGTATCATTCACAGAATATATTCTGCACCAGAATAAAATGTGAATACTGCATGATGTAAAATAACAAACTTTGGCCCAATGTTTATTTGGGGAAAGTTTTGCAACACTTGTTTATGTGGGAAAGAAATGCTGAGATTTGTTGTGAAATATTATTT
Source organism: Gouania willdenowi (assembly GCF_900634775.1). NCBI lineage: Eukaryota > Metazoa > Chordata > Actinopteri > Blenniiformes > Gobiesocidae > Gouania > Gouania willdenowi. The sequence goes on from NC_041049.1 coordinate 16,067,915, forward strand.
TGACACAAGAAACTCCTCATTTACAGTTTGATGGATTACTTTCAGTAAATTAAAAGAAGGCTTTTGTGTTAAAAAATTAAAAAATAATGTGTTAAATAATAAAAATAATCCTATAGAGAGGTGTTTTTCAACCTTGCGGTCTCCTAAAATGTCTAGTAATTGATAAAACACGTTACTGATTATTTGTTTTAAATAGTTCTTTTCAAAATCAAAACACAATGCACAATCTTAAAATACTGTATTTTATGTTCACGTTCTCAAATATAAATCTAAAATATACAATATAATATAATAAATGAAAGAATATAATATAACGTAATATACATTTGGTTTTTTAAATCACTGATATTGGCTAATGTGTGTTTGTAACACATTGTAATAATAATAATATTAAAAAATTAGTACGTTTTATTTAAACGCATTTTTTTAAAAACTCAAAGACACTTTAAGGGTTAAAATAACACCAAATACAGTGATGAAAACGAAGAAATATAAATCAGAAAAAGGAAGAACATCTAAAAAAAAGAAGAAAAAAAAAATGAAATTAAACAAGTATAACAAACATGATCAAAAACGAATTCTAGAACAAAGAAAAAGTCTTTGGGATCGCCAGAATTTTGTGATTTTAAAATGGGGTCACAATCCAAAAAAAGGTTTGGAAAAATTCCAATTGTATTCCTTTTAATCACCCAACAAATGACAACGCTGTTGTTTTTTTCACCCAGGCCAGTGAATACATCTTTAAGTACATCATTCAGTCTCGCCGCCTCTTCTCTCTGGCCACGGGGGGCCAGAACGAGGACGAGTTCAGGGTCTGCATCCACGAGCTCTTCATGTCCATCAGATTCTTCCTCTCACAGGAAAATAAAGGCATCAGCCCCGTAGCACAAACACAGGTGAGTGCACGTGGAGGAACGCTCATCCTAAAGCCTGTAACTGCCTTATATTACAAGTGTGTGTGTGTGTGTGACCTCACGGAGGGGCTCGTGTTAATGCGGCTGTGGTCTTGGGAGAAATTGGGTGTAATTGCATTTCATGCAGCCGGAGGGTTTGCGTGTGTGGCAGATTTTCCCTTATTCAGGTGGGAGGCTCGCACAGCGGGGCTGCTGCGTTTCATCGCTTTCAGAGCAAACAAGCTAAATACCAAAGCTAATCCTGTCACGCTGTTAAAGCAGATGTGTGTGTGTGTGTTGTTGTGTGTGCACACCTGTTGGAACATGTCAACATCTTTCACCTGGTTTTACTTTTTTTTTTCATCACTTTGGAAATGAATGAACATGTTGTTATCCCTGATCATGTGTTTGACTCCAACATTAGGAGTTATTTTTCATATTTGGTGTTGAACTTCATCCTTCTGCTGAATTATTCTGACCTGCGTTCATCTCTTTTTTCAACACAACGATGGCTGTGGGAGGATATTGTTCATGCTAATGCTATTCTAAGTTTATCGGTGTCAAATCAGGTAAAGGTGAGGGTGAACACAAGATAGAAAAACATAACGGAAAAAAAAACCAAGCGATAAACAGACGAGGAGAGTTTGAGTTGTTTTCCTTTGCAGATCAAAGAAAATAAAAAGTAAAAAAAGGATACAAGTGATTACCAATCAATCCAACCAGACCATCAAATTAAAGCTGCTTACTAGGGTTGTGACGAGATCTAGTGCCATGAGATTTTGTGAGTTTAAACTTGACAAGATTTCTCGTTGCGTTAAAAATCTCTCGCAACTTTTTTTTTTTTTTTTTTTTTTTTTTGAGAGCTTTCCAAACTTCTATTTGTAGCCTGTGGGGGCAGTAATGCCTACCAGAACCTAAAGCAGGAGAAGGAAAAGAAGAAGAAGAAGAAGAAGAGGAGGAGGAGGAGGAGGAGGAGGAGGAGGAGGAGGAGGAGGAGGACATTTTAGTTCTAGTTTCACTTTGTGGAAGAAGAAGTTTATTTACAGTTGAAAGAACATGGCTGTGTAGCTGTTGCAACATGTCATTAATGACACACTTATTCAGGCTCTGTTTGCACTATTTGGACTCTGTATTAACAAAGTAGAACTTTGATTTGGTTTTGCACATAATATTGTTTGCACTTAAAAGAATAAATATATAATTTTGTTTATTTATTTATTTTTAACTTTTATAAATTTTAGTATTAGTTTCAATTTAAGGAAGAATAAGTTTAATAAAAGCTCATGCTTACATCATGCCATGTGAAGTTTGTAATAAAACATTTCAAAATGCATGTGCAAGTTAAATAAAAGTCTGTTGATCCAGTCACACATTTTGTCATTGTAGTTTTCCTTAAAAATCTCGTCTCGTCTCGACGTCCTTTACTGCTAAACAGTAAAACATAAGATTGTGTATGATTGGTCTGGGGAACACAGGTTTAGTTTTAGGTGCGTAATAAACGCCTCGCCCAGCATCCAGCTCTGTCCAGGTTGGACTATTTATATAAATATATATTCTCTTCACGTTTTGATTCATGTTTAAATGCATTCACTAAAATAATTTTTATTTCCAACCTGCTCAGTGGAGCTTTTTGGATTCTGTCTCACCAGTGAATGAATGCTTTCCCTCTCCCTTCAGGCCGTTTTTCTACGAACATTTCCAGCCATTTACAGCGAGCTCTTGAAGATTTTCACGGTTCGGGAAGTGGCCGGATACATCCGTGAAACTCTGAGCAGCCTGCCCACCACCGGCCAGGCCGACTGCCCCCTGGAGACTGTCAAACTGCAGTGCATCGCAAAACAGTGGAAAACCAGCTTTACATTAACCCAGGTAAACACACACACACACACACACACACACACACACTGGTTTTGGGTCTTAACCCCCTTTTGATATCACACATTTCTGGCGACTTAAGAGACTTTTAAAAAAAAAAAAAAAAAATCTTTTTTGATCACGTTTGTGATATAGTGTTATGAAATATTTTTATACTGTATTTTTTTTTTTTTTTACTAGATTTTTTTTGAGGAAGTGAAAGTATATACAGTTGTTTGAGAAAGAATAATTACAAAACTTACAAAAACATTAGTTTTTTATTATTATTTCATTAACTAAACTTAAGTAGAATTATATTTGAAGAAGTGAAAGTATAGAATACAGTCATTTGACATTGTATGATGGTGTTTTAATTTGAAACAGAATAAGAATTTAAAAAATGACAAAAATTTAATTTATTTTTTATCATTATTTAATGACTATTTCATTTTTATAATGTATTTTATTTAAATAGATTATATTTGAGTGAAAGTATAGAATACAATGATTTGAGATTGTGTGATGGTGTTTTTAATTTAAAAAAATAATAATAATTAAAAAAATACAATTTTTTTTATCATTTTTTAATAAACTATTCAATTATTTTAATGTTTATACTGTATTTTTTCACACTAGATTTATATTTGAGGAAGTGAAAGTATAGAATACAGTTGTTTGAGATTGTGTGTGGTGTTTTAATTTGAAAAAGAATAATAATCTTAAAAAATTACAAAAATCTATTTTAAAATTGTATTATTATTTAATGACTATTTAATTATTATACTGTATTTTCTTTAACTGGATTTTTATTTGAGGAAGTGAAAATATAGAATACTGTTTGTTTGAGATTGCTTGTGGTGTTTTAATTTGAAAAAGAATAATAATCGAAACAGAACATTTTCTAATTATTTTTCCAGATATTTCAGGCGACCCCAAGGTTGAAAACACTGGCCTAGACACTAACTGCCTATACGTTACAAATATATGCAGCAATTGCACACAAATAATACAATTTTAAATGAGAAACTTAGCAAATTGTAGCCTTTAGCAAGTTTACGAGAATCCTAATAAATTGTTCCCATTAATATCTCAAATTACCGTAACAATGTTTTATTACCCGCGCGCACCCACAGGCTACACGTAGCAAGAACAACATTACTTATGCTAATCATATATACTAGAATTACATTAGACGCAGTTACATTTTTTTTGAAAGAGAAACAGTGGGAGCGTGGAAGCAAACACCATTCTTTCTTCATGTACAGGTTATTTACGTACGCCGTAGTCTTTTTTTTTTTTTTTTTTTTTACTGCTTCAAGGATTTGAATTGTGTGTTGCAGAATCCCGGTGCATCCTGTTGCCGGTTGTTCTCCGAATCCTCCAGGTCCACATGCAGGAGCAGAGAGACCTGGTCATGTGTGCCCGAATCCTCACCAGCATGCTAACGCTAATCAGGAAGGAGGAAAACAACTCTACTGTGAGTTTGACATTAAGATGCAAATTGTTATTTGATTAGATATATTATACTGTATATGATATATCTGTATTGTTAGGTAATCTGCATCGCTGAGGTCAGACATGAACAACTGGTGGCCTGCAGGCCACATGAAACACAGACACAAAATGAGTCCAACATGCACAAAAAGAGTTCAAAAACACACTAAATGAGTGAAAAAATGCACAAATGAGTTAAAAAAAAAAAACTCAATCAGTGCAAAAACACACTAAATGAGTTGAAAAACGCACAAATTGAGTTAAAAAATACAGTAAATCAGTGCAAAAACACACTAAATGAGTTCAAAAACAAACTAAATGAGTCCAAAAATGCACAAAATTAGTCTAAAAATGCTCTAAATGAGTTTAAAAACACAGTAAATGAGCCCAAAAATGCATAAAATGAGTTCAAAAACACAAATCGTGGCAAAAAACACACAAAATGAGTCAAAAAATGCACAAAATGTCAAGAAAATACAGGCTTACTTTTGCACATTTAGGGTTTTTGCTACTTGCATTAATTTTAGAGGTTTACACATACAGCACACCATATACTGTACACACGTTATTTATAATAAATTCCTATTTCATTACTTCTCATATGTAGCAGAGCGTATACTATACATATTCCCAAGTATCCACATGTATAGGCTACAATTGAAAATCTGTACAATCCATTATTGTTTGAACTTAAAGCAACAAATCTAATACTTAATATTATACAAATACGGTAATGCATTCAAAGCTTTCTACTTCGTTTGTCTCTTTTGAGAGAGGTTGCTTTTGCATTATTGAAATTGTTGCCATAGTAACGTTCCCAGTAGTAATTGACCAAAAGAAAAAGTTTGAATCAATACTCAGTTTGGGTGAATTGCCTTTTTCCTTTTGATAGAGACGTGTAAAGTAGTTATTTCAGCTCCATGTGTAGTTTATGAGGCTTATGATGCCGTACAAACACAAACTACTAAAACCAATGTGAAAGAATTTCCAAGGAAGTCCAAACCCCAAACGTGAGCCAGCCCATAATAACAATAGCAGATTGCTTTGTTGTGTGTATATGGTCAATTAGTCGTAGTAATGGGACATTGGCAGCCGTGCACTTCAGTAATGAGAGCCATTCATTTAGCAGTGGGCAGTGTGGAAGCAGCGGCCAGGCACTTTTTAATTTGTGTGCATGCACGTGTGTGTGTTTGCACACACACACACACACACACACACACACACACACACACACACACACACACACAGAGACTGGCACCATATCTAAGAAGAAGTGACAGAAGTAGCAGCCAATGTGCCAGTGAGGATTTTTTCCTCATTATCACTCTGCCAAAGACCTATCTGTCTCGTCTGGGTCGAGAAGAACACACATCCCCTTCCCATACACCACACACACACCACACACACACACACACCACACTGGTTTAAAAGGCACTCTTTTTTATAAATTACTTTAATCTTTCTGTGTGCCTTTCTTTTTGTGTTGCACTGTCCTTTTCCCGTTGTCCAATATGAACTTTTATATGGACCTTTAATGTTCGCCTGGTTGGGGAACTTCTTATTAGTTTTCACAGCACTTTGAAACTGTGATGAAAATGAAATTACAAGGTTGTTCATGCACACTTTCCTAATGTCTGCAGTCATTTAGAGTTCAAGGATGTGCCGGCAAATGCAAGAAAGCTACTGAGACAGAACATTCATTTCTTATTTTAGCCTATCATTGAAATTCAATGAATGATGCATTCAGAGTAGTTCAGTAAAATACAAAAACGGGCTTAATACGAAGCTATTCTGCAAAGAAAATGAGTCATTCTAACCTAGAAAGGGGCAACATGTGGCCATTGCTATAGTTTTGTGCAGCCCCTAAAATTAACACACACAATAGTTCCTAAAACAGACCAACAAAACAAGAACAAAAACCCACTAAATAACTACAAAAACCCACTAAATAACATATACAAAATCACTAAATAACAACAAAAACCCAATAAATAGCTAAAAAAATCCACTAAATGACAACAAAAAATCACTAAATAACAATAAAAGCCTAAATAACTACATAACCAAATTAGACTTAAAACATAAAATAGTAACAAAAATAATCGATATGTTTCCCAAAACATTAAAACACATATACAAACAACAACAAAAACACACAAAACGCAAAAAAAAATGAAAATAATAACAAAAATCATCAATATGATACCCAAAACAACATTAAAACACACAAAACATACGGAAAAAAAAAAAAAAATCAACAACATATACATAATGACAACAAAAACAGACAAAAATCATTAGTTTTTTCGTGTATTAAAAATCAGATTGATCATTATTCTAAATGCTGACATGAATTGTAATGTTGTGGGCTTTAAATCACATTTCTGTGGCTCCTACTGTGATAAACGTTGCCCTAACCTGTGTTTGTGTGTTTGTGTTGTGCAGGAGCCTGTGGTTTCAGAGGAAGTGGAGCTAATTGTGCAAAGCCTGCTGGGAGTTTTATTGAGAACCATCCTGGAAATTAGCAACCGGCCCCAGCCTGCTGGACCTGCCATGAGACTCCAGTTCCAGGATGTGACAGTATGTGTTTCACACAACACCACATGTCCATCTGTGCATAACTGGGACTTGAACATGTACAAAAAGTAATTACAGATTTTGGATTTAGTTACTGCTGTGGTGAGACTTATTCCACTAAAACATTTACATTAATGAGAATCAGATTTACTATTTTGGAACAGTAATCACATCAGTGTGTGCGTGTGTGTGTGTGTTAGGGAGAGTTTGTGACCTGTTTGCTGGCGCTCCTGCGACAGATGAGTGACAGGCATTACCAGCAGCTGCTGCAGGCGTTCAACAGCAAAGATGACCTGCGGGTAAGATCATCACATCCATCCCATCGTCTCTGTCTGCGTGTGAGTTTTGGTGAAATGGAAAAAAAGAATCATGGACTGAAATTGGTCACTCTCAGCAAATACATAAGTACGTTAGTTTGCAGGTCATAGAACTGAAAAGGCAACTTTAGAACCAGGAAAAGTTAATAGAGGGTTGAATTCCACTGGCATCGTGTCATTGTGAAAGAAACTTTACCCGCACTGCCCATGTATGTTTGGATGTGTGGATTCATTTGGAATGGTCCTTAATGGAAGTTCTAGTGTTCAAGTTTTGCTTTTATTGTTCATATCGTGACTATAATGTGATTGTTGTTTATTTCAGCACCATGGACAGAGGCTGAAGCACCCTTGTATGATTTTTACTCCCACATGTTTAGGGTGACCATACATCCAGATTTACGTGGACATGTCCTCTTTTCACGACTTGTCCAGGCTGTCCGGGGATACTTTACAAATTATTGAAAATGTCCGGGTTTCCCAGGGACCCTGAATGCATCTAGGGGAACACTTTCATTTAAATGATCGTAACTCTGCAAACATTTTCTATATCTGAGAAATTCCACCAGTTTTTGAAAGCTAAGAAGTTGGTCTTTACAGCCAGCATCATGTCACTATGGTAATTTTAATCACATTTGACATAATCATTAAAGGTGCCACTTTGTTTTGATGAAATCGTCACACACAAGGAAAAGAGAATAGAGACTATGAAGTACAAGAGAAAAAGAGAGAGAGTGATTAAAAGAGACCAAATATTGGTGGATTTAATTGAAAAGAGTATTTATTGATATTTAATGATTATTTGCTGTTCTGTAAGCCTTCAGTTTTTTAGTTATTGTTTTAATTTCTTGGAGGAGATGTTTTTCAATGGTTCAATGATTGAGAGATTTTAAGAAGGTTTATATGAGATCTTTTAAGTAATTGAGGACCGTGTGTCTGTCCGTCCGAGTTAAAGGGGACAGCTTTTCTCAGAAACTTTTTAAGATACGATAACCAAATTGGGTGTGTGGCTTCAGGGTATCAATACCTTGATGGAGTTCGAAAATGAGAAGTGCACACTTATTTTTTCTTGAGTTATTGCCCTTGTTACGTTTTTTGGACTCTGTTCGAGGCATCTTCAAACGCGACAGCTTTTCTTAGAAACCGTTTAAGATACAATAACCAAATTTGGTGCTTCAGGGTATCAGTACCTTGATGGAGTTCGAAAATGAGAATGGGATGTTGATTATTGTCATTTTGTTTATCTACTATATTATATTTTGCGGATACAAGGTAGATTGCAGAAAATGTCGAGTACTGTGAGTATGTCAAGTTTGGCCCAAGTGTCCTTTTTAGTGGAAATCATAATGTGATTGTTGTATACGTCAGCACCATGGACAGAGGCTGATGCACCCTTGTGTGATTTTACTTCCACATGCTGCATGTGCAGTATTCAAAACTCATTTACAAGAAGAAACATACAGGCAATGATATTTATGATCAGTTCAAAGAAGTCCATCCAACCCTTCTGCTAATATCCCATTCTACACCCTTTTTAGCAAAGCCTAAAGCAAACTGAAAACAATGTTTACAACCTAGTCAATGTTTTACCGTTTACTTGAGAAGTTTTCATATAAACCCGCATAACATCATTTAAAAGTCCAGTCATTCATCAATATTAACAAATTGAACCCAAGTCCCCGCTAACACACCCAATGTGTGCGTTTCAGGACTTCCTTCTTCATATCTTCACTGTCTTCAGGATCCTAATACGGCCAGAAATGTTTCCCAAAGACTGGACTGTAATGCGACTGGTTACAAACAAGTAAGACACACACAGACTCACAATTAATTTCAAAACAATCAATATTCCATATTCAAGGTCTGCTGGTTATTATGTGTTGTTTTGAGTTAACATTCAAACACAAGGTGGATTGTTAACAGTGAAGCTTCTTCCTTCAAGGTGACTCAGTAATCCTCTGCACTTCTTGCTTTTCTCTTGTTCTTTCAGTGTCATCATCACAACTGTCCTCTATCTCTCTGATGCACTGAGGAAAAACTTTCTCAATGATAAGTTTGACTACAAGGTGAGTGTGGAGAAATGTATGAATTCATATAACATCAAAAAAATTTACATTTATTGTTTTATAATATTTATAGTATTTTCAATATAAATTTATTAAAATCTACATTTAAACTTTTGTTTGGTTTAGTAACTTAAACTTTTGTATTATTATCCCCCGCCACAAAGTGGATGGGGCATAAAAATCTGAGCGCCGTGCGTTTGTCTCAGAAACTGTTTAAGATGGGATAACCACATTTGGTGTGTGGCATCATGGTATCAATACCCTGATGAAGTTCGAAAATGAGAAGCGCACATTTCTTTTTTCTGGAGTTTTTTGCCCTTGTTTCGTTTTTTTTTTACTCTGACAGCTTTTCTCAGAAACCGTTTAAGATAGGATAACCACATTTGGTGTGTGGTTTCAGGGTATCAATACCTTGATGGAGTTCGAAAATGAGAAGTGCGCAATTATTTTTTCCGGCGTTATTACCCTTGTTCCGTTTTTCTTTACTATGTTCGAGGTATCTTCAAAGAGGACAGCGTTTCTTAGAAACTGTTTAAGATAGTTAGTAATTTTATATTCTGATGTGATAATATTTTTTTAGTTCTTCGATTTATGACATTTAGGAAAAGGTGATTTGTAATGAAAACCAATCATGCGGGAGATTAAATGTTTAAATTACATCTTGGGAAACCAAAACAACCCTAGATCTAATGTAAATAATATATTATTAAGAAAATGTAACAAAGATTTAACAGATTTGACCTCTAATGAACTTTTATACGTTTGCATTGATATATATTTTATACGAAACATCCTGGTTATATCTGATCTTTGTAAATTTTAAAATTCCTTCTGCTCATACTTTTATTGTTGTATTTTAATGTAGTGAGTTGCTGAATACATTTGAGTCTGAAATTGTTTTTAAAAATCAGTTTTAATTGTTGGATAAACTTATTTACTTTGCCTGTTTGAATGAAAAAGCAAAATGGGCTTTTGAAAATTGCATGTATCTAATTGGTAGAAAGTAAATTAGGTCATTTGTTACAACTTAAAACTTAACGTTAATGAGTGTGATAAGTATTTTTGCACACATACAAGTTTAATTTTTGTGCTTTAATTTTCAGGTGTGGGACTCGTATTTTTACCTCTCGGTGATATTTATAAACCAGCCGTGTCTTCAGCTGGAGTCTTTTTCCCCCTCGAAGAGGAAGAAGATACTGGAGAAGTAAGTCTTGATGCTTTCACAAGCGAACATTGTGTGCGTGTGTGTGTGCGTGCGTGTATGTACAGTGAGCATCACCTCTAACACTACCTCATGCAGGTATGGAGACATGAGGGTGATGATGGGCTGCGAGATCTTCAGTATGTGGCAAAACTTAGGTAAGATGGTTCAGATGTTTCAGTAGTTTACATTCATTCCTGATACAGGATGTTATACTGCATTTAATGTTTTTTTAAAATTTATTATTATTCTGTCTTCCGTCCATTATTTAGTGGGTAACGTGTCCTTTTGTTTTAGTCCGACTAGAACTCCAACATTTAGAATATTAGAACAGTCCTGTTATGTGCTGGTGTTTTGTGAGTTCTAAACGTATCAATTAATTTCCATTTTTCCACACAAATTTTCAGAAGGGTCACTTTAGCGCCCCTGGTGGGAGGGAAGCCAAGGAAGGGCTCATGCGTGTTAATTATATTTTATATTTACTGGATTTTATTGTATTGTATTGTATTTTGTTTTATATTATTTTGTTGTATTTATTAATTATTGTTTATCCTTTATCTTCTTTTTTATCTGCATATGTTGTAGTTGTTCCTCTCCTTGCTCTATATTTTTGTTTCATATTTTTCTTTTGTAAAATAAATACAATTTATATTTCATTTTATTTCATTAAACTTTCATCCGATCCAATATTTTATTGTTCCCCTTTGTGTGACATTTTCAGCATAAAACATTCTCCTCACTCGCGTTTTCTTTGTAAAATGCAGTTTTTCTGGTTATGTATGTGTTTCTCTTTACTTATTAATGTGGCAAAATGGTGTTCTTGTTTATTGTTCTCTGATGCAAATAAAGGATTTTTCTGATAGACCTTAAAATCCACTAATGCCATGGCAACCAGTTGGATACGTCAGCCTGCTTTGAATGGACACATTTGTTAACGTTTTATTATCGCTCTGTTCGATCGTCGAAATCACTTTAATTTAGTATTTGTCATTATGATATAAAGCCCATGGACTCACTACCTCACATTAATGATGGGATTTTGTGAACTGATGCTGTTAAGTTAATTAGAGGACTGCTTTGGAAGTTCACTGCAACAACTCCAGATACTTTAGATCAAATCCATAACCTTTTTTTTGTTGAGTCACCATTCTAGTCCTGACACGGCAATAACCTTCACTCTGTGTCGACGTCCGTCTCATCTCCAGGAGAACATAAACTGAACTTCATCCCGGCTATGATTGGGCCTTTCCTGGAGGTGACGCTGGTGCCTCAACCTGACCTGAGGAATGTCATGATCCCCATTTTCCACGACATGATGGACTGGGAGCAGAGACGCAGTGGGAATTTTAAACAGGTATGCTACTGGTGTACAGAAGATAATTACAAAATTAACTTTTTCTATCATGATTTGATTCAATGAGGTAATAACTAAATCACAGAAATATTTACCATATAGTTACACTTAAATAGTATAATTATAAAATAATTGTTTTAAAACTTGTACAAATAAAATTGTGTTTTAGCTAATTGAAAAATACCAACCCTTTATTGTGAGAATGCAAAGGTTTTATGCTGTTACTGTAAACTATTATATATATATGTGTCAATATTTAACTCAGAGACATAAATTTAGCACCAAAATGTTGTCCATTTTCTGCTCTTATTGACAATGATATCTAATTTATAAAATGCTAACTCTTTCACTTTTAATGCCATTTAATGCAAATTAGGCTGCTTTTGCACTCCTTAGAGTGCTTGATTAGGTCTGCTTGAGTGTGACAACTGCTGCTCATGAACTTTGAGGAAAACTGACGCTAAAGCTGCAGCTACAGCCACAATAATTGTTTTTATTTTCTTTAGATAATGCTAAACAAGTGAACACAATGCTGTTAATTATCTGTGAATACTCCCTACAAATATCTAAGCTTTTGTTGGTGTGTACAAACTTGTGTTCATTGACAATAAACGCATATAGCCAAAAGAGTTGGCAATTCTTTTTCGCATTTCCACTTTCAATGACGTGGCAATGCAAATTTTTCTAGATTTTTTAAAATCACATAATAATGTTGTGCATAGTTTTATTTTGCTTGTATATTCTGTTTTAAAAGGATTACAACTAACGGTTTTTTTTTTTTTTTTCAACATAGAAATTGTTTCTTTTTTAAGTTAATTAATTAATTAGTGTATGTATGTGTGTATATATATATATATATATATATATATATATATATATATATATATATATATAATTTTTAATTTTGGCAAAAATAAATAAAAACACTGTAAAAGGAAACACTGATCAACAATAATTTTGCTCATTTTTGGGTCAAGATATTAAAAGCATTGAATAGAATAGAATAGAATACACCTTTATTAATCCCCAGAGGGTAAAGTCTCATTTGTAGGAACACGGTATAAGAGCAGAGAATAATAACCGAAATAAATACTAACATAGGATAATAGTGCAAAATGTAGGACATACTGTAAAGTATGCATTGAAACATATTTTCTCTTTCAATGTCATTTTTATTTCTGCACTTGTTAGTTTGAAAAAGAATCTTTGACCCCGTTACAGGTTGAGGCCAAGCTGATCGATAAGCTGGACAGTCTTATGTCTGACGGCAAAGGAGACGAGACATACAGGGAGCTTTTCAACAGCATGTGAGTTTGTGTGAGACGCCTGGTGAACAGTAGCAGTTTGATAAATAACAAATACTGTAGTCAGCCATGCAGAGCTTTATTAGAGACACATCTGAAAGCTTTTCAGCTCACAGTAATGACGCGTTCACACCAAATGCCAGATGTATATACACAATATATGGTGGATTCACTTCTTGGGGCGTCAGAGGTCCCGTTGCACGTCTCGCGCCTCCTGTGTGGCTCGTTTTGAAGCTTTACATGGAGCAGACGCTGCATGTTTTGAGATTTCAAGCTTTTGACGTGCGTCCAGCGCAGCCGAGCTAGAGTTGGGATTATTGAATTTTTAGGGCATATTGCGGCATGTTGACCAATCAGGAGCTTTCCCCATCCATGACTTATTCAGAATAATGAAAAAAAACACTAACCTGATACAGATGGACAAGCGCTCTTCTGCTGGCATAGAGCACCTGTAGTTGGCGTCCTGGTAGGAGATGCGAGCGCCGATGCGGATCAGCAGGTCGTCAAACTGGGCACGAGAGAGACGGAAGTAGCGCTGAAAGCGACTGTCGCCCGAGCGCAGCTCTGGTGAATCCAGAAACTGTGCCGAGGCCAAGCCACTCTGTCGATAATGTAGAGTTGATGAACGGGAGTTCGTGAGGCGTGTTCAGCAAGGAACTCCAAACTTTATTCTCCATTCACCCACACTTCTCTTTAGCCCTCTAATATCACAGTGCACACACCGAGTCACACCAGAATACATCCGACCGGAAACACACCCTTCTCAACGCAATGTTCCCCAGCACTTCACAGTCACTGGGTGTATTATGAACGTAACTGATCGCCATAATGTCATCCATTGTATGAATACCATCGGCAACACAGAAGCCCCTCCCCTAAACACGCTCAACGTGCTCTCTTCCCAACTTGTTTGGACACACGCCCAGAGCGTCTTCGACGCTGGTGACAAGCGTCTGATTCAATGAGCACAAGCGTCCAACTACGGGCTTGAGGCACGATTTTGACGCCCAAAACGCGTTTGGTGTAAACGCAGCATAAATGTTTGTTTTTATTCAGCTAGAAGACCAGAAGAAGTATTATCTCTACATAAATTAACATTCAACCAAAAGAACATGAAAAGAGCTCAGAGATGTTTTTTTAGCTTTATAAAGATGCTTTAGCTGCAAATGTTTAGTGCTTCCCTTTCTGCTTATCAATATACAAACTGAATAAATGTGGGCCAGAACATGATTATAATCAAAGTATTTACAAATGGTGAGTAATGTCTGTCCGTCCCCTTCATCTTCACGCACAGTTTACGAGCGCCATCTTGGTTTAGTCCTCATTCTCCTGCATGTTTTGCTTTTGCTAGAATCTACATACCTGTGTGTGTGTGTGTGTGTGCGTGTGTGTGTGTGTGTGTGTGTGTGTGTGTGTGTGTGTGCATGTCTGTGTGATAACACCTTTTTTGTGTTCATAGCTTTGAGTCAATAGAGTTGGAAACCCAAATTAGTACATTTCAGTATTATGTTTATTTAAATGTAACCATTGATCTTTGATGTGTGTCTATTGGCCTCAAACGTACTGTGCATCACACTGATGTGAACCAAAGTGTCCTGTTTTGTATTTTTACACACCTGTGTAAAGTGTCCCAGATTACTCATTATCATCTTTATTTTCATTATGTATCCCATGTCAAAGAACAGCATGGAATATTGAGTTATATGCTTTAAAAATGTATTATCATTAGTGTATATGTAACAACTGTGCACTTTATTAATAATGATAGAAGTGAAAAAAACATTTAAATGCAGTTTTTTTAAAATTGTATTATTATTATTATTATTATTATTATTATTATTATTATTATTATTATTATTATTGTTGCAGTTATAGATGATGATGTATTATAATAGACTGAATTAGAAGTATGCACTACATGCATTCACTTTACTCCTGGGGCCACCACTATTTGATTGTGGGTGCAATTTGTTTCATGTTAAATACTGTACATGAGATAAACAAACTAGAAAAAAAGAAATATATATATAGATATATATATATATAAATATATATATATATATATATATATATATTTCTGCACTCAAAAACCACCAGCTTTTGTCTTTAGGCCAGTGATGGGGAACAAAAATGTACTTGTCTGATGCGAGGGCCACACTCTGAAGCTAAGCAGGTCTGGGCCAGGTTAGTATAGGATGGGGGACCACTGAGAATTCCAGGTGCCACAGTGAGGGACAGTCACTCCAGTGGTATCTGTCATTGTGTCCTTGGGCAAGACTTTTGATGTATTATTATTATTTTTATTATTATTATTATTATTTGACCAATCTGAGCAATAAGAAAAGGAAGGAATTGTGTTTTGTTGTGTTTTATATATATAAATATATATATATTCCCTGCATTTAGTATAATTTTGTTTTTTTGTGTGTTTTTGTGTTGTGTATTTTTTGTTGCCATTTTGTTGTCATTTTATGTTTTTGTTGCTTGTTTTGTGTGTTTGTGGATTCATATTGTGGGTTTTTGTTGTTGTTTTATGTGTTTTTGTTGATGTTTTGTTCATTTTTGGAGTTATTTTGTGGTTTTGTTTTTTTTTGTTTTTTATTTTGTGTGCTAATGTTGCAGTTTTATGTTTATGTTGCAGTTTTGTGTGCATTTTTAGTTGTTTTTTTGGTGTTTTAGAGTCATTTTGTTAGTTTCTGTTGTTTTTTGTGTTTTATGTTGCCGTTATGTGCTTTTTCTTATCTTTTTGTTGATGTTTTGTTAGTTTTTTTTTTTTTTTTTTCTGTCATTCTGTGTGTTTGTTATTTCATGTGTTTTTGTCGTTGCTATTTTTTGTGAATTGCAGTCATTTTGTGCAGTTGCACAAAATTAAAGTGAAGGAATCAGTTGCCTTTGTCTGCTGCATCCTTTCACAATAAAAGCCCAAGATGTTAGTATTAGTAAAGGATACATTTTCTAGTATTGATAGACACAGCAGTATATTTCAAAAGGATTTGCTGTCACTATTGTTGGCTTACATTGCGCCCAATGTTGTGCCTCTAGTCATATCTACAGTAGCGCCCCCAGGAATAAGGTGAATAAAGCTTTTTTTTTTTTTTTTTTAGTCAACAAATGTTGTTTGAATGTTTTATTTAGATGTCTGGTTTCCTTCTTGCTAACTCCACTAACCTCCCCTAAGCTAACCTGTGTGCCTGTGTTCTGATCATATTAATCATATTAATAATAATTTATTCCACCTATGCTTCCCGCCTGGAGTAGAATTCCTCTGTTTGGTCCGTATCCTAGGTAAGCCTGCCTCCTCTTTGTTCTCTGTGTCGTCTGTGTGAAGGGAAACGTGGGAAACCATCACTCCAACCACACAACAATAAAGCACAGCCGCAACATTACAGCGCTTGTGTTGTCTAGGAGGGGGAGAAATAAAAAAAAAAATCAAAAGTCTTCTGTGTGTTTTTACTCACATAACAGTTTCCTATGAGCTCTCACAGGCAGGCCAACAAGCATAGGTGTCACTGGTGTGCCTGATATTGATCTTTTTTTGCTTGGCTTTTGTTGCTTTCTCAGTAATTTTCTCCATCGGCGCACCTTTTCCATCTTTTTTTTCTCTTTCCTCGTGTCTCCTCTGGTCTCTACATCTCTCCGTCTTGTTCTGTCTCTATTCATTTGTTCTACAGTCTGCTGAAGAAGATTGAGAGAGAGACCTGGAGGGAGAGTGGGATCTCTCTGATCGCTACCGTCACTCGATTGATGGAGAGATTACTGGACTACAGGTAGAAGGAGTCAGACATATTATGCTAGAAGCTCACATGTGAGTGTTTTAACTCTTTAAAGTGTTTTGCTCATGGCAGTGTGTGTGTGTGTGTCCTGTTTGTCTCACAGGGATTGTATGAAGCTGGGGGAAGTGGATGGGAAAAAGATTGGATGTACTGTCAGTCTGTTGGTGAGCAGCAGGCTATTGGTTTTGCATGGGCTAGCCAAGCATATTAAATCCAACAAGTTCACTTCTTGTTTGCAACGTTTTTCTGTTAAAATGCTAATGCATGAAGCAAATTACACAAAAATGTGAAAAAGGTGAGTTTGAGAACCATTTGTCAAAGGGATCACCAAAAGAGTAAGGAAAAGATTTTTGTACTTGAATATAAAAGATGTTTTAAACATTTTAAAGGTGTTTTTGATTTGAGTACGCCGCAAAAAGATACCTTGATGTAGTTCGAAAATGAGAAGCGCGCAATTATTTTTTCCGGAGGTATTGCCCTTGTTTCGTTGTTTTTTACTCTGTTCAAGTATCTTCAAAGGAGACAGTTTTTCTCAGAAACTGTTTAAGATAGGATAACCAAATACGGTGTGTGGCTTCAGGATATCAATACCTTGATGAAGTTCGAAAATGAGAAGCGTGGAATTGTTTTTTCTGAACGTATTGCTCTTGTTTTGGTTTTTTCTTCACTGTTCGATGTATCTTCAAATGGGACAGCTTTTTTTAGAAACTGTTTAAGATTTGATAACCAAATTCGGTGTGTGGCTTCAGGGTATCAATGCCTTGATGGAGTTCGAAAATGAGAAGTTAGTAATGTCATGACAACCAATCTGGTGGGGGATGTTAACAATGTCTTCTTTAAGTTATTTATTCTCAATAATTATGCTTATTTTAAAGTCAGGGATAAAAAATATCTTCCAACAGAACAGTAAGATTTGGCTTGTTTTATAACAAATAAAAAGATCTTCAAGTCAATAAAATAGTCACACAAAAAACAAACTGGTAAGAAATGTGTCATTATGCAAATAAATAGCATATATTTCCTTAATTTAAGATATTAAGATTTTCAAAAGTCAGATACCTTAAAAGATGAATAGTTTAATTGGTTTTGAAATGTTAAAGTAGAAATATGTATATAATAAAACTTAAATGTAAATGACTCAGCATAAAGAAAATCCACAAAGACCAATGCTCACTTTTTTATTTACCTGTTACTTATTCATATTAGTTGCAATTTGTAAAATGAAGATGCAATTAAAGCTCTCCGTTAATCTGCTAATAAATGAATGTAACAGCCAATAGCAAAATGATTTGATGATACCCAAAAAAAATGCCAATACTGTATGCCAATGTCATTGTTTTTTAGTCATATTTTGTAGGATATATGTAGGCTATATTCTAATTGAAAGAATAAGAATAAGATTACTGCCATTTTAAGTTTACTATTAACTGAAACATTTTACAAGTTTATCAGTAATTATGGCAGATTTGCC
This sequence comes from Gouania willdenowi, assembly GCF_900634775.1. NCBI lineage: Eukaryota > Metazoa > Chordata > Actinopteri > Blenniiformes > Gobiesocidae > Gouania > Gouania willdenowi. The sequence continues at coordinate 16,086,216 of NC_041049.1, forward strand.
TTAAAAACAAAACAAAAACAAAACGTTACCATTGTTTGTTAGAATCACCAGGCTGATGACACTTTGTGTAAATGAATCAGTGTTTTTATAACTTTTTATCATTTCTGCCTTCTCTCTCTATTGTCTGGTCTGATACATCATGGTCAACGCTGCTACTTGTAGAACTTCTACAAAACCGAGCTGAACAAAGAAGAAATGTACATCCGCTACATTCACAAGCTGTACGACTTGCACCTGAAAGCACAAAACTACACAGGTACGCTGAAAGAATGAGCTCCATGGTACTTTAAAGTGTCTGAAAAGGACTTTTCAGAAGCACTAACTGCTCCTGTTTTGCATATTCTTTGTGAAAGAACGCCTCTTGTTTAAAGGAACTTTCCCACAGATGTTGACAGCCTGTGTTTGTTTGGTGTCACAGAGGCATCGTATACGCTGCTGCTGTACGATGAGCTGCTGGAATGGTCGGAGAGGCCACTCCGAGAGTTCCTCAACTACCCCATGCAGAGCGAGTGGCAGAGGAAGGAGTTTCTACATCTCACCATTGTCCAGAACTTTGACAGGGGGAAGGTGAGCTGTGCAATTTGCTCTCCACTGTAGACTTCTGCTGTGTCATATCAAAGGAAAGTGGTGGGATGAGGCCAACAGCAGGACAAATGGCTTCTGAGAACTAGACGTTTTCACCCTGTGTGAAGCAACAGCATGAAGTGGCTGCTGAGAAACTGCTTCTAGCCATTTCTCAGCAGCTCACATTAAAGTCCTACCTCATCCTCAAGACTTTAGGCCAGGGATGGGCAACCTTTACTATAGCGGGGCCACAAAAATGTGTCTTGATCCGAGGGCCACATTATCAATGTTCATGACAGTATTATGAATAACGACCAATCTGAGCATTAACACAGGAAAGAACAAAGGATTTTTAGTTATTTTGAGTATTTATCTGTCATTTAGGGAATTTCTGCTGGCATATATGTTTGTTTTTTTTTGTGTGTGTGTTATTTTTTTTATTGTCAATCTGTGCCGTTTTTCAGTATTTATTGTATTGTAAGAAATTGTGTGTTTCTATTGTGTCATTTTTTGTATGTGTCATTGTTTTGTGAGTTTAGGTGTGTTGTTTTGTGTGTCTGATGTCCTTTTTTGTGTATTATGAGTCTTTTTTGTCTATTTTTGGAATCTTTTTTGCGTTTTTGTTATTCCTATGTGTATTTTTGTTGACAGTCTGTGCATTTTGCTGTGGTTTTTCCGTGTTTTTGGAGCTGATTTGTGCACTATGTTGGGCTTCATATGACTTCCAAATAATTTAATTAACATTTTTGGTGGACAGAATTAGACCGAGGGCCGCATGTGGCCCCCGGGCCACCAGTTGCCCATATTTGCTTTAGACTTTAAACATGGCAAAAAAGTGCAACTTCCTGTGTCATAAATGGTTCAAATGCACATTAGGAAACACATTTTGTGCTCCGTATTGTCTTACACAGACATGTCACACATAATAATAATAATAATAATAATAATAATAATAATTATTATTATAAATAATGTCACAGTTAATAGCTACTCAAATCACATATTTAGTTTTTTTTCTTTTCTAAAGATTAAAACTCAACAAAAATAAATAAACACAAAATAAAGTAATGAGTACTTTTACTAATTGGTGAGAATTCAGCTCACAAATATGGAAACAACAAAAAATAAATGCACCTTTTGAAAGTGATTTTAGTTTGTTTTTCTGTGTTTTTTTTTTTTCTTTTCTCATCTCTTCCAAATGATATCAGCTAAATAATAATAATAATAATATATAGTGGCAAAACATTAATATATGTTAACATTTCATTTCCACACACCTTACAAAGGCATTCACAACAACACACTGAAGCCACAGCCAGACCTACTGTACATGTAGTAGAGAAAACACATACATTCATATCTGACTTAAAGCCATGCGTGCTCACTGTTGAGTGAAAATGCTTGCCACTGATCCATGGCGCGGTGCCACCCAGGGCTATACTGTAACTGAGCCAGAAGCACATGAGTGTAATCAGCAAATCCTCAGCTTTTCCTTTGATATTAGCATTTTCAAAAGGATCAAGGACCCCCTACAGGGGAGATTGGTTGAAGAGGGAGATTAGATTATCTCTTCAGGTGGAGTCCTTCATTCCATCGTGGCAAACCAGGCTTTTAATGATTGTGTTGTTGAATTTTTGAAGTGGTTTTTTTATGCATCCAACTGAAGCTTCTGGTACCCTCAGGAAGTCCTGGACCCCAGTTTGAGAAGCACTGATTTAAAGCACAAATGCTGTGCGTGAAATGAAATCTCTGTCAATCAGAGTTATAATTAAAGCAGGATCCATAAAGCCCTGCGGTGGTCTGAAATATCTAGACAGAGATGAGAGCTGGTCTGACAGGTGAGGCGTGACTGGTGTGGATGATGATGATGATTGTGCTGAGTTCAGCAGATCGAGGATGTTCTTAATCTGTGTTTAGAAGCTTTGTTTTACTCCAGTATCAATCCTAAAACCTGTGTTATGTAATAACACTAAACAGGCCTCATTAAAACTCCTCAGTTTGTTACTCCTGGTCCAACTTTTCTTCCCATGCTGAAGCTACACCAGCAGCCAGAGCTCCAGACACGGAGTAAGAGAAACTGTTTTTTAATTAGTAGAGTAGACATATGGTACCTGCATGAGGGGTGTGTGTAGTTCCACCTAGTGGCTGTAGGAGGACATAACACCATTGGTTCGACTCAGTTTTTTTTTTTTTTTGATGACTCATCATGATTGTATGGCCATTGCATTATATTTTGACTCTTCTTGATAGTCTGCATCTTAATTCACTTTGAGAATAAAGAGGTTTACTTGTACCCTATAATAGTAATAACAATAACTAAGATATTTGCATTTCCTGTACAAAATGCTAGTGAGGATGCAGGTGCTGACCTGCGTCTCAGTACGCTGCATGAGGGAATTCACAAGATCCATCCATTCGTTTTCTAACCAGCTTGCTCAAAACATTAGCATAAGAATTAGCTTAGCATTAACCGATTATTAGCATTAACATTACCATTAGTATTAACCTCGCAAAAATAATGCTAGCATTAACCTAGCAATAGCATTAGCCTAGCCCTAACATTAGCCTAGCAATAGCATTAACAATATTAGCATTAAACTAGCATTAGCATTAAACTAGCATTAGCATTAAACTAGCATTAACATTATCCTAGCAATAGAATTTGCCTAAGTGAGTGGCGTTTTGAGTCCGGTAGCCCGCCCTAAAAACTTAAACATAGTAGAGACATTTTCATACCTTACTTGTTGAAATTGGTAAAAAAAAAAAATTGTGGGTGTCGTTTCAGGACACAGAATAATAATAATAATAATAATAATAATAATAATAATAATAATAATAATAAAGTATATGGATGCCTCCTGCATCCTCACAATAAGGTGTCTTGGTGAACAGATCTACAGTGTGACTGACTTCACCTTTCAGCAGTTAAAACAATCCTGCAGTGCAGTATTAATGTGTGTGTGTGTGTGTGTGTGTGTGTGTGTGTGTGTGTCCACAGTGTTGGGAGAATGGGATCATCCTTTGCAGGGAGCTCGCAGATCAGTACGAGTCCTTCTACGACTACAGGAATTTGAGCAAAATGAGGGTAGGTTTCACCTTGGATAAAATAAACAGTTTTTATCATGTTTATTAAAGAAAATTGTAATTTTGTGAGGCAATTAAATGCAGTCATTTCTGTGTTCTCCCTCCCAGATGATGGAGGCTTCTCTCTATGACAAGATTATGGACCAACAAAGACTAGAGCCTGAATTCTTCAGAGTTGGTTTCTACGGGAAGAAGTTTCCTTTCTTCTTACGGGTAAAGATGTATTTATTCTCCAAGTTTACCCTCTGCAGGAAGAATTAACTTTGGTTACATAAGCCTCCTGCCGTGTTAGGTGACATTCGGCTGCTCGTATTCACTGCCATTTAATGATGTAACAGGCTCCCGTGACTGTCCTTGGTGGAGTTTTGCAGCCGCAGCTCAACGCCACTAGATGTCAACATAACCCTGTGCTGTGTGTTCCTCAGAATAAAGAGTTCGTGTGCCGCGGCCATGACTACGAGAGGCTGGAGGCTTTTCAGCAGCGGATGCTCAGTGAGTTCCCTCACGCCATCGCCATGCAGCACGTCAACCAGCCGGATCAGACCATCTACCAGGCCGACGCTCAGTGTATCCTTAGCCACAGATCCACTGCTGAACACATGCACTATTCATGCAAACCAGAGCAGATACATTTAAACATGCATACATGTGCCCATAAAGAAACAGCTTTTTCTTATCAAAGGCCCAATTATTAAACAGACAGTGCTGCGTGTTACATACAGTACAGAGGATGTCATTGCAAATCAGAATGAGGCCTGAATATGCTTATAATACTAGATTCTCATGATGAGCATCCGTTAAAAATGTTTTCCCTATTTAGTAATTAATCCGCTAAGGATTGGTTATTTACTCTATTATTATTCTATTATCTAACTTAATGAATGTAAAACCCTGAAATGGTTAGAACCTAAAAATTTACAGTAGGGATGCACCAAAAACCAAAAATGAGAAAAATCCAATTACATTTATGGCTCTGAGTGTTTTCTAACTTCACTCAAATTAAAACATTGCAATTGTATAAATGAATATTAATGCAAAGAATAATTCAAATAAAAATATGAAAAAACATCTAAATATATTTAGCACTGACATTCCAACAATGCACAATATAAAATGAAAAAAATCCAATGTTTAACTTGATCTCACTCATACATTAAATAATATTGTTCAGGCCTATAACTGACTTGGCTGCTGAAAGAGAGTCAAATTAAATCTGTTCTCTCATTAAAACATAAAGTGCAGTCTGCGTACAAGTTGGACCATTTCCAGACAAGTGCACATGCTGACCGCAATGTTTGCTGGCGTCATCAAAACATCTCGTTTTTTCGGCCAAAAAACAAAAATGCAGTTTTATTTACAGCTGTTTTTGCTGATATGCACCCTAAAAAACAAAAAATGTTATTTCCGTGTTATTCTCTTTTCAGCCATTTGGTTTATGTATTATGTTCTCAAGCTTGTATGGCCTTATATGGAAATAAATAAGGCCTTAGTCAAGTGCTTAACTTCCACTCCTAACCCTTTACAATAGTCCTGGATATTAACTTCTATTTTCTGTTTTAAAATGGTTTGAATTTAGGAAAAAAAACAAAAGAACAACTATTATTGTTGTTTTTAATCTAATCAATAGCTTGTTGTTTTTTGTTTTTTTCTTCTATAACAGAGGAAGCACTATGCTGCTCTCAGCAATAAAGTGACACATTTTCAGTCGATACATTGTGAAGAAAACTGGTGTATTTAAGATCATTTTCAGACTTAAATTGATAGACTTGAATAACAATATTAATGTGAAACTTTTCAGTTATGTTACATTTTTATACTAGGGCTGGGTTACATAGTGATATAGCATTTTATATTATTCTCATTTTCTCATACGTGATAAAGAATAAAGCAACACATGTCTCTGAAGCTAAGCAGGTCTGGGCCTGGTTATGGGATGGGAGACCACTGAGAATTCCAGGGGCCACAGTGGGGGACAGTCACCCCAGTGGCATCTGTCATTGTGTCCTTGGGCAAGGCACTTCACCCACATTGCCGTGTATGAATGTAGTGTGTGAGTGAGTGTTGGTGGTGGTTGGAGGGGTCGATGGCATACTATAGCAGCCTCGTTTTCATCAATCTGCCCCAGGGCAGCTGTGGCTACAATAGTAGCTTACCACCACTAAGTGTGGGGTGAAAGAATAATGCCTTAATTCTTTAAAACGCTCCTAGTGTCTATGATAAAGCACTATATAAAATCCAATGTCCTATTATTTTTACATGTATATATTGATAGAGCATAATATTTTGAGATGTTCTTATATGTGATAAAGAACAACAACATGTATGTATCGAAATAGCTTTGTAATAATGGTTATGGTTTTATTAATTCAGACAACTTTTTTCAGGAAATTTACTTTGGAATTTACTTTGATCTCCTGACATGTTTCAACTACCAGTCTTCCTCAGAGGCATCTACTGATTGCTTTGATGTCTCCCTACAAGTTATTTCATAGGGAAGGCATCAAAGCATCTACTTGCTGGGTTTATTACGCAGAAGTAGCTTTGTGCTAAAGCTAAATGGCTTTCAACACGCTGCAACACGGACCGTAAAATGCCTCCAGGCTCCTGTTTCGAAACAAGCTACAGAACTCACTCGCACGTGCTGTCCCTTATGAGAGCATTACATAACTTATGCAGTAATGTCAAATCTTGATATTGTGCAGCTTGTGATTGTATGTCTTTGACCCAGAATCGAAGATAGAAACAGTCTTGGGGCTGTCAGTAGCAAGCAATGTTAGATTCTAGTGTGTATGTGTGTGTGTGTTTGTGATACAAATTCTCCAACACAGAGACTAGTAGGATATCACGATGCTGCCTGTGTGGATGAATGGTTTGCTGATAAGAAATCATAGAGTATCACTCATGAAATGTTTAAAATACATCTTCTTAGTGGTGGTTTATCTGTTAGGGATTGTAAGTGCCATATTTCTGCTTCCTGTTTGCTGTTAGATATAAACTGATGGAGCACCTTGTGTCTAAGGACCACCTGCTTGTGCGGCAGAATCATAGACGTTCTTTTGCCGTGTGACTTTAACATTTTTTCATCCAGTCTTTCTCACTCAGGCTCGTCTTTAGTTTAATGTCGAGAGCTGGATTATGATTAGTTTTTACAGTATACAGTGCCGTATTTAATTATTCATACGGACATACGGGACAAGTGTTGGCCTGTATGAGAGAGGGGGAAGTGGGAGGCGGCCTCAGAGACATGAGATGGTTGGAATAACTTAGCGTCCCAGTGTGTTATTCTCACATGCATCCAAGAATAGCCTCCTGATTGCACACCTACTGTATATCTGTATGTGTGTCCTTGTCATACACTCATGCTTTTGGATAATTGCGCATCTTTTGTCCCTTTTTCAATTACCTCGTCCTGCTCCTTATTTATCTACTGTTCAAAGTGACACATGTGTGAGACTGTCTTTGATTTCCCTTCAAAGTCTTTTTTTTTTCTTTGTTTGCTTTTAACTTTTTCATTTCTTTCACTTCCTGATGTTTTGTGTGTTAGTGTGTGTTGTTGTTTGTGTATTAAGAGGCAGGTCAAACCAGTTGGCAGTGTTACAACATTTCAGTTTAATACAGAAAGAGAAATGATTGATTTTGAAATGCTTTGCTTACCTCAGGCGTTTCATGGCGCTGAATCAATGGTGTAAAGCCAAGTATTCTTCTTCCTGTCGATATATTATCACACATGAATGTAAATATAGCACCTGAGTTACTAAAACGGGATATTGAAGGTGAAACAAATGCATTGACGCACCAAGATTCTTTTACGTCATTTAGGAATCATCGGGCTTAAATTTCTCTTATTTTTTTGTTGCGAAAAAATTACAGAAATCACATCCGGATGTTTCAAATGTTCTTAGCCTTCAAATCTGCTTTCACCCAAGTGTGATGAATGTTGAATCCTACTTGATCGTACAGCCACTAAACGCCATATAAGGACAGGTGTTGCAAACAGCCGAAAAGCCGAGAGATGCCACCAAAAAAAGAAGAAAAGAAGAACTTTAGCAGCAGAGAAATTGAAATACATTTGAACCAAATCAAACGCCTTAGAAATGTAATATTTCAAAGTGTCGTTACTGGTGTTACAGGCACAGAAGAAAACAGAGCTTTGACAAAACATCTGTGATGTTGTGAATGACGTGTAGGGACGCACAGTTAAATATTAAAAGGAAAAAGGTGAATTGAAGATGGAAACATCTTGCTTAATCCAAGTGCAGACCAAATAATTCAGGAAACAATTGTAGAGTGGCACTGATAGATTATTTTACATTTCTTAAACTTTGTATAGAAATAAATGGATCAAATTTGAAAACAATAAATGTGGTTTGAGAATATTACATAATTCTAAGATCACGTCCCATGGTGATCAAAATCGCATCTTTCTCTGCAAATGTATCCACGTGATCTCTAACATGCGATCTCTTCTTTAGATGCTTGATCAATGGGCTTTTATGGTCTTGACTAGGCTCAGATGATCAATGGGATTAAAAAATATATTATTATGAATTAAAAAGAGATCAATCATTGAAATTTATGGTAACGTAAGTTAGAATATATTATGTGTTTTTTTTTTTATATTTCTTAAAATTGAAACGTGTTACTTAAGCAATATCACACTCAAGGTCGTGCTGTTGTGCTGAAATATCAGCACTGGTGTCGCGCCAAATCCGATCTTTTTGCTGATATGTAGTGCTGACTTTTGTTGGAAAGAAAATGTCTCAGGGCGACACACAGTCCTACACTCGACGCCCATTTTCTTTCATAAACATTTGGTCATGGTTCACCTTAGGACCTCTTCTGCGCGTCACTTTAGTGTCTCATTCAGTTCATACTCTAAACTGATTAAAGACACATTTAATATGTAATATCACATTAAAAAAAATCTGATATAAAAAGAAAAATCTGAACAGTATTAATGGTGTTTAGATTAGCTGTACAGCGGAGTGATATAATTCGTAAGAAATCCCAGTGCTGTTGTTGCTTTATGTTATATTATAATATTTGTGATTTTAGTTTTTTTTTTTTCTTGTAGTTTTCATAAAGTGGCTCTAACAAAAGCAATTTCCCCCTGGAATTAATAAAGGAATTCCGATATATCAGCACTCTTGGAATGTCTGTTGTACAATCAAATTACTTGGTCGGAACTAACTGTTGTATAATGTGCACTGGACAAACATTTAATGATGTGTTTGCTCTTATCCCGACCATTCAGAGAATTCATAAGAAAACATTATTGAGTCCCAAAAGTCAATGGGTTCTAACAAAATCCCAGTTTAGAATGCATTTTCCTTTGTTTTTGTTCTTCTTTCTCTTCTTGCATGAGGCCCACAATGCTTTCAGACATCTCTGGGACACTTTCCTTAACTCGCGGCGCTCTCAGACCTGCAGATCTACGCTGTAACTCCCATCCCCGAGAGCCAAGATGTACTTCAGAGGGACGGCGTGCCTGACAACATCAAAAGCTTCTACAAGTTTAATCACATCTGGAGGTTCAGATATGACCGTCCTTTTCATAAAGGCACCAAAGACAAGGAGAATGAGTTCAAGGTGGGAGAATCAAAGTTCTTATTTTCATGACAGGTGATTTTTGGCCAAATGGTTAACTTTTCTGTGTGCATCAGCAGTTATAGATTGTATTTCTGTGACACAGATTAATTTACACCCTGTTCATCCATCACATATTCTGTAGGTTTGAAGCGGGGGAGGGGCGGCACTTCTGTATGCTTTATTCATTGTGACTCCTCTGTCTGTAATCATACACAGAACTACAGAAACCAGCCTGTGCCCTGTTTGCTTTAGTGTTATTGAAGACCTTACAACCTGACTCTGTCTGACACACATGCACACGAACTCTCACACATTCGCACATTGCACAGCTGATTAATATTGTTATCTTAAGGAAGTACCTGAATGTGTGTCCTTAAAGTGAAAAATTAATTAAATGAGTTGTCTTGATTATTTACATAGACCGAAGCTGGCAGCTACTCTGCGTGATTAGTCTGGAGTAGTCATCGACCGATTCATCGGCCGGCCGATTTCGATTTAATTGGCCGTTTTTTGCGTGTTTTACGCGTATCGGCATCGGCTGATGCGCGCTGCCGCGTTCGCCGATCCACTTTATTAACCGAGTGGCTGCCACAGAGACAGAGGCTGCAGAGCCCCTCCCCCCACTAGCAGAGCATAAAAGAAGCTCTTCAACCCCAACGGCAAGTTTTATTGTTCCGTGAGTCCACTTGTTGTCGTCGCTGTTATATTTAACAAGCAGCTGGCCGGAGGTTTGGTGTGTGTGCATGTGTTTCTCTCTCCCTTTTCCCTTTCTTTCTGCTTCTCAAAGTTTTTAACATTGAGAAGCAGTTTACTACATGTTTGAATATTTATTCCTGTTAATGTTGATACAATTTAGAACAGAAACTTGAACACTTTGTTGCTTAAAGGGGACATATCATGCTAAATCCACTTTTTTAGCCCTTAAATGCATTTTGATGTATATTTAGAGTGTTTAGAAGCACAGAAAAGTTCAAATTAATCTCTTCAGGCACTCCGTTGATATCTTTATATTCTATTTTGGTCATATTTTTCAATCTGTTTCGATTTTTTGATTCTCTATTACGTTTTTTGAACAATAACGTCAGCGGAACTGCCAAATTAGGACATTGACTCCAGGTCCAACACTTCGAGCAATCCGCCATTTTTATTTCTCGCTTTTATTTTGTAGTCCAAGCTCCAGGATGCAGAACTTACGAGAGGACAAGTCAAAATGTTCGGTTGTTGGATGTAGTAACCCACACGCTTCATTACAACGTCTCCCAGCATCAGAACCTTTTCAAAGTGCCTGGTTCAGTTTTATTTTTTATGGAAATGTACCCACATCTGTGGGTAAGGTCATTTTTGTGCGCGCGAAGCACTTCAAGGATGACTGCTTCAGCAACCTCCACCAGTATAAAGAAGGATTTGCTGAAAGACTTTGTCTGATTGAGGGTTCAATTCCTTCTATCTTTGGAGACGACGAACAGAGCACTTCGGTAAGCTGTAAATAACGCTAAAAAGTGTGATGATAAGACGTCCCTGTCATTGTTTTGTTAGCATTAGCAGTTGCACCGTCTTCATATGTTAGCGCTGTGTGCTCGTTTTAGATCCCTGATGATATGGCCTACGTGATTTAATTTAAGTCTAAAGTTTTCATTAGTCATTTCATTTTGCCGTTTTTGTCTCCGAAAAGACTGTATTAAAATGCATTTCGTGACATTAGCTTGGCGCTAGCGTTAGCTCGGCGCTTGTGTTAGCTCACTTGTTAACATCCATATGAAGACGTTGTTCTGCAGGTTCATCATCTTCATCTTCATCTCGCTCCGCTGGGTCAGACTCTGGCTCGAACATGTAAGGCTGGATGGACAAGTCTTCTGTTGTTGACATTTTGTAAATAACGTGTGAATAAACTTTCTATCAAACTACAAAAATGGCCGAGCAGGGTGGAGTTGAACCTGGAGAGGGGGCGGGGTATGAAGTGTCTCATTTGCATTTAAAGAGACCGCACCAAAAGGAGTTGCTCTTAGAAGCACATCAGAAAAGGGTAGAAAAGGGGCCTGTGGAGCTATAATAATGAGGAATTCAGACCCAAGCAGTGCAGTTCCGCTTTATATAGACCACAACTGTATGATTTATATCTAAAAAGGAAGGATTTAAAACCATGATATGTCCCCTTTAATGCACATCTGACATCACATTATTTTTCTCTGTTAATTTATGTTCTGGGGTTGTGTTGGAATGGACTATTTTTCATGGGGTTTTTTGTGTTTAATACTATAATTATATATCTTTATACTCAATAATCCTGTTAATAAAATATATCTTCAGTCAGGCCAACTTTTGTCAAAGCTATTTTCAGGACAAGGACGAACAGTTCTTCTTTCATAATATTCCATGAGATGTCTCACTCTATTTTTTACTTGTTCTTGTTCTACATCACCTGTTTTTATTATTTGTTAAATAATTTACTTGGTGCCGTTCTACCTCACCTTTGTTAATTTCAATAAATGTTCCTTTTTGAGACTTGTAGCATTTGTTATCATCATAGTGTAATTTTTATGATGTAAATTGAGGGAGCAAAAGTAGTATCGGCTCCAAATATTGGCTCAAGAAAATCGGCAGTGTATCGCTCATCGGCCAAGGCTGATGGGAAAAAAAACCGGTATCGGCCCTAAAAAACACATATCGGTCGATCCCTAGTCTGGAGTAAGATGGCCGACTCAGCCATCATGTCCATTCTCCTTTGTAAAGGTGGATCAGGTGCTGGGGGGGGTTGGGGGTTCGATCCCAGTCTATACCTGTCTATGCATCAAGGTGTTCTTGGGCAAGACGCTGAACCCTAAGCGCTATATAAATCAAGTCAATTTACATTTTACCATTTGTCCACACTTTGAGGACTGAACCACTCAATACATACTCGACACATATTTTATAATATCGTTCTTTAGAACCACTTATTGTATTTTAATATCAATATTTTACTGCCAGCAGTTTGTATAACGATTATTATTGTTGTTGTTTTTATACTGACATAATTGAGCATTTAAAAACTTTGATAAATGCGGGAAAAAAATAAATAATAAATTAAAAAGACAAAGTAGTTATTTTTTTGTGAATATGTATAGATTGCTATCTTACCCAACTCAATAACTCAGTCCAACTCAATACAATTATTTTTGTAAAAAAAATTTATTTGTTAGTTCTTTCATTTTTTTGACAGCATCTTCTTCCTGCGCTCGAGGTCGTGGTGGTCTGCTGGCGCCCCACACCATAATGTTAAACCTTTCAATGATGAAACCCCAATATTTCCTCGACTGGTTGGGGTTAGCTGGGGGGAGGAGAGAAAGGGATAGAGAGGAAGATAAGAGAGGGGAACATTTTTAGGCGTCAACATGTCAAAGAAGGGCGGACATAGATTGAAAGAGTTGTCATTGAAAGGTCCAACTTTAGGCTTGTGCTGTGTTCTGTTTCTTTTTTGGGGTGAACCAGCTCTTGATTCTTTGCCATAGGGTTTTTTTTCGAGTCTCAGTGCTCTTGGGAAGGCTGTCCTCCTGCTGCCTGTCTTTGGCCTGTAGGTTCTCCAAGGCCTGCTGTGTTTGAGCGATGGCTGCTTCCAGGGTGGACCTGGTCTGTGTGTGGCAGGACCGTTCTTGTTCCAGCTCCACATTTTTGGCATCCAGGTCATTCTCTGCTTTGGCCAGGGCGCTCTCCAGCTGGGTCACTTTTCCTTGCATTTGGTTCTTAAGAAAGCAGTAAGCCTGCTCCGTTAACTCAACCTGTTTTATAATGTTAGCGTTGTCCTTCAGCAATTTGTGCAATTGTTTTGTTCGTGTTTTTAATTTCTCCTCCACCAACCAGAGATTGGACGCCATACTTGCAAGCTTAGATTTCTGCTCATCTATGAGGAGAACCTTCTCCTTCAATTCTTCATCTTTGATGCTGATGTTCTTCTCTGCTTCTGCTATCTGCATGGATATTGGAATTAGAATCGATTCATTGTCATTGTAATGCTGCGTTCACACCGAATGCATCTTCTGCGGGACCAGGCGCATCTGCCGTACAAAACTTACCACAGGGTCCGCAGTTCAAAAAACATCCCCATTTGCTTCATACGCACGTCTGAAGTGAAGCCCCGCCCACCAGCGACACATCCAACTCTGTGAGTTTCACTGCCTGCTGAAGCGAGGAGCTGTGCTCCGTTTTCTCCTCTCATAAACATAAACCACCAGTGAAAAAAGCCGGTGTGATTAGCAGCTAATGCTATCCTAGCTCAGTGCCAATTTTCAAAGATGAAAACTACAGAGAGAACTTTTACCTGATCCTAACACCTCCACACACAGCTTCTACTCCATGGTTGAATGGGTGAACAGACCAGTGTCTGTGTTGACGGCCTGACGTCATCGTCAACAAAGACTTTCGTCATGCGAAACAGCCACAGGGGTTCAGTATTTTCAACTCTTGCGGATATGCGTAAAATCGGGAGGTCGCTCGAATGGCCAACGCACTAGACGTGCGGATCGCACCGCAACGCCGCACAGGAAAGATTTCGCATTTGGGACGCATCTATCCATTGACTTTGTATGTAATCTGGACGTACGGACATTTCCTGACGCATTCGGTGTGAACACAGCATAAGCATTTACAACAAAATTCAAATACCCACCATCAGTGTACATTCATAAAAGTTCCATAAAGAAACAAACAAAATCAATCCAAAATGAATAAGATAATTACTCACTGTTGTTTGCTGTTGCTGAAGCGTGGCAGCCATCCGCTCTTTCTCAAGCATCAAAGCAGCTTCTGCTCCAGCCCTCTGTGTTTTATGAGTCGGGGAGTTATTTTGTAACTCCTTCACTAGCAATTTAAAACCTGTAGATTCTTCCTGCAGGCTTTGAAAGCTGAAGTTGGTTACTGCTTCCTTTTTTACCTTTACATTACACTTGTTTTCAGGAGATGCAGGTTGGTCTCCTTTTGGGCCAGTGGGTTTCTTCTTCTGCTTCTTTACCTTCTTCCCACTGGTTTCTTTTAATATGGCCTCATCTTTATCAAAGTATCCAAAAGTTATAGTGTCCATTTCCTTATCTTGTGTTCCCACCTCGTAAGCTACTTTCTAATTAACACACACCACTTCCCTTAGTTAGCTTGCTGTGACTCAACTACATCATCACCAAAATAAAATTGGTCAAAATGGATTGTGTGAGCGCTGAGTTTGAACTGTCTGGTTTTTTTTTTTAGAATGTATATGTTTGTCTTTCTGATGTCATGGTTAAAATGCACAGTAAGAGATTCTAAAAGATTCTACGTGCTGATTGGCTGCTCCTGTGTTTGCCTTCTTGTTGTCATGGTTACAATTCACATTACACGGTTCTGAATGCTGATTGGCTGCTATAGAACCACCCTTTAGTTTTGTAGTTATCTACATTGAAAATTTAATTTTGATTATTCAACATAATTAATATTCAAATCCATTTATTGAGCACATTTTACCAACAAGATTTGACCAAAGTGCTGCACATGAGTTGCAAACAAACAATACAATTATAAAATAAAATAGGTGATTTAAAAGCCATGGAATAAAATTGGATTTAAAGCAGGATTTGAAACTCTTCAGTAGGGGTGGGAACCTCTGGGTACTTCACGATATGATACGCAATACAAAGCTCACAATAACGATTATCTCACGATATGACGATACTGTGATTATCAATATATTGGTCCGAAATCAATCTACGATAATCTATGACATAAGAAAAAAAAAGATTAGATGAAAAAATAGTAGACCCTGACCCTCAGGTCAGGGTCTACTAAGGTTCCCAAAAACTAAATTTAAAACCAGAGGAGACTTGGCGTTCCAGGCTGCAGCCCCCAGACTCTGGAATGGTCTGCCCCAGTCTCTCCGGGAGATGAACTGCATGGACACCTTTAAAAAACATTTGAAGACTTCGCTTTTCAAAAAAGCTTTTAGTTAACAAGATTTTATTTTTAATTTTTACTGCCCTTTTATGATGCTACACATGTGATGTAAATGTATGTTTATTGTTTCTGTGTACAGCACTTTGTGATTTTATCTGCGAAAAGCGCTTTATAAATAAATACTTACTTACTTACTTACTTAATTTTTATGTTAACACCATTTTAGTGCAATATTCCAGTTAGCAATATATTGGTTCCTTCAACAAACAGTGACAAAATTTCTGTGAAGACCTACCTGCACATTTTTGTGAAAAAGCAGAAAAGGTTTAAAAGAAAACAAAAGAACATTAAATTAAAACATTTATTTTTAATTTTTTTAAATCGATACTTATCGCGAGCATAACGATAATAGATTGTGAGCAAAATTCGTGATACATTGCCGTATCGAGATATTGTCACACTCCTACTATACAGTGTAGGGGCCTGTTAGACGTTGCAGGGTAATTTGCTCTATACGACAGTATTGGACCTGCCACTGAAAAGGCAATGGTCACCTTTAGTTTTTTTTTTTTTTCAATAATAAAAATGATTATTTTTGCTTTATTTTGTTTAGTAGAGAAACATATAGAGCAGTGGTTCCCAATCTTTTTTGTCCCATGTACCCCTTTTGCATCTTCGTCAAATCATTTCGACACAGTAGACCACACCATTCTTTTAGATAGACTCATACATCTGGTGGGCTTCTCTGGTGCTGTACATGCATAGATGGTTCTTATCTTACCTCACAACAGAACTTTCATAGTAAGTTTAGATTTGTTCTCTTCTAAGGTCCGTAAAATTACATGTGGTGTACCACAGGGATCAATTTTAGGCCCTGTTTTATTTAATCTGTATATGCTCCCTCTTGGTGATATCATCAGGAGACATGGAGTAAACTTTCAGTTATGCTGATGATACCCAGCTGTACATCTCTGTGTCTCCTGATGACACAAGTCCAATGGATGCTCTTTTTAACTGTATTTTAGATATGTAGTTATCAAAACTGAAGTTTTACTTATCGGTCCTGAATTCCAGAGAGAGATACTTTCACCTAAACTACAAGCCGCATCTTTAACTCTAAATTAAAAACTTGTGCGTTATTCCGGACTCTAAGCTTACCTTCATCTTTCCTATTAAAAACAAAACAAAACTGGGTTTTTATCATTTAAAAAATCAGACATTGATGCCAAACGTATTCAGTCTTTGTTGACGATGACGTCATGTCAATATGGACACTGGTCTGTTCACCCATTCAATCATGGAGTAGAAGCTGTGTGTGACCACCTAGAGCTGTATGACACAGCCTTTATAACCGGGACCGGACTAGGAAGGATAAGTAATGGAGGAGAACCAGCGAGGAGGTGGTAGTAGCAGGTAAAAGTTCTCTCTGTAGCACTGAGCTAGGATAGCATTAGCTGCTAATCACACCGGCTTTTTTCACTGGTGGTTTATGTTTATGAGAGGAGAAAAAGGAGCGCAGCTCCTCACTTCAGCAGGTAGTGAAACTCACAGAGTTGCATGTGTCGCTGGTGGGTGAACGCAGCATTAGCCAATCAGGACGCAGAACAAAATGCGCGTTCATACGTTGTAAAAAATGGCTCCAAAATTGCACTGTAAAAAAATCTGCGATACACTGAGGGACTACTGTACACCAATTTTTTTTTAACTGTACACCAATTTTAAAATTGCTGCATTGGCTCCCTGTGTGTTTTAGGATTGATTTTAAGGTTCTTTTACTAGTTTTTAAGTGTCTTAACGGTCTTGGGCCTTCTTATCTCACACAACTGCTTTTACCCTATGAGCCTTCTCGGGTCCTGAGGTCCTCTGGCACTGGCCTTCTAGTAATTCTCAAAGTCGGGACACACACTTGATGCATCATTTCAGTTTTACGGCCCCCATTTGTGGAACAGTTTGCTGGAGCACGTCAGGGCTGCTGAGAGTCTTAATGTTTTTAGAGTAGACTCAAGACACACTTGTTTAATTTAGCTTCTAACTAATAATTTGTTTTATTATTTTAAGCTTTATGTATTTAATTAAATTGTATTATTGTGTCTATTTCATTCTAGTTTGTTAATTTTATCATGTATCATATCTTAGCTTATTTTTATGTTGTTTTAGGACTACCATTTGTTTTATCTTTCCATTATTTTTGTTGTCCTTATTATTCATTTTCTCATCCAGTGTTTCCTCATGGGGACCCAGTTGGCTCCTGTGATAGTGTCTTCTTATTGGAGAAAATAGTCTAAAAAGGAAATAGGAACATTTCCCGATCGTTTTTGTTAAATCTTTCTGAACACCCCCTGCAATGTGCTCCCTTACCCCTAGGGGTACACGTACTTTTGTTTGGGAACCACTGGTATAGAGTAACATCAACTAAAAATGTTTGCTTTTTGTGATCAACTTTGTATTTATTTTTCCCAGTTTACCCTATAAGTACTGGAAATAGTTAATAGTTCCTGCCATACTGGGTAAAAGCACATTGTTTTCATGTCAATTATATTATGTCGCCATTGTTCCTGTACATATCATCCCATCCCTCTCTACACCCTCTCATATGTCCCCACAGAACATGGCCAAGGCTTAAAACCACTAAGAAGAAAGATAGCGAGGAAGACAAATAAGGAAATAAAAAAAGAGAGAAAGTTTTTACCAAAAAATGAAACCAATTAGTAAATGATTTAACATAAAAAAATATATACACACACACACACACACAGAGAGCACCGTAAACACATTCCCCCACTGCTCAGCCACTAATATAACGCACACACGTCCTCCCATCTCACTTTCACCAAGGCTATTTGGCTAAATTTAATCATGATATTGCCTTTCCATCAGTGCTGCACATCTCCAGCCCCTCAGGTGGGAATTATATCTACCATCAACTTTGTCATAGTTGGAGGAATAGGAGGGGATTAGTCGTAATAAAGATGTAAAGAAAAAATAAATACAGCCGACAAAGTTTCTACCTGAGAGAAGGAAAACACAATTTACAGAAAGGTCAGAAAGGTTTTTGTTTTTTACCCTCCGTCATTTCAAATGTGCTCTCAGCTTCCTGGTTTTTAAACCTGGAAAACTTTTCTGCTTCTTTTGTCCAAGTGATGTTCAAGTAGAATTAAGGCATAACATCAATGAAGGGCGTCAGGGTTGTGTCGAGAGTGGGCAGAGCCGTCTTCAAGTTGTACACTATCAGCATCTTGTTTAATTTATGCTTTAAAAGGCAGGAAATATAAAGGAAAGTTACTTACAGTGTTATCTTAAAATTTTCAGACAAATTAAGTGAATAGAAAAGGCCTAAAGCAATTTTTTTATAGTTTCTTTAATGTGTTCAATTGTAATAACCTCCTCTATGGTGTGTATCTGGTAAATAGTTGATATAATAAAGTGATGGTAAACCAAATGAACAGAGGAGAATATGAATAGACTTTTTAAAAACGGCAAACATGCATACGTTTTATTGAATTAAGCTATAAACTAACTCTTTTTTTTAAACTATTTTCAGATAAAGGAGAAATGCAAAATCTGTGAAAGCATTTTTCAAAAATTGTAATTAATTTCACTTCAATTATTATTTACCAGGTCATTTGACACAATCCTAAAACAAGCTTGTAAATTTATGAGATGATCCGTACGCATCCAATAGTTTAAATTGCAGCTGAATAATTCAGTTATGAAGGTAATGCAGGACAAAAGCAACAACGCTATTTACTCAGAGCCAGCAGAACGTTCACATCTGCAACACTGTACCGAATTTTTTATCTGAAGAACATTTTTTTTGCTGCTAGCAAGTTTTCACTGGAGCGGTCAACGTTTTAGATTAAAATGTGTCATATTGATAATAATTTGACGTGTCTTGTAGCACATTCTGAAGTTTGAGTATTTCAGTTTGGAAACAATCTTGTTATGGTCATGAGTGACGGATGCATTTTTCATTAAATGTTTAAGTGTTGAAAATAATTTCCTGTTGGCTGTTGAGGAACATTTTCAAATAACAAAGTAATTTGAAAGCAAATAAATGGAACAAAATAATAAAGCAAACGTAAGTTTATACTTTATTGTTACATTTTAACTTCTCAAGGCATGAAAAAACATTTTCATTGAACTCGTGGATTGCTTATTTACGACGGCGTAATAGGGCCACATTAAAATGAAAAGGAAGTCAGAGCACTACGAGATTAAAGTTGCAATATTTTGAGAATAAAGTCGTAATGTTTGTTTCAATTTTATTCTTGTAAATTTACTACTTTATTTTTGAAATATTATGACTTTAATCATGAAATATTACAACTTTAATCTCATGAAATTATGATGTTAAGATACAACTTTAAACTCATGAAATTATGATGTTAAGATACAACTTTATTATCATAAATTTACAACTTTATTCTCCAAATATAAATTTAATTTAATTTTGCCCAGATTTTTTTCATTTTTAATGTGGCCTTAATACGCTGTCGTACTTATTAACCAGGACATTGTATGTATATTTTTTCCAAATAAGTATTTTCTCACACTGCGGTCATTACACATTTGGTCGATATAGCACATGGTATTGATAGACCACACATGCGCATTGCGAAACATACCTAAGTCACATAACTACAAAAACTACACATTTATTGTTGGTGCCTTAACTTTTGATTAAAACATGTTTATTACCAAATCCTGGTCCGTATGGAATCCTTTTAAAAGCAGCAAGTCCCTCCACTTTTCAAAAGCAGCTCTGAGATAAATCCTGTTTGTTCACAAAGACGTTTATCCACAAGTTTTGTACCTGGACTTTTCTTTTGTCTTTTAGTAGAAGCTTTATACGCTGGCAATCGTGGCATGGGTAAATGGAGTTCCGGAGCGCTCCTTTATGGCGCTCTGCTGCTTGGCGTGAAACTTGTTTGAAAGTGTCTATTTGTACGATTGCCGTACGGACAACCACCAGTGCTATTGGTACGGTGACCAAAGCACAAGTACTTAGGGGTTAGGGTTAGGTTATGACCCAATATCGCAACAAGAAACGTTTCCGTGCACAGTTTACGCAGCACATGCATTCACTTTGATTGGAAGTCGAGGCCTACTGGCTGGGTGCACTCAGCGATCGTTTCCATTTGTATAAGGGTCTATAGGACGAAGGAGGGACTTATATACATTAATGTATATGAATGACCACCGGCAGTAGACCATAGTAAGAGACTAATTAGATAATTTTTTGCATTTTAAAAGAATCATACATAAACATAGATTTCTCAGAAACTCTGGATTTCAGCTTTAAACTAAACATTTACTTTAGTTTAAATAATCACACAGGTGCTCCTCTGCAGTGTCTATTGTGTTTACATTGTGCAGTAGTTACTTGAGTGTCTGTAGCTTATAATCTGTCATCATGATGACCTTGGGGTATGTTGACGAGCGCACCAGTTGACAACATAAATGGCAGCACATGAAGCAATAAGATGTGATGTCTGACCCACACCTTAAAGTGGGTGTTTTTCTCTAGGTGTACTCGTGAACAATCAGTCCATCATTGAATTATCCGCTGTCGACGGTGAGTCCATCATAACAAGTGATGTTGTTTCCTGCAGAGCCTGTGGGTGGAGAGGACCACGCTGACTCTGGTCCAGAGTCTTCCTGGGATTTCGCGCTGGTTTGAAGTGGCGAAGAGAGAAGTGGTGAGTGTGAGCAAATATCTACTACACACAGTCACCTTACAGTGTAAGACACTAACAAGGTAAGCTGTGATTTAGAGCCCAGCCAGCCAGCCAATATCCAACTATTGATCCGAGTCATTACATCGAACAGCAATCACAACCCAGGTCAAAGGTTTGGGGCTATTTGACATTTCATTTCCTGCGTTGGATAGATTGGCGACACGTTCAACCAAGATTAGCAACAATTTGTATTGGTGTTATGTTATATTCAGTCATTCTTATTTTTTAATTTATTTGTTTTGAACATTAATCAATTCCTCTACTATGGGATTTTTTTTAAAATTTTGTCAAAGGTTCTTTTGCAGATCTGTTGAGCTCAAGGTGGATTATTGATGCGGTTTAGTCTATCTTTCACAGTTGATGCTTTAGTTCTCAGCTTCTAAACATGCTGTGAAATTGTGCATTCTAAGCTGGCTGTAAATCTATGTTATTCATCGAGTGGCAAAACCAAATCGAACAAAGACCCCAGCGAGAATTTTGCAAACAACGAAATCGAGCGTTACGATGAAATGACAGAAAGCAGATGTTTTATATACACAGCATGCTATTACATCTATAAATGTGTGTTTGTTGTAGGTGCAAAATATATTGTATAATATCAAAGGTGCCACGGTTTGGTTATGGCTTTATGTTGTGTCCATTTCCCGTTGTGTGTGTGTGTGTGTGTGCACTAGGTAAGATGAACGCAGTTAATTATCACCTGCAAACTGCAGTTTCCTTCAGCTCAATAGAGCATTTGATTATCATTCAGTTTTTTATTAGGTTTTTACTTACCGAGACAGTTTCTAAGGCAAAAACACAGGAAAAGCACACTCCTACTACAGCAACATGCACAACGATTTCCCTTTAAGCAAGTTTATTATGGAAATACATGGTTAAAGGTCAGCATTGTGGTTTTCATTTTCAGGTTCAGAATATATTCATAGTACCGAATCAGCATTAGGCCACCTCATTTACATAAGTCATAGCAAAGTAAAAAGTATGAGAATCTTAGTGAAATGTTAAAATATTAGATGGAAATGAAAAAAAAAAGCTAAGAATATTACTAGCATAGAAATAGAGGTTTCCTGTACTGCATCAACATATTTAGGTAGGAAGGCACTAAAGGGAGGGATTTTATGTTGTTTTAAATGTTGTGTGTTTAATTTGTATTAATTTATTATTATAAAATGTATCATAAATAAAAAAAAAAGATTAATATAATTTAAAGAGATGCAATATACAGTAAAAAGAAAAATAAACTAAATATTTATGTGCTTAATTCTTACCATTAGTAGAATTGAGATTTAGGAATTAAGTTTTGGAATTTAGTTTAGGAAACACTGCCTTAGTATGTGTTGTTTTTTATTGAAATTGTTTTTTAAAATTGTTTTAATCTTTAGAAAAAAACTAAATATGTAATTTCAGTAGTAATTAACTGTGAAATTTGTATGAAATAATTAAAATTAAAGTGGCCTTTAAACCTTTAATTTAAAATAAGTGAATAAATGAAATACAAAAGGCTATAAAAGGTTGAAATACTGTATGTTTGATGTAGTAGCATACCATCATTCACAATCAAGGGTAAAATTTGACAATTAAACTGTTAAAAGTGTCAAAAGTGCTGTTTAAAATGTTTTAAAACATTTTTAATGCCTGTTAAAGCTCCGACTAGAAATAATGACCTTTAGTAAAATTACCAAAATTTGAATCTGGTGATTTTCTTTTTTTTTTTTTTTTTGAGAATAAATAAACAACAACCATAAACAACAAATTATGCATGCACCAATGCATCCAACAAAAAACGTCATATTTGAATCCTTAACTTAGTCTTCTGGGAGCGTTTTCTATTTGTTATGAAATAGGGTGAACTAAATCAACAACTGGTATTAGGTGGTGCGCAATAAGCTTGTTTAGTTTAGTGCATTTAGAAAAGTGAATACTGGGTATCAATATTTGTGCATTGACTGAGGAAGTTTGTTTAATTCCAGCTCTTGTTATAGCTAACTAACTCTCTTTTGTTCCGTCTGTTTTTGTCTAATGGTAATCGTGCATGTCGACTCACTCACTTGAAACCAAATTTCTCTTGCCTTTGGGTGCAAATAAAATAGTCACCATGAAATGCCAAGATTAGCGAAACAGACTCGGAAAATGTCCTGGTTAGTTTAATGCACGCATTTTATATATACTGTATATATATATATATATATATATATATATATTACAACAAAAGTAGGGTAAACACATATATATTGACAAATGATTAACACCCCATTATTGTGGCAGATCAAAAGATTGATGTATAACAAAGTGTCTTGATAAAGTAGTTTATTGTTTGACTTGAACCGATGCAGGTGTAGCCATTTACATTCCACTGTATTTGAGACTCGTCCCAAGGGCTTCTTGTCATATTTATGTTCTTTAGTCAATCTCCAAATAATAGAAATTACAAATTAAATAAAACATCAGGACTTCTTAATTTTGGCTCT
Organism: Gouania willdenowi; assembly: GCF_900634775.1. Lineage (NCBI taxonomy): Eukaryota > Metazoa > Chordata > Actinopteri > Blenniiformes > Gobiesocidae > Gouania > Gouania willdenowi. Next base: position 16,109,551 of record NC_041049.1, read on the forward strand.
GAGCCCTGTCATCTTGTCCAGTTTTGGCAACACGGCGAGCATATAGCAGTTAGCACTGTCTGCGCTGGCTGTCTGTGCTAGCTGCTACATGTTTAGCAGAGGCTGTTAAGCTCCGGTGTTTAGCAAACTATTTCTTGCTTGATTTGCACACAACAAGGCTTGTATTTTCCATCCGGGGTTTTTATAAGCGTTATTTTTTTCTGTAACTATTTAATCGCAATTAACGCGTTAAAGTGACAGTCCAATTTGAAACGGATAAATACTTCATTTACAACTCAGGGCCTGAACTGAATCTGCATATTATTCACCCATGAAGACTTCCAGAACAACGTAAAAGACAAGCGACGAAATGCCGATGAAATGTTCCTCTTATTCTCAGGTGGAGGTCAGCCCTCTGGAGAATGCCATCGAGGTGATTGAGAACAAAAACTTACAACTGCGCACGCTAATCACCCAGTGTCAGAGTCGCCAAATGCAGAACATCAACCCCCTCACCATGTGCCTCAACGGGGTCATCGACGCCGCTGTCAACGGGGGGCTGGCCCGCTACCAGGAGGTAAGTACAGAATGATAAGGGGATATGGTCTGAGGGGTTTTAGATATTGAGGCAGGAGCAAAAAAAGCAATGGTTGACCTAATGATGCATGAAGGTGGGTTTCAATGGAGAGAGGAACCGACGGAGCATATTTATGCAGAGGGTGGGGCGGATGAAGAGATGGATGCACGGGCGATGGCGTGACGAAGGAGGAGTTGGGAAGCGGGAGAAAGAGATGGATGGCTGACATAACATTGGGTGGTTGGGTGTAGGTTTGATGGCGGATGGAAGAATGGATGTGAGGAGAAGGAGAGGTCAGGTCAGAAAATAGCTGTTAGAGAAATGGGAGTGCAGGCACACCCAGAGATGGATGGCCAATAATGGTGAAATGAATGAGATGGGAGTGTTTTTACTGCTGCTGCTGTGTTATTCACTCAAGTGCTAAGAGACAGAAACCCTGGCCAATCCCACGAGCAAAACATGCACATCATGCACGTCTTGTTTTTTCAAAAAGGACCAAATCTCAAGATAACAGTTGAGCCCAATTTTTCTTACACTGGAGGAGAATTCTTTTTTTTTTTTTTTTAAAGCCACGCCTGCACAGTGTTTTTGTTTTTCTCACCGGGGTGGAATCAGTGACTTGCAGTCGCATAGCAACCAGCGCAAGCATGCATGTGGGAGTTTGTTTGTGTGTGTGTGTGTGTGCGTGTGTGCGTGTGTGTGTGCGCGTGTGTGTGTGTGTCACATACTGTATGCCTGTGAGTGAAGGACATGCCTGAGTGTAGACGAAGCCTATTAGGATTGGTAGGAGGCTGATAAAGCCACAAATATAGCGGTCACTGAAGAGCTTTCTAGAATGCATGGAGATGTTTTCCAACCATCAAAACACTTAAAATACTTTAAAGTCGTGCACACTGTTGAGGCCAATATCTATTTGATGTACTTGTCTTGCATATAAATTGACACTTTTTTGTCTGAAATGTCACTGTTAGCTGATCGCAGCATGTGGAATTTATTTCACTATGAGCTTAAGACGGTTGGAACGCTTTGTCATCTACACCAGGGGTTTTCAACCTTGGGGTTGAGAGACACTGGTAGAAGGTCACCAGATGCCTCCAAGAAACTACAAATACTGTATTCTTTGAACAATTTGAGCCCATTTTTGCCTACTGTATTTTCCGGATTATAAAATGTACTGTTTTATTGGCCACATTCCAATAATTTGGCATTTTTCTATGTAAAATCGACACATATGCTGCAGCCTAACATAAGCCGCACTCTATTGGATGATGAGGGTCAGCGGCGCGTCTGACCTTCCTCCTTACGGAGTCTAGAGCACCGATTGGTCTGAAACAAACCTAACATGGCGGTTTAACAACTTTATGCTGTTTGGCCTTTTATTACTAACTGGCTGACTTTTACTTCATCCACGCTATTGTTGCTGCTGCTGCTGCTGCGGCAGGCGCTCTCTCGCTTTCTTTTGCCATAACGAGGGAGTGTGCATCATGACAAAATGACTGATCAGAATGATTCAGTGGGAGCACAAACAATTAACTGTTAACAGTTTCATTGTTCCACCTATTCTAATGTGACGGAGCTCAATTTTGTGGCATCACGAAGCTTGAAAACCGGGAAAAATCCACAAATTAGCCGCGTCATTGTTTAAGCCGCAGGGTTCAAAGCTTGGAACCACACCAAACTAGCCATATTGTAACCTATTTTCATCACTTTTTCTTGCCATATTTTTGCCCCTTTTAATGCCTTTTTGCCATATTACTCCCATTTCTGCCACTTCTCCATCAAATTTCAATGGCTTTTCCTGCACAATTTTTCCCTTTTTCAAGACGTTTTTTTTGGGACTTATAAACCCTTTCCACCACTTTTCCTACTTAATGTCACATATGTTGAGAAATTATTGTCTCTTTTAACCTCTTTTCACCATATTTCATGCTCTTTTTTGTCAATGTATTCCCATTTATGATTTATCATGCCCAAAACAAGTTTTTCCCACTAAATGTTTTAATATTAACACTTTGAATCCATTTTACCACTTTTTCTGTCCATTTTTGGCAACTCTAATTTGCCGCTTTTAACCATTTTCTGTGGTTTTTAAAATCCCATTACACCATCATTTTTGGTCACTTTTAACCCATTTGATTTCTGATTAAAACAAGGATTTACATCTTTAAGATGACTATATACTATGACCCAAATAATAATAAGCTTCCTGGATGACAGTGGATATTATTCAGATGAATAAATAAATGTGGTTATCACAGATTCATAGAACAATGGACCATCATTTTGCTGACTTTATGGATGGACCCCAAAAATATCTCCCCTTTATTCCCCCTTATAGATGACCCTGTCTCCACATGACTGTGGTTCAATGTTCATGTCTGTGTTCAACCACCTTCAGCTACAGTGGGGGTCCCTGGTCTCTGAAACCTTTATTTTGGGGGTTGCGGGCTGAAGAGGTTGAGAATCACTGATCTACACTCATGTATTTCCTTGGTGAAATACTTCATGTGGAGTCTAAAAATCTATTAATTGTCCTGCCTAATGCCGATCGACAGCTGTGGAGGATTTGCGCAGTTCCAGATTAAGGAAAAAAATGCTCTTTATTAATATTGCGATTTATTGCTTTAGTTTTATTGGAAGCCCTGGAGGGGGAATGCTGTCTGATTTATTCTCCCCCTTCCCCATTGGCGTCCCATTGCTAATTGGACTTCTGTAATGATTAACGGAGCCACTTCATGGTGAGGTCGCACTTCCTCACAGCTCCACCAGAAAATTCCATTCTTCCTAAAAGGTCATTGATTATTTCAGCATTTTTTTTTCTTGAGCTTCCCACATGGAGGTTCTTAATGAAACTCCTCTTATTAAAGGTGCAGTCTGCACTCTTATAAAAGTGACTTTTTGTCATATTTGCCAAAGCTTTGACCATGTAAGGACAGCTTTACATGAAACTAGTAGTTTGTGTTAAAAAAACAGGCAGATGTTGGCTTACAGGCCCCGCCCCTTTCCCTTAGCTAGAATGCCGTCTTTTTTACAGTGTATAGTCTGAAGGAGTAGAAGATGGAATTGGTGACTTTTCTGCTTGAAAGGAAACTACTGCTGCTTGATTTACATTATGTTTGATTTGTAATTGTTACACTAGAACTCTGTGATGCATGTGTTGTTTGTGTGCGTGCAGCAGCCTCCGTGTGGGCTGCTGTATGTGACACTGTGTTGTTGCTGCTGCTGAGGTGTGTGCACATTGAGAGAGAGAAGCGCTGCAGTCATATGCTTTTAACAGAGCATGTTATATTACTGTGATGTTGCTGTCGGGCTAACGTTAGCTTGTTAGCTCCTCTAAGGGAGGGACTTTGGAGAGTTTGGAGGCAGGGCAAGAGAGCAGCAGGGAGGGGGAGAGAGGGATCTGAGAGTCGCGGACTGCACCTTTAATGTTCACCATGGCACTCTGGTCACTTACACAACTTCGATACAATTTTTTTATTTTACTTTACAAACAACAAAACATTATGACCATCTGCCTAACATTGTGTAATGCCCAAAAAACAATGCTTTTCCTCTTCTATTTGTATCTGTTTGTAGTTGTTGTTGCGGTTTTTGGCCAATGTTGTTGAGCGTAGCCAGAAGACAACAAAGACTAAACACACAGCTATTGTTTTTAGGCCTTTTTTTTTATAGTGGTCTCTTCAAGTTAAATTTTAAACTCAACTCAAGCTTGAAAGAAAGCCTGACTATTTCCAAAAAAAAAAAAAAATCTACAAGTGTAGGGCCTTTGATTTTTGTTGTCATGGAAAATGTTCTGAAACTATAAAGCAATCTAACTTGGAAAAATCAATCTGAACCGCTTTTGTTAGTCTCTTTATTTAATGTTTGGGCCCCAAAATTACACAAAAATGCATGTTTTTGGGCAATATCACGCCTTTACATGCTATTCTTCACTGGACAATGGGTGATGGAATGTTAAAGTGTGATAAACGGATGTATATGTCCAATTCAGTTGATTTACTTGTTCAAAATCTCATTTTATATGTTAAGGATCGAGAACTGATCATGTTAACATTGTGAAAAATGTGAAGAGGATTTGCTGGTTGTCATAATTCGTTTTCACAAATAATCTTTTGGTACCATATCACACATTTAAGTAAGTAATCTTTATTTATAGAGCACTTTTCACAAGTAAAAACCACAAAGTGCTCTACAAACATTTCAGTATCATCCCGTCTAAAGAGAACATTCACAAATAACATGGCAGTCAAGAACGGGAGAACTGTGGTCGCCAAGGGCATTGGAGGAGCCCCGTATTTAGATGACAAATTGGAAATCAACATGAGGAGAGGTGAGGAAAAAAAGCTGATTAGGAACTGAATTCCCTAAAGGAGAACAAAGTACAGAACCAGGAAAAATAACCTCTCAGCTACAAAAAACACAGTTAAGATAACACACAGTGGCAGTCACAAAACAAAACATGGCAGGTGGGGGTGGCGGGTATGGGACGGGGGCTGGGCAAAGAGGGGGAGAGGATATCCAGCCGCTGAGGTGCGCAGTGTGCAGCCAGGGTCTAGAATTGTGTCTAACGTTGCTCTTGCGATGCAATCTTATGTGATTTTAGCGCAACAATACAGTTTTTGTAAGTCATCTGAAGCATATAAATGTAAAAATAATAACAGTAGTTCACTCTTTTACCATATTTAGCATGTTTGCTATGATATAAGGAAGTTTATTAGCCAGCAAAGTCATCAAAACAGGGAAACAGAATAGTGTAACGTACCATAAAATGAAATTTGGGAAATTTTGAAATGGAAAATCAGAGGCCTTATAACTTACTAACCGGTGCTATCAACAAATGGAAAACCCTGAAATCAGAGCAGAGGTTCTGGAAAAGCCATTTTAGCTGGTAAATCTAACAAAATTACATGACTCGCTCTGGAGTCGATTAGTAATCAAGACGTTACTTCAGGGTAATGGACGAGTGTAGCAAGGATACTAGTGGCTGGCTGTGGGGGAGACGGTTTGATGTAAATTACAGTTTCACATCAATCTGCAAAAAGTCTAGAGAAGGAAAATTAGCCATAGGCTACAATCTGACATATTTACTAAAAATTCTCATGAATATGTATTGTCCCTTTTTATAAATGAATGAAAATCTGAATGTGGTCCTAAAGGTCTTGAAATTTTGAGCCTGGTTTTGGACGTTAAAATTCAGGTCAGAATTTCTTTGTGAAATATGTTCAGATTTAATTTTAAAAACTTGTAAACAACAGTGACGTGCCGTCAGCACTGGGGTAGGGTAGGCAGGGCATTGCAAATCGAGACCACCAATGTCAACATCAACACCAATGACAATTCCATATGTTTCTGCTGGCAAGTGTTAATTCAATTCAACTTTATTTGTATAGCGCAATTTACAACAAAGTCATCTCAATGCACTTATCAAAATATAAAATTCATAATAAGAAAGAAAAAAAACCCAACAAGATCCACATGAGCAAGTGTTTAGCCATCTAACAACATCAAGATCATAAAACACCATTAAAGAAACATAAACAATTATTTATTATAGCCTCCATACTCTCCCAACAAGATATATCTCATGACACGGCAGCGCATCCGTTGTTTGTGTTGGAAACATAGAAACACAGAGAAAATGACAACAACAACAACAACTCAGAACAGTCTCAGTGAGGTGCATCCACAAAGCCAATCCTTCCTTTTATACCATTCACTGTAGAAAATACAAACAATTTTCTGACCTTACCTTTGCTGAAGGTCTGATAACTCAGGTGTTGGTCTCCCATCTTTTAAAAGCTGTCATTTTTCCTCAAAAGAAAGTTTTTCTATCGTCTCTAGCGCTGTCACCCTGCCTGTAGTGTTATCCCGCCCACTGGCTAGAGAACGTAGCAGCAGCGACGCTCTATCAATTCACTAATGCACTCTGAACTTACGTATAGCATTTAGCATAGTGCAGTTACGTTCAAAGGCAGCGTAGAGCGCTGCCTTTTTACGTAAATGGTTTTCATCTTAAGGAACACATAAAAACACGCTGTGGAAACAGAGGCAGAGCAGCAATGTGCTTCTGGGAGGGGGTGTGGCCTCCTCCTGCCTTACAGCGGAGTGAGACTGCAGTGTCTGCCGTACCAGGAAATAGCAATGTTTAGTCATTTGGGCTATGAAACGCACAAAATGCTGACACCTGGCTTACCTTGCCTACCCTGCCTGCACGTCACTGGTAAACAAGCACCCTTCCATAATCTGTGAAAAACTCAACAATGATCAGACGACTTCAGGGAGTTTTTACCAGTTTAGATCACAGATGTCTACAAGTGTTATCTTAATATTATGCCTGAATGTGACTTTAATTGAAGTCTTTTTATTTTATTATTTTATCCTTTTAGATAGAAGGCATATTTCACTGAATACATTTTTAACTTTTGATGAAAATGCACGTATACATTCAGTCTAATTTACATTGAGGTTTTTCAGCAGACAGACAGCCTTGTGCTTGAAAGCCAAACTCTAAAGACATATAAATTGTTATTATCCACCCTCCCTTTCATATCTTTTATCACTTTATATTGTGTTGCCTTGTCATCGCTGATTTGAAAGCTGACAGTCGGTGGTAGGTCCTTCATCACATCATCATCATCTCCCCTTGGCTGTATAGCTTGATGCAGATAGAAAGGGATTTAGTGCAATCTGCAGACACATCACGAGTGTTGGAGCTGCGCCAAAGAGAAAGGAGCTGGTGTTTAATGTATGGATGGATGGCTATCATCATTCAGAGCAGACAGGAGCATTTCCCATCCTATTTGTTCTTTCTTTTGAGTTGGCTTTTTTGAATGAAATGACTCTGAAATTGAATAGAAGTCAAGGCACCGTATGTGAGTGTGAGCCCAGACCAAGAGGTGTGGGGCTTTGAAGGAAATGTATTTTTTAGCAAGTAGTGACATGGATTAAAGTGAATCTTCAAAAAGCAACTGGGTCATTAAATGTCATTTCAACAAATTCTCACGACATTCCACGTACTTCGGTCTCAAAAAACAATGAAAATTTTACCAATTGTTCTGTGATGAGTCAATAGGCATACTGTAACGCTATTCTTTTTAGTCTGATCAGATGAATACTTTTTGAGATATGGCGTCCTTATTTTTCTTCCATTTTCAGCTTCCAGTATCTCAGGAACTACACTACATAGAAAACTGAAATTTGGTATAGTTTAGTAATACAGCTCCACCTACTCTCTCAGAATAGTCCCTCAAAATTGGAAATACGTTTTAGGCTCGAACATGTTTGGGCCTTCAGTAAACAACTTTCCATATGTCTCAGCTCCCTGTAATTTGATCAGCTATGTACATAGACTGTTAAAATAACTAATAATTAGTCAGATATATGCATTGGTTCTTGGGTGACAGTCTCTTGAATTTTTTTATTTTTTTACTATTTTCATTGGCCCATAACTGCATGTGGGAATGTAAGAAAAACAATCTGATCTCTGTTTTAATTTATAGTATAAAGATTAATGTGTCTTGTGATATGAAACCATTTTGTCTTTATGCGACTTCTTTATTTTTGTTTTAGACTCAAACTTTAGGGTTATTTCACCATTCGCAAATATTGAAAATCCTTTACCTGAGGCCATTGTAGCCTGCCTCTGTGTCTTATAATCATTTATTATTTATTAGTTTTTCACTCGTAACAAAAAACATAATAACCATTATGTGCCAATTGAATAATCATGGAACAATCAGTAAACATTTCAGAATTTTTTGGGACCGAACTGCACGGACCATTTGTGAAATAACTCCTAAATCGAAATCATTTCAATTTAATTGCGTTTCATGTCAATAGGATCCATTTAGTGCTCTGATTCTTTGTACACAGTACTTGGCATGATGTTTTAGCACAAAACCAAAGCCCAAACAGCTGCACAGCTCCTCACTCAGAGGGGGTATTTGTTTTCTCTGTGTCTGTTTTCCCTGGTTCTCGTGATTATTTTAAAGGAGTCAGGAGATAAAGATGTGGACACTAATTCCACGTGCATAACAGATGTGCTGCTTTTTGTGTCTGTGCAGGCCTTTTTTGTAAAGGACTACATGATGAATCACCCAGAGGACGGAGACAAGATCGGACGACTGAGAGAACTCATGTTTGAACAGGTAAAAATCATCAATGCTAAACTATTACTGATGGCAGTATATTGTTTTCAGAGGTGTAAAGAGTACTAATATATCCTACTCAAGTAGAAGTAATGTTACTTGATTGAAATTATACTCAAGTACAAGTAAGTCATACATAAAATACTCAAGTAAAAAGTAGCTGAATGAAATCGTACTCAAAGTAATAGTTACTAGTTACTTTCACCCCCTTGCCACGGTTTCCTTGCATACAGAAAACATCTCATGTATAAACTTAAAAAGGAAGAGACCAAATATTGCGCAATTGGAACTTATTTTATTTTCCACAAAGGCATCTGTATAAAAATAAAAATGTTTGTCAAAATGTACATTCAAGAAAAGAAAAATAAACAACAAAAAACATTCTCAGCCTCTAATTAGAGCAAAATGTATGAAAAAAACATCATTCAATGCTGATTTGTGCGTTTAATCCTCAACGGATTAGATTAGATTAGATTATAGAGACTTTATTAATCCCTTGGGAAGGCATTGTCAGGGAGTTACATTTCCAGCAGCATTACTGAAAGAAAAGAAAAGCAGCAAACAGGGTTGAAATAATATATGAATACAGAAATGCAGAATATGGAGAAGATCCGAGAAAAGACGAGAATGTACAGAAATGAATATAAATAAAGCTTGCCTTGATCGGTATCATTCTTTTTAGCTCAACTTCAGCTGTATGAATTTATATTTAATTGTTCATTTTTAAATACTGTCAGAGATGTCCAGAAAAAAAAGCAGTAGGCTTAAAAAAAAAACTAAAAAGCTAAAACTTGCGGCGAGTTGCTGCCGCTGTGTGCCAATGACGCACGACACCTAGGGGGGTCAGGGGACATGCCCCTCCCCCAGGTTTTTGGTGCATTATATTAGTGTAATTGTGGCTTTTCTTCAGTCCATTTTGTAGCACTTTTCGTAGCATGGTGTATTTTCTCACCTAGTTTTTGTTAACATGACACATTTACAAGTTGAAATCTGGTATTCATGATAATGGTGAAAAAGAATTGAGCATCATTATCAGTTTACCTCTTTCCAGTTGAAATTGTACCAACTTATAGTATACCAGTAGTATGGGCGCTTGGTCTCATTGTAGTCCTCTGTAGAATGCTGTCTGGCACTGTAACATATCTGCATGATTAACATCATTTTTGTGTGGTTTGCTTGTAGTTGGTTTTGGTAATATATTTAGTTGTATGACTGCACATTAATCATAATATATCTAGCACATTAATATTCATGATGTATCTTACATATACCCTTACATTTGGGATTTTTATAACCCAGTACCCTGGACACAGGACTTTTAATTCATGATTCATGATGATATTGATCATGAATGTTTTAAAAAAAAAAAAAAAAAAAAAATACATCTTCAATTCCATAGAGAATAATTAAAAACCCCTTCAGAATCTACTTTTCTCTGTGAATTATTCTTACCAGCGACTCTTTTCTTTGGTGAATCTTTCTTAAAGACAATGTTTATGTAATTTAGTTGAATTCACTAATGTTAAGTATTATTATGTTATTGAGGAAATGTTCTCTTCTGGCGCCGTTGGTGTGGGATGGCGGTACCGGGCTGGGGGTGCTTCGGTACTCGGGCTTGCCGGTCCGTGGCTGGCGGGGTGGCCCTGCTTGGCGGTGGATGGTGTCCTCTTTCGTCGGGGGGGCCGGGGCCGCCTTCCGGTGGAGGGTGTTGTGTCGTGGCGCCGGGTGGGCCTGTGCAGGCCCTGGTGCGGGCACGGGCCTCCCCCCTGCTCGGCCGCTCTCCTTGGCGGCGGGGGGGCGTCGCTCTGGGCCGGCGTGCGGCGGGGGTCGCTCCCTGGGGCACCGGGGGACGGGGTTGGTGCCTGGCTGCGCCCGGGGGTGGGGGGTGCCGCTGTGCTCCGCGGGGCCGTCGCAGTCTGGGGGGTGCCGTGGGGGGGGTCTCCGGCTTTGCTGCTCCGGGGCCCACAGTGCCGCTTGCCCGTCTGCACCATCTACCATCTCGCGTGGCCCGCCACGCGGACGGGCCCGGCTCGCACCGGACAGTCCTCCTACATGTACACTTCACCTCACTCCCAGCTGGTCTGGCCCATTCACAATATGCACCACACACCCATACCCAACCCTTGGGGGGCTGGATGGTGGGACTGGGGGTGGAGGGGGCCGCCACCTGTGTCACTATGTAGTGGCGTGGGGGCGGCACTCCCACCTCTAGTTACCCTACTAATCCCTCCAATTTTAATCACACCTCAACATGCCACCCCCCGGAGGGTGTACCCTCACTTACACCCTCCGGCCTATTACACCACATACACGTATATCCACAGAGGTAGGATGGGGAGCACCGCTCCCCTCCATCCCCCTTCTTTTAATTACACCCCATACATTCACTGAACACACACACTCACACAGGGGATAGGGAAGTGCCTCTCCATTGGGGAATGGAGAGGCACCATAACAGGGTGGTGGGTTGGCTCACATATTTGGGCCTCTCCGGTGGGGGCCTGGCCCCTCTGTTGGTGGCTGGGCCACTACATAGAGTGAAAATACATCAGGATGGTGTGGTCGGGCGTGGCGGTGGGTCTCGGGGGGCTTTGCTGGGGTCTCTCCTTGCGGGGTCTTTCCGGGCGGTGTCGGCCTGGTGGAGCGCTGGGACGCTTCCTCCCTTTGGGTGAGGCTTGGTGCTTGTTTCGTCGGCTGGTGGCCTTGGGGGCGGGCCCCGCGGTGTGCGGGCCTGGGGCGGCCTGCCTCGCCGGGTTGGGGGGTGGGTGTGCTGGGGGTGTGCTGGTGTCCTCACCGGGGTTGGGGCGGGGTTGCTAGGTGGCCTCGGGGCGATGCTGTTTACTGGGGGGCGGCGCTAGCTGTTCCGGTGGTGGAGGTTGCTGTCGGCCGCCTGGTGGGTCTGTCCTGCCATCTGCGGACTGGTGGGTGGGTCCGGGGCATCTTTGGCTCGGGGCTGCGGTTCCGCACTTGATGTGTGCCTTTGGGGTGCCTCCGTCCCCGCGGTGGGGATTGCCGGTTGCTCGCGGGCCGGTGGGTGGCGCTGCTCCGTGGCTGGCGCTGCCCGGGGGGCGGCGGGCCCTGGGCTGCTGGCCTTGGGCTGTCCGGGGCTGTGCGGTCCTGCTGGGCTGTGGCCGGGTCCTGGGCGGGGGTGGGGGGTGCGTCCCGGGGGGCTTGGCCCGGGGACTTGCCCTTGGGGGGGTCCTGGTCCCGGGGGGTGCTCCTGGGGCCCGGGGTGATTGGCTGGCTGGCCGGGCCGGTCCTGGCGGGGGTCTTTCGGGGCGGGTGCCGCGTGCCGCGCCCTTGCATACCTAATGGTACGGCCCCTGCTTGGGCAGTGCCCCGTGAGGCAGGGTGCTGGGGATGCACAAGGCGGTCTGGCTTGGCCCTTGGAGGGGGCCCTGGCTTTTAAAAAAATAAAATAAATAAATAAATAAAAAAACTAAAGCCCGTGGCGCGGGCGACATCAACAATAGGTGATTTGGGGCGCCATGGGGGGCTAGGTTGGGGTGCCTGGGGGCCGACGGGGAGACTCCCGGCGGCCCCCTGGTGCCTTATGCGGCTTGGGTGTGGTCGTCCTCCCTGGGCGGGCTGCTCCTGGTGCTGCGTTCATTCCGGGTCCCTCTGGCCTGGGGTCGGGTCCCTGCTGGCTCTGGGCCCGGCGGCGGGTGCCCGCCGGCTGCCCGTTCGGCGTGGCTCTGGTCGTCTGCTGGGCGTGGGCTTTGGCTCCTCCGCTGGGGTCTCGGGCGGGGAGCTCTCTGGGCCCTCCCCTCGGGGGGTTGGGCGCGGGGGTGTGGGGGGGGGTGGGGGGGGATGGGGTGGGGGGTCTGGGGGTTGGGGGTTGGATTGGTGGCGTGGTGCGCTGGGTCCTTGGCTCCTTGGGGCTTTCTCGGGTGTGTATGGGGGGGGCGATGGTTGCCTCTCGGTTTGGGATCTTGGGGGCGTTCGGGGGGGCTGCTTGGCCGTGTGGTGGTCGCCGGGGGCCCCCGGGTCTCCCGCTCTTGCTGCTGGCCTGGCTGCTTCCGGGGCCCGGGGGCGGCTCGTGGGTTTTGCAGTGGCGGTTCTTGGAAATACATTTGTCATGGATGCACTGGCCTTGGGCTGTGGGATAACACTCATACTGGGCTCAACCACAGACACGTTGTTCCCAAATACCTGTTCTATGGAATTTCCACTCACTTCTTCCTCTGCTCACAGCCACCACCATTATTCCTAAGCCGCACACTGGTCACCAAACTGGCTTGATAACTCAACAATAAGCACAATATACACAACCACAATTTCACATCGCATCACTTGAAATCTATCGACTACTCCCCACCCATTCCATTTCCTATCTTGTATTCCTCTTCCCTGTTAACTTCCCCACCCCTCTCCAACCCCTCACCTTGGTGTAACACTGCCCTCTCTTTTTTTACATCCTCCCTTTAATAAAGTATTTCTTACCCTTCCCTAGGGAGGGCTGGTGATGGTCACAATTATGCAATGAAATAAATAAATTTATTTAATTGCAATAACAAAATATGCATTGCTGTTAAAAGATTGCACTTCTTGTAGTGTTAACCTTCGACAGAATGTGCAGACAAGAGAAAAAAAAAAAAAAGAGAGAATTTTTTTTTTTTTTCCTTCAGTTGTAGCCGCCAGATATTTGTTTCAACCAGCAGAGGGCGCTGGTAACGCAGTGTTTGGTTGGGATGCAGCAATTCTGCGCTGTGAAGAAGAGATGCTATGCACTAGCAGACACAGCTAATAGAAAAACTTGACTTTTATAGATAATCACGTAATGTTACAGATATTATTTAAGTGCTAAAGGGGTAAGGAATCATTTATGAACATATTTAAGAGTAGAAGTCGGCCAGAAAGAAAGTAGTTGATGATTTTGTCCGCCGCCTACGCTTCTGGACATCCCTGTACTGCATAAACACAATGGACTTAAAATTATACAAAAGCACCAAATCCGATTAGAAATAAAATGGGTGTTTTTACTCTGAAAACTACAAATATGTTTAACAAACCGATTGATTGATGAATGCAAACATAAAGTGTAATTTCCAAAAAACATATCTACAAATTCCCAGAAAAACTAAGTCATAAGCAACAATTTACATAAAAAAGCAGGAAATGCCTCATGTATTTTTCACTTATCATCTAAAATGACTGTTTACAAAAATATTTATGTAATGGTTGGTCGGCTATGATGTGATGCATCTGATTGATGTCATTTAATTTTTTATAGTTTCATAATGTTCGTTGATCAATTTAAGACAAAATAAACGGTAACGGTTGGTGTAAAAATGTAATGAATTACTGTACTTTTTTAAAAATGTACTTAAGCTCAAGTAAAATTACTGATTTTAAAAATATACTCAAAAAAATACAAGTACCCATAAAAGCAACTCAGTTACAGTAACGTGAGTACTTGTGATCCATTACTTTCACCTCTGATGTTTTTGTATTTATTTCTAGAACAGTATGACTCACTCCTTTAAGTTGGAGGCACTTTCATCACTTTCTTCTCATTTAAACTAAAAAATGATTCTCTTTTTTAAAGGTTTAGTCAACCTTGATCAAGTCTTCATCTTCTTCTCCTAAGAATGTGTTCCACTATGTTAGAATATTTCAAGTTCAGGCACAAACTGCCATGTTTCTTCACACCAGTTTCTATGTTTTCATTAATACATGTGTCACTCGGTCTTGTTTTCAAGTGAGAGTTATGTTTTTTGGGGTTCAACTTACACTGCAGTCTAGACTTCTTTAGACAATAGATATCCCACTGGTTTTTACAAGTAGTTAGTGGATGACAATGTTTTTCAATTTAAGTGAAACATGTGCTAAAACTGTTTATTTTTTTTATTTTTTTAAATGAAGTAATTTATTAGTTTAAGAGGTGTAAACAGCTCAAAAGCAAAATAAATAAAATAATGTGTATTTTCTTCCCACTTGGTGGATTTTTTCTTGCTTACAGTATATAGTGAGTGCTGTCTTGATTAAGCACATCAACAGTATGATTTAGGCTATTATGTGATTTCCCCAGCTGCACTGTTAACACAAATGCAGCTCCTTATGTTTTAAATGGAATTAAAACACGTGTTTGCTACTAGTTTGTATTTACTCATTTGGTTTTAATTAAGCCTCCTATGCAACAGATTCAGTTGTGGGAAATGACTACTTCACCATTCATGAAATTGTGCTGATTGTTCTGCATCTGTTTGGTATTCTTGGTGGATCGTAAACTGGGAAAGACTCCTTCTCCATTGCAATAATTTGCCTAACGGTGCCTTTTATTGTCAGTTTGAAGAAAATGACGTGAATTGTTAACAGGATATTCATTTTATTTTCATTGTTTTTGTGACAGATGAAATCAAACTCTTATCTTATAATATTAGGTTATAAAAGAAACCAACAATGGCTAATAAATCATCTGCTGTTGTTCATCAGATAAGCTGTAATATATGTATCACTGCAGATATGCATCTTAAGTGCAACTATCTTATGCATCTCATTGCTTTTACAGTTTTTGCTTGAAAAAAACTACCAAAAAAAAAACCTCCAAAAAACCAGTCGCTATGAGCTCAATTATAATTAATTATTATCTGGGTTTTCGTCAGTTATAATTGTAATTAGGTAATTGATCATTAATTACAATTATGATGCAATTATAATTGTAATTGTATTTTAAAAAAATATGTTGCTGTTGCAATTATAAATGAATTGTAATTGAGTTCAGGTAATTGACTTTGTAATTGTAATTGGCATGACAATTCTATAAAAACTGTCAATTACAATTTTATTAAATGCAAAACTGGGAAACTATGTTAAAGTTCTACGGCTTACGCATATGTAATTAACAATTAATAAAACATTCAGTTCTCTTAAGGATAATTTAACCATTTAAAAAAAACTAAATAACGTTAAAAAAAAACATTGAAATCTAGGCTTATACTGACAAAAAAATGTATTTATACCAATATTTTCATGGATTAAGAAGCCTAACAAGGTATGATGGAGATGAAAAACAAATTGGGTGATAATGTTTTTTAGTGTATTTTACAGCAGATTTAAGACATGGGTCATAACTGACTCGTTAAGAGATGCTAACAGAAAGCTAACACAAGAGGAAGGTTACGTTTTAGGAGGTGAATTATTTCAGGCTCAGTAATTGGGATTCTTTGAAATTGAACTTTAGTAATTGGTAACGTAATTGTAATTGACTTTCAGTGGAAAACAGAGAATTGTATATTAGTATTCTCTACAGCAGGGCCGTCCAATTTGGGGCCATCGGGCAAGCAATTCATTTTGGCCCGTTGCCCATATTTGGAATTATTGGTATTTCTTTTATTATTTTTTTAAATATAGGAAACAAATATAATACAGTACAGTGATTTATAAGAAAATACCTAAAGCTGATTCCAATTACATTGATTTTCTTGAGTTTTAAAGGATTATTCAAGGCAGTGGAAAATTTAGTGTTTTGATTTATATTGCACTAAATGTCTTTGAACTATAATAATAATAATAATAATAATAATAATAATAATAATAATAATAATAATGAGGATGTGTCATAAATTTATGCCACGAAACACAATAAAGAAACGTATTCTACAACTTTAAGTGTATATTTTGCACAGTGATGTTATTGGAATATTTAATTTCATGCACTGCAACATGAATGTTAAGTTTCCCTCCACCGCGATTCATTTTTGGCCCTTCAATGAAAATAATTTGGGCACCCCTGCTCAGCAGGAACCAATGTCTTAAATCTGTCTTTCGTTCTTCTCCTCACAGGCACATATCCTGGAGTACGGCCTCGCTGTTCATGAAAAGTTTGTTCCTAATGACATGAGACCTCTCCACAAGAAGCTGGTGGACCAGTTCCATCTGATGAAATCCAGTCTGGGTATACAGGTATGGCCATTTCACCAATCTATGCATTTCTAAACCCTACTTTCCATTTTCTGTGGATAACACAAGTCGAAGCCAGTGCAACAGGGTTTATTCCTGTTAATGGCAGATAATTACACTTTTAATTTCAAGCACTCTTTGAAGCCTTTGAATCCCCATGGAAACGTCATGCTGCATGTGACAACAGAAAAACCTCCTGCTGTGTTTAGACTTCAAGTAAATGACCCTTTTAAGTCCTCTACAGGGGAAAGCCAACGCTCATTTAGCAAGCTGCGCATTTCATCTACTTCCTCTCACAAGCCGCGTTATTAGCTTCACCCTGCTAGCATGAGATTGGAGCCCCTTTTTTCTATTTAGTCTCCTTTGTTCCCATTTGGCAATACAACATCATGCAGCTGTTTAATGTGTGCACAACAGTAGCTAACAATGTGCTCCTTATATGCTATTCTATACATGAAAGAAAGGTCCTTAGACAATAAGTACAATGAGGTAATCAATGTAGGGGATTGATACCAATCAAACTGGAGGGTTTTTCCTCTGCTGGTAAAGTGCAAATATACCCAGTGTGTGTGTCACATAGATTCTTCACTTTATCTCCATCCAATGCTTATCTAAGCAACATCATCTCTTATTAGAAAATCTCATTTGTAACTGATGCCTCACTATTCTTCTGGGTTTTGAACCTCCATCCATGTGATCAGTCACAGCATTGTTTATTTTTTACTCTACGTGGTTACAAAAAGGCATGTAAAATGTTAACAATTAAAATAGAAAGTTAATCTAGTAATTCCAGCAAGTTTATTTTGTTTTTGTTTTTTTGTTTGTTTGGTTTTTTTTAAATAATATGTGAAGCTTTCATTTATTTGCATAACGTTTTTCAGGAAATGTGATCTCGATCATGTCAAGAGATCAAATTTCCTGAAAAAAAAAGTTGACTGAATAAAATGGAACCTTAACATATTTGTCCACTTGACTGCTCTATAAATATATACATTTGTTTTCTGTACGATTTAAACATTTTCATGGCCAAGATCGCTGTTCAAATTCATAATTCTCAAACTTCAAGATAAGATATTCATGATTTTCATTTTTATTTTGTAAAAGGGACATCAGCCCCCCCCCCCAAAAAAAACCATATATACAGTTTAATTTAATTTTTATTTTTATTTTTATATATATATATATATATACTGTATATAGTGAAATGTTGTTTTGCTATTGTATTGTTTAAGTATATGGAATGGATTAAAGAATAATCAAAACCTTTCAAAGCAACTGAATATTTTAATTGAGACCAAAATTGAATTATAATCAGAATCACAATGTTTTTTTGTAAATGACATTCAAACTTGTACCATTTCAGTGCAAGAACCTACAATATATGCAAGAAAATGTTCTTGCAATTGTGGAATAAAAATGGATAAAAGTGAAAGTACAATGAAATAACTGCTTCCTATTTACAAATATATAATTATATTCAAAAATTGCAGAGGTTCCCAACCTTTTTTGGGCCGTGAGTCTGACCCCATTTTGATATATCACAAATGTCCAGTGACCCCAGAGACATTTTATTTTCTAGAATTAGTTTTTGATCAATTTTATTAAAGTGTGTTAAAAATACAGAGTAGCCAGTATTAAGTGTGCCACCTTAGATATTTCTAGATACTGCATTTTATTTGAACTAGATTTATATTTGAGAAAGTTTAAGTATAGGATACAGTTATTAGATATTTAGAATGTGTGATGTGTATTTGAAAAATAACAAGCTGCTACCCCTGATAATTATTTATTAGATGAAATCATAGTATAGGCCTCATAGAGCAATGAACTCTTTAAGTAATACCTGTTACAATTGTTTAACAAGTATTAAAGTATTGTTACAGTTTGTTTTGAGCAAATAACCACTTCAGCACTTAATTTGGTCTTAAACCATGCTGTTGGTGCATAAACATTCTTGTAGGTCAACACGCTAAGGCCTTAAAAAACAAGCAACACACATCAACTTTTCTCTACGTTGACCTTAAGTAGAGTTACATCCAGGCCTGCATTCATTAAGGCTTCCAGCACAACTTATTAGCTTTCATCCTTTCACCTAAAGCGCATCGGGCCTGAGCGGCTAATGAAGTCACCCATGAGTGTGGCTCACATTTCTACACAAAGATGCAGTCAATGATGTGCAAATCTTCTCTCTCCCAATTCAAAAACCCCAGGAGTTTCCAGCTTACGTGCGCGCAAGCCCCGTGCACTTCACCAACGGCAGCCCCCGCACATGTCGGAACTCTGTGCCCAGCATCATTAGCCCGGATGGAGGCAGCAGAGGGGTTTCCAGGCGGAGGTAACAGCTTGTTTTCACTGTTGTTTATTTTTAATGATGACAAAACAAAATCAAACACTTAATCACATTGGCCCTAATTTATCAACCATTTGTACGTTCAGATCTGAGCGTACGAAGTGCGTTCGACCAAATTTATGCAAGCTTTGGTATTTATCAATTCTGACGTAAGCGGGACACACACGGGACGCACTGCTATGCTCTGTTTTGAAGAATGAGGTGTTGTAAATAGTTCCTTAAACTTTTAAAAATGCGCTGTAGTAATCAGTAATGGGATGATTTATAAGTGAAATAGGCTGAAGGCATAATAAACACAGACAAGGGACAACATTTAGTCATTTTTAAGGCTTTTTTAAAAGCATTTTGATCGTTAATTTATTTTATCGTGATATTTATTGCTTAATGCGGACTACGGCTGATAAAAAAGTCATATCCGTGTGTGTCACCAGGATCCCTGTTGTGTAGTTGTTCTCAGTGCACACAGGGGGGCAGACTTCTCCTGCTTGGTAACTGTTCCTTTTCAAGAGCGTATAAATGTGCTTTTTAAATTCCACTTTTCACACTTTCAAGAAGCACATCTGTGTGTAACTCCACCTCAGATGTGAAAATGCCAATTTTCATCTCGGAAAAGCTTATTTTCTTGTTTGACCTCAGTGGGCGGGGCCTCCGAAAAAGGAGTGCATAACAAGTTAATGACAATCTAATTCAGCCGAATGTTTCATAAATCACACGTTGGTCCTGTCGTGCGACCAAATGTGCACTCAAATTTACACCCGTTTTCACGCATGGTTGATAGATGAGGACCATTGTGTCACACATTGAGTTACTTTACTTCTACCAAAATTGAACCATTTGTATGTGCGTTAACCCTGTTTTGAGCTGCACTTGATGCCCCTTTGTTTCCTTTGATGGTGCTCTATGCGTGGCTCTGTGAGCACTTAAAGGTGGCAGCAGCAGCAGCAGCAGGTGTCATCCTGCCCCCAAGCAGATGAACAGTTTGGATGTGTCCACTGACCCTGACATTTAGTCCACCTGCGACGCTGCCCCTCCACAGGCTGCTCCCACTGGCCACAGACACACAATGAGCAAAAAGATCGACACTCAATCACCCGCTGACATTTTGTACTTTTGGCTGTTGCTCTTGGATTTGCTGTGATAATGGGTTTTTTTTTTGTGTAACTTTTTCTTGTGGCTGATTTAACTGTTTTTTTTGGAACATTTTACTTGAAGTTTTATTCACGAAGGATGACATGATGGTGTCATTATTATGACATGAGACGTGTCATTAGCATGAATAAGGTGTCATGGAGGCTGTCATTAAGTGTTGTTTGTTACTCCTGACCTTAACCCTAATCCCTAACCAGGGGTGGACTGGCCATTCGGCATACCGGGCTTCATCCTGGTGGGCCGTCAACCCAAAGTGGTCCAGTCTGCTACATTTTTTATTTTATTTTTTTTGGCAAGCAAGTGGAACCAAACATGGCAACAGGTGGTTAAAAAAAATGGTTAAAAAGTGGCAAAAACGTGGCAAGAAAAGAGTGCAAAGGGACTAAAATGGACCAAAAGCTGATAAGACAGGTGGTATATAATGGTAAAGAGTAGCTTAAAGGAGCATAGGGCAGGATTTAACAATAAATAAACATTCATTTTAAGTTTTTTAATGCTAATGGGTGATGAAGCGCTCTAAACCAAAGAGAATGAGTCTACACATATTTTTACCTATTGCTTTGAAAAGATTGTGTGATACATTTTGTACTGCTGTTACAGGTACGACCAGCAGTACAGTTCCGCTGATGTTGACGTCAATTGACGCTGGTGCGCGTACTGCAGTTACCCTTATCACCGTGGTGTCACTCTGGAGTCTGATTTCTAGATCCTGCCCTATGCTTCTTTAAATGGGCAAAAAGCTGCAAAGAATAGTGAAAAGGGCAAAAATGTGGAACAAAAAGAGGCAAAATGTAGGGAAAAAAGGAAACAAGTGGTATTTATTGGGCAAAAGGTAACAAAAGTCTTAAAGTGTCAACATTTTTTGAAAAGGGGCAAAAATGGGACAAAGAAAGTTGCAAAATGGAAAAAGAAAATAGGTAAGAAGGAGATAAAAAGAAAAGATTTTAAGTATTTTTGAGGGAATAGTAATTAAAATGAAGGCATAAAGAGCCACATGTTGAGCATCACCGACTTAATAATGGTTTCTACGTGGTGTCCTCTGATAATGTAGTGGGCTGGTCTGGACAGAAAATGCAGGGGTGAAATTTTTGTTGTAGTCGACCTCTGCCCCTAACCCTAACCCCATTACATCCCTCCACCTAACCCAAAAAATGCCAACATGGCTCCAAAGGTGTCATGTATTAGCAAATGACACTTAATGACAGCCTTCATGACACCTTATTCATGCTAATGACAACGTAATGTCAGCCTTTTTTTTTTATTTTACACTTTTCTGGTGTGTTTTTTACACTTTTTTTTTATTTCAACGACATCCATTTCCTTTTGAATAATCAGTTATTTTCTTCCCTTTGTCTTTTTCTACTTCTGCTCTTTGTGCTGAAATTGCGGTGAGTTAAACCCTTTATTTAAGAAAACAGAATAATGCTACATCCTGTTCCTTTTATTTTGAAGGACTACAATCACCTGTGTGTTGTGTCCTCAGCTCCTATAACAGCTACCCTGCAGTGAACCGTTACTCGTCCTCCTCGCTGTCGTCCCAGGCCTCCAACGAAGTCAGCAACATCACAGGCCAATCGGAGAGCTCTGATGAAGTCTTCAACATGCAGGTATCGTCTCTCTCTCTCTCTCTCTCTCCTCTGCTGTCACGTACACACACATTTAAATGCTCTGTAAGCAGTGGATTGAGTCCACTTTTTAACATTTGCCCTCCTGCTCCTTAAAGATTTCCCTTGCTTCAATTTTCTTTAATCCACTCTTATTTCTGTTCATCTCTGACCTTTCTCTCACCCTTTCTCCTTTTTTCCACTCGTCCTCTACATTGTCCAGCAACGCAAATGGTTGTGATTAGATCAAATAAGCTCTTTTCCGTGTTCCGTTCAGTCTAATCTAAACTATAGATTCAGCCAATCAGAAAGCTGCCTACAGCTTCTGGGAAACTGACTGTGGCACTTGGCACGCCTGGAATAACGTGGATGAGAGAATCACAGGAAGGGGGAAAATGACTTTGCAGATTATTCATTGAATTGTATCATTTTGTGCAATGAGCTGTAATCATTATTATTATCTTTCTTTTGAAAAATAAATGGAGATCAGTAGACGAATAGTTGGAAGTTAGTGAGAATAGTTAGAAATCAATTTATTCCAAAGTCCATCAATTGAGTAAGTGTAGAAGAACAGAATCATCAAGTTCTGTGATTGGCTCATTTAACATGATACCCCATCCCGTCACGCTCTCTTAATTCAAAATATCTGTTTTTTTTGTTTTTTTTGTCTTTCATAAAGTCTTTTTTTTGTGACTGTACTTTTTTATTTTAAGTATTTACCATTTTCGGAGCTGCTTGTTCCTTTTCGGGGGCGCGTTTCACGTTTTATTTAATTATTTTAA
Source organism: Gouania willdenowi (assembly GCF_900634775.1). Lineage (NCBI taxonomy): Eukaryota > Metazoa > Chordata > Actinopteri > Blenniiformes > Gobiesocidae > Gouania > Gouania willdenowi. The sequence goes on from NC_041049.1 coordinate 16,132,041, forward strand.
GAACATTTTATTATTGTCTATGAAACTGTAACTTGTTTTGTGTGCTTCTTGACCAGGACACACTTTTATAAGAGATTAATCTACAATAATAGTAATAATAATTCCCATTTTTCTTTTTCTTTTTTTAACATTTGTTTATTATGTATGTACGGTTATATAGGTATAACATTTGATATATGTAAAAATGTGTGCGAGTGTGTTATTAATTAAAAAAATAAAAGAATAATAATGATAATAATAATAATACAATTTGCAACTGACAATGCTATATTTGTTCTGAATATTTATATACAATAAGATCATTTAAATATTTTGCTCAATTTGACTTTTTTTTGCTTTTAGTCTCAATCTAGGTTTCATAAGATTAAAAAGTGCTGAAATGATTGAACTTAACAATTCAATGGGGGTGGGGGGGGGGGGGACAGGACCAACTTACTTACACTCAACATTCTAGAATTGAAATGGAAGTGCATGAAACATCTAGTAATTAATGAAAAAAAAAATAATTACTGAAAAAAAATGTAGTTTTAAACACAATTCTTTTTTATAATTAAAAGACGACACAATCTTAAACAATTATTTTATGCTTTCAATTTCTCAAATACAAATATAGTAAAATACGTTTTCATTTTCATTTATTTGTTTTTTTTTTCGAGCAGGGACAAGAACACAAAAAACACTATTTGTGTGCAAGGAAACTCCAACAGAGAAAAACAGAGATGTTCAAAATAATAGTTAAGATGCTTGTACGCTTATAATTGTAATATCTGCATGAAAGGGAGTGGGAAGAAGAAAGACTTAATTAATCACACCCACATTTCTTAATTATACAAGTTTCATCATATTGCTTCTGTCTGTTTGTACTTCTAGAAATACACAATAAGTACTAAACAGAATAGGCAATAAAAAGACTAATAATCAGTAATTAATAATCAAGAAGACGACAAAGCAAAATACCAACAATGGTAATACATTTCATTCAGTTCAATTTGCATTTAAAGACAACAATAGCCATAGATGTAATCAGTCTATTAGTTGCATTAAGCCCCTTCCTCACTGTACTGTGTATACTAATGAATACATTTTTAAATAAAATGATGCATTTTCTCACTGTTTGTGCACTAATCCTGGCTACTCTGTTGTTGAAACACAGTAAAAAATAACATGATCTAAAACTAATTCTAGAAGAAGGAAAAAAAATGATTTGGGGTCGCCAGAAATGTGTGATATCAAAATGAGGTCACGATCCAAAAAACACTGCACTAACCACAAAGTGAAGCAAGGAAAAACACAAAATAAAAACCTTTCACCAAACTGTGAATCATAATTTAATCTTAATATCAGTCCAGGAGGTTTTTACATAATGTGACACGCTTCCTACATAAAAATAATGGAGATTGTTGAATGCATAAATGGTTTGTTGTTAAAAGTGTTCTCTTCTCATCCTCAGCCCAGTCCATCTACCTCGAGCCTCAGCTCCAACCACTCTGCCTCGCCCAACGTCACCAGTTCAGCTCCGTCCAGTGCTAGAGGTGAGGTCGAGCTTCCACAAGCCGAAAACTACACGGGCTGAAAACATTTAGGTCATTTATTCATGTTGTCCTGCAGGACAGACGGAACCTTTTACCTTTAGGAAAGAGAAAGTTCCTCCAAACCCAGCGCAGTATAAACTAACGGGTGTTTATGACAGCCAGGTGTACACATGAAAGACTGAATAGAAGGTGAAACAATAGGATAGCCCGACAGATATGGTGCAATATTAGGCTAAGATGTTCACAATAGATATAATCCTTCCTGTGAAATAAATGAAAAATATAGCCGCAAGCGGCGATAAACGGCCCTCGCCTTCGCCGCGCCCCCTTTGCCACGCCGCCTTTGCTACAGTGCCTTTTCCTACGCCGCCTTTGCCGTGCTGCTTTGCCACGTCGCCTTTTCCTGCGTCGCCTTTTCCTGCGCCGCCTTTGCCGCGCCGCCTTCGCCGCGCCGCCATTGCCACGTCGCCTTTGCCACTTCGCCTTTCCTGCATCGCCTTTTCCTGCACCGCTTTTGCCGTGCCGCTTTTCTGCACCGCCTTTGCCGTGTCACTTTGCCGTGGCGCTCGGGCCTAATCAAATTGTTCACCCTTTAAAAGGGATCTTTGTCATACAGAATTGTTGCTGAAACAAAATCACTTTTTTGTAGTTTAGTTTAGTTTATTTGAGCAAATACATTCATATTTTTTTTCCAAAACAAGATACATCATTACACGGTAATGAAATCACGAAAGGAGTTGGTCGAAGCAAGAAAGTTTATAGTTGCCTACCCCATATTTAATTATCATTACAAATATTCAAATAGTAACTTCAACAAGAAAAAAGCCTTTAAAGCAACACCGTGTAACTTTTGGCCACGAGGGGCGCTAGACCTGTAATGTTTACGTGAAGCCACAAGCGCCGTAGCACTGTCGCAAAAATCAACAGTCAGTCGGGCCAGCCTCCTTGTTATTTAATTGTGTATGCAGACAGTAGTTGACCTGTGGGTTGAAGAGAGAGTTAGTTTTATGTAAGTAGGAATCTGTCGCAAAATGACTGAAGATTCGTTCACACCGAACGCGACTGAAGTGACTGAAGTGACTGAAGTGATTAGATTACATTCAAATCAATGTAAATGACGCAACCTCAAGTTATCCCCCCTCAAGCGACGTGACTTATGTGATTTGAACGACTAGGTCAAGTGTGACCTCAATGCTCAAAGTTGAAAATTTTGAACTTTTTAAGTGACTTCAAGCGACAACTCCCCCGTCCTTCACCATTTGTAGAGCCGAGGCAGCAGCCCCTCCCTCCCGCTACAGTAAGACGGCTGCAGCAGAGGGCTGTACTACACTTCCTCAATTTATCGGGGCACAATTAAAGTGGTTAACTTATTGAATAAACCTACATTCTGAGTGAACTCATCATTTAGTAACTCCGTAAGTTGATCATTTAAACCATAAGAGCGGAGCTGTCTATGGTTAGTGCTGTATGGCCGTAGAAGAAGGAAAATAAGTGATCAGACCTCTCTCTCTCCTCCGTCACCGCTTCTACACACACACACTGTTCCCTGGTCATTGTGTCAGTGGAGCGATGAAGTGATGGAGTGACCAAAAAGCACCACTTAGTGAAAAATACTAGCAGAAGCTTTAGCTTCATGAGTAAATCACAGCCTGTGGTCACGTGACTGCCGTGAAGTGAAACGTTCTCCAGGTCACATGACCTGGTCAACAAAGGTCCGTCTTCTCCTAACTTACATAGGCGGTATTTTAAGAGGGAAGCCCCGCTCGGAGCATTGATACTGTCAAGCGCTGTATATTGGCCTGAGGAATCATTTAAAATAACTCATGTGGGTCAACTCTTTAATTCGCAGCTATTACAGAGTTACTTACAGTTAAAAAATAAAGAGCAATGGTCTGTCATTTCCATATTTCTCCAAAACATTTCACTCATAATGTATTTTGAATTTCTACACACGAGCTGCACTTTTCAGGTTTTCATCTAAACTATTCCATAGGTTGACACCTTTCATATTAAGCATTTCCCTTAGGTTGTATCTCCCCTCTCTATTAGCAAACTTTTGTTGAAGTTGGTTATTTCTGGACTTATATATTAATAGCAAATATTTCATTTTTATCAAGTCAAGTTTTAGAGTGCTTCTATGTCAAATAAGAACCATTTATGGTTATGAGAAAATATCCAAATTGGCAATTTGGACGGTGGCGATCTTGGAATTCTTGATTTTGAGTGGGCGTTGGTGTGCCAGCGTGGATTCAATTAAAAATGTACACATTTTCATGCTTCCTTCCAGAAAGTGAACATCTTTTCAACATACAGTATCTACCATGCTAGGAGCAGGGGTGGACTGGCCATCTGGCATACCGAGCATCGTCCCGTTGGGCCATCGACCCAAAGTGGGCCAGTCCAGTCTGCTGGAGGCAGACATGGTAACAGATGGCCAAAAATGGTCCAAAAGTAGCAAGAAAAGAGTGAAAAGTGTCAAACAATTTTCACTGATCAAAACTGAACCCTTTATAATTACAATAAAACAAGAATTTAACAAAATACATTAAACATAATTTTTCCTCTTGCAAAACAAATTAAATACATGTTTGATTTCTACATGTTAAAGATTCCGAACAACATTTTTGACCAAATTACACCACAAAAAACTTACAAACTTCAGCTTTAAATGGGCAAAATGTGGCAAACAATAGTGAAAAAAGGCAAAAATGTGAAACGAAAAGAGGCAAAATGTAGGGAAAAGAGGAAAGAAGTGATATTTATTGGGAAAAAGTTAGCTTATTTGGATAAAAAGTGGCAAAAAAAATTAAAGAAAGCACAGAAATGTGATAAGTGTCAAAAAGAACTTGCAAAAATTGACAAAACAGGGAAAATGTATATGTATTGGCAAAAAGAGCTAAAGTCTGAAAACATTGTCAGAACCTTTTGAAAAGGGGCAAAAATGGGCCAAAGGAAATAGCAAAATTGTCAAAGAAAAAAGGGGTTAATTAGTTTCCACCTTTAAAGGTTTTCTGGAGGTATAATAATTAGAATTGAGACGTAAAGAGCCACATGTGGTGTCGCTGATAGGAGGAATAGCAAATGAAAAGGGATGAGACAACATGGGGCTGGTGAAAATGCAACAGACAGAACAAGATGGAATACACCATGATTATAGCTGTGCAAATTCCTCCCAGTGGAGCACTAATACACCACTACACCATCATCCCAGCTTCATCCAAAGACAGGCCAATGCAGCAGGATGGGATAACTCCTTTTTTTTTTTGGCTGCCCTCTGAGCGCTGTGTTGAGGTGGTAAAAAAACATGCTGCCTGATCCCAAACATATAAAGTAAGGAATATATGAAGACATTTATAGAAGTGTGTCCCCTCCCCTTTGGCAGGTTGCTGACAGCATGCCCCGCCCTTATAAAAGCACCCTCTGTCTACCCATAAAGCTGATGGAGAATTATTACCAGCTGTGGTCTATAGTCTGAAACGGAGCCAGAAGTGGTTATCTCCACCAAATGCTTTCACATCCCATAATAATAGATGGAGAAAGGGTTGGGGTCAATTACATTTTTCAGTTACTATTACATTTTCAATTATCCATGTTCAATTACAATTACAGCGATCAGCATTTTTTTCCAATTACAATTAAATTACTTTTTTTTTTTAATATATTCTCAGAAAGTGAATTCCAAATATGTTATGAATTACTAAATTTCAATTACAATTAATCCCCCAAAAGAGCATCAAACAGCTACAGCTGGTTCAGAACGCTGCAGCTCGGGTCTTAACCAGAACAAAGAGGTCAGAACACATTAGTCCAGTTTTAAAGTCTTTACACTGGCTCCCAGTCAGCCTCAGAATAAACTTTAAAGTTCTGCTGCTGGTGTATAAATCTGTGAATGGGTTTGGTCCAGAATACATCAGTGACATGATAGTCAGGTATGAACCCAGCAGGTCTCTCAGATCTATGGACACAGGTCAGATAGTGGAGCCCAGAGCTCACAGTAAACATGGTGATGCTGCTTTTAGTTGTTATGCTGCAAAGAAGTGGAACAAACTGCCAGCAGAGCTGAAGTCAGCATCCAATGTGAACATTTTTAAATCAAAGTTAAAGGCACTTTTTTTCTCTACTGCATATGATTGAGAGAGAGATTTTTAGTCATGTTGTTGATGTCATGATGATTTTACTGATGATTTTAATTGATTTTACTGATGATTTTAAATGTTCTTATTGATTTTACTGATGATTTTAAATGTTCTTATTGATTTTAAACAATTGAATGTTTTATCATGTAAAGCACATTGAGTTGCCTTGAGTATGAAATGCGCTATATAAATAAATTTGCCTTGCCTTACTCACAATTACTGAGCCTGAAATAAATGACCTAATAAAATTTAACCTCCCTCGTGTTCGCTTTCTGTTAGCGTCTCTAATGATAATCGGTCCTAAATCAGCTGTAAAATACAATAAACTAACAACAAATACAGTATATATTGGTCACCTTGTTAGGCTTCCTCATCAATGAAAATATAGCTTTTAATATTTTTTGTGTCGGCATCTGAGCCTTTTTTGTGTCACTGTGAGAAAGCTTAATATGAAACATATTTTAATAATAGTTAGCTACATATGAGTAGAACTGTGCATAGAACTGTAACATGGTTACCCAGTTTAACGTTAAATTCGAATTGACAATTTTTATAGAATTTTCATGGTAATTACAATTACTAGGTCAATTATCTTGAATTCAATTGCAATTTAATTACAATTACAACAGCAACGGATTTAAAAAATTACAATTATAATTACGGCATAATTGTAATTAATTATCATATACGCAAGTACAATTATAAGTGACCCCCACACTGAAAGGAAATCTATACTGAAGCAGCAGCAGCTGCAGCAACGTACATGAGGAATAAAGGATTTACATGTTTGTTTGTGAAGGCTTTTGATGTGCCGCATATTTTCTATGGCCAATTATAGAATATCTATTGTAATAGTAGAGGCAAGAGGAGTGGTTGTGTGTGTGTGTGTGTGTGCGTGCGTGAGAGCGTGTGTGCGTATGCGTGTGTGTGCACAGGCGGGACAAGGTCATTGATCATGTTGTGGAGCTAGTGAGGCTGAAGGAGAGAGAGAGGGATTAGCCTTTCCTGATTGCCAGTACTTGTGGATAAATAGACAAACACCTCCTTGCAGTTTGGCCCCTTATGCGCTCTCATGCGCCTTTGTGTGTGTTTATTTATTTATATATATATATATATACGTGTGTGTGTGTGTGTGTGTGTGTGTGTGAACACAGTCTAACAACTCACATCCCTTGTTCTAGGTTCACCACAAATGGCTGAGAAACACAAGCATTCCAGAGAGAACGCCTGCCTTTCTCCACGAGATCGGCCAGTCAGTGCCATCTTCCCTAACCCACTGGATCCTACACAGGTGATCACACACACACACACACACACACACACACACACACACACACACGCACAACCTTCATGTTAATCCTACATCAAGCACATGTGGAATTACCGCGTGTTTACTAATAAAGCTGCTAGGGATGATAACTATTTTTTATACAGTACCTGTATGCCATCCAAAAGTTGTTCCCATCCTCTACTGATGCCGCTGTGACCCCAAAAACTCAATTTTATTTGTGCCAAAACATTGACGGATATTGATATTGTGGCTTTCCATGTTCACACTATAATACTTCCAAAATATAATGTCTGACGTCGTATCACAAGGAACATAAACAAACCAGAACAAAAATGGTGTCAAGATAATGACTGTCTATAAAAACGTTTTCTTCTTCTGCGCCATCTTTTCATTCTTCTACGGACACAATTTTCCCATTCCCATAATGCAACGTGCAAAACTTTTTAGTGTTACATTTAAAAAGTGACTCAGTTACGTTACTGAGTTACTTTTTTTTATGGTAAATGTAAATCAAAAAGTAATGCACTATTGTAAAAACAGACCTTTTAGTTCATTAAAAAATGTTAAAATAGTCCAAGTCCTTATAGCCTACTGTATGAATAGAATCGACCTTTATTGAGCCCCATAGGGGAAGTTTACGTGTTGCAGCAACACAATAGAATAGCAGACAGTAACAACAAAAATAAATGCCAACATAGGATAATAGTATCTATAATGCAAGAAAGGTCTGTGTGTGTGTCCGTTGAGCGAACATCTCCTCGACTTCAGTGTCTGATCGACCTGAAACTTTGTCAATGGCTTCCAAACACCCTGAGTGTGTGCATCCGTAATTTTGGAGGAATTTGGTCATTTCAAAACCAATTTGAAACAATCCACACTGTGGAACTCCTGTTAAACATTGTTTTATAACACTGATGATGTCATCAACAGTGATGTCATCATCATTGTTCTATTCTATGCTAATGCTAAGCTAATGCAGTGTGACGCTGTCTGTTCGTACACGATAACTTGAAAAGTTATGAACGGATTTTGGTGAAATTTTCAGGAAATGTTGATAATGAGTCAAGGAACAACTGAATACATTTTGGTGATGTTCCACACTGTGGAACTCCTGGTAATGTCAATATGAATACATACCTCCTACAGGCACTGTACTTGTATATATAATAATAATAATTTAGCTTCTAGCTTTGTCGTATTTCCACAGATAAGAAATATTATGATGGTAAAAGTCCTGTGGCTGGTTTCAAAATAAAAGCCCCAAGCAAAAGTTATTCCCTGGAGACTTCTATATATATATATATATATATATATATATATATTTTTTTTTTTCCCATTGTATCCAACATTGAGCTTTGATGATCAAGGAAAGACACAGTGCTACAGTAAAGGTGTCATTTACTTTATCTCCACTGTTTATTTCAGGGTATCCTGAGTCCTCTTTGCCTTTCAGCTCCACGGCTTGATGTAGCAAATAAGCGACATCATAAAAAATGAGTCTACATTTGTGCAGCGCTGCAGTCGCCACATTAGGTGCACACTTTGCCAGAAAACAAGGTCACCTTTGTAATGTGCAACATATCTCAACTATGACCAATGTGTCTACGGGTGGAGGAGAAAAAAAAAAAAGGTGCTGATGAATGAGGGCCAACCAACTCAAAGGCCTTTGTTAGCTGAGACGTGCACATTTTCAAGAGCAGCTGCTGTTGCTGATGCGTCCTTAAACTCTTTCTTTGGCTCATTTCAGTGAGGAGGAAAACACACAATCCTGTTGAGCTAAAGTTAGCATGGTAACATCATACTGTACGTCTCTTTGAGCCAAAGGACAAGTGTGTAACACAATCCCACACTTGATCAATGTGAACAGGCCTCGGTCAGCGAATGGAAAAATAACGCCATAGCTTTTCAAAGCCATTCATCGTTCTGTGCACTTCACGTGTTTGTGTGACTCAGCTGTTTCCTTTCCCCACACTGACAGCAGGACGTGATATTAGCCGTTAATGCGATATTGATCATTTGAATCAATGATCATTTGTTTTAATTAGAGCAATTATGGAGCGGCGGATGGGTTCACCTACTTCTAAAAATATCCTCTACTGCAAAACAAGAAGAAAGATAAAAACATGCAGATTTGCTCACAATTTATCAGCTAATAATAAATAATGGTGTATTACAGAGTACTGATATATCCTACTCACAAAGAAGTACTGTTACTTGATTGAAATTGTACTCAAGTACAAGTAAGTTATACATAAAATACTCAAGTACGAGTAAATGTAGCTCGCTTAAATAGTACTCAAAGTAAAAGTTACTAGTTTTTGGTAATACATTTTGTTTCCACTAAGGCATCTGTATAAAATAAAAGGTTTGTCAAATTGTACATTTTTTTTTTTTAAATAAAATAGCACCAATGAATTCTATTCAAAATGAAATAAATTCTCATGGTTCTAAGTAAAGCTACATATATGAACTCTAAAACAGTGCCAGGCCTAATGTGCCATGTGAGTAACAACATAATGGGTAGAAACACCAACCTGAGCCATAGAAAGTGGCAGATTATGAAATAAATTTAAAAAAAAACACACAAAAAATTATAATTTAGTCAGTAATGTTTGGGTTTAGAAATATAACATTTACTTTACTTCTTTTAAAATAACTAAAGTTACTGATTTAGAAAGAAGTATAATAAAAGCAACTCAATTACAGTAATGTGAGTACGTGTAACACATTACACTGACCTCTGCTTCTATCCACCTGTGTTTTATTATGAATGAGTTTCATAGTGTTGTTTTCTCCTGCAGAGAGCAACTCCTCATCAGATAGTAGATGCTACTTTACCCAGGAGTGACCCCAACCTCTCAGCTCCAGAGAAAGGTAAATATCAGCCTCATGTTTTTTATCTAGAGGTTCATGTAAACACACACGGTACGCTTATTCTGAATGATGGGCTTAGTCTTTATAACATTCTTCCCCAACATGTGTGTATTCTATGGAAGCCCGTTTCTGCCTCATAAAATGAGAAAATCACTACAGCAAGTCATTATTATGAGTTAGTAAAGTCAAAATTAGGAGAAAGAAAGTCATAATTATGAGTTAGTATTATTAGGAGAAATAAAGTTGTGACTTTCTTTCTCATAATTAGGACTTTTTATTTAATAATTATGACTCTTTCTCATAATTATGACTTTACTAACAAATAATTATGACTTTCTTTCCCATAATTATGACTTTACTAACAAATAATTATGACTTTCTTTCCCATAATTATGACTTTACGAACAAATAATTATGACTTTCTCATAATTATGACTTTACTCACAAATAATTATGACTTTCTCATAATTATGACTTCACTCACTCATAATTATGACATGTTTTCTCATAATTTTGACTTTCTATCGCATAATTATGACTTTCTATCTCGTAATTATGACTATGACAAAAAAGTCATAATTATTGGACAGAAAGTCATAATTATGAGATAATAGTCATAAATATGAGATAGAAAGTCATAATTGAGTTAGTAAAGTCATAATTATGAGAAAGGAAGTCATAATTGAGATAGAAAGTCATAATTATGAGATAAAAAGAGATTAAAAAAGTCATAATTATGACTTTCTGTCCCATAATTATGACTTTCTTTATTAGTGGCAGACAGGCTTCCATAGTATTTGTTAGGATTACTGAAGAGGAAAAGCTGACGTCTGAGGCCAGTCATGCTCATCTGCTCCAGCAGTAACAAGCTATTACTAACCCATGTTTACACCAGTGTGTGTGTGTGTGTGTGTGTGTGTGTGTGTGTGTGTGTGTGTGTGTGTGTGTGTGTGTGTGTGTGTGTGTGTGTGTGTGTGTGTGTGTGTGTGTGTGTGTGTGTGTGTGTGTGTGTGTGTGTGTGTGTGTGTGTGTGTGTGTGTGTGTGTGTGTGTGTGTCTGTGAGACAGTTTGGCCACTGGCTTCAGGGATCTTTTTTCACTCAAGTATCTCTTTATGGATATAAAAAGCCACACGCACACACAAACATGCACAGTTTTTCCACAGTTTCTCACCCTGAAAGCTTGTTAAAAGACAGTTACTATTTTTTTCCTCATCCGACACATGGGTGTGGCTACCCGTCAGATGTTTTTCTTTAACAACTAGGCACGAAAGTGTACCCAGTGTTGATTTTCACAGCGAAAACAACAGCTTATGAAATGTTTTCTGCTATATACACGAGTAGAATCAACGCACAGACACCTTGGAATGTTAGAGTTTGGCGGCGATAGCATCCATGTGACTCACACACAATCACGCACTTCTCCATGTGATTTAAGTGTGATCTATAAACGCCGAGAAATCCATAAAGCCGCACAATATGGTTACATCACACCTTCATGGACACAATGGAGTGGAAAATGTGGAGTGTGAGTTTCTCCAACATCAAACTATAACTACATACTGTTGCACTCACAGATTTACGCATTTAACTTCTATCATGGTTTTAATAAGTACTGAGAAATTAGAAGTTTTACACAAAATGCAAAGTACTTCACATTTTCCTACCCCACGACTCAAAAATCAAGTTTTTTTTAAAAGCAGGAACTCAGTGTTGAACTAATATTCACCTTTCCTTTTCCTGTTGTCATTCTGCCTGTTATCGTCTCTTGGAGAAAATAAAGCAAACAAGTTCTGATGAACTACGGCCGGGCCCGTCTCCGCGCCGAGTAGCACGTACCACGTTCCAGAAAATCCAGTAAAATGACTCGGTTCCACCGAGTAAAACAAATCAAATTGTGCGCCGTAAAATTGCAATTGAAGTTGAATTGCCTTTGAAACGATTCATCACGCGACTACGTATGTTCTGATAAACATTAACGAAGGAGTAGCCATTTGAAAAATGGGGCCCCCGGGGGTCCTGGTGCCCTCGTGGCACATACGGAGCAATGGGCCCCATTCATATATTGGTATGTGTCAATGATTTGGTACCACCAACTGTCGCAATATTTCACTCACAAATAAATGAGAAAACAACTTTAATGGAAATTGCCGGAAAAGGGGGGTGGGCCCTAATTGAATTGTGTGAGGCATAATCGTAATCTACGTTGAATTACCTTTGAAACAATATATCACACTACTATGTTCCTATAAATTTGGAAATTACCGGAAATGGATCTTGTCGAAAAATGGGCCCCATGGGGTCCCCAGTGACACGTACGAGGTAATTGGCCCCATTTATATATTGGTATGTGCCAATGATTCGGTACCACCAACCGTCATAATATTTGACTTGCTAATAAATGAGAAATCGACTCTCAGGCTCCGGGTGTTGATGCGTACACATCTATAGATTATAGCTACCAAATTTCAGCTCGAACTGTTCATGAATAACAGAGGAGTAGCGATTTTAACTAGTGTACACAACAAGAAGAAGAAGAAGAACAGAGAGAGTGGCGTTTTGAGTCCGGTAGCTCGCCCTAAAAATAATCCTGCACACAATTAAAGAGAGAGAGAGGCTAGAACATAAGAAGCATCAAAGGTCACATCAAAGGCTCAAAATGTGAGAAAAGCATGACAGTTTCCTGTGCTAAACAAAGCTGTGATTAAAACATCACTGTCAGAGTTTTTGTTTGAAAAGTACGTTGTGTTTTCATTTTGCAGAGGAACAATGCTAATGCCTGAAATGGCTTCTCATTCTTCTTCCAGAGACTGATGAGTCATGTTGCAGTGAAGTTAAACCAAACATGATGGATCCCACATTTTTAAATTAGATGAATCAAATATTAAAATATATATACTGTATATATATTTAAATGTCATCCCAAACATGCTGGACTGCACTTGATCTACTGTGTGTCTCTGCATCCTTTGTTGCCATAGTAACCGGCTGTGATCAGCATCAAAAAAGGATGTTAAAAACATAACCTTTACTTCTCCGACATGATAAAAATGCGAACAGTTAGTTTTCCTTTGATAATACTGATGAAGAATAATCAATTTTGTCTTTAATATTTAATCTATTTTCTCACCCAAAATGAAAAAAAAAAAAAGTGTGTATATTTAGTGCTGTCAAACAATAGCCCGTGATTGACAGCGTTAATGCAAACCAGAGACGTGAGACATCTGACATGAGTTCATCTGAGCTTGTTTTAACTCACTTCAAAAGCAACGAGAACAAATCTAAGGAATGAAATGATTGAAGAAACAAAGATGTGAAAATATCTGATACACACACCGTTGTATATTTAGCTGAAAGCGTCTGTTTTCTATCCCATCACTCGTCAAATGATAGACGTTGGAACTGCTGTTCAATGTTCAATTTGTCTTTTTGCTCTGAATTAAAGGGCAGTTTATTTTGGTAGCTTAATACAGGGGTTCTCAACCTTGGGGAGTTTAAGAAACTATGAAAAATTTTTTTTTTAAATTTGAGCCCATTTTTGCTTATTTTTACCCTTTTTCGGCAAACACCAAATTTGCCCTGTTTTTATCAATTTTCTTGCCATATTTTTCCTCCTTTTAATGTATTTTTGCTACACTACTCCCATTTCTGCCACTTCTCTATCAAATTTCAATACCTTTTTTGCACATTCTTTGCACTTTCAAGACATTTTCGGCACTTATAAACCCTTTCCCACCTAATGTCACATATGATGACTCATTATTGTCACTTTGAACCTCTTTTCACAATATTTCATGCTTATTTTTGCCAATTAACCAGATTCATAATTCGTCATGCCCATTATTTGCCAAATGAAAATTATTGTTCCAATATTGACACTTTGAACCCTTTTTGTCTGTTTTTGACACTAATTTGCCACTTTTAACCAATTTGTGTTTTTTTTAAATCCCATTTCACCACCTTTTCCACCATTTTTGGTCACGTTTAACCCATTTTATTTCTGATTAAAACAAGGATTTACATCTTTAAGATGACTATATACTATGGCGCAAATAATACCAACGTCCTGGATAACAGTGGATATTATTCAGATAAATAAATAAATGTGGTTATCACAGATTCATAGAACAAAGGACCATCATTTTGCTGACTTTATGGATGGGCCCCAAAATCTCTCCCCTTTATTCCCCCTTATAGATGACCACATGACTGTTCTTCAATGTTCATGTCTGTGTTCAACCACCTTCATCTACAGTGGGGGTCCCTGATCTCTGGCACCTTTATTTTGGGGGTTGCGATCTGAAAAGGTTGAGAACCACTGTCTTAATAAATGATTAAGATATATATATTTTTAATATAAATAATATTGTGTGGTTTGGGACATTTTCCCCCCATATTGTCGAAGAACCAGCAACAGTTTATTTCACGTCAGTCATTCCATTCATAACATGCCCTGTCATTGCATTGTGTTATGTTACGTTTCCCATGTGTGACCCACGCCATGTTATATGTGACCTCTGCCGTGTTTCTCTGTGCTGTGAAGTGAGACCAACTGCCAGTAGTTGGAGCCTAGACAGTGTCAAAGGAGCCCCAACCTTCTCTGACTCTGTTGGCAAATTGCTTTGCCCTCCTGTTCCTCCCAGGCCACCATACTCAGGTAAACAGTCCGATCTCAGTGACTCCTTCAATGAAGAATGGTACTAATTTTCCTGTCTGGCTTTTGACACCTGGTGCTTCCAACCACTCCTCCTCCTCCTGCTTCCCAGGCTTGGTTTGCCTTTATTTCCTCCACATATATACGACTTGGAGAGACTTTTCTGAACTAACAAGCTTGAAATGTTTGTATTTGAGTGGTGGGTGTGGGGTACATATGTTTTAAACATGTTAAATCAGGGACCAAAAAGGAAGAAAAATAATTTGAAATGGGCCGCAGATTATAGGTGGAAAAACAAGCAATTTCAACATTAATGTGCCCTAGTTTGCACTTCATGTGTAAATGATATACAAATATATAAGGCACTGACAATATTCAATCCATAATATTTTTTTATTTAATTTGGGGAAATCTAGTGAAATAATTTGAGGAAACTTGCATGATTTTTAAAAAATCTTGATTTCTTTCAACAGTTTGAGGTTAAACTGACTGCTATTATGTGATACAAACATGGGGAAACGATGAGTCCTGCAAATATTGTGGAGATTCATGTAAATAGTGTATTTAAAGGGGCTGAGATATCTACAACTGAATTAGTTGGTATTTTCCACAGTGATTCATGTTTTCTCTGTCATTGAATGCTCTAAAAGGATGAATTTGGTCCTTGGGTTTTGAGTTTGACACGTGGTATCAACCAAGATCCAAACAAGTTTGATAATGTGTTTCAGCTTTGACAGGCAAAGGTTAATGCCTAATATATTTTACTCAGTTCCAGGATTCTGTAAGGGTTTTCTCTACCTTCCTCCCAGATATTTTAATTGAACAGCTTTGAGGAAAGATGGCAAGAGTGATACTAATATTTTGTTGTTTACAAGTAAAATTTAGCAACAGCTCACACCATGCGAGTATCAGAAGCAAGAGTGTGTCCAGAGAAATGGGAGTACACATTTTATCTTCTTGGGCTGGGCACACCCTGTACAATAGTTTAGTTAGGGCAAGAAGTTTGGGCTAGTTACCGGTCACACCACAGGTCAACCCCTGCAACTGTGATTTCTGAGCTTTTATGTGGTATCAACAAATTGTGGGTGTTGAGTCATGGTGCCATGCAGCTAACATGCAACAGGTCTTCAGATATAAGAACTGGTAGTTATAGAGAAGCAACCTAAATAATATATTTCAATTCCCTTTGAGAAAGACATGCCATTACATTTCAACTACACCTGTCTTTACCATCAACCCAACTGCTCTTTATTTACAGATGCAACTGACTTGACTGATTTCCTTGTGCTTTCTGATGTAGTGCAATGCCCGGCAGTGCAAAAAGCTCCTTTTCTTCCCTAATTCTATAGAGCAGCCGCAGCTGCTACTGCTGCTGAAGGCTATCTAAAGGACCTGCAAAACATCAGCTCTTGTTTGACTCATCAATGCTTTAAGCGCCGGCTTTCTCTGCTCTCTGTGAATGCTTGCATGACTCATGCTGTGCCACGCTGTTGGAAAAGTACTCGTGTAATTAAATTTTGTCCTTTTTCTCCTCAGGTTCCTCGGCTAAAAACATGAGGTCCCACTCCCCGGCCCCGATATCCAGATCACCACAAAAGGTTGGTTTGATTTTGTTTCTGCAAGTAGACACAAGGTCTTAGATTTGTCTACGCATTAGGACATGCCTACCAGTTGATCACTAACGTATAAGACATTTTCACATGCTGACACATGAGCAGCATCGTTTCTCATGTTTAACAATGAAGTCTAATGTGATCAGATACATGTGTGTTAAAACTGTATTTGTGGGGTGGTGTTTAGCTCAGTGGGTTGAGCGCCCGCCCCATAAATGGAGGCTGTAGTTCCTCACCTGCAGCCGGTCCCAGGTTCGATTCCCGGCTTGGGATCCTTTGCTGCGTGTCATTCCCTGCTCTCTCTGATCCCTTTCCTGTCAAGCAACTGTCATATAAAGGCCACTAGAGCCCAAAAATTCCTTTAAAAAAAAAAAAAAAAAAAAAAAAACTGTATTTGTATTAGATAAAAACTTAGTGTAGATCACATAGATCAGTAAAATCGAAGATTTCCATAGTTTCTTGTGTTTTCACCCAAAAACACTACTATAGTGACTTCCCAACATATTTCTGCTATTGTTCTTTGACTAATCACGTTAACAATGAAGTAAAAACACTTCTATGTATCCGTCTACTAGACTCCGCATCCCACAATGCATTGCACGAAGCTTCTACAACAATGTCAAAAAGAGTGTTTAAAACAAACATTTGAGCTCCAATCTGAACTTTCAGTTTTGAAACAGATTTTAATCTACCACAAAAGCCACACACATACACACGCACACATATGAATGTAGTAGGGATGTCCCGATCCATGTTTTTCACTACCGATACAATGCCGATATTTCAGCCTTGAGTGTTGGCCGATACCGGAATCAATTTAATCCGATATCAGCACAAATTATACATACATACTTTTTACTTTTTTTGTCGTGTGGCCGTTGTCGACCCCCTTCGCTGGGGGTCGGAGGGGACGGCGACGCCCCCGTCCCCCGTCCGCCCCGACCCCAGCCACCGACAGCGGCAAGGCCAGGGTGTAGGGGGGGAGCACCACCAACGTGGCGAGGAGGGCCGATTGCCGGTCCTCCAGCGGCAGGGAGGGGAGGGCAACGGCGGCAAAGGCCGCTCCTCCAGCCCGCTTCACACCCCAGCCCGACTGACCCAGCCCTTAGAGCCAATCCTTATCCCAAAGTTACAGGTCAACTACTGTCTGCATACACAATCAAAAGACAAGGGAGGTTGGCCCGACTGACTGTTTGTTGATTTTTGTGACAGTGCTTGTCCGCACTAGGGGCACTTGTGTGAAAGTTACTGGATTAGCACCCCTAGTAGCCAAAAGTTAGTGTACATGTGCCTCTAACCATAAAAATATTATATAATTGAATACAATAACAAAACTAGAACTGCAAGCAGTTATGAAAGGGGGCCAAGCCTTCCCGCGCGACTCGGCCTCCAGGATTTGAGGAGCCCGTGGAAGTACGTCATGAAGGATGACGGGCTCGTGGCGAGCGTCAGGACACAGGCCGACGTGCCATTCGCTGTGAACAGGTGGATATGAAGTTTTGGAAGATGTGATTTAAAGTGTTAAAGTTACAGGCCAAAATGCGTGTGCAACCCATTATAGCGCCACCTAGTGGTGCACTTTTTGGTATGGGTGATCTGTGTGCTCTTCTATAATTACCCTGTAAATTTCACAGCCCTCAACATAATACTTCAGCTGAATTAAAGGTTTGTTTATTTATATGCTATGTAGTAATAAGCCACGCCCACTTTGACCAATCGCGATTAAATTTGAGATACGGTCCCAGGAGCGAACCAAGGTCAAACCCACCAAATTTGGTTGTGCCATTTAGGAGATATAATTTTCTCATAATTGCAGTGCCCCTAGAGGCCTAATTTTTTTAAATTTGGCTCATACCCCCACAGTCTCATGGCAACCAAGGATCTCTGAATTGGTGGTGTTAGCAATTATTTTGATCAAGATATGCAACAGTTTGTGTTTTTATAGCTTGCTAGAAAACTTTACTCGTTAATATTTTGCGCATATTTTGCCCGAACATTTTTTTTTGCTAAACTCTAGATCAAGTCCAAATGAAGACTCTACGTGCCAAGTTTCACGCTGATTGGACAAAACCCCAAGGAGGAGTTGGAAAAAGTAGGTTTTCCAGTTTTTGCGATTTTGCTCCGAGAAAAGTTTAGGCGGAAATGGGCGTGGCCTAGCCCAGGTGATTAAGTGCTATTTAAGGAATCTGTGTATATGAAGGTTTTAAATTTGCAACAAACAGTGTGGGAGTTATTGGCCAAAACGCATTGACCTTTGTTATAGCGCTACCTGCTGGCAAACATATGTGAATTTTTGCGTCCAAGGTACACAGGGTGTTCTGGACCCAACCCCCAAGGGGCATCGCCCTACCTTGCACGGTTTAGCCTGCAGCACTACTTTTACCGGGGGAAACGTAATAATAATAATAATAATAATAATAATAATAATCCTTTCGATTACAATAGGGTTCCTAGCACCGCTGGTCCTAGGAACCGCGTATGCTTACATACGCGGTTCCCTGGCCCTGCGGGCTTGGCCCCCTAATAAATAAATTAGAAGAACCTGAACAATAACCTCAAAACAGATAAAAACATTAAAAACAAATTCTACTTTTACAGTGCAAAATATTTCAAGTTCACCTGAGTCATTGTTTATTGACAGTAATTAATTCTGTGAGCTGCTGGATAAATGTGCTTGAGCAGAGTCTGGATTGGAATATTATATATTGGATATTTTATTTTAGTAATTTTTTTTTTTTTTTTTTTTTAATATTGGATATTTTAGATGCCGGCCGATATAATCCAATCTAATTTTCGTTTTGTTTTGTTGCTGATATTGGACTGATTTGCGATATCAACATCAGATTTGGACACTTCTAGAATAAAGGGTCTCTAGGGCCAGTCTTGGGCACTCCTGCTCTAATGGCTCTAATAACCACCTCATTGTTTGACAAGTTCTCAATAGTTTGTTTGACCAGAGACAGAGTCACTAATAAAACGTTCAAACCACATATAGGCCAGACCTGATACAATGCTGCTCGACTGTTTCCATCCCTACCAGTGACTTCTTTATCTCCTTCCCTCTGAGTGCTTTACTGGCTTTACTGTTCCACACTGAGGCCAACGACTTCTCTAGTGCTGTGGCTTTAAGGGTTTTATGTCACTGCGTGTCCCAAAATGGGACTTTCTGCAGTGCATTCATGGTGTTAGCAAATGTGCACTTTCTAGATGCCAAGTGTCCTGCACCGTGTTGGAGTCCAAGCTCTTGGAAAGCTTCACCAGGCTTTCTAGCCAAAAAAAAAAAAATGATAAGGCAGCTAGATTCAGATACTGTAGCTCTACAAGTGTTTTTTTGCTTCATTGTGTTTGTTGCTGAAGCTGTCAGGTGTGTGATGTGATGGACTGTCAGTGTTTTTCAACCTTGGGGTCATGACCCCATGTGAGGTCGTCTGTAATTTGAATTGGGTTACCTGAAATGTCTAGTAATTACTCATTTTATCACCTATAGCTCAGACATAGGAGGCTCAGGGGCCACATGTGGCCAACGTAAATGAACAAAATGATGAAAAGAAACACACACACACATAACAGAGAAATTTACAAAATGACAACAGAAATACAGTAAATAACTTTAAAAAAAATCAGAAAATCACAGAAAAAAACACAAAAGGACAACAACAAACGTTCATAGAAATAACAAAAAAAATCTAAAATGTGAGCAGAAACACACAAAATGAACCAAAAGTTGACTAAGATGACTAAAAATAACAGAGTAATGTATGAATTTAGAACAAAAATACACAAAACTATTCAAAGAAACATACAACATTAAGGAAATGACACAAAAAGACAACAACAATATTAGTTTTATCATGAAATAATTTCTAAAATTTAAGTACAACACACAATCTTAAACAACTGTATTCTATTCTTTGACTTTCTCAAATATAAATGTAGTTCAAATAAAATACAGTATAAAAATATCTGAGCAGCTCATGATCGAAAAATAATTCTGGAAAAAAAGAATTTGGTAACACTTAAAGTTTTATGACATTATTATGACATACGTCATTAGCATGATTAAGGTGTCATGAAGGCTGTCATTAAGTGTCGTTCGTTACCCTAACCCTTGGTTACCCTAACCTCTAACCCTAACCTTAACTTAACCCTAACCCTACTTAACCCCACTAGACCGCTCCACCTAACCCAAAAAATGCCAACATAGCTCCAAAGGTGTCATAATTTAGTGAACAACACTTAATGACAGCCTTCATGACACCAAATTCATGCTAATGATGATAATGCCAGCCACAATGTCTTTGTGGGTCAACAGAAATTAGTGATATCGAAATGGGGTCACGACTTATAAAGGGGTTGGGGACCACCCTACTATCTGCTCATCTCACTGTCTCTTAAGTGAAATGTGTTGAAACAAGCATTACGGTGTCAGAGCTCCCTGTGCTTTTGTTTACTGATGTTGGGCTAAAGTGATTATACCTCTGCTACATCGCTAAGCTCTGATGTATTGTTAATGAGCCTTTCAGTGGTTTAATATCAGAGTGCTGAAAGGAAGGATGTGCAGCAAAGTTTAACTAAGAACTCAGGGAGTTTCTTAATGAGTTCAAAATGGAGTTATCGAATCGCTAGCGAACCAGAGCGTGTCCTCTGCTAACGTTTTATTTCTGCTGTGCCTCTGTCACGAGCAGCAGCAGCAGCACTAAGCTCCCAGCTTTGTTGCAGGTGTGATGTCTTCTTATATGTGACATGGAGCAGGAACGTGCGTGTTTGTGTGTGAAATGGAGGGAGGCAGAAAACAACCCAAGATACCATAGTGTGAGTGACAGCTTGGCACACAGCGCGCTGTGTCAGTCAGGCTGGTGTGTGAGCATGTTTGTTTGCCGTGTGTGTGTTTAAGTGTGTGTGTGGGTGTGTGTGTGTGCCTGCAATACAATGGGCCTGGAGCCAAGCATCAAGCTGCCCATCGCAGCACAGCCTGAGACCTCTGCAAACCTCAGAAGCCATTATCCAACACATGCACACGCAGGCACACACACACACACGCTAGAAAAGAGGCAACCAGAGGCCCATTACCTGACCACCAATCCCAGGACACGAGTGAACCAAGCAATAAAAACACATGACCAGAGATGAAAGTAATGGATTACAAGTACTCACTTTACTGTAATTGTACTTTTTTTGAGTATATTTCTAAATCAGTCATTTTACTTGTACTTAGGTACATTTTAAAAGAAGGTAAGTAATTTGTTCCATTTCTACACCCAATAATATAATGTACATAATATACAAATATTTTCTGTACTATAAAGCACAGTAACCGCACACAATATAGATTAATTCATTTGTTGTTCTTTTAAAACTACCAGTATAAGTTTTCAGTAAAATGGTCCCAAACTTTTGAGACTTTAGGTTGGTTCTTCTTTTGCTGCGCAGTTCTTTCGGCTTGATTTTAAAATGAATTTACAACATTAAACGATGCATCGACACAAATGTTTGTAGTCAACATTATGTTACTAATGCATTATTGTATATGTTGTACATTGTGGTTGGCACGAGTGTCGAGATGGTCTATATATATTAAATTCTATTTTTTTATTTGCCCCCTCTGGCAAGAATCTCAGACTCCGCCTATGCTCTTTACTTGTACATGAGTATTTATGTATGACTTACTTGGACTTGAGTACAATTTCAATCAAGTTTCACTATTTCTACTTGAGTATAGGATATATCAGTACGGTCAGTCTGAAAGGGATTCACACTCTCGTCTTCAAAGCAAGAGCGACATTTAGTCAGAAAGTGTATGTTCATTAAAACCGAGCGAGGTGTTAAAACAGCCTGTCAGCGTATATTTGAAACACAACCAGTTTCCAGCACAAATGTTCATTTAAGCACATCAAATCTGCACCTCTCATTAAAACGTGAACCACACAGCTTTTCCAATCAGCCGCACACTCCACTAGACCCAATTGAGTTTGTAGTAGACGTAATGGCTGCTTTGTGTAATTGTGTAGAAAAACATTTTGATGAGTGATCCACATTTGGTGGGGGAGTGTGGGGGCTGGAGCATATTGTCTTTTTACGTCTGGGTGCACATCCGCCAGTTGATGGAGAGGAAGAAACTTGGCTCCCACAATCTGTTCTCTGACTTATTTATCGTCACCGTACAGCTGCATCAGCAGAGGAGGTGATTCACACGCCAAGGTCACATGACTTGAAATATTAGTTTATTTATGTGGTATCATTATCAGGGGCTAGGCAGCATTAACTGTAGGAAACCTATGGATTTCCTGCAGGGGGGATAAATAGATTAAAATTGAAAATCGAAGATAAATAAATTGATAATAAAAATAGTAATAGAGTATTTATAATAAACTGTACATATACAGAATAGAGAAGAGTATCAAAAACAAAATAATAATAATAATAAATAAAATAATAATTTCAAAGACAAAAAACATGTGCTGCAGATTTTCAAATTTCACAAAAATGTTGTACGATTAAACCTATTGAGATATTAAGAAATCCATTACTTAACTTATTTTTTCATTAACTGTACAGCGTATTAAACCTATCTCCTCCTTCATTTTTGTTCAATTGACACCAAACATCTTCAGATTATCCTACACAAACTTTTTGATTTATCATAATTGAGCAACAAAATGTTTTACCGTAAAGGGTGTTGTAAACACATTCTTAATACATTTTCGATGTTCACATAAAACGGAAACAACATTTTGATCATGTTTGGGAAATATCAGAATTTTATCTCAAAAACAGATGTAAAATTCACATTAAAATTCCAGTTTTCATTTTCATCCACTCTGTTTGTTGCTCAGAATTTCCCAATTCTGGTTAAAATTGCCTGGCCCTGACCATTGCTGTGCAGCAGTTATAATTACAGTACTGTAGGTCTTGCAAAATATTAATATTAATCTTAGTCTCTCGTTCCAGACCACAGTGCCACCGTTCACCCCTTCACCCACTGAGTGCCAGTCCTCCAGCCTGGTGTCCAGCTCCCCCGTCCTGTCCGGCAGCTACAGCAGTGGGATCTCCTCCCTCAGCCGCTGCAGTGTGTCCGAAGCCTCGGGCACCGAGCTGCCGACCGGCGACCACCCGCCCCACCCACCCTCCACCCTGCCAAACTCCATCTCCAGCAGCTCGGACGAGCCCATCCGCAGAGAAAACAAGACGCCGCCCCCCTACAGCGTGTACGAAAGAAACAACCCCCGCAGGCCCGTGCCCCTGCCCCACAGCCTGTCCATCCCCCCGCAGACGGACCCCCCCGCACTGCCACCCAAGCCCCACCAGCTTCGGACAGGCAGCATGAAGCTGGACGGAAGCGCAGACCCTCGTGTTCCCAGACCCAGGCCTCTGCCCAGGAAGGTGTCCCAGCTATAGGGGACACAACAACAACAACACCACCACCACACGCACACACTGGCGTATTTTGCACTTTTCTACACGTCTTTCTGACTTTCAGGCATTCCTGGCCGATACTCCATCACAGGACAAAGGCTCGTACAATAACATGTTCATGAAACTGTCAACTTCAGTTTGGCAATTTTAGCTCTAGTGCTCGCTGTAGTCGGCTGTAATCTGTGTTTACTGGAACACCAGAGCCGTTTCTGCTCAGTGTAAAAATCTCAAATATCTGTATATTGGTATATATGAGAGTTGTTTCTGCCTTAAGTATGGGAAACAGAGTCTTAAATTTGTGAGTCTTGCACGTTGTTACTTTCCTTTTTTGTAACAAAAGAGTACATTTGTAAATTATACAGCTATCGAAAGGTGCTAGAGGCCTTCTTGAGTATGCATTTTAGTGAAGTCTCGTGGACTAAGGTATGTTCTTATCAAATCTACACATGCAAATCAATTTCTAATGACTAAATTATTGTCCGGTTACAAATAAAAGCTGTACTTTTTAATACCTGCCTTTATTCTTGTTTTTAAATCGTACAAATATGACAATATTTGGTCATTTTTTATGCTGTAGTGTAAACAGTTTGATACGCTTTTAATTTGGCACATTAAAAACAGAACTGAATAGTTTATGTAGTATGGGAAAGGGTCTTTTTAGCCACACATGTTAAAATCAGCCACTTACCAAATAAATTAATGCTGAAAATATTGGTTTGGACCAAACACATGTTGAAAAAAATTCGTACTGATTTATTGGAGGGTTTTTGACACAATGTGCCAAAGGTGACAGTGTCATCAACACAAAGCTTTTTGTTGTTGTTGTTGCTTAAACAGGGTCTAAAAATTGTCGTTTTTCAGATTTTTTTTTTTTTTTCTCAAAGTGACTTTTCCAATTAATTCAGTTTAACCTTAAATCTACTGATTAAATGTCTTTTTAGAAGAGCACAAATAAGATATTCCAGTTTCTTAGGACTATTACTGTCACTATGAACAGTTTCATTGTCAGCAGTGACCTTAGTATTAAGCAGGGCCAATATGATGTGTGAGAAACATTAACCAACTAATCATTGTCAAATATTTGTACAGTACCGACTTTCTTTGTGTTTAATTAAAAGGTGGACGTGAGTTGACTGCACAATAAGGAGACGCTGCACATCACCTCACCATGAATTATAGGAAGATTTCAATCTATTTTTTGTTTGTTTTTAATCGAGATTGACATTTAATTTTTCATGAAACAACTTTGTGGGCGCGGCAATGAGAGGCGTGTCCGAGGGTGTTTGTACGTTTAATTTTTTTGTCATGTTTTTTTGATTTATTGTGTTTTTCTGAGATTGGACAGATTGATCATTACTTGAGAATTTGTAAATTATATGAGATTTATGTAAGTATGCCAAATACGGAAAAAAATGTGTATCGCAAGTAATGTAAATATGGTGTTTTTAACAAATGTAGCTATAACAATTTACAGCTTTGAATGTAATGTTGAAGCAGCAAATAATTATAAATGTTCAAACTTTTATGGTTTTGTGAGTGTAGAAAAACAAGGTTATGAATAATGACACCTAACTCATTTACAAGTTCAATAAAAAGAAGTCTGATTGGATTCACAAAATTGTGCATTGTTTGACTTTCAAGGGTTTGTCATATGTTGTTTGTGAGTCATTATTTGTATTGATTTGAATTCACATGTAAAAAGAAAAAAAAAATTCCTGTTGAATAACGCACATTTTATCTGTCAGAAATAAACAATAAAATAAGACATTTCCTAATTAAAGTGCAATAACTCAAAGTACCACTGCCAGAATGACAATTTGGCAGCTGCCGCAAGATACGTTACAGTTTGTGATGTTTTATTTTTGTGAAATATTGTCCCATCCCTACTTAATTACTTGGACGAGAACTCGGTCCACATTGAGGCGACAGTAACATCATTTTAGCTAATGATCTTGCCTGGAGTTAATAACAGTAAAGTTGAACCCTAATAGGGTGACACTTGGGTCAATGTCGTCATACTCAAAGTACTTGACGTTTTCTTGACTCTAGAAATTAAAAATATAGCAAAAAGTCAATGCTTACAAAACAATAAATAGCCATTAAATATATACTTCAATAATAAATAAAAAAAATAATAATTTCAATTAAATCCACTATTATTGGGTCACTGTAAATCCCTCTTTCTCGTTTCCTTTTGTTTGACACATTTTGTCAAAACAAAATGGCATCTTTAATGATTCCGTCACTTGTGAATAATATCATAATAACACTATATTGCTTTAAAGAGCAACTCCTTAGCTTTCAGAAACTATTGGAATTCCTCAGATAGAGCAAATATTAGCGGAGATGCATTTGAGGTCCCTGGGAAACCCGGACAATTTCATTCATTTGTAAAATCTTATTTGTAAAAGACGTGAAAAGAGGACATGTATGGTCACCTTAAACACTAACAAACACGCTGTTAAGTAGAATTTAGGCCTAGCTACTCACTTTTCAGTTTCTTTGTCATGCTA
The DNA here is from genome assembly GCF_900634775.1 of Gouania willdenowi. Classification (NCBI taxonomy): domain Eukaryota; kingdom Metazoa; phylum Chordata; class Actinopteri; order Blenniiformes; family Gobiesocidae; genus Gouania; species Gouania willdenowi. The sequence goes on from NC_041049.1 coordinate 16,158,065, forward strand.
CCTAGTTAGTGTGCCTGCTAGCCAGTTAGCATGCTTGCTAGCTAGTTAGCGTGCCTGCTAGCTACTTAGCGTGCTTGCTAGCTAGGCAGTGAACTGATACTTGGCAAATCCTAATTGTCCATTTAAAAGCACTTTTGAATGCTTAAAACACACCATAATAGTTAGCATGATAGTTTAGCTAGTTGTGCTTTAACTTGAGATATTACCAGATAGTGACATGCTGACACTTTAAACACTATGTAAAATACAATAAAAAGTAGCATTATTATTGTCTGGCTATAATAATAATAAAAAAAAAATGCATACAATACCACAGCAAAATATAACAATGTTAGTATTTTTCTTCATAAACTAGCCTGATTAGTTTATTATTGCTGTAATTTGCTCCAGCTGTTTCCAAACTTTGCATGCTGGGTTTTTAGGTTTTATAGATTGCAACCCATCTGTTGGAACTAGTTTTAGTTCAAAAAAAAGTTAATTTACAACATATTGTATATTAATGGGAAGTTCTTTCAATGTAAAACTAACCTAATGTGACATCCAGTACGTAAGCTCCTGCTCTATAGGTCACGGCAACTCACTGAAATGTGTAATAAAAACCACCGGGTGGGCAGAATAGGTTTAACATGACCATGGCCAGATAAAGTACAGTTTGGAAAGTGTATTGACTTTGAACACAGTATCAGCTTTTTAACAAACTTGATTGTCCAGAATGTGGAAAAAACAGCAAAAGCATTAAAAGTTTCGTTGTGTCAACTTTATTTTTGATACATAAACCAGATCATCAACATAAAAATAAAAAGCAAACAAAATGACACATTTAAATGACAATATAAGGCAATGCCAGATATCATTTGATGAAACCAACATTGCTGCAATCCCAATAATCCCAAATGCACAAACATATTTTTCAGATGACATTTTGTACGATTCACTCTGCATCTCCTCCTCAGGTGAAGCGACTGCAACACTTTATCGTGCAGGGGCTGATTTAGGGCGAGCAGACATTGAGGGAAGAGTCAATTCTTGGCAGCAGCCATTTTAAATGTAAATCTATCTCTGCTTGAAAGCACAGTTAGCTGGACAGATTTGTTGTCAAGGGTTTGGATTTTAATTTGCAACGGTATGGTTTTGCTCCCTGTTGCCCCTAAATGAACCATTTGAAAGGCCGATCAACAAAATGGATGATTTTCTTTTTTTACTATGAGCCATTAAAGATGCTGTTTTCATTTGCCTTTGAGATTTTGAATGAAATGTTGTACTTTTTCTATAATCTTGCATTAGTGGTACATGTTAAGTAAAAACTTCTTAACGTTATTGATGTGGTTTAGAGGCGATAGATTTTGAATTATGTCTAAGCAAAATTGTGGGAATATTATGTCAGAATTTAATGACCTTAAAAACCTCATTACTAGAAGGCACTTGCTCTCAAAATAAATTCATGCAATGAGGAACAAAACTGACTGTATACCATGGGTTAGGGTTAGGGTAAAAAAAAAAGCGATATTTAATAAAAAACAATACATTCTTGCAAAGTGTTTCTAATTTGTCTCATGTGTGCACTAACAATATTGAGTTTGCATATGCAGCGCTACATTTCCTCTATTAACTTAGCACCCTTATGGACAATAGAGGTGCTGTTAGTGTGTGTGGTGCTATTATCACAGCAGAAAGTAAATTAAAGACACAACAGGTGCCAGATTTGCTGAAAATAAACTTCTGATTAAGTGGTGCAAAGGTTTTCTTCTGAGATACTGCACAAAGAAAGGAGTAAGTTGTCGGTCTGTAGGTCAATGATTTCCTGTTTGTATCAACCCATCCTGTCTCGTCTTCCCTGCTGTTTCCACTCAAGTGTGCGGCATTCCATGATGCCTCCCCTCCACTACTTAAAAAGTAACTGAATGCAAAAATCACCTTTTTCTGCATTTGCATATGATTTAGTGTTGTTAAAAGAATCTTGTTTAATTCATAACATTTTAGTCAGGTAAAAAAAAAAAAAGGCAAATAAAAACATTATTTTTACAACTTGCTTTTTTTTACTTTCAGCCAAAACCTCACATTAAGGCCCTGTTTACACGACAAGGTTTAGCTTCGGTTCCCGTTTTTGTTTTCAAAAAGTTCTGTATTGACATTGCAATGTTCTCAAAACGATCTCTGTTTACATGGGAAACATAAAAAACAATGTAGTATACTTGCCAGGCCAGTAGATGGCGGTGTAGTTTTTTAATGACCCAAAGGAAGCGCATGCGCAGAGACACTTCCGTCGAAGCTTGAATCGGACCTACAAAGTTAGACCTGACCCGGCCCAAGGCTGAAAGAATACAGCCCCAGCCCAAATAAAGCAGATCTCTCTTTAAGTCTGAACCCATTGCTGCCTGACACTATTCACATCCGTGCACGGCGTGCACCTGTAGGCGAGTTGCTTTATTAACTCAGCTTTATCTAATAGCCACTTGTTCTGCATACAACTGTAAACATGACAAACAACTTCATGTATCCTACATGCTACGTACCAGTTTACATAATGCTGTAACACACACACAACTCAGAGACCTGCTCTCTACATATGGGACACACAGCAACATGACGAGTCAAGAACAAGTAGTTAATGCATTTTAAAACATCATTTATTCATTTAAAATTATAAAAATTAAGCACCTAAACTGGCCAATGAGGGGCCCTGCATATGAATAGACTGGCAGTCTATTGGTACGTTTCCGTATCAATAGCCATGGCCAATATCTAAAACTCTAGGAGTGCAAGTGCACATACCCATGACACAGAAAGCATCAGTTTCCTGTTTACACAGAGACAGAGAGGGTAGTGTTTTCAGAAACTTCCACTCTGGAGCCCGTTTTTTAAGAAGTTCCGTTTTCAAGCACCAAAACGCTGTTAACGTGTAAATGGACCACCAAAACACAACAAAACCTTTGTGTTTTCACTATAAAATGTTCTTGTATAAACTGGGCCAGTTAATTTTTGACTAGTATCGGAACAGAGAGTGATCGGTGCTGGTGAATTATCATTGAAGTGTTTTCTCCTACCTTATTTGTTCCAGTCAAACCTTGGGGTTTGTCTTCTAAATGCAGTAAGATACTGTTTTGTTAAAAACTTTTGTTGTCCTAATTAATATTAAAGCTGAACTTGAACAAAGCCTGACTTACTGATGAGAATGGAGATAGTAATGCTCCTGACAAATTACTGCTAAACTCATACATTGACACTTGCATGGCCTCTGGTACAGCAGTAATAGGTTGTAGGAAAGCGTGCTGTAATAGTATTTAAACACCAACCTGAGAGCTGCTCCAAGAAAGTGTAAAAATGTAACCACATTTATAAGAAAAAAAATTGAAGAGCAGCACTTAGTACAGTTTTTGTAACAGTTTAGCTGTATTATATAAGCACAACACATCCCCATTTATAACATTCATGTGTGATGATGCATAATTATCAGGGGAATGGTAGTGCTAGGTAATTCAAAGTTGCCTGGAGTAAATTTTGGAGAACACACAGCCGTAGAGAAACCCATGGTGTTTGTCTCAGTCTGCAGATGTCTCCTGGGAGCAGGGAAAGCTGGGGTAGCTCTGCAGGGAGCAAACCAAACTCCGTCTCAGAGACACACCGAACGGAGGCTCAAAGAGAGACTTGCAATAATAGATTGGCTGTTTTATCTTTGCACTCCAATCCCATATCTGCTGCGATGTGTTCAGCAGCTTTTGGGAAGATTTGCACCTGAAGGCTTCAAAAGCAGAAAGTTGTTTTAATAGAAACATGAGTGAAGTTAATATTTTCTTACCACTGCTGCCCTTGTAGGAGAAATATTATCTACTGGAATGTTTCTCGTTGATGTTGAGTTTTGTGCTAGTTTCAAATTCTTATAATAACATGATGTGTTCATAAGTAGTGACATCCTTCTCGGTTTAAACAGCACTTTCATTTGCAAAAGGAAATAAGATTTTTCTCGTATTCTAATGGGTACATTTACTAAATTTAATACCAGGCTTGCAGCACAAGTGAGGAACGATAACGAGACATTTTTCAGTTGTGCTCTAAGTAAGTTTCTCTTTTACTGTGATTAAGGTTGTCTGTTCAAATCCTGGTGGGTATGATGTTATAAGATGTGCCGTAATAGAGAGGGTGTTTTTGCATAACGCATATCAAGCCTTACATCATTTGGGGAGAGGCTGAAAATGATGACCAGTGAAGCTTCATTGCCCAGCTGTACCGGGGGGTGTTTCATCAAACCCAGCTCAGGGTTAAGTCCAAGTATAACATGAGAGTCTGGCTCCGTTAAGCCGGGTTCTAACTGGAACGGTGGTTTCATCAACTTGAAAACACCTTGGTTTCCATAGTAACACAGTCCGTGTGGGTCAAACCTGCTCCCGACCAGGTTTAAGCAGCAGGCTAGGCTTAAGCTGCAGACGCACTCTCATGAAACCATGTCATCTTTATTAAAGAAGTCATTTAGTGAAGCTTTAAAACACTCAACAAAGATCTACAAAAGGAAAAACTAGTCAAAAAGACTTGTTATATATATATACATATATATATATATATATATATATATATATATATATATATATATACTTTTTTTTTTAAATACCACTTTAATACGGTATTTTAAAAGGAAATTAAACAGAATATCATGGTAAATGTTTTAATATGATTTTAAATCCATACAAATGCCAACAGAATTTTTGTCTTATTCTATGTTTAAAAATACACTATTGCTTTTTGGGATGTGAGCGCAGTGTACACAACTCCTGAGCACAGCTCACCTGCAGCCTTTACAGTGTTGGATGTGACATCCAACAGCACCACTGCTGCTCCCTCCATTCATTTAGCGCTGAGTTTAACAAACTATTCATCAAACACTCACAAGTCTCATAAATTACATATTATTTAACTGTAAGTTAAATTATCTCTTTTATTAAACGCTGACAGGTGTTAAAAAACTCATCAAACGCACACGATCAATGTGTGATCACATGCTTCAGTTGTTTTATGTGATAAACTGACTAAATAACACCATTTTTAACCCTTAACTACTTTTAAAATGTTCAAACCACAGTCGGTCCTTTTTTTCTCTGTCATTTATTTTCACCGCTCAGTAACAGATGATGTCACGTCCTGTTGGTCTCAGCATTGGTTCCTATTGGCTTCTCATTCTTCGTAAAAGCTGCAGCGCATGCGCCGTCACTCTCTCATCATTAAATCTGTGATTGATCTCGTGGGTCTTATGAGGACGTGCACTTAAGCTAAACACTGTCAGTTTGCTTGGTTCAGCTGGGGAGCTTCAAGCTGAGAAGAATTTGATGAAATGGTAAAAGACAGCATGGTCACAGATGGCTTAGCTGAACCAGGTTTAAACCATAAGCCTGGCTCTACTGAGAACACTTTGATGAAATACCCCCCAGGTGAGTGCTTCGGGAAGTGGTTCAGCGTTTGTTGCAGCAACATAAACCCCTCAGGCTCCGTGGGTTTTTGAAAGAGAGTTATGGTTCAGAGTTTGGATAGTTTGGATAATGTGTTGATAGTAAAGAAATGTTTGGGAAAGTTTAGAGGAAGAGAGAAATTTTGAAAATTTCAGAGAATTTGGAGAGAACGAGATGATTTTAAAACACTCAAAACAACAACATAAAGACACATCAAAAACATCTCAAAACACAAAATTATGTTATAAATGCACGTCTCAAAAACATACAAAACAATTTTAAAACCATACAAAATGTTTATAAACACATACAAAACAATTCTAAAAACACACACAACACATTAAAAAAAAAAAAAAAACATAAAACAATTCTAAAAACACAAAATGACCAAAAAAAAAAAAAAACTCACAAAACCTTTCAAAAACAAACAAAATGATTCTAAATATAGACAAAAAAAACAAACAAAAAACACACACACAGAACGACTCAAGAAGTTGCTAAAAAACTTCGCACATTGACTCAAAACAATATAAAAAAAAGTCTCAAAGCACCAAAATTATTTAGAGCAAAATGACTAAAAAACACACAATACTCTAAAACATACAAAACAATTCTAAAAACCCCACAAAACAAAAAAGAAAACACAAAACATTTAAAAACATACATTGCAATTCTAAAAACAAAAAAAAAAAAACTCACAAAACAACTAATTTCTACGAGATATACTGTCTGTCATCAAAATATATCAAACAGAAATATAGACGTTACATACATAGATCAGACATGGAGAACTTTTATTACAGGGGGCGGGGCCACAAACATGTGATTGTATCTGAATATAAACTCCCCTGCTCTATACATCATTGTCCAACTTACACATACATATTCAGTGACTTCTTCGTCGTTCAACAAGCATTTTTTTCTTCCCAACATTGACTAAAAAATAACATTATAAAGAAACCAGTGGCCGAGCGGTGAGAGCAGGGCTGGAAGAGTGTTGGAGAACTGGAAATGGTAGGGGTTAAATCCTGTGGGAGCCAATTTTAAGATCATTTACACACAGAGAATACATTACAAATATTACATAATACACATGTGGTTATCTGTATAGATAAATATGTTATTCATACATTTTTAGTCATTTGCAAGAGCCAAACAGACACAAAAATGAAATGCATCACACAATATGTGGTTAAGATCCAGATGTCTGTAGTTATACATCTGGCCTGTAGGTGGTTTTGTGTGCACACGAAGCATCGAAAAAATAACCCCTGAAACCAAATGGTGCGATGCCTCATGAGCACAGGCGTAACTATCTCCAGTGCACCGGGGACAAGGTGCTGTAAGGGCCCCATGAAGGAAGGAGGAAGAAAAAAACAGCACTCAAGAAGCGCCAGATATGCCAGTGTTTGTGAATGCAATAGCGCGTCGTTAAGGTAACGCTTAATGGCGGGAATGGGAGGGGGAAATGACAATTTGTCCAGTCACCTTGACACCTGTCAGTCATGATGAGTCACATGACTCATTCAACACGAAAAAAAGCGGCGCACAAAAGAGGAAGGAAAGAAAGGAATAAGGATGAGAGTAAAGCTAAAATGAACAACTTAGACAAGTTCTTTACTCAAACCCAGGCAACAGTTAGCATCCCGCCGGAGGCTAGCGCTAGCTTGCCAGTTAGCGCCACTGGAGCGCACCATCAACACTACCAGAAGGAGAGACGTCCTCCACCACCGCAGCCTCAGAGGTCGGACTCAGCGGTCACCGGCACCACTGGACCTGTTGTAATGATTATTCGGCTCGACGAATTCAACTATACGACCTTCCTCTTCCACTTAACGCCAAGACAAAAAGCTATATAATACCATAAAATGAGCTTCTGAGTGAGTACAGCTTCCCTTTGTTTTGAAGTGTGATTAAAACCAATAGCATTTGAATGTACTTGTACCCTCATATTTGTGAAATGTGCACTTAGTCTATTACATACAATCCTATAGTTCACCTGTTCTCTTTCACGTTGATTTTGGATAATTGAACAAAAAACTTATTTGTGAAAAATGTGGTCTTGAGATGCATTTAATGAAGAGAAACACTTAGACACGTGTGTGTGTTTTGGGTGGGGACACAAAAAAAAAAAAAAAAAAAAAAAATTGCATTGGGGCCCATCACCATGATGTTACACCACTGCTCGTGAGGCTTCATCTGTCCATCACTACTGGTGGCCACCTTTTTTAAAAAATTTTATTTATTTATTTTTTAAATTTCGGATTAGTTTCTAATCTGGTTTTATAATATTCTCAGGTTTATGTTGTGGTTTCTTAGTTTTTTTCTCTCATGGTATTTGTGGTTTACAGTCTTATTTTCTGTATTGCACCTCCATGCATTGAACGCTTAGTTCCCTCACAGGTGGAGCTAATTTGTCTGATGGCCCTCAGAAGCTGTGTATCAGCTCTGAGTGTTTTTCATCTATGTTCCACTCCACATGTTCCTCCTCGTGTAATTCTGTGTTAGATTAGATTGATTTGTTAGACTTGGAGTTGATTTTGGATTATTAGTTTTGATTAAATGGACTTTAAATTGGAGCGTTATTCCTGTCCTCTACGTCCTCTACATCCACACTTCACTGAATCTGACTGTAAGTATATGATTTCATTTATATGTGAAGACTAATTTTGAAAAAGCCAGTAACTCAGTTTTTATAAAATATAAAATAATTAGATTTTTTTCATGATTTAGATACAGTGATATGAGTCAAATAAAATGTATGCTTGGACTTCTCAAAAGCCACTCAACTTCGATTTGATATGTAGCCGTGCATGCAAATATCTTTTAAGTTCTCTTTCAACTTTTTTGTATTTATCTGTTTCCCTACAATAATTTGAGAATTTTCTTTTTTTAAAAAAAATAAAAACAGAGAGTAAAAATCTTTGTTAAGCCACGTATTTAAACTACATCTTAATGTAAACAGAGGCTATGACACAAATACGTGACCATAATTCAACATATTGGAGTCGGGGGATGACTAAAACATGCAAGACAGCATATAAACATAATTCTCCTTCTTCAGTGTACTTTATTTTCTTGCCTCCCTCCTTCCTTCCTTGTGAAACTGTTTTATTCAACTCTGCAGCTGCTCCACTCCAGCATCCACATTATAATATACCCCTATCATTTGCAGTGAATCATCTAGTAAAAGGTCAGATGGCAACTGTTTACTGAGCTTTCATGCACACCATGGGTTCCTGACCCTTTGCTTTCCGTCCAAACTGCAAAAGGAAGTCTGCCCAGCATCACTGGAGGGCATCGCATTAAGATCTGCATTGCAGATCTTAATGCGATGCCCTTAATACAGGGAATAAAAAACATCTGCATTATGCTGGCCATGTTACAAGGTAAACATTTCAAATTCTGTTGTGTTCGGATTTTTCCTTCTTTTTTTTGTGATCTCTTTGATAGTTTTTCTGTGAAGCAGCCTTTATCATTTCTCCTGCACACATGAATAAACATAAGATCAGGTGAGATTTTGAAGCTTTGTCCCCCTCAGGGATTGTGTTTGTGTTGATGTTCAGGGGTTAAAGCTGGGGCAGAGAGGATGAAGCACAAAGGACAGTGATGAGTAAGTCTAGCTGTGAGAGTTAAAGCTCTGAGCATTATATAGAGAAGAAATCCGAGTGACTTCATCGCTTGCAACATTTTGAGTTATCTTTTAGTTTAGTTTTAGTTTTTTAAAAAAAAGATTGGTTGGTTTGTAATGCACGGTTCTGCAATGAGTCTCAATGAATCCTGAATTAATGAATCTTTATTATTCAGGTAAAGCTGATGTGATAGTAATAAAAACTCAAAAGAACTTGTGCATGGATGAAATTAACTTTCTTTTGTATATTTAGCCAAATATTGTAGATACAATTATTGTACTGTAACCGAAAGCTTTAGGGAAGCATTGTGCTGTTATTACCTCCCGAAGCAGCAAGATTATGTTTTACCCTCCGTCTGTCAGTCTGTTAGCAGGATAACTTGAAAAGTTATAAACAGATTAGGTTGAAATTTTCAGGAAAATTGATAAATGGGACATGGAACAGGTGATTACATTTTTGTGATGTTTTGGCCACCCAAATAATATATATATATATCCCATTCATTTTCCCATCCACACAGTAGAAGTACTTGTTGATGATGTCATAGGTTCTCTCGGAACACGCTTCGCTGATGAGGTCATCAGTGTTCCAATTAGAAAAAGAACTGGCCCTCACAAGGTTGCAATATTTTAACTATTTTACAATTAGTAATATAATTGTTATTTCAAATGCTAAAGGTATGTTTTGATTATCAATGAATCTAATAGTGTATATAAAATCAATGTAGGACTACAACACAGGGTGGAAATGAACTGCTTGGCAGAGATCTGCATTCTCTGAGTGCTTTTCTATTTGTATAGTGTTTTCTATCTTAATTGTTAGCAAACGCCTTATGTGGTACATGTATTGTATTATTGTAAGTATTGTTCTGGCAAAAAAAAAAAACATTGAGAATTTAGAAAATACAAACTTTTGTTTCCCAATCAAAATGTTGAGAATAAAGGCTGTCAATTCTTTAAAGGTCTGCAGTGAAATGACTCCTCAAGGTTGCATTTATAAAAAAAAAACTCAGAGTTTAAAAAGCATTAAACAATTAGAAATTAACAATAACATTAATGAAAATCTCCCTCAGTCATAAGCAGTAGAAAAAAGGACATGTGTTGATCTCTCGTTTCTTTTGTGTCTCATAGGTAAAGCTCATCTTCTTGATTACCTTCACTATTTAAAGAGTAACAAAACCCCCAAAACTGCTTTTTCTGCTGAAAACACACAGATTTGGGTATTTAGTAGTGTTTTTGATGGATTATTGGCCAATTATTGCTATTTTAGTCAAAGTATTTCAATTTGGTGTATTTTGTTGTAAATGTAAGTGACTGCCCTCTATGGGGTTAAACTCAGCAACTGCAATGGAATGCTGCTCTCAGGTGAGAATGGAGGATGATGACATTTTAGAGGCTTCTTACTGTTGTTATATTATTATACATCGATTTTATATAGCGCTTTTCTGGGTACTCGAAGTCGCTTTACAATGAAACAGCAGTGTTGGGGTTCAGTGCCTTGCTCAAGGACACCTCGGCAGTGCTCGAAGTGCACTGGCACCTCTCCAGCTACCAGAAGAACTTTGTTTTTTTTTTTTTAACTATCTATAGGAGGGACATGGCTAACACATGTCGACTCTACAATATGTGGTGAGTAGGTTGAATTGAGGGAGTGTTGAGTTGGTAGAACTTTAGCATAGCATAGATTGTAGTATAGACTAAGGGTGTCTTAACTGATCCAAAAGCTCCGCCCATAATCAAGGAATTGTATTTAAATTTTCGACCTCATCACATGTCAGCCAAACCCTTGGGGTTTAGTTGCTCTTTAATTTTGTACTTTGTTGGACTTAATCTTGCTAGAGCACCCTTCTTGCCTCCTCATCCCTTTACATTTACGATCACCCCAACTCCCTGACAATAATACTGAGTAAATTTTCTGAATCTTACTCACAATTTAAGTTAAATCAAAAAGTTCTGTGCTTTGCATACTTAGTATTGTGAATTTGGCAAAGTTAGCTTGTGCGTTGCTAAAGAGTAGTACGGCAAAATTCTGAATAAAATATGCTTGCAGAAACAGCAACCAGTTTGCCGCTCAGTCATGAGCTTTTATGGTCATAGTTTCATCCGGAACAAAACTGGTCGTAATTGTTTTGGTTGGATTAGCTTGATGAAATTGTTCAACTTAAATTTCTTCTTTATACAATATTTGGAGTGGAAAGCTTTGTGGGAGAGTCAGAAAAGAAAATGATTTAGTCCCTTACAGCAAAGACTGAATGTGATTATTTGTCCACCAAAGTCTTGTTGTTCTGTTAATCAATAACACACAGACCCTACAATCTGTACTTGGCACTTATCAGTTAGAGAGCAAAGCACCAGCAGCTGCTGCTTCTATCTCTTTCCAGTTTATGAAATGGATGCAACTTCTCAGTAGACTTTGATAAAAACAAACAAAAACAAAAGCTCTGTATTTTTCGTAAGAAATGTAGAAACACTTCCTTTCTGCGAATGTTTCCTTCTGCCGCTTGTTTTCATCTGCTTCCAAAATGGAAGCAGTGTTTGAAAAGACAACACTGTCAGGATTTTGTGCCCAGGCTTGTAATAAAAGGGGGTTAGCTAGGGGAGTGGTAATGCACTGCTTGAGCACGGATGGTTTGATTCCTTCAGGAGAATGACTTTACTGGGTTATTACCGCTTCAGCTCGACAGCGTTGAATTGTTTTTTTGTTTGTTTTTGTTTTTTGTTCTGTAGTGGAGCGCTGAGGGGGTTACTCACAATGAATTCCTATTGATTTTTCTGGTCATGTCATCAAATTGTATGTGGCTTGAATCGTGACGACGGTTTTCTCATCTGCTCCCTGAGGTTCCTCCCCTCTATTAACTTTTTATCCTATTGTTGGTGAAAGCCATGGCAGGCAGAATGCTGGGAGAGGAGGTGGAAGTCAACAAAATGAGCATCCTGCAGTGTAACTTATTAGAGCATTAAACTCAGCACTTTTTTCTTAGTTGTAATCAACAAGTTATTGCAAACCTTTTTTTTTTTTTGCTACAGCTACACGCAGGGGTGGACTGGGACAAAAATTCAGCCCTGGCATGTCCAGACCAGCCCACTACGTTATCAGAGGACACCACGTAGAAGCTGTTAAGTCAGTGATGCTCAACATATGAGTTATGTCTTCATTTAAATTATTATTCCCCGGGGGATGTTTTAACCCCTTTTTTACCTATTTCCTTTGGCCATTTTGCAACTTCCTTGACTCAGTTTTGCTAGTAAATATCCCTTTTTCCATATTTTTTGTCCACTTTTGCACATTTTTTTTTACACTTATCCAATTTTGTCACTTTTCATCCAAATAGCAAACTTTTGCCCAATAATTACCATTTTCCCCTACATTTTTCTTCTTTTTGTTCCACATTATTGCTCTTTTTCACTATTGCTTTCCACATTTTGCTCATTTAAAGCAGAACTAAGTAACTTTTTCACCTTAATAAATCCTTCTCGTAGTCCCTGTGAGGGTAATACAAGTGTTTATGGGGTGATTGGGGGGTCTTTCATCACCCCCTGCTGTCACTGGCCAGAAAACAGCACTTGCAACTTTCCTGCCTCCGACCCGGTAGCAAGACGTACTGCTTTACGGCAGCCCAATACAAACAGTGTCGTTGCGGCAACAGGAACACGCACACACTCGCAACCCAGCGCTCCGTCAGGCATCGCACACAAATAGATATCTATTTAACCATCCATTTTCAGAGCCGCTTTGTCAGCGCACAAAAAAACACATCACACACATTTCCACACTCCCTTCCGTATTACTCCCACATCATTATTTTTTTTTTACTTGTCTGTCTTCATACTGTTCACATGGTCACATGGAACAATATGTGTGAAAGCACCGTTAGTGTCACTATTGTATTAGGATTTTTCAGTGATCGGTTGCTGCTGTCTTGGGAGAGCAAAGGTGCGCATGTAGCTGTGGGGTGGGGCGGGGGGTGGAGTTTTTAAGACAGTGACATAATCAATAGGGACCTTTAGGGGAAGCACGAAACGCAAGTTACTTAGTTCTGCTTTAAGCTACCATTTGCAATTACATACCACCTGGTTCTTCTTTATTTGCACTTTTTTTTTCTGTCCACTCTTGACTAGTTTTAGCCCATGTTAGTCAATTTTCACTCTTTTCTTGCCACTTTTGGACCATTTTTGTCTACTTGTTACAATGACTGCTTCCATTTGCTTGTCAAAAACTAGCCCTTACTCAATCCACCCCTGGCTACATGGGATAAATTGGGATAAATTTGCACACAAAAGTAAGGAATTAATTGATTTTTACAAGCTATTGGGAAAATAAGAGCGCTAGTTTAAAGGTTTAAATGCAAAATGTGTGGCTAACAACCAAGCTATTTAAAGCAGACCATGTTTATTCTTGCAACTAAATACATTTGGACCCAGCTATTTTATTTTCAAGAGGATAAAAGTCCAACCACACACAGCCAACAGTTAAAAGTTCAGTTTTCTTAAATTCTTGCATTGTAAAGTCGCTGTTGCTGCTGGCAGGCTAAATTTGTGCTTTGACTGTCGGGATGGCAGGTTGTCCCATGTGTGTCAGAGTGATAGGAAAATGTGATAGATGCCTAAAATGAAAAAAAGAAAAAAAGCTCCAATCAAGCCTGATGCAGAACCCACATGTGGCTTTGATGTGAAACCTGGCCCAAAGCATGGCCAACTAGGCTGAGAAGAGCCAGAGATGAAATGCAGGGATCTTGTATGATCACCACATTTGGTTTACATTTGAATTCCCACTAGTTTTAGAAGACTTGGCAAGACGAAGAATTTTCCTGCACAGGAAGTAAAACATGCTGGAACTGGCTCAAACATCTGTACCTACTGTAAGCTTTTATTTAGAAATGTAATATCCGACAATGCACCCACCATACATCTGATCTCTCACTTACTTACAGAGAAAGGCTGTGGCCATCTGTTAATAGGCTGCAGTCTTAATTATGCTTCCATCTCAGTAAGTCGATCAGAGGTTTTCCTGAGCCAACTGTAGCACACCTAGCCAAGGCTTTACTGATCAATAAACACTCCTCTCAGGACCACTGTAGCTTTACCAGCTCTCTCAGTCTTGGCACTGAATTTTGGAATCCTGCCATGTTCTCAATAGCTATGCTTTATAAGACATGTTTGTACATAGTGTATGTAGAAGCTTAATATATATAATATACTGTACACAATTAGCTACCACAATGTGTTTGCATAGCTTTCATTTCATGGACTAAAGCTTTCTCAGCATCAGGGATTCTACACCTGCCATGCTGTGTAAAAAACTATGAATATGCATCGAAGGATAAAATCTAGTAGAAGGCTCGTACACATGTTTAACAAGTCTGGCCTTGTTGGATTTGACTATAAATTTGTGTTGTATATTCTACTGTAACACATTGAATGTCAGCTTTTTAGCAGAGTCGTCATGGAACAGCAGAAAGTGGATAGAAAGCCGTGAGGCTGATGGTTAGTTTCAGCTGGTTCTTTCATGGGGCGACCGTGGCTCAGTGGTAGAGTGGGTCATCCAGTAACCGAGGGTTGGGGGCTTGAATCCCGCTCTATCCGAGTCATTGCCGTTGTGTCCTTGGGCAAGTCGTTTTTCCCACATTGCCTTGTATGAATTGTGCATGAATGTTGGTGGTGGTCAAAAGGGCCGTAGGCACAAAATGACAGCCAAGCCTCTGTCAGTCAGCCTCAGGGCATTGTAGCTTACCACCAGTAAGTATGACTGTGTGGGTGACTGGTGTGAATGAATAATAGCTTCTGTAACACGCTTTGAGGATCCTCGAAAAAAGCGATATATAAATCCAAGCCATTATTATTACTTTTGATCCTGATTAACAAGTGTTGGGTATGACATGTACACTCGTCATGTTGTTTTAGTCAACAACTCAATGTATAGGCAAACCAACAGCACATGGCTTTGTCATGTAGAAAGTTGTGGATTTAATTCTATTCATGTCTTAAACTCCCCAGTAGAATCTATATTTGGGCAACCATGCCTCAGGTGGTAGAGGGGTCGTCTTCTGATTCAGATGTTTGATATTATGAAGCGCTTTGGGACTACCTCTGTGGTTATAAAACACTATATAAATCAAGTCTGTTTACCATAGATATTCCTTCTCTGTTTTCCAGGGTTTTGACCTTGTCCTTGTGGTGTTCTGACAAAGGATGGATCAGTTTTTTGCTTTCTGCCTCAGTGTCAAAATTCCTGATTAGAAATTAAATTAAGGGGTTATTGTCTTAACAATTGGTCACAATAGTGTAGTGTAGTAGTTTCCTGGGAATCATTTAGCTTCTTCATTTTGAGAACAATAGTGACATTCCAAGGTTGGCTGATTGTGTGGCATGGGTAGTTGAAGTGGTATACAATAGCTTGGTTCAAAAGTTCATCTGAAGATTTGCCTGAGTACCAAGCCTGGATGCTCTGCACAGTCTGTTTTTCCCACTGTGGCCCATCTCAGCCCCATCAAAAGCTTGGCTCTTCTACGCCGACTCATGCAGTGTGCTTCCTGTGTCAGGGCAGTAACCCATTCCATCTGTCTTCATCAGTGAGTCTCGGCGGCTGTGGGCTTTGGCCAGCAAGACCCCACTAAGCACCAGCTGCTAGCTGCCTTTTCCACTGATTCCCACCAAGTGGGACAGATTTACAGTATAGCAAACATCCCAGTAAGAACCGGGGACCTTTCAGCAAAGAGATTTTTTTCCCATTGTTTCTTTTTGTATCGTTTAGTTTCATTGTTTCTTTTAAGCATCAACTTTGTCTTTGTTGCTGTCGCCTTGTTTTTCCCCTTCACCTTCTTTCTTCTGATTCTTTATAGATCTATTTCAAACCTATCTTTCAGAATCTCTGTTTTTCATCTCTACTTTAAGCCAAATGCAAGAGGGAAAATGCTAAAAAATTTTTGAGAATGAGATTCTTGCCTGGGAGGGACACCATCAACCACAACCACAATGTGTGTAACATACAAAAATGCAAAAATGATGAGTAATACAGTTGATAATGTTGGCTACAAAAATGTGCATTGATGCGTTGTTAAAATCATTTGCTAACTCAAAGCCACGTTCTGCTTCATTTTTATTGTAGTACCATACATTAACTTCTGGGTGCATTGTTGCTTCACCATTTACATTGTGAAAAAGAATTGCGCAAGACAAAAAGACCGCCAAAAAATGATTGTCTTTAAAAGAACAAAATATGAATTCATACATATTTTGTACAGTCACTGTTTTATGGCACTTGAAACGTTTGTATATTATTTACACTATATTAAGAATAGTATTTTTTTAACTGAATATGGGAAAACTGTAATGAAATCTTTTGACCATCAATGCTGTCCCCATACCCCACCAGCCCCCGTTCCTCTTCACAAACTCTGCAACAACAACCATGTGCTTTGAGAATTTGGCCAATGTTTTCCTTGTGTCATAATTATTAGAAAATAAAACCAAATGTGAAGTTTTTAAATAATTGTTCACAGTTGCATCTTCATGGAAGTGCTGAAAAATGTTGAAATAATGAAGTAAAACCAGTGTGTGTGTACGTGTGTCAGTAACGGTGACAACTGACCCCTAAAGTGGGTCACAGTGGATGCATTGATTTGAAAAGGCTGCTACTTAGCATGGCAAGACACTAAGTTAATTACCTCCCTTATAAACACCAGGCTGGCCTTTACCTCCTATTGAATAAGGCCACAGGCGCTGGGTTTAGGAGGCTCTGATGCCATTGGTCCTTCCTATGGAAATCAATTTTGGTCTAAATGGCAATGAGATTAGTGTATTGCTGATCTGATCCTGAGGTTTTTTTCCTGCCTGGCCGACCGTAAGCTCCCCTTTCTATCCTGGGCATCGAGACGAGTTGCCTTGTGTTATTTATGTCATCTAGTGAAAATGTATCCGGGGATCTTTGCTGAACAACATGTGGATTTCAAATTTAATAAGAAACACCGCTATTTCTGTTGTTTATTGCCAAAGTTTCAAGCGTTGGCTCATAATCAATAAGTGTTGTCCATGAATGCCCGAGGGGGGTGAATCTGCTCTATTCAGATCACTATTTGGCTTTATTTAGTGCCTCCTTTAACCAAATAGAAACCTATGTGAACACTGTTTTTATTACGCCGGTAAAACAGAAGACTACAGTGATGACTTTGACATGGTGTTTCTTCTCAAATTCAGTGACTGGATAATTGATCTAAAATACTACAATGGTTTGTGCAGTGAAACTGTTGGGATAAGAATTAGCATCATTGAGGTTTTTTGTTTGAGACATCATGGTTCAGGCACCTGTGTGGTTCAGAACTCTATGAATCTTGGGACTTTTTGATTAATATCATTGCAGTCACATTAGTTCAACACAACAGTCCAATAGGTGGCAACACATTTTATGAAGCTAGTAAAAACTGTTAATTCTAAGCATTAGAACAGTGGTTCTCAAACTTTCTCTTACTTTTGAATGCAAGAACTCCCTTTATGTCCGACTACTACATTTTGCTCAGAATTCTATGAAAAAACAAAAGAGCATAATGATGGAATTAATACACATTTAAAAAAATTCCCATTGTAAATAATTGGAATTAAACAGTGTTTAGTGCCTCCTTAAAAGATTTATTTCTATTGTTTTCATAATTTCCGGTCATCTCTCCTGATGTGAGACTAAGACTGACCCTTGTATTTTCAGTTGATGTTGTAATCAAGATAATTATTTTCTATTATCATTTTGTGTATTTTTTTGTTGTGTGCGTGTTCTTGGTGTCGTTTGGTTGTTGTGTCATCGTGTACCCCTACATTTGAGAAACACTGTATTAAAAGATGCTGAGGTGGCTAAAAACTGAATAGTGGAAATTCGGCACAACGTGCCAATTTCTCAATGACACTCACCTAATATTCTACTTTTTACGGAGCCCTAGACATGACGTGGTGTATATATAAGGGTATGCGATCTGACGATATTAGATTGTGAAGGATTAAAACGTGACGACGATCTGTCTGTTTTTTTTACTTGCCAAATCAATCAATTTGCTAAGTCAGGCTCATATCAGCAGTACATACACAATAATTATTATGAAAGTGTCTATTTGTACGGTTACTGAAGTACACGTACGTAGCATCTTGGGGTTAGGTTATAACCTTATATCGCAACAATATTTACGGTTAGGTTCAGTCTTAGTCACGTCACTTCTACTGTCCAATGAGGGGCGCTGTGTACGGATAGAATGTCGGTATATTGATATGGCAACCATACGGATAGCCACTGCCAAATATTATTAAGCGCTCAAAGCAGGAAAGTACGCTCCCCCTCCCAATGCACGGACACTCTGCCGTGCTGCTTCCTCTGTGTTAGCGGCTGCCTGTCAGAGGCTCAGTGCAGATGTCAGGACTGTCTTCTATAAAACTCCATCAGTTCTGAGTGTTGGAAGCACTATGAGACGTTTGAGGAAATAGTGCATATATTTCTCTTCTCTAACTAACTGTCGCTGCACTCAGAGCTATTTACACAGCCTTTGTGACCCCGCCCCCAAGCTAATTTTCTTAAAGTGACCACATCCTGAATGTCGTTTAAAAACTATTTTCAGCAACTCAGAGCTGCCCTGAAAGAAACACTACTTAATTTAATTGCACATTTCAGCCTTAATGAAGGAAAAAGCCATAACTGCCACAACATGTTGATATTGTGCTGGTAGTGATTAATGAAAGGGTCTCGTGGCAATTTTCTCCACTGTCTTTGCCCCAATATTTTTTTTTTTTTACTGCTTAAAGTAGGATTTTATTAATATATGTTACCCCAAAAGCAAATGGAAATCACTAGACTGATATGCTGCCTTGTTATGTAGCAAGTGTTGCTAATGCTACACCACTTTAGTTAAACAAAGTAAAAAGACTGTGTGACTAAATGAACATAAAGTTTTGCATGTCAGCCTTTTTGTTGGATGTTAATTGTACTTTAAACCAGTTTGATAATTTGCTTACATAAATCTATTTATTCATTTTTTATTTTTTTGAAAAGTACCCTGACTTAAATTATCTTTTCTCTTTTTTCCATTTAGGGCGATTATTTTATGTAGGTGAATTGGTTTGCTTTACTGGTAAATAAATAGTCTAACCGATCTGAACGATAAAATCAAACGTGATTTTTTTTTTTTACAAAGAAAAAATTTATATAATTTTTTTAATATCGCCCACCCCTATGTATGTATATATAAACAGCTACCTTGAAACATTACTTTGTGGCCCTGTAATACAAATTTGTACAAAGTAATACAATAGTAATACCCTGCTAAAGCAACCTAGTGTTTTTTTTTAATCAATGAAATACATTACACATTTGTTATCGCATTATACAGATTTTACATTGTACAAAACAATGAGAACATACAGGGTTGACAATGTACAAAAACTTTTAACTTCCTGTTTACAACAGCCGTCCTGAGTCCATTTTGCGCTGAAGAGTCTAACACGTCCCCACACAAAGAGCTGCACACACTCGCATTCATATTTTTAACAGTTGTACAACATAAATAAAAGCAACACGGCATCGAGGAGGGCAGCTCAGCTCCCTGGTCGTCTCTGACATCTGCTGTTGCTATAACAACTAGCCACATTAACCACAAGGAATTAAATTATTATACTTGTATATTTATTTTGTGGCCCTGAAGCAGTGTTTCATGGTGAAAACTTGTCATGTCTGAGACTCTGTATTTCTCAGATTAACCTTATTGAAATCTGAATACATTTTTTTTTTAATGTACCTGTATTTCAGTTTACAAAACAAAATGCTGGACCTATGCAGTAATTGCACACCAACCGGCCTGAATCTATTGATCTTTTAAAGACAAGATGAAGGTTGGCAACATAACTGCTAAAATCAGAGGGTGGAATAATAATAAATTGGCAGCTGCAGAAATACAAATGCTCATTTAAGGACCATATGCTACACAGTTGCCTGTCCAAATATCACCATCCCAAAGATCAGCAAGGTACAATTCACAAGTTTTCATCTAAATTTGGAAATTACTAGAAAACTGGAATAGAAATCTTTGGTAACACTTGAAGTTTTATACGTAAGGCTGACATTACGCTGTCATCATGACATGACACCTGTCAATAGCATAAATAAGGTGTCACGAAGGCTGTCTTTCATGACACCATATTTATGCTATTGACTGGTGTCATGTCATGATGACAGCGTAATGTCAGCCTATGTATAAAACTAAAAGAGCCAATAATATCACATGAACACAACCAATTAACCTAAATGTTTATTAAAAGAATGATGAATCAGCCTTAAAGAAGCACAGACAATCGCCCGTTACGGAGCGCATCTGTCTCACTGAGTGACAGCTGTCAAAACCTACAATGTTTCAGCACCAAGGACAGTGCAAAATCACTGCTAATTTAGCCATTCTCATCACAAAGGTCACTTAACTTTCATAACACAAAAACCCACAACAAACATATAAAATAAAATGTGTGGCCTGACGTTCCCCTCTCATTGAATTTTATGTTTACAATGACATTTCCAGTGATTTCATCTCAATAAGACACAGCTAATATGATACTTAAAAATGCAATCGAAAACACCTAAAAGCAAAGGAGGTCTGAGAAAACCTAACCCTTAAGCTGTGCCTAACCCTAACCCTTCATTACCCTAACCCCTAACGCTAACCATACTTAGCCCCACGAGAGCCTCCACCTAACCCCAAAAATGCCAACATAGCTCCAAAGGTGTCATAATTTAGTGAACAACACTTAATAATATCTACCTTTTGTTGTAACCAGTAATGCATTTACCTTCCATTCATGCTGAGACCATCAGCTGTATTCTCCCCATAAGGACAAGTATACCTACGTGTGGTCTTTCATGTCCCACTCTGCTCTTGATGTTTTCAACGGTGAAGAGATGAGACTAATGCATTAGAGCATTACAAGTGCTGCTTCAATGAAACACAATATGTGACAACATGAGTGCTCCAATTGATGCTGATAGTACAATGACATCTCTTGGCAAGCTGATAAAAGAAAGGTGTCCTGGCCTCCATCTGGTGGTGGTGGACGATTTCAGGAGCTGGGACGACTGGTGGGGGGAGTTCCAGCCTGAAGGATGTGATGAAAGTAATCTCCTAAGTGTGTGTGTATGTGTGAGCACTCAATTAAATTAAAGTGTGAGGACACATCTATGTTTGTGTGTTTTGGAGTAACGTGTGCTTTATGGTACTCAAAGACTCTTGGAATGTTTTACAGCCAAGTCTCTATTTGAGTTTGATATACACTGACTGTTTCTTACAAATGAAAAGGCTTGTAAATCCTCCATAAGCATGGCTTGGGGATGAGCCTTTAAAACAAGGATTTATTCCAATTGTCGAACATGTTTAATGGTACTCTTTAGTGGCCATGTGTTGATACATATGAAAAAGAATCCAGACTGCGTCGACCTTTTGAGCAGGTTCTGCGTCGTGGGAATATTCGGCTCTCTGCCTGGAAAAGAACAAAAGCCAGATTCTATACCTCGAGTGTCATTTTCAGCGCATGAGAAATGCAATGGCTCATCAGCTTCGCTCCGGCCCACCTCCGTTTTTCTCTGGGGCTGTACTAAAGTGACAACAGAGGCTAATTGCACAGGACCAAGCCAGACAACAAATTTGCATGGACCTCCATTTGTCTGCTTGGCAGAATCATCAAAGCTTTTTCAGTTTTTCTAAAGCAATTGTACGAAACTGGACTTTGATCATGAGTCATTTTACCTCATTATGAGGTTCTACTAATAGAAGTCAAATGCTACTTTGCTATGTAGCGATGTTAAAATCAGGGTTGGTGCCAATTACATTTTTCAGTTACAATTATGTTTTCAATTACCCATGTTCAATTACAAATAAATTACAATTATTTTTTTGTCCTCAGTCAATTACAATTATGTTCTCAATGACTACATTCTAATTACAACTATAATATTTGTATTTCCTGAAGAAAATGCAGGTTCTGGCCCGCGTTGCACTGCATTAGCTTAACATTATCTTGCATTAACATTAGTGTGGTAGGATGACTGGCAGCGGAGGGGACAGACAGACTTGAAAGCAGAATTCAGTTTATACTTTTTCTATTTATTTTTCTTCTTTGGCTGGTGTATCATATTTACAGTGAATCCCCAAAACATTAAACCAAAAACTGAGCTAACACAAAAGAAAAGGGCATTGGGATGCCAGGCTACATTTTACAAATCCTGAGCATATCTACTTTACCCTCTGTTTGTTTTGCTGTCAGTTTTATCTTTAGCTTACTCAGGGTTCCTCCCTCCAACTGAGGTGGGGCCTCCATTTATAGGCAGTCTATACCTGTAACTCCCACTGGCAAACCAAACCAATCTAAAATCAGTTAACTCAATAACAAAATAAATTATCATAAACAACATACAAAACATGAATTATCCAAGCATCCATAATACTGTAAATTAATGTTAAGTCATTCATCTCCAATGTTTTAGAAATCCATAACAAACAAAAATGACACAAACATCCCTGTACAAATGGTTTGTCCCAACACTAGCCCACCCGTATTTACATGACTGGGTTTAGTCCCTCTGGTTTCCTGAAACCTGGAAGTGCTGCTGTCAAAAATTGTGGTGAGTGAGCTGCTAACAAACACAAATGCTGGTAGGCCTTTCACAGTGGAAGTTGTTTGACCAGTAACATGGTTATTGAAGAGGGTGCACAAGCATAATGAAACCAGTCACCAGAACAATAAGGCAGATGAATGGAATGATGGCAGACAACAAGTAAAGAGATGTTAAGCTGCCGGCATTAGCCGACTGTGCTTACTACCTATAGAGTGAGCTTCACGGCTCACTCTAACAATTAGCATTAGCTTGGCATTAACCTAGAGTTAGTATTAGTCTAGCGTTAACAGAGGCCTAGCATTAGCACTAACCTCGCATTAACATTAGCCAAGCAGCATTGGCATTAGCATTCTCCAATCATTACCGCTAACTTAGCATTAGACTAGCAATAGTATTAACCTAGCAATAACTTAGTATTAGCAATAAGGTTGAAAAGGTTAAAATGGGTTTAAAAAAGTTGTCACTAATTAATCATAATTACTGAGCCTGAAATAAATAAGCAAATAAAAGTGCACCTTCCTCTTGTGTTAGCTTTCTGTTAGTATCTCTCATGATAATAAGTCCTAAATCAGCTGTAAAATACACTATGGTACCAGGAGCTTCATCCATGGAAAGCCTGGGTCTCTGCTGCATGCCCCCGGTGGAGCCGCTGGTTGCAGCACACCTGCTCCCATGGCCGTCTGCCATCTAGAAACCGAGCCTGTTTGGGTGATCTGACCGGCTGCAGTCAGCCCTGACCGAGTGCTCCTACAAGGTGGCGGCGCTCTCGGCCAGAGGTCTCAATGTTTTCTCACTGTTCACGGTGTACCAGGCGGAGAGGACTTTGGTTGTTGGTGATGATCGACTTATTCCTCTGGGTCCAACGCTGTGCGGTTCAAGCCACGGGAAGAGCGATAGGGGCCATGGTCCTCCAAGAGTGTGCTTGCTGGCTCAACCTGGCGAACTTCTCCGAGGTGGAAAGAAGTGTTATTCTGGATATGTCCGTCATCCTGGAGGGGATCTACGGCTCTGTGCTGGAGCTCATAAGCACGCATCCACACTCACAATTTTCAAAAGCAAAAATAAAATGTACACCACTGACATCCAGGCCAATGGCCGAGCGCGCAGCAAATAAAAAACCAACAAATAACACGTCACTAAAAGCAGCGTAGCACGAAGCCCACTGATTCCCTTCCAGATTGTGCTGGCAGATTTTTGACAGCTAGCAGGTGCGCCACGCCCAGCAGAGCGGTCAGATCCACCGGGCCAGACACACCCACACCAAACCGGCAAGCCCAACAGCCCCGATCAAAAATCTGCCGGCTGACACATGCTGTCAGTGAGATGCTTCTGAGGAAGGCTGAGGAACAGATATGGGCCTGTTATGCACGGGCCAAGGTGGATCTGTTTGCCATGGACAAAAACACGCAGTGCACGCTGTTTTTCTCCCTCCACTGTCTGGGGGCTCCCCTTGGGATGGATGCCTTAGCGCACGCTTGAAAACCACGCGTGCTGCTTTAAGCCTTCCCCCCGCTGGCCTTGGTCCGCCCAACCCTCGCCAGGGAGAGGGAGCATGGGCACATTTTGATCCTGGTGGCTCCATCGGCTGTTGTGCACTACCTACTGGCAACTCCTGTTGCGGAGGGCCTTACTGTCACAGGCGGGGGGCTCGATCTTCCACCCTCACCCAATGCGCTATGGGCTTGGCCCTGAGTGGCGCAATCTGTCAGCCTTGGGACTCTCTCAGTGAGGGCTTTCGTCATGGTAAAAGTGTATCTGGCAGCTATCGCTGCGTGTTACGTGGGCTTCGAAGATAAGACTGCGAGTCAGCATCCGCTGATCCTTTCATTTTATGAAAAGAGCACACAGACTCCTTCCTTTGTCCAGGCCGCTGGTGCTGCTGTGGGATTTGGCTGTGACTCTGGAGGGTCTTAAACACCCTCCTTTTGAACTGATGGGATGTGTAAACTTAGTTTGTGTCCCTGAAGGCAGTGTTGTTACTGGCTTTAGCGTCAGCTAAGCCTGTCAGTGCACTCATCGTGTGCTCAGTTTTTCTCTGATGATATTGTTCAGGGGAGTGTCTATTCAGGATATTTGTGTGGCGGCGAGTTGGTCGGCCGTGTGCGGTAAGGGCAGTTCTCCTGTCCTAATCGAAACAGTGCATGCCCTGCGGGCAGGTGTCGTGCACAATAAGCTTGTCTGCAATACGGGAGCTACAATATCCCATAGTGAGACATCAAAATGAATGTTATGAAAGAGAACCATAGGTTATTTACATAATCCCGGTTCTCTGAGTAATATGAGTGAGATGTCTCACCAGACAGCCCTTCTTGCTCGCTGAGTGAGAAGAGGACTGCTTATTGAATGGTGCTGCATTCTCCGCCCATTCTACTTATAGTAGGCAGGACTACCTGTGGTGAATGAATATATTTAACCAGCCAATCAGGATTGGCGTGATGAGATAGCTTCTGAGATATGACGTGGAGGCCTAAATCCCAGGGTAAGACATCTCACTCATATTACTCAGAGAACCAGGGTTATGTAAATAACCTATAGTTGCCTTGTTAGGCTTCCTAATCAATGAAAATATAGGTTTTTAATATTTTTGGTGCGGACATCTGAGCCTTTTTTTCAGTACACCCCCTGTTCATTTTTAAAAAGCTTGATATTAAACACATTTTAATATTGTTAACTACATACAGTATGTGTAGAACTGTACATAGAACTGTAACATGGGTCCCCAGTTTTGCATTAAATTATTGTAGAATTTTCATGGCAATTACAATTACAAAGTCAATTACCTAAACTCAATTTAATTACGATTACGACGGCACAGATTTTTGAAATTACGACTATAATTTACTCCAACAATGGTTAAAATGCAGCTGGAATGCTGTCTTCCTGCAGAATGTTACTTAGTTTTTCATCATTTTCTAATAATCTTCCCGATTGTTCACATCTCTCGCTCTTTCCGAGGGGATTATGCCTGAATCTTTTCTTGTGCTCCTTTTCCAACTGTGTCAAACTCTTAATATATGCAATAAACAACTCTTGACATCATTCATCTGAACATAAAAGCTCTCGTACCATATGTGCAGGACGGACGCAGCATAAAATGCATGTTTCTCTGTGGAGGCTCTAACCTTTAAAATGTTAATTGTTTAGCTCTTGGTTTAATCATGGGAAAGAACCTGGCTCCTAAAATAGCCTTGGATTAAACAAGCTGATTTATATTGCATAGAGATGGCATTAAGGAATCTTTTCTCTATGATTCTTCTGCACATTTCTAAGCCAAATATTGGGTTAAAAAACATGCCAGAAAAGCTGTGCAGTACGGATATCATAAGAAAACAAATATGGAAAAGAACTGGGGATAATCCAAAAGCAAGCATTTAGTCCTATTGTACTGCCTCTCCTTCTGTTTCCCTTCATCCCCGACTCGTCTCGGTATGTTCAACTGTCAGTCTTGCTTCCATCTTGCTCAAAAGGCTCCCATTAGCGCCCTCCCCCAGGCTTTTGTCTGTCCATCTTACTTCCGGCACTTGATTTATTGTGCCCGTTATTCTATGACGACGTTGCAGCCTTTGCTGAAAGCAGTGTGTGCTATTTGCACAGCATGAGCGGCGCCTTTGTCTGCGAGGCATGCTGCTACCAGCAGGTCTGTGGACGCTTGTTGTGATTTCCACTCACTTGATTTGGGCAGAGAAGAGAGCCGTATACTCCCACGTGGGGCGCAAAATGAACAGATCACCTCCTCTTTATACAGAATGTTTCGCACTGCTTCCTCAGCTAATGGAGTCCCATTATTGTTTATCTGGTGAATTTTGCCTTGGCAACAGAGTTATGCAGTAAGGTATATACAGTGTTACCAACTTTAATTTTGACAGTAGCTCGTACTGTAACGCAATATTTTTTAAAGTAATAACGCAGTTACCGTTACAATATGGTGCGTTTGTCCGTTACTTTGTTAGCTGCAGTGTACTTCTTGTTTACAGTGGCACTACATTTTTTTTTTTGCGGGATGCTGTGCCAAACACTGTAAAACAGAAAAATAAACATTATCAGCTTGTCTCTGTTTACATCATGTGCGCCAATCATGGTGAGTCAATGCGAGAGCAGGACGAGCTTCTCAGAGTGGAAATACGCGTATTATTTTACTCATCCGTCGCCAAAAGATGCATCGGTGAAGCTAAGCTAACACTGCATTGGTGGACGTGAGGGAAGCATCTGCACCAAAACAGCAGCTGGATTTTAAGGGACTGACTGTTATCCAGGGACATGTCAGCAAAGCTATTGCACTGTATATTGTTGTAAATATGCAGCCTGTCGCTACTGATGAGTCACTGTTA
Source organism: Gouania willdenowi (assembly GCF_900634775.1). NCBI lineage: Eukaryota > Metazoa > Chordata > Actinopteri > Blenniiformes > Gobiesocidae > Gouania > Gouania willdenowi. The sequence continues at coordinate 16,185,083 of NC_041049.1, forward strand.
ACAGTTGCTCGTTAGCGTGATACATTTTGCATTGTGTAGCTGAGAAAATGCTGTGAATTAGTTTTTCCACAATTATTTTTATAAGCATTTTCAGCAGCAGAATGTGCACCTGGAATACACACAGCTTACTTACTTACATTACTGTGCTAAAGCTGAAAAATTACTGTTAATTTTTGAGCAGCGGTTTTGTTATATGCACAACATTTATGATTTTATAGCAGTTTTTCTAAAGCAGAGTTGGTCAAAATGTATTCCGAATGTTAATTCAGATTGCTTTCATTTATTTATTTTAGATTTTTTGTGGATATGTTTATCATTATTGCTAGTTTTTGTACTTAAGCATTCTAAGACTAAACACAACCATTTTTATGATGCTGAAGCCACTTTAATTTTTGATCTTTGATTATGAATAATATTCTGATTGTTTTGTGTTTTATTTATTTCACAATTCCTTGTAACATTTTCAGTTTCTGCTGGTCTCAAGTAAATAAACTGGTATTAAAAGAATACTTAGTGTTTCAGTCAGATTAGTGTTTGTAAAGACTAATATTGAGCAAAGTGTAGTGCTGTGAATGTAAATGATTAGAAACTGTCGGGTTGGATACAATAACATTTCATTTATCAAAGGCTTTTATCCAATATAATGTTAATACAGGGGCACAGTTGATCAACAGTCGATTTTTATATTATTACAGCACTGATATGAAGCTGTATGGACACAAATGACCCAAAAAAATGTCACATTCTTTAATTCTAAGTAACTCAAAAGTAACTTTTTCCAGTAACGCATCACTTTATGGTCTAAGTAATCAAAATAGTAACTGAGTTACTTTGTGAATGAAGTAACGGTAACTAGTAGGGATGTAACGATTAATCGTAAGGCAGTTAAAAATCGATTCATAGGTATCACGGTTGATATCGATTTTCTGAAAATTTAATCGCAGTACTTTTTTTAACCAGCAGAGGGCAAGTGTACAAGTGTAGGCGGCGGGCGGAGTCTGCTAATACTTTCTTTCTGGCTGCCTTCTACTCTTAAATATGTTAATAAATGATTCATTGCCCCTTTAGCACCGAAAGAATATCTGTAATATTACTTGAATATCTGTAAAAGTCACGTTTTTCTATTAGCTCTGTCTGCTAGCATAGCTTCTCTTCTTCACTGCAAGAATTTCTGCATGCCAACCGACCACTGTGTTACCAGCGCCCTCTGCTGGTCCAAACAAATATGACGTAAATCAGTGTAATCACGGTTTTTTTTTTTAAAGTCCAATTGTTAAGGCACAAAATACATTTTCAGTTGCACTTTTAAAAAGAAAAAGAACTATTATGCAGTTTTGCATTGTTTATTATAGAACCAGAATTTAAATTAATAGGCTTCATTTTCATTTCTATTATTCCTTTATTTATTTCATTCAAGATTTTTTTTTTAGTTAAATTGCATTGTTTTGAATAGTTTATCAAGGGATTCTTTTGACAATGAAATATAAAAGGAAAATAATACAGTATTTTCTAGTTTTTTCCCAAAAAAAAAAATGTCTACATTCCCATTTTGTAAAATAAATCGTGAGAGAATCGTATCGTGAACCCAGTATCGTGAATCGAATTGTATCGGGAGTTGAGTGAATCGTTACATCCCTAGTAACTAGTTACTTTTTCTCAGTAACTAGCACAACACTGGGTATATATATTTACTAAGAAGAACTCCTCACGTCCGGCATTGATTTTTCAAGCACTCGGCTGAGATGTATCATGTGGTTTGTCCTTTATTTCATTCAAATGGCTAAAATATAACAGATAAACATTATTGATATACTACAACTATGGTATTTTGGGTTTGCCAAAGGGTTGAATTCTTATCATGTTCACTGGCAAATTTAGTAAACATCCTTCTTCCAGTAGGGGGCAGTACATAGGTCAACAAGGCTGCAATATAGGCACTTTGTTGGTTGCATGATCTTTAGCATGCAGTCATTAAAAGCTAATTAATCAATGACATGGAAATAAGGATGTTTTATTTTCCACTATTACATTATCATTTTTCTGTAGTTCACATTGGCTACGTTTAGAGTGCAGGCAAATGTAGCCCAATTTCAAATTTTTATTTTTGCCAATAAGCGACCTGTATTTGATCTGTTAAAGACAGTTGGAAAAGCACAAGTCCTTTTTTTTTTAAATCCGACTCAGGCTACTCTTATCTGATACATCTTTTTACTGCGACTTGTGTCTGGATGGTTTGGTAGCATTTTTCCAACCTACGTGTAGGTCAACACTACATGTAGTGCAATCTTTTCACGACAGCTTTGCATGTTTTTTTATTGCAATGAAATACATTTGATTGCTTAATTGTTCCTCCCTACCGAATGTAAGCAAAAAACAAAACTTACAGAGAACAAATATTTACTTACTTACTGTATTATATTAAATTCAATATGTTCTCAACTTGTGAATAAGGATCTGAAACTTAGCTTCTACTTTTACTTCGTTTTACAAACTAAAAGCAAGACACTTTTTTAGACTTCACTTTTTTTTTTTCAAATTGATGTTTTCATTTAATTTTTTTTTCTCATGAAGTCAGGAAAATGATTAACTGCCATAATGAAGTTATTTAACCCTATTTGCTGTTGCTCTTGTGTATGAGACCTGAGACATTTTGTATTATCGCCTGTATAACTTGCTCTGTATATCCATTTATTGGTAATAATGTTGCGATTATTTACTGTCACAGTAACGATGATAACTTTGTGGTGGCAGCATATTACAGCAGAATGAGTGTTTTCTGTTGCTGACTTGTTTTCTTGGCTCAGACACAAAGATAGCAGGGCACCAGGAAAACTTATTTTTTCCCTAAAACTACCAAATATATCATTATGGTACAGAAATGGAAGAGTTAAGATATTCGGCTCATGGTTGAATAACATATAGACCACATGAAAGCTATCAAATTGTAGCATTTACAAAATAATCCACAATAATTAAATTAATATGATAAAAGATGTTTAGTTACATTCTAATGTTTACATTGTATTTATCTATTTGGTATTTACATCTAACAGAAAGCACATAGAAAAGAAATCCTAGACATACTGCAGTTATAAGCTAGTTTTACATTTATTAGATTGAAATCACACACTTGTCTCAACACTGCAGGTGTTTGTCCCCACTAGTGCTAAAGAACCTGGCTGTTAATTAACTGGCAGTCTATCACACACTTGTAGCTCTGTCAACACCTCCTTTACTGGAATAATCTAAATGGTCAGAAGTCGCAGGTTCACACTTTTAGTATCTACTTGTGAGCAGCTGTATACTTGTGAAAATGAGTGAAAGAACATGTTGTCACAGCACATCTTTGCAGCGGCGTGAGGAAGAAGAGGAGGAGGAGAAGGGGACAGTGTGGAGGAGTTGCACCAACAATCTTGCAGTGTTTAGGCCTGAAACGTGCAGTATATTGATTGGTAACAATATAGATGTTAAGTCAATTTTTCAAACACTTTCTGGCTGTCTGTATCAGGGTAAAAGAGCATCTTTTTGCTATCTTTGTGTAGTTGATTCACAAGCACACCTGGAAATGGAAAAATTGTAGGAAAAAAACATTTAATCATTAAACGCAACATTTTTGTTGAGCAACAGTCTATTGTTTTGGTTCATTTGCAACGGCTTTTAAATGAAAATAAAAAAATAAAATAAAAATGTGAACTTGAATTGAGTTTTTCTTTAGACAAGATAGAACATAGGTAAAATAGAACGTAGTACTTCATTGGGTATAGTAAGCTGCTGTGATACTGTAGTTAGCTGCTGTGATAGTTGGCTGCTGTGATAGGCAGACGTCACTAAGATGGCCGCATCTAGAGATAGTGGAGATACTGCTCCTCAGTTGCCGTCAGAGAAAAACATTTTGCTACTAAACGCCAACAAAGAAATTACCAAACTACGGGAAGAGATTTGTCGCCTTTCTAACCTCCTAAAAAAGAAAGATGAACTACTCCCCAAGTATACAGACACGATAGTACAACAGTCAATAGGGCTGTCGTCCTTTCTCCATAATACACTATGACAACGTTACAATTCCCTGGGAGAATCCGGGTTCAAGACTGTCCTGTTCCACACCACGCCTGCCATCGTGGGTCGAGGTTGTTGTCCGCAGACGATGGAGAAACACGGAAATTGGCGTCGCTCGTTGCTGGACGCTCCCACACAGCTGCTCCAACGCTAGTCAACCCCGTTGATGAAGGCTCCACTACAGCGAGTTGTGATCCGCCCGCCGCCGGTTGCTCCTGTCAGTTTAACAAGCCTACACACATTCCTAGCTCGCTTTCCTCCAACCACACTCATTATTGGTTATTCAATAACTAGGAACATTAGATTTACTGTAAGGCTATCACACTGTATCCTAGGTGCTACAGTTCACACTATTTTAAACAAACTTAATCAAATTCTACCCACGCTGCCAGCACCTGTTACCAAAATAGTGTTACATGTAAGAACGAAAGCTACCACTCGACGTGAATCTATGTGGACCATGAACGAGTTTACCCTTTATCGTTCTAAAAACTTGTGGGAAATCAATATTAATCTCTTGTCCTCTTCCTACACTAAATAGAGGTATAGAACACTTTAGCACTCTCCTACTGCAGCACAACTTCTTACAATCCTGCTGCAAACTCCATTATTTCACGTTTATTGATAACTTTGACCTTTTTTGGAAACGTGCTGATCTATTAAAAAAAGTGTCCATCCTAATTTATATGGAGCGCAAAACCTAAAATCAAATTTACAGTCACCTCCATAGATAAGTCCCTTACTCAAACACAAAGCACTTATACCCTATAAACACTGTGCGGAGCAGTATATAGCAACATGCAGGTCAACCTAAAATCCACAGTAGAGGAGATAACCATAAAAATCTGATCAAAATTAAAACAACAAACAGAACACAAAGCAGTGAAAAAAGTATTAGATGTGGACTATTAAATATCAGATTGTTTCCGTCTAAATCTCTAAGTGAATGATCTTATAACTGACCGTTAATTAGGTTCATTATGCCTCACGGAGACCTGGCTCAAAGATGAAGATTTTGTTCCTTTTAATGAAGCAAGTCCTCCCAGCTATAATAACCAACATATTTCCCGTGAGGGCGGTTGGATAGGGGGAGTGGCTGCAGTTTTTCACTCTCGCTTATCAGTCACCCCAAAAACCAATCTTAACCATAATTCATTTGGAAGCCTTTCTTTGAAATTTGTAATCAAAAAAATAAAATAAAAAAACCCATCTTACTAAATGTGGTTTATTGTCCTCCTAATCCATATTGATTTTCTCTTTGAATTCTGACTTTCTAACTGATCTGGCATTGAGCACTGATAAAGCTATCATAGTAGGTGACTTTTACATTCATGTTGATGATGAAAACAACACCCTAAATAAATACTTTCCTCACTATTAGATTCAATCGGCTTTACACAAAATGTAAACAAACCAACTCATTATCTTAATCATGCCCTGGACCTTTTCTAACATATGGTTTAGATATTTACCACCTGACAATATATCCTCAAAATTCTATTCTTTCAGATCATATTTTGTTATCCTTTGAATTCAGAATATCAGTTTCCTTAAACTCTGAGAGAAGAGTACACTATAGTAGATCACTGTCTGAAAAAGTTGTAGATAAATTAGATAGATTTAGAGATTTAGTTCCATCTTTACTTACCTATCTCAAGAGATTAGCTATCAATGTCTTACGACAGAGAAAATAGATGATCTTGTCAACAATGCAATGTTGTCACTGCACATCCCTGGATGCTGTTGCTCCACTTAAAAAGAAGACGATATGTCATATAAAGGTTGCTCCCTGGTATAATTGTTAATTGCGTCTTTTAAAACGGGCATCGTGAAAATTGGAAAGGAAGTGGCTCTCTTAAAACATGGTAGAAGTTTATTGTCTAGAGAAAGAGTTTGTTGGCTCATAAAAAAAGCTCTTTGCAAAGCTATAACTTCCTATTACTCAACTTTAATAGAGGAAAACAAGAATAATTCTTGGTTTTTATTCAACACTGTAGCTAGGCTCACCAAAAGCCACAGCTCTGTCGAACCCTCTATTCCTGTCAACCTGAGCAATGATGACTTCATCAACTTCTTTACTGATAAAATTCTAACAATTAGAAACAAAGCTAATTTCCCCCCACTACAGGAGTGCTCTATAATTTCTTAAGCAAAGCAGCTCCTGAAAATACCCCAACATGCAGCTTTTAGTTACAAAGTTTCACTCCAATTGGTCTATCTGAACTGACCTCAATAATTGGTGCTTCTAAACCAACAACCTGTCTTTTGGATCCAATCCCAACTCCGCTATTTAATAATGTATTTCCACTAATTAACACTAATATGATGAACTGGATGAATACATCTCTGCCACAGGCCTTTAAAACAACTGTAATCCAATCTCTCTTTAAAAACCTACCCTTGATCCAAGTGATGTGTATGTTAACGCTTTATCTCTAGGAGCAAAAAGTGTGTATATAAATATATGTACACAAATTATGCATAATTTGTCTAATTCTACATATTACTAACATTGAGTAAAAGAAACATTTTAAGTTGAGGAAAAGTGGTAGGAAATCCCCTCGCACCCTTTTCACCAGGAAGATATCGTTAGCATGTAAAAATAAGTTATAGCATCAAGTGAGGCTTTTTACAACAGTGTGTTTGCAAAATGTTAAATTTTCAACAAAACCTTTATTTTAAAATTCTTAATGTTTCCTCATAAATTTGCTAACCATGGTGTTTAAGTGTTTTGTGTTATCCTGTAGTAAAACTCTGGTTCCAAACATTGTTTCCAATGCACTTCTGCGTGGGTGGAGCCTGAAAGGTAGCAGCTCTGAGAGAATTGCTTAAGTTCAGGCATCAAAATGGATAAATGTGAGGTGACAGCTGGAGTGATGCAAACATAACAAAACACAAACACACATTGGCCCTCAGGGAGCATCTGTAGCGTGCCAGGTAGGACAAACACAATGGACGCATGCGCACTTAGGTGTACGTACCCACCAACATGCCCCTCAGGCTCACATACATAGACAGGGCTGGTTAGACTGGGGATGAGTGCAGACTGAGCTTAGCCAAAAATACAAGGAATGATGTCAACAAACGGCATAAAATAATCAGTTTTTCTTAATTCAAAGGAAAAATTTCATTTTAGAAGCAATATAAAACCCAAACTGATGCATATAAGAAGTCATTTGATGAATACAATGTATTTTTTTTTATTAAAACTTTTGTACATTTAAAAAAACATTAATAAACTTGGACTTCAAACATTCAGATTGAGTTAAATCTTTAATGAATGAAAAAGATTTTTGCTCACGGCAATAAAAACATAGTTCCAAAAACTTCTTGCATTTGACGAAGTCTTTGACCAGAATATCAACCAAATTAAAATACTGGATCAAAGCCATTAATAAGTCATCATAGGTATTCATTGTGCTTTTATCATTGTAATACAAAAAAGCCAGTGCAGGAAAAGAACATTGTCCATATTTATCAGTAAGGTTATTTTGGGCCATTTTTTCTTGCAATTTCTATGATATTAGCAAGCAAGTATTGAACTGCCTCCAGTGCTCTCAGACAAACTATATCGTACATCAGTGGACAAGGTATATGCTATGTTTTCCTTGCTTGAAAATTTGTACTTAAACTATGTTTTTTTTAATCTCACAAACTAAATTAAACTCAAACACCACTAAACCAAATGCTCTTAGTTTCTCTAACTCTGACAAAACATTTCTAGTCCCTCATTCGTAAGCCAGGGAATGTGATAAGGTGTCAAAATGAGAATTAAACCTCAGATTGCAAAACATTTTTTCTATTTCATAATACTACAGTGCCCATCGGAACGATGTATTCATGTGGGACCTTAAGTAGAGTTGACAATTATGGCCAAATGAGTATATTTTAAGGTTGGATGTAGAAAGAGGTGTACATCAGTGACGTGCCGTGACCACTAGGGTTGGGTAGGCACATTGCAAATCGAGACCACCAATGACAATTTCATGTTTCTGCTGTCAAGTGTTAATTCTATTCAAATAAATTTATATGTAATAATAAGACAGAAAAAACCAACAAGATCCACATGAACAAGCATTTAGCATCTAACAAAATCCACATCATAAACACCATTAAAGAAATAAACAAAACAAACAGCTTTCCCAGCTGAACGTGCCAGACTCCACCTGCAAGTGGATCACAGACTTCCTGTCTGACAGGAAGCAGCACGTGAAGCTAGGAAAAACCATCTCTGCTCCCCGGACCATCAGCACTGGATCTCCTCAGGGCTGTGTTCTTTCTCCTCTGCTTTTCTCCCTGTACACCAACAGCTGCACCTCCTCTCACCAGTCGGTCAAACTCCTGAAGTTTGCAGACGACACGACCATCATCGGTCTCATCTCTGATGGAGACGAGTCTGACTACAGGTGGGAGACAGACCGGCTGGTGTCCTGGTGCAGCCAGAACAACCTGGAGCTCAACGCTTTAAAGACAGTGGAGATGATAGCAGACTTCAGGAAGAACCCAGCCCCCCTCACTATGGGAGACTCTACAGTAAGCTCTGTGGAGTACTTCTGCTTCTTGGGGACCATCATCACTCAGGACCGCAAGTGGGAGCTGAACATCAGCTCCCTTATCAAAAAAGCTCAGCAGAGGATGTACTTCCTTCGGCAGCTGAAGAAGTTGAGTCTGCCAACAAAGATGATGGTGAACGTCTACAGCTCCATCATCCAGTCCATCCTCTGCTCCTCCATCACCATCTGGTACGCTGCAGCTACGGCCAAGGACAAGGCCAGACTGCAGCGTATCATCCACTCTGCAGAGAAGGTCATCGGCTGCAATCTGCCCTCCCTCCAGGACCTGTACGCCTCCAGGATTTTGAGGCGTACAGGAAAGATTGTGGCCAACCCCTCCCACCCCGGTCATAAACTGTTTCAATCTCTCCCTTCTGGAAGGAGGTTTCGGTCCATCAGGACCAGAACCTCCAGACACAAAAACAGCTTGTTTCCCTCTGCCACCATCCACATGAACACACCCCAAGTCACCCACTTATTATTATTGTTGCTGGGTTGTTCTTTGTTTTTTTATTTTTTGTTGTTTGTTTTGTGCACCAACTACCAAGACAAATTCCTTGTACTGTCCTTAAAACTGTACATGGCCATTAAAAACATTTCTGATTCTGATTCTGAATTATTTTATATAGCTTCCATACTCTCCCAACAAGATATATCTCATGACACGACAGCACATCCGTTGTTTGTGTTGGAAACACGGAGAAAATGACAAAAACATCTCAGAACAGCCTCAGTGAGGAGCATCCATAAAGCCAATCCTTCCTTTTGTACAATTCACTTTATAAAGTACAAAACATTTTCTGACCTTTCCTTTGCTGAAGGTCTGGTAACTCAGGTGTTGGTCTCCCATCTTTTAAAAGCTGACGTTTTTCCTCAAAAAAAAGTTTCTCTTTTGTCTCAAGTGCTGTCATCCTGACTGTGGCGTTATCCCGCCCACTAGCAAGAGAACGTAGCAGCAGCGGTCACGTGGCATCTATTCACTAATGTACTGTGAACTTAGTATAGCATTTAGCATAGCGCGGTTACGTGCAAAGGCAGCTCTCTACGCTGCCTTTGCACGTAAATGGTTGTCATCTTGGGGACCTGACTGCGCATGCGCAAACACGTAAAAACATGCAATGAGAACGGAGGCAGAAGAGCAACATGCCTTTGGGAGGGGGCGTGGCCTCCCTCTGCCTTACAGCGGAGTGAAAAAAAAAAGAAGACTGTGCAGCTGTTTCAGGAAATAGCGCTTAGTAATTTGGGCTATGAAACACACTTTCAAACTTATACGTACTGTAGGCTATTGGAAATGGAAAAATAAATAATTTATAATTATAATTTAAAAAAAAAAAAAAAAATTAAAATATCAATTCACCCTTGGGTAGGCACTGCCTTCCTTGCCTACCCTGACGGCACGTCACTGGTGTACATACTCTGTGCTCTGCAGTGTTATAAAGTGGTATATTTGCGGGTGCAAAGTAAAATAGCGAGTGCAATTTCCTTGGTTTAATTCTATGGGACATGCACATGATAAATTGATAGTTTGCACCAATGTTTGCTGGACTTAAGCAAATGGATAATAAATGTTCCGTAGCATCCTCTGTCCTTAGACCCTCCTTCGGCAAGAAAAAACTAAAAAAACTAAGTGGGAAAATTAGTTGCACGCAAACACATCATGTAAATCCAAGGTGTGCATTAGGTATTTCCACATTTTGATATATCCTCCCCATGGAAAGTATCTGAGGTTTGCTTTCCGGGGGATATGTCTTTTCGGCCACTTTCTGAGCCCAAGGGTGTTTGTACGATGCACAGAGGTGGCGATAGCCCCACTGAGACGGCAGGGCATTCGCCTGGCCACATATCTGGACAGTTGGATGCTTTTGGCACAAGTGAAGACGGAGGCCAGAGCGCACATGTGAATCCTGTTACGTCACTTATCCGATCTAGCTTTTGTGATGAATGCGGAAAAGAAAACTGCGAGTGAAGACGTTCAGGGCATGCCTTGTGCTGTTTCAACCAGGCAAATCTGTTCAGTTCAGATTATGTCTTCGAGTACTTGGGTTGGTGGCTTCAGCCATCCTCGTGATCCGCATCGGACGCCTCAACGTGAGGAATTTCCAGCTGTGGGTGGTCTCACCTGAGCTGAGTCCTGTGCGTCATGGTGCACGTAGTGTGTTGGTTATGCCAGAGTGTGGCGCGGCTCTGCGCTACTGGCGGGCGTCAGGTTTCCTGACGCATAATGTACCCATGGGCTCCATTACATCCAGGAAGGTGGTCTTCGCAGAAGCCAGCCTGATGGGCTACGATGGGGTTAATGAGGGCTGATTTGTGAGGGGCCACTTAAATGCGGACCTCCGGCGCTCTCACATAAATTATTTAGAGCGTGCAGCAGTGTTCCTCTCACTGAAGCGCTTCCTTCCATCTCTCTTGAGACATCATGTCCTGGTGAGGATGGACAATACCACAACCGTGGCGTACGTCAACAGCTAGGGCGAGTTGCACTCCCTTCGGTTGCATATGGTGGCACGCTAACTGATCCCGTGAAGCTGTGGTCGTCTCCACTCACTGAGGGTGACGCATGTTCCGGGGGTCCTGAACACAGGCATGGACTTGTTGTCCAGGGGCCCTCTGGTATACGGGGAATGGATGTAACATCCGGAGGTGGTACAACAGTTGTGGGCCCGTTACGGATGGGCCGAGGTGGATCTGTTCACTGCGGGGGAAAACACGCAGTGCGCAATGTTTTTCTCCCTTCGCAGCACAGATGCTTCCCTCGGCTTAGACGCACTGGCGCATGGTTGGCCGCGCATGCTGCTTTATGCATTCCCCCCCCCCCCCCCGTTGGCCCTGATACCCCCCACTCTGTCCAGGGTGAGGGAGAACTGCCATGCTCTTATCCTGGTGGCTCCACATTGGCCTGCCATGCACTGGCTGGCAGAGATTTACTAGTTGCAGTGTGCTCATCCCTGGCAGCTCCTGCTGCGCAGGGACCTGCTGTCGCAGGCGGGGGGCTCAGCTTTTTACCCGCACCAGAGTGTCTGGTGCCGTGGGCTTGGCCTCTTAGTGGCTCAATCTGTCAGCTGTGGGACTCTTACATAGTGTGATTTCCACTATACAGAGTGCTCGAGTTCCTTCCACTAGGTCTCTTTATAATTACAAGTGGAGAGTTTTTGAGGGATGGTGCCTCCTCAGGAGGCCCTTTCATGATTGACAAGCGCAAAGTCTTTTCCACTGTGAAAGTGTATTTAGTGGCGGTTGCCGCCTATTGTACTGTAGGTTTTGGGGGAGAAACAGACGAGCCACCCACTGATCTGCAGGTTTATGAAGGGAGTGCGCATGCTCCCCCCGTGTCCAGACCACTGGTACCACCGTGGGATCTGGCTATGTTTCTGGAGGGACTTAAACGTTCTCCTTTCGAACCGCTGGGAGAGACGGGCCTGAAGTTTGCTTCTCTGAAGGCTGTTTTGTTATTGGCTCTGGCGTCAGCTAAGCGGGTCAGTGACATCCATGTGCTATCTGTGCACCTGTCATGCGACCAGCTCTTCCCGGGTGATGTGAGGATAATTTTGAAGCCCAACCCGGACTTTGTGTTGTCGGTGGTGGGCTCATGTTTTCCCATTGGCCTTTTCTGCCTCACAAGGTGAGCAGCAGTCTCATGTGCTGTATCCAGTTTGTGTGGTACGCACTTACATGGACATGACAAGGAGCCTCAGGAAGAGCGATCACCTTTTCGTCTCCTGGGCTAATCCCTGTAAGGGGAAACCTGTTACTAAGCAACGTCTGTCACACTGGGTTGTGGAGGCTATTGCTTTGGCTTATACAAGTTTTTTCAGGGGAGTGTCTGCTCAGGACATTTGTTCGGCAGCAAGTTGGACCTCGCCTCTCACGTTTGTCCGCTTTTACATGTTGGATGTCTCAGCTCCGTGCGAGGCACGAGCGTTTTTACTGTCCTAATGTGTGCTGGTTTTTGCTCGATAAGCATGTCTGCAATACGGGAGCTACCACATCTCATAGTAAGACATTTCATGAAATATTATGAAATAGAACTTTAGGTTGTTTACATAACCCTGGTTCTATGAATAATGAGTGAAATATACCACCAGACAACCCTTCTTGCTTGGGAGAGTGAGAAGAGGTGCTTATTTTGAATGAGGTGTGCCCGTCCGCCGCTTCCTCTTTTAAGATGTGGTGATGTCCCTGTTGGTTGGGCACGTTTCACCAGCCAATCAGGATTAGCAATTTGAGAAAAATGCTTCTGAGGGCTGCAGATGGGAGTGCATTAAATAACCTAAAGCTTTTTATACATGGGAGAATAAAGACACTCAAATACGCAGACAAACAAGTAGAAAAACTCCTGGCTTTAAAACACTTTTCTTTTTCATAGTAATTCAGACTGTATTGATTTGCAAAGTCTGTAAGTTGTAAGGTTAACCAAAAAGAACAACTGCAATCATGTGTGCGTGTGTGTGCTATCAAATACTTTTTGCAGCATTTATAAACCAGCCCAGCTGGTGCTCTTAAAATATCAAATTCTTCAATTTCTTTGAGGTTCTAAACCCTGCAAGCTTCATCAGTGCATTCACCGAACCCTTCGTAATTCAATAAAATAAAACAATTCCTTCAAAACTTCCATATTTCAATTGGACAAACACATGTAAGCCTGGGTCAATTTGTTGCTTTGTTCAAAAATATCTAAACCTGAGGCTCGAATGAACCCATGTTCAAAACCACTGATCTAAAAGCTCAATCAGAGATGGGCATCTATTGTCTCAGTAAGTTTTAAAAAAAAATGAGTTGTATTTTCAGAGGGCAATATCATAAAAATTCCAGTCAACATTTTTGAATAATGGCCAATCTGTCCATTATTACAGGAAAGAGCAAAGGGTTTGCATCATTTTGTATATTGAGTGATCTTTGTGTACCGGTAATTCTTCTGTTTTGTTTTTATTTTTTCTTGACTCATTTTGTGTGTTTTTGTGCATTTGTTTTGGGCCTATGGAAATGGCTCTACTGCAGCATTAGTAAGGCCAATTCAAAGTAAAGCATGAAGGGAAAGGCCTTGCAATAGTCTTGGTTCAAGTACCCAATTTCTCCTTTTCTGTATCCCCTTTGTCCAACTGCAACATTTTGCTGAGAAAACTAAAACTAAAAATGACTATAGAGCATAATGATGGAATGTACTAGTGATAACACACATTTTAAAGAGTCTCATTTTGTAGATTAGTGGAAAGAAACAGTATTTAGTGCAGTGGCTCCCAACCTTTTTTGGATTGTGACCTCATTTTGATATCAAGAATTTCTGGCGAACCCAAAGACATTTTTTTTTTTTCTAGAATTAGTTTTTGATCACATTTGAGCTCAGATTTTTCCTGCATTTTAGTGGAAATACTTGTTTAAGATTGTTTTATTTATTTATTTATTATTAAATAACAATAATTAAAACATTTTAAAAATATATTTAGATTTTTCAGAAATTTTAGGCAACCCCCCCATGGGGTCTCAACCCCAAGGCTGAAAAACACTGATTTAGTGGCTCCTGAATAGATTAATTTTTAGAGTTTTTATGATTTCCGGTCATATCACGCCTGGGGTGGGACGAAGACGGACAATTTATTTGTTAATTTTCCACTCTCTCAAATACCCCCTGTTGTGCCATCACATATACCCATTTGAGAAACACTGCTCTATATAATTTAATTTATTATAAGTCCTTTTAAATTCTTAATGTATTGTGGTTGATATTTTTGTTGATTGTTCTGTTCGATCAAAATAAATCACCAAAATTACAATGATCTGCACCATTCCCTATGATGACTTATTTCTCTCTACTTGTTAAAATGAATGAATGTGAACAATAGTTGACAGAAAGACAAAAACAAAAATAACAACAAAAAATGGCATTTGCTGCTCACTGTTTCTTAGATCTTTCTATTTGAATTCTGTCATTGGGAGTTGTTCATGTTGAAAACATCTGCAGCGAAAGATACTTCACACACTTTCTCCAGGAAATGTGACAAGGTTAGATTCAAACTACAGGATATTTGGCTTTGAATACTTCTGGAATGATTAACTTCTGAGTATGTGCTATGTTAGACCTTTGACCCTGAGATATTCTATATTGAATTAAATCCACGGCACTTGTTCGCATTATTTGTTAGTTTCTTGAATAAGATGGCAGGAAAACACTTTGCACAAGGCTGCGTAAGGAAACATCACTTCACCAACAAGCTTTAACCTTTTACATTTGGTTAAGCTTTACAGTTGTTTTTTTCTTCCATCTGTTTCTCAGGGCTGCTTCACCTTTGTTCCTTTTTATAAAGCTTCTCGTAGCAGAAAAGTATTATCCTAAGAGCACTTCCAGAATATATTTGACTATATAAAGTAGTTATCTGCACAGCTTCACTAACCTTCTGCTGTCTGTTCGTCCTCCTGATGCATTTTTTAGAACGGTCATGTCAAAGGTCCAGCAGGACTACAAAGAAGACATCTCTTGAGGTGCCCTCATTGCTAATGCGTTTCTCTTGCCGTATCTTTCTCCCATTTTCATCGAGGAAAATTCACAACCTCTTAAATGTTTGCCACCATTGGGTGATTCCACGGTCAGGTAGAAAGTTCTCCCATCTTTGCACAATGGATATAGCTGAAAAAGTCTGTTCAGGTCAGAAACTTTACTTTTAATGACTGTTTAATCTCTCAAAAATGTCGAAACTTAAGAATAGGCATGTTAATCAAACAGCGGGGGAATTGCATCAATTACTTTTTTGGGGTAAATTTCAGCTTTTTACAATTTCTTTAATTTTCAGCCTCAAGTGTTTTTTGCATGAGCAGTCTTTTAAGGTAATTAAATTAAAACTAAGAATAAACTCGTGAAAGGAATGCATGTTGTGAGCCTATTTGCCTTTTTTGGGCGTTATCGTATTGGGAAAGTTCCTTATCATCAGGACCATGCCGAGACCTTGAGGGGCAAGGGCTGAATAAATAAAGACGTTGTTGTCGAACAAATATAAATAACTCAGTTTTAGAATAAAAATCTCAACTCTGTTTGGGTTGAAATGGCAGGGCAAATTACTATTGGTAGCAACTCTACATAGTTTTGAGAGGTGTTTGAGAAAGTGGAATAATTCTTTAAAAGAATTTACTTTCTGAGTGACATTTTATTTGGCATTTACCATTCTCTTTTGTACTCCTCTTGTTTACATTTTTATTTATTCAACAAAAGATGGTCCTTCCAGAACAAGAAGGGTCTTCTTTCAAAATAGGAGTGGAAGTAGACATTATCTCTAAAATATCTATAAACTCATGATCTCCACTCCCAAGACGATTTAACAACAGTCTCCCCAAGTCAACTGATACCAGGAACCTTTATATTATAGAGATGAACATAATGAGTAAATCAAAGCTAAACAAGTCAGCTTTAGAACTGAAGAACCTTTTTGAATAAGCAAAAGTTCAACTCCAATGACTTCAATTAAGATACCAGAATAACAGACATTTGTTCTGATAAATTTGATCTGGTAAAGATTTTTAATTTAGTATTTACTTGAGACCAAAATGTCAAGTTTTGGGAATTGGATTTTCTTTTCGAGCACATGATCTTCGAGGCCTGACTTTGTCTATACTGTAACATCTCCAATGGCTTTAAGTCATTCAGTCCTAGTTTGCATCTAGACTTTGTCTAGATCAGGGTTGTCAATCTAATTTTAGTTCAACGGCCAAATATGGACTAGTTTAATCACAATTGAGCCAAACGTTTTAGGCGGGAAAACAAACAATTTCAACAATAATGTGCTCAAGTTTGCACTTCTAGTTATAAATTAGACATTACATATTATGGAAGGCATCAACATTATCTAAGCAATAAGTAACATACTTAAATGTCCTTTGATTTATTTATTTGTTGACCAATTTTTATTTAATCTGGGGAAATTTTGTGCAATAATTTGAGAAAAATTGCTGGATTTTGGAAAAAATTACAGTTCTGTCAACAACAATCTACAACTGAATTATTTGGTAATTTGCACAATAGCTGGCTTTCCATTACAGATTTTCGCAAAACAAAAGTGAAATGTCGACCAAGTATAATTGCACTTTGAACGTGTTTCCATTGAACATTGTTTTGGGCGGGAGCCTCACAACTCCCGTGAAATCTCATCATGCGAAACTTCGCCGCATGTAGACGGGCGCTCCAAACCTCCTTATAACACTCCGTCTTCTTTTGTTGTTTTACGTCTAATGCGGCAGTAATGATTTATTCAGTGTAAGGCTAAAAAATGTCCTGTCTTTTGTTTCCAGGTACCGCGTCATGTTTACTTGGAGAGAAGTGTAGTCAATCATGTCTGAAGAAGGGCGTCCAGCCCGAAGCGTCACGTTTTTTGTTGTAAGTTAAATTAAAGTTGGGAGCTAACTATGCAGTTGTGCAGACTTCTTTTCATTGCATACTCTGAGAGAAGTGGTCATGTGCCCAGGTACATCACTTCCTGTGAAGTGTATTTGCGGAACAGGTGTTTCCATGGGGATTTTGCGACACATTTCAATTTTGAAACGTCTGAAAAACCTCCTCATTAAAGTGTAAAAAGTTTTTGGGGATATTTGAGTGTTTATTCAAAGTGTGGGTGTTGCCATTACCAGTTTTTATTGCACTATTTAGAGTTTGCGCATTTCCAAAGGTAATGGAATTGCAGCTACTGATTCATGTTTTCTGTGTCAAATTAATTTTCTCCTGTGGGCGGAATTGGATGCTCTGAAGGGTCGTATTTGGGCCTTGAGTTTGACACGTGGCCTAGATCTACTGAGTTAAAAAATAAGCTGAAACTACTTTGATACTACAGTTCATTGCACAGAAAAATAATCTTCTTTGCTGCTTCATTCAAGTTAAAAACATACAACTCCCAAACAATAACTTAAAGAAATAAAAAAACGAAAAAAATTATGAATAATTAAAGATGATTTAAATTTACATGTTTAACATTCTCGTAAACTAACCTTTTGCCGCCATTTTATTGTGGCTGTCTTCACGGCGTTTATCTATGTGTCACCTTATTGTTCAAGCTATTGCATTTAAAACTACGCAGTGATGGAATTCAAAATAGATACATCTCATTGAAGTAGTAGCAGCCTAAAGAAAAGGATGGGTTATCTTCATTAGGGAACCAGGAAACTCTGACACTCTGGAACATTGCACACTCAATAAATCAGTATGAAAAATGCTGGTTTAAATTCTTGAAAGTCTATCATCTATTGGTGGCCCAGAGGGGGCAGTGTTTTGCTGTGTGGGGGGAAGTTGAATCCTAGGTCAGGAGGAAACTGCAATATTTATCCCCTCTTACATCACCTCCCCTTCTGACAAAGTGCGCTGAGCGCTTTGGGGGCATACTAATTCGCCTACCGGGTGTTAGCTCCCCGTATCTGCCATTCAACACAATGACAGTAATTTGGCAGAAAGTTGAAAGTAGGTCTGGACACAATTCCCAGTATCCAGAAAGAACAGAGGCTTGGAATAACGGCTGCAGAGATTTACAGTAATGCAGAAAACTTGGCACACGGTTCGGCACGTATGAATACACACATGCACTGTTTTTAATTTACAATAAGTGTACACTGGGCTTTAGGGGAGTTGATGTGTGACGAAAACAGATGCAGCACTTTTCATAGACTTACAAAAAACATTCCTCTAGCAGTTTCTCTGTGGCTACTGGCTAGGGGTTTTATTTATTTCACATTGAGATTTAAACATGCTTTTACTGTAGATTCTAATTCCCGCACATCACTGATATTCATCAATAAAGGGAAGTAGTTCAAGGAAACATTTTGATCTACAGAAGGAGGGCTTATACTTGGATATTATGACATATTTCAGAAGGGGACTCTGGAGAATTGTCCCGCCACTGGTTTCACCACAAGCCCGTATGGGATGCTGAGCTTTTTCTTCGCTTTTTTTGTTTTTTTTTCTTCTCGTGCCTTCATTGGGGGCCATTACAAACCTGATTTATCCGGCATGCCGCTGTGAGCACACCCATCTGTAAGCCGCCTGTAAAACTGATTCATGCAAAAGATCAATTTCCCTCTGATGGTTCTATTTGTCTGTATTCGCATGCTCGGAATAAGCGTTGCAAGAAATGTGAAATGAGATCTCATTTTCCGCATGAATCCATCATATGCTGCACGCTCTGGTATGATATAGTATCGTTATTGTACATCAGCCATCTAATTTAAGCGATGTCTCTTTACTCATGGAAAAAACGTGTTATTTTTCCTATTGTATCAGGTGTCTTACCGCAATCTACACATAATTGTTTGACTTTATCATATTTTGACAATATTTTGATTAATGTGGAGATATGGTGCTGGTCAATTACATTTTCAGTTACAATTATGTCTTCAATTACGCATGTTCAATTACAGGTCAATTATGACTACGGTGATAAGCATTTTTTCCCAATTAAAATTACAATTATGAATTATTCTCAGAAAATCAATTTAATGCAAGTTGACCTTCTTCTCGTGTTAGCTTCCTGTTAGCATCTCTTATGATAACGGGTCCTAAATCAGCTGTAAAATACACTAAAAACAATATATATATATATATATATATAGTTTCTTTCTTATCAATTGGTTACCTTGTTAGGCTTCCTAATCAATAAAAATGTAGATTAAATTTTTTTATTATCATTTTTTAATTGGTAAAATTGAATTGAAAATTTTTATAGAATTTTCATACCAATTACAATTACAAAGTCCATTATCTAAACTCAATTACAATTTAGTCACATTTATGACATTAACAGATTTTTTAAATTACAATTATATTTACACTAATTGTAATTATCAATTACGCAATTACAATTATAATTGACCCCAACCCTGGTGCTAGCCAAACAACCTTTTCAGATGCGTTTCAGACTGGTACTTATTTGCTGCTCTATTAGTTGTTTCTGCTTCATTCTCGTGTTCTTCTAGCAACGGCTTAGAGACAAGTTTCAACACGAAGTAGCGGTGGAAAAAAAAAGAAGCTTCAAACCAAGATATCGAGTTTATTTTCACTCTCAAAAACATGACAGATGAAAAATAGAGGGGGAGGGAAAACATTCTGAGCACCAGCGACAGCTTTGAAACCTTGGAAAGCCCACTGCAACCAATCTCCACTTCACAGGCATGCAGCCGTGCACTTTGGGAAGTCTGAGGAGAGAGCGTGAGAGGCTTTGAAGGAATGAGGGGAAAATGGCAGCAAATGAAGCCAGGCAGCGGAGTATTGTTCCCTCCTGCTCGCAGTAATGAACAGGTCCTAAGAACAGACTTGGGAAAATTGGTCCCTGGTGGGGGCCCCTGGTACTCTTATCCATTTGATGGGTTTTCCACTCATACCTGTGGCTGAAGAGTCACAGACGGGGAGATTTTGTTGGGTTTGTGTAATGCCACACATTTAATTCAAACCCTTTAATACACGTGTCAAACTCAAGGCCTGGGGGCCAAATCTGGCCCTTTATAACATCCAAATTGGCTTGCAGGGGAAGGCAAAAATGACTGAGAAAACATGAATCATTGAATTCAGTGTTTCTCAAATAGGGGTACGCGATGGCACTACAGGGGTACGCAATGGCACCACAGGGGTACTTGAAAGAGAGAGAGTCAGTGAAAAATTTACAAAGTGTCAGTCTTGGCCCCACCCCAGGTGTGATATGACAGGAAACTATAGAAATAAATCTATTCAGAAGCCACTAAATCAGGGTTTTTCAACCTTGGGGTCGGGACCCTATGTGAGGTCGCCTGGAATTTAAATTGGGTCGCCTGAAATTTTGGAAAAATTCAAACAGATTTTTTTATCTTTATTTTTTATTTTTTTTAATTAAAACAATTAACACACAATCTTAAACAACTGTATATGTTCACGTTGTGAAATCTTCTTTAAATCTAGTTAAACTAAAATGCAGTAAAAATATAAATAAATCTAAGCTCAAACTTGATCAAAAACTAATTGTAGGTTTAAAAAAAAAAAAAAAAAAAGGTTTTGGGGTAGCCAGAAATTGGGAACCACTGCACTAAATTCTGTTTCATTGCACTTATTTACAAAATGAGATTGTTCAAAATGTGTCATCACTCATTCATTCCATCATTATGCTCTATAGTTGTTTTTAATTTGTTTTGTCAGCAAAATGTTGTGGTCGGACAAAGGGGGTACTTGGACTCAGAAATAAGACAAAGGGGTACTTGAGCCAAAAAAGTTTGAGAACCACTGGTTTAAATTGCTCAATAATTTAGTTGTGAATATACCAGTAGGGTTGCAAAGAGGCATAAAATATCCTTCAAATTTCCACAGGAACTTGAGGTGAAGAATTTTGGCAATATTCAAAAAATAGAAACTTTTCATGGGAATTATTTATTTAAATCAAGCAGAAATTGAGAGAAAATTTTAATCACTGTATCAAATCCAATCATAAACATTGGCCTCCATGCGAAATAATGCACTTTAAAAAAAAAACATCAAATTTGAACAGATTCATTTAGAAGTAAAACCAAAAATTATTCAATGAAGTTTCAATGAATTTGTCACAAATTTCATTTCTACTGTCAAATTGCTGAAAGAAACCTAATTTTTCCAAAAGCCTGCTCAATCCTCAAATTGGTTGACAAAAATTACCCCAAATATATATTATATATACTCTACATACATACTTCTATTTTATTGTCCATATTTGGCCCCTGAACTAAAACAAGTTTGAACACCCCTGCTTTAATAGGACTAGTGTAGGAACCGCAATATATGATGGCACAGGAGATAATCCACAAATTTGCATTAAAACAAGGACTAAATGAGTTCATGAATATCTAATGTTTTGTTAAATCCCCATTCAGTTTCATCTCTGTATTGGTATTGAAGCCAAGAATGAAATATTAATGACTTAGCTGCTTAAATGTATATTATGCAGTCAGGGTTTGCAATGGATTCAATGCACATTTTTATCTTTTAATAAGTCCAAACACGCCTCCTTAATGTTTGAATCATACAATACTCATCATTAGGGACAGGTGAACAACATCCATGTTAGATACTAGTGTTTTCATGCTGTTTTGGCTCAATAAGGGATCAATGGATGTTTGATCTTCTGACACAGCAGGCTAATCTTGAGCCAGGCTCAAGATCCAGAATAATATACTGTCATCACTGGGTGGCAAAGCCCAGGAGAAGCTTTAGCATTAAAAACTTTCTTTGGTGTTTTCATCAACGTGACTGGTGTTATTTTTCTCACCCATTGCATGTAAAAAGTCCTTTAAAAAAGGCACTTGCACTACTTGTTTGCCAAAAAACTATTCCAATTTTATTTAAGCTAAGAAGCCTTCAGGAGTCAAAATAATCACATCAAGTGGAAATCTTCCAACGTTATTCTCTTTTTAGGACAAATTATCTCTTTTTTTTCTCTCTCTTTCTCTCTCTCAATAGTTTTCATGTGCAAAGCTGCAGAGGAGGAGCAGAGAGAATCTAGCACCAAAAACACACACACTTTGGAAGATAATGATTGGATTTACAAACCTAAGGATAGCAGAGCTTTGTTAACTTTGTTTGAACTTTATATTGTTCGAATAGAACAAAGGCAGTCAGCTCTTCTTCCTATGGTAAAGCCTCTTTAGTAAGTTAAAGGAAGAATTGTATATATATGACTAAACCTAATGGTGGTAGCATTAACATGTGATTCCTATCTGCAAAAAGCAGTTAATTCAAAAAGGAAAGTCACCATTTTGACACATTTTTTTAATCTGTATTCACATATATCTGGTTTAAATATGATGTGGTCCAAATACAATGTAGTAGTCACACATTTCAAAGTTTAGGGCTATGCTATCAACAGCCAAATGACAAAGTTTTGGTCACAAGTTTTATTAAAAAGTTTCACAATACATTACATATTACATGAACACCAGTGTCAGTGTTGGAGGGTCTTGAAAAACACAGGGGAGGTTAAAACATGGTCTCGACAAAGACATTCAGGGACTCCATTAAAATGGAATGTGTCATTTGACAGAGCCAGCCCAGGGAAAACTCACAAAGAGTTGGAAAGAACATTCATTAAGGCCCGGACATGGTTTTTGGAACTGGGACCTTTTCAGCTGTGAGGCTAACTTTTGTGCTAACACACAACTTGAAGCTATTTTTGATACGTGTCTTCCTGCCATACAAAAACTGCTGACAAATGTACAAGTGGCTGGATCACACGGGGCAAAAGACAAAATAAAATAAAATATATAGACCGTCTCGAGATTTGCGCCAACCACAATGTGTGTAACATTTTACAATAACGCAAAAATTATTTGTAACATAATTGAATTTGCCAGAGGCTGCTTTCTGCTTCATTTTTGCTGCAGTACCATACATTACCTGCTGGGCGCAGTGTTGCTTCACCATTTACATTGTGAAAAAGAATTGCGCAACAGAAGAAGAACCAACCTAAAGTCTCAAAAGTTTGGGGCCATTTTAGTGAAAACTTATACTAGTATTTTTAAAAGAACAAAATAATTCATATATATTTTGTACATTCACCGTGTTTTGAGGCACTTAAAATATTTGTATATTATGTTCATTTTGTTAAGAATTGTATTTTTTCAAATTAATTTGGTAAAACTGTCATGAGAACGTTTAAACACGAAGGGGAGTCGCCCCCGCGAACTCTGCGTTTGCTGGGTTGAAACACAGCTATTGGTATCAAATTTTGTTATTGGCTGAGAATTGTAGCTTGTGACGTTTTGGTGGCTTCTAACGTCACTGTTAGCCCCGCCCCTCCTATAAAAACTAGGACCTGTTGACTTCTGTGATGAGAAGGTTAGATTGAGAGAGTAGTGAATAAAGAGGGATAGTGTGTATTGAGTAGGTTGTTAGCGTAGCATAGATTGTTCTTTTCAGATTTTATAGTATAGACTGGGTGTGTCTTAATTACACCAGGAGCCCCACCTATGATGGAGGATTTTTTTTAAAATTCCCCCCCCCCCGGTGGCAAAACCAGGGGGTTAGTCACTCTTTAACCAGGTGCTAGCTAATATTTTAGCATTAGCAATTCTGACAAAAATAATTCTGTGTTCTTGATACTTGCACCATCATATCATGTCTGCAATGTATTTTGGAGGTCATTGACGGCTAAATTAAAGAGAAAAAGCAGTATATCAGTCTGTTTGCATGGTACCAGTCCATAGGCCTTGGTACCAGGTCACAAAGAAAGAATGCAAGTTGTGAAAACGTGTATATATATTTTTGTGTATGGATTTGTCTAGATTTTTCATTTCATACATTTTTTTTTACTTTAATTGATGTGATTTACGCACCACTTGACCCTAGGCCAACTGTGTATAGCCATGTCAATGAGGTCTGTGGACATTTATCTGGTATTAAAGAAAATTGGCATTTACTGGATGGCACTTTTTAAATCACTTTTTTCTATCATTCTCTTCTTTTCTCAGATCGTTTTAAGCCTGCAAAGTGGAGGAACATGCAGTCAGAGTTGTAGCTCCAGCATTTTGAAGTTTGATGGTAAGCTCCATTCTGTCTTACTGACTTTTTTTCTCCAATAGAACAGTTTCCTTCCTCCCTCCGATTACTACATAATTTACAAGGATTCATTTGGATTTGTGAGCGGCACTCGGGTGATGACCCTGACTGACAGATTTATGCGAAGGTTCTCCTAATGCATTGTGGGTCCTGCGTTATCATTCCTGTCGGTTTCTATATTTTATTCAGAAGTCCTGCTGTACTAGTTGGGTGAAAGGCAATTTTGGCCTTGGCTTGAGTAAGAGACCATGACTATAGAAAAAAGCTCATACCCAGATCCCTTTTTGTCTCTGCAAAACTACCGTCAAGTAGGAATATTTGTATTACCAAAGAAAAAAAAAGTATTAATGGCATAAAAACAAAATATTCAAGGCTGTATTTTTCTTTCTGTTCATATGATGAACAACTGGAATAAATGGGGCACTTTAGAGAAAAAGAAGATGAAAGAAATAAAAAACTTTTATATTTTAGCTGTGTACTTAATAGAAGGCATTAAGGGTCAATAGCTGGGTTTCCATTACAAATTTTCGCAAAATAAAAGCAATATTTCTAAATGTCGACAGTGTAGTTGCGCTTTGAATGTTTTTCCATTGAAGGTTGTTTTGGGCAGGAGCCTCATAACTCCCGTGAAATCTCATCCTCCTTATAACACTCTGCATTGCTTTGTTGTTTCATGTCTCATGTGGCAGTAATGATTTTTAAGTATAATGCTAAGAAATGTCTCGGTCTCCTCCTGTTTACACGTACCGTACCATGAAGAGAGGTCATATGACCAGGTATGTGATGTTCTGTGAAGTGTATTTGTGTAAAAAGTGTTTCCAAGGCGCTTCTGCTTCACGTTTCAATATCGAAAGGTGTTAAGTACCTCCTCATGAAAGCGTATATACTTTTTAGCGATATTTGAGTGTTTTTTTTTCCAAATTAAGGTGTTTCCATTACCAGTTTTCATTGCACTATTTACATTTTGCGCATTTCCAAGGTTAATGGAAACGCATGCTATCAAGACTTTTTACAAACAGGTTTGGGGCTTGGATGCAAAAAAACAACTTAAAATGGTTTCCACTTTGAAACATCATCTGGTATTCCTTTGTTCTACATCTGCTAATCACAAGGCGGAACACACTCTGGACTGCAAAGACCTGCAGCCTTCTAGCTGTGAGGCCTCCAACTTATTGGGCAACGTGAACAGCATTATAATGTCAACTTTGTGTTGACAGTGAGTTTGTTTCCTTCTCATCTCCAACCTTGTTCATCCTCTTTTTCTTTGTCTTTGTCTATTTCACCCTCTTTTCACCCTTTCTCTCCGACTGCCTCGGCCTCACATCAATCATGCCAAGGCTTATTGTGGATGAAATATTTAGAACATGAGTGCCGATGTGCACACACTGCAGATGCACTGCGATGCATGATGTGAATCTCTGATGGTTTGAAGGAGTTCTTCCAACTTCGGTTGGTTTGAATGACACACCCCCATGCAAAGAGTTTGGAAATGTTATGATTGGGGTATTTCAGGTTCATTTCTCAAGGTTTAGGAGAGAGTTCATATGCCTGTCAGCAAATAAATAACATGACAAGTGCAATACTATCTTTAAGCTACATGCTAAAACCACCAAAATCTGAGCAATTGTTTGTCTAAAACAGTGGTTCTGAATGTTTTTTGAAGTACCCCCTTTGTCCAGCTACATCATTTTGCTCAGAATACTACAAAAAACCAAAAACCTAACTATACAGTAGAGCATAATGATGGAATGAATGATGGTTAAAGGTGCTATCCGCAACTCTCAGATCCCTCTCCCCCCTCCCCCCCAGCTGCTCACTTGCCCTGCCTCCAAACTTTCCAAAGTCCCTCCCTCAGAGGAGCTAACAAGCTAATGTTAGTATGACAGCTACATCACAGTAATATAACATGCACTGTTGAAAGCATATTACTGCAGCGCTTTTCTCTCTAAATGTGCACACACCTCAGCAGCAGCAACAACACAGTGTCACTTACAGCAGCCCACACGGAGGCTGCTGCGCACACATGAACAACACATGCATCACAGAGTTCTAGTGTAACAATTACAAATCAAACATAATGTAAATCAAGCAGCAGTAATTACCTTTCAAGCAGAAAAGTTGCTAATTCCATCTTCTACTCCTCCAGACCATACACTGTAAAAAAAGACGGCGCTACAGCCTCGGGAATGGGGCAGGGACTGTGAGCAACAGCTGTCAGTCCATCAAATACAATCCTGATTGGTTTGTTTTGCTCAGTCACGGTACATTCTGACAACCTGCAGGAGCACTGTTTTTTTCACACAAACTACTAGTTTCATGTAAAGCTGTCCTTACATAGTGACAGCTTTAGCAAATATGGCAAAAAGTTAGTTTTATAAAAGTTGCAGACTGCACCTTTAACACACATTTTAAAGAATTTAACTTTGTAAATAACTGGAAAGAAATGGTCTTTAGTGCCTCATTAATAGATTTTTATCATATCCGTGAACAAGACTGACCTTTGTGTTTTCAGTTCATGTTCTCATGAAGATCATTTTCATTATCATTATGATTATTGTTTGAAAACAAAAACACATATTTTAAAATCCCCATATTTTTCATGCTCTTATTTGTAAATTTAACACTCTCTGTCTCTCAAGTACCCCCTTTAATGCCATTGCGTACTATTCATAGTGGTCAATGTACCCCCCAATTGAGAAATACTGGTCTAAAAATAAACAAAAATATGAAGACACAATGAAGTTTTTCACCAGCTTATATGAAAATGTAAAATAATTAACTCTTTTACTGCAAGTCTGTTATTACTACACGTTTACTTTTAAAAATCATGTAAAAATTGTTGTTTAAGTATTTGCAAGAAGAGCAGTCAGAGAGCGCAAATCGCCACCAAGCCCCAAATATCCTCTTTGCCAGATATTGGTGGTTATCTGGATCAGTGATCCTGATCATGGTACCATGATTATTCACACTTTAAAGGCCTGGGACATTTGTATCCACATTAATAATGATACAATTAATCAACAGGTATGGGCACCCTAGGGTGGCTAAAAAAAAAAACACTTTTTCAAGAAAAACCTCCTCCCTGGGTGAAATAGTGTTCCTTTTGGGGTAAAGAACAAAATTATCATATTTCATGAACAATGGTGAGATTACATCAAAAAGAACACTATTTCACCCAGGGAGGGGATTTTCCTTGAAAAGGTGTTTTTTTGAGTCACTCTGAGGCACCCTTATCTTTTTGAAATGTCACAATGAAATTTCTTGAAGATTGGTCAATTGCAAACCAAGATATGAATTTATGACATTTTGCTAATGAGAGATGGAGATTTTTTTATTTATTTTTTTAAACTGATCTCGAATCAGTATATTGATCGCATCTCTTCCAAACTTTTATTGACTCTTCCATAGGGAGAGTGGTAGAGTCATCTTCTGATTGAGAGGTTGGGAGTTTGATCCCAGGGCTATACCTGTCTGTCGAAGTGTCCTTGGGCAAGACACTGTACCCTAAGTCTTTCCCATTGCTTGACTAGTGACTTGCATAGCAGCTCAGTCCTATTGGTGTGTGAATGGGTGAGTGAGCTGATATTGTCTAGCGCTTTGGGACTACCTTGGTTGATATGAAGTTCTATATACAGTAAATGAAATCCATTTCACATTTAGTTAAGATTTTGTCAAAATCTGTCAAGTACCCTTTACGTTATCCTGTTAACCAACAAATAAATGGCATTTGAAGTATTCTTTCCTTGGAGGTAATAAACAAATGTGCACATTGATTGAAAATAAAAATAAAAATCACCTTTCCAAGAATTTTTACAACCAATGGGGATCAGCCATTTTCGCCCAGATGTGATGTAGTGCAGTTGAAACCAGGATTGTGTTGGAGCTACTATTAGCGTGTCAGGAGCTGTTGTTGGAGCTTTAATATCACTGGAGCTGGCTGCAGCCTATGGTTGGTCGCAATATTTACACACGGGCTTAGCATTTGAAATCTGATAAAGAAAACTATTGACTACTAACTGGTTTTAAAGGGGCTCTTGTAATGTTAAATAATCTACTTGGACTGAAACTATAAAAAACATGTTGCCTATTTTGCATCTATATTCAGTTACAATGGGACAATTCTTTAAAAAAAAAAAAAAAGGATTTACATTTTTAGAATCAGCGTTTGATGATTTGGGAAGAACCAGGATATGACATTATAAATTGGAATTGTATTCAAGTGTTAATTGGCACACATGGCTTGGAGACGGTAAGCACTTTAGTAGCCAAGTCTAATTAAAGTGCTCCTGGAGATGCGTTGTAGTGCAGTCTTAATGGTTAGAAAGCTAAAGTAAAAAAAAAATTAAAGAGGTTAACTTGGGTAAAATGCAGCAGCACGATTATGTAGCCTGTTTTCCTTAAGCGGCTCACAGTGGCAGGAAATTAACTTTATGCGTATGTGAAACAAAAGGAAAATCAAAGACTAGGCTTTGTAATTGCAGTGCTTCTGTCAGCAGACGCATTTAAAGCAGAAAAAGTGATAGATCAGAGAACTATGTGAAGAAAAAAAAACGCCCAAATGTGCAGAATTGACGAGAATTGAAAGGGGAAGAAAATTCTCACTTGGAAGTTTATAAATACAATCATCCAAAACATGTAACTAATATACAGTATTGGTAGTAGGTGGGGTAGTTAATTTCTACTTTATTAACCCAACAATGGTTACGGTCTCTTGTTGCAGCAAACAAATACAAATAAAAAGTTGAATAAAATACAATTCGTAAATATTCATAAATATAAATATGATCTTAGAATTTTAAAAAATGACTGAACAGTGTGAGTGAAAAGACAGGAAACAACTTGTTAAGTGTTGTGCGTTACTTTACTTAGTTACCTGAAAAACTAATATTCTAACTGTAACGTGTTACTTTATAACATGTTAACCTCAACACTCTTGGTAGTTGCCAACTACAGGTACCTACATTTGGTACCGGACAATGAAAACATTTATGAATAAGGTTTTCATATACATACATTTATTAAATATTCCGTTGCATTAAAAAATGCCTTGATTATGGGCGGGGGCTCCTTGAGCAGTTTAGACATGCCCATGCTATGCTATAAAATCTCCAAAGAACAATCTCTGCTATGCTAACTACCTACTGAATACTTAATATACCTCTCTATTCACAACTCTCTCAATCCAAACTACTCACCACAGATTGCAGAGTCGACAGGTGCTGGTTTTCATAGGAATGAGTGATGGGAGAAACCACCAAAAGGTCAGAAACAACCATTCTTGATACCAAAACTTGATTTTGGCAGTCACATTTTTACAACAGTGTCAAGAACTGAACTATATCAGTCAACACTACTTCTTATCAAAATACATTTATGTTTCAGCAGAATGAAGGTTTTGGGGTTTAGTTGATCTTTAAAACAACCATCAACCAGACTGATGATAGCAAAACAACCCAGCATCTGCACAAAGAACCCTGGAATGGTAGGAATAGAAGATGGATGGCAATAGTGAATTTTACTTTTATTGTAATTTAATACAGGGCTGATAATGCATGGATGAACAATGGATACCCATAAATGTTCTTATTTGAGTTTTATTTTTCTGTGGGTATAATTGAAGTTGCGTCTCTGCCTACGCAGTATTGTACCTTTTTAGCAAAATTGTTTTTTCATTGTTTTTAAAGCTATCATTGCTAAATTATTGTTTGATTACAATTTCTGCAGGCAATTGACAATGGAGAAATCCGAGTCGATACAAAGCAATGTTGGTAAAGTTTTAATGAACGCAAGGAACGCCTACGTAGCTGGAATTGAAAATGAATCGCAGGGGCTGGCGTAATAAGACGAGACTCATAAGTGGGAGGAGAAGAAGGATTGCTTAGGTAGGAGTACGCGAGCCAAATGGTGGAAGGGACAGAGTGAATAAGCCCAAGCGTTTTTAAACAGGTTGGACCCACAGGGCCCAGGGCCATCGACTCACTGCTGAGCTCAGTAGCCTATACCCTAATGGCATTGCACCTATTCTCACCCACTCTCCTACTCCATAATGACACTCACACGCCTCATATTGCTTCAGTCCTGGGGGCCACAGTATGCTGGCCTTAGAAAGTCCAATTGTGGCAGGTGGTTGCAGATAAAAGCCACTTACAGGAACAAATGTGGAAATATGTTCTTGATTTCAGGCACTTTGCACAAACAGCTCGGAGAGTAAAGAAACTTAGCAAACCTATTGCAGACAGACTTCTCCATTGTGTTTCTTTGAAATAGAACCATCATGAGCCATTCTCAGTAATATTGTTTTTTGCCTGTAAGAAGATTTAAAAAGACATTCAGCTCAAGTCATCCTCTCGATTTTTAGAGAAGGAAGTCCCAACACCAGACCTAAACAATCAATTGACTTACCTAATGTGACTGAGACAGTGCTGGATCACATAGTACTGATACGAATATATTCTTTTCCAAGTGTACCCTGCTCCGTGACACATTTTTTAGTATTCAGCATTGGTTATAAAGTAATTGCTTCAAACTTGTGGGAGTTGCAATGTCTTTAAAAGTTGTAAGCTGTATTTACATTTAATTCAGAGTTAAGGAGCTTTGCAATGAATGTATAATTCCTTAAGATCCTAGAGCTGTAGGGGCTGCAACTAGATTTTGCTACTTCTGCAAGGATCACGGAAAAGCTTCTAAAGGAGCTGAGTTTTGAGGTAGTTCCCAATTTTATTATTCACAGTGATTAATAATTCCTCCTTTCCTTTTACCTCTGTTATTAATTTTCAGTCAGAGTTCTTAACACATTGAATACATATCCCGATACATTAACTAATCCTTATGTGTGAGTCCTGCAATGATGTAATCAAATGGAAAATGAATCTGGGACTGACCGCACCATTATTTCTGGAAAAAGTAAATTTAGTTAAACAAGCAACAAAGCCAAACTACATACAACAAGGAAATATTTAATACTCTGGCACTAACTTGCCTTTTGTTTGCATGTGTGTGTTAATGCCATACAACAGCTGGTGAATTGATGTTTGTTTTTGGCTACAAAGCGTCCTTTGGCTTGATGATCTAATTATTTGCTTTTGCTACATTGTGAAGCTCAAATTTCAACAGCATTAGAAAGAACATTCATCAACTGGCGCTTGACCTACTTTTCAATTTCTTGTTACTGTTCGGTACACGTATGGGGAACTAGGAACAGGAACTGTGCCCTGGACAGCACCAGGCGCGTCTCACCTGTGGGAGATGAAGGGGATGTGACACCCGCACTTTCATAAAAACAAAAATTCATCCCCCTCACTTTTTACAGAGGGATTCATTGTTGAAAACATATTGGTTCAGTTAGATTGATTGAAAGGTGATAAAGCCAATCACAACCAGCCATTTGACGTTTGAAAGTATAGCAGCAAAAAATGAGTAACAGGTGGCAAAAAAATGAGCCAAAAGCGGTCAAGAGTAGCAAAAAATTTTTCAAAAAAGAGGAAACGGGTGGGATGTAATGGCTAAAGGTAGCTTAAATTAGCAAAATATGGCAAACAATAGTGAAAAGGGGAAAAATGTGGAACAAAAAGAGGTAAAATGTAAGAAAAAGGAAACGAGTTATTTATTGGGCAAAAGGTAGCTTTTTGGTTGAAAAGTGGCAAAAAAAAATGGTTAAAGAATTGACAAAAATTGGATACAAGTGTCAAAAAGAACTTGCAAAAATATAAGGACGGTATATTTATTGGCAAAAGAAGCTAAAATTTGAAAATACAAAAAAGTGCCAAATTTTTGCTTCAATTTCGCCTCTGTCTTTGCCTGTCTGACACGCCCATGAACACTCCCCCTTCCGTACTTTATCCCAACATTCATGGATGTGGTTTACTTCTGTTTTTCTGTGCGCTGTATTTAGCTACTTTCTACATTTTTTTAATCTTTATTTTGAACAAGAGCAACACAGGATATATATACGGCCAAGGAACTATTTCCAAACCAGAGAGTGAATTACCTCATGAAACTTTTGATTGTTTTCTTCAAGTCAGAACAACAGCACCATAACATTATTATTTATGTATGTAGTTCAATCAGTTAATCATGTAGCCCATGTATGAGGAGCAATTGTTTGGTCGCAACCAAAAGTGCAAACATTATGATGGCACCCACTTAACGTCATTTGTAAAGCATCAAACACTACTTTATATTCTATAAAACATACAAATGTGATTCTAACACATCTGTATGTCTTACTACAGTACTAAATTTAAAACACGGAATGTTGTATTATAAGAATGGTACAGTGGAAGCTTGCTACAATACATTAGAATGAGGTATGCTAACACAACAACGTTGACTTATAGTATCGCTTACCCATGCTGCTGGCTCTGAAGTAGTTGTCCTCTTTAGAGTAGGGATCACATTGTTTTTAAGTGTCGGTGTACTTATTAATCCACTTTCAAATAAGTGCATCAATAAGCAAATAAGCAATCATGTGAAAAGTGCCTGGAACAGACATAGCAGGTCTTTTTGGGACAAGGGCCGCTTCCAAAGATGAACTCCAACCATTGTTGACAAATTGTTTCATCCTTGGGAAGTGTAAAAAGAGGGCTGTTTCCAAAAATAAATTATCTTGCTGAGGGCATTTTTAAAAGTAAAGGCACGGAGCTACTACGATGAGCAGAGTAAACTGATCGACATGCAGTTCTGTCTCAGAGGTGCGTCCTAGAAGCCGGGGGAGGGAAGCAAGTTTTTTTTAATTCATACATAAATGAGTACAGACAACATAAGCCAGGGGTTTCTTACAAAAGTATTCAAAATAAGTAAATTAAAGCTAAATTTGCAGAGGCAGGTGCTATGGGCTGAACTCAGGAAGAAAACATAGGAGGGGCCTCGTCCCTAGGCTCCGCCTTAATAACAGCTTTATCACAGATTTAGTCAATTAATATAATTAACTAAATTGGGAGTCGATGGTTGACCTACCCTTAGAACACCCTCACTATTAAAATTGCTGCTCCACCCCTGGACACCACATACAGTGATTGAGTAAGAGCTTGAATTTTTACAGCTTTGTGGAGCAACTAAATAATTTCTCGACTGTACCTTGTGATAAAACACAATGAATTGCTCTTCTGCCTGTGATTGCTGTCATCTATACAGCTCTTTTTTATTGTACTTTCTCTTTTCCTATTATTGGAGACACCACTTTCCACTAGCTATTTAAACTATTAATTTCATAGCTGCAAATCTCTTGTTTTCCTGCCTGCCATTTTGCAACACTGAAGCCGGAGATGGGATGTTGAATTTATGATATTCTTAAGAGACAACCTCAATCACACTGACACCAGTGAAGGCACTGATCAGACAACTAGGACACTGCTTTGACACATTGAGAACAAGAAATAAGGTTGGTGCTGTTGAAGATGATTGTGGGCAGGCTAGGTATTTTTCAACTTGTTGGCACATTCTTCTTTAACTAAAAGATTCCCATTAGCATCACAAAATGTTACTTTAGCTGTTCAGACTAATTCCCTGTGGAAATAAATGGTAAAATCAAAGCTGTTTTTCTTGTAAAGTTTATGAAGATAGAAGTTTGAAGAGACTGTATCCCATTTATTGAAAGTCTGAAAATAAATATAACCTCGAGGTTAAAGCTGCAGAGGCAAACTGTGTTAACAGTTTGTGCCTGTACTACTAAGCTAGATTTCCTCTTATCGTGGGAAATTTTGGGATTTCATCTGTGTGTGCTGGACTACGAAGCTGGCAAACGTACTACCGGGCTAAACCACCATGGTAACTTAGGCTGAACAACTAACTTGGTCGGGACTAGGTTTTGTTCTGGATAAGATCTGAGCGAGTACTAAAGTCCTGCCTCAATTCAATTCAACTTTATTTGTATAGCACAATTTACAAAATATGAAATTCATAATAAAAAAGAGAAAACCCAACAAGATACACATTAACAAGCATTTAGCGACAGTGGGAATAAACAACTCCCTTTTAACAGGAAGAAATCTCCAGCAGAACCAGGTTCAGATTTGGCAGCCATCTGCTGTGACTGGACAGAACAGGATAGAGAGATAGAACATCACCAGACTAGTTGAGCCTTGAACCACAGATCAGGAACCGCCATCATCAGCTTCACGACACCTGAAATAGAGAAAACAGAGAAGAGATTTTAATTCTTCATATTTTTAAAGAATTATTTTTCAATTGTGAAGGTAAATTGCTCTCCACAATTCCTCTGTGATTGTGATTGGTCTGATGCAATAATATCCTCCTCTGTCACAAGAGCACACACGTATCCAGGCTGAAATCAACTTGTTTAACTTAGTGAGTTGCAATCAAGATTCGTAGGACAGCTTCTGTCTGACGAACAATTTTTAGTTAGGTGAAGCTCACTAACCGAGATAAATCCAAGTATGAAGTTATGGTCGTGCAGTGAGTTATGGCACCACTCTTGGAAGCAATGGGTCACGGGTTTGAGACCCGCTTTAGTCTTTTTTTTATGACATATTTTTTGGATGTTGAGATGACTTTGGTGACAATATTACATTAAAAATCAATATAAATGATGTAATATTAAGCGGCAGTCACTGTCTTTATATCCAGTGTATGGAAGGCTCTCTATGCAGCTATCCTATGCTGCTACTACCTCTCCTCAGACACATTTTATTCATATTATTCACCACTCGTCATGTCACTGAAGCAATTAAGTGATGAAGTGACCAAAAAGCGTGACTAATCACAGATGATTTAAGCCACTATCGTCACTGAAGGTGAAGGTGCGTTCACACTGAACGCAGCTTTAGAACAGGCTCATATTCCTCAAACACCGGCTTATTTCACCCATCAGGGTGAATAAATCACTCTTCTGGGTGGTTACCATGGTAGTTCGTCTAACCTTCGATCCATTGATGATGGCTTTTTATCGCGCTTGTGCATGTAAGTAACCAAAGGTTTACATACTCGGGGTTGATTGACCAACTTCATACCAGCTGTAATGGAATCTGATACTCAGTTTTCCATCGCGGGGTATGTTGACCCAGAGTTTATGGATATTCTCAGTTTAACGCTCCTTTATGGAATACCCCTCAGAACACACAGTGACAACAAACAAGACAAAATGATTTAAAAAACAAAATGACATAATACACAAAACAGAACCACTAACTCAGAAAACGTCAAAAGCACTAAACAAGATGAATAAAATGACAACAATAAACAAACAAAAACAACAAAATCAATGACCAAAACACTAAAACCCTTTGTTCATTTCTGTATTCATGCTCAGTCATTATTCTGAATGCTGATATTTTTATAATGTGACCCTTGGATCACACTATCACGTTTTTGTGGCCCCTGCTGTGCTAAAGGTTGTCCATAACATGTACATGCACAAAAACATCCTCAAGAAGCAGTACATCAGTGTGGTACTACTGTTTCTTACTCGTTCTAATCTTGTCAGATCTCAGGTATTTCTAAACCTTGACACAAGGAGGACAAATCTCCAGTCCTCAAGTTGACACACAACCGTCCAACCAAGGGCTTCCATAGACAGCCTTCAACACGCATTCATCAATCTCACACTGCTACAACCCACTTTTTATGTTTTTCTCTGCTACTCTTGGTCTTCGTGTGTGTGTGTGTGTGTGTTCTTTCTGAAACGTTGCTTTCCTTCCTGTCATTTTGAATGACACTGTCCCCCAGCGCACGGCTGTGCTTGTGCTTCCTGTGGCGCATCATGTGCCGCCCCAAGTCGGCTGCGGCTGGGTTTGTTTGCATATTGTGCACGCCTCAGTGTGTCTGAAATTGTCTGCTTTTGTGGAAATCAGTCTTTTGAAAGTGTGTGTTTATTTCGGGCCGACTGCAGAGGGACAATCTCCTTGAATTAATTTTTGATCAAGTTTATTAAAATGTGTTACAAATACAGAGTAGCCATCTCAGATATTTTTATTTGAACTAAATTTATATTTAGGAGAGTTTAGGATAAAAAAAAGAATAATCATGTAAAAAAAAAAATGTAAATATCTTTTTTTTTAAAGTTATTATATATATTTTTTTCTTTTACCAATTACACAACAGTTCAGGTGACCCCATTTTAATTCCAGGCGGCCCCACATGGGGTCCCGACCCCAAGGTAGAAAAACACTGCATTAAAGGCTTGTAAGATATTTTTATTCCCATGAAAAAGATAAAGCGGGTCCAAATGTGCACTGATTGACAATTAAAGATTTCAACAATCTTGTACCACAAAATTGCAAATTATTTTGCATGAACTCTTACGATTTTGAGAATTTTTTACAAATCGCACAGAATTCCTTCAAATTAAACTGCAGATTTTGACAAAATGTATTGCAAACTCAATTTATTTTAAAGCACAGATAGCTTACTGGAAATACTGATATTACTTTACATTTTGCTTACATGGCTTATTATCATAGAATAGATTTTTGTCCGATGACACGTCTGACAAATTTAGTTAAATTTTACTGAGCAGGGTACCCCAGCGTACAGAATACTAAGGACACTCCTGCTTACTTTTTTGTAGATCTACCTATTATTGGAAATTGGTAAAATGGAATTGATATTTTCGGTTTCAAACCATTTACGGAGCAAACTAAAGTTGAAAAGATGTTGAAGTGACATGATGGTCCGACGTTGAGAAGATTTGGGTGCAAAGTGAAAGTTTTTACAATGTCTTTGGACGTCCGAAAATTACATCTTCTAGACGTCCCAAGAAGACTGCATTGGAAAGATGACCCAGGTTAGATTCGAACCCCTGACCGTATGTTTTCAAGTGTGCTTCCTTACCCGTTTGGTTTATTGACATCATAGAATTCCTTAAAGGTACATTGTCAATTATTATTCCTCTTTAACCTGACCTTGTAAACACATAAATTCTTATGCTAATTTAATTCCGAATTAAAGTTAATTCTGAATTCGGTGGCTGGTTTATTCCGTTTTTAATTCCGAATGAGATATTTCCTCTTTCTTGTAAACACTTGCCTAATTCCGCTTTAATTTAATTCCCGGCGATGACATAATCCAAGATGGCGGCGGCCCGGACTTCAGCCTAGACTATTTAATAAGAGCCTTAAAAGACATGGATATAATGAAAAAAAGTGGATGGACAGAGGCATAAACATACAGACTTTCACACGAACACACACGGACTTATTAAACACACACGGACCTCAGTAAACGGAACAGGCTTCACCACTTTCATCCCCTGTCCAATCAGAGCCTTTCCAACCCCTAGACCTAAAGCAGAATTATCTAAAGCCAAACAAACTCGTTTTCCACGTAAACCTCGTTTGGGAATTACCATTTCCATGTAAACACGAAGCAGAACACTTTAATTCTGAATGATTTAATTCGGAATAAATAATTCGGAATTAAAAAATATCATGTAACCGTGGCCATTACTATTAATGGGAGTATTGTAATGTTTATATAAAATTTTGATGTTTTTGTTGTGTGTGCGTTCGTAGAATTAACCTGACCAGATGGGTTCATTTTCAATGCTCAGTGGGAATTCAGGCTCAACATTTACATTATTTCTTAAAAAGATCGAAGAGCATAATATATGAATGTTACTGAAATACAACTAGATATATACTTAGTGACTGTAGATAATACTGAATAATGATTTGTAATAAACAGAAGCACTTACACATGTAAGCACGCACAAATGCTACGTGTCTGCAGAAATCACTTCAAACGTTGAAAGTCATATCAGGGTCAAGATGAGGTTGTAGTCATGATGTTCAGGTGTTTTAGACGTCATAAAGACGTGTAGATGTGGTCCGGACGGATGTTTATTTGGATAGTAATAGTGAATATAAGGGGATATAATGACTCCGAGGGGTTCATTTTATGAATCCTGACACGCATTTTCTTTAGCAAAAGTTGTTCGTCTTGTTGAACATCGATTTATTATCACATTTATGAGCCCCATCAGTTATAGACAATTTTGCTGCTCATTAGGGTCAGACATCTAATTTTTGTGGGTGTACCTTGAGGACTCGCTGTCGCCTGGCATGTATGTTTGCTCAGTGGCCCGAGCCTTAAATTACTGGATGGTTGCCACTTCAAATTCTCAGAGCATTTTGAAAAGTAAATGACTAATGCGCTCCCTTCTCACTGAGCAATAAGCAAAGAAATCATACGTCGAAATGGCCTTAAGCAAGGTGTTTAATCTCTGACTGCTACAGAAAAGCTGCTTAGTTGCTGCAGACAGGTGATGATTCTGGTTCCTCTATAAGAGGCCTATGGGTGTGAAGCCTCAGACTATTTTATTAGCAGCTGAATGGCTTTTTTAAAGGGAGGTGCAGCTGATGCTTTCGCAACTTGTGAATAAAACAATAGTGTTTTGTCACATCTAGTCTAGTCTGCTGTGTTGCCAGATAGGGTGACGATTACGCAAGCAGGAAAGGTTTTTTTTTTGGGCAGGTAAACAACTAAAAGCTATTCAGTTTAAATACCTTTTTACCCAATCTGTTTGCAGAGGAAATTATCAGCTTTATCTGGCAACATTGGCATGACTGTGGCTTACAGGGAATGCAATTTTGTCACCATTAGATTTTAAAAGTTTGTTTTTCAACTGTTTATTTTTAGAAAGGTGTTTTCACTGCCAGCAGGAGATGCTTTTATGGGTGCCGAATGTAAAAACTTGGTCACTTTTTCATAGCAGATGTATTTTGATCATTTAGCTCACTTTTCTTTCATTTGGGACAGAAACTTAAGTAAAACAGCATGTTTCATATCGGACACAGGCAACTGGTGGCCCGGGGGTCAAAAGTGTCCCTCTGTCTAATTTTGTACGGCCCCCAAAACAAAACCCCAAAAAATTGCATTTCAAGAAGTTGGCACAAATAAACAGCAAAATGCACGAAGTACACAAAATACACAAAAAGTTAGAAAAATACAGAGAATGACTCAAACACAAGATCGCAACAAAGGCCGCCTCAACAAACAACACATTAGAAATGGCTCCAAAGGCACACAAACTGTCAACAAAATGACAGGAAAATACAAGAAACCAACAAACACCCAAAAACGCACAAATCAACAAAAATTTAGAAAATGACAAAGAAATACACATAATAACTTCAAGAACACAACAAATAACAAAAAACACATAATGACTTTAATAACACACAAAACTATTAAAAACAGACAAAACAACAAAGACAAAAGAAAGACAAAACCTTTTTTTCCCCCTTTTTTAATGCTGAGCACTGATTAGTCATTATTCTAATGCCGACATCAATGTTGGTAATGTGGCCCTCGGAAACAGATACAATCACATTTTTTTGGAGCCCGCCGTGATAGTTACCCATCCCTTCTGTATATTATTGTTAAAAATGTGTACACAAAAAAAAAATATAAATGTTAAATGCAAATGTTAAATCTAAATCTATATGTTAAATTGGTCACCAATGGATTTCTCATTTATTTGCGAGTCGAATTACAAGGTTTGAATGACTACTCCTTCGTTAATGCTTGTTTAATCGGGCTGTATTTTCACATGGATATTCTATGAGCGGATGTCAAGAGCCACTCTGAGATATTTTTGAAAGGGGGGGCTCAACTTCTTCTCTGGTAATTTCTAAATTTATCGAAACTGTGTGACATATCGTTTCAAAGGCAATTCAATATAGATTATGATTTTACGTTGCACAATTTAATTTGTTTTACTCGGTGGAACCGAGTCATTTCACTGAATTCTTGGGAACGTGGTACGTGCTATTTGGCACAGAGACGTTCTACGGGCCTGGCCGTAGTTCATCAGAACTTGTCAAAGATATAGAACATGCTTTTATTTTTTACATGAATTTGTTTCCAATGAAAGAAAAAATGAGCTAAATGTGAGGAAAGTGAGCTTAATGTTCAAAATATGTCGGCTATGAAACAGTGACCAAGTTTTTACTTATGGCACACACGTTTTAGCTTCAGAAAACAGAAAAACAAACTATTTGCATCAGATGTGGGATACTTTAGTATCCAGATTAAAGTTCAAACCAAGCAATTTTTGTTGAAATGACATTTAAAAGCATGGTTTAGCTCATAAAAATGCAGGTATTCCTGTGAAAAAATTTCTTTAGTTTTTGCCACATTGTACATTTTGTAGCTCATTGAGCATCATTCATTAAAAACGTGTTTCTGTTAGCAGGATCCCAGTTGTGTGGTTTGTATTGATTCATCAGAGTCAGTTTTTACACAGATTCCCCTGAGATTCAGAGTTTTGTTTCCAAAACTCCTCAGAGGTGCACAAATAGTGAGGCTTTACTGCCAGGAGTTTGTATTTTGTGGAAGAGATCATAGTCGAACAATCGCACAGAGAGCGAGGATTTGAACTGACCACGAGTGGGATTTCTAACCCGGATGATGGATTGTCTCCTTTATCCTCGGGTGGTTTTGAACCGTTATTTTTGGGGTTGCTGGTCCAAAGGGAATAGCCAGCAGGCAGAGCTGTGCCTCCTTTAATCCACTGAGTTCTGAATCTGCGGTATGATTTCAGTCTCAAAGAACAATGCACCCTGGTGCTTAGGGGGGAACCAAAAGAGATACAAAAAAGATGAGAGGATGTGAGGAAAAGCAATGTAGCCACTAAAGGGAGTTGAGCAACTCAATGAAACCCTTTGTGAATGCAGAATACAGAATACAAAAAGGAAGAGCTATTTAGCCTAAGAACGGATTTACTTTTATAATAGCTGGACAAAAGTCATTTTCCTCCAAGAACTGATCATAAATGACCAGTTCTTCATGCTTATAGCTTCATCAATAAGGATCATGTCTGCCCTTTGCCAGTCATATTTCAAAAGGATTTCAGCAGTTCTCTTCTGAAGGGAAAAACAATTCCCTGAATAGATGGTTAAGAAAGACAAGACGATCAATGGACTTTCCGTAAGAAAACAAACAAGCAAGCAAGCAAACTTCACTTTAAACTACTAGTACAGTGCCCGTCGGAAGTATGCATTTATGTGGGAGCATAAGGGGTATAATTGCGGGTGCAAAATGTGGGTGCAATTTTCCTGGTTTAATTCTGTACATGATAATATTTGTTGTTTGTTTTTTACTCACTTTTATATTTTTTTGTTTGGTGTATTTTTCTGTAATGTATGTTTTTGAGTTATGTGTATTTTTGTATCTTTCTGTTATGTTTTTGTGCATTTTTTGTATAATTATTGTTTTTGGTGCCATTGTAGTGTGATTCAGGAGTTATTTTGTGTATTTTTTGTGTAAATATTTAGTTTTGTGTATTTTTTGTATACATATTTAGTTTTGTGTATTTTTTGTATATATATTTAGTTTTGTGTATTTTTAGCCATTTTCATAATTTTGTTGTATTTTTCTGTAATGTATGTTTTTGAAGTCATCATTGACTTTTTGTGCATTGTATTTGTATAATTATTGTTTTTTGTTGCCATTGTAGTGTGATTCTAGAGTCATTTTTGTATTAATATTGTTTAGTTTATTGTTTTATTTTACTCATTTAGTATATTTTTATAATAAACACCGTGTGTGCGTGTGTGTCTACATCCATTTCCTTCGTGTGTTATCTTCACGCACACGCGTCTTCCTAAGAGAGACACGGAAGTACCACGAAAAATAAACGTTTTGCAAATGGTTTAATGTTATGGGACACGTACATGATAATGTGTTGGTGACATATGCATGATGAATGTATTTTTATTTTTTTGTTTGATGTATTATTCTGTAATGTATGTTTTTTTGGAGTAATTTTGTGTTTACATTGTAGCTGCTAGCATCCTTTCTTGGCACATAGAATAATATAAGAACACTTACCCTTGCGCAGAACAAACAATAATCAAAGTAGAGCCGTGTTGTGGACCCACAAAAACGTTACATTCCTCTGTCTGAATAACCAGATAGTTTGTGATAAGGTTGACTAAAGTCCGTCAGCACAGCCACTGCTCACAGTCATGAGACGAAGGAGGAAGTGAAGTCCGTGACCGGAGATTTAAAGGAAGTTTGGAATCACGGGAATAATATTAAATAACCATGAAATATTAACTTTAATAACTTTTAGCGGTACAAAAACATTTTTAATATTGACCTTTTTTTTTTTTTTTTTTTTAACCCAAACAACCTGCGACATGGTGACGTCATGAACCCGGAACCGGAAGTAGCGTGCTCTTACCGAGGGAGCCGTAATTATAAAATTAATGTTTTGACCGTTTTGCGACACCAAATTACTCCAAAATAACAGTTACACACTCGGGGTATTTGGAACCCGTCGACCGAGTTTCAGGTCGAACTTGCACTGCGTCGGGGAGATATTTGCTCCACACACACACATCCACACAGACGTCCCTTGCTTTTTAGTTAGATAAAGGCACTATGTTTTTGGAAAAGGACAAAACTCCAATCAGGATTAAACTCCAATCAGGACCAAAAAAAAAAAACTGCTGAGCTTCCCATGGGTTCCTCAAACGAGACGGAAAGATAAATTCAGACAATCTTCTCAGAAGTGAAAATTCTTTTGGGTTCAAACGTAGCTCTGCTGAAAAGTCTTCCTTTCAGGATAAATGTATGTGGACGTAGGAGGAAATAGTAGAAATGTTCTTTGAATCTATTTCACTGAGGCTTACTTTAATACATTAAAACATCTTATCTAAAATGGGAAAAAGCTTTTATTATATGTATGAATACTATAAATAAATGCAACAATTACAAAAATATGAATGTGTGGAATTGATGGTGATGTATAACTCTGACAACTTAAACATATTTTTGTAAACCCATGTTCTGAACAGATAACACATTAATAACTAATGTATATTCTACACAATTCTGCACGTTTTCATATATAAACATCTTGTTTTACACCATAGCCCTTTTAAATTGTACCGTTGACTTTATTTTGGAGGAGACCTTACATTTATCTATTTTATTTCATTTATT
Organism: Gouania willdenowi; assembly: GCF_900634775.1. Classification (NCBI taxonomy): domain Eukaryota; kingdom Metazoa; phylum Chordata; class Actinopteri; order Blenniiformes; family Gobiesocidae; genus Gouania; species Gouania willdenowi. The sequence continues at coordinate 16,228,109 of NC_041049.1, forward strand.
TAGACGAGGTTTTAATACAAGTTTTCCATCAACACTTTTAAGGCAGGAGTGCCAAACTCATTTTAGTCCAGGGGCCCAATATGAACCATTTTTATCTCAAGTAGGCCACAGATTTTAGACTTGAAATTGAGTAATCGCAACATTAATTTGCCCTACTTTACACTTATATTTAAATTATATATACAGTTTATAAGGCACAGACAATACACAAGCAGTAAGTGACACACCGTATAGGATCTCCACTTCAAATTTCCTTGATTTTTGTGACCAACTTAAGGCACATAATGTCTAAGTAATTTAAAGCAATGATCATTTTTAGGATTTTGAATTTCCATTACGTGATAAAAGCATGGGAAAACTTCAACTCCTTGTAAATATTGTGGATTTGAATTAAATTTGTGTATGTGGTGGCGTAACTGTTAAGGAAGCAGGCTTGTAATTGGAGAATTGCCGGTTCGAATCCAACCCGGGTCATCACCGTGGGATGTTGAGCAAGTCCCTTAACCTTAACTGCTAGCGTTTTATGTCGCTTTGGCTAAAAGTGTCTGCTAAATGAGGTATTGAGATCTACAACTCTATTAGGGTAATTTACACAATGATTAATGTTTTCTGTTATTTTTTTTTCTCCAACTTTCGAGCTGAATTACCTGCTCCAACTTTGCCCCCAGGCCTCAAGTTTAACAAAGTGTTTTTAGGCATTATTTTAAATGCATTTGAAAAACAAGTCAAACTTGAAGTTGCCAGCTATTGTAATGATTTTCCCACATGATCAGAAACATGCATAAACCTACTTTAATGGTGGCTTAGGGCTGTCCTGGTATTATTGCTGTCACATGAAAATAATACCAATAATATTAATTAACATTTTTACCTTGGATGTGGAAATATCAATTGTTTTCAACAATCCTGCCCAAAGCAAATTACTGTAGATTTGCAATTATTTTCTGTTGTTTGGCAGTTGGTCCTGACCAATTATCTGTTGAGGGCTAAATAAAAATCAAACATGATTTATTCAAGAAGTATCCAATGTATGCTATACACATCACCAGATATGCAATTAGTGAATACCGTATAATTATTGTGGAGCAGGTAAATCCTTAAAAGCCAGATTTTTTTTCCTGTTTTTTTTTTTTTTTTTTTGTGGATGCCAAATCCAAATTGGACTTTGATTTGTTGGTTGGCCAGATACACACCTCCAAATGAATGTTAATGCTGCTGCTTTGTGTCTGATGAATGTTTCAATAGGCAGCTGTTTGCTGTTCCTGGCCGTGTTTCCATTGTTACTGAGAGGCAAAAAAAAAAAAAATACACACAAGTCAGAGAAAAAGTGTAATATATGTTCGATACATATTTTTTTTTTTTTTTTTTACCATAGTTAAAGTTTTTAATTTAAAATAAAAACTAAAAACAAGTGAATATCTTGATTGTAATTGTGTAATTCATAATGCATTACAATTTTGTCACAATTATAATTGTAATTGTAATTAAAAAACATATGTTGCTGTTGTAATTGTAATTAAATTGTAATTGATTTTGTAATTGTGATTGCCATATCAATTATAATTGATGCAAAACTGGGGAACAATGTACAGTTATATGTACTGTTTGTTCTATACATATGTAGTTAACAATTATCAAAATATGTTTTATATCAAGCTTTCCCACATTTTACTCTTAAAAAAAAAAAAAATGAAATTGAGGGTTATAATGCTCAGACATCCACACCAAAAATATTCAAATCTATATTTTCATTGATTAGGAAGCCTAACAAGGTAACCAATAAATAGGAAAGAAATTAGATAATAGATAATAGTTTTTAGTGTATTTTACAGCTGATTTAAGACCAGTTATCATCAGCAATGCTAACAGAAAGCTAACACAAGAGGAGGGTTAACTTCTATCAGGTTATTTATTTCAGACTTCGTATATGTAATTGAAATTTACTGATCAATCCTCTTTCTGAGGATAAAAAAAACATTGTAATATAATTGTAATTGAACATAAATATTTGAAAACATAAACGTAGCTGAAAAACGTAATTGACGCCAACCCTGCTTGTAATGCATGAAGCTTCTATTATGCTGTATAGGTGGACTTATTAAAAGATATTCATTGGTTTATAAATGCCCGAAGGCTTCCTCATTATGATGCAGTAGAGATCCAAAGTAACATCTACAATATTGACTGCATTTCTATCATAAATGCAGCGAATTTGATCCGCCATAATGCAGCTTGCTTTTCATCAGGTTATTTAGCAATGAACCCGGCGAACTGTGTCTTCCCCTCAGAGCGCCTCATTACTCCTGCAAGATCATGACTTTACTATCGCCTATCATGTCACTGTTAATGTATGATATACAGTCAACATAATATAGTGAACTGTAAAGCAGCATTAATTTACTTCATTTTGCGTCTGAGATTGCAGTTACTAAAGCGAACAGTGCATTCGACTGATTTGTATGGGTTTGCGCTGTCATTGGGAGCCATTGAGATATTGTGTAAATTATTGCGTCTTAATCTGCATTTTGAAATACAACAAATCGTCCGTGTTGGCAGTAACTCTTTAGAGGGATGTAGTGAGAGAGCAGGAATAGGGCAAAAGATGCTATTATCACATTCTGGCAGACGCATTTTCTGCAAAACTGCAACCGAATGACGGAAATACTTTTATCCAACATTTCCATTCAGTCCTTAAACAGCAGGGAAATGTTCCATAGCAGCGTAACACCTGACTGTAATTTAAATGAGCCTGAATACAAAGGCAGTGTATTCGCCACCGAATATTTGGCTTCTTGACTGTGCGTATGGATTTTACTATCTGTGCAGACTACACGCTTTCTCTCAATATTACTCCTACCATGCCTGTGTGTTTATCTGTTTTTGTGTGCATGAGATATTATTGCCTACAACTTCATTGTGCTTTATGAATGCATCTCTGATAGTGGGGATTCTTTACTTACGCCTTGTCCTCTTTTGGCCCCTGAAATGTGTTTATCCCATTTCCCCATAATGGCTTCACCTTGCCAGAAGCTTCCCATGGGAGACGCACATAGGCGCAGTTTGAGATTCTTGTCAGGGGGGCAAAAGAAAAAATAGAATTAAATATATAGACTGTCTCGAGATTTGCACCAACCACTGTGTGTGTGTAACATATACAACTAAAATATTTGTATTTCCTGAAGAAAATGTGAGTGAGGATGCAGGTGCTGGCCCACGTCATACTGCATTAGCTTAGCATTAGCATTAGTTAACAATTGAATTAGCTACTCTTGGGCTGCTATGATTTTATGTTGTTTTGGACTTTTATACTCTGTACTGTTTTTGCTTTTAAACTGTGTTGTTAAGCACTTTGTGGCTTTCTGTCTGTGAAAAAGGTGCTATAGAAATAAATATTAAGTACTTTTTCCAATGGCTAACTATAGCTATAAGAAAATATTAAAATAATGAATTGTTATTTCTTACAGAGGTTATTAATGATAAATGACATTGACACCAAATAAAATCATGATATAATAATATAAACTTTCCTTACACCTGTGGTTAACCTTATGTTAACCTTATGTTTTAAATCCCTGTTAAGATAACTAAACCAACAAAAAGACTTTTCTGGAAGAAAATAGAGATTTTTTTTTATGTCGGGAAATATTTAATTAACTGCCAACGTGCCGGATTAATAAGCATACTTGATATGTAAATTATATATGTGTTGACCGACATTATTGTGTGTTATCAAATTCAAGTTATTTTTTGTACAAATACATCAACTAAAAATATATTAATTATTAATATTATTCGATATGTTTGAATTTTCTACACCATATTGTCTACATTGAGAAGGTATTTTTTTTTCGGCTTTGGAAGGATTCTCATCCAGGTGAGAGGAGGAAAAATACATTCTTTAAGAATAATGGTTGCAGACCACTGCCCTAAGGGTACTTGAACACCTTTCAGGAGGTACACACAAACATTTCATTTTATTTTTCAACATTATAGATTTTTTTTTTATTGTGCACAGACTTTTTCTTCATCCATCACTCATAATTTGTGGCACAACTCTTTAAAATACACCAAAAGGTCAAGTTAAATCTCTAAAATGAGCAAAACATCTAAAATAAATAAACAAAAAGGCTAAAATTCAAGGTTAATGCTGGACAAGACACGGAAAGGGTTTAGACGAGCCTGCAGACACAAATAAATAATGTAGAACATGAGCTCAGGGGTACATGTGGCAATAACGTTTGGGAAGCACTGTTCAATGTCCAAATGTTTCTATTTTTGAGGATTTTTTTCCCGTTCCCGTGAGTGTTACTTATTTTCTTTTCTGAAAGGTGGCAACCCTACTTGCATTAGCTAGCATTGGCATTAACCTAGCATTACCACTAACCTAGTATTGGCATCAGTTTAGCAATAGCATTAGCATTAGCCTAACATTGGCATTAACCCAACATTAATTAAGCATTAACCTAGCAATAGCTGAACATTAGCAAGAAGGTTGAAAAGGGTTGAAAAAGCTGAAATTTCCAATTTAAATGAATTGTAAAGAAAAAAATGTAATGAGTCAAAGTTTAAAAGTTACAAATGATAAAAGTACAAGCATAAATCTCAGGAATATTCAGAATTATTTGACAGTTTATTTGTCAATCGGACGGAAGGAAAAATGAATAACAATAGCCTCCTGCATCCTCACTAATAATGCAAAAATGATTTGTAACATAATTGATAATGTTAACAACAAATTTTGCATCAACGCGTTTCTCAAATACGGGTCAAAATGCATGTTCCCACTCATTCATGCTATTTAGGGATAAATTGCCTCTCAAATACAGCAACATATCATATACCATTTGAAAGCTTAGAATCTTCTATTTTTAACCATATAAACCATTTTAAGACACAACCATCATAGAAAACAGTCAATTATTTTGTCAAACTTGGAAAAAAATGGTGACATAAACAGGCCACACTCCTCACCTTTAAAGCAATGCCATGTCTCAATGAATCCATATATTCCATCAAAACTAGTCTCAAAATCTTCCTAAGACAATAAAAAATCCAATGAATCCCAATATTTAATTCAAAACACAGTAAAACTTCTGTAAAAAACATCTATTTACAAGTGGAAAGCAGTTCCACCCTGATTTCTTGTTACTTCTTTAGCTCTGAGAGGCTGACCATGTCATTAAAAATCCTCATTTTTAGAGTCATGTTCTAAATTCATGATAAAATCAGACCGGAGGCCGCTTTCTGCTTTATTTTTTTGCTGCAGTACCATACATGAGCTGCTGGGCGCAATGTTGCTTCACCATTTACATTGGGAAGAAGAATTGCGCAATAGAAGAAGAACAAAGTCACATAACTCGAGCGCCAAAAAATAACTTGTATGCACAAATTAATGAATATATCTTTTTCAGAGTCACTGTGTTTTATGGCACTTAAAATATTAGTATATTATGTACATTATAATAAAATTTGCATTTTTTTCAAATGAATTTGGGAAAACTAATGAAAACATTTCACCACTAGAGGGGGAAATGCCCACCCGCAAACTCCGATTATGGAAATGCGCAGCTACGTTTGTTTGCAAGCTCTGCTTTACCAATGCAGAAGTATGAAGAATGAGCATGCCATGCAGAGCTGTGATGAGGGAACGCTGATGAGGGACAGTTATTATGCAGGGCTTGTTAATCTCATCCAGCGCTGGAGGGTTTGTCACTAGCCACCACAGCTATTCATTAAGGCTATGAGAAATGACCAGGGTCTGGTGTGGGTGTGTGTGTGCGTGTGTGTGCGTGTGCGCGTGCGTGCGTGTGTGTGTGTGTGTGTGTGTGTGTTTAGCAGATCTACATTCAAGCTTTTTTTTTTTTTTTTTTTTTTTTTTTAAAGAAATCCAAACTCATAATATTTTTAGACATGCCGGACACGCTCACTCTGAGGTCTTTGTACTGCCTCTCTTCAGTCTTTCTAGACACACATGAGAAGAACATCACAAGAAACTGTTAAACTTTAAGCAGTGCTATTATTTTTTAATAGTCACAAAAAAGCAACTGAAATCGAAACAACCTTTTCTAAGACATCATCTTTGCAAAAACACAAGAAAGAGGTTTGTGAGCACCTCCAGGCTACAGTAGTCTCGTGTGACCACAGTCGGTGGCTGTGATTCGTCTTTCACTCACATTTGTCCCGTAGGAGTGTTCTTGTCATGCTTTGCACAGTGTCATACACTCATTACCCCAAACACTTCAATTATAAATGAACTTGACGGTAGAGACTCTTGTTATAACTTCAAAGTTATTAGCTGTGTCATTGTTTTCCTAATGAGGAAAGTTTTATTTGTCACTTCAGGAGAGAAATACTTTTATTAAAATGATGTTTGTCATTGAATGATATTTAAAGCTCTGTTAGCATGAACCAGGATATTTATCTAACAATTTGTAATATGTTGAATTGTTATTGTGGTTAGTTGATGTTTCATAATATAATATTTAAAAAAACAAACAAACAAAAAACACTTCTTCTGGTACGAGGTGGCAGCACCAGTGGCCAAATAAACTTGAATCACTTAGTTGCACTTTGAAAAGGTTTTCCCTACAGTCTAAATTGTTGCTTGTGTTGTAAGTCGTTTTGGACAGAAGCTTCTCTAAACTAAAGTGGACCATTTTGTTGTAATCTCTAAAGCTGCCGGAGAACGTCATTTTTAAAAATCAGATTAGACATAGGCCCATATTATGGCAACCAAAGACGCAGCTTTGCTTTTTGATAACAGCACCTGATTTGCTCGGGTGGTAGAGGAGTCGAGATTTTTGATCGAGAGGTTGGCAAGACACTGAACCCTAAGTTGCTCCCAATGGTCAACTAGCCTTGCCTGGCAGCTCTGTCACATTGTTGGGTGAATGTTAGTGTGAATGAGCTGATATTGTGAAGCACTTTGAAAGTACTTTGGTGTGGATAAAGCGCTATTTAAACCAAGTTCATTTACCATTTAGTTCACAGTGCAGCCTGGCAGCAGACGCGAACGTGAGTAGAGGTAAAGGGGTGTCTATTGCTTGAGTCAACCATTACTTACTTACTTACTGAGTCAACATTACAGGCATCAACCACTGTGTCCTGGGCCGGTAGCAGTCCTAAACCAGGCCAAGTCAGAAAGACGCCGACACCGACACTCCACGCTGCATTCACGGCAGCACACAGAGGGCACACAAAGCTGCACCACAACACGCAACCCACGCTACACAGCACAGAGAACACAGAGTGACGCACCAAGTGTGCTCACCTCAGACGCACGGTGTATGATGCGAGTAGCCAGTGGCACGGGAAGCACATGGGGCTCACAGCCCGTCACCGTGAGATGGCTGAATGAGCTTTAACTGTTGAACGTTGCCAGATCTCTTTCTCATTCTCCTCTCAGGAATGTTTCTTACTGAACCACGGACCTGAATAATGATGAAGTTTGATCCAATTGAATGAGGTGGGCACAATCCTGAGCACAAAGGTACATGCCTCTCTCCTCCGAGAACACACCTTGAATAAATTACACAACTCCGCCTCTAGGTGTGCCGTGTGGTCTGCGCTGCACACTCTAAATTGAAATTACGGTAAGATTAAAGTAAAAACAATTCTATGCATCCCCCTACGGAAGTCCACATCCCATAATGCATAATGAAACCTTTGGGAAAATGTCAATGAACAGTGTTTACGGTGGAGATATCTTTTTTTTTTAAACAAATTGTCGGATAAAAAAAAAGTCTCCTACAGCTTTAAATTGATAAAAATACTGTGAAGGTGCATTAGTGGCGAGAATTGCCCAGTGTGTTCAAGCAAAGGACAGCATTTCTGCTTCTTGCTGATGACATCCATCTGCCTCCTTCACACAAGCGCCTCCAGCTCACACTGGAATGTGTGCGAGCCAATTTGTGAAGCACTTGGCGTCCGGACGAAAAGAAACCTGAGTGTACGCCACGTCGAGGGTCTTTTCACATAAAGCATTATTGTCACATCACAGGTGCGTCCACTGACTCCTGCCAAGCTTTAGTGAGTATGAAGCCTTCTTACTCATCACAGTATATTATGATGGCCGTGTTTACATGGGAGCTTTAATTCCTCTTTGAGTGAGTTAATGTGGAGCTGCTGCTTCTAAACTATAATAAAAATAAAATAGAAAATATGTGGTTTTCTATGAGCCAAGAAAAGGTTTTTTTTTTGTGTTTTTATCCCGATAGACGTGACACGCCTTGTTCTCCCCCTGTCCAGTCAGAGCCCTTCCCAACCCCCAGACCGAAAGCGGAATTGAATAAAGCCGAATAAACCGGTTTTCCATGTAAACCTCAATTCGGAATTATTTCAATGTAAACACAAAGCAGAACACTTTAATTCAGAATAATTTAATTTGGAATAACTAATTCAGGATTAAAAAACATCATGTAACCGTGGCCATTGTCAGTACAAGAAATACTGAAAACAGCCATATGTTAGCATAAATATTATTTTAAGCTGCTGGAGACAAAAAAAAAATGGACTTAAGTGCTTTTTTACGCGCCTGCAGTTACGCGCCCCTCTCTGCACGTATTCTCCGGTCCAGGCTACTGACACGCGTAAGTAGACCAAAAGTGCGTAATCTGTGAATGAAGGCGGTCTGAAGCCAAGGAGGTGGACTGGGCCATGATGTCATTTTTTTTTTTGGGCTGTCTAGAAATCACGGAACATGGAGTTTTTCCAACGCTTGTCAATGTCATTTAATGTCATTTGTGAAAATGATTAAGTGCACTTTCAATTTGAAACACTTTTGATGATTAACAATGTAACAGGTGGGTTTGATCAGATTATTACAGTGTGAGGATCAGCCGCATTCTTCTGTCCGAACCACAGTTAAAATCTGTCCTTTTTTCCCCTCATATTAACGACAGATTAATGTTTGTTTGTGTGGAAAGAAGGCAGAGCTTCCTTGCTTTTATAAAGAGATGGTTATTTAAAATTATTCCTGTGACCCCAAACTTCCTTTAAATCATATTTTGTCCAGACAGCACATTCATGTTTATCTAGAAGTGAAACCTATTCAGCTTTTGACCTCAGTGTGAGGGGGCGCTAGCGCATCAATTTGGTCATTTACAATCTCTAATAATCAGTAGAAGAAGACCATTTGGTCCAGTGTCACGTCCGGGCCTTCCACTCCGGGGCTCCAGATGGATACTATTGATTATTTTGGATTTATTTTGTGTTGCAAAACGTTTATTTTACGTGGTTGTTCCCAGACCTGAAGATGCAGAAAGCTAGCAGAAAGAGCGGGGGCCAGGGAGCCCAGGCAACCCCCAACGGCCGAGCAGCACTCCAGACGCCCCTAAGACCTCAAGTCGAGAGATAGAATAGATAAACCCCTTTATAACACTACATGGTACAGAGTATGTACACCTCTTTGTACATCCAACCTTCAAACATATACTCATTTGGCCATAATTGACAACTCTACTTAAGCTTCTCCCACTATATAAATACATACTTCCGACAGGCACTGTACTACTTAGAATAATGATGGAATGAACGAGTGATAACACACATTTTAAAGAATCTCATTTTGTAAATAAGTGGAAAGAAACAGTATTTATTGCAGTGGTTCCCAACCTTTTTTGGATCGTGACCCCATTTTGCTATCAAGAATTTCTGGCAATCCCAAAGATATTTATATTTCATGAAGTGAAAGTATAGAAATACAGTTGGTTAAGATTGTTTAAAAAAAATAAGTAAATAAAAATCTATTTCAATTTTTCTGAAAATTCATGCGACCCCAACTAGACTCCAGGCCATCCCACATGGGGTCCCGACCCCAAGGTTGAAAAACACTGATTTAGTTTCTCCTGAATTGATTTTTTTCTTTAGTTTTCATCATTTCCGGTCACATCACGCCTGGGGTAGGACCAAGACTGACACTTTGTCTGTTAATTTTCTCTTTCTTTCTCTCTCTCTCGCTTTCTCTCTCTCTCTCTCTCAAGTACCCCCCTGTAGTGCCATCGCGTACCCCTATGAGTACACATACCCCCATTTGAGAAACACTACCATAAAATAAAACCTATCAAAAATAAATCTCATCCTACTCTATCTATACCTTTTTTTTCTGTGCTTCCTATGAGCTGTTCTGTCTACTCGTCATTACCAATAATCTGTTACCTTTCACCTCACTGACTACTTCACAGGGACAGAGCTACTACTTTGCCATTCCTCCTCCAGGCACCCCTCCCTCCAGCTTCCATCATTGCAGACCTTGTGCCCTCACCTTTAGCCCCTCCCTCAAGTTGCCCAGCCTGCTATCTACTCTCTGAAATGATCTTTACAGAGATTAATGTGAGAGGGAGGTGGGGACCCTGCTGCAGGCCCATCACTGAGATTATTTTTGCATCCTTCTTGCAGTGAGTTTGATTTAAAGTCATTGTCACTTTACCATCAGGAAGAAAATGGCTAAAATATAAACAACGTTCATGCTAAGTGCCCCATCTATCTACGCTGATATATGTGTGAACAGATGGTGAATGTATTGTCTTACATCTCGAGAGGCTTCTTATTTCTCTCTCAGACACTCTTACTTTTTTTGTGATCCCCAAGATTATTTTCCAAATAGCATATGAAAAATTATTTTTACATTCGTAAAAAAGTATTCTTTGGAAAAAAAACACAATAGAGAATAATGATGGAATGAATGAGCCTTCTGAATATATTGTATTATATTATATATAACTTATATTTTTTTTATCATTTATGGTCATCTCCTACCTGATGTGGGACCAAGAACTATTTTTAGTTCATGTTCTATTGAAGATAATTTCTGTCATCATTTTGTGTGATTATTTCCTGTGTTTTTGGTGTACTTTTGGGTATTTTATAGTATATTTTTTATCATTCAGTATTTTTTTCTTTTGTGTTTTTGTTGCTGTTTTTGTGCGTTGTTGATATTGTTTAAATTATTCTATTTCAGCTTGTGTATTTTTGATGTCGTTTGATGGTTTCTTATGTCGTTTTGTACGGTTCTGTTATTTTGCGTATTTTATAGTGATCTTGTGTATTTTTCTCTCATTTAGTGTGTCTGTTGTCGTTTTGTGTGTTGCTGGTAATGGTAATCTCTTAGTGTGTGTGTTTTTGGTGTCTTTCTGTATTTTATTGTCGTTTGTCTGGTTTTTTTTTATCATTTGGTATATTTTTGTCTATTTTTGTGTATTTTGTTGTTGTTTGTCTGGTCTTTTTATTATTCAGTATATTTTTCTCTTTTGTATGTTTTTGTTGTCTTTTTGCAATTTGCTGGTAATATTGAGTGTGATTATCATTTTTAACTAAAAATAAACACAATAACCCCATATTTATGTTTTCATTTGTTAAGTTTTACTCTGTCTCTCAAGTACCCCCTGTAGTGTAATTGCGTACACCCTTTTGAGAAACACTGGTATAGAGTATTTGGTAACGGTTTGGTTTTGTCTAAAGGATTTTTCTGCAAATGGGAACAAGTGTTCTTCACTGCAGTCTTGCAGTCAAAGCACCTATCACTGGGCTTTGTAAATGACAGGCTTCGGTGGCCATTTTTCATGTGGTTGCCAGGGTAACAGCACTCCATGCATCCGTGTTCATGTGGATGTGTGTGCCGCTGTAAATGCATGATGATTTGAGGGTTTCCCAGTGGCTCAAAAATCTCTTGAAAGGGTACAAGCTGTACAATTTGTTGAAACTGTAAACCTAATGAAAAGAAAGGGCAATGACTGCATGTGTTGGAGGCATGAGGATAATGACCGTGCTGACAGATAAGAGCCCCCTTAAAGCAGCGAAGATCGCCCCTTTGCCTCACATTTCACTCCAGACGACAATAGTGTGTTTCTTGCTCTGATTTCTTTAAGATGATTGGTACGTCATGTCTTAAAAGCACTATGATGTCATGATTAGGCCACTGACACGAAGATTGAAGGTCATTATGTTCTCGACGGTAAAAAAAAAAAAATCATTGTGAAGGCCATGAGACCTGTCTCCGTTTTTATTGCAGTCTAAGGCTTCTTTTCTCCCCATGGCTCAGTGTTGGGTTTAATTGTTGAGCCAATGACTCTGCTGTTGGACTATTGATTTTTATTTGCATAGTTATTGGTATATGGATACAAAACTGTTCATTCTTGATTGAGCTTTTGTCAAGAATGAATAAAAAGGTGACTCAAGATTTTATGCTCGATTTTGAAAGTGTAAGCCAGAAGTCAAATGTATCTTTTAAGCAACACTACCCATGCTAATGCAAGTCATTCTTTACTGATTAAGGTCATTTACAGAGGTGAAAGTAATGGATTATAAGTACTCACGTTCAGTGGCGGCTGGTGTATTTTGCTTTTTAAAATGAGACTTTATAGCTGCTATAGACAACATTTTTTATCAGATGAAGCAATAGTGTAAGCCTCATAGATCAGAAAATCAAAGATAATTTGCACTAAAAGAGATGTAGTGGGTTGAAATTAACGCTGGAAAGTTTGTTTTGATCTCCACGGAAACATTTGCCACATTGCATTGTGGGATATAAAGTCTCGTAGATAGATGCATAGAAGTGTTTCTACTTCATTCTTGCTGTGTTTTCTTGTGTCTGCCTCCAAATTCTCTGCCAATGTCACTTCCAACACATTTCTGGTGTTTTCATGGCGTAAATGACAGACATTTATTTTGAAGTTTACACAGGAAGATCTCAATCTGACTAAAATTGAATGTCTTGCGAAGTGAGGTGATATCATGGAGAAAAAAAAATGGGAATAAACTAGAAGAAAAACGGTGTCAAGCCCATCACTGTCTACTTTGTCTGGCGTAGAAACTTAAAAAAATCACAGGAGGACAAGCACTTAGTATTAGTTTATAGCACACAAAATCCCACAATGCATTGCACAAAACTTTTCCAAAAATGTCAAGACTGTTTATACAGTCTTGGGCAATTAATGACATCTGGAAAAACACCACATTAGACATGGCTGTAAAATGTCACCTTAACAATTGTGCCCAACCAATGGGGCGGTTCTGTTCCAGACACCATTTGGTTCTGGGCCGCAGAAAAAATAAAAAATAAAAAAATGAAAATAAGAATTGTTTCATTTTTATGTACCGTTATGTTCCGTTTCTTTTCTTTTAAAAATCAATTCTGCTCTTTCACTTGCATTACCTATAACTGACTGATTGCATTTGGTTTGAATTCATGCCAAAGGGAGGGCGCGTAGATGCTCACCTATTGCATTCACCTGAGAATGAAATTTACCTTGTCTGTCTTTGTCTATAATTTTGCAAAAAATAAATGTAAGGTATAAGAATAAATTAAACACAGTCATAAGCTGTGGCTCTGATTTTGAGTTGTTTAAATATTTAAATAAACATAGACAAACACCGAGTATCTGTTTTATTAACTGACACTTAAAGGACTGTTGTTTTCTTTGTTTTATCGTGTTTACTACGTAGAGGTTATAGTGACTGTTGCCTGTTAGCTGCTAAAGTGTAATGGATTGTAGCAGTTTGTGGACCATTTAATGGATCAGGAATCTCTCCATGTAGTTTGGCAAACTGGAGACCCCCAAACAGCATCGTAGGGCTCCCATAAAGCTAGAAATGGCTAACAAGGGTAAACTATTGTAGCCAGCTTTACGTGTAGCATCTCATACAGCAGAGAAATACATGTCTTTATGTGTGGACAAGCAGAAAAAATGACTCCACTGTATTCTTTGAGCTTATGCCTTATCCTATAATAAGAAAAGAAAAAAATCTTATAATGCAAATTGCAATAGCTACTTAATGGGGATTTCTGTGCTTGACTATTTCTTGGCCAGCAACAGTGCTGACCGCTCTTTTTCTAACTGCCTGGAGGTGATGTATGATAAATAATGAGGTATAATGTAATAATTACTGTGCTTAAGAGGTACTGATAGACAGATTTAGTCACTTTTGAATGGGGCCAGGGTAGCCGTTTCTCCTTTTTCGCAGTCCTTTTACTAACCGCATGCTCTGCTGGCTAGAATAATATTAAAGAGACAGACAGGAATGGATTCTTGACTTTTCATTAAACTTTTCAGAAGACGCCACAGAGGAAACTTCAAGAAATGTTCTTTGAGGAATTGGTTATTAGGTGTTATCAAGTGTTATTAATGTCTTGGCTCTTAACAAAAATATCCTCTTATGTAATAAGTAGAAGAAAGTGTGTGACTACGCATAAATGGTTTGACAACTTCTATACTACCACTCAGTAAATATAGTGATTTAAAGCTGCTATCAATGATGACTTTTTAATCAGATAAAAGCAGCGTAAGCCTCATATGAGTAAATTGAAGATCCTTTGCCTAAAAAAAGATGCAAAAGGTTAAAATTGCCATTCGAAAGTTTGCTTTGATCTCCAATATAAACACTCTTGAGATTGTTGAAAAAGTTTCACACATTGCATTGTGAGGTGTGGAGTCACATGGATGCTTATTTGTGTTTTTACTTTATTCTTACCGCAATGTCTTATGTTTTTTCACCAGACAAAGAGGATTGTAGTTTGTTCCCAATATTCCCCTTGACAACACCACATGCCGCGCGACATAGCATTTCAGACAGATACAGATCTTTGTCAACTTTTAGTTTGTGAAAACACCAAAAATTAGGGTTGTTTACAACTTTTTCATTTCCGATATGATACCAATATTGCAGCCTTGCGTATCGGCCAATACCGATATTGATCCAATATCAGCATTAATCATACATACTTTATTTATTTAAATTTTTAATTGAAAAAAAAAAAAATCTCTCTTTCTCTCTTTCCGTTAATAAAAACATTATAATTACTTATTTTGTAGAGTGAAATTTCTTTCAGGGCTTCTGTCTCTGCCCTGGTTTTTGATCCTGCTTGTTTTAATAAACTTTGTATTATTTTGCAAGCTCGTTTCAACGAAGGCCCTTTTTCACACTACACCTTTTTTACCATCCACATCATCACCTGGGGAGACACGACAGTGAAAAAGTTTAAGTCAATTTGTAATGGTTTCCCATTTTCTTTTGTTTAAGGTGAAGTTTTTCTATATAGTAATTCTAGTGACCTTTCATCAACACATGACTTTAGGTCTAGTTTTAAATACTGACAATTTTAATTGGCGTCATGGTTCCGCAACAACCAAAAGCTTATTTTATGCTTTTGTTATGGAGCATGTTTGTGTTTACTTCTCAGCTGTTTTTATTTCTTCCTCAGATCAATGCGCTGCCAGATTAGTCTAGTTTAACAAGGTTTTGGAGACTGACTTTGACAGATCTTGTCTGTTCCACTGAGAATTTATCACGCTGAGTAGAACCAGTGCAATCCCACTCAATCCGTCTTCCCGCTTGCACCGATGACAAAAGCTCTATTGGATTAGTGCAGGTGATTATTGCCATTGTCACTCTCCGATGGATTTCGGATGCTTGTTTTGCTGTGTCACAAGCATACGATGTTAATGCTAGTGTTTGTTTTTTTTTCCTGTTTAGATATGTAAAAACGTTAATGAAAACATTGTTTTGTACAAGATTTGAGTTTAGATATCTTTCCTGACACAATGGCAATGTGTGAAAACAAGAAGGTGGCCAACTGTAAGAATGGATGACTATACTCTGACATGAGTAAGCTGGAAAGGGAGGGGAGCGGTGCAAGGTGAGAACAATTCACACTACAAACTGCATTACCGCAACTCCCAGCAGAGACGGAAGGAAATTGCCCAGAATAAAGATGGACCACAAGGGCGAGGTGGTGACGAAATAGCGGAGTAGGTGGGTAGACAGGCTGGACTGTGCACAATGTCTTGGCGGGGGAACAATCAGCTCGGGGGATGGTTGTTTGGACGGCACAGAAGGGGGAGCACAGTGTAGATGAGTAAAATATGCAGGCAGAGAGAGAGAGGCGGTGGGAGAAGGAGAGAGACAGATGGATCGAGGTGTGAGGGAGGCAGCAGGACATCAACAGGGGAAGAATTGTCTTTCAGGAGCTCGGTGCTAGAAATATGTTTCCGTCATGCAGATGGAGAGAGGAAAATGGGGGGGCAGTAGGCAAAACATGAAAAATGTGTTACCGGAATAGCAGGTTAGAGATGCAACCATAGATGGTGAAACACCCATTGGCCACGGTTATATGCAAGCTTTAATCTCCTTTTAATTCCTCTTTAATTCAGAATTAAAGTTTTCTTTAAAAATCCCTTTTATACTGATCTTGTAAACACTTAATTCCGAATGAAAATGGCCATTCTGAATAAAACTTAAATTTGAATTAAGTGGCAGGTTTATTCTGATTTTAATTCCGAATGTAATAATGCCTCGATCTTGTTAACGTTTAATTCCGCTTTAAATTAAATGCGGTCATTCTGCGCATGCGCGTCCTGTTGCGATAATGCGCTGGTGATTATATAATCCAAGATGGAAGCTCGTACTCGAGCCGAGACTTTATTTAATAAGAGCCTTGAAGACATGGATATGATGAAAAGAGTAGATGGACAGAAGCATAAACATGCGGGCATTCACACAGACATCGGCAAACTAAACAGACTTTATTGGGGAAATGAGGCCTTGCACCAGACCACAGAGCTGAGCTTCACCAATGACACGTGGCTCGTCTGAAAGTTCTCCTTTCACTCATCGTCTTGTAGAGTGGAGATAGAGTGGTTGTGGTACTAACTGCTGGCTTTAATTGATCAAAGTACGGTTTTCTGTTTTTCTTCTCCTGCTCAGCGGACAAAAGTGAAACGGTATGTTATCGTCAAGCTTCTGCTTCAAAACCACAATTAAAATACTATATTATGTGGTCTTCTATGTTGTAGCCGAAAAGAAAAGATTTATTGTGTTTTTTCCTGCTAGACGTGATACATCACGTTTGACCCGTCCAATCAGAACCCTTCCCAACCACCAGAACTAAAGCAGAGACGAATAAAGCCGAATAAAACTGTTTTCCACGTCAACCTCAATTCGGAATTACTGTTTCTATGTAAACACTTCTAATTCTGAATAATTTAATCGGAATAATTCATTCAGAATTAAAAAAAAACATCATGTAAACGTGGCCAGTGTCATGGTTTTCCATGGCCTAAAACAGGGATGCACCATGTGTGATGCGTGCGAGTTTAGCTATTGTCCTCCTATGTGAAAGGAAAACTCATCCAAGGCTAATTTTCATGGTTAACTGTATTAAAAAGTGCTTCCCAAAGCGTGGGCGGCTTGGCTTTAAATGTCAGTGAAAATCTCATTGAGGTTTCTACTCAGGCAGCGTGCATTGAAGCCATGTCTTTAAGGTGAGGTAAAGTAGTATAAACCTTATCTTCCTGTCACACACTCACTCCCAAACCTCTACACTGACTATTTTTATGATTCCAAATCTTGTTTACTTTACGGTAATGACTTCCTTGCGCAACTCTCGAAGGGCAACTGCAATAAGCCTCGGGGGGGCCGTCCTGTGCAGAGAACTCCTTTTAGCATCACTTTTCAAGCCAGCGTGGCTTATCTGTTTAATTAGCTAACATCATGCCAAGTTTAGGAGTTTACAGAGGACTACAAGTGAAAGCCAAGTCTGTTGGGGGTACCAGGCATCACAGTGGGCAAGATCAAAAAACAACAAAAACACAGCCCCCCCTTTAAGTTCAGAACTCGACAGAGTGGGTGAGCACACAGCATTACAATATGTTCCTCCCACTCACTGATAGTGAGCCAACTAGTCATAATATGCCTCAAAAACAGGACTATGACTAATACGATTTTAAAGTGTTTCCACTCATAGTTCCTACGTTACAAAGCAGATTATGTGCTGTTAGGTTCACTGTATATGTCACCGGGCTGGTTCTCGCCAACAGCAGCTAAATATGGCTCATCACAGTATATCATCATAATTAGGTTTTTTTTTTAAAATAACAAGTTTATCCAAATAAATTTGGATTTAGAACAATCGAAGCCCCAAATTTTCAGAAATGGAATTTGACGACCAAGTAATTAGAATTAGTCAACAAAGATGGAACAAAACCAAATGACACTAAAGGATTATCAGGTGTGACGTATTAAACTATTACAATCTTATTAGCAAAAAATATGCTGTAATATTCCCAGTACTTTTTTTTGATGCACTGCTTTCACCCTTTCATGGGAGAATAAGTAAATACTAGAAGTGGGATGATTATTGGGCGCCGATTGTAAAGTTGCGCATGCTAACATAAACAGCAACTATGTCTTTTTTTTTTTGTTGCAACATTTAGCAACAAACCACATACAAAAACATGTGATTTTTTTTTTTTACGTTACTTTTGACCAGATTTACTGCAATATTTGTGAAATTTGTGATCTTTTGTAAAAATGTATATCAATGTTAAATCTAAATGATAAACATTAAATATAAATTTAAATGTTAAATTTAACTCTAAATGTTAAATTTAACTCTAAATGTTAAATCTAAATGTTCAATGTTAAATCTAAATGTTCAATGTTAATCTAAATCTAGATGTCACGGTTGAAACTCAACATTTCGCTCATATGCAAATTCACCAGAGGTACCAAAATGAAAGCTCATTTATCTGAATTTGCATATTTGCTAAATATTTAGTTTCACTCGTGATATTTAGATTCAACATTTATATATCTAATATTTGGATTTAGATTTAACATATATATTTCAACTTAGTATTTAGATTTAAATTTAATATTTAGATTTAGATTTAATATTTAACATTCCGATTTAACACTCAAAAACACTTAACACACAAAAAAATCTGGTCAAAAGTAATTTGAAAAAATTCACATGCGTTTTTTTAAGCTTGGTTTGTTGGTAAATGTTGCAAAGTGTTGATGTTTATTTTTGCATTGTTGCTAAAAATTGCAATAAGTTGCTGTTTATTTTAGCATGCGCAAATTTACAATCAATGCCCCATAGATAATACAGTGAGTTCACAATTTGACAGATGATAATGGTCTCACAATAACAAAAAATTGCACTTGAAAAAATAACACAAAAAGACAGTTGTGCACGTGTGGTGACGCTGTGACTCTTTTTTTTCAGCGTGTAAACTATGCTGTATTTGACACAAGCTGCAGGTTGGCACACAGGGATTAGTTCACATCTCCTCAATGCATGAAAACAGAAGTGATTTATATAATACACATTAAATTGACATCAAAAATGTTCAAGGGTTGCGTAAGAAAACTGCCTAACATAAGTCAAGTTATATTTTCTCATGCTAAGAAGCTGTATGGTGCTTTCACTTCATTAAGCTGAGCGAAAGCAGCTTTCCACAGCAGGTGATCTGTTTGTGTTCAACTTGTGACATCCCAAACTCTCAAAACACAAATACTGAAATCATCACCACCTACTTAAAAGTTGCAATGGTTCCTATTTTGTTTGGTAAGCAACATGGGGTGGCATCTAAATCATCTGACGCAGTTCAAATCCCATTTTGTCCCAATCAGTGTGTATTTGGGCAAGACAATTCATACACAGATTAGTTGTGTTCAAAACTGCACTATGCACTCATTGACCAGTTTTTCCAAGATGTATTTCAAACTTATAACGACAAAAACCTGAAGCACACTGAAACTGTTAATTCACCACCTTTGAAGTGAGAAAGTGACCAAGTAGAATATCAATATCTAGTTATTTCATCCATAAAACTCGCGGAAACTCATTTCCTGCCGACATTTGGAGATTTTTCTGTGACCACCATTGTGCTACTGACTAAACTTCTGGTTAATTTCAAAACAAGAGCCCTATTTACAAAAGTGTTAAAAACTAATGGAAGACAAGAAGAGATGCTTTTATTTTGAGACAGGGATGTTTGCTTTTTAGCTTGAAGCCAGCCCCAGGACGATTTTACGTTCCACTCGCAATGCATCATGATCAGGTTGAGTATGACTAGTGTGCCCACCGTGCATACCCAATATAGTATAAGTCCTGTTATTTCTTGCATACTCAGTCATTCCGTACAATTGAATTGGAATGCACTCCATGCTCATTTTGACGTCAGATTTAGTTTTATTATGATTTCAAACACAGCCAATGACTGTGAGAAAAGATTTATGTTGGTGAACCAAAGCTAACTGACTAGTCTGTTACCACATTAATCTGATAACTAGAATTAATGATTAGCAGCATGTGACTTTAGAGCCAATAAAGATTTCTGATAAATATATAAATCTCCAACTTCCAGTTCTCCTATGATAGTTTGAATCCTTAATGCAGGTGATTAATCCCATTATAAACCCTATCCTGGACTTTTGAAATTTTGGTTCAAAAATATCCAGATAATCAAAATGAATGACATGTTGATCAAAAAGGTCACTATCAAGGTCAGTCATTCTATGCAGAATATCACTGTCTGGGTGTCATGGAGATGATCCCATGATTCTGTTACATGTGTTGTAAGCAATGTATGAGAAAAGACCTTTCAGTATTACTGAAATAACTGCAATAATACAGGCATATAACAATTTTTTTAATTGCATTAAACATACGTATTTTGTGAGTGAACACAATTGCATGGTTTCATGTGAATATTTCAATAACATTTGTGAAGGATATAGCATGAGTGTAAGAAGTGTCTGGCACTTTTTTTTTTTTGAAGAGGAAAGTCTAGTTGCAGCTCTAAAATCCTAATATGACCTCTAAACAGAAGTAAAAAAAAAATGACTTAAGTCTTTCTGACTGAGACTTAAGAACTGCATTCTCAAAGGCAGTATGAGATGTGAGATTGAAGAAACCATGTGCAATTTAGCATGAAGACTATTTCATACTTCCAGCTCCATTTATCTCTGCCAGCCTGGAGAGGTTGGCTCAAAAGCCGAAGGCACATTCTGTTTCTAATGCGTTCACAGGCACAAAGGGTTTGTGAGAAAATGAATCCTGGCAATGTTACGCGTCAAAATGTTTTTCCGAGCACCAGATTTTTTTTGTGTTTGTCTGCATGTTTCTGCCTTCTTTGTTCCTACTTCTCTTTTATCGTTTGCATTTTTCCCATCCATCACATGGAGTTATCAGTTACAGAAGCCTCTTTAAAATGTCAGGAACGCTTCAGTGGAGCCTGTTGGTTTGTTTTGGTTCAGACTAAGTTCTCTGAGGGCAAACACATTCCTTTCCTCTGGCCTGTAGTTTTATTTCATCGACAGCACAATCACAACACAATTTCAAAAAGCTAACAGATATTGCATTTCCAACAAAATCAATCAAGCATTCAGAGAAACCAATCCCAACCATGTGCTTTTCAAGGCTTCCTGTTTTTCTTTATACTTTGGGGATCATTTTGAGTTTGTCATACTTTTTATTTTTGTCTTTAATCAATTTGAAGTTGGAAACTAGATTTGCGCCAGACTGATAGATGAAGAAATGTTATTAGGTTTCAATTGGTGCATAACAGAAAAATGACTGGATCTTAGCATTCTTAGGTAGAGCTCCATGATTGGAAATGTTGAGGGATGGCTGATAAACCCCTAACTTCATGTCAACTACAAGCTTCAAAACAGGGTAATATACAGTATTAGCCTTTAGCCTGCATAGTGCTTCAGAACTAAAAAAAAAACAAAAAAAAACCCTCAACTAAATTCATTAAAATTGCTTTGCAGTGCGAAAGTGCTTTGAAATGCATTTAATCATTTAATCACTCTGTAAATCTGTCACAAACGCCTTATGGTACCTATAGACTTCTATTCATCTCGGTCACCCACAGTGTGCAAAATGCATTCTGGCAATCAGAAGACTCATGCTGTGCACATTTAATCAGCCATGCTTTACACAACTATAACTTCAAACAATTACTCGTACTTTATGCTGCAGAATAGTTTGCTCAGGGATGCACAGCAGTTTTTGTTGTATGAAGTCAAAACACGTCAGCTATAAAGGCTGAAGTTGAAGCTAAGGCTGTGTCCAAATAGTCCCTCCTTTCTTCTTTCCAATCCACTTTTTCTAAACCCCCGGAAGTGTTTAAGTGGCGGCCGTGATAAGGAGCGTTCCAATTCTCTAAAAGCTACAGAAATGAGGCTCAATGCTTCCTTTACATCCTCCTTTAGCCTAGGAAACACCGATGCATCCTTTACCAAAGGAGACGAGATTATGCTGCGGTGACAACATTTAAAGGTAGGGCTGCACGATTTTGACTAAAAACCTAATTGAGATTTTTCGGACCAATATTGCGATTGCGATTTATTTATTTATTTTTATTTATTCAGTTTATTTCCGACATGGTTACATTCACTTTTGATTGGATTTGCGATTTTTTAATTTGATATATTTAAATGCATAAACTGCTCAAATGATGAGTGAAGGAAGTCATGCTACTTGCAGACTGTCAAACAACATATTCTTGGTCAAATTGCCCCACATTAGAATAAAACACATTAATCTACTTTCAAAAATATTTGGTTTGATGCGGACAGCGCCCTCTTCTGGAGGAATCACAGAGCGTGTGTCTAAACACTTCAGGATCTGCTTTATGGAAACTCAGACCTTTTATCTGTCCCAGCTGAATCTGAGGTCGCAAGGCTCCATCATTCTGATTGGTGAACGTCACTCAAACACCAGAGGTAGAAGAAAAAACCTCAGCCTTTTGAGGTTACGTTATTGCAGTCATCAAAACCTCGATTGCGATTCAATATCGAAAAACCTTGACTGACTGAAAACGGAGCACTCTGTCGTTCAAGAAAGAGGTATCAGACATTTTTAGCCACATATTGTTTTATTCAACATATTTCATTCACCTAGGAATGCTTTGTGCAGTTGTACATTTGTATGCTTACAATGTTACATAGGCCTATATCTTTTGTATGTGTAACAATTTCATAAAATCATACTTACATGTATTCTGGATTAATGTTGATTTCTGAGTGGGAGGTGTGTGAGCAACCTTTTTCAAAGTGCCATTCTTTCAGTTTCATTTTTGTTCCTTGTAGCCTGGTAGCCTCTTTTCCTTTGATTTACATTCAAAAACTGTGATATTTGAGATTCTACCAGCTGTTAGAGGCACAGGGGAAAGTGTTATAAATGTGCTTTTAGTAGTCAGTTTTTTGGAAATGTTTAGATTTTTTTCACCACAGCAGACGTCATTAACCTTCGCCGCTATCGGATTATTACATCACCTCGTGGAAGTGCATCTGATTTGTCAAAACAACCTGATGGTCTTTCCCTAACTCCTTTAGGAAGTCTCCTAACACCTTTCCCTAACCCTGTGACATTATCCACAGGGTTAAGGAAAAGTGGATAGGAAATGAGATAGGAGGGACTATTCGGACGCAGCCTAAGCCTTTCCAACAATTACTCAAAAAAACAAACCTGTAATTAATGTGGCTGAAAGTTGCTTTTGCCCAGTGGAGCTAAATACTTTAGGCTCTGGAAATCGGTTGGGTAGGAATCAGTGAGCGGCCTCTAATTTATTAAAGGTGGGTGCCCTGTTCATTAGGTTTTGTAAAGCAGTACACTACAATCAGAATGATTTCCACAGATTAGTTTAACAGAAAGTTAACAGTATCCAACTGAACTGTTGGAAATTTGCTCATTTATATTTCTGAGCCAAAAATTGATTTACGCGATTGAACAGTTATTATTTTGCAACACTAAAATAATCTTTTTTCTTACTGATTTTCTACCTGCAAACCCTGATGAAGTCTGAACTCTGAAGTATGTGCAGAAATTGGTTTAGTAAATATGATATTATTGGTAAGAATTTCTAACTTTAAAGACTTTGCTTAAAATAATCTAACATGACTGACGGTTAGTGTTGGTTGAGACTTTTCCCATCACATTCCTGTAGATTTGATATTTTTCCCAACACTTGGAATGTATCTATTGATTTATTTTTTACCAACTAACTAGTTTATTGTTTTCAAATAGTGCAGCAATTATTTGACTTGTAAGTGCAGAATCTGTACATATGTATGTCTTCTAGTGTCAAAAAAGCTCTTTAAAATTAAACAGTTTTGTTATAAATTGTATAATGTGTTCACTTGTGCTAAAAGCAAGTACTGTGTGAAGTGTGGATGCTCAAACAATAGGTATGGGTGTAAAATAGCGTTGTTGATTGACTAAAATGTCAAGAATCAAAGAGAATCAAAGTATTTCAATTTGGCGCAATTTTTTATAGACATGCAATTACAATCCAATTTTGCTATTGGCTGTGATGCAGGGTGATGATGTTTGGGTGGCTTCTTACATCATGAACCACCACTGTTGGCTCCGCCCCTCTTATAAAAACTAGCGCCTGTGAAGTCTTCAATCTGTGATGAGTAGGTTGGATTGAGATAATTGTGAATGAAAAGCTAGAGCGAGTATTGAGTAGGTAGTTAGCATAGCAAAGATTGTTCCTTGGTGTTTTTATGGTAGAGACTGGGCATGTTTTATCTGCTTCAGTAGCCCCGCCCATAATTGAAGTTTTTTATTTCAAGCCAAGACTCTTTAAAGTGTGAGTACACCCCCCAGGTTTTTGCTGACCTGCCACTTGGAGAGAATGAAAAAAAATGCCTTGATTATCGTTGTTGCTCCTAGAGTAGTTAAGACACACCCAGTCACACAGCTCCGCCCCCACAGCCCTGCACATCCCCACATGGAGCTGTCAATCAATGCTCACTGAGGGCTGTGAGAGGAGGAAACCTAGTCCCTCCCTCACTCTGCTTTTTATAGAAGGGGTGGGGCAAACAGTGCTGGCTAGTGATGTCACTGATCTACTCTCAGCCTATAGAAAAATTCAACCAAAAACGCTACATTTCAATTAATTTTTATTTTATTTATGTCAAATAAACAAATAAAAAAAATACATGAAAACAAAAACGAATGAACAAATCTCTATAAAATAAGATTTTAATATAATACACATTTGATTTGTTCGACAAGAGATAGGAAGATGCCATGCTTTTCAAGTCTTACCCCCATTCTTCACCATTAACAACTGAAAAATTCCATTAAATAAATTAAATGGACAATACAAATAAATACTCCAATCGAGCTATTAAGAAAAACAGAACAAAAGTGAGATAAATGAACATGCTTCGTTAACATCTGTGAAATTGGCGTTCTCCTTCATTTCTGTACTTTTCAAAGATATATCTTTTGTAAAAAAAATAAATAAACAAAAAACAGCATTTTATTCATACTTAGTTTACTGTAAGGTGTGCAATTTTTAAAAATGCTTAGACTAAAATGTGAAGAGTGGGACTAGGATCAATATACTACATTACTTCATACCGAATCATATGTGTATTCAGCAGAAAAAAGTAGTTTTATGGTGTACGTACAGTTAAAGAAAAACAAATACTTTTGTTATAATGGATAAAAAGCAGAAGCTTTCCCTGCTGGCTTGGATGGATGGATGAAAACCATTATTGACATCATATATTAGTTGTATAACTACAAGTTTAGTTAAATCATGGTACAAAAAATAGCATTTTACGTGCTATATTTTGCCCCATTCTTTCAGTCCCTTCACGAGTATTTCTGCATTTTATACATTATGAATAAGGAACAAAAATATCTCAGGGTTTAAATGATGTTTTGCCAACTTCGCTTCTTGTCATCCCAGCTTGTATTCTTGTCTTCTGATATCGTACAAAGGAAGAATAAATAGTTCATGTGATTTTTCTTTTTTTTTTTGATTCTTTTAAATGCCACTGCATTGTTGCCACGGCAGCAGAACAAGATTCGAGGATCTAAAAATGAGGCCTGACAACCAGTCAGAGTGTTGGGCTGTCTGGCCAGGGGGCCCCTCACACCCTGCTGAGCCCAGTGAACGGACAATTGAACAAAGCGCTCGCACGTCTTTGCACATTGCACTTTCACAAACACAATTGCAAGCAGAAACCTTGCAAGCAAGGCGGGGATATATCAGTGAAGTGTGCAAACACAATACTGAAGACATTTTCTCTCTATGGATGAATGCTCAAAAATCACATTTGCTTTTAACACTTTGTATAATTTGAAATATCCAGCAATCCATTTAGATTTTTGTCTGTTTAACATGAAATACAATACATTTATTCAAAAGAAAAATATGACTAAAACAAAAAATGTTTGACTTGACACAATTTGACAAGTGTATCTCCTGCATGATAAGTCTCACACTGTCCTTTCTTCAACCCACAATTGCCCACCAGCAGAATTTTCGGAGCTATCAGAGGGATAATAACGCAAGGAAGGTCACGGTTTATAATGTTACCTGTCAGCCAGCCAATACAGCATCGCACTGTAAGAAATTTAATTAGCTTGAAATGGCTGTTTATAGAGAGGCAACATTAAAGGAATTGAATGATAACCAGCTTTTAATCCCGTCCTGGCGAGAGAATAGAGGAAAGGGGGAAGAAATCGTTTTCAATCGAACAGTTGTGACTTTGATGGAGGTGGGGTTCTTTTAAGGTGATATGTGGTGCAATTAGTAATGCGCGTGTTTACAAGATAAATAAGCCACCCCTCACTTGCTTTGATGTGTAATGAAGCCTTTCTTGGAAATCTTGTGCTGGCAATAGCAAGGTCCTCGCTGAGACAGCTTTTTGTAGCATTGATGATGAAGCTAAACAAGGAAAAGCCTACAGAGGTTTTTTCTCCTGCAACTGGAGGCAATAAGCCTTTTGACACCCTGGAACTGCGCATGCACAACTTGGGGGGTTATAGGTCGAGAGGGATATAAAGCGTTTGTAATTTTAGTCCAGAAATCTTTAGTGTTTCAATAGTGTTTATAATATTCATATTACACATATTCGGACTAGAGGGGGGGCCAGGGGTTTCCACTGATACCACTTTCGGCCCGATCCAAGAACTTTTGAAAACCGATGGGAGCAGCAGTATCGAAGCAACAGGTATGCCTTGCCTTCCAGACTCTTCCTTTCAAGCTTTTAACTTATAATTATATATTGTATGTTTTTACCTTTATTGCTGTCAGTTTTTGACTTGTGTAGTTGTTTTAACTCACTCACTGCCATTGACGCATATATGCGTAATTTCAAATTAAAACGCTCGCTGCCAGTGACATATATGCGTCAGTTGTGTTTTTTGGCTGGGGTTGCTAGGAGACAGTGTGACGGCGTTCTCCTGTGAATATCAGGCTTGTACAATGGTGTAGTGACCAACTGGAGGCATGTAGGTGGCAGCAGCGCACCTTTGGATGAGAGATTATCCATGATTATCACCATCGATGGGGAGGCACACACAGGGACAAAGCAGAAAATGGCGCTACAAGGGAAGATGGTGAAGTTCCCAGCAGCTCATAGCAGCTCACACTTGACCAGAGCATGTGTGGAACGAACTGGACTATTGAGAGTTGCGATCAGGAGACAAAACTATTGGCAAACAGGTCGGTCCTGAATGTGCGACCTGTGGAGGAAATGGCGTGTGGGGGAATGGAGGGAGGGAGAGATTTGGAGCAAGGCCAAAAAACAGTAAGAATTCCATTCAATTCTGACTCAGATAACAAAATGATTTTTTTTTTGCTATCAAAAGCCCAATCTCAGTGTGGTTTCATAGAAGAAAACCCAATGTTGAGGTGTCACTAAAGCAAAAAATAAAAAATTAGTTTCAAAGTCACTGACAGGATTTTTCAGAAAAAAATTTTTCTCAGCTTTTTGTCACAAACTGACGATTTGTGTGAAACTTGCCTCTTTTCAACTTCTATTACGGAAGAACGGATCAAGCTAGAAACAAAACAAAACATTCTGATGAAAGTAGAGACTCTGATCTTTCAGAATCTGATTGTCACACTACAAAATATTATGTGGGTCTGGCTGGCAGTGAGGGGGGGGTTTGCCGTTAAGAAAATGTATGGCAGTGAATGAGTTAATGTGAAGTGTCTTTGAGTTTCTGAAAACGGCTTGTAAATAACATGTATTACAATTATTATTGATGGGACAAGCAAGACTTCCGTGTGACAAGGACAGTATGAGTTCTCACTTTGAAAAGGTACATTTACGAACTAGGTCCATGATTATTTTTATTAAGCATTTGTTTTAATTCAATTTGCAAATTTAAAGTGGACAAGATGGACACTAAACAGGCCGATAGGTGAAACAGCACTGACCAGCTGATTGGTCACTGTTTGAAAAGACATGAAAAACCAGAATTTTCAGCTCGTGTGCAGCATTAGCTTGAGCAGCTAACTCTGTCTTTCTGCCTTGGAGACCCATACCACGTTTTCACAAAATCTTTCAAGGAATCAATGATCCAATCGGAAAAATAATCTACAGTAAATCTCTGTCAGACTCACTGCCTACACAGTCAGCCATGGTGAATTTATTCCTCTTGACCTATGACCTCATTCGACCTCGAGAACTGAACAAGAGTGAGATTTCCGAGAGTGTGAAAAGGCTTATTGTACTGCATCAGGATTTTTGGAAACCTTGAACACACAGAACCCAAAACAATCTCTTTACTGTCCAAATCACAGTTATGAACTCATTATATACTTATATTAGTAAAATGGGAAGTCTCTACCATCTGTTGACACTGAGAACTTCTGTGTGTGATTCACTCTGTTCCTGGAAGCATAGTTTTGAACATATCATTGCTGTGGTCCAAGAATTTATTTTTTAATCAAAAATTTGGATGAAACCATATAGCTTCATATACACTGAAAACCTGTCATCATAAGCCAAACCGTTAGCATTTATCCAAGCCTGTATGCGGCACTTTGTAATAAGAATTAATTGTTCACTGTAGCCCAAATCCAACATAAAAAGCTGTAATTAAGATTTATTCACCAAGTCCTTGTCCTTGAACATTCAGCACTTTGTTAAAAGTTTTCTTTTTATGATTTTTGTAGGTGTAGTGTTTTTGTAAAAGAGAAACATTTGATAAGAATTTAAATATGCAATATCATTGCCAACAACAGCAGAAGGAGAGAAACAATAAAAAAAAAGTATTGATTCATAATGATAGTGAGGTGTTTTGTGATTATGAATGGGTCAAAAATAAAGGGAGAGATGTTGATGCAACAAATGTCTGTAAATATGTTTTTAATCTCATCAAAAATATATTTAATGCATCCCAAAGTACTAATACAGTATTGCAATGATACTTAATACATGCAAAGTGATTCAAATCTCTCCACCCATGCAACAGTGACTGGACTTTATCTGAGGGACTGTTAACTAGGAACAGCAACAGAGCAAATGCATAGTACTTGGTACAGAACAAGCAACGAGTAGCTAACTTACCTTCCCTCCGCATACAACATACACCTGTAGCCAACTAAAGCAAGCATGCCCAACAGATAGTCCTGCAGTAAAAAAAAAAAAAAAAAAAAAACAAATACCAAACTGTGGGGACCCAAAGTTTATCCTCTCACTCCTGGTACAAAGATAAAGGTAAACTTTGTAAACACTGAATTGAAACAAATCTGCAGTGGTCTCCCTACAAACAATGAACCAGGCAAGCTGCACTTCCCAGCACAGCTCAAAAAGCCAAATTGCATGTGCACTCCTTTTACAACAACAATACTAAAAAACAACCTGCACAGACCTACAGACAAGCCCCCACTATGTTACACTGCCAGCTGAAGTTGCACACAGAAGTTTAAATTACAAGTAAATGTATTTAATTAAATAATTAGAATAAACATACGTCATACAACCTAGGATTAAGAGAAAGAATAAACAAATAATGCTACTGACGAAAATCTGGCATCAAACCTTGAGAGGAGAAGACACCCCCACCCCCCCGATGGAAAACACAGGCTTTTTAAAATCAGCTTAATCAGGTGCACCTGTAACACAGCGGAAAAGAGCACTTAAAAACGAGCGAAATGGGTGTGGCTACCAATGACGCGTTCAAGGACAGTCCGCTAGCTTCCTGACACTAGCATTATACCATGTTCAGGCAGCACACTGCAAATGGGCCGTTAAATTGGAAACGCAATAATAACGATGCAATGTGAATGCAAATAAAAGGAAACTGTTAAAGGCACACCGCAGAGTTTTTAACCAAAAAAGTTGACTTATACAGTATGAGTTATTTTAAATGATTCCTCAGGCCAATATACAGTGCTTGACAGTATCAATGCTCCAAGCGGGGCTTCCGTCTTGAAATACCGACTATGTGAATTTGGAGAGATGGACCGTCTTTGTCCAGGTCATGTGACCTGGAGAATGCCTGGACAACGTATCACTTTACAGCAGTCACGTGACCACAGGCTCAGTTATACTCGTTGCCGGGCTAAGGCTTTAGCTAGTATTTTTCCACTTGTTCGACTCCTGATCATGGTCGAGGCAAGCAAAAAGTTTAAAACTGCTTCTGAGTAGGCTAAAAAGACGCCGCCGAGACTTCGGGTCTTGGCTGACGAGACCCGGCTGGCTCCGCCGACCCACCTTAAGCCCGGCGCCAGACACCACCCCACGCACGCCAGGCCACCGACACGGCAAGGAGCGCCGGGCCTCCGGCGGCGGGGAGAGGAGGGCGGTGGCTGCTCTTCCAGCCGCGGTGCGAGCCCAGCCCTGCTTCGCACACCAGCCCACTGACCCAACCCTTAAAGCCAATCCTTATCCTGAAGTTACAGGTCAACTCCTGTCTGCATACACAATCAAAAGACGAGGGAGGCTGGACCGAATGACTGATTTTTGCGACAGTGCTGCGGCGCTTGTGGCCACTAGGGGCACTTGATGTGAAAGTTACAGGTCTAGCGCCCCTCGTGGCCAAAAGTTAGTGTGCCTTTAAGTGCATGAACATTTGTATTACTATCCATATAGTAACATTAGTGACCTGAAGGCTATAAGGACATTAGTTTAAACCAGGGGTGGGAAGCTCCAGTCCTCGAGGGCCTGATTCCTGAGACTTTTATGTGTGTCCCTGCTCCATCACACCTGAATCAAATGAATGGCTCATTATCATGCTTTTGCAGAGCTTGATGACAACACATTGGTTTCAACCAGGTGTGAATCAGGCCCTCGAGGACTAGGATTCCCCACACGTGGTGTAATTATTTAAAAGTTATTTTGTTTAAAGTAATTAACGTTACTTCTTAGTTTAATGGATTACTATTTACTTAATGTATGTAGCAAATTCAAATTACTAGTAATGGAAACTGGATCTAAGTCAGTTGTTGGCCAGATTTTGCAAAATGTTTGCAACTGCTTGCAATTTTTTGTTGGTAGATATGAATGTAAATTGTATTTATAATGATGTTTAAGTAATGGCAAAAAAGTGGTGCAGGTATTTTATGTATGCAGCATTTGAGTGTGTCTCCTTGTAAAGCTGAATGTGGTCATGTATTAGCACCACAATGGTACAAGTTTTTTTTTTTTATTGATATACGAGACATTATTGATCTACATGGTAAATTATTTATTGTTCACTGGATTAAAAATATACTAGATGGTCAGTATTTATCTATACCATATAGGTTCATCATATAACTACTATGTTTTATTTTTTTTTTTAGATACATACTGTATCATTTGGTCAAATTACCTTAAAATAATTATTCATTCCAAGATTCACAGTGCTCTGTTCCCATTTTCAGGAAAGCTTTTGTTTTTAAGTGCGTCTCTATTGTTAAGTAATTGGGCTACAAGGGGACGCACTATTGCTGCTGTTCGCACTACACAAACCACGATGCCCATCCGCCTACTGCGTCTTCCTCTGTTTCTTTGAGACTCTCACATTCGAGATGTAAACAGAGCAGGCTTTTGTGGTTCTGTTTCTGTGAATAGAAATTAAGATTTCAGTTTTCCTTAAAACCTTCCCTTTGAATCACTTTGCCTAATTAGAGCTTATTTATCCCATAGAAATAATCAGTACAAGTGTTTCATGTTTTAGAATAATAACACGCAAGTCGGCTGTTTTACTTAGTGTGGATTAAACAGCTTTCACTGTATACTTAATTTGACTTAAGTGTTTTGTGTGCATTCATGTTTGTAGGGTGACACTTAACAAGAGAATATATTAATTTTGATTACTTGCAAGATAGAAAAAAGAACATCTTGGATAAAGACAGCAAAACATTGGATTGTTCTTATAATTTATCCTAACAAATGTTACCAGGAGAAACTCATTTAGTCCGTTTACTGCTTTTCCTACAGTCTGAGAAACAAAAAGCTTTCATTGCTTACTACATTAAAACATTAAAATAATATTCATAAAATCCATCATTATAATCCATTTTATTAGTAATTAATTTCACACACAGGGTCTCAATGAGCTACCAGAAGAATAAAGTTAAGATTTGTCAAAGCAAAAACACTAAAGGGACAAAAAAACAGATTGAATTGTCAAACATTGAACTAAATTAATTTCAACTTACTGAACGACGTGTCAGTTTAAGATTATGTGAAAGCGTGTTGGTATAATGTTGGAGACGATATATTACAACTAAGTGTGTAGCTGAGGGTGAGATACTATGAAGCCTCAGACATGACATCGTGAAAAACATTACATTGTAGCCACAAAATAAGTGACGTGCTTACGAAACACAAATTTGTGGCCTTGAAATAAGTAAAACATGCGGACGAAATAGTGATTAATATCAATAATATCATTTCGAGACATTAGAGCAGTGGTTCCCAACCTTTTCAGCCAGCAACCCCCAAAATAAAGGTGCCAGAGAACGAGAACCCCCACTGTACCTGAAGGTGGTTGAACACAGACATGAACATTGAAGAACAGTCATTTTATTTGCATTCAGCACTCCATCTTTTATTAAATTTAATGTTTTTATTAAAAAAGAAAAACAAACATCACACCCTAATTTTTCCAGTTATTAATTGCAATTCAAGTCGTGCAAGTCCAATGAATATCTTGAAATGGTACAAAGGTTAGTACTGATCAGCCAGAGGTTAAATAAAAAAGGTTTGGTTACCCAAACCTGAAAAAGAAAGTACATTTTAGATTATACAAATAGACCTTTTTCAGGGAACACAAAGTGGGTTAACAATTTAAAACTATTCTGCAGCAATAAAGGTTGAATCAGCCGTTGAAAGCTGGTGCTACTAATTCCTACAGGTGTTCCAACTTTTCTTGGTTACCCACAACCCCCTCTGTCTGCATAAAAGCAGTGTTGGAACACACTGTGGTACCAGACCCTCATGAGCATCAGGTGAATAGTATTATTCATACATTATATCATTTCTTTTTCAACTCAAATTGCTTATAGTGCAATGACACAAACTGAATAACTTTTAGTAAAAAAGACTTTTGACCATTAGTGTGTATACATATATATTTATCTTAAAGATGTAAACCCTTGTTTTAATAAAAAATAAATAAAAAAAAGGTGATCAAAAAAAGGTGGTGAAATTGGATTTTTTTTAAAACCACAAAAATTAGTTAAAAGTTGCAAATTACAGTGGCCAAAAATGGACAGAAAAAGTGGTAAAAAGGGTTCAAAGTGTCAATTAGTTTAAACTGGCAAATAACGGGCATGATAAATCATGAATGAGGTTAAATTGGCAAAAAATAAGCATGAAATATGGTGAAAAGAGGTTAGAAATGACAATAATGGGTCAACATGTGCAACATTAGGTGGTAAAAGTGGTGGAAAAGGTTTATAAGGGCCTAAAATGTTTTGAAAGAGGAAAAAATGTGCATAAAATGCTTTGAAATTGATGAAGAGGTGGCAGAAATGGGAGTAACTTAGCAAAATGCATTAAAAGGAGCAAAAATATGGCAGAAATCGGCTCAAATTGCTCAGAAAGACTTCTTCTGGTGACCCCCTCCCAGTGTCTCGTGACCCCAAATGGGGTCCCAACCCCAAGGTTATAAGTAGAGGATCAAAAGCTATACAATTGACAGGGATAGCATGATTGAATGATTTATTTTATACTGGGAAATTAGTTATAAAGGCATTCTGAAAAGGAACCATCATTACTGAGAGGCATGTAAACAATTGACTGACTCTATGTATTCCACTTGTCACGTGTTCCATCGTCATGTTTTATTCTAAACTGGGACCAAAATGTGATTTACAGGCACAGCAATTTGTAGGGAAGCCAATAGTGTGCTTATGAATTTCCCATTATTGTAGGTCACTGAATTAATTTTTTTTTTTTCTCGAAATGGCAATTTGTGCAATCTCTCATGGGCATTGTAAGTACAGTGGCCCACATTTGCCCAGTTACCCTTAAATCCATGTGTCGATTAGGATAACCATTTACCTGCTATCATCTGATCAACGCAGCCTATTTGTTCTCCACAGATGGTGTAAAATGGATTGTACCTTTGTGTAGTTAACTCAAACATAACTCACTCTGACAACTGTCTCTGAGGAAGCTTATATCTAGAAAACAAACCTATGTTGTCCTTTTAGCTGTATGCGATAACCTCCTCTGGGCTCATTAGGAGAAAACCCTTGCACTATTTAAAGTTAACTTTGATCTAAGTTTCAGCATTTTATAAAACAAAACTGAAAGGCAGAGGTGAATGTAATGGACTACATTTCTAAATCAGTAATTTGTACTTAAGTAAGTTTTATAAGAAGTAAAGTAATTCATTACATTTCTACATCCAACTGTGACTGAGTAAATTATTATTTTTTTGTTTTAAAATGATCAACAAACGTTGTGAAACTTACAAAAAATTAAATGACCTGACAACATTGAATGGTTTTTAAATGTATACTTGGAACCTAAGAATTTTTTTCATTTTATTTTGAATTTAATTATTTATTTTATTCAAAAAACAATTGTACATTTGGACACACCGTTTATTTTATACAAATGCCTTTGTGGAAAATAAATTAAGTTCCAGTTGTGCAAGTTTATACACGAGATGTTTTCTGTATGCAAGGGAACCGTAGCAAGAATTCCAGGTGCCACAGTGAAGCGGGGAGTCGCTCCAGCAGGATCTGTCATTGTGTCCTTGGGCAAGGCACTTCACCCACATTGCCTATTATAAATGTAGTGTGTGAGTGAGTGTTGGTGGTGGTTGGAGGGGCCGATGGCGCACTATGGCAGCCTTACTTTCAGTAGTCTACCCCAGGGCAGCTGTGGCTACAATAGTAGCTCACCACCACCAAGTGTGGAATGAAAGAATAATCCCTTAATTCTGTGAAGCGACTGAGTGTATATGATAAAGCACTATATAAAATTGATGTATTATTATTATTAAGATTTATTACAAAAATAAACATTGTAGGTGAAAGTAACTAGTAATTTTGAGTACTATTGAATTGAACTACTTTTTACTTGTACTTGTGTATTCTATGTATGACTTACTTGTACTTGTACAATTTCAATCAAGCAACAGTACTTCTACTTGATTACAGTGCCGACCCTAGCCTTTTTGGTGCCCTAGGCGAGATTTTCTTTTGACGCCCCCTTATAATGCCATTTTTTAATACCAAGTAATCAATATCTACAAATTTATTTGTATAGCGCATTTTATACTCAAGGCAACTCAATGTGCTTTACATGATAAAACATTCAATTGTTTAAAATCAATAAGAACATTTAAAATCAATTAAAATCATCAGTAAAATCATCATGACATCAACAACATGACTAAAAATCTCTCTCTCAATCATATGCAGTAGAGAAAAAAGTGCCTTTAACTTTGATTTAAAAATGTTCACATTAGATGCTGACTTCAGCTCTGCTGGCAGTTTGTTCCACTTCTTTGCAGCATAACAAATAAAAGCAGCATCACCATGTTTACTGTGAGCTCTGGGCTCCACTATCTGACCTGTGTCCATAGATCTGAGAGACCTGCTGGGTTCATACCTGACTAACATGTCACTGATGTATTTTGGACCAAACCCATTCACAGATTTATACACCAGCAGCAGAACTTTAAAGTCTACTCTGAGGCTGACTGGGAGCCAGTGTAGAGACTTTAAAACTGGAGTAATGTGTTCTGACCTCTTTGTTCTGATTATGACCCGAGCTGCAGCGTTCTGAACCAGCTGTAGCTGTTTGATGCTCTTTTGGGGGATTCCTGTCAGAAGACCATGACAATAGTCCAGTCTGCTGAGAGAAAAGCATGGACCAGTTTCTCCTGATCTTTCTGAGCCATTAAACCTTTCACTCTGGAGATGTAATACTTGCTCAACATGAGCAAGTATTATTTTTTTTTTTTACTTTTTTTAAGTTTTGATGAAAGGGTTTCACATACACACAAGTAAATACAATTCCATTTAAATATACATATTAGCAACAGGTTGAAAATACATATTATTATTATTAGAGTAAGGCATTGCACAAAAAAACATGATAAATATAAAAAGATTAGCCTAAATAAAAAATAAAAAAAACCTAACAAACAATAACTGAACTTGAATAGCTGCAGCTTGAAGACTTCAGTGCAAACTAAACAAAAAAGAGACACACATTTAAAAAGTGCCCTCTAATGATTATTCAGCTCAGTATCATTTTTTAATTTAAATACTTAGGACTAAAATCTTTTGCTGTTGACATTCACATTTTGTGAAAAGATTTGTATTGTCATTGAAAGTAATTATTAATAATGCTCTCAAACTTTAGTATGCTAATAATATCAGCGCTTTGGTTTTTTTTTTTTTTCACTCAGCCAAATTGGCACCCCCTGGCAGTATGGCACCCTTAGCGTTTGCCTATATTGCCTATATAACGGACCGGCCCTGCTTGAGTAGAATGTATCAGTGTTTTTTACACCTCTGCTGAAAGGTCTTACCAATTTTTTTGAACTGTCCAACAAACATTGAAATTCTTGAATAGTACTTATGTTCAAACAATGGATACATTATAGTAAATATCTGTTATTTTCATAACAATGTCAAAGTATAAAATTTGGTAATTGAATGCATCTACAACCAGCGTCTGCAGTTGTGCGAGCTCATTATTCTAAGCACTACAACCTTTAGCACACAGCTCAACTCGCTCCTACTAAATTGACGGATTCCGTCTCACTCTTCGAATGACCTTGCAAAGACAATTCTGCTCTTCAACCCTGAGAGGAGGGAAGCTAGCTCAGTGGCCGTCTCTCCCGCACCTTGTCCTCGTTGTTGCTGATCTTATCTTTCAGCCCATCAGTGGACTAATGACCCCGGCAATCGTTGCTGACCTGTTGGGGGAAGTGCACCTGCCAAGGCGAAGAGAGGAGAGTCCATTAAAAGATTAATGTAAGGAAGTGGAAACTGTCCTCATGGGCTCGTGGAACGCCACAGCAGGAATAGGGAATTTGATTTATTGTGTTCCCTCCTCCTCACTTGCTGCGTAGGCAGAGAAGGATGAGCTGCATGAAGCTCCTTACTTTGTCAAGAACCCAATACTGCATACGTGTTTGGGTGATGTTTGACAAAAGTAAAGAAATGTGAAATTTTTAACGTGATGCAGAATACTTTTGACTGCAGTGACACTTTGTATTACTAGTTTGATCAAAGAGCAATGTGACACCGTCAGAGAAAAGTTTCCATTATATGCTTTTAGTAATGATTTGTTGTCAATCAGGTTGTGCCCAGTTCATCCGACTCTGAGCTTCTAGCCACAAACAATGAAGGCTTCTTCATTGGAGCAACACTAACAGAACGCTTTACAAATGAAAGGGCAAGCCAAAGGAGGTACTTTCTGGTTTGAGGTTAGGGTTGCTCTGCACTGCTAACATATGTCTGAATGTTAAGATAGACATGTTTAGGTTAAAAGGCTTGTGGTGCATCTTCTGTTCTACTTAACCCAAATTGATGCTATATCTAAAAACTGCTTGAGCTCCTACAATGAGGATCCACAGAATTTGATTCCCAGGCTCAATACATTCAACAGAGCTTCTTTAAAGCTGATATCTGGAGTTTCTGAGAAATCTATGTTTATGTATGATTCTTTTGAAATGCAAAAAAATACCTAACTAGTCTTTAACTATGGTCTACTGCCAGTGGTCATGCATTAATGTATATAAGTCCCTCCTTCGTCTTATCGACCCTTATACAAATGGAAACGATTGCCGAGTGCGCCCAGCCAATAGTCTTCGACCTCATGTTTTTGAGACTGTCAATCAAAGTTAATGTGGAACTGTGCACGGAAACAAGGCCACGCGTCACAACAGCAAACATGTAAATATGATTTTGGCTCTTACCTGACCCATAGACCTATATCAATGTGACACGATGCGACCTTATGTTCCGCGATGCACGTGCAGAAAAGTAGAGATGTGGCTTCTGGTAGATTGCAGAGGCAGGGGGAGGAAGCGGCGCTGTTGAGGGCGGGACATCGAGACGTCCTCTCAGAAACTCTGGATATCAGCTTTAACTCAAGACCATATTTCTTTGACCAAGTGTTCAGTTATTTGGTTACAAACATTGTACTCTTGAGGGGTATAAAACAGAAGTATTCACAATGCTCAAGAGTAAACAATACCACAAGTATGAAGTATTTTTTAGTCTGAACCTAGAGTGCTCTTAGCTCTTTTGGTAGAACCTTGAATACACATTGTTGAGGTACATACCGTAGCTCTCCTGGAGCAATATTATATTTTAGCTCCTGAAAGTAAAAGTGGAATTTTCCCTCAATTATAGGGTTAAAGCTCGGATAGAGGTTATGGGCAAGCTTTTTTTTTGGTTGACTTGAGAATGCCCCAATTGCAGGGCCAGGTCAACCGACTTGAAGTAAACACATTGTGGGCATTCACTAGAGGCTTCACGATGGGGCTGTTATTTCTTTCCTGTGGTCAAATACACAGGGTGACCCAAGGACAAGTCTGAAAATAGTTTTCTTCTCCCATCTTCAACAATAAAAGAAACTCAATCAAACTCAAACAACTCTGTGGTCTTGCAAGCCATGTGATGTCAGCAATTGTTTAGTCATCCAAGTCCACAGCTGTTCTTCAGAAGCACTGTACCTGTTCTCAGTTTGTTTAAACACTACACATATTGATACTTGTAATTTAACGCTGCTGGAGACGATATATATACTGTACATAGTGTAGGGCTCATAGATCAATAAATCAAAAATTATTTGCTTAAAGATCAAATAGGTTGAATAGGACGCTATTTGTCTGTCCAGGCCTCAAATGGTAAATGTGAGAGCGGCTCGAATGCCGTAGAGTGAGTGCTTTCTGGTGCTTTCAAGGACTGAAAATTGCAGCATAACTAAACAACGGCGACGTGTATTTTGGCGTTTACAGTTAAAGATCAGAATCTGGCCGAAATTGAATGTCTCGCGAAGTGAGGTGATATCGCGGAAATACCGGAA
Source organism: Gouania willdenowi (assembly GCF_900634775.1). Lineage (NCBI taxonomy): Eukaryota > Metazoa > Chordata > Actinopteri > Blenniiformes > Gobiesocidae > Gouania > Gouania willdenowi. Next base: position 16,267,154 of record NC_041049.1, read on the forward strand.
ACAAACTAGAGCAAAAATTGTGTCAAGTGAATCACTGCTCTCCTTGTCTGGCAAAAAAACACAAGAAATCATGGTAAGAACAAAGAAAAATCACCTTTATGCAGCTGACTACAGTACTCCATATCCCACAATGCAAAGCACGAGTGTTTGTAGCGGAGATCAAAACAAACCTTCCAACAACAATTTTAAATATTTTCGAGGAAATTATCCTCAGTTTATTGATCTATGAGGCCTTGACAATGTCTTTGTGATTGAAAAAATTATCGTCGCAGTTGAGTTCCTTCACAGCCCAGTGCACAAAGGTTAAGTATAACTTTGAATATTTTACCCATAAACAAAACAGGCTGAAGATTTTGAAATGTTTTTCTTGTACAATGTACAATTGGGCTACATTTCAACGAGAATGAAACGGCTCTAGAAAATCTATGTGTTTGAACTGCACTTTTCCTCATAGAGAGCTATGAAATTGAAAATGTACAGAGAAAGGACAGGAATCTTAAAGCTGACCTCGAGAATGAGGGTATGCCACTGTACATTCCAGCTCACTTAGTCTCAACCTCCTTCTGCTTAGACGCAGGGGAAAGGGTAATTGGAAAAAAATCCCAGCCCTCTTTTGTTTTAATGGTGCACATTCTGTCTCGCTGCTGCCATCCATGAACAGAGTTTTAGGACAGACAAATGTGAAAGGTTTTACAGAAATAGTTAGGCTAAATCTGCACAGATTTACTGTCCACATTCTTCAGTCGTAATGAGCTATCTTACCACTTACAGCTTTTCAACCATTTGCCAGAAATGCATCGAGGTCTAACTGGAAGAAAACAATTCTAGTTCTCCACAAATGCAAAGTTGACCTTTTTTATCACCGTCAATTTTTTAACTTAACCAGCATCATGACCACTGACACAGAAAGGGAACACTGTATTTGTTTATAATGGCACAAATATGTACGTGGTATATTTATCTTTAACATTGAGACTGACTTCAGTTTCAGCCCCACTAAGTCTTTCTTAATTTGTAACTTTGCTGTACTTGTTTTGATTTGAACAAAGGGATTCTACAATTAATATCCAAATTACTGTACATTGATTGAGGTTTTCTATCACTACTTACCTTCTGAAAAAATGACATAAGCCAACATTTAGACCACTGAATCACAAGAATTAGACCAGAATAGTCTGAGTATTAAGGTATGGAAAAAACTTTGAAGATGCACAGTTTGATATTTGTCTGACATAGAATGACTTTGAAGTGGATCAATGACTGAGCTTTTCTGCTTACCCCAAATCTAATGCTAACCATTAAACTCTCTTTTATGGCCTTCTACTATCTAACATAAGCACCAATCCCCTTTATAAAGAACTTTGTCCTAAACCATTTCAACAAAGTTTGATCGAACTTAAAACAGCTGTGCCCTCAAAACAGGATTTCTTAGAGTGAATGATGAAGGAAGAGTTAGTCAGATGATGGTGTTTAAAGAAGATATTGAGAGAAAAGAAGACACAGCTCACATGCTAATGCTGTGTTCACACCGGATGCTTCACAAAATGTTCGTGCGTCCAGATTACATACAAAGTCAATGGATAGATGTGGCCCGAGGCGAAATCTTTCCTGTGCGGCGGTCTGATCCGCGCGTCGAGAGTTGGCCCTGCGAGTGCGCTCCCGATTTTTTTTTTTTTTGTCATATTTGCACATTTGCAAGAGCTGAAAATACTGAACTCCTGCGACTGTTTCGCATGACGAAACCCAATCAGAGTCTTTGTTGACGATGACGTCAGGCCGTCAACACGGACACCGGTCTGTTCACCCATTCAACCATGGAGTAGAAGCTGTGTGTGACCACCTGGAGCTGTATGACACTGCCTTTATAACAGGGACCGGACTAGGAAGGATTTGGCATGGAGGAGAATCAGCGAGGAGGTTGTAGTAGCAGGTAAAAGTTCTCTCTGTAGTTTTCATATAAAAATTTGACTCCTATAACATGTCATCCAAAAAGTCCACCAGTGTCTCCAGTAAAGTCTTTAAAATGAGCTCTTCTTAATATTAGATCTCTTGTTAACAAGTCACTACTAATTAATGATATTGTTTTGACACATCACTTGGACTTTTTATTTCTTAATGAAACGTGGTTGAATGATGGTATCAGTAATACTATTCTCAATGAAAGTGCACCACAAGACTTTATTTATTTCAATAAGTGTCGTACTTGCAGGAAAGGTGGTGGAGTTGCTGCCATTTTTAAATCAATATTTCAGTGCAAAGAAATAACATTTGGTGATTTTATCTCCTTTGAATATATGTCATTCTTACTGAAGGGTGATTCAAGAGTTCTGTTTTTAGTCATTTATAGACCCCCAAAATATTCTGGAAAATTCATGGATGAGTTTGCTGAACTGCTGTCAGTTGTATGCACTGAATACAACTTTTTAATAACAGGAGACTTAAATATTCATGTAGACAATAACATGGACAATACTGCCAAAGATCTGTGTGCTTTAATGGACACTTTTGGTCTTATACAACATGTGACTGGTCTGACACACACTCAAGGTCACACTTTAGGATCTGATTATCTCTAAAGGTGTTGATATCTCTGCTGTTGATGTAAGAGACTTAGCTCTGTGTGATCATTACTGTGTCTTTTTTGACCTAGAGAGTGTGACATCTGTTCCCCCTACTTCTGTGTGTTTAATTGATGATCTTTTGGATGAGTTCAATACAAAAGTCTGTAATGTCATAGATGTGGTGGCTCCAATCAAAACTAAGAGAAAACCAAACATACAGAAAACACCTTGGAGGAGGACTGAGATAATGCAGAATTTGACATCTGACTGTAGAAGAGCTGAGTGTAAATGGAGATCAACAAAACTCCAAAATCATCTAGAACTATACAAAATAAGTCTACGAAAATTCAATGATGGCTTGTTCAAAGCAAGGCAGCAACACTTTTCTGAAATGATCGCCAAAAATGTCAACAACTCTCGCACATTGTTTTCTGTAACTGACAAGCTCACAGCCCCTCCAGATCAGATAGCCCCTGAATTACTGTCAGCTGGAAAATGCAATGAATTTGCTGTATATTTCAATGAAAAAATACAATCAATAAGGTCAAACATCAGAACAAACCAGCAAAATAACAAAAAGCTTGAACAGCTTCAACCACTGAGGGATGAGTCAACTACAATGTTAGAGTTTATTACAGTGAACCCAAAAACAATAAAGGAAACTGTTCAGCAGCTGAATCCAGCAACGTGTTGTCTTAACACAATGTTTAAAACTGTTGTAAAGTCAATTGTCACTGATCTGTGTCAGATAATTAACTGCTCATTCCAATCAGGCACTGTACCAAAATCCCTGAAAGTAGCTGCTGTGAAACCTGAAAAAAGAGAACACTGGATGCCTCTATACTGGCTAACTATAGACCAATCAGCAACCTTCCATTCATGGCAAAGATCATTGAGAAGGTGATCTTCAACTAACTGAGTCAATTCTTAACATTGAACAAAATATTTGATAAATTTCAGTCAGGTTTTTGTTCTCATCACAGCACTGAAACTGCTCTTATCAAAGTTATCAGTGACATAAGGTTGAACCCTGATTCAGGAAAAGTATCTGTTCTCATTCTATTGGATCTAAGTGCTGCATCTGACACTGTAGATCATACAGTTTTGTTGCACAGATTGCAAACATGGGTTGGACTAAATGGAAAAGTAATGCAGTGGTTTACGTCCTACTTGGAGGAGCAAAGTTATTTTGTAAGCATTGGAAACTTTGAATCTGACAGATTACCAATGTCCTGTGGGGTTCCTCAGGGCTCTGTTCTTGGACCCCTTCTGTTTAGCCTTTATGTGCTTCCTCTTGAACAAATTTTACAGAACTGTAAGGTTGATTATCAGAGCTACGCAGATGACACAAAACTATATCTATCACTGAACCCAGATGATTATGGTCCCATTGAGGTGTTGTATGAGTGCTTAGAAAAAGTAAACTGCTGGATGAGTGAAAACTTCCTTTGACACAGAAAGATCAGGAGAAACTGGTCCATACTTTTATCTCCAGCAGACTGGACTATTGTAATGGTCTTCTGACAGGAATCCCCCAAAAGAGCATCAAACAGCTACAGCTGCTTCAGAACTCTGCAGCTCGGGTCTTAATCAGAACAAAGAGGTCAGAGCACATTACTCCAGTTTTAAAGTCTTTACATTGGCTCCCAGTCAGCCTCAGAGTAGACTTTAAAGTTCTGCTGCTGGTGTATAAATCTGTGAATGGGTTTGGTCCAGAATACATCAGTGACATGTTAGTCAGGTATGAACCCAGCAGGTCTCTCAGATCTATGGACACAGGTCAGATAGTGGAGCCCAGAGCTCACAGTAAACATGTTGATGCTGCTTTTAGTTGTTATGCTGTAAAGAAGTGGAACAAACTGCCAGCAGAGTTGAAGTCAGCATCCAATGTGAACATTTTCAAATCAAAGTTAAAGGCACTTTTTTTCTCAACTGCGTATGATTGAGAGAGAGATTTTTGGTCATGTTGTTGATGTAATGTGTTTGTTGATGATTTGAATTGATTTTACTGATGACTTTAAATGTTCTTATTTATTTTAAACAGTTGAATGTTTTATCATGTAAAGCACATTGAGTTGCCTTGTTTATGAAATGCGCTATACAAATAAATTTGCCTTGCCTTGCCTTCATCTTTGAAAGTTGCCACTGAGCTAGGATAGTATTCGCTGCTAATCACACCGCTTTTTTTACTGGTGGTTTTTGTTTGAGAGAGGAGAAAAAAGAGCGCAGCTCCTCGCTTCAGCAGGCAGTGAAACTCACTGAGTTGGATGTGTCGCTGGTGGGTGGTGCTTCGCTTCAAATGCGCAAATGAGGCGAATGGAGACATTTTTTGATTATGCAAAACCTGCGTAACGTTTCGTGTGGCAGACGCGTCCGGTACCGCAGAAGATGCATTCGGTGTGAACGCAGCATAAGGATACTAGCCAAGGATAAAGTTTCATATCTTTGTGACATTTTTTCATGCATCAAATTTTTGTACTTTGTGTTGACATTCATGGGATTATCTGCTTAAAGCTACTATCCGGAGTTTCTGAGAGAACGTCTCGATGTCCCGCCCTCAACATATCTACCTCCTACCCTGCCTCTGCCAATCTACCAGAAGCTATGCCTCTACATTTGTGCATGTGCATTGCAAAACATAACAAGGTTGCGTAACTACAAAAACGACACATTTATTGTTAGTGCCATAACTTTTGATTGAAAATGTTTATTACCTGTCCATGAGAAATGTCACCAAATCCTGGTCCATTCGGAATCCTTTTAAAAGCAGCAAGTCCCTTAACCTTTGAAAAGCAGCTCTGAGATAAATCCTGTTCGGTCACAAAGATGTTTATCCACAAGCTTTGTACCTGGACTTTTCTTATTTAGTAGTGTCTTTCTTTCATAGCGTCATGGAGGGCGCCTCCATGACGCTATGCTACTCAGTGATACTGGTTTGCTGTTGTGACGGAGAACCCACATTCACTTTGATTGACAGTGGCCCGCTCCAGAAAGTCAAAGCCTATTGGCTGGGCGCTTTCTTGCCTTTGTATAGGGGTCCATGGACGAAAGCGGGACTTATATACATTAATGTACAGTATATGAATGACCACCGGCAGTAGACCATAGTAAATGACTAGTTGGGTATATTTTCGTATTTCAAAAGAATGATACATTAACATAGATTTCTCAGAAACTTCGGATATCAGCTTTAAGACTGTCATGATCTAGGGTTGGTGGTTTGATGTTTTTGTTGGGATTAGTTTGTATTTGTTTTTTAATTTAATGATTAGTTGGTTCTTAAGTTAATTTAAGGATCTTGTGGTAATTTTTTTTATGTTGAATTAGTTGTTCAGGCTCCAGTGTGGTCCTTTTTCAGTTGGAGTTTTGCTTCTGTTTGTCTTTTTTTGTTTTAAATATTTTGTTCTGTTAGTTTTTTGCTAGCTTTTTGTCTGATGCTAATAGATTCATGCCTGTTTTCATACATTAATAAATAATAATAATAATAATAATACATTTTATTTAAAAGTACCTTTCAGGCCACCAAAGGACACTTAACAATAAAAACAGAATAATAAAACAGAATGTCACCGTCTTTGATTGAGATATTGAATTCTGGCCTCCACCTCATTTCTGCAACCTCACACAATCATGACAACTATAGTAATTCCATGGTCACTACTCACACCATCGTGAGCAGCTCAATCCGTATATAATATAGTATCATATCAAAGAGTGGTTTTGTTTCATAACCAGTAAAAGTCTGTAAAATTAATATTTATTAACTCATTTTTTTTTTTTTTTTAAATTAACTTGAATCGGCTTGATAACAGCACAGTTTAATGATATGTATTGGAGGGATTCTCTTCAATTTCACTGATAAAACCAAATGGTTTCGATAATATCTAGCGTCATCTAATATAGTAGATCACGTTGAAATGCACACAGATGAAAATGTATTTTAAATGCAGTGTGGCTTATGTTGTCTCTGACACTGAAAAAGAGCCATCATATTTTATTTAAATAGAAAGTGAAATCAACTATATTGCATCAAAAAGAAATTTGCTGTCAATAATGTAATTTTCTTTTGTCTCTAATTTACATAGTGCAGAACGATGTATCGTCGTTCATTGAGAAATTAAGGGTTTGTCTCTAAAATGTATGAGGAGAAAATTGTTGCCTAATCTTAGAATCAACTGTTCGCGGTAATTGTTGCATCAGATTTGTCTTTTTCTTTTATGACTCCTTGCCTTAAAAACAATGTCTTTGATGGAATAATCAAGATGGATAGAGGAGAGAGATGCAATTGGATGTTTTCATTCTTTCATTCTGATCTTTCTCAGGTTGACGCATGTAATTCAAAAACTCTCTTTAACTGTCACTCAGCTTGTCATAGCTTACACTGACTTTTACAAAGATAAGTTGGTTAGAAAAACTCCCAAGTAGTTTTTGTCTTTCCTTTTTTGCATTAAAAAACAACAACGATGCAATACAGTAGTCCCTTACTATACCGCGGTTCACCTTTTGTGGCCTTGGTGTTTCGCATATTTTTTTTTTTTACAGTGCAATTTTGCATGCATTTTTTTTACAGCGTATGAACGCGCATTGTGTTCTGCGTCCTGATTGGCTAATGCTGGGTTCACCCACCAGCGACACGTCCATCTTGGTGAGTTTCACTTCCTGCTGAAGCGAGGAGCTGCACTCCTTTTTCTCCTTTCACAAACATAAACCACCAGTGGAAAAAAGCCGGTGTGATTAGCGGCTAATGCTATCCTAGCTCAGTGCTACAGAGAGAACTTTTACCTCCTCGCTGATTCTCCTCCACGCCAAATCCTTCCTAGTCCGGTCCTGGTTATAAAGGCCGTGTCATACATCTCCAGGTGGTCACACACAGCTTCTACTCCATGGTTGAATGGGTGAACAGACGGGTGTCCATGTTGTAGTGTTGTGGTGGTCTTGTCTCGGACTCTGAAGCATTTTGACTCGGTCTTGTCTCGGACTCGGGCTGCCTGGACTCGGGATTTTCCGTCAAGACCGTTGGAGACCAGCACTAATTCCTGCTATTTTTAAACTTTTTTATAATGTGATAACACGGAGAAGAACGGGATAAAACAATCCTTTATTCATTATTTAATCCACCCCGTATAATGTCCACAACCTTCCTTAAAGTGACTGAGTGACGTGTGTGACACACTCATAAGTGTGTGGCTACGGTGTCAGTTTGGACCGCGGAGCGCAAGGGAGATGTGAACTAATCACCGGTAAAAATCCCAGTAAAACTTCAGAAAACACTCACCAGTAATAAATATCATCTCCCTGGTAAAGACAGTAGCTCTAACAACTGGTAAAATTATAAACTGATGATATTACAGCCTGTGAAGGCTGGATAGGGGACGCACTTACTCTGCTTCTGGGTCCTAGTGCCAGCTGAGCGGTGAAGTCTGTTCTGTTTACCGTGTGTACTGAGGTCCGTGTGTGTTTATTAAGTCCGTGTGTGTTTAATAAGTCCGTGTGTGTCCGTGTGAAAGTCTGCATGTTTATGCATCTGTCCATCCACTATTTTCATTATATCCATGTCTTTTAAGGCTTTATTACATAATGTCGGCTGTAGTCCGGGCCGCCGCCATCTTGGTTTATGTCGTCACCAGCGCGTCATCGCCGCAGAGTTGCACTAGCCCAAAATGACTCAAATAACTGTAAAGAGGTCTTATATTAATCTATTTTCTTTTTAAAGTGGTGTTTTTTTTGTGTCCTTAGACTTCAGTTACATTTATGTATATAATATGTTCCCCACAATATAAACAGGTCCCCAAATTTAATTATTTTTTATAGTTTCTGTTTTCACTGTATCCAGAATAATAATAATAATTCTCAACAAGAACTATTGATTAATTTGTTACATGACTTTTCCAGGGTTTGAGTTTGTTTTATTTAGTTTCACATCTACCTGTAGCTCTTTGTTTTTTACACTGCTGACAACTTGTTTGTAGTTTTATTTCAGAAAGTTTCACTTTTACAGTTACAGTTGGAAACCTTTGTTAATTGAATATCCTAATTACATTACAGCAACCAAATTAAACTATATCAACTCAGTGAATTAATAAAAATGGCCTGTGTAAAGGCTTTTTCAAACTAAAAAATTATCTTGTGAACTCTGTGACCTGTTAAACCTGAACAACTGAAAGAATCAGAATCAAGAATCATTATTTCTTGGCAGAAATGCTTTTAAACACTTGCTGTACATTCAGCTGACATAAAAATCTTGTTTTCAAATATGTAGAATAATTGTGAATTTATCAGTTGCAGTAGTAGTTTTAATATTTTAGTTAATTTTTTGCAGGCACCTTTTTTCTCCGTCAAATGTATTTAAAATAAACTAAAATTAAAGAGAGAATGTTATTTAACTGTTGAACCTTGCCATAATTGTATTCATTTATATATTTTTTAAATTGAAAAAAAAATGTTTATGGTCTTGGTCTTGGTCTCGGTTTGTCTCGGTCTTGGTCTTGACTCGGTCTCGGCTCCCGAAAGTCTTGGTCTTGTCTTGGTCTCGATGCATTCTGGTCTCGGGCAAGTCTTGGTCTCGGATAGTGTGGTCTTGAACACAACACTACCATGTTGACATGACATCATCGTCAGCAAGGACTGAATGCATTCGGCATCAATGTCTGATCGCTAGCAGTGACTCTGAAGTGCTGTATGTTTGAAAACAGGTTTATGTTTTAAAATCTACGAAGGTTTGAACTTTGAGTGTTTAAACAAGAGAGAAATGTTCATTCCTGTCTGAGAAATGTGTATAAAATGTGTGGTGAGGGGTTTTATAGCCTTAAAACATGTATAATAATAGTAAAAAAAATAAAGCTGACTACTTCGCGGATTTCGCCTATTGCGGGTTATTTTTTTAAATGTAACCCCCGTGATAAACGAGGGACTACTGTACATCTTTTGATTTCCAGGTTAGTTATAAATCAGCGTGATGTAGATAGTGAAGTAGTTATTCTTTTGCAAGGCCAAACACATGGACTTGATTGAGAGAATTGACCCACACACTTGTGAAAAACATGCAACCTTCACATTGAAATAATTGGACCATCAGGGATTAACTCAACACTCTCTAGCTTAAAGGAATCATAGATATTAGAAAACATGATCTGAGCCCAACACTCACTCAGTGTCAATCGTTGTAAAAAATCATGTTAAGTAATAATTTTGACTGTTGAATGCTAGACATGTTATTGATTGGACTTGGAATGTCATGGCTTCAAGCCTTATTGAGGATTATTTCTTTAGGTCTTGTTTTAATTCCTGATTTTTACATTGTTTGGTTTAATTCCAGTGTCTGTGAATGGGTTATAGCCAGTGTTGTGCTAGTTATTGAAAAAACGTAACTAGTTACTGTTACTCGTTATTTCATTCACAAAGTAACTCAGTTACTATTTTGATTACTAACACCAAAAACTAATGCTTTACTACCAAAAGTAACTATTAAGTTGCTGAGAATTAAAGAATGTATTATTTTTTCGGTCATTTGTGTCTTTACAGCTTTATATCAGTGCTGTATCAGAAAATAATCCACTGTTGATCAACTCTGTGGTAAAGGAATAGTGGTCGAGGAAGCTGGCTTGTAATCCAGTGGTTTGAATCCAGCCTACCCCAACTGCTCCTATATTAACATTGCTTTGGATAAAAGCCTCTGCAGGGCTCCAGACTAACTTTTCCAGTGGTGGCACTGGTGTTTTCAGGTTTCAGTGTCAATATGAAGTTTTTCTGCAACAAGCAGGGGTCTGCAACCTTTGCACTCAAAGGAACCATTTTGCCTCATCTCACCTGGATTAAAGTCCTCCCGGAGCCAAAAAAATACCTTCTCAATGAAAACAATACAGTGAATTAAATTATATACTGTTGAATTTATATAGAATAATGTTTGGTTTGATTTGATTTATATCGATCATGTAAATGGCAACTTAAAAACAGTTTAAAATAAAATAAATAAAATTGACATCAAGAAATAAAACAGTAACTTGCATCTTCAAATTCTTATGCATCTTAGTTTACATGAACACAACGTTATTTAAGAAAATATATATATCTTTTTTAATATGTTTGAAAGGCTACAAAAAATAACTTGAATTTGATAACACGTGATCATGTGGTCAACACATGATAATTGCTCATTTCTTGCCACACATAAAGCATGCATATTTAACCGGCACATTGGTGGTTAAAATAACGGGGGATTTAAAACTTAAGGTTAGCCACAGGTGCAAGAAAAGTTGATGGTCTGTAGATGTTGCAGGAGGTGAAGTAGGAAGGTGCTGAGTCATTGCCCAACGTCATTTTAGGTATAAAAAATTGTTATATCTTGACTTTATTCGTCATTAATCATTAATAGCTTCTGTAAAAGTGCAGTGTAGAGCCTTGCTCTGCTAAATGAAATTGTATTGTGTCCAACCCTACAGTTTCTAATCATTTGCATTCACAGCACTTTACAAACACAAATTTGACTGAAACACTAAGTATTTTTTCAATGACAATTTATTTAAAAAATAGATATGGAAAAAAAAAATCACAGTATTTTTCTGAGCTATGCAATGCAATGCATAGGACATGGTATCAGGCTAATGAGCTGCCTGAAAGCAGGTGACTCCACAGTATCGACAGGTTGCGTATTTTCAACAATTTTTTGGTGCAGAGGCTTTGCCTCACGTTGAGTGCTTCCACCAACGCAGGGTTAGCTTAGAGCTTCACGGATGCATGTATCTATTGGATGCAGATTGGTGTTGCTGTTTGTCACAGTTTGTGTGCTGCTGCCTTTGATGTCACGACGGGTGTTTTCCTCTTTGTCCCGTCGACGCGCTGCCGTCCAGTCCCACCGGGATGAAGGACGAGGGTTACAAGAACAGCTACCTTCAACAAATGAGTGCGTCTTCACTGCCTTGCACTTTTGAAACTCTGAGGAGCCACTCATCGTCGACACATCGACGTGCATATTTTGCGTCGACATATTTTTTGCGTTGACTTCAACAATGACGGCGATGCGTTGTCCCTGCCCTAGTGCATTAAGCATGAACATATCCCCCTTGCTTTCCCTCAAGTATTTTACAGGTGAAAACCTATCTGTCTGATTATCCTCACTTCTTAAAAAGTGATTGATTATTTCTCGAGTGGTTGCTGTACCATTGTAATATCAAATGGATCAAAAGGGACAAAAGGGTGATCAAATGCTCAAAAAGCTTTATACTTTAGGGATTGTTAGCTAAGAAACCTTTAGCCTGACTAGCTAAAGTCGCTTAGAGCATAATGACTGGCCGGCGAGAAGTTTTACATTTAGCATGGGTAATTAAATGACTGAATATCGGTTTGGAATCAATATGAGCTCAGTGGCATTAAGTATTTCTCCAAAGTCTGTAGGGGACAAAGTAATGTCAGAGTGAGAAAGAAGGTGAGGAAAGGGAATGTGTGGGGAGAGATTTGAGGGCAGAGGGGGAAAGCTAAATTCTTATAATGACAAATGGGATTGGTAATTGGAATCCAGGCGAGGCACTATGACTGCTGATGCCATTACAGGACACAGCGGCTCTCAATCTGGGTCACGCATCGACTTAACCTTACATTGGGTATTAGCAAAGCTTCCCTTGCTGTGTAATTATGCCTGGAATAAATAGGGCATTTGGCTTGTGGCACATCAGTCTGTGGCTGGTAGAACAGACGGTGTGGAATTTGTTCTTTGTTCATTTCTAATACCTACTTTCAACCTCTATTAACACTAATTTTTCATTTCTTCCTCTGAGCCCTCACATACCCTTTGGTTTCTATGCCATCATTGTTTTTGCCCTTTGTTTCATATTGCCATGCTTTATCTCATTCCCTCCTGTCCTTGAGCAGAAGGAGAAGGGTCATTTAAGCCATTTAGAAAACTACCATTAAGAAAAGCGTTGTTAAACATTGCACTGACTGTAATACTGAAAAGAAATGTGATAAATTGATAAATAATCCTGTAGATGCTGACCTATTTCACCTATTGACACAGACTGATAATTGATCTCTAAAGGACTCACTTCCAGGCTAGAGAAGTCAATCCTGAGTCTACCAGGACCAAACAGGATTCATTAAAACACTCCACAAACAACGGCAGAAGACTCTTGAATTAATATGGAACAGAGATCTACAACAAGAAATATGTCATTTAATGCTGGAAAGGCATTTGACAGGCATTTGTCCTTCCTCAGTGCTGTCCTTGGTCAATTTGGATTTGTAGATTATTTTATCCTCGGTTTTCACTTTGGGCAATAACTTGTTGTGGCAAATCCTGTAACCCAACACAATAGTTGTTCCGGTCATTCTGATGGCTGATGTCCACATATATTCGTAAACTTTTGCCACCTTGTGTTAACCATCATGAGCCACTGAAGCTAGCCGTAGATGGTGGCTCCACTAAAGCAACAGGAGTCACCAAAGCTCGAAAACGAGAGCTTTGGTCACAAAACAAAAAAGAGCCTTTTCAGATTTCAATGGTTGATTACCTCCTGCATGGTAGTTTTTTCCCATTGTGAATGTGTTTGATCTTGTTACCCACTTTGGGATGGGGTCAGTGGTAACTAAAGTGCTGCATAAATTACCTTACCATTGAAATTAATAATATAAAGTTTGTGCAAAAACTGCTACTGCAAACCCAAGCAAATTTTTGTAACTTGACCATGTCAATAAGACTGGTTTCTGGTAAATGTTTTTTTTCACATGTTGACATTTGCTTTTAATTTAATTTTACTCTGATTCTCTTTTGCCTACCCTTTAGAGCTCTTTAAGTGCACTTCTATTACTTATTATTATTAAGAGTCATCAAAGGAGAGAGACGTTTGTCGGTATATGTTTTCTATTCTCCTGCACATCACAATGAGAGCAGACACTGGTTCCTTCGCCTTCATTAGAATGACTTCTGTACAACTTGGCTTTCATTAAAAACAACAGGGGCTCCAGACTCTTCTTCTGTCGTCTTTGTTTTTTAATCTTTACTAATTAATTAAAAACTGCGCTGAATACAATATTAGTATAGTAGTGGGCGGACTTTGTCTAAAGCCTACAGGAATTAAGTACTGCTAGTTGATTAGCATATACATGGAACATAATAAAATATTTTTGAGTGGCTTGGTGAGTATATATTCATTGAAATGTGTTGGCACATCTGTTTACACTAGTAGGTCAAAAACTAACTACCAGTACTTGTTTAAAATACTAGTCAGTGTAAATATATTGTTTTTTTTATTGTTACACTGACTGATGGTGGCTCCAGGTACTCTGGAGTATCTGTATCTATCTCCCCACAGCTGTTTCACAGGTTATTTTGCCTGAGAGTTGTGGTAGAGCAGTGTGACAAAATCTTATCTCCATTGTTATACTGCCACATTGCACCTGTGCTGACAAGCCAAAATGCTTTAGGAAGAACCTAACAAAGGCATTAAAGCGTAAGCAGGTCCCAAAGAACAATAAGAGATTCAAAATACGGTATCTTTATTCTGCAGGTAAGGGCAATGAACAAGTGATGACTTGCCCCCTTTTGGAATTGAATAGACCCTTGGATGTGGAAATAATTAAGTTGATTATCGTCTACCTCAGAATTTGACTCATATACATAAATATCACATTTTTTTTTTTTGTAATTCTTTATATTTCCCCCTAATATTTCATGAAAAAAGTGTTAAGAATATTCAAATTTTTATATGTAAGAAATCTGCCACTCTGCTGAATAAAACAATAAAACTCATTCTTAATTTTTGTAATATTTGCAATAAAAATGTATTTCCAGAGTATTGAGTGTACTGCTGTACTGCTTTCCAAGTAATTACCATTATTTTTGGAAAAATCCATGGATAAGGTGCTAACTCACATAGGCCACACTTTATTGGTTGATGAGGATGTTCTTCCAACGACTCAGCCAATCAGAAAGTTCAGGAACACTGGCTGATATACTCCAGTTCAGATTAATGGAGATTAACAGTAGCCTGTTTTCCATTGAGTGTTTTTGACAACTATTGTCAAATTAAAATGAAAAAGAATACTGAATGAGCCAAACCACCACTATCTATATTTATTTTTTTTTATCTCTATCTTGTTTTTTGTGCAATGCCTTACTTAAATATTAATAATTTGTATTTTGAACCTGTTACTAAGATGTATATTTCAAATTGGCTTTTATTTACTTGTTTGTGTTCTTTTATGTGTATGTCAAGCCCTTTTATCAAAATTAAATTAAATTAAATTCAGTTCAATGCCAAAATAGTTATTTTGTTCATGTTTTCTTCTTATGTAAAGTCTTTGTGGGCATGGAGTACCATTCCATTCCATCTTTTTGTCCTTAACAGGGCTCTGTGCTCTTCTTTTTGCCAGAAGCATCATTTCTGTACGAGTCAGAACACACAGAACTTGTTGTCGGAACTCTGAGTGCTCGTCTCAGGCTGACAACAGGCAGTCCCTCTAACATTACCGTAGTTGGCTGTGACTGATGTCTCTGAGGCAGGCGGAGCCACGGGAGGCAAATTCTTCAGTCTTGCCTGGTCTGTTTTGATTTGTTCCGGATGTACGACTGTCTGACGTTTTATCTGTTGAAATGTGCTGTTGTTTTTGTGCACAGTATTATCTGCAGTTGTTTGCAATCAGCAAGCTTTTTAATGTTCCCTTCTGAAATGTTCTCCATCTTTTACAAATGTAGTTTTATATATATCCTAGCCTGGTGAAGCCACACCCACTTCCTTACTTTTTGTAAGAAAGTGGTTCTGGTAATACTGCCGTCACTTCCTCAATCCAGAGTCAATAAGAGCCGAAAATGAAGTCTTTACTGTACTACACACTGTTTTCCATTTAGGGAAAAATAATTATGCTTGTCGCGCTATTGTCGTAAAATCCACTTATTGTTTGATTGGTTACTCTGCACGTGTCTGTCCTGCCTTCCAGACTAATTGCCTGTATGAATAATACAAAGAGATTAGGATGGATTCCAGGCTACATATATCCTACTGAAGTAGTTAAAGTACTATTACTTGATTGAAATTGTACTCAGGTACAAGTGAGTCCCACATAAAATACTCAAGTACAAGTAAAAAGTAGCTCAATTAAATAGTACTCAAACTAAAACTTACTTTCACAACCATGTTTATTGTTGGTAATAAATGTTGCCACATACAGTAAATATCTCATGTATAAACTTGCACAATTGGAACTTGATTTATTTTCCACAAAGGCATCTGTATGAAATAAAAGGTTTGTCAAATGTAAAATAACACCAATAAATTAAATTAAAAAAAAAAAAAAAGTTACTGAATGATCTGGAGGGTTACCAGTTTACAAAGAGTTTAAATAGAGGGAAATTGAATGACTGATGACTAGAAATAACCTAAAAAGGTTGGAAATACTCAAGTTCCTCTTAATTTATGCAATTGTTTTCTTTTTAAATGACTACTTCTGAAACAATTTCATAGGAAATCCTAATGTTTCTATTGCCACTAACTATACTTTTAACTAATAGTAACACGTTTTTACAATTTATCAATCATGAACATTTTTCTAAAACTCTCCTTTTTGTTTTTTTAAAGGTAGTGGCTATCCGTATGGTTGCCGTATCAATATATAACATTCTATCCGTAAGCATCACCCCTCATTGGCCAGTTTAGGTCACGTGTAGGTCAGTCATTGGCCAGTTTAGGTCATGTGACTAAGACTAAACCTAACCGTAAACCTAAAAATTGTTGCGTAGTAGGGTTGTAACTTAACCCAAACCCTAAGACGCTACGTAAGTGTACTTCGGTAAATGCACAAATAGCATAGGTTGTTCGTACAGCAACCGTACAAATAGACACTTTGTTTTTTAAAAAAATCATAATCTAAAAACCAAATCTTTAACAAAAGCCTGTCTTTGATAAACATTTAAAGATGGTTTATTGAATACAAACACTATTTCTATATTTATCTTCGTGAGTTTGAACCCTCACAAATAAATCAGATTTTAGAAGGAAATCATTGGTGACTACTGCTCCTAAAACGGGCCTGAGGGTGCCTTTAGTGGTCTGTGCGGGCTACCTGGTGCCCACGGGCACCTTGTTGGGTACCCATGCTCTAAGTATAGCTAAATTTATTAAATTTATTTCACAATGTCCGTGATCATTTTAAGACAAAAAAAAAATAATTTACTCTATAACGGTCAGGTGTAGTAATTAATTACTTTACTTTTTTTAAAACATACTTAAATACAAGTAAAATTACTGATTTAGAAATATACTCAATAAAGTACAAATACCCATAAAAGCAGCTCACTTACAGTAACATAAGTACTGTAATCTGTTTTACTGCCACATTCTCAGGTATCATCTGTTTAGTTGATGGTAGAAGGTGAAAGCCGGTGTTTCTTGCAGCTGATATTTGTCTGTCAAATCCTTGGATATTATTCAGTTTTTTTTCCCATCATCACACAGACTGGTTTCTTCAAACCAGTAGAAGACTACATCACACAACTTTCATCAATAATGTGTACAGTGACAGTCTGCCAATAAAAAAAAAAAAAAATTGACATCAAGGGTTAGAGTAACAATGGCATGTGCTGGAGACCCTTTTCCAACAGTTGCCAAGGCGACGTTATGACCCATTATCCATCATTGGAAGGAACAAAACCAGCTCTGCTATTTATTCTGCTGTTTTCTCAGAAATGGAGGTGACGGATAGTGTGATCGCACAGAGAGTACATTATTGATCAACACAAGACCCAATGTTTGTTCTCAGATGGCAATCCCACAGACTTACCACTTAGCAGAGCAGTGGGCTATCTTGTTCCACTTTGGTTTATGGGGCCTGTCACAAAGATGTGGAGGATGCATGTAGTACAGAGAGAAACCAAGTATGGAGATATGGCAGGAAGGAGTCAGAGGTGACATGCTGTGAGCTCACAGTAATGGGGGCTAACAGCCCTGAATGGAGGCGAGGAAAAAAATAAATTATTTTTCCTTGTTTGTTTTTCTTGTTACTGTGCATATTAAAGTATTCCTGGAAAACAACATTTCAATGAAATTCAGACCATCGATGGTGCCCATGTAACACTACTTGGAAAAATGATGTGACAGTTGTTTCATAAAAAGTAGGTTTGATTACAGAATTATGAAAAGGCTTTAATGAGTTTAATTGTACACAAATTAACCTATATTATATAATGATATATATTTTTTCCAGTTAAAAGCCCTTTCGTCAAAATTAGCTTAACATTCATTATTTCAAAAGTTGTTTTTTAATAATATTTAAATATTTCTTGAACTGTTATTTTGGAAAATAAAAGTAGCCATAGTAAATATTTTTTTCTCTGCTACAAATGTCCATGACTAAACTAAATATGTGTTAAATACCCTTTTTTTTTAATTCATTTTAAATGCAGATCAGTTTTGATATTGGTCAGAATTTTTTTTCTATTAGCGTATACACAAGTGTTTATTTTTTATTACAACAATACAGTAATTTTATTTCAATTACTCTAAAGCATAACTATCAAACAAAATTTTATTGTGGTTAAAAAGCCCTTTTTTTAAAAAAAAAATAAAATAAAAACATTGCAATCTGCTCTCAAACACTCACAAAAAATGGCATTATTAACATAACTTTCAAAAGCTGCTGTAAATTTCACAACAGCACTTTGTTTATCTTGCTTTTGCCTCTGTGAATAACTCAATGTGCATGATAATGACTAGAAAGTTGTCAAAAGCAGGTAACTTGTCATTGTTATTGTGGATCAAAACCCGCTACAATAAATAAACTGCAAATACCTGTAGTTATTAACAGAGTAAGATCACTGTTTTGTTCCCGACATGTGGTGTGAAGATGGACATTAGTTTGCGATGCTTGCTTCCAACCTAATCCCAACTGGTGGCAGATAACCCAAGATGTCATCACTGAAGTCACATCACCATCATAACGTACAAACATCTGAGCTGAGTCAGAGCGTCAGATTTTCTTTAAAATAATTTGTCTGATGTCCCACAACAACAGTGGCACCATTCAGAACCACATGTCTGCGATAAAACAGTGATTGAAAGTAGGGGTGGGGGAAAAAAATCGATTCACATAAAAATTGCGATTCTAATCTCCACAATTCTGAATCGATTTACAAACTTAAAATTTTTTATTTTTTTTTCCAAGAAAAACTCTGATTCAGTAGATCCGCTTAGAGTCTTTACTCAGGAAACACTGTAAACTGAACATACAAATACATATTAGTGTTCTCATTAATAGAATAGCACTATACAAAAAGTCTGCTAGCTTCATGCTAATGTCTATTGGAAAACCCATGTATCTGCTCACGCTAACATTTACCGCGATCGGCAGTGATTTATATAACACACTGTTTATGCTTAACTTTCACAAACACAGTATTAGGAGTGTTATCAAACAGTACACTTAAAGATACTCACAAGCATACGTATGTTATTTCAAGCCAAAAATACAATAACTTAGTAGAGACCAGTAGGCCATGGGCTTTCTATATGGCGACTTCTGACTATTACAGCAACAGTGTTTGGCCAAAACACACACTCACCCAGACCTTTACAGTCTAACACGATCCCCACAGGAAACAACAGCGACCCTAACTTACAATGTATTACATAGACAACACGGAGTGTGTGTGTTTTTATTTGTTTAGCATGAATAAATGTTCCCGTTTGTCTTAAGTTTGCCTTTGTGTGATTACATCATTGGAATCAGTTTATTTGAAATGATCTTTTACAAACTGTATTGTTTTGATGTCATAATTCACCTTAACACACTATGCATTGTATACATTTTTGAATCGAGAATCGTTTGAATTGAGAATCGTTTGAATCAAGAATTGGTTAAAACAAGAATCGATTTTGAATTGAATCGTGAGACACCCAAAGATTCACATCCCTATTTAAAAGCATGTTAATGCCAAAAACTTCCGGAAATAATATGCAATATTCACTACGCTTACAAACTAATTACAGCCGTTAAGCTTGTATCACTGAACACGGTAATGCAGGTTTTATTTGTTACTTCTATTAAATTTAAAATTAGTTGTTTTTATAATTTGAAAAATTAATTTAAAATTAATTTTTAATTGAGGTCTGTCATGTTATCAAAGCCTTACAAGAATCACTTTTAATGCCTTGATGCTGAAATATGCTGCATAATGTTGCCTTGCTTTATTGGGCCAATAAAAAATGCCATTCAGAATAATCAGAGCCTTAATCACAAAAACATTATTGCCTTTAATGTAAATTCTCTGAATTTTCAACTGAGAAACCGCAGAGTTTAGAGTTGCCTTGAACGCAGCGTCAGTGTCACAGCACAGCACTGAAACGGAGATAATGCAAACTAGTTTTTTTTTTAAAAATATATTAACTATTAATAACTAGCCCATCCAGTTTTTTAGGAGCCCACCCACAATCAAAATGCTGGTGCCGCTACTGGTGCCACCAATCCCGGACAAGTCCCCACTTGCCACCATCACCTGGCTAGATTAATCCTTCACACTAAAGATATCAACAAAGCATGATGTGCGTTAGTCAGCATTATAAGCAGTGTGTGATGGGGGAAGAATAACTTCTGTTTATCCGTGTACTTTGTGAAAAGATTGTAAAGGCGTCTGCTATCCTCACCCCAACGGTAAAGGCTACAATCAGCCCCTTGCTCCCATATGAGCATAACAAAAATGGCCTTCCCCTGTTAGGGGAGATATATGAGATATAAGATACAAAGCCAAGGCTCTTAATAAAAATCATCCATTTTTGTCAAAGGTGGCCAGGGGACAGCTTTTCTCTCCATTTCTTCATCTTATCCTTCTTTTATCTTTTCTCTTTCTATAGTTCCTTCTTTCTTTCTGAGTAATGGTGAACATCAAACATGGATTGTAAAAAAAAAAAACTTGCCTTGACTGTCACTGATATCCCCTATATCACTGTGTCTCTTTCAGAAAGCTGACCTCTCCGCTGTACATTTTGGGGCTATCAAGTTGCAGTAAAAGTCACACTTATCACAAGGTAAGGGATGACTTCCAGACTGCCATTTATTTCTTGATTTCACCGCGATCGTAGGTGTGATCGAGTTCACCTCCTCTCCTTACTTCCTTAATAGCATTCCAGCCCATTGTGGAGGGGGAGAGATTAACTGACAGTCCAAGAATGGGCCATGCTTTCTTTAAACTAGATTATTGCTATTTCCTCACATTCTGGGAAAGGATTTAAAGCCTTTACGCTGCTATATGAAGAAAAATGTTACGAAAGCAGTGGTGCTGCCGCCACATTTCCAATATTGCACGACTGTACTTTATGTCTTGTGAATCATTTCTTGTAAATGTTGAGTAGTCCACGCAGAGGATACTAAAGGCTCAATAAGATAAGACAATCCATAAACACATCAATCATTCTGCTGTTGCGGAGGTTGCTGCTATACTCTCTGTAGGTGGGATTGTCATGCCTGGGGAAGATGGTGCAACTCGTCACCAGGAGAGCATGAAACACGATTCCAAGCACATCAGCAAACATGCAAACCATAACCTTTATTTTAACACAGCTACTTGTCACAAGAAGACAGTTGGTGTCTTGAAACCATTTACGCACAAGTGTCAGCATCACTTAAACCAACCACCACCGCTGCAATGTATTTGATCTGTTATTTGACTTATTTGGCAGGAAAGATGTGCATTAACTTTGCATTTCTGGAACTGGACCAGTTACCCAAAAAGGCTCATTTTCATCCACAGTCTCATAATACACACCAGCGTGCGCACACAAACAGTTAACACAAGTAGTAGACTCTGATACACACAGTAGACTAATAAAAAACAAGGTAAGTCACAATTAAAACGTTTAAAATACCATTTGTTGGGAAAGACATTTTTCTTAAAATAATAAGACAGATGACAGAGGCAGGAAAAGGACGTTCATTTAGGTTTTCAGATGCTTTTGGAACTGGTTAAATGAAGTCATGGCTTAGTGGACTAATGAACACACGTCAGCAAAGTATTATATTTTTTGATAAACACAAATTATTAACAGATTTTCAAGATTGTTTTAGAGAAAGAAGATTGACTTCAATTTTTTTGATAGAGATGATGGATAAGCTCACCAGTGCTGTTGATGAAAATAAGTTTGCAGTTGGTGTTTTCCTAAACTTAAAGAAGGCATTTGACATTAATGACCATGATATTATGTTGGAGAAAATGGAAAGATTTGGAGTAAGAGAAGTCGGCCTGGAATGGCTAAAGAGCATTATTAGGATCAGAAGCCAATATGTACAGGTGGGTGAAGCAAAGTCCAGGGCAGCAGACTTTACATGTGGCGTGCAACAGGGTTCGATGGTTGGATCAAAATTATTTATAATGAATATAAACAATATTTGCAAAGCGTCACATCTGTTAGATTGCGCAATTTTTGCCGATGACACCAATATATTTGGTTCTGATGACTGTTCAGAAAGGTTAGCAGAAAAGGTGACAGTCGGGGTAATTAAGCTGAAACTTTGGTTTGATGCTAAATCTTATCCTAACGAGTATATGAAAATAACTTTCTAGGTGTGTTAATAGACCACATATTGAACTGGAAACCTCAAGTGAACAAAGTAAGATCTAAAATCTGAAGATGTATTGGGCTGTTGCTAATCTATTCTCGTGGAACAACACAAAATTCAAACATAGGCAGTGATTATATTGTTGCAGTTTATCCAATGTTTTTTGTTTTATGAAAAAAAAAAACCCATATATATGTAGTTGTTTGTGGACATTGGTCGACAAGTTAATAAAAAAAATTATAGTTAATTTATTTTACCAAATCAACTCAAAAACTTAAACCTAATATTCATAAGCCTAGTTTCAACCAACATTGACCTAACCAGGTACTGACATGCAGCATGGACTTTGTTAGTTATATGTACTGTACATATGTTACTGTATTGTCTGTATACTTACTATTGGAGCACACTTAAAGGAGACCATTAATGTTAAGAGCAAAGAATAATAGTCAAAGATTCAATCTTTGAGGAACACCTGTGGACAGGTGAAGAGATGTGATAATCATTTATTGCGATGATTTGCTATTGATCTAATAACTAAGTATCAATCATTGTATGGCAGCAGATGAAAATTTTAATTTACTTCATTTGGCGAGTAATATTCTATGATATACACTGTCAAAAGCCTTCTTAAGATCAAGAACTGTAGCTCCTACCACGCAATGTGTCTGCAGTGACCCAGAACAAAGACAATAATGAATCCTCAGTACTAATGCATAATGTATTTTTAGGCCGGGCTACCAGACTCAAAACGCCACTCACTTTGTTGTTGTTCTTCTTCTTCTCTGGTCTTGTTGTGTACACTAGTTAAAATCACTACTCCTGTTATTTGTGAATGGATAAGGCTGAAATTTGGTAGGTATATTCTATGGATGTGTACGCATTGACGCTCGGAGCCCGATTTTTACATTTATATTGTTTCAAAGGTAATTCAAAGTAGATTACAATTATTGAATCATACCGAATCATTGATACATACCAATATATGAACAGGTCCCATTACTCCATATGTGCCACGGGGCCCCCATTTTTTTACCTGGTGGAACCGAGTCATTTGACTGAATTCTTGGGAAGGTGGACGTGCTATTCGGGCCCGGCCGTAGTTCATCCGAACTCGTTTACATACTTGTCGAACGGTTCACATCACACAAAGTAAATCAAAACACCAAGGGTGTAGAACCTTGTAATATTCAAGTCCTTTTTGAGAAATTGACACACCATCATTTCAATATTCAATCCGCCGTCTCTTATTTATATTATTGATAATCACTTCAGCTCAAAAACTCACAATATGTCTGTGTAGTCATACTGATGACATAAAGAAAACTGATTAGCGTATTTTGATACTTTAATGTATACATTATGTACAAATACAGGAAGTTATAATTTTGTCCCCATTAAAACAAGAAAAAAATACATGTTAGCGTTTTGTCACAATTTTGATCTGAGCTTCTTGTGAGCAGTGTTTTTACCATTTGTCTGTCACATGGGATCTCATCACTGAAACAAAATGTCCAAATCAATCCCACATGCACTCATTTCATGTGTGAAAGATGTTCTTCTGCATGACTGATAGCTTTCTAGTTTTCCCAGCGTACATTCAGATCCACAGAGAATTCCACCAGCAGGTTGTGTGCACAGAAAGTCAATGTTCCTCCCCTGCTTAGAGCAATCAGTTTGGACTCAGTTTGTTGCATCACACGCTTTGGAGTTTTCATTTTTTTGACGCTCAGTTATCCTCCGTTTGTCAGTAATCCCCCATCATTCTATGTGCTTCTAGCTAGTGCTGTGCGTTATGGAGATAATTATATATCACAATATTAGGGGTGGGGGGAAAAATCGATTCACATAAGAAACTTCAAAAAACGTTTCAGTAGATCGCTTAATCTTTACTCAGGAAACACTGTAAACCGAACATACAAATACATATTAGTGTTCTCATAAATAGAAAATACTACGATACAAAAAGTCCGCTAGCTTCATGCTAACGTCTATGGGAAAACCCATGTATATGCTCATGCCAACATTTACCGCGATCGGTGGTGATTTATATATAAATATGCAACACACCGTTTATGCTTAACTTTCACAAACACAATATTAGGAGTGTCATCAAACAGTCCACTTAAACACACTCACAAGCATATGTTTTTTCAAACCGAAAATACAAGAACTTAGTAGAGATCAGTTCTGACTACCAAAACACACAAGCTCACCCAGACCTTTACAGTCTACGACACAATCCCAACAGGAAACAGCAGAGACCCCAACTTACAATGTATTACATAGACAGCATGAATAAATGTTACTTTTTGTCTTAATTTTGTCTTTCTGTGATTACATAATTGAATCAATTTATTTAAAATGATCTTATACAAACTGTATTGCTTTGATGCCATCATTTTCCTTAACACACTATGCATTGTATCGATTTTTAAATCAAGAATTGCTTGAATCGAATAGGAACAGAAGAGGCCTTTTATATTTAAAGGTAGCTTGTTCCATAGCCTTGGAGCTGCCACTGAGAAGGCCTGATCCCCTCTGAACTTCCGTTCTGTCCTCGGCACGGCCAAGAGCATCTGAGCGTAGAGCCCGAGACGAAGTGTACGTCTAAAGAAATTCAGACAGGTAGGATTTACTGAGGCCATTTAGACATTTGTAAGTCAATAAAATATTTTTAAAAGCAACCCTTTGGCGTACAGGGAGCCAGTGAAGGGAGGAGAGAACAGGTGTTATATGCTCCTGCCTTCTCTTACCAGTCAAAAACTGGGCAGCAGTGTTTTGTACCAGCTGGAGGCGAGCGAGGGCAGCCTGGCTGAGCCCAACATAGAGAGAGTTATAATAGTCTAGTCGTGTTGCGATAAAAGCATGGATAACAGTCTCCAGTTCTTTCTTACCTAAAAAAGGTTTAAGCTTAGTGATATGCCGCAACTTTTTAAAAACAAGAGTTGACCTGCTTAATAAAAGTAAGTCCAGAGTTCACGATGACTTTGGTGTTGCTGGGACCAAACAAAACAGCTTCAAATTTAGATTAATTAAAACTCAAAAAATTAAAAGACATCCATGTCTTAACCTCATTTAAACAGTTGAAAAGGCACAGGATAGAGCAGGAATCATTGGGTATCAGGGGCATGTAAATCTGACAATCATCAGCATAACAACGCATTTCTCAAACCTTTGCTCCTGAACTTATTTGCTTGAAATACAAGAAGGAACACAAGCATCCCCCTGACCCCTTTTGAAAACCTGTTAGATTACATATCCAAATAACAGCCTTTGTTCTCTTTCAGACTACCCTACTGTCTCCCCGTCTGACCACTTCCTGACTCCCAAATTGCACAAAATCTAATCGCTGCCATGGTTGCAGTGTGAAATGAGAGGCAGCAGACACTCAGTAATATGATCTGTCACAGTCTGTTGGAGAGGAGAAGGATGAAGTTTACCTTGAAACGAATAAGCCTTTGCTGTTTATACACTGTTTAAATAAGGATGCATACTATATTATGTATCCCCAGCCACGTTTTTCAAAGAAAACCCTTTTTCTTTTCTTGTTTTCTTCGCCCAGCACTCTAACTCCGGCTTTCGCTATCGGCCATTGTCTTTCAAGCTAGTCTGTCCCCATCTTCATCTGTTATCTTAATAAAGACAATTTAAAGTGGATTGTTCATTCAAACATGGAATGGCAGTAACTTACAATCCATGAATAGTGAACCAACAAAAATGGAGATGGCTTTAGTGCAGATGCTGTTGGTTTGAGTGAGATCAGTGGCCTATTATGATTTATTTACTAACTACAATCAGGTCATATTGGATTAAATTGAAATGTGTTGAAACTTTTTTTTTTCTTTTACAAAATTGATAATTTGATATTAAATGGCAATCATGTCTCATGATGGTATATGTTCCACTAGTAAAACCAACCCAGAGATAAAGTCTAAATGCAAGCAAGGTAGATAATATAAAAAAATATTGTATCAGGTATGGCGCAGTATGTTGATGATAATACAATAATTCTCAGCTGAATTTAATGCTTGTAGTGTTTTCCTATTTATTCCAAATCACACTTCACAGCCCACAGGAAAGAATTCACACTTTAAAAAACAGTGTTATTTTTTTTTTTTTAGAAATATTGTACCTTCTGCTACAGACCATGATTGTATGTATATCTGCTTATTTGTATGAATTTGAAATCCTTAGCTAAACAAGAGGTATTCCTTTTAATTTGCATGCCCAGGGTCGTGAGTCGATTCCCAGGTTAAGTAAAAGACCAATAGTTTTGGTATCAGTACTTATTCCATAGTATTTATGGTGAGGTAAAAATGTTTACAACTTGGGTAAATTGGTGTAAATACCAATAATCCTTGGTCATAATAATTTCCCTTCGTCTCCTTCCTATGCCAGTGTTTGGGTCAACTTTTCTATACCGCGCCGGAGCACCTTTCCTTTCTCTCATTGGCCGACACTGACACCACCCTCCCCCCAAGCATACTCAAATCCAGTTGCCTCCGACAAGCACATCATCACGTTGTCATACGACATACACATGGTCGCGGATTTTGCTGAAGACTTCAGACTGCTCAAATTTGTAAAAAAAAAAAAAAAAAAACACTCCATCTTCATCAGACCATCGCTACCTTTTCAACGCCACCATTGCTGTTGTTGTTTTTTGTGTTCATAACTGTGCAAGTGCGACTAGGAACGCCTCATACTGAAGCCACACACACTATCGAAACAACCTGGTCTTAAACGAACAAACCTGCTTAGGCAGGTTAAGATGTTTCCCAGTGTGAGTCATAGCAAAAGTACAAGTAGCACAATGCTAGGAGTTTACTCATTTACCATCTGTTCTCCAAGTCTAATTCAAAGTTTAGGTTTTTTTTAATTAAAAGTGGCACATACAGTATAAATACACTTTAAGACAGAGTAATATACAAGACGTGTTAGTCACCTGAATTGCCATGATGTGAATCCTCAAACAGCAGCCAGTTGTAACATTATTGATGAGCATCTACATCCAATATGTTGCTCCATTGATTTTCCATCATTCCCTTCCCTTGGACTACTTTAATGTGCCATAGCAGTGAGTTGTACACAGTCAATTTGCGCTTTCTATTAAATCCTGGTTATTAAAATCAGCCGCACAACATTTTATAATTAAGCATAAGCAAGAGGCAACTATGTCATTAGTATTCATGCCACGTGCTGTTTATTTCCTTAACTAATTTAAACAGGCTTGTTAAAGCTGTTGCTATGATAATTCCTGCACTGCACACACACATGTATGTGTTCACATTGTGACTGCTCAATGTCAGGTTTCTTTCATTTAAATAGATAACAACACCAAGGTGAACATTTGTAGTCACCTGATGATTATCCAGCATTCGATTGTAGATTTGATCATCAATCATTCAATGACATGGAAGTTATTTAAAGAAATGATTGGTGGATATATAATGTATTTGGTTTCACATGTTATTATTATTCTAATTATTGTCATCACTATAATTATAATTATACTGCTATTATCATAATTGTGCCACATGTACAAATCTGCAAGAGAATGAAACGACGGCTAGAAGAATTGCATTGCATGCTGCGAATATCTTTAACTCAAACACTTTCATACTATAATTCAACCAGTTCAAAGCAGAACCTCAATTCAAAAAACATAAAATATATCTATGGAGAAAATAACAAATTAAGGAGATGACCGTGCAGGATTTGTGTGCATGCACGTAAACTGCTTGTAGCCCCGGCTGCTGCGTTTGTGTAATTATGTTGTCAAAGCTTCACTTCTTTGAATTTAGAAATAGCTCTCTTCTACTTTTAGCTCTATTCGTCTGCTTGTTTTCTGACCTGGTTGATGATAAATGCGAGGCCCTGACGTGATATTTTTGACAGCTTAACTGTTATTATTATGACAAAAGTATTACTTGAATAACTTTTCTTTTCTTGCTTTTTTGTATAGTGAGTTGCCATTGTTTGTGTGTGATTATATCACAAGTATTACTAGTGCCTGTTAAGCTTGTTGGCAAATGTTTGTTTTTCATTGCTTCAAACTATATATAAATGCCACAAACGGATTCCACTGGGTTCTTTTTAGGGATATTTGCTTACTTTGATTTATCACTGAGGAGATACCTTGGTTTTCAATGTTTAACCGGTGTTTAACATCCTCTCTTTATGTGCACACCTCAGTAATATTCACACTATAGGTGTTTTTAGAGATCATAAATACACACAATATTTTTTAAAGACAATGTTTTACGTTGTAGCTGTTTTGTGCTAAAAATGTAACTGTTTTAGAAAGACCTTGTGTAATCTAATAGTCCAGAGATGGGCATCTTCTATCACAGCGGGGGCCACAAAAATGTGAATGTCTAATGGGAGGGCCATTTTATTCATTCATTCATTCATTCATTCATTCATTCATTCATTCATTCATTCATTCATTCATTCATTCATTCATTCAACATTCATGGCAGTATTTAGAAAAAATACCAATCTGAACATTAATAGAGGAAGGAACAAAGGGTTTGTTCTCTCCTTTGATCTATTTAATCTGATTTATTTCAGGATTATGAATATGTTTTGCCATTTTGTCCATTTCTTTTCTAATTTTGTGTGGTTTTGTTATGATGTTAGATTCATTTGTGTGTTTTTGTTGTAATTTTAGGAGTTTGTAGTCATTTAGAGCATTTCAATCGTTCAATAGTCTTAGGTTCATTGTAGGGTATTTTTGTTGGTCTTTTGTGTATCTTTTTGTATTTTTTTGTGTTTCCGTGTTCTTTTAGTGTATTTTTGTTGTCGTTTTGGGAGTAATTTCTTTTGTATTTTTGGAGTCATGTTGTTCATCTATATTGGGGACCGCACAAAATTAAACCCAAGTTAGCCATGTCAAACTTGTCCATAAGGAAACATCATTCTAGTTTACAAGGAAAACAGTTGGTTGGCATCATTCCTAGTAATACATGGTATAAGGTAAAGTAGGCTGGTTATAATATGAATAGAAATGGGACACGAAGCGCAATGATTCTAGGACTCCGATCAGGGTTTCTTTCACTATACAACATGCTCACTATTATTCCTCAAGTACAGCATACCTGTGTAAGGTTTGTATGTTCTACATTGGTGTTGTAGCGATATGTGACATTTAACAAATAAAATCTTTAGAATATTTTTACTGTGAGATTGTGAAGTATCTCTTATGTCCATTTATCTACTTTACAATATATACAATTTTCTTCAAGACGTCATGCTATTTCAGTAAAAAAAAAAGTGTCAAATACAATAATACTGCCTTGTTAAAGCTGGAAACATATTTCTGTTAAGTATAAATGAATAAAGGTTTACAACTTGACTTTAGCAAAGCAGTCAGTAGAGTATTCTTTTCATTTCTACACACGGCTAGGGCTTCTCTGTGAATGCAGCTGCATGCGGGAGAAGATACAAACAATTATTACCTGCTTAAAGTTATTAACTATGTTTCCCATCAGCCTTCCCCACTCCACAGGATTCTGGTGGTGAAACTAATGTGATAGTTAGAATTTGTTGTGCGTTAAATTACCTGTGATTTGTTGTTTCTACTGCGGGTCATTTTGTCTGGAAACTAAAAATACTACAGTGCAATCACTCTTCCCACTCCTGACTAGCTGCGTAGCTATCTGACAGTTTGAGATTCTTGCCCGGGTGGGCATAAGAATAAAAAAGTAAGTGTCTAATTGTACGGTTGCCATACGGACAACCCCCGGTGCTATTGGTACGTTTACCGAAATACACGTACGTAGCATCTTAGGGTTAGAGGTTAGGTTTAGGGTTAAGTAATAACCTTATATCGCAACAATTTTTAGGGTTAGAGTTACGTTTACGGTTAGATTTAGTTTTAGTCACGTGACCTAAACTGGCCAATGACTGACCTATCACGTGACCTAAACTGGCCAATGAGGGGCGCTGCGTACAAATAGAATGTCAGTTTTGATAGCCCCTGCCAAGAAAAAAATAATTAAATATATAGACCGTCTCAAGATCCACGCCAACCACAATGTGTTTAACATTGAATAATGCAAATGTGATTAGTAACACTATTGATAATGTTGACTACAAAAATGTGCATCTGCGCGTTTTTTAATAACACCCACCGTGCCGAATATCGGTCAAAATGCATGTTCTCACTCATTCACGCACTTAAGGGATTAAATGCTTCTCAAATACAGCAGCATATCACAAGTATCATATATCGTTTGAAAGCTTAGAATCTTCCGTTTTTAACCATATAAACCATTCTAAGACACAACCATCACAGCAGATAGAAAATACAGCAAAACATTCAACTGTGAGCCAGATAGCAAAATAATAGTTGACATATAGGTGGCAGCAGTGCACCTTTGGATGAGAGATCACCCATGATGGGCAGAGCTCAGAGGAAGAGGAAAGGAGTTTACGAGACAGAAATTGGTGCTATGAGAGTTGATGCTGAAGTTCCCAGCAGCTCACGCTCGACTAGAGCATGTGTGGAACTTAGTGGACTATTGAGAGTGTCGCGATGGTGAGATAAAACAATCAAAAAATGGGGCAAGTGGTGACACTCGGCATGTCCGGTAGGAGGAGCAAGTGGCGTGTGTGGAGAATGACGGGGGAGAGACTTGGAGGAAGGCCAAAATACTGTAAGGCATTCAACTCTAACCTAGATGACAAAAATAATAACAATTTTTCCATCAAATGCCCGGTCTCAGTGATGTTTTTGTAGTTTTCTAGAAAAAAACCAATGTTGAGGTGTCAGTAAAGCAAAAAAAAAAATGCTTCAAAGTCACTAATAGATTTTTTCAGAAAAAGACGTTTTTCTAAGCTTTTTGTCACAAGCTGACGATTTGTGTGAAACTTGACTCTCTTCAACTGCTGATTACAGAACAACAAAACAAGCAAGAAACAAAATATTTTTTTCTGATGAAATTAGAGACATTATTCTTTCAGAATATGGTGTCAGAATTTAGATTGTCATAGTACAAAATTTTATGTGGGTCTTTAAAAATAAGTGAAAATGCTCTAAAACGGCTGGCACTGAGGGGGGTAGAAATTCTGAAAATGACTGCCACTGAATGAGTTAATGTTGTGAATTCCTGATAAAATCGGGCCGACTGCCACTTTCCTAGTCATTTTTGCCGCAGTACAATGCATGAACTGCTGGGCGCAGTGTTGCTTCACCATTTACATTGTGAAATACAACTGCACAACAGAAGAACCAAGTCACAGAACTCGAGCGCCAAAAAATAACAAATTAATTAATATGTATTTTGTAGAGTTACTGTGTTTTATGGCACTTAAAATATTTGTATGTACTGTACATTATATTAAGGATTGTGTTTTTTCAAATGAATTTGAGAAAACGATAATAAAAACTTTTGACCTTTAGGGGTGCAATGCTCCCCCTGCAAATTTTGCGTATGCTTTAAAACTTCAGTTACCTTCTGTTTCATAAAAAAAAAAACAATAAGTAAAATAAAAACACAACGATATTTTTAATTCTCCTGATGCACAAAGTTAAATGAGCTCATTGATGCTCCTCACTGGATGTTTTTCCTTAGTGCAGCAGTCATTTGTCAATACATGTTGAGTCTACAGTGTAGCAGACATAGATCTATGCCACGATAATGAGACACGATTGATTAGCTTTGCCTCTCAAATGAGCCCTTCACGAGGAAATTGAAATAACACACAGTCAGACCATACAGACATGATTAATAGTGTTGTGAGATTAGGATCTGGTCTTATTTAAATAATCAGCAGGGGAGAATTAGCTATTTCAATTCCTAATCCCTCTTCAAACTGGAGCTTTTCTCTCACATCAGCTTTAAGCTAAAAAAAAAAAAAAAAATCCTGCATTTTGCATGAAACTTTCCCGAGCATTAATGGAGTGATCAGACAGATAAAATATGTATTTAGAGTTGTACTTGCACTAAAAAAGACTGATGTGAATCTTTTGAATGCTGTTTTTATACTTTGTATTAAAACAATGGGGGAGGTTTTTACACCTTATATTCATCCTCAAATACTGTACATACTGTACATAGGGCCCAAAGTCAATGTATAGTAAATGCCTTATGTCTTAATTAATCATTACTTTTCTATCATACTTGTATCATAGCAAAAACATTAGTGTTGGACAGATTTATTTTGAATATTTCTGTGGTCTATATTCACACGGAGGCATTTGTGGGTATATTGATAAAAAAGCTCATGCAGGCTCCAGTGGACAGCTTAGGGGTCTTTTTGTTCAGGCCAGAATGTGGAGCAGGATGTCGCTACGCTAGGCTGAGTGCATGTATTTCCCTTGTATTCACAAACTGTGGATTAAAAAGTTAAAGAACACCCTGCAACGCCTGAAAATTCACATTGTGTGGAAAACAATTTATCTTCTTTCAAAAAGAATTTAAGAAAATGTAGCCTACTTTAAAATCATTAAAAGATGTACACTATGAATAGTAATGTCTAAAAGTATTGTGGAGAAGTGGAGCTGGTCTGTTAATAAAATATTTGGGGATAAAGAGCCAAACCTTTGTACTGTATAAGAACTCACTGATCCTGTCTCTACTGACCCGGATTGTATGAGTCCTTTAAGACACAGTGTGAAACTCAGAATAAGCTCAGCAAGTTTTGACGACTCAGTTGAATTTATTTCCTAAAATAATCCGAAACACCATGAATCCCTATAAACAGTGAGGACTTAAATGACCCGGGTTAGGGACATGGATCCCAGACAACTTAGAAACCGTTAAAGGGATCCTCCACTGTTTTAAAAAAATGTAGCCTAAAATCTTCTGAATTTACTTATTAGATGATCTATGCCAAACCAAACACATTATTATGCACTGTATTCATTTAATCAACTTTTAAAAATGGGACTACTTCACAGTTTTAGAGAACATCACACGGCCCCATTTGCCGATAAACATTCCATAGTTTTCTATTGGAGTGAAGCATTCATTCAGCTTTTTAGATCATTTAGCAGCTTTTTCAGTCAAAATGACAACTAGTGCTACTTTTGGTTGCTCTAAATAATCAGGAAAAGTTAAAGATACTGATTTAACCCTCTTTGGTTTTTCTGAAAGAGGTTTAAACTGTTGTGACCAAAAAATAATTCTGTGACTACAGTTCAAACTTTGTGGTTTGGTAGTAAACAATGAAGCAGAGAAGAAGAGCTCTCCTAAGAGACCTTTACTTTCTCTTAAACAGTGCATGGTTGATGGACTGATGCCTGCAGTTAGCGAGTAAATCAGACTGTTGAAGAAGAACAAACCCTGAAAAGAGCCGAGTTAGAAGAGTCGCCCCCTGGGTCACAATTGTTATCGTCTTTCGGTAAACAAAAGAGGTTGACATCTTTTACTTTTTTCAGATCACCCAAAACCAGCACAAGTTGTCATTTTGACTGAAAAATCTAGAAAACAATGGGCTGTTTACAGGCAATGAGGCTGTGTGACATCATCAATCACGTGATTTAAAAATGGTGGAACACAGGATCTAAAACTGTAAAGTAGTCCCATTTTTAAAAAGTACATTTTAAAGATTTTAGGCCACACTTGTAAAAATATACTGGCACTAGCCAAAAACAATGAGGACTTAAATGTCCCAGTGCTGGTAAAGCTGATATCCGCCGTTTCTGAGAAATCTATGTTTATGCATGATTCTTTTGAAATGCAAAAAAATACCTAACTAGTTTTTTACTATGTCATTAACTAGAAGTGCGACACAACACAGACCCACAGAACAACGCTAAGGTAAACAGTTAAAAGATGCTTTGAAAGTTTAAAACCTGCTCTTGGGGTTGAAGAGCTTGCTTCACACTCTGCTAGTGGGGGGAGGCAGCAGCGCGCATCGGCCGATGCGATACACGTAAAATACGCAAAAATTGGCCGATTAAATCGACCAGCCGATGAATCGGTCGATCACTAATGTACATAAGCCCGTCCTTCGTCCTATAGACACCTATACAAATGGAAACGATTGCCGAGTGCGCCCAGCCAATAGGCTTCGACTTTCTGTTTTTGAGACTGTCAATCAAAGTTGCAGCGGGAGGAAGTGGAGCTGTTGAGGGCGGGACATTGAGACGTTTCTCAGAAACTCCAGATAGCAGCTTTAACAGGAAAATATAAAACATTTAAATAAAAAAAATATATATTTGGATAATTCAGTTTAATTTAAATGAGTCAGATGAAGTGGATCAATTCAGTGAGTGATTCAGGTTACTCAGATCCAATACATGAGTCAAAAAAGGGAGCCTTGCATGTAATATTTCCTTGAATATATTGTCTTTAAATCTATTTTTCAATTTACCAAGCTTGACTTCAGTGACAGAGTACATGTGCTATATTGGGACTCTATTAATGCGTGTTTGCTTCATAGCATAACTCTATTTGTAGCTTGATTAACAAACACTTAAGCGATGTCAACACACACTCGATCTGACCAAGTTAACTGCTTGCGACAACATTTATTGCATGTCCTCAACTTGTCGCCCAGCAGAAAGGTCACTGCATGATTTATGCACCTGTTTGTGAGTTAGATCGAAAATGTTTGTGCTCTGGGGCATCAGACCGCCCCAGGAAGAAGAAAAAAAAAAGGAAAAAATGCTCGTGAATAGATTCACAAGGTTGAGCAAGCAGTAAGCTACCTAACAGAGAGTGACTGAGTGAAAGTCGTGTTTGCAACACCATGTGTTAATGTGAGTGCTTGATGGGTGTTTCATGCTTGTACACTTGTGTCCTAATACAACATTATGCTTTTCAAGTAAAACGGAAAATAAAAAAAAAATGTGTTGCAGAATTTATTTTTATTTTCTTTAAATTGTGTGCCTTAGCACTCCCACTTTTCTTTATTTCTTTGTCCTACTCGTGCTCAAAACTTTCCTGACACTGCAGTGCACGTGTTCTTTAATATGGCACGTCACCGGAGAGAAGCACAGATGCGTTAAGACTTCCTAATGGTTCTGGATGACCAAGCGTTATGTTATCACAGTTGACAAGCTGCACTTTTAACATTACATTCAGCCCACACTTCCATTCTCTACTTCATGCAATTTTGACTTCCTCTCGTCATAATTGATGATAATTGAAAGAAGGGAATTACTGTAGGTGTGCCCTACATGTAGAAAAACAGGAAAAGTTGAGAAACTTACAACAAAACAGCGTACAAACACATTTTGAACACGTGCATACAATATGAGGCATGAGTAATTTAACCAGTAAAGGATTACAAGTACTCACGTTACTGTAATTGAGTTGCTTTTATGGTTACGTGTACTTTTTTAGGTCTATTTCTAAATCAGTAATTTCACTCATACTTAAGTACGTTTTAAAAGAAGAAAGATTATTTTAGTTCAGTTTTAGAGTTAATAATTGTAGCTATACATATGAGCCTGGGATTTTTTGTTATTTTATTTTAAAAAGTATTGCTCATTTTGACAAACCTTTTATTTTACACAGATGCCTTTGTAGAAAATTAATCAAGTTCCAATTACGCAAGATTTGGTTTCTTCCTTTTTCAGTTTTTCATGAGATGTTTACTTTATGCAAGGGAACCATGGCAAGATTTATTACCAAAAATAAACGTGGGCGTGAAAGTAACTAGTAACTTTTACTTAGAGTACTATTTAATTGAACTATTTCTTGCTTGTACTTGAGTATTTTAGATATGACTTACTTTTACTTATACTTGAGTCCAATATGATTCTCATCATTTTATACCAGCTGACTCCTCATTCAATAGGATTATTGTCTGTTAATGGAGGTGAAAGTAGAATTAAAAAGTCAAGCTCTCTGGAGCTGTGCAGATTAACATCGAGGGAAGCAGTGAGTTAACACATTCACACCAGAGGTAAATAGATGGCACTCATATGCAAGCTTGTTTAGCACGACAGCTGCGCTGGATATGTTACTGCATTAACTCAAACCTAATTACTGCCTCGATACCCTGAGAGGTACATCTGATGTGAACAAAGAAGTGTGTTTTTTTGTGCTGCTGTCGAGGAGAGGATTTGTAGAAAATGTCAAATTAAATGACAGCGGTTTATGCTATTCATTAAGTCGGTAATTCTGGGTTTGGCTTTGGCCCCTAGCTATAACCAACGATGACACAAAATGATGTAATGTTTAACCACCTGTTTTTTTTTTTTTGTATTGAAAAGAGCAGAAGGTTTGTACCTACTACAATGAAGAAGTCAGGTTGTGGAACAAAAATGCTAACGTGTGCTTATGTGACTGCAGAGAGCAAAAGTGGCAGTATTTTAATAAAAAAAAAAATGATCAAAAGGTACTTCTAAAAGTACACAAGAATATTGAGCAGTATGTTTTGAAAAAGCATGTCAAAATGACACCAGCAATTAATTTCAATTAATTGGGAAATCCCTTTTTGGGTTCCGACCATAGGCGGAGTTTGAAATTCTTGCCGGGGGGGCAAAATGAAAAATAGAATTAGATGTATAGACCATCTTGAGATTTGCGTCAACCAAAAAGCATGTATCATATACAATAATGCAAAAATTATTAGTAACGTAATTGATAATGTTGACTACAAAAACTTGCATTGATACATCATTTAATGTTGTAAATACATGAGAAAATCAGGCTGTTAGCTGCTTTCTGATTCATTTTTGCTGCAGTACCATACATGAACTGCTGGGCACAGTGTTGCTTCACCATCTACTTTGTGAAGTGGAATTGCACAACAGAAGAAGAACCAACACAACGTCTCAAAAGTTTGGGCCCATTTCTCTGAAAACTTATGCTACACACCTGAGGGAAAACTAACATCTGTGACATAAAACTAACAGTAATATGTTAGAATCAAAGCAGCAGAAAACAATTTTATATTGTTTGGGAAATCTGTAATTTTATATTGTTTGGAAAATCTGTAATGAAAACTTTTGACCACTGGAGGGGGGGATACACCCTGACCCCGCAAACTCTGCGTATGGTCCGACCTATGAGTTTACAACCTCCGGTAAGGTCAAATTACCAGAGTTTTGGCAACATGACCCGGAGCTGTAGTTTCAGCACATCGAAGCCCAGTTCCAGCTCCGTGGTATCACTGTGGACGACACAAAATATTACCACGTCGTCGCGGCGTTGGATTTATATCCACCACCTGCCGAGTGATGGGATTGCTGCAAGACCCACCGGTACACACCGCTCTCAAACATCAGCTCCTCCGTCTGTTCCAGCTGTCCGACACGAAACGAGACAGTAAACCCACAGAGCTGGGATTAGGCAACACCTCGTACCTCTTCATCCAGATGTTTCTATACCAGCTCCTTCCACATATGCGCCTCTCGTGCGGGACTATTCGGAAGCAGAGCCAAGCACTGCACACTGCACTGCTCCTCCTCTGTGCAGGGAAACGCCAAACATAGCCACAAAAACAGTTAGCTCGCTAACATACCACTGACCAAGTGGTTGCTACAGACACGGGCATCAGCAGACTCTGCTCCTCCCGACTGCAGACATAGGTTTAAAATCCACTTTTTACAGCGTTGTTCTGTTTGCTTTTTACATTTCTCACCTTTGTGAACAACAATCTTTGGTACTCTATAAAATATCTCAGTTAGAACGATTGGAGCAGCTGTAAACTACACGAAACATGGACATTTTGATCATTTCAGATGGCAGATTCTCAAACTACTTCACTTCCTGCCCTCCATCTGAATTTTGCACTCTCGCGATGCAGCAATGTGTAAGGCAACCTGCTTCCAGTGATGTATATTATAATACAGTTTTTATCCAATCATTGTTCAGCTAGTTTGTGTTGTTGTCAGGGTCTATGAAACCTAAGGCCTTCAGAATCAACAGAGCAGGCTCCCGTGCACTCAGTGAATGGACAGTCATTTTCGATAGCAAAAAAGGTTAATGGGACAACTGGGGTGGGGGGGCACAGTAGGTCAGCGGGGGGGGCACGGCCCGCGAATGCCCCCCCTCCATGACGCCAACACTGGATATAGGCCTACATTCTTTTTAGTTAAAGGGAGGTCAGCTACCCCATCTCTCATCACAGTTCACCGCAGTGAAATCCTTTGAGGCTCAGGATGCTGATCTTTTCAGACTCTGCTGTGGTGCTTTTTGTCACTTACAGGGTCAACCAACAGACTGATATCTACTTTGATGCATGGTGATGGGCTTTTGGGGAAGGGTTTTTGGGGACAGTGCCACTGGGATTGGTTCTGAGTGGTAACCTCTGGGCTAGAACAATGTCTGAGTGCATGTCAATATGTGTTGTGTGTTTCTGTGGCCGCCGTGTATGACAGATAAATGGACACGTAAATGACACAAATGTACAAAGGAGAGAAAGGAATGGAGTCAAAGGAACTATAGGTCACAGAGCCCAGACAGCCCCAATGACAGGGAGCGATGCTACTGGTGCTGAACCATCTCTCTCCTGTGGGACACACTTGAGGTGTCTGTCAGGTCAATTAGCACTACTGTGCTTACATTTTCCACCTGACTTCTTTCATTACTGTTTTTGGCTAAAGCTTTTAGGCTGCCCTGCGCATCCACATGTTCCATTTTTTCTAACACTCTGTGTGTGAACCACAGCTAAAGACAGTACGTCGAAATTGGCAAACGGTCCAACTAGACAAGGTCAAAGCTTTGTCATTAGCAAACAGATGATACCTGCCTTAAACCATCATGTTAGCTTTGTCAATGGGAACATGCAAACAGTGATAAGCAAATCGAAGTGAGAAACCTTTCTAATGTCTGCTGATGTGGAAGACAAAACTCATGACAAGTCAGTTCGCTGAGTCATGATGGCATTTAGCGTTAGCTGGCAATTAGCATTGCTATCATCTTTGTTTTTCCAAACAAAACTACTCAG
The DNA here is from genome assembly GCF_900634775.1 of Gouania willdenowi. Lineage (NCBI taxonomy): Eukaryota > Metazoa > Chordata > Actinopteri > Blenniiformes > Gobiesocidae > Gouania > Gouania willdenowi. The sequence goes on from NC_041049.1 coordinate 16,306,105, forward strand.
CTACTCTTCTTGTACACATTAAGTATTTTCAGGCATGCATGTATGTCAATATAAGTATACGTTAGGATTAGCGCATTTATCATTCATCAGAAATAGGTTATTAAAATATAAAAAACAAGTGTATATTTTAACCTTTAAAAACTGGTCATGGATCTTTTTCTAAAAACAAAAAAACAAAAAATGAAATGTTAGAAGACAAAATAATGAAAATCCAATTTTGTTCATATAGTGCAACCGAAAGTTGTGCTTTTCAAAGTAAGAGTTACATATGAGGACGGTGCTGTTTTTTTGGCAAGAGCCCCAAAATATGGCTTCTACATTTGGATTCTCTAGCCTGAGATAAAATGTTCATGGAGCCTTACGCTGACATGATTTTTGACATGGCAAAATAAGGCTTGTCGTCTGCAGACATTGCATATCACACCAAAGTGAGGTGGAAGAGGTTTTTCTGCAATTATGTTCTCTTATTGCTTCCTTTTATTGTTTCAAAAAAACAACGTGCATGTCCATCATCACCTTCTGTTCCACAACAGCACAGAAATTATGTCTTTCTCCTACAAAAGCACTATCTTCAAACGCGCTCTTTGAAAAGAGTAACTTCTGGTCGTAGAATATAAAAATCAAGCAGGTTGTCTTGTTTCTTTCTTCTAATATTTAATTTTTTGGTTTTTAGAAATGGAAAATTAAAATCCACCAGTTTTTAAAAGTCGTTTTGTACTCTTCTACTATCATTATTATTATTATTATTATTAGGGGCCAAGCCCGCGGGGCCAGGCCCGCGGTGCTAGGAACCCTATTGTAATCGTAAGGATTATTATTATTATTATTATTATTATTATTATTATTATTGTTACCTTTTATAGTTCCGTTGGTAAAAGTGGTGCTGCAGAATAAACCGTGCAAGGGAGGGCGATGCCCTTTGGTGGTTGGGTCCAAAACCCCCAGGGGACCTTGGAAGCAAAAATTCACAAATATCCGCCAGCAGGTGGCGCTATAACAAAGGTCAACGCATTTTGGTCAATAACTTGCAAATTTAAAACCTTCATATCCACATATTCCTTGAATAGCACTGAATCACCTGGGCTAGGCCACGCCCATTTCCGCCTAAACTTTTTTTGGAGTAAAATCGCAAAAACTGGAAAACCTACTTTTGCGAAATCCTGCTTGGGGTTTTGTCCAATCAGCGTGAAACTTGGCACGTAGAGTCTTCAGTTGGACGTGATATACAGTTATCAAAATGAGTTTCGTCGGGTAAATTATGCGCAAATAATTAACAAGTAAAGTTTTCTAGCTCGCAATAAAAATGCGAACTGGCGCATATCTCGGTCAAAATAAATGCTAACAACACCAAATCTGAGATCCATAGTTGGCATTTGACTGTGAGGGTATGCGCCAAATTTGAATGATGTAGGGGGCGCTACAAATAACGAATATTTATATGTCTTAAATGGCACGACCAATTTTTACCAAATTTGGAGGGTATGATCTTGGGTCCCTCCTGAGGCGATATCTCAAAGTTGTTCGCGATTGGTCAAAGTGGAAGTGGCTAATGACATCATAACATAAATAAACATTTATTTCTGCTGAGTTATTATGTTGAGGGCAGTGAAATTTACAGGGTAGATATAGAAGACCACACAGACCACCCATACCAAAAATTGCGCCACTAGGTGGCATTTTCTGACATAGGCCACGCCCACTCCCACAGCACATTGCTCTTTGTAAGTCACTACATATCAAAAACCTTTGTATGTATGTAAAACCTTTTCAAATTCCTTTTTGGGGTTTTGTCCAATCGGCATGAAACTTGGCACGTAGAGTCTTCATTTGGACCTGATCTACAGTTCAGCAAAAAAATTTGTTCAGGCAAAATATGCGCAAAATATTAACGAGTAAATTTCTCTAGCCAGCTATTAGAACGCAAACTGTTGCATATATTGGTCAAAATAATTGCTAACACCAACAATTCAGAGATCTTTGGTTGCCATGTGACTGTGGGTGTATGAGCCAAATTTGAATAAATTAGGCCTCTAGGGGGCACTGCAATTATGAGAAATGTATATCTCCTAAATGGCATAACCGATTTTTACCAAATTTGTTGGGTATGACCTTGGGTCGCTCCTGGGACCGTATCTCAAAGTTAATCGCGTTTGGTCAATGTGGGCGTGGCTTATTATCAAATAACATAAATAAACCTTTATTTCAGCAGAAGTAATATGTTGAGGGCTGTGAAATCTACAGGGTAACTATAGAGGAGCACACAGATCACCCAAACCAAAAAGTGCACCACAAGGTGGCGCTATAATGGGTGCAAACACATTTTGGCCTGTAACTTTCACACTTTAAATCACATCTTCCAAAACTTCACATCCACCTGTTCACAGCAAATGGCACGTTGGCCTGTGTTCTGACGCTCACCACGAGCCCGTCATCCTTCATGACGTACTTCCACGGGCTCCACGAAACCTGGGGGCCGAGTCGCGCGGGAAGGCTTGGCCCCCTTTCATAACTGCTTGCAGTTCTAGTTATTATTATTATTTTATTTTTTATTTATTTTTAAATCATTTTCTGAATGGAAAATGCACAGACCATTTAATGCATTTGATTCCTCAGCCACTTTCAGACATGGTGGATTTCCAAAGCAAGAATTAGCCCTGTGTGCTGTCATTTTTCCACCTTTAAAATAAGGCTCCAGCTCTAAGTTGGAGGCACAATGTTTCCAGGTTGTCAGTCTGTCCTCTGCTTGTTAATGCCACATCTCAGGAGCCTTTTGCAGGAGTCTCTTTAGACTTATTAAAAAAATATCCGAGGAAGAACTGGATGGAATTCTTCTCCATTTGGCAATCCCAATCCCATCAAAATGACAGGATATGTTTTTTTGGCCTAAGGCAGGGGTCTGCAACCTGCAGCTCTGGAGCCTCATGTGGCTCTTTGACTCTTTTGCAATGGCTCCCTATAGCTTTAAAAAAATATTGAAATAGAGTTTTTTTTTTTTTTTTTTCAGAGGCTCTTAATGATTAATGACAAATAAAATCAGGTTGTGCAATGACTGCCACCTCCTGCAACATCTACAGACCATCAACTTTCCTTTCACCTGCAGCTTCAGTTTTAAATCCCTGGTAAGATAACTAAACCAACAAAAACACTATTCTGGAAGAAAATCGAGATTTTAATTGTGTCGGGACAGATTCATTTAACCACCAATGTTCTGGTTTAATATGCATGCTTTATGTATGGCAAGAAATGAGCAATAAGCATGTGTTGACCTCATGATCATGACCATGCGTTATGAAATTTAAGTTACTTTTTTAGCCCTTCAAAAACATTAATTAAATAAAAAAATATATCCTTTATATAACATTGTGTTCATGTAAACTGAAATATGCAAGACACTGTTTTGTTATTATTTTCTCGATGCCAATTTATTTTATTTTAAACAGTTTTTTAAATTGCCGTTTACGTGATCAATATAAATCAAATCAAATTAAATCAAACAGTATTCTAACTGTATAGAATTTAATATACTGTATTGTCTTCATTGAGAAAGTATTTTTCTCAGTTCCAGCAGTACTTTAATCCAAGTGAGATGTGGCAAAATGGCTCATTTGAGAATAAAGGTTGCAGACCCCTGGCCTAAGGCAACATTAACCTATATTTTTGACCAAGTGGTATTTTGCAAATTTGTATGTGACATAATACTTTAGAGAATATCTAACATCAAGGTAACACGTACATTTCTATAGTTATACCATAAAGATGTAACGTACATTGAGTAGCCTTGTGCGTGAAATGTGCTACAAATATATTGGCTTTGCCATCCCAGGAATAATATTTTTATGAATCCTTTGAAATGTATGGTTGTACCATTTTTTGGAGTCATTAAAGTCCGGTATTGTCAGTCTCTCTAGACATGACCTCATCTGCAGTTTGGCAGTAGGCAGAGTCATAAAGCCACTGGGCAACTCATTTTTACAACTGGCTGTTTTCCTGTTCCTCCTCAGTAGGGATTTGAGTGAGGTCAGAGTAAATTTCATATCGCACATTATTCTGCCCAGTTTGAAGGATAATTACTTTTGTGACTATATGATTAAAATCTAACATATCCTCAGCTCCCTCTTGTCTGTGCATGAAGTTTTGGTGGATAATTTGGCTTTATTTAACCGTTATTTAACAGGTAAACTGCTTATGTGTTTGAAGCAAATAAATAAGGACAAATATATATTTACACTTAAAGTTTAGTCTATTGAAAGAGTAAGTAACCCCAGGTTTTGGCTGACGTGCCACCAGTTGGAAAATTAAAAAAATCCCTGATTATAGCTCCTGAAGCAGTTAGGACACGCCCAGTCTATCCTAAAAAAATATCCAAAGAAAAATCTATGCGATGCAAAATAGCTACTCAATATTCCCTAAACCTCTCCATTCACAATTCTCTCAATCCAACCTACTCATCACAAACTGCAGTTTACAGGTGCACGTTTTTATGGGAGGGGCGGGACTAACAGTGTTGGTTGGTGACTTAAGAAGCCAACAAAATGTCTCAAACCACCATTTTCAGCCAATAGCAGAATTAACTGGGTTTTAATCCAAAGAGGGCAGGACAGTGATATTTTTACAACAAAATATGCATATGAATATGAAATGACCAGGATCGTTATCAGGCTTCTGCAGAGCTTGATGATGAGTTAATAATTTGAATCAGGTGTGTTGGATAAAACATGCTGGATAGTGGCCCTTGAGGACCAGGATTGAGGACCCCTGGTCTACCCCATAGACTGTTTATAATCCAGACACACTTCCTTTGTTGACCTGTGGGGGCAGCAACATGTCTTGACTGCATCTAGAAGAACAACAACAACAATAGGGGGTAGACAGAGTCAGCATGTTGGAATCTCAAGAGGAAAAACAAGTATCCCCATAATCTAGAAACAGCTCTGATTCTGAATACCATAAACATATATGGTAAATATATTTCATCCTGTTTTATATCATACCTTATATACTTTAGTCACTGCTGTCATTCCCTCTGTGAACCCAGTCTCTTTCCTTTGTCAATACTGTAGTTTTGTTCCATAATACAAACAGAGCAAATGCACATTTTTTTAAATTTTTTTCAGCCACATTTGTTTAAAATATATTTATCTTACTTTTGGTGTTTCTATTAAAGCTTTACCTTACTCTGGTTCAAAGCAGAGCTGGAACTTTCTTAAACATTCAAATCTACAGTGCCAATACTACAGCTCGGTTCTTTGAAGACCAGCATTAACAATGAAGTGAAACAAAGAAAATGTCAATTAACTTTTTGTGATGAGCCATACACGTCGGCATGAGAGAAACGGAGAAAAAGGACAAAAGACAAAAAGAAAATAGTGATTTTCTAAGGTTAAAAAGAAAGCACTCCATGCCTCAAATAACAATATTGAAGGTTTTGAAAGGGTAAACTTTCAACAGCTGATAAACATACTAATTGTCTTTGGCTATCCACACACTCTTGTTATTGTATTCGGCCAATAGACTGCCGATTAAAGTAAAACACCTGGTTATTTAAGCATCTATTTTGTTTAAAGAACCAGTAAACGCTGCTTTATGAAGTGTGTGCAGCAGCAGCCTATGTCGTATAACTAAATCCAGCTGTTTCAAGCACTCAGCGTAGTTGCTTAGTCACTTTCTTCTTCTGACCACATAAATATTCCATTTAAAACAATAATCCTTTGTTTTTCTTGCCGCTGCATCACATTGAGTCACAAACTTCACAATCTTTGAAGACCGTTTTCGGCCACAACTTCTTCACATATTATTTAATTTCTGTGTGACACCATTGGCAAGCTTAGAATCCACATTTTCAGAATCTGTAAATAAATCAAATGCCCTCTGGCCAACATATTCCTGCTTTTCTTATATTGCATCACATTTTATGAATAGCTTATTCAACACGTCACACATGAGCAAACTAATTGGTGTGAACCCCATGTGACTATAGAATCAAAGGTTTCTTTTCCTGTTTATAATGTCTACAACTTTATTGATCCTTACCAAGAGACTATAATGATCATTCCTGGAGGCCCATTTGGACATAATTCAGTTTCTTTGTTCATGTGTGACAAGATGGGAAAGTAGGCTCAATGCACAGCCATATTTCCTATTCAATGTGATTCCAGTCGGGCAATTCTCAGATTCACATTAACTTTTTATGCAGAATGAGAATGGTATATCCATCGCACACAAGTGAAAAAAGAAAAAAAATCCAGGCATCGTCACGCCACAATAAACGCGGCATTGACATTCAGCATTGTCATGCTCAACTTGCCGCTGCTCAAATTGTGCACTGAATGAAAAAAAATACCAGAAAAGCAATCACAGCATGACATGCTTAGTTATTTGGGTTCTTTATAGATTCTTGAAAACAACACTGGTGGTCCACCTTTAAATGCACATGTATCCTGTTTTGAGGGCATACTGAGCTGCTGTTTTGTAGCAAAAGAGATGAAAGACAGAAACATTTGAAAGGTTTGTGTCGGGGTAGGCAGGGCAGCAATTTCCTTTAAAGTTCATTTAGGGCCTCCTGCTGGGTCTTCCAAACACAGCCCCACACGGCAGATCAAAGTTGGTTTGCTGTGGGTTCTTAGGAATAGCTTATTGTTAATGCACATAGAACACACCTGACAGTGTAGCTGCTAACAGACGCAAGCTATAGTGGCATAGGTTGTTTTGAATGAGCCTGTTGGAAATAAAGGCCGATTTATTGAAATGGTACAGTATTTGTAAAAATCGGTGCAATATTCTATAGCGCGCTGGTTTACCGCAATCTACGTCCATTTGTCCTCTGGTTCCAATAGACTGCCTTAAGGCCTGACCAATCCTAACCGAGCGAATAAATCGCCTTTGCACTCCTGAATGGTGTGATCGCCTGTCACACTCCTTCACATCAGTTTGCTTTATTTGATGTGGCGTGTGCCTTTAGAACGATTTATTTTTGCAGTCATAAAGGTTGATGGCAAACAAAACAAAGAGGGAAAAAATGACACAGTATGAGTGGGACGGAGAGCGAACAGGTAGACAACCAGTGTTAATTTTGACAGCAAGATTTTATTTAGTTTTAAGAATAACTAGTACAGTGCCCGTCGGATGTATGTATTCATATAGTGGGAGGAGCTTAAGTAGAGCTGTCAAAATAATATGAGAATCGAGTAACTATAAAATTAAAAAAATGATATAAGAATAGCAATAACAATAATACAGTAGTAGTACAGATAGGGATATGATATTCATAGTGAAAGTAGTAATAGTAATAATAGTAATGGTTATAATAATAATATTAATAATAGGTTAATATTGACACAAACATTTTGTAAATATATCTTGAGTCACTGTCAATCTTTACTTCAGACAAGTAAGTCAACTATTCATCAGCATGCATGGCTATGCTGTACACCCCCTTGACCAACAGAGAAAGTTGGTCACACCAGTGCCACCACTGGATAAGTTTGTGTAGAGCCCTGATAATAATAAAAATGATGATACGGATTTAATATTGATAGTGAAAGTAGTACATGTAATAATAGTAACGGTTATAATAATAATAATAGTAAAAATAGCAATAACAAATTAATATTATAAGAATCTAGAAACATTAATATGATAAAACACATTAATAAACAATATAAAATAATGATGAGGTAATATGATAATATAGCAATGCTAATAATACAATGAGAATAAATATGATGTTAATATAGCAATGCTAATAATACAATGAGAATACCAGTAACTATAATAAAAAGAATAATAAAAAAGAATATAAGCATAGCAATGACATTAAATACAGAAGTAGTAAAATTATACTCTAATAATAATAATAAAATAATATGAGAATCCAGTAACTATGAGATAAAAGAATAATAAAAAAGAATAATATAAAAATGGCAATAACAATAATAAAGTAGTAGTTTGGAATGTGCAATATTTTATCGTTTATGATTTATCGTCAAAAATTTTCTCACCGGTAAGAATTTGTCATCCCTCGTTATAAACGATAAATTCCCATGTCTGAAATTAGCGAGGGCCATTTGTCCCTCAATTTAGCCAAGAATGCCCCCAAAAAACTGCGTTCCACTGGCCAAAACTGTCCCTGTTTGTTGTCAACTTATTATTCTTTGGAGGGGAATGTTGTTTTACGGAAGCTCTGCACGGTGTGCACCGCCACCGGCCCCCAAGTAAAAAGAACATGTCTAACTGTCATAAAGCCACAGAGAGCCACTGATTTGTTTATGGTCAGATTTAACACTTGTATGGAAGAATAAAAGATAAACATGACACATGGTTTGTGAAATAAATATTAACATAATAACTGATGTCACTATTAATTCATCCTAATTTGTGAAACGCAATATTGTTTTTATATTTCATCAGCAGTAAAAACACTATTGAAGTTATTTCTGCTTATAATGTGCTTTTTTTAAATAATGATTTCATTTCAAGTGAGGAAATAAATGAATTACATACAATAACACTAATAGTATTCCACATGCACAAATATATTCCATAAAATATCAGCTCATGAGCTGTTTGAGTCAGCAGTTATTGTAGCCTTTTTAAATGTGTCTAGTGTTGATGTATTCACAATTATTTGTGTTTGTAAGGAACCTGTTTACACTAAGTTGTGATATTTTATATATTTTTTATTTATTTATAGTTTTTATTTATCGTGATAAATACCAGAAATTATCGGGATAATTCTTTTTTGTCAATATCGCTCATCCCTAGTAATAGTACAGTAGTAGTAAAATTATATGAGAATCCATTAACTATTATAAAAAATAATAATATACAAATAGCAATAACAATAATAAAGTAGTAGTCCAATTAGACAGTAATATAATATTAATAGTGGAAGTAATAACAGTAATGGTTGTAATAATAATAGCAATAAAATATAATTTGAATCCAGTAACTATAATACAATAATAAAAATAATAATAAATATTGAATAAGATAATAGCAATAATAATATTACATGCTCATCTCTCTCTGGGCTGCAGCAGTCGATGCAGCGTCTACGTGTATAACCTTGGGCACCATGTGGTAAACTTTAGCTTAGCTTTCTTAACTGTTGACATTAGAACTATGTGCATGTTTAAACCGACTTTGCGGGCATTTCCGGGTATTCTCCCTGTACGCTATAAAGAGCTTGACTGCTCCAGCGTGTGGTGCTCTGCTACGGAGTAAAAGCCTGATGTGTATGGCAAGCCCTTTTAACATTTAATAAGATATCTGCAATTCAATTGTTACACGTAAAAATGTAATTGCAGATATCTGCAATTCAATTTTGACATGTGGCAATTCTAATTCACGACATCGACAACTCAATTGTTACATGTAATAATTGAATTGCAGATATCTGCAATTCAATTGTTACATGTAAAAATGTGCCATTGACTTCCATTCAAATTGAATTGCAGATATCTGCAATTCAATTGTTACATATAAAATGTAATTGCAGATATCTGCAACTCAATTTTGACATGTGGCAATTCTAATTCATGATATCTACAATTCAATTGTTACATGTAACAATTGAATTGCAGATATCTGCAATTGTTCTCACATTGCAGATATCTGTAATCTAATTGTTTGATGTAACAATTGTATTACAGATATCTGCAATTGAATTACATGTCGAAATTGAATTCTTGATATCTGCAATTACATTTTTACATGTAACAATTGAATTGCAGATATCTGCAATTACATTTTTACATGTAACAATTGAATTACAGATATCTGCAATTGAATTACAACATGTTCAAATAACATTGTAGATATCTACAATTAATATGGTAATTCGGACTACATATCCGAAATTAATATGGTAATTTGGAGCACATATCCGAAATGACGTCATTATCCTGCCCACATATCCGAAATTAATATGGTAATTGGCAGCCTCTGACTTCTCAGGACTTCTCATTGGGCAACTCCACAACCGTACGGAGCGCGCATAATCTGCTGAGAGACGTTTGAAAATGGATCGAGAGGGAAACACTGAGACCGCAGTTTCTGCGTTTGATCGAATTTTTAATGTGGCGAATCGAGCCAGACAGGAGCTGTTGCAGAGTAACAGTGACATCCTTGTTCCTACCAGACGCTTGTTGTTGTTGTTGTTGACTACATACACCTTGTTGATAAGCTCGTTCGATTGCAAAACATTTTCTTTGAATTTTAAGGATCACTTGCTCCGCCATATTCTACGTCTTCCACTTCAAAACACATACGGTGCGAGCCACTACCACCGTCATCTGCGACCGTCACAGTCGGCCAATGGAATGGTACACGACGGCCATTCCCGCCCACATATCCGAAATTAATATGGTAATTTTGAGTACATATCCGAAATTACGTTATTGACCCGCCCACATATCCGAAATTAATATGGTAATTTTGAGCACATATCCGAAATTACGTCATTGTCCCGCCCACATATCCGAAACTGCATTTCCACATGTTGTAATTCAATTGCAGATATCTGTAATATAATTGTTACATGTAAAAATGTAATTGCAGATATCTGCAATTCAATTGTTACATGTAAAAATGTAATTGCAGATATCTGTAATTCAGTTTCTACATGTCGAAACGACATTTTGACATGTTGAAATATATTTGTTACGTGTGAAAATGGCTTTACAGATATCTTGAATTAACATTTCAACATGTCAAAATTACATTTGAACATGTTCAAATGTAATTTCCACTAGTGAAAACTAAATTGCTACATGTCCGCCAGACTTATTAAATGTTAAAAGGGCTTGCCATAGACGTGCTTGTGTTTTGCTTACGTGGTGAAAATATGAGCGTTTATAATGCTGTGTTCATGGATGAACATGCATGTTTACTTACCAGAATAGTACATCCCACTTTTCCGCTCTAAAAAACCGTGACACACAAAACAATTGCTGGTTACATGGAACTGGTTCCTCTTCAACAAACACGTAGTTTAACAAACAATACTAAAAAAATAGTGAATAATATGTTATTATATACAGACATATAGTGACAATAACAAATTTACAACATTCCCTGCCGATTGATGCCGACAGATTAGTGACAGTTGATGGCGAAACAGATGACCTGTGATCAAGATGGATGCCGGAAGTTGTCTCCCAAACAGATGGAGCGCTAGCGCCTCCTCACACCCTGAGGTCAAAAGCTGAATAGGTTTCATTTTGGGGCCGTCCAGAAGTGAAATAAAATTAAAATAAACATTTTGAAATTACCAAATCACTCCAAAATAACAGATTCACACACTCAGGGTATTTGGAAGCCATTGACAAAGTTTTAGGTCGAACTCGCACCGCCTCAAGGAGGTATTTGCTCCACACACACACACACACACACACACACACACACACACACACACACACACACACACACACACACAGACCATCCTGAAATTATAGTATAGAAGATGCAGAAAACAAATAATGTGTATGTACCTGTACATTTATGACAAAAAATAAAGTATATTCAATCATTCATACATGTTACGGCTCGTTACGCTGTAACACAAAGGTGGGAGACGACACTCTCTTAAAGGTGCGCAAAGACTTTATTTTCCACAAACTCAGGGTTGAACACAAAGAACCAACATGACTGACAAATCAGCAAATGTAGGTAAAGGTGCGTAATTGTTGAGGATGAGCCACTGAGGAAAGAGCAGCCAAGCCGATGGACGGGATCCTTCAAACTGTCAAACAGCCTGTGGCGTGGACAGAAATAGTCAAGGACAGCAGGCTGTGCCTGTCTTATTTACCCAGCGGGGATAATTCAAGTTTTTTCTGATCTAAAACAGGTGGTTTTTTAAAAGCATTAACATCATGTAGGCCTCCATTCTCAGTAAGCCTGTTGCGCATTAAAAGGCCCACGATTTCAGCGTCAGTTCCACATTACTAGCTAAAATAATGTTGCCTTTCTGATTTAAATTTTGGCCACTACGTGTAAATACATCCGATGTATTGAAAAAGGCAGAAAAATTGTCAACAAACGGGATGGCATTGTAAAAACAATAGCGTCTAAGCCACACATGGAGCTGTCGAAGACGGCTGAAGTCCACGTTGCTAAAGAACGGAGATGGTATGGGTCCAGACACAACGCACTGTATGCCACTGCCCAACGCAGTGCCCATAAGTTCAAGAAAATCTTTCTTAAATATTTCCGATTGCTGAGATTTGATGTCGTCGGATCCGACATGAATCACGAGAAAAGAGGCAAGAGGGTGCTTATTCAGCAGGTCAGGAAGTCGAGAGTGAATGTTTCGTACCTGAGCCTCGGGATGACAAAAAGTTTTGCCTTTCTCGACCTTAATATTCTGAATCATGGATGACCCCACAATGAGGGTGTTCGGGGAGGATTCCACAGCCGTGCCTCCATTAGCATTTTTTCTTTTCCTAGGTCTCCATTTAGGCTTTGAGTTTTTGTTGCCTGCTGGCCTGGGAGCCGAGTTAGCTGGGAAATCGGTGCACACTTTAGTCCTCGAAGCCTGCTGTGAAGGAGCGTGGGGCGTGCTGGTGTATGGTGCCGCAGGTAGTTGTTGATGCGGGGGAAACTCCACTTTATGCTGAACGCTGAAACGGTTTGCCGGCGTAGAGTGCGTGATCAGCGGGGGTTGAGGCACATGCCAGCATCCATTGCCTATGGTCATCCAAGGCTGGCTCACAGACTGAGCTGAGAGCCAAGGATAATTTTCTCTTTTTTTCCCCAGAAGCCCTCGCAGCGTTAAATAGGACTTGAGAGGCACTTTATGCCTTACATCTTGGTGGGGCCCGTTTTCCATCTTCAGGGACTGGTATCAGCTTCTGTTATCCTGTGTTTGGCCTGATAGATTTCAATGCTGTGAAATATAGTCCTGTATTATTTGGATGCTCAGAGTAAATATTACAAGCTGCTAGTTCTAAGGCACTGTCACTCTGTTCTGTGGACGTGGGCAGAAATAAAAAGATGAACGGTAGGGTTCCAAATGTATATCCAAGATGACATCATTTGCTAAGACAAGGTTCTTTTTTAATGGTCAAAGGCAGTGTTTCAATGATGACATCATAGGTCTGTGTATCAGGGTGCCGTTAAGGGTGCTGTGGGGTTCATCTGGGGGGCTGGCAGTGCTGTGCTGTCTCAGAGGAGGGCCTGCCAGGGGCTCGGGTCCGGATCTGGAGATGGTTCTTGCATCCTGGGTCTCTGGGTGCTGGGGGATTGCTGTGGGCTGCTCCGCCAGCTTGTCTGAGTGCTCCGGCCTGGCTCCCTGGTATGTGCCTCCACCAAGGCATTACTCACGGTCGCAATGGGGCACACATTGGCACTGCAGCCATTTCTCCTATGCGAGAAGGCTGAATCAGCATTAACTGTGTTCAACAACACTGGACTGACTCCCTTTCTCACTCTCCACTCAGGCATGTATATCTAACTGAACCACGAATAACTCTGAATAATGAGGAAGTTTGATCCAGTTGCATGAGGTGGGCACACAGGTACCAGGAGTGGACCCCCGAGAATTTTCAGGTTTGGGGCACAGGGAGTAACATCCTTCAGCGTTTGTCCAATTTAAACAAATAAGGTATCAAAGAATGCAGAAAATTCACCAAATGTGTGCTTTAATATCAGGATGTTGTGCCTCGTATGTAGGACGGTGTCCAAGTTGAGGAAAATTGCGTGGGGACAAGAGACTGCAGAAGTCATATCTGTTGAAATTTTTTTTTTTTCTATGCCTAAAATAAGGTGTTTATAAAAAAAAACAAAATGGTTTAAAATGTAAGATTTCTCAATTATTAATAGTAGGATATAATAAACAGCATAAAGTTCTAAAACCGCCACATTAGGTTTGTTCAGGAGCTTCAGATTCTGAGGCTGATGGAGAAGCTCACAGGATACAGTAAAAATCAGCAGTGAAGAGATGAGTTCATGTGGAGATAGCAACTCATCAGTTGAAACTCATCAGAAAATACAAAAATAAACAGAAATCTGTTAAACCAAACAGGAGTATAGCAGCCAGCCCACCTACCTGCACGTTCTGATTGGCAGAGTCATATGAGGGGCACCCTCATCAGCCAATAAAGTTGATCAACCTGATATGTGATGGTATTAATGTTTAATACATACAGATAGATTTGAAGTGATCAATGTGAGCAAACACATGTATTGTGATTGAGTTTCACCCCTTGTGACAACATTTTAGTTCAGTTTCAAAATATGAATATATATATTGAAATGTATTATACATTAGGATAAGCCCCATGAGGTCTATCACCTAGTTTTCAAGGGAGTCCCAGAACATATTTACAAATATATACTGTAAGTACAAAATAGTAATATAAGTTATAGTTATAGTTCTCTTCCTCCTTCCTCCCTTACCCTCTGTTTACAAGACATTAATTCTTGGTTCTCTTCCAACTTCATTGAACTCAATAGCTCCAAAACAGAAGTCCTTCTTGTAGGCACCTCATCCACTTTCTCAAAATCCAACAGTTTCCATACTTCCTTTAACAACTCTTCTCAACTTCCTTCCCCTCAGGTTAAGAGTCTGGGTGTCATCCTCGACAGTACACTTTCTTTCCACTCACACATTAACAGCATCACCCGGTCCGCTTATTTCCACCTACGGAACATTTCTCGTCTCCGCCCCTCTCTCACCCCCTACACCACCGCCATCCTTGTTTACAGCCTCGTCACCTCCCGCATTGATTATTGCAATTCACTTCTCTTCGGCCTCCCCAACAAATCCCTCCAGAAACTGCAGCTCCTCCAGAACTCTGCAGCACGAATCATCACACGGACCCCCTCCACTCACCACATCACCCCCGTCCTACAACATCTTCACTGGCTTCCCATAAAACAAAGGATCAACTTCAAAATACTCCTCATCACCTTCAAAGCACTTCATAACCTGGCCCCTCCATACATATCTGACCTCCTCCACATCGCCACCCCTGCCCGCACACTCCGCTCTTCCTCCACTCTCCAGCTCTCTGTACCTCTGGCCAAACTCATCACCATGGGGCACAGAGCATTCAGCTACTCTGCCCCCCAGCTCTGGAACTTTCTCCCCTCTGACCTCCGTACCATAGACTCCCTCCCACTCTTTAAATCAAAACTCAAAACTCACCTCTTCAGATAATCCTACTCCATCTAGACACACATTCACCACACCAATACTGTACTCTGTTTTATTCTGCTGCACTTGTTTTTATCTGTTTTTATTCTGCTGTTTTTATTGTGTTTATTTTAATGACTGCCCTGTACAGTGTCCTTGGGTGTTTTGAAAGGCGCTTTTAAATAAAATGTATTATTATATAAGGACAACACATAACACACTACAGACAAAACAAGCAAAGTAATACATGCAACAGAGAACAGCTACAGCGTTAAAACTAGAACCACAACAGTTACAGGTTAAATCGATACACACAGAAATTAGCAGTGTTGACATTATTGAAAGCAAGCACAATCGTTTTGAGGATGAGAAAACAAAGTATTTTTAAACAAGTTAATTGATGACAAGGAACAAAGATTTCAATTGGAAGGAGCACAAAACATTAAAGCAATTTTTTGCCAACTTCCTTTGACACATAGGGAACTGTGAAGAGAGACTGATCAGAACTTATCTGAGAATAACTTGGTGTGTAAATTACAAAATATTGTTTCAAACAGTAAGGATAATTAAAATTAAACAAATTGATCCCAGTGAAATTGACATCTTGCATTAAGAGGGAGCCAGCTGAGTGTATCCAACATTTTACAATGATGCGTCAAAAAAGGACAACCGAGTATAAATCTGCAGTCTATTAAAAAAAACATTAAGGGCATGAAGATCAGTTTTAGATGCATTTTGATAAACAATGTCAGGATAGTAAGTAAGTAAGTAAGTAGTTTATTTATAAAGCGCTTTTTGCAGATAAAATCACAAAGTGCTGTACAGAGTTGTGGTAAAGGTACAAGTGCAACACAATAGAATAATAAAACAGTGCATAAATATCATAAGAACAGCAACATTAAAGGACAAATAAAAATTAAAATCCAGTTAACTAAAAGCTTTTCTGTAAAGTGTAGTCTTCAGCAGTTTTTTTAAAAGTGTCCACACAGTTGAGCTCCCTGAGAGACTGGTGCAGGTTATTCCAGAGTCTGGGAGCTACAGCCTGGAACGCCAGGTCTCCTCTGGTCTTAAATTTAGTTTTTGGGGTCTTTAGGAGACCCTGACCTGAAGACCGAAGGCATCGCCCTGATGAGTAGGGGCACAACAAGTCCGAGATATATTTAGGGGCCTGACCATGTAATGCTCGGAACGTGAGAACTAATATTTTATATTCTATGTGAAACTTAACTGGAAGCCAGTGCAGAGTAGCCAGAATGGGGGTGATGTGGGATGTTCTAGAAGCACCAGTTAAAAGTCTGGCAGCAGCGTTCTGAACGATCTGGAGTCTGTTTAGGGTCGCCTTATTAAAACAAGTAAAAACAGAATGACAGTAGTCAATACGAGATGATATAAATGCGTGTATGACCAGTTCCAGATCTGATTTTGATAAAAGATGCCTCACTTTTAGTCTATTATTGGTAAGCAGTGTTTAGAGCGTTATATAACACCAGCAGTAAAATTTCACTTTTTTAATGATATGCTCAATGTTGATTTTAAAGGTGAGAGCAGAGTCAATAAACACACCAAGGTATTTCACATGCTCTACCTTCAGAAGAACTCCACCATCAGTAAAGGACAAAACTAAAACATTGGATTTTGACTTCAGGTTATTTTTCACAACAAAAAGCATTGAGTTTTTTGTTTTATTCAGCAGCAATTTGTTTGCAGACAATCAAATCTGTAGGGAGTTAAAATCAGTTTGCAAGGCCTCCTGAATTAGTGTAGTTGATAATAATATCATCTGCATTAAATTGCATAGAACAATCAGAAATAAATAGTGGAAGATCATTAATAAGAATTGAAACTAAAAGTGGTCCTAAAGATGAGCCCTGAGGCACACCTCTCTTTTGAGTGAGCACATCAGATTTACTCCCTCTGAAAACCACACATTGTTTTCTGTTGAGAAGATACATGTTAAACCACAGCAGAGATGAGACACACCAATTTTATGGAGTTTATCCAAGAGAAGATAATGATAGACCAGATCGAAGGGTTTAGCAAGATCAATAAATATTGCACCAGTAAGCTTCCCATGATCAGAGGCTGAAAACATGTTGGTGAATTTTATGAGAGCAGTAGTTGTAGAATAATTAGATCTGAAACCAAATTGATGTTGAGAAAGGATATTATTATTGTCAAGGTAATGTGATAATTGATTATAGATTGATTGATTGATTGAATTTATTTTCGTGTCCTGCACACAATGTGTTCAACCCTCATGAGCTTATAAGACACCGGAAAGTTCCGTTGCAGTTACAAAGTTGCAGGCTCCTGGCACAATTCAATCTTGAATAATGTGTCGTCACGTCTTTTTTCCCAGGCTTTTGAAATAAAATCTGATATAACAAAGGTTCCTTTCTTGAAACACAGCTCAAGTTTTTTGTAATCATCTAACCAAAAAAAACAAACTGAAATTGAAGACATTTTAAAAAAAAAATAACATCCCTTATATTATCATATAATGGACAGTAAAGCAAAAAAAGTTAATCTCATTTTCAATTTCATTTCGATCTCAAAGTAAACAAACTTGGGCTTTCTCTAGGATGGCATGAAACCTGCCGGTCTCTAAATAAAGGCAAGGTTCCTGAACTTAACTGTGCACAGAGGGATCTTTGTCTTTTGGTTAAATTAAACTTAACATAGGTTTCTACCCTGTAACAATCTTTTATGAGACAATACGTTCTTAGTTTTGCTTTACACCATATGTCAACAGACCATTTATCTCTGTACATAAGAAACATATTGCTCTTAACCTCCTGGATATCACAGGGAAACGTATTTACAAAAATAAAGGACATATTATTCATACCAAATAGACATTTTAACTAATTTACCCAAGGATGACAATGATAGGTATCCCAAACAAAGACCTTTTTGTGAGTCTCTGATCCAATATCTTAACAAGTCTATTCCAAAGCTGAAGCATTTTCCATTTATGTCTGATGCTTGGAGGCTCCAATCCCATATCTCCATTCATAGTGTGAACTGTTGTGAAATTATGGACTCTCAAGAAGGACCTCAGAGTGCTTTGATGTACAGAATTCCAGCTTTGATGTTCCCAGAACCCCCAAACACCAGAATCGGACACTGGACACACACATGAATGAAGTTGTTTATAAGTCTGAAATCCCAGATTACCACAATGTTTAACTTTATTCAATACAGACCCCAGTTCTCTACCAGCTGACTGAATTAGAACACCCACAGATTTAAATCTATACATTTACATATTTACATATTTTTTTAAAAGTCATATGTTCGTCCAATGTCAAGCCAAGATATATATATATATATATATATATATATATATTTTTTTTTTTTCAAATATTTTGGCAATGGAAGAGATAATTGAGAACCACTACAGTCTTTCAAATCAAGAATACCATTTTCGACAAACCTAAAGAAGATATTGTTTGAACTCAAATGGGGTTTGGTCACAAGTGTAGGCCTACATTGGAAGGAAAAGAGTTAGGACAGACAGAGGAGAAGTAATGCAACTGTCTGATGTATAGATCAGTGTTATCCCTTGTCTGGCAAAATTTTGCCCATTTTTTATCCCTCCGCCTAAAAAGAGATTTAATTTCAGAGTTGACCCAAGGTAAGTGTCTGCCTTTCATTTTTGTTGGTTTCCACTGAGCATGTTTGTCGATTACTTTAGTAAATTCAGATAGAAAACAATCCCAAGCATTTTGAACTTCAGGTATCAGTTGGAATCTTTCCCAGTTAATAGCAACTAAATCATGAATAAACATGTCTCGGTCCATTTTCCTATACTGTCATATTAACACATTTTGATGGAGCTTTAGGTATTTTAATTTTCTACACATAAAACACTATAGAGTGGTCACGAAAGGAATCCGACAGAACACCAGCTTTTAAAATTCTAACTAGATGTGAGATTAAAATCCAATTGAGTAGAGATGAGAGGTAGGAGTGACTCTTGTGGGCTCATTAATTAATTGTGTCAGAAGACCTACCTGACCAATTTCTGTTAAAGTCTCCTAAAATAACGATTTCATTGCTACATTCAATGGCGTTAATGGTTGCACTCAATGAGCCAGATGAATCAGCAGGTGTCGTTGGGGGTCTGTATACATTTCCAATGGTTATATATTTATTCTTATGGAGAGTTACTTTAACAAAAAGGCACTCAATGTGTTTCGGATCGTCACGAGGCAGAATTAATTCAGAGTCCAAATTTGATATCACATATGTGGCCACACCTCCACCTCTGGTGTATCTGTCAGCTCTATATAACACGTAATTTGATAGATTAATTTCCCTGTTCGTAACTTTGTTGTTCAACCATGTTTCACAGAGTGTAATAATAGCTGGTTTGTGAAGGGCTCTGAGTAGATACATTTTTGGTAAGAGGCTCCTGAGATATAATTTTCATACGTTTATTATTATCCATTCTGCAATGGAAAAATAATAAGCACTGACATTATTCAAACATAAGCTTGAGACAACAATGAACAAAAGGAATATAAGGAGGTTGTAGAAATCAAACACATTTAAAACAAATACACAAAAACATATAGACCACGCCACAAACACAGAAACATAACTGCTGATGATCTGATTTTTGTCAATGCCTGATTTTTTCGGATCCTTTCAATACATGCGTGAAACACATCTACATCCGGTTGGCCTATTTAACGGCAGTTTGTGTCCTATTTAAATTAAAAAGCTATTTAAAAAGAATTCATTTCTGTATTCTAAACCTCCTGCCAAGATTGACCAAATTATTAGAAATGAGTGAATTCCGATTATTTTTGGTTTTTATTTTATTTTCTGTTTGTGTTTTGATCTGTTTTGTATACAGTATATCGTCTTGCGGTGCTTTTTCCTTTTTGTTTTTTTAATTAACAATTAAAGACACCACAAAATCAGTAACATATTTGCATGCGTTCTATTTAAATACTTAACAAACATCCTATGGTGGGTTTACATTCAAATACTGTATCACATCCCAGGAGCTCTGTCGTAAAGATTACGAGTCAAGGAAGTGACGCAGTCCATGCGTTCAGCGTATGCGCGACTTGCCGTGATGACACGCTAGTGACGACATCGTCCAGGATGGCCGCCCGGACTAGAGCCAAAACTGAATAAAATAAAAGACATGGATATAAAATGGAAGACATGGATATAAGAAAAAGAGTGGATGGACAGAGACATAAAAATGCGGACATTCACATGGACACATGGACATCCGCAACAAAGCAATCTTCATCGGACGGGTGATAATAAAACCCGGAGTCAAAGTAAATACGGCCCAGTACTGCTTGCACTGACTGTAATATCACCAAGTTTATCATTGCACCAGTTGTTAGAGCTACTATCTTTACTAGGGAGCAAATATCTTTTCCTGGTTATTGTTGTCCAGAGTTTTACTCTCTTGGCTTTATTTACCGGCGATAGTTCCAACTCCTTCTCAGCTGACAAAAATGAAACAGTATGTCATCGTTGAGCTGCTGCTTGAAAACTACAATCTATGTTGATACGTCACATTCACCCCCTGTCCAATTAGAACCCTTCTCAACCCCCAGACCTAAAGTGGAATTTAATAAAGCCGAATAATTCTAGTTTTCCATGGTAAACTTCAATTCAGAATTATTTCCATGTAAACACAAAGCAGAACTCTTTAATTTGAAATAATTTAAATCGAAATAATTAATTTCAAATGAAAACAAGTGACGTAATCGTGGACATTGTCACATAAAAAATGTAGTTGACAAAAACCTTAGGTCAACAAAATTAACAATATATGCAACTTTTGGTGTGGAAAACAGAGGAGGGATGTGTTAGGTCAGGGTCGGCCTGTGGATCAATCTTCCCCTGCTTCAATCCCCCCCAACCCCCCAGTAA
This sequence comes from Gouania willdenowi, assembly GCF_900634775.1. Classification (NCBI taxonomy): domain Eukaryota; kingdom Metazoa; phylum Chordata; class Actinopteri; order Blenniiformes; family Gobiesocidae; genus Gouania; species Gouania willdenowi. Next base: position 16,327,145 of record NC_041049.1, read on the forward strand.
TGGAGGCAAAGCAGGTGCTTTCAAAGGTTACATCACAGGAGATGAGGGATCTTGAAGTAGAGAGGCCAAACTGAGGGCTGATTTCCTCAGCAGAAGCCTCTTCATTTCATGAGCAAAGGCAACACGAGCATTACCACAGCTGCTGGCGCCTGGAGAAAAACAGGCAAAAACCCTACTTATAGGAACTGGGCTCCAACACCCAACTGTATCCAACGTGATATGGAGCGTTATCTACTGCCACTGCCGTTCTGCTTTTGTTTTTAAGCTCTGCACAAATTTGCTGCTAATTAAATGTATTCATATGTTTATCTCATGTCTTTCAGTACCTCCCCTTCATTTACACATATCTGCTTTGTGCATACATGCCTGCAGTCCTGCTTTAAAAATAAATCTGCAATTGGCATGCGACACAAAAAACAGATAAATTGTCACCTACAGAATGTACTGCAGCTCACAGCGCCCACTCGTTTTAATGAGGTCACTTTACTGACTGAAATGAATAGATTCCCAGGCTCATGCTAAATGATACAGGCCATCCAGCATGTGCATGTGTAGGGGTGCATGGATCCTCTGTTTTTTTGTTACTTTAAATATAGATATAGATACAACATTGTTGAGGCTGAAACCAACCTTTTTTCTGATAGTGATTTCCCATGACAAAAGCATTTGTTCTACATTTAAATCAAAGGCTGTATAAAACAAGAAGACAAGGTACAATATTGAGTATATCATCTCGTGTCACAAAAAAGCAGGTAAAGCCTTCGGAGCGGAACAAATTCAATGCTGCGTTCTCTCCTGTTCAGAGGAATATTGTTGCCACAAAGCTGTTCTGGCCTGTCGGGGATTATCACCTTCAGGGGTAAATTATATCTTCTGCCTCTCTACAACAAGATATGCTCTTCCTCCCAGCAAGCGTAGCCAACTCTACCTTTTTTTTTTTTCTTCCTCATACTAAATACCTGAGTGAGATTCAATCCAATACACCTAAATCAACTCGAGCCATCTTCAGCTTGTTAAAGCTCCTTGGCACCCCTGAGTACAGAGGAAGGAGGAAGATAATTGAATTGAGCTCATTCTTGCAGATTTTTCTTGTAGTGGACGTATTGTTAAAAAGTAGTTTTTCTCAATTTATTAGAGAAGTAATTTCAACCCTTTTGTCGCAAATAGTTGTATAGCAAACGACTTCCTTGACAGAATACAGTGCAAATGCTATAATACACGGATTGATTAAATGGTGTTGCTGTGCATGGTTTTAGACAGGAAAAATAACATATTTACACACTGACATGTCACTAAAATCTTAAATATTATGTGGGCTAGGGTGGTTCACAAATTTCATTTTCACCAAATTTTGCCAGATAGCTTTTTGACTTGTTCCAATTGACTTTGCAAGCATCTGCACCAAAAATAGAGTCAATCGTTGCACATTTAGGGGTGGCACACTTATTCACAAATGTTGACCTTTTTTTCGACTTTTAGGAAGAGTATTTGAAATGTTAAAATGTTCTTAATCATTTAGCATAAATACTGGGAGAAACCATTAATGACCATACTTACCTTTATATTGGTCAAGTTTCTGATATCTGTGAAAGTTACAAATTCTTTGGTTGGGCAATAAAAATTGTGAAAAAGTGTGCCACCCTTTACTGACGTTATATTGGCTCAATTTTTGATACAGATGTTCAAAATATCATCCTATCAATCCTACCAGTGTTTGGTACAACAAAAAAAGCGAATGTCCCCCCCGCAGGAGTGCTCAATAATGTCTTAAAGAAAGCAGCTCCTGAAATATACCCAACATGCAGCTTGTATTTACAAAGTTTCAATTGATCTATCCAAACTGACCTCATTATTTAGTAATTCTAAATCAACAACCTGTCTTTTAGATCCAATCCCAACTCCACTATTTAAGGATGTTCTTCCACTAATCAGCACTATTATGATGAACTGGATTAACACATCTCTCGCAACAGGTTATGTACCACAGGCCTTTAAAACCGCTGTAATCAAACCTCTCCTTAAAAAACCTAATCTCCCTTTTATTTCCAAAAGTCATTGCAGTTCAACTATGTGATCATCTACATAGAAACAATTTATACAAGAGCTTTCAGTCTGGCTTTAGAGCCCATCACAGCACAGAGACTGCCTTAGTAAAAGTAACCAATGATCTCCTCTTAGCCTCAGACAGAGGGTTGGTCTCAGTTCTGGTGCTCTTAGTGCAGTGCAGCCTTCGATACAGTGGATCATCATTTGTTGCTGCAGGGACTGGAAAGTGTTTTTGAGATTATAGAAACAGCGCTGGGTTGGTTTAAATCCTACCTATCAGACAGAACCCACTTTGTTCATGTTAACAATCTCTCCTCAGCACACGCCAGCGTTAATCATGGAGTTCCACAAGGTTCAGTTTTGGGACCAATACTCTTTACATTACATATGCTTCCACTAGGTAACACTATTAGAGAACATAATATAAATTTCCATTGCTATGCATATGATACACAACTTTATCTGTCAATGAAATCAGATGAAACTTATCAGTTATTAGGCTCTCAGTATAGGTCAGCAAAAACCTGGGTGTGTACTTACACTATAACAAAATCCCAGCAATTTTAAACAAATAATCCCACAAAATTGTCCTACATTTTTGATAAATTTGTCAGAAAATTAAGAAATTTTGATATCTGATATGTCGCTTATTGCTTGGATGTTGTGGGTGCATTACAAACCTCTTATAACAGTAATATGGCCAAGAGATTTGTCAAATCGTTGAAGCAGTGAGGTCAGAAAACAAAGATTGAGGAAGTTTGGGCTTGAAAAGTACCAAGATATAAAAATTTTGTGGCCTAAAAAAAAAAGGACCAGAGGGAACATTGATGGATGTGGGAAACAAAAATATGAAAATGAATAATGTTTTTGATTGGAGTGAGAAGTGAAGAATTGGACCTATCATGTGAAGTTTAACGTCAATTCTACTGTCATTTTTATTTAGTTTTTTTTTTCATCTATACAACAGAAGAAGAAAAAATGTGTTTTAAGCAATGCTATTAACATTTGGTGTGGATCAGACTTGCTCAGTTCCCATAGAAGCAGCACACAACGCTGAACTTTTCAGCCATTTCAAATTGATGTTGATACACCACAGGGACATTTAGGGAATGAATTTGTTCAGTATAAAAACTTGTATTCCAAATCATGAAAGTGGCTGCAAGAATCCGCTTAACAGTACTGAGCCTTGGGCCACTTTTTAAATGTGTAAAATTATATAAGGCAAAAAAGAAAAACCAAATGAAATCAGTAATAAGTCTAATGGATTTAAAGAGACACGAGGGAGCGCCATGTTTTCTAAGTCTAGTGATGTCTGAACAAAAATCATGGAGCAAATGACTTCAACAGTGACTTTAACGCTTATTTTAAGCTACAGATAAAACAAGCTTTTCCAAAAGTAACCAGCTTCTGTTGGTCTCTAAAGCTCAGCAGTATTGTGACATACTTCTCCAAAAGCTGTACAGACATTTTAAATTAAAATCTTTCCCTCGCTTTTCTTCTTTGTGTGAATACCTCATTAGTTGTGATTGTTCATCCTCGCCATGAACACAATAGATCATTTCCTGAAAAACTGCCAGCGTGTTTTTTTTTTCCTTCTTCTTCTTTGCCTCGAAACCATTAAAGATGAAAGCGTAAGGCCTTTGACGGGGTAATAAATGAGCACGGATAAAATCGCAGGCTGGATCTTTACTCGCATTGTAAGCAGAATTCAATCGAATATAGTTCCCATAAAATAATTTGATAATGGATTGTTGTAACTGGGTTACAAACAAGAATACACATTACCATATTCAGTTAATAAAGGTTTCACAATTTATGAAATATACATGTGTGATCCCATAGTAAACCACATATTCATGAGCACTTTACACCAATGTATCTGTTTCTTCCCACACATCATACCACACCAGCTGCTATGTTCATCTAAAGGTAGTTGGAGGCTGAATGTATGGTTTTGATAAGCGAGGGCAATGGTTGTGTGAACAGAGTTGACACCTCTCTGAATAGGTCATGGCTGTGTTGATATGTTTTCTGCCAGAAGCCTTTTTTAATGCTTATATTGAAACAGTAAAATGCACGTATTGACTTGACACCGCACACAGTGATTGCCAATATTTCACCCAGCTGAGACATTATAGTGGCCACGCGATGGAGGTCGGAGGCAGCAGCCTTGTTTTGACAGTCGTGAGTGACATTGGCAGTGTGTGCTTATACTCGCAGAGACAAAGGCTAAAGAAAAAAAGAGAAAGGGAGCGCAGCGGAGGGTACTTTCAGAATAATTTATAATCAAAGCTATGGGAGGGAACGGCTCACTGGTTTTCATGTAAACAAAACTATATCACAATATATAGATATTTGGTAACACTTTACTCGAAGTTTTATACACAAGGCTGACATTACGCTGTCATTAGCATGAATACAGTGTTATGAAGGCTGTCATTAACTCATTCAGTTCCAGCCGTTTTTGAGCATTTTGACTAATTTTTAAAGACCCACAGAATTCTAAACTATAATTCAAGGGAGGTGTGTGTGTGTGTGTGTGTGTGTGTGTGTGTGTGTGTGTGTGTGTGTGTGTGTGTGTGTGTGTGTGTGTGTGTGTGTGTGTGTGTGTGTGTGTGTGTGTGTGTGTGTGTGTGTGTGTGTGTGTGTGTGTGTGTGTGTGTGTGGCAAATATTTCCCCGACGCGGTGCCAGTTCGACCTGAAACTCGGTTAACGGGTTCCAAATACCCCGAGTGTGTGTATCTGTTATTTTGGAGTAATTTGGTCATTTTAAAATGTTTATTTTAATTTTATTTCACTTCTGGACGGCCCCTAAATGAAACCTATTCAACTTTTGACCTCAGGGTGTGAGGGGGCGCTAGCGCAGCATCTGTTGAGAGACGACTTCCGGCATCCATTTTGAAGGCGAAACAGATGAACTGTGAATCAACTGCTATTTATCCATGTTCCAAATACCCCGAGTGTGTGTATCTGTTATTTTGGAGTCATTTGGTGACGCAAAACATTAATTTTATAATTACGGCTCCCTCGGTAAGAGCGCGCCACTTCCAGTTCCGAGTTCATGACATCACCGTGTTGCAGTTGTTTGTGTTAAAAAAAGGTCGATATTAAAAACGTTTTTGTCCCGCTAAAAGTCATTTAAGTTAATATTTTATGGTTATTTAATATTATTCCCGTGATTCCAAACTTACTTTAAATCTCGGGTCACAGACGTCACTTCCTCCTTCGTCTCCATGAGTGTGGGCGGTGCCTGTGCTGACGGTCATTACCTCATCGCAAACATTCTGCTTCTTCTGACAGAGGAATGTAACGTTTTTGTGAGCGGATGGGTCCACTATGATTATTGTTTGTTCTGCGCAACGGTGAGTGTTTCTTCTCATATTCTACTATGTGCTAAGAAAGATGCTAGCAGCTACAATGTAAACAAACACACACACACGGCTGATGCGCGTGCGTGCACTTCATCGGGATGTACATGGTGAACTCACACAGAGCCGTTGAGAGAGATTTGCGACTTTGGTGTTGCAAAACGTTTATTTTTTGTGGTACTTTCGGGTCTCTCTTTTTTACACACACACACACACACACACACACACACACACACACACACACACACACACACACACACACACACACACACACACACACACACACACACACACACACACACACACACACACACACACACAATATTATATTATTGTTATTGCTATTCTTATATTATTCTTTTTTGTATTATTCTTTTATCTTATAGTTACTGGTATTCTCATTGTATTATTATTATTATAGCTATTACCTTATTATTTTATGTTGTTATTGTTTTTATTGTATGATAGTTACTGGATTTTCATTATATTATTTTGGTATTGTATAATTTTACAATTGTATTGAAGTTATTGCTATTCCTATAATTACCATCATAATCTTTTTCATTATTAATATATATTTTTTGTTATAGTTACTGGTGTTCTCATTGTATTATTAGCATTGCTATATTATCTTTATATTACCTTGTAATTATTTAATATCGTTTATTATTAATATTGTTTTTAGTACATTATTATTTTGTTATTGCAATTATTACCATTAATATCATTACAACATTACTTTTATTACCATTACTACTTTCACTATTAATATTATATCCCTATCAACATATTTATTATTATCAGGGCTCTACACAAACTTATCCAGTGGTGGCACTGGTGTGACAAACTTTCTCTGTTAGTCGAGGGGTTGTACAGCATAGACATACATGCTGATGAATAGTTGACTTAACTGGCGTACCGTAGTTACCGTGTCTCTCTTAACCTGCGATGGTTTATGTGCAAGAAGCACGCGCGCATGTGTGATAGATAACGCACGGAGGAGATGGCTGGCACACATACACACACACACACACACACACACACACACACACACACACACACACACACACACACACACACACACACACACACACACACACACACACACACACACAGTATTTATAATAAAAATATACTAAACGAGTAAAATAAAACTAAAAACTAAACAATATTTATACAAAAAGTACACAAAATGACAACAGAAATGCATAAAAATTTACAAAAACACACAAAATTACTCCAAAATACATACATTACAGAAAAATACACCAAACAACAACAAACATGAAAATGACTCAAAATACACAAAACTAAATATTTATACAAAAATACACAAAATAACAACATAAATGCACAAAACTACACTAAAAAGAATCACTCTGCAATGGCAATAAAAAACTATAATTATACAAAAAATGCACAAAAACACAACAGAAAAATACAAAAATACGCATTTATACCCCTCACGCTCCCACATGAATGCATACTTCCGACGGGCACTGTACTAGTTTTGTACAATGACGATCTGAATCCAGTGGAAATCCAGGGTGACAGAGAATATTATCGCCCGTACATTCCGCGGTCAGGACCCCTTAGCGACCGAACACAAAGTGTTAAAAATCAATAGCTGCCCGATTAGATGCCTGAACAAAACCACCGGAACACAAACGAAACAGGAAATTTATAATAATCGCAAAAAATAAATAAAAAAATAACACACATACTTTGTCGCTGATTAATGTTCACCATTGCAAGTGCACTTTTTCTCTCTGTTTTTGTCGATCCAGAATACAACAGTGTATAAAACAATAGCTGCCTGTTTAGATGCCTGAACAAAAACAACGGAACACAAATGAAACATAGGAAATGTATAATAATCGCAAAAAAAACTAAACACAAATACATTATGGCTGATTAATGTTTCTGTCAATTCAGTCCTTGTATTTTTTTCAGCATAACATGCACGTTAAATTGACCAATAGGATCAAATAATACGTCCAGTTTAATATGCTAGTTACAGATAGCGTTTTGGGTTCATTATTTTTGAATGTTGGACCAAAGCATTTCATGTAATTCAAATAAAATTAGCTTGAATAAAAAGCGTGAAAGTATAATCTGATTTTTATTTTATTTTATACACTTCAATGGGTAGATCTTGTTATCACCAAGGTGGAGGTCAGGGGCCTTGGGCTTGAAAAGGTTGGAGACCAATGCCATAGTGATACATCTCACGAAATATTATGAAATGGAACAGACTCCACTCGTTTAAGATTTTTCATTACAACTGACAAAATAGCCAGTCAGAGCACAGCAAGCTGTTATCTTATTGTAAATCTATTACATGAATAGGTGAGCTCTCCTGAGCCTTGTATTGTAACTGTTTAGTCCAGGCCATTAGAGGTGTTTAATTATGCAAAGTCATTTAAACGCTATGTCAATATCTTTATTACAAAAAGATTACTGTCTAACAAGCAAGCATTGATTAGGTTAATATAGTATAAAAGTATATTAAAAACACAAGGCGGACATTAGTCTCAGTGCTCAGGCTCCCAATAAACAGTTGTTTTAAGTGATATGGGCTCAGGTAGATCTTTAATGGGATTAAAAAGAGGGAAATTAAAATGAACTATTCAGATATACCTCAAATTAGATTTCCACATGTGAAAAACATCGGCACTCTAATTCCAACATGTACATTTGATATATTTACAACCGGAATACTGTTCTAAATGCCTTTCAGAAAATGAAATCTTCTGGGATTCCTGTCTGGTTCGACTGTTATATATTATAATACCTGAGCCCACCTATACTTATTGTAAGTCTTGATTTTATAGTGTAGTATGTCTGAGGCTTCACGACACAGGCACATAGAATTAAAAGAAACCGCAAAATTGTCAATCTGTTTCAGTTTATACACAGTTCAACTGGGGCTGGGCAAAAAATCGATTTAATCGATTAATAAAAATTTGTAGATAAAAAGGATTTTTATTTTGCAAATTCGAGTTTAAGAAATATAATAATTTTTTTCCCACCACAATTTTTTCTGACTTTTTCGCGTTCCAATGTGAGCCAGCCCCCTCTTTGTTTACATGTGTTTACCCTTTGAGTATCTATGTGTGCCACAGGCATGTTACATTTTTTATTCACACTATGCTGAGATGCTAAGGGTAGAGTTTATTATTAGTTTAATTATAATGTTATAGAATATGTAGTTATCTGATTTCTTAATCAGAAAATTTAAGCTACTGTGTGCTCTTGCACTTTTACATAAACCTGGGTTAAAGCTTGAAATTGTTGCATGACAGAGCCTCATCTACTTTTTATTTTGGAATTGTTCTATGCATTTTAACTCTTGAGGACAATCACAGCAATAAAGTTGCACTTTTGACAAAATATCTGATCTCTGCAGTCATTTTTAAGTGCATTAAAAATAAAATCAAAAATTTAATCGAAACTCAAATTTTTCTTTAGGCAAAATCGCCCAGCCCTATGTTCAATTAAGTTTGATTTAGTTGTGTTCGCTTCTGTTAGCACCGGTGAGCTCCATTCAGTTTCTCTGCAGACTGCTTGGTGGCTCTTGTCCTCCAGCTACTCATAGAACATAAAAAACGGTTGTGATTAATCACAATGCACACAGTTCCTCCCCAAATCCCCTTCTCCCTGACCCACTCTGCCTGCTAGCACGTATAGACTAATAGACATCATTTCCAACGGGGTTAAAATAAAACGAGCAGGGTCAAACTTTGGCCTCTTTCTGAAAATATCCAGAGCACTTCACACACATTGCCTCGTATATGAATGGGTATGAATTGTGCATGAATGTTGTTGTTGGTGGGAAATGGTGTGTCCAATCAGTGTGCCCTAGGGCAGCTGTAGCTACAGTGTAGCTTACCACTATGGGAATGACTGTTGTGAATGAATAATGGTTTCTGTATGCGCTTTGAGTCTCCTCAAAAAAAGAGCAATAAATCCAAGCCATTATTATTATTACCTTTGGCTTTTATTCAGTTTTTAGTTGTAGTTGCAGACACAAAATAATTGGAATTAAAACAAGAAAATGACCATTTATTATAGTACCCAGGGTTTCCCACCAGCGGCCCATTGTCTTTATGTAAAAAGAAAAAGAGGAATTTTGAAATTGACTTATGTGTTATTATAAGCCATTTATTAACGATACTTAACTGTAGATTCTTACAAAAAGGCACAATCTTGAAATACAGTTTTTAACAAACACACACAAAAAAAAATACAATTAAAATGAATAATATCAATTTTTTTAACTGAAGTTAAATCCTAGTGAATATTAAAACAAGCCACTGCTGGTCACATTTAAAAGTGCAAACATGGCCAAATGGTAAAACCAGGGAACTCAGAGGAACATCAGTGATTGACGAGCTTACAACATGAAAAACGTGAAAGTTATTAGTTATTTTCATAATAGATATTTCATTTTAGTCAGTGTATTTACATTATTTATTGGTTACTTTTGCTTTTGCTTGCTGCCATCTCAATGCTAGTGCGATGGTGTAGAGTCTGGGGCCGCAACTCATAGTTATTGAAACAATTGACACAATTAACCGACTAATCGGATGACAAATTGAACAATTATTTGCTCTATGTTGCTACAATTTTTTTAAAATTTGGCTTGGGGAAAATTATGACAAATAAAAATAGTAAATAAATAAAACAATTGCCAACTTCAGGTGTAAACAAGTTCCTTACAAGCACAAAATAAAATGAATACATCAACACTAGAATGTGCTTCAGTAATAACATTTACACATTGAGTCAGCAGCTATTGTAGCTTTTTTAAAGAGCCCATGGGCTGATATTTTATGGAAAATGTTTGTGCATATGGGTTATTATTATGTTATTGTATGCATTTAATTTATTTCCTCATTTATAATAAAATTATTTTCTAAAAAAAAAAAAATTCACATGAAAAGCAAAAATAACTGCAATAGTGTTTTTTTTTATTGCTGCTGAATCTAGTTTATTTTATATCTTATGAGTTACATAAAGTTATGCTTGATAAATGCCTCTCTGATTTCCTTTAATTAAACTAGATCAGACTTTATGATTTAATCATTAATATATTGAGAGCATTACTAATGGGATATTCTGGTTTAATAATCACAATATTTACATTACTGTCTAATGGAACCAGCTTTGTCTGTGAACACGTAAAATATAATGAAAAATATTGTGTTTCACAAGTTGGGACGGATGAACAGTGATGATACTTTTATGCCAAAATGTATTTCACACAACGTGTGACATCTTTAATCCTTTCATAAAAGTGTTAAATCTGACCATAAGTACATCCTTGGCCCTTTGTGGTTTAATGACAATAAGCTGTGTACTTTTTACTAGTCTCTTCTTTTCATTAAGTGGTTAGCGTTAGCTCTTAGCCCAGTCTTATGTGTTGGTGGATTAGCTTAGCTTAATTAGTAGAGGACTGTCACGGTGTTTGTGGGAACTTTGGGTGGATCTGACGGAGGAGCTTAGACTGGTTCACATTGTTGGGTGGGTGGTCTTAACCAAGTAGCGTCGTCGACAGCGCTGAGCTCCCTGTAAGAATGCTGAGCTCCCTGTAAGAGCGCTGAGCTCCCTGTAAGAGCGCTGAGCTCCCTGTAAGAGCGCTGAGCTCCCGGTAACAGCGACATATTCTTACCAGTGGGAATGTTTTTATTGATATATCTCCCGCTAATCATGTCCGTAACGTGCATACAGCTCTAAGCACAGATATATAGAAGGTGGGATGAGCCACTCTTCATGAAAAAACAATGTTCAGCTCCGTCCACAGCTTGAAAAAGACAATTGAGCCACAATAAAACCTATTGGTAACACTTATTAATAACCATCATCTAAAAAGGGTAAATAATGGTAAATATATGAGTTAATTAACCTTTAGTTAACAACCAATGAAATTATAGTTCATAATTTTTTTAAATTATTATCTTATATTAACAGTTTATTGATGCACATATTATAACATAGTATACACTTTATAAAGTGTTTGTTAATGATTAACAAATGATTAGTAAACCTTGGTTATGGTTCATAAAACATCTATAAGCATTACATAGACACATGGACCAGATATTTGTTAGTGGTTCAAAATGTTTTATGAAGCATCGATTATCATTGTTTGGATGGTTATTATAAAGTTGGAATTGAAGATTACAATCCCTTACTAATGCTTTATAAACCATGAATATACATGTTTTAGATAGATAATTAATACTTTACTAATGGTTAATAATAAACCATGTACAATCATTATCTGAATGGTTATTGTAAAGTTGGAACAGATGTTTATAATACTTTGTAAATGGTGTGTAGAGCATCCATAAACATTAGTTGAATCAGGCCTACAAAGCACTGAGGGAAACCCTGAGTACCCATAATGGCATTCTTGAACATAGATTATTCAGAATAATAAATATTCAAGATTGCAACATTATAAATACAAAATATTTTAGTTTATACTGGTTGCCTTCTACATGTTGTATCAGTTGTTGTTGGTTTTTTTTTTAGCTCTTTTGAAATTGATTATTTGTGTAAGTAAAATGGTAATTTTGGGAGAATAATTTTTTGTAGTTTCCCATTGTGATATTTCTATATTTAAAAAAAGTACATGTTTATGCTCGATACATTCTGCTTCTTGAACAAACTCATATATATGGTTGAACTTGGTGTTTTGTCGTGCTGTAGCAGGATGACTAGCTTCGGGGCAGAGTCGTCCCCGTCTTCCACCCACAGAATCTGTGCTCGTGTGCTGCACACTGCTTTTGTTGCACTCTTCTTCTCTCTTTTCTGCCTTTGCCCTCCTTGCAGTTGATCCGTAAAAACCACTCCGTTTTTTAATCAGAGCTTTTAAATTTGACCTTGACATAAATCCATCAAGCTGACATTTCTGGGGAAGCTTTTTCATGTGATCAGAGATGGAGGGCTCTCGGGCCTTGGAGCGTTATAATTACAAACCAGTTCCAGCACCTATGAAAACGGTATGGGGAACAATAAAAGCCAGAAGACGTAATTATCAAAAGAGTGTGGGAAACAGAGGAATTAGTCATTTTGCATTCATTCTATTTCATCTGTTTGTGAATCACTTCTAACCAATCCAAACATCTTTGAGAGGAATTATAGAGTTTTGAATCGAGACGGAGAAAAGCCTGAAAGAAAGTGAGTTTGGGATAATGAAGCTGCAATGTCAAGGAATGATTTATGAGCAGTTCCCGTTCCTTCACTCTGGCTTCTCAGAAACATTGTCTGTTCAAATATCACAGCACTGGATAAATCCAATACTGACCACACATAAAATGATCAAGCTACAATTTAAAAAGTAATTTTTTTGGCTTTCTTTTAATGTTGTATACCAAGCGTTCCAAGGATTTGTCTGTATTATTTCCCTGTATTAGCAGAACAGTGCACATTTCAAAGCTAAATCTGATTGCTGCTTGAAAATAAAGCATTTACAGGAACGATTGAGTTCTTTTCTGTAATTTTTTTTTTTTCTTCCCGTGGTGACGCAAGTGAAGTGTGTTTGGATTTCAAATAAATGAGTCACAGAAACGAGGCCTGGGGTCAACACGTGAGCTAATGAGCTAATTTACAGGCAACATCATCAGCTGCAGACGAGAGCTCATCAGGCTGTTTAGCAGAAATGAGCACCACCACATTACAGTGCACTCACATATACCCGAGCGCTAAATATTAGCCACAATTGAATCTTACCATAAAAAACTAGCGCGTAGGTTGTTATAACAACCATTCTTACCCTCTTTATGAAATGATTGCACCATATTTCACTCCTACAGCACAGTGGAATTTCAGACATTAAGATGACATTTTTATCGTGCAGGTGGGAGTTTCAGGACAAGTCGTTAAAATAAGGGCTCGCTTGTTGACACTTACACGCACACAATTAAAGCCAATTGTGTGATAATGAGGGTGTAGTGTTAGACATTTCTGCTATTATACTGTTAAATCTTAAAACAAAAACTGGATTTTGTACCCTGATATGTCACTGTTTTCCAAATAAAAATCCATTTGAATAAGAATCAACATTACCCACCCATATTTGAAGACCCTCTTTTGACAATGATCATGTTCATTTTGAGTTCTTTTAAGTCCCACCTGTGCTGACTCTACAAGGGGTTATACATGAGGTTATACTGACTCCGAGGAGGATTTCTCAGGAATGCATCCTCACTTGCATGTTATTTTTGAAATTTCAGATGTAACAGTGATGGATTACAAGTACTCATGTTGTACTCACTGTAATTGAGTTGCTTTTATCTTATTAGTTACTTTTTTCAGTATGTTTCTTAATCAGTAATTTTACTTGTACTTAAATATAGTAAAATTACTGATTTAGAAATATACTGAAAAAGTACCCATAAAAGCAACTTTATGGGTTATTTTACTATTTAATAGAAGTAAAGTAATTTGATACATTTATACACCCTATCTTTACTGAGTAAATAATTATTTTTTGTTTCAAAATAATCAACGGACATTGTGAAACTACAAAATATGAAATAAGGAGACAACAATCAGATTGAAAGTAATGCACCGCGCCAAAACCGCATTGAATGCTGGTTATTTTCTTTGTTAAAGCTTGGGTAGGCGACTTTCTCCAGATACACTTTTTAAGATTTGGTTGAAATTGTCTTAATGTCCTGACAGAAATTAAGATCTTATGTGCTCTGAAAAAGGAATGGAGAAAATCTGTCAACTGTAGCAGCTGTAAACCTGTAATAACTTTGACCAGTGGAAAAAATGAACTGTAACAATACAAGCGATGAGCTGAGCTCCTCTACTGCAGCAGCTGTGAGCATGCATGTGAGTGAGACGGCGCACAGAGAGGAGGGGCGAGGGGGGTAAAGGTGGAGCCATCGGGGAGGCTACATTCAAACTCATGCTAGCTTTTGAAAATCGCCTACCCTACCTTTAAAGAAAAAAAAAAAAAGCTATATTTAGTCTGATAATATTTTGATTTTTAATTGAATTCATTGGTGTTATTTTATTTTAAAGATAATTATAAACCTTTTATTTTATACAGATGCCTTTGTGGAAAATAAATTAAGTTACAATTGTACCAGTTCTCGTTTCTTCTTTTTTAAGTTTATAGATGAGATGTTTACTGTCTGCAAGGGAACCATGACAAAGCAGACCAATCAGAGTCTGCTTTGTGCCTATGTCACATTTTCAGACCAGGGATGCTTTTGTTGAAACCTCAACAAAGTAGGTACTAAAAAAAACAGCACCAGGTATCACGGAGGAGGTACTTTTTCCCAGTGGAAACGCGCAAAAACAGAATAGAGCCGATACACCAGTGGAAACGCGTCATAATTGATCTACTTTTTACTTGTATTTAAGTATTTAATGTAGGACTTACTTGTAGTTGTACTTGAGTACAATATAAATCAAGTATATATCAGTATTCTTTACACCTCTGCCTAATCATCGAGTTTTTATGGTTTTACAGCTAAAATCTTACCATCTACTGGTTTATTCACTGTTATTAAAATAAATCAAAAAACCCTGAACATTTACATATAGTCAACAAATGGGCATGACATGTATAAATAAATAAAGCGCTCACAGAGAACAGCTAATTAACTGTCATATTCAGTCACTTGGCTTTATAACAGCGGGTAGGTAAAGTACAAAGTTCAAAGAGGTAACAGCTGGATGTCTGAAAAGATACAGTGGATGAGGTGGAGCACAGATGTGCAGGAGAGCATTTGCTATTCCTGACAAGAGAATAAGGCTCAATCTGACCATTGTTAAAATAAGCATCATAGGTTAGAACAATTGTAGGATTATATAGATCTTCGTATAGGCGAGTCAAACCTTGGGTTGATGAAGTTTGACTCTTATGTCATCAACGTGTTGGGAAGTGTCAGTATATCACAGAGATTTGTATTTCCCACAGAACCTTTTTCTGTGTGTAAGGTTTGTGTTGATGCACTACACTGGCCATAACTTGTAGTTTTTTAGTCTTTCCTTCTTCTTCTTGCATCTTTTACATTTGTCTTCATCTCCTCCACCTTGCAAAGGCAATCAAGCTGTCTCATCTCACTCTGAACCATGAAGGATATCTGTAACCGGTGGTCGGCTCCCGTTCTCCTCGCTGTACAGATGATGTCTTGCATCTCATGGCATCCCTTTGAAAGTCCTTATGTCTACCAATCACAATGTATCGCCTCATTTGCCTGTGCATTGTTATGAGTAAGCTACAAACACACGGTTCTCTAAGTCCCCAGTTGACTGGATCATTACCATCTGTCTTTGTAAAGTGACTGGTCTTATTCATAAAAGCACTGGATGAGTTTGTAGTGTTGTGGGTGGGACGGAGGCAGCTTTTTGAATGAGGCCTTGATCATCACAAATGTACATGATCAGACATTTGTTGTGGAGGCGCTGCTTTGTATGCAGAGTAGCACTTCACTGGTAATCGGAAAGAACAAACTTAACCAAGATTTTAATTGGTGTTTGTGCAACTGTCTGATCCTATTTCAGTCACTCAGTAGAATCTGCGTAACATTGACAAATGCATGAGATAACAAAGGGTTTTACTGGATATTTTGTCAAAATGGAATTAAAGGTTTTTGAGAGAGTAAAGTTAGCATAGAATTTAGGCCATAAGTGCCTACAAAAAACAATCAAGCAAATTTCGAAAAGATAAATTTTTACAGAGCATAAAAAAAAAAAAAAAAACAACATCAAACACACTTTTTACAAATGCATTCATTCATGTAACTCAACACTGCTCACATGACCTTCTCCGCTATAGTTAATAAAGAGAGCACATGTTTGGCAACTGTAATGAGGGCATAGCAATCAGCTGAACCTCACCAGGGCACTTTCATTTCCAGATGTGATGGTTGCCCTTGTTAGATTTTTAATAAATTATCAATTTGTTCCACCATGCTCCGTTATTAAGTTAATACCAAATTAAAGTGGAAGTGTTTAAATGTGCGTGAAACGTGAAAAGCAACTATTTAAGCCAATTTCTCCTGCCACATGCTTTTGTATTTAGTTTCTCTGCAACAAGGGTATGAATACAAGTGATATACTAGTGTGCTCATTTGAATTTTGAATGCAGATTATTAAAAGCCTTATGATTGCAATCATGTAAGCGTAACACGTTAGAATAGAATACTATTATAGGAAGTATCGTAAAAGTGCTATCCTTGCAACCTTGCTGGTTCATTGCTTAAAGCAGGGGTTCTCAATCTTTTCAGCCCGTGACCCCCAAATTAAAGATTCCTGAGACCGGCGACCCCCACTGTACCTGAAGGTGGTTGAACACAGACATGAACAGTGAAGAACAGTCATGTGGACACAAGGCCATCTATAAGGGGGAATAAAGGGGAGAACTTTTGGGGTCCATCCATAAAGTCAGCAAAATGATGGTTCATTGTTCTATGAATCTGTGATAACCACATTTATTTATTTATCTGAATGCAATCCACTGTATAAGTTTATTATTTGTGCCATAGTATAAAGTCTTCATAGAGATGTATGAAAAGGTGGTAAAATGGGGTTTTGAAAAACAGAAATTGCAAAAAATATGTTACAAATTAGAGTGGTCAAAAATGGACAGAGCAAGTGGTAAAAGGGGTTCAATGTGTCTATATTAGCTTAAAAGTGGCAGAAAAAAGAAGGAACAAGTAGTTTCAATTGGCAAATAATGGGCATGAAAAATCGAGAATGCGGTTAAATTGGAAAAATAAGTCACGTGACTGCCGTAAAGTGAAACGTTCTTCAGGCATTCACCAGGTCACATGACCTGTGCCAAAGACGGTCCGTCTCTCCAAACTTACATGGTCGGTATTTCAAGAGGGAAGCCCCGCTTGGATCATTTATACTGTCGAGCGCTGTATATTGGTCTGAGGAATCACTTAAAATAACTCATATGGGTCAACTCTTTAGGTCAAAATGTGCGCGGTGTGCCTTTAAAATAAGCTTGGCGCCCAAGAAAGCTTGTGAGATTTTTTAGATCTACAGTGAATAACGAACAAGTTCGTAATTTTGAGCAAAACCAGCATGAATTATTTTAGCCACTTGAGCTACAGAAGCTCCCGGCTACAAATTGGGCCATATAATTCACCCTTAACATTCTTCATGGATCAACAAGTCCTAGTTGTAGAAATAATTTCGCCGGTTCACTACTGTTCCACCTTTGAACCACTTCTCCTTCCAAAGATCTTCAAATTTAGAGATGCTTTCACTATAATATTTCACTCAATCAAGCGTACAGGTCTTTCCTTGTTTTCTCACTTTTGCTTTCCATCAGAGGTGGACTGGTATCAAAATTCAGCCCTGGCGTTTTCTGTCCAGACCATCCCACTACATTATCAGAGAACACCATGTAGAAGCTGTTATTAAGTCTGTGATGCTCAACATGTGGCTCTTTATGTCTTCATTTTGATTACTATTTCCCCGGAATACCTTTTTACCTTTTTCCATTTGGCAACTTCCTTTGTCCCATTTTTACACCCTTAAAGGGGACATATCATGCTAAATCCACTTTTTTAGCCCTTGAATGCATTTTGTTGTATATTTAGAGTGTTTAGAAGTACAGAAAAGTTCAAATTAGTCTCTTCAGGTGCTCCGTTGATATCTTTATATTCTGTTTTGGTCATATTTTTCAATCTGTTTCGATTTTTCTATTCTCTATTACGTTTTTTGAACAATAACGTTACAGTATTTGCAGCGGAACTGCCAAATTAGGACATCGACTTCGAGCAATCCGCCATTTTTATTTGTCGCTGCGATTTTGTAGTCCAAGCTCAAGGATGCCGAAGTTACGAGAGGATAAGTCAAAATGTTTGGTTGTTGGATGTAGTAACCCACACGCTTCATTACAACGTCTCCCAGCATCAGAACCTTTTCAAAGGCCTGGTTGAGTTTTATTTTTCACGGAAATGTACCCACATCTGTGGGTAAGGTCATTTTTGTGTGCGCGAAGCACTTCAAGGATGACTGCTTCTGCAACCTCTGCCAGTATAAAGCAGGATTTGCCCTGTCCCTGTCATTGTTTTGTTAGCATTAGCAGTTGCACCGTCTTCATATGTTAGCGCTGTGTGCTCGTTTTAGATCCTTGATGATATGGCCTACGTGATTTAATTTAAGTCTAAAGTTTTCATTAATCATTTCATTTTGCTGTTTTTGTCTCCAAAAAGACTGTATTAAAATGCATTTCGTGACGTTAGCTTGGCGCTAGCGTTAGCTCGGCGCTAGCGTTAGCTCGCCGCTAGCGTTAGCTCGGCGCTTGTGTTAGCTCACTTGTTAACATCCATATGAAGATGTTGTTCTGCAGGTTCTGCAGGTCCGACTCTGGCTCAAACATGTAAGGCTGGATGGACAAGTCTTCCGTTGTTGACATTTTGTAAATAACGTGTGAATAAAAAGTTTCTGCGCCACTAGACAATTGTATCTCTTCTATCAAACTATAAAAATGGCTGAACAGGGTGGAGTTGAACTGAGTGTCACCTCTGCAACCTGGAGAGGGGGCGGGGTATGAAGTGTCTCATTTGCATTTAAAGAGGCCGCACCAAAACGAGTTGCTCTCAGAAGCACATCAGAAAAGGGTAGAAAAGGGGCCTGTGGAGCTATAATAATGAGGAATTCAGACCCAAGCAGTGCAGTTCCGCTTTATATAGACCACAACTGTATGATTTATATGTAAAAAGGAAGGATTTAAAGGTATGTTAGTAATATCATTTTTCCCCTCTTTTTCTGCAAGTTCTTTTTGACACTATAATCCAATTTTTGCCCTTTCTTTATTTTTTTGGCTACTCATCCCAATAAGCTAATCTTTGCTTGTTTCCTTTTTTACCTACATTTTGCTTCTTTTTGTTCCACATTTTTGCCCTTTTTCATTAGTGTTTGCCATATTTTGTACATTTAAACTACCCTTTGCCATTACATAACACCTGGTTCCTCTTTATTTGCCACTTTTTTGGCCACTCTTAATTGCTTTTGGGCTATTCTAGTCACTTTTCACATAGCAGACTGGACCGGACCCCTTTGGGTCGATGGCCCACCGGGATGATGCCCGGTATGCCAGATGGCCAGTCCACCCCTGCTTTCCATGACCGACAACCTGTGGTAAAAGATTTTTTCATTTTCAGTTTTCACCATACACTCCTAAATTATTCTGTGAAACAGCTGATTTCAGTTGTTCTTTGACCACTTTTCATCTCTTACACTCTTACATCATCTCCTTTTCATGTGGTGCAACCTCTAGCTCCCCTCCTGTGTGACCTTTTGTGGTGTATCTTGTTTGTGTGCCTGGCTGTGGCTTGTCTTTTCTTGTGTGGGTGCCATGCTTCCATGTCAGAGCAATAATGATTATAATCATAAAAAAGGGAGAATGGGGTAATCTGAGTATGTCCTAGTATGAATAGGGAGAAGAAGATGAGAGGAAGAGCATGTCTTAGTAGAAGGTAATCAAAGGAGTGACGTGGGTTGGATAGAAGTGCAAACTTATTGTAGATTCCTTAGGTCTCATCTAGTTTTTTCAGCAGTCATTTTAAATCATTTTCAAGTGTTCTTCAAATCAATGTTCAAGGTTAAATAGATGTTTTCAGCACCCTTAAGGTGTGAACATCCGTTTTCATCCGTTTCTCAATCAGGACTTTTCATCTGCTCATCCTCTAATTAGAAACAAAAAACACAAAATAACCAGTTTTGGTACTCGTTTTTTTTTTTTTTTTTATTAACTTTAAATGTAAATGCAATGAAACAATGTTGTGGATTTTTTTCTTACAAGCTGGGAACTTTGTGTGCCTTTTAAAATGCAAAACGGGACTTTAGTGGCAATATCGGCTAAGCCTGCCTATTAAGTGCCTCTGTCAGAGCGCAACACTTCTGATGAGGGTCTATCCTTGTGATTGGTCCACTTAAAAGCCTGAAGTAGGTTTTCTATTTATTATTAAGGTTAAAAATGCAGTTTGCTGCAGATGTGCTATCAAGGTAACATCTAGCTTCCCCATCTGATAGCAATGAATAAAGTAAAAATAAACAGGAGATGTAAAATGTAGACACTCTTTGTGTTAGAGACCTATTTGCTCCCATTGACTCCCATTATAATCACATATTTTGATATACTGTTATCTTGACATATAATAGAGGTTTTCCCAGAAATGCAGTACCTACTAAACCTATACAAAATGCACCTTATTTTTTGGGGGGGAATTTTTTTATTTTTATTTATTTTTTTTTTTTTAAATGCATATTTTTCTTATTGAATAAAAGTTTTTATGACAAAACAGGCAAGTATTTTTCAAAATAAAAAATATAATGAAAAACTTTATTAATGGTTAGATCTGAAGTTGTTGAAAAGATCTGATGTGAAAAAGGTGGGAATAAAATTTACAGTATACCTGACATTTTGAAGACACAAACACTCTTTTTCTCTACTGCGTATGACTGAGGGGGTGATTTTTGGTCATGTTGTTGTTGATGTAATGTGTTTGTTGCTGATTTTAAATGTTTTTACTGATGGTTTTTATTTAATTTTTTTACTGCTGATTTTAATGTTCTTATTGATTTATAAGATATGGGATATTTTCTGTTGCACTTTTTAATCATGTAAAGCACATTGAGTTGCCCTGCGCATGAAAGGCGCTATATAAATAAATGTGCCGTGCCTTGCCATACCATTTTGGTACCTAATCTCAAAGAGTGTAGGATTTTTCAATAAATGCTCAAGGCTCTAAAAAATAATAATGCAGCAAAATCAATGTTCTTATCAATTATTGACCAAGTCAAGGCTATAATAACTTTGTACCGAATAATTCACTTTGCACCTTATTTAAAAAAGTAAATAAATGCGTATTACGTGATTTTAGTGTTTTCCTTACGGTGTTTTTATGACAGAAAGGGCATAAAAAAATACAGAAATATTATGTAAACTTTGTTTATGGTTAGGTCTGAAGTTGTTGAAAAGATCTTGAGTGAAAAAATAATATATATATATATATATATATATAACATTTTCACGATAGTTTTATGAAAGGTACCATTTTGGTGCCAAAGCTCAAAGAGTACAATTTTTTTCAAAGATGGCCCTCGTGTTAAAGTGCAGACAAACCATGAGTTTGGAAATTATTGCATAGCAAGTTAGATTTATGCAACTAGATGCTAATAAGTGTATCTGACAGCATGTTGCACATGCTGTCAGATGGTGTAAATGAGACCGTAACACCAATACAGGAACTCTCCTCCAATGGTTCATTATTGTTTTAAAAGCTTTCTAGATGAGCTGTCTAAATGCACCATTCTCTCATGATGTATCTCAAATGTCAAATCTATTCATTCCTCTTCGCTCACCAGAGTGCACCTGTGAGCTCATGCTTCTCAGTGTAATTATAACATAGAATTACTGTTCGCCTCAACCTTGAATCACTCCCCGTCCTTCTTGAAACACATTTATCTCTGTGAAAAGCAGTTGAACAATGACAAATCATTAAAAAAAAAGAAGAAGCCCATTCCATGATACATTCTGCCTGTGCAGCCTGCAGTGAGAGGTCAAACACTGTGAGCGACATGAAAGATTAAATGTATCAATAATGCATTCAGAGAGAGGGATTCATTGGGGGCTTCTAAATGAGTTGTCACTGCCTTGTCACATTGGGGGAACAGGTGCACTGCCACAGACGCTCCTGTTATGGACGCGTTAGGCGTGTATATTTGGCATGTCAAATGAACAGGTGTGTATAATTCATCGTTGTTCTATATTTCATAAGGGGGAGGCACTTTTGGATCGACAGGGCGGACTTTGCCACTTCTCCACCACTGACCTGTTCTGCATTAGTATTGCTAAGTATGTCAACGCGTTCTAGAATCATTTTCATACTCTTTTAAATGGATATTTTCTGGGAAATCATTTACATACGTCTTTATAAATCATCTCTAAAATGTATTTTTTATGCCTTCCCCAAGGATTTGAGAAAGAAAAATAGACAAAGTGAACATGAAGCAGAATACCAGATTAATCCATGGAGATGGCATAATCTTCGTGACTCACTGTCAAATTATTTTTGAATGATTTAACATCAAACTGTACCGAAAGACTGTAAATTCTATTTTGAATATGCGTTTCTAAAGACATGACAAAGGTGCTCTTTATGGCTACATGTATTGATTGTTGTATCAGACTGCATATAGTGATTTGTTTAAGCTTGTTCAGGGAAAAGCACTGAATCATCTCTGTCTTATTATAGCCAGTGTCCTTCCAGAATGTGAGTGGGTTTTTTAACAGGTCTTGCTTGCCAGCCAACAGACTTCACCAGTGCCACAGTGGTCAAATGTTCTTTTCATTCGCATGTTAAGGAATTGTGAAACATTTTAAGGGGAACCGAGAACCCACGTGGAAAAATGCTTA
This sequence comes from Gouania willdenowi, assembly GCF_900634775.1. Lineage (NCBI taxonomy): Eukaryota > Metazoa > Chordata > Actinopteri > Blenniiformes > Gobiesocidae > Gouania > Gouania willdenowi. The sequence goes on from NC_041049.1 coordinate 16,349,970, forward strand.
GCAACTGCCTTTAATGTAAAAAGTGGATAGGAGAGTCTACAACAGTAGAGGTTGTTTTCATCTCTTGATGAAATTACATGCTTTATACTTGAAATCCTTTTATTTTTCAAGACTATCTCTCAAGGACAAGTTATTGACCAGACCTTTCTGTGACGTGACTAAAAAGAAGAGGAATAATAAACTCTTATTTTCTGTTAAGAAGGTAAAACTCAGAACCAGGCATAACCGGTTTGTAAAGTACAGTAGTCCCTCGCTGTATTGCGGTTCACCTTTCGCGGCCTCTGTGTTTCGTGGATTTTTTTACAGTGCAATTTTGGATGCATTTTACAGTGTATGAACACACATTGTGTTCTGTGTCCTGATTGGCTAATGCTGTGTTCACCCACCAGTGACACATCCAACTCGTGAGTTTCACTGACTGCTGAAGCGAGGCGCTGCGCTTTTTCTCCTCTCACAAACATAAACCACCAGTGAAAAAAGCCGGTGTGATTAGCGGCTAATGCTTTGCTAGCTCAGTGCTACAGAGATTATTTTGACCTGCGACTACCACCTCCTCGCTGATTCTCCTCCACGCCTAATCCTTCCTAGTCCGGTCCCGGCCGTGTCATACAGCTCCAGGTGGTCACACACAGCTTCTACTCCATGGTTGAATGGTTGAACAGAGGTGTCCGTGTTAACGGCCTGACGTCATCATCAGCACAGACTCTGAATGCGTTCGGCATCAATGTCTGATCGCTAGCAGTGTGACTCTGAAGTGCTGTATGTTTGAAAACACGTTTATGTTTTAAAATCTACGAAGGTTTGAACTTTGAGATTGTTTAAACAGAGATAAATCTTAATTCCTGTCTGAGAAAAGTGTATAAAGTGTGTGGTGAGGAGTTTTACTGCCTTAAAACATGTATAATAATTGTAAAAATTAAAGCTGACTACTTTGCGGATTTCGCCTATTGCGGGTTATTTTTTTACGTAACCCCCGCAATAAACGAGGGACTACTGTACTAGCATATTAACCATAAGTGGAGTTTGAGATTCTTGCCAGGAGGGGCAAAAAAAAAAAATGAATTAAATATATAGACTGTCTTGAGATTTGCACCAACCACAATGTGTGTGACAAATACAATAATGCAAAAATGATTAGTAATATAATTGAGAATGTTGTTGATTTAATGTTGTAAATTCATAATAAAACAAGGGTGGCGGTCACTCCCTGCTTCTATTTGCTGCACCACCATACATGAACTGCTGGGCATACAGTAGTGCTGCTTCACCATTTACATTGTGAAGAAGAATTGCACAACAGAAGAAGATGGTCACATGACTCGAGTGCCAAAAAATAACAACAAATTAATTCCTAAATATTTTGTACAGTGTGTTTTATAGCACCTAAAATATTTGTATAGTATGTACATTATATGTAAAATGTTATGTTTTTGAATGAATTTGGTAAATTTGTAATGGAAACTTTTGACCACTAGGGGGGTCCCCGCAAACTCCGCCTATTATATCAACATGCTTGTTTAGATTCCATAATTCATGGATGTTGGTCAAAATAGAGTATTTGATATTCAAGATACTAGTGTTTGAAAATACGACATATTGTTGTCACAGGTGAATCCCATCCCCTGATTACTTCCACTGCAATATCTAAGCAAAAAAACTGAATTCAAGCTGAGTCATAGGCTAAATTTACATGATCAAGAAACAAGTATTACCAATCGTATATCTCAATTGTGAATAGCTGCAAAATTTTTATTTTTTTTTTGTAATGTCCTGCGACTCTATATCTGTTCATACATGTGGGGGCAAACACAATCTTTAATTTGGAAGGAAGTGGCTGCCTGAAAGACTGCGTTGCCTTATTATTTATATATTCGCTAACAGAGCTAACAATCAGTATCAATATTACAATAATCCTGTAACGAAAACAATCATTAGTTGCATCCTGACATGAAGCCAAATTGAGTTGTAGTCTTTCTCGTGGCCCTCTCAAACAAAATAATTGCCCACCACTCTTGTGGTTTGGTGTCTGCTCCTCATTATATAATCACAAAGCCCAGTTGTTAAAGTAAAGCCAGGGAAATGATTATCCACCTCTTCTTGAAGGAATGAAATGGTTAAGTTAAAAAGAAGATGTGAGGCTGCTGTTGGTGACTGATTTTAATTTGCTGCTTTCAGATGTTTCTCGATGTTGTACAAATAGCCTCAATTGACTTCTTAAGTGCCAGAAATAGTGACTAGATATGATGCATGGGAAAGGAGCTCAAACAGAAGTAAAAGGGGGGAATCCTTTAAAGTGTCAGTAGCATTACAGCAACAATTAAGGAATGTATGAGAGAAAAAAACACTCTTAATCCATTTAGGCTTGTAAAGATCTGCTTCCACTTTGTTAAATGCAATTAGGCTCATCCAGTTTCTCCAAGGGACAGCAGGAATGCTTTTTTAAGAAGTCAGCACAAAAAGATTCCTGGGCTGAAAGACAAGAGCAGAAAGAGATGAGGTGAGGGGTTGGGTTGGGTGTAAACAAAGGAAGGCTGTCCTTTTCCTACTGTGTGTGTGTAAGAGAGCTAGGAAGAATGAAAGAAGGGCGATGCATGGCAGTCTCTGAGTCAGCATTGTTTTATTCTCAGATGGACTTGTTACCAGGCCTCCTCGTCTTCTAGTCTCACCGTTACCTATTGCTCATCTTCCTTCCCAATGTTTATGTGAGGATTCCTGGCAAAGGAAAGCAGATTGAATGGAGCTTATATGATACAATAAATACATCTTTCCCATATGTCATCCCCCATGACAATAGACCTTTTTCACGACAACCGGAAGTAGCGCCTCCTGGTGCCGAGTAACTTCCTGTTATTGTGAGTCTAAGAGAAAATGGCTCTTATTTTTTCAACAGCGTTGCTCAACTTCCCAACTTTTTTGTTCGCTGATGCGGAGGCAATTGCAGCGGCGAATAACCTAACAAATAAACTTGATAATTCTTCCATGAAGAATATATCCACAGCTGTCAAGATAAGAAAAGAAGTAGCTTTGTGAACTAACCACTATCTACAACATATGAAGTATAAACATTGTAATAAAGAAACCTAATTTAGTCTGCTAAAATATTCAGAATGTTTAAAGAGAGGCATGTTATAGACCTTTAAATTATATTTTAACATTGTTATATGTGTTTGTCTTATTTACCTGTGGGTTGATGTGCCGTAGCAGCTCCATAGCTTTAGCATAGCTAGCTTTCTGTGAGAGGACAAGCTACCGTTTATGAGCCCTCTCAAAGCCAGACTCGCTCTACGGTGGTGCGATAAAATTATTCCAGATTTTTTTGACAAAAAAAACCGGGGGTGGTGAACCCGCATCTCGAAGCGGGACGTTTGCGGCTGGATACGCACTTGACCCTTGGAACAAGTGGCGAGTTGTGTGTCTGTCCATTCTTTCCGTGGAAGACGTGAAAGACATCTACATGATTGGAATAATGATAGTAGGCATGGTGCTGATCGGAGCTGGTGGTTTCCTAATCTATCGAAAAGTCCGTACTACGCTGGTGACTGTTTTGGAAAAGCTGTCAGTGATTTCTGAAGGATGTCACTGGCATGTGTTGGTCGCTATCAAAAGCAAGCTGCTTATGGATCGACTACGCGTTATGGATAACAACTGGGAGAAGTTGGAGGCCTGGCTTGGAAGTAGTTAGGCCACTCATTGGATTACAGCAGAGAGACCCAGGACAGAAAGCTATTGAAAATTGACATAGCCTGTATCAAAAACACATTGCTTATCTCCTTTTCGGCTCCCCAGTCAGCCAAGGTTGTCTCATCTCTTATCACCAGAAAGTTTCTGCAGACAGCGGCTCTTACCCCCACTACCTCCCCCGCTCCTTCCCTACATTCCCACCTGGAAGTGTTGATGCTGAACTGTTGCCACACGTCACCTGGCTGTTGTCAGTAGCGCAGCTACAGGTCGTCAATTTCAAATGGCTTTGTCGGCCATCTTCCCACCCCCCTTCCCATTCTTGCTACTTGGAAGTGTGGTAGCAGCGCCCATCGGCAGCACACCCATGTCCCCAAAATGGCTGAAATCCTGTTCTTCTTCCCACCCGACCCCCTCTCCCAGCCCAACTCCTACCCAACCTTATCCACGTGCCTTGTCTCGTGTTCTTTGAACTGTGTTCTGCTTAAATTTATGTTTGCGGAGGCGGTTTTTTTCTGGTTTTACACTGCCTTCTCTGTAGGGAAATCAGTCTCAAACTGGCCGTTTTTCCGCTCACTTTTTTTCCTCTTGTTCATCCCATTTTCACCTAAATATGTGGGCGCGGCAAATGGCTGCTCCGGTGTGTTGATGTGTATCTTTCGCTGCAACTACCAAGTCAAATTCCTAGTATTGTTCTCAACTGTACCTGGCAAATAAAGCATTCTGATTCTGATATCTATATCGGTTAATATCGGCAAAACAAAAATTCAGTTTAGGTCTGATTCAATTTGCAGGAAAGCTGAATAGCATGCTATCATCATCATGTGATGAAATCAGTTCAATCTGAAGCTATTGAGGCAGTTTTTGGAATTGGTTTTTGAGAGACATATCTGCCTGAATATCTTTAAATATGTGACACATAGAGATACAGCTGGATGTTTTTTTTTTTACTTAGCACTGTTTTCTTTTCCAGAGTAAGCCCATGATATAAGTTAAGTTCCAATCCATCCGTCTACCCTTTTTTTCATCCATCAATCTTCTGCACCCGGGTTGTCCAACTTAGGGTCACAGGAAGACAGAGCCTGTCTCAGAAAACACTGGGTGAGAGAGGGCACACCCCTTTCAGGTTACCAGTCCATCAAAGATCCAACACCTCTAGACAAACAAGTGATTGTCTGTCACCTACTGAAAGGCAGTGGGGACATGCAAAACAAAGAGGCCATGCACAGACTTAAAGTTGAGATTTTCAACTGTCAGGTACCAAATAGAACATTCTAAAATAAGTAATAAAGCTTTTAAGATGGAGCAACAAAACTGTTTATACCAGAGATGGTTAACTTTTATCACAGCGGGGCAACAAAATGTGATTTCTATCTGATAAGAGAGCCACATTACCAACATTAATGTAAGTATTTAGAATATTGACCAATCTGACTATTGTTTCAGTAAAGAACCAAAAGAGTTTGTGTTTTTTTGTTTGTTTGGTGATCTTATCAGTCATTATCTACATTTTGTTTTGTAAATATTTCAGTCATTTGTCTTTGTTTTGTATGTATTTGTTTATTTACTTGTACATTTTTGTGCTTTTGGCGACTCTACTATGAAGCTGGATAAGTATACCAAGATTTATCTTCATTAGTGGGCTTCATTAAACCAAACATTCTCTGTCAGAGAGCCCCTGTTCTACGAAGCTGGATATAAATACATTCACCTAAGCGATTTGATTTCAAATGGGCTACCTGCGCACTCCTGCGACAGGGTTTTGCAGTGTCGGACCAATCACTATGACCAATCAGAATGTAGAACAACTTACGTCACTATTGAGGAATAATTCTTTAAAAATATGATAAATTACAATCCATAATTCAGACCAAAAACCACACTGAAAAAGTAGGAAGAAAAGAGCACCCCACTGAGCAGACCGACGGTGAAACATTGAAATGACGTGATGGCCTGACGTTGAGAAGATGTCTCTGGCAGGTGCAGAGTGAAAGTTTTTCTAGACATCCCAAAAAGATGGAATAAGAAAGGAGGCCCATGATGGGTTCGATCCCTTGACCTTATGTTTTCAAAGGTATTTGAAACGTTTACCAAATTAATTGTCTGAAACACTGTGACAAAATACAACATTAAAATACATTTTAATAACTGTTTTGCACTGTAAAAGCAAGAGCATACAATACCATTAATTTTGGGGGTAATGTTTAAATGTAATTTTGACATTCTTGTGTGTGTTCGTTAAATTAACCTGACCCGACGACATCCGAAAAAGACGTCTTCTCAACATTGTTTCAACATTGACTTGCTCAGTGCAAGCTTGACATTAATTATTTCTTAAAAAGATCGCAGAGCATAATAAATGTACTGAAATACTGAATAATAGTTTGTAATAAACAGAAACACATACACACACACACATGTGTCTGTGACTGTGTGTGGAATTACAAGGCTGTTTAAATTTCATGTGAGAAGTGAAATTGCTTCAAAAGTTGAACGTCATATCAAGGTCCAGATGAGGTCGTGGTCATGACGTTCAGATGCCGACCTATTTTGAACGTCATATAGATGTGCAGATGTGGTCCAGACAACGTGCTATGAACGTGATCTGGAGGTCCGTGGACACCGGATGTTTAGTGGGACAGGCAGGAAGCTGCTGACACTGCTAATGCATTGTGGTACATCACACACCCAATAAATCCCAGAAGTTTGCGCAATAAGAGTAAATCCAGCTTCATAGTACAGGCCCTTGGAGTCCTTTTGTGTGTCACTGTTGCCGTTTGTGTTTTTGGAGTCATTATGTGTATTTCTTTGGTTTTGTTCTTTTTGATTATTTTAGTGTAGTATGTTTATGTGTTGGGGACAAAATTAGACCAAAGGCCACATGCTGCAGTTTCCCAAGTTTGCCTTATACGGTATGTTTAAGTTTACATCATCAAATATCTTCAAAAAACCTTAAAAAAAAGCACCAAAGTTTTGTCTCAATATCAATATCTTTACTTTTAAATAAAATATTAGTAATAATAAAGTTATCCACAAAAAATAACACATATGAAATAATGATAATAAAGCCATACATAATTTTTACAATTACTATTGAATAAAGGGTAGCAAGCTACATTTCTTGATTCTCCCAGCTCTGCTACAATTGACATACTGTAAGTAGATGAAACATCTTTAAGTGAGACTTTCTGACGTGAGCTGTAGTGTTCAAGGCACCTCCTTGCCTCCCACGAAGACTGGCAGACCTAGAAGCCCCAACAATGGCTGTAATCCTAACCTGTGAGTAAGTGCTGCCTGGGAGAATTAAATCCCTTTACAGAGCCAGTCCCTTAACTAGGCTCTGTTCTGCTCACATTTTACTGCCAGAGCTCCTCAGGGGCAAAGCCCGACCCAATTCTACCCCTGCTCAGGGACACAACAGAAAACAGGAGTCAAAGGAATGTGAGCACAAGGCAATAAAACAGAAACACATCAATGTACTGTAAGTCTTATCCTGTAAAATAGAAAAAAAAAAAAAAAAAACTCTTGCAGACGCTGAAATCATAGTTTTATATTAAAAAAAAGGTAACCTTGATTTAAACCAGGGTTGGGGTCAATCGTAATTGCGTAATGGCTAATTAATTACAACTATAACATAATTAAAATTGTAATTAAAACGTGTTGATGTTGGAATTGAGTTCAGATAATTTACTGTGTAATTGTAATTGTCATGAAATTCTATAAATTGTCATTTACAATTCAATTAAGCGCAAACCTGTTACAGTTCTGTCTTAAAGGTGCAGTCCGCAACTCTCAGATCCCTCTCTGCCCCTCCCTCCCCGCTGCTCTCATGCCCTGCCTCCAAGGTTTCCAAAGTTCCTCAGTCAGAGGAGCTAACAAGCTAACGTTAGCGCGACAGCAACATCACAGTAAAATAACATGCTCTGTTAAAAGCATATTACTGCAGTGATTCTTTCTCTCAATGTGCACACACCTCAGCAGCAACAACAGTGTCACTTACAGCAGCCACATGGAGGCTGCTGCGCGCACATAAACAACACATGCACTACAGAATTCTAGTGTAACAATTACAAATCAAATGTAATGTAAATCAAGCAGCAGTAATTACCTTTCAAGCAGAAATGTCACCAATTCCATCTTCTACTCCTCCAGACCATACACGGTAAAAACGGCGCTCTAGCTCCAGGAAAGGGGCGGGGCCTGTGAGCAACGGCTGTTAGACAGTCCATCAAACACAATCCTGGCTCTGATTGGTTCTTTTTGCTCGGTCACGGTGCATTTTTATAAGAGCTGTAGACTGCACCTTTAATAATAATAATGGCTCGGATTTCAATGCCGCTTTTTTCAAGGAGACTCAAAGCACGTACAGAAATCATTATTCATTCACACCAGACACTCACACAGTCATACCAGTGGTGGTAAGCTACAATGTAGCCACAGCTGCCCGGGGGCATGCTGACAGAAGCGTGGCTGCCATTTTGCACCTACAGCCCCTCTGACCACCACCAACATTCATATCCATTCATAAGAGGCAATGTGGGTAAAGTGCCTAGCCCAAGGACACACCAGACACTCACACAGTCATGCCAGTGGTGGTAAGCTACAATGTAGCCACAGCTGCCCGGGGGCATGCTGACAGAAGCGTGGCTGCCATTTTGCACCTACAGCCCCTCTGACCACCACCAACATTCATATCCATTCATAAGAGGCAATGTGGGTAAAGTGCCTAGCCCAAGGACACGACAACGACTTGGATAGAGCGGGATTCAAACCCCCATGTCTTACATTATTTACGTCATACCATTTAACAAAAAAAAGAAATCTAGCGGTATACGAACACACCAAAAATATTATTACCATTGATCAAGAAGCCTTACAATGTAACCAAGAGATGAAAAACAAATTAGATGATAGATATTTTTTTGTTTTACAGCTGATTTAAGACATGGATCAAAACTGACCCGTTAAAAGAGATGCTAACACAAGAGGAAGGATATGTTTAATGTATTTTTTCTTATTTATCAAAGGCTCATTAATTGTGATTAATTGTAGTTTAACTTCAGTAACTTGGAATGTATTGTAATTGACTTTCAGGGGAAAAATAGCAATCGTAATTTTAATTGTAATTGGAAAAAATGCTGGTGAGCTACACATGAATAATTGAAGACATAATTGTAATTGAAAAATGTAATCGCCCTCGATCCTGATTCAAACCACAACTGCATTACAAACATCACCAATACATTATTCTGTTTAGTATTCCATCCTAATCTGATGAATAAATAGTTAATAATCACTACTTAGATTAGATTATCATGCATTAAGGCTTATGTGTTTGTGTTCATCTATCTAAGTCCTTTGTAGCTCAGACATCTGCTGATCTCGAGCCAACTTCCACCTCATGCCTTAACCTCTATCGGTGTCCTGCTCCTGCTGCCAGCCTAATAAACTTAATGAACTCACAGCTAACCTGAAATGAGTTTGTGTGGCTTCATTTCACATTGGCATTTAAAACCTCTCATATTTATGCAAATTCAGGACGCAAGCAAAGGGGCCCAGGCCAAGGAGTTACAGTGAGTTAACATCAAACAGAAGGGCTGGTTGTTATTATGCTATGGAATAAGATACTGTATGTTTTAAAGGGTTCTTGTAGTGGAAATGTGCATAACAAAAAATGTTTAATATATTATAGGTAAACAAAATACAGTATATACATACGTACACACATATACATACATGCACATGAATGTACATGACATGTACATAGTATTAATAATATACTATTTAAATTTCATCAATAACATTTTAAATACAAAATACGGTGTGGTAATATTTAAAATAACAATATTCTCTATCGCAATATATATATTTTATTATGTTTATTAAGTATTAATATATGTTATACCACAATCTGCTGCACATATTTTATATTATTGCTGTCCTAGGTAAAATTGTTGCTCTTCTTTATTATACGGTATGTTTGATGTGCATGTATAAACTGTATAAAACTTGTGTATAGTATATATTGACTGTGTATTGTAAAAATAGTGAGTAATAATAATAATTATTTTTAAATATTATCTAGAGAGCCTTGTGTTGTTTTTTGTGATGGTATAAGCTTTTGCTCCAACCTACACCCTTTTGAATGAATAGTTAGACAGCTGAGTGTTCTGTTTTTTTTTTGTTTTTGTTTTTCTGAAGACTGCGGAAATAAAATTTGTTTTTTTTAAATATGTTTAAAGGGGCAGTATTATTATTATTCCTTTATAATGGTTTTGCTGCAGTGATATGTATCCCTTTAGCCTCATTCAGAGGACCAAAGTTGAAAAAGTTCTGTTTTCTCCCTCCCTTGTTATTCCACATTTTGTAAAAAGTCAGCTTCAAATGGGCGAGTTGGGTTTTTCTCGCGTTGTAAAGCGAGAACTCCTCCTCCTGACGATCCTGGCTCCTCCTACCCTCTAAGAATGTGAGCTCCTCCCTCTCAAACAACCTCACAGGTAAAACAAACATAGCAAAGGCAGGTTGATATTACAGTTATTATCACAGTTAATATATTTACGCTCAGTATGTAGATAATCCAGTATATAGTTAAACCGAAGAATGCTCACGATCGGTTTCACTTTTAGTAGCTGTTATACCACCTCGTATCACCTTTATGGGATGATCTGATGTGTTTGGGACCCAATGTGACACAGCTGTAGGAGAACACAATGGACTATCATCTTAAATGGACTAACTCTGTGGTCGGTAGATGTAAGGAGGATAAGGAAGACTGTTCATGATTTACTGCTGCTGTTGCTGTGATCAACCAGCATGTGTTTACGCCTAGTCATGCATATACTGACCTGGCAAGAGCCAGATTATTGTGTAACCCTCCCTCTAACTTGTGTTCTCCACATCGATCTGGGTCAGTGTCTGGCGAATCCTTTCAGAATCAGGCACATGAACAGAATGCTTGAAGCTGATTGGGCAAAGCGCCTGTCCACCATGATTTGTTTTAGCCAATCACAAGGTAACAAATGATGATGTCGTCATCGGCATGCACCGCAGAGACGATGCTACAGCAACAAGAAGGCTTCACTTTGCCGTCCAAAAATGCACAAAGCGCCTCTCGCTGTTGCTCTTTAAAAAAGGAAAAGCTGGATTTTTAAACCACAATACTGCCTCATGATTGGTTCTAATCGGTTCAGTTTCGAAAGGCAAAGGCAAGAACAGCACAAGATGGATTCTGGTGTTTGTGAACATCAAAAGAATCCATCTTGCAGGCAAGGTTATGCATATACATGAAGGCCCAAAAACTGCCTGTTTTTAGGAGCGCTCTGAAAATGACTTTTTAGAAGGCTAAAACTCCAGAAAACAGACAACTTTGGGAAAATAAACTTCACTTACTATGTTGTTGGGGTACTTGGAACAAATGGAGATGAACCCTTAAATTCAAGATGATGTTACACAAAGTAGAAATCTCATCCCATAAAGATGTCTGAGCAGATGTTTTCTCAGCTTGAGGTGGTATCACCACTTACCCAATCCCAGCTGTGGCTACCCCGCTTGACATCACAGTCCTGATTATAGAAATGCCAAAATATGCAGCAACGTAATTTATCACGACACTCGGCACATTCCTCTGTCACTGCATCATGGGGCAAAGCTGTCAGTTTGAAATGTGAGTGTTAACCTTTGTGATTTTCATTCCATTAATATTTCCTGCAACTGTTTCTGAGGGGATACAAAGAATGGCAATTACTTCACTGGGATACGGGGGATAAAAAGCGATAAAACAAGCTGCTGTTTTAGGTGAAAAAAATTGATTTAATGAAATGGCACAAAGATTTTGTGAGCCTTTTGGTGAGGGATGGTGATGGTTTTACGATAAATGTCCATCTTCTGTGCAAGATCTGTCATGTGATAGGATATGTCTATAAAAGAAGATGACTGCATAAAATTAATTTATGTAAATGAGATGAAAAAGAAGGCTTGGTATCCCCTGAGATGTGCCATTTCATCCATCTTTTTTTTTAAAGCACTTTGGCATAATTGGGAGCTTTAAATCAACATCACTTGACACTGCTGCAGGTTCACCGCCTGTATGGCAAAGAGAGGCAGATAAGAGGGTGGGGTGAACACTAATTCTGACCTGCTGGGAGAAAAATGCAGCACAGATTAGCCTGCATGCTTGAAATGTATAGAAAATTACAGGTTGAAGCATAGGAGCGTATAAAACTGAAGGAGCATTTAATTACAGGCTTTGCTATTGATTAAGCTGGGCTGAGGTGTGTTTCTTATGAGCTGCCTGGGCTTTTGTGGAGCAATTTATTTTCAGCATTTTTTTTCGGGGAAAGATCATCCTGTAGAGAAATTAAGATAATAGTTGAAGATATGAGGGAATATGAGGAGCCAAGGGAGGTGGAAAGATGATATTAAGCAGATGGAGAGATGAACTGCACCCATTTATTCATTTAGAAGGATTTGACTTCACCTAAGCAGTTCATATGACAGTTTGTTTACCCAAATTCATTTGAAAAAATATTTTTTTTAATATAATGTGCATAATACACAAATGTTTTAAGTGCCATAAAACACAGTGACTGCACAAAATATATCTATATTTTTGGCGCTCAAGTTCTGGTTCTTTTTCTGTTGCCCAATACTTCTTCACAATGTAAATGGTGAAGCCATTCATGTATGGCAGCAAAAATGAGTGATTCTAAGCTTTCAAACAGTAGACATGGTTCCCACATGACGTCACAACATACGGGCATTTCCCGACCCGTCGCCATTGTTGTGGGCAGATGAAATGAGTTGAGCCTCTGTTCACAGCCAAAAGAGCACAATATGGTAGTTTTGTGTTGGGTTAATGGTGCACTAATCATCGCGATAGTTCAGTTAAAAGTGGATTCTTTAGTGAGGGAAGTCGGCAAATCAAATCTGTAACTTCGGGATAAGGATTGGCTCTCAGGGCTGGGTCGGTCAGACAAGGGTACGAAGCAGGGCTGGGCTCACGCCGCGGCTGGAGGAGCATCCGCTTCCGCCCTCCTCTCCCCGCCACTGGAGACCCGGTGCTCGGCCCGCCTCGCCGGGTCGGTGGCGCTCCCCCCCTACTCCCTGGCCTCGCCGACTCTGGATTCGCACCGTGCCCTTCTTGCGGATCTCCCCAGCTGCAGTGCCCGATGGGGTCCCCCCTCCACCCCTCCTTTTGAAATCCATGATATAAATTGCCTTGTTTACTTAAATAGTTTTTCATACCAACTTGTCGCAAGCACTTTCCCATTCGCTGTCATGCTATACACATCTTTCACCCAACCATTCATGAACTGGTTGTACGCCTTGAGTGATTTGAAAGCCTGCAGTCTTTCATAGTATAAGCACTTTTGGAACAAACCAAATAGTTTAGAATGTCTACGTACGATATAGCAGGAAGGTATTTGTGGTCAGCTGTATTTTAGTTTGACAAACTTTGTACGGATCGATACTTGTTATAAATTTCCTATGTTTTGTTTGCATTACGGTGTTTTTATGTTTGGGCACCCAAACAGGGAGCTATTGTTTTTACCGTTGTGTTCGGGCACTGTTGCGGGCCGCGTAGGGGTCCTAACCACTGAATGTGCGGCTGACAGTATTTTCCACTACACCCGCGAGTGTTCGGCCGGCTGATGTGTCGTCTGCTTTGAATGTGATGCATTCATGAAAGAAGTAAGTTTGGTTCACTATAAGCATGTTTAAGCAGTTGTTTATTTGTTGTGAACCTCACGGATAGCGCACCGTTTAGTTGTTTAATGTATGTTTCTGTTACCAGCGCTAATGCTAAGCTAACCGGCCGTGTCACTTCCGGTCGGCCCGTTTTTCATTTATATCTGTTTTTCTGTCTTATTATTTACAGAATACCATCACAAAATATCGGTTATCTTGTAAATCAGTGAACCAATGGATAATTCATCACTGTTTCCATGCTGTGGCATATATAAAGGCTACGACTGAACTCTGTATCCTCGTTTCTCTCTCTGACCGGAGCAACTGGGTGGATGAGGCAAGCGTGCCTCTTAGCTTGCCCTCACAGATGGCATCTCTGGGGAGGTCACATGGCCTGTGGGAACTATGTATACGATACTTTTCTAGAATTTTCGCGTCAATGCAAATTTTTGTTGTCAACATTATTCCTTATGTTACTAATCATTTTTGCATTATTGTATATTTTACATATACAGTGAAGACAATAAGTATTTGAACACCCTGCTATTTTGCAAGTTCTCCCACTTAGAAATCATGGAGGGGTCTGGAATTTTCATGGAAGGTGCATGTCCACTGTATGAGAGATAACCTAAAAAGAAAAATCCAGAAATCACAATCTATGATTTTTTAACAATTTATTCGTGTGATACAGCTGAAAATAAGTATTTGAACACCAACGTTAATATTTGGTAGAGTAGCCTTTGTTTGCAATTACAGAGGTCAAACGTTTCCTGTAGTTCTTCACCAGGTTTGCACAGACTGCAGGAGGGATTTTGGCCCACTCCTCCACACAGATCTTCTCTAGATCAGTCAGCTTTCTGGGCTGTCGCTGAGTAACACGGACTTTCAGCTCCCTCCAAAGATTTTCAATTGGATTTAGGTCTGGAGACTAGCTAGGCCACTCCAGAACCTTGATATGCTTCTTACGAAGCCACTCCTTGGTTTTCCTGGCTGTGTGCTTTGGGTCATTGTCATGTTGGAAGATCCAGCCACGACTCATCTTCAATGATCTGACTGAGGGAAGGAGGTTTTTGGCCAATATCTCACAATACATGGCTGCAGTCATCCTCTCCTTAATACAGTACAGTCGTCCTGTCCCATGAGCAGAAAAACACCCCCAAAGCATGATGCTACCACCCCCATGCTTCACAGTAGGGATGGTGTTCTTGGGATGGTATGCATCATTCTTCTTCCTCCAAACACGCATAGTGGAATTATGACCAAAAAGGTCAATCTTGGTCTCATCTGACCACAAAACTTTCTCCCATGACTCCTCTGGATCATCCAAATGGTCATTGGCAAACTTAAGACGGGCCTTAACATGTGCTGGTTTAAGCAGGGGACCCTTCCGTGCCATGCATGATTTCAAACCATGACGTCTTAGTGTATTACCAACAGTGACCATGGAAACAGTGGTCCCAGCTCTTTTCAGGTCATTGACCATGTCCTGCCGTGTAGTCCTGGGCTGATTCCTCACCTTTCTTAGCATCATTGAGACCCCACGAGGTGATTTCTTGCATGGGGCTCCACTCCGATTGAGATTGTCCGTCATGTTTAGCTTTTTCCATTTTCTAATGATTGCTCCAACAGTGGACCTTTTTTCACCAAGCTGCTTTGCAATTTCTCCGTAGCCCTTTCCAGCCTTGTGGAGTTGTACAATTTTGTCTCTGGTGTCTTTGGACAGCTCTTTGCTCTTAGCCATGCTGACTGTTTGGGTCTTGCTGATTGTATGGGGTGGACAGGTGTCTTTATGCAGCTAACGACCTCACACAGGTGCATCTGATTCAGGATAATACAGTGGAGTGGAGGAGGACTTTATAAAGGCGGACTAACAGGTCTTTGAGGGTCAGAATTCTAGCTGATAGACAGGTGTTCAAATACTTATTTTCAGCTGTATCACACGAATACATTGTTAAAAAATCATAGATTGTGATTTCTGGATTTTTCTTTTTAGGTTATCTCTCATACAGTGGACATGCACCTTCCATGAAAATTCCAGACCCCTCCATGATTTCTAAGTGGGAGAACTTGCAAAATAGCAGGGTGTTCAAATACTTATTTTCTTCACTGTACATATACAGTATGTGCAAATCTCGAGACGATCTATCTATTTAATTCTATTTTTTCTTTTGTGTGAAACTGAGAAAGGAATAAAAGGTGTACAACAAGGTGAAAAGAGAGAGAGTGCAAGAGATTAACGCAGATGCAACACTGTGTGCGAAATGGGTGTGATCACTTGGCAGAGGAGTCTTGACAGCTGTAGCGTCTGTGAGCAGAAGCAGCAGCATCAGCAGCGGCCTTAACATCTGTCTCTGCTGCTGTGCCCTTTAGTGTGCGGAACATTTGCGAACCCTCCATCACAAGTGTCCCCTCTGATGAGCCCAATTCTGAGCTGTGATTTAAATGAGCGGAATGTCGTGTAATTGCCTAAAGCTGAGGTTGTGTTTATCACATTAAACATGTCCTCTGATTTACAGTTTAGAGTTTTCCCCTCAACATCTGTTGGGCAAACGGGACTTAAAGTTTTTGGGGACTGAGATTTGTTTGACAAAATTACCTGGCTTGATCGATTATACTCTAATGCAGTATGTGTCTCACTACACCTCAAGATAGCAGTCTAAATGAGCTGGTAGAGGCATGATCTTCAAGCTAACCTGAGCTAACAGCAACTTTCCACTGTTCCCTCACCAACAAAAGTCTTACATATGATAATGTTTCTTTAAAGGGTACCTGTGGTGAAAATGCACATAACAAAAAATGTGTTTAATGCAGAGTCGGCGCTGGCCAGTATTAAATGGGGGGGCATTAAGAAAACTGCGAGGGGCACAAAAACGCTCCGCACTGACTAGCACCCCCCGCCCCTGTGCACACATAACTATCCCCACATACGTGCACCAATATCTAAAATGCACCACACTCAACTCACAGTAGGTCAGCAGGGGGTGTATCCCCCCCCATGACGCCGACACTGGTTTATTGTATTACCTATAAACAAAATATGTGAACCTTTCTATTTTAAAAAAAAAACACACATTAAAAGCACTTTTTAGAACGATTTTATACCTTTGGTGCATAAACTATGGAGAGTCGCCATTTTGGTCAGAATATGACGCACTTTTGTTGATTCCTGTTAGCTGTTGCTAGGCAACAGTTTCTAAACAATGGCGGAGTGTGAAGCCCGAAGGTATAAAATAGCTGTGTGTGTGTGTGTTCTCTGCATCCTTAGTTATGTATCAGCCTGATGGCTCTTTTTTTGCATTATAAATAACGGTTGAACGTTAGATTATCCTCACAGACTTGGACTTCCCCATAAGAATCAATTGTAATTTTGCAACACGTTGACTGATTAATAAATGGTATTAGCGAGGACATCTTTGGCCTGTGCACAGCAGACTAAACCTGATGAATGTTTGAACGGCTCTTATTGCCGGGGCTGATTAACAACTGTTTAATCAAGGTTTAAGCGTTAGCAGCTGTGGGCATCTAGCACCTCATTTATTTAGCTCTGAAATGTCACTCACTTTATCCTTCTATCTCACCCTCTTCTGTTGTTCCTATTCTAATTTTCCTTCTTTAATCCCTCACTTCATCTCGATTGGAAACATTTTTCATTGGTTCCCTGTAGTGCAAGTGGTTAAGTTGATGTCAATCCTTCTTCATATAAAATATGAAGTGAAAATATGTCCATACTTGAGATTTAATAGCTACGCCAACAGAAATATCTGAATATAATATCTGTCAAAAGTATATTCTTTATCTCTCTGTATAACCAGAGAGCCAATCTGTTGGTTTAGTCAACAATGTGTTTTATTTTAAAGAGCACCTAAAGGTGCTTTCACACACACAGTCCGGTGGTGGAGCTGCAACATTGTTGCATTTTAATTTGGTTCGGTCCGCTTTCACACATTCTATTTGACAAGCTCGCCACACTTTCTGAACGTCACACAGACAAAACGGTCAGTCACTTATTGGACAGAATACTTCAGCCTCCATAGACAGAAACACTTCTGTCAGAAAAATGCATTTTCAAAAGGAAATCCCAAACAAACCTCCCAGAAACGTAATTAATAATAATTCAAAATAACCCATAAACACAATGAGTGTGGAAATGTTTGTGTCGTTGTATGTAATGACAAAGAAGCGCTGGGTTTGTTCATGTGTGCGTTTGCTTGTTCCCTTGACGACAGTTTGTGTAACTACTGACAGTTGCTCCGTCACATCCTATATTTGGTCCTTCTTCCTATGTTTTCCAAAGGAAATCTTAAAACAAATCCTGTAGAATTAATGATTAATTAATAAAAAATGAATCACACAATCCCACAACCTCCGCTAATGCGCTACATAAACACAGAGATGATGCTCCTCCGTTTCACACTTGTCAGTACTCAACGGCGTTATGTCACTGGTAAATTACCGGTATGAATGTATAATGCGTGAAGATGAAAGAATGTATAAGAAGATGAAACATAGAGCCATCGCTGACCATGTGAACAGCTTGAGGAAGAGAGTGAAGTGAAATAAATTAATGATGTGGGAGTAATACGGAAGGGAGTGAAGAAATGTTTGTGACGTGTTTGTGTGCTGACAAAGCAGGTCTGTAAATGGATGGACTGATAGATGGATATTTGTGTGTGTGCTGCCTGCTGGAATACTGGGTTGTGAGTGAGTGAGTGTGTGCGTGCCTGTGTGATTGCTGTGGTCCGCCGCTGCCCAGTCACTGATGGAGTTGCTCTGTCACAATTGTGCTTCAATATAAAGTCCTATATTTGGTCCTGGTTTGCTTTCTCACATGGGTAAAGACTGCACCATGCTTGGCTTGAGGCAAACCGAGACCTACATTTCTTAGAGGGCCGGAGTTAGCTTGTTTGCTCTGCACCAGAGTTCGAGTGAGCTTTCACATATCGCAAAAAGACCGGAGTATCCAAGGAAACGCATGTTGCAGATCAAAGAGGCATGTGTAAAAGCAGCCTAAACACCCATTTTTTTTAATTTTTTTTTTCTGCTGAAAACTAATGTACTGTACTTGGTGGGTCGCGGACAGCTGGTCAAAAATAAATAAATACTTAATGTCTCTCAGGTTGGACTTCTCTTTTGACAGGCATGTTGTGAAATGT
This sequence comes from Gouania willdenowi, assembly GCF_900634775.1. Classification (NCBI taxonomy): domain Eukaryota; kingdom Metazoa; phylum Chordata; class Actinopteri; order Blenniiformes; family Gobiesocidae; genus Gouania; species Gouania willdenowi. Next base: position 16,368,488 of record NC_041049.1, read on the forward strand.
ATGTTACACAGGAGAATATATTATATTTACATTTTAAAAAATATTGTATATGTGTTTTCAACAGACATTTAAAAAAAAAATAGATTTGGTAGGTTGAATTCTAAAAAAAAAGTGGGTCACGATGTAATGACTGTGGCAAAATGTGGGTCCCAGGAGACCAGTTGAGAACCCCTGTATTAGGCTATTAAGTAGTGTTTTTGATCGATTCATGTCCATCTCTTGACATTTTAGTTTGGTATAGTTTTGTCATAAAAATGTTAGTGACTGCCCTCTATGGGTTGAAACCCAGGATACTTGCTTTTCCTGAAGAAAACGCAAGTGAGGATGCAGCTGCTGCCCCGCGTTGCAGTACACTGCATGAGGGAATTCAGAACATCCATCCATCCATTTTTTGACCCACTTGCTGCTTCTCACACAGGGTCACAGGGGTCTGCTGGTGCCTGTTTCCAGTGGTCATTGGGCGCTAGGATGGGGTGCACCCTGGACAGGGCACACTAACACTCCTACTGGACAATCTATAGGCATTAGTCTAGCATTAACCCAGCATTAATATAACATTAGCAATAGCCTTGCATTAGTATTAGCTTAGCAATAGCTATCCCCTAGCAATAGCATTAACCGAGCAATAGCCCTAACTTAGCGATAGCATTAACCTAGCAATGGCATTACTATAAACCTAGCATTAACATTAACCTAGCAATAGCATTAACCTAGCAATAGCATTAACCTAGCAATGGCATAAACATAAACCTAGCACTAGCCTAGCAGTAGCATTAACCTAGCAGTAGCCTAGCAAAAGCTTTAATCTAGCAATAGCATTAACCTAGCATTAGCCTAGCAATAGCATAAACCTAGCATTATATTTATATTTACTAAACAGAACTTTAAGTAGCAATTTCAACATTGCTACTTACCACTGAAGATTTGATAATAAAAAAGGACTTATGAAACATGTCATTAGTAACACAAAACAGCTGAGCATCCCGGAGATGAAGAAATGAGAAGGCATGAACGATGTGTGAGAGAGGATCATGTAATTAGCCATGGAAGCTAAGCCCACTTGGCACAGCTGGAACTGGATTCTCACACTTTGGATTGTCTCTGGTTGCCTTTGAGGCTAAGAGCTCAGCTGGGACTGAGTCCACTGTCCTATGGAGACAGAGAGCAGCTCTAGTGCTGCCTCTGTCTGCAATCCATCACACAGTCTTTGTCAGCTGAACTGACATGACTCTTTATAAGATACTGATACATTAGTTGCAGGTGGTATTACGTAATTTTTCTATTAAAAAGAAAACTGCATTATATTTCTTACTAATAAAGTGACATACAGAGTTAGAGTTTCCTGATGTCTTTTCAAATTAAATCAATTCGTATCTCTATACCCAAGTCCTTGGATTTTTGGTTGCAAAAAAAGTGGTTGCTATGGTAACTAACTCAATATGGTTAACCTTTTCTGCCATGGGGTAGCTCCACATTGCTCAGCAGGGATAACCGACTGTCTACTGACCAATCAGCACTCTTGTTCCAAAGCTGCGGATCAGGGATACTGAGGTGAGAGTCTTTAGAGCTAGCAAGATGCTTTTCTGATTTAAAAATCAAGCCCATGCACGCTCAAGAGAGCTTGCAAACTGGAATTTAAAAAAAGGGGGGGGACACAATATCTAGGGGTGCTACTACTTGGAGCAAGGTTGAAATAAATATGAGCAGGAAACCCATATTGGTTCAACCCAGATGGAAAATAAACAAATGTGATTTTAGCTTCCCTAAAGATGAAATAAAAGTTCACGACACAACACGAAGGTTCACGACACAACACGAAAGTTGACAACACAACACGAAAGTTCACCACACAACACAAAAGCAACCTGGGAAAAATCCAGGAAGAAGAATGACGTTAACATAGGTACATAAAAAAAATCCATAAAGACCCGACGTGATATTTGAAGGAGTACGTAGATCAAATCCTTTGGTAAGTATTTGATAAGTATCTGCCTTGAGCAGAGCTGGCGCTGAGCACCGTGATAGCTTAGCAGAGCCAAATGTTTTTTAGCGCATGACATATCACGAGCGGGAATGCGACTACAGTGCTTCAAATATCTTATATTGGGTTTCACTTTTGTGTTGTGAGGTTCTTCATTTTGTGTTGTGTTGTGAGCTTTTAGGGCCAATGTAAAATAAGCAGTATCCACATCTTTTCTGGGTTAGTTACGGCACTTTTCTCCAAAAGAGTGCTGTGTTGACGGGCCTTTCATTAGAGGGCCCATCCCGGAGGAGCTGTGTACATAATTTATGTCTCCATGATTACACGGGTGGGTTCACAAACTCTGAAGAGGTCGGCTGACGAACGAGACAAGTGACGCGTGGCTATTTCCTCCATCAAACACGCCTACCGCGCACACTGTTCCGAGATGTCTAATTACAGTCAAATATTTACTGCACTGCTGTTATAAACACAGGTGTGCCTGGAAATTAACCCTGCACCCTTAACTTTTTTTTTTTTTTTTTTTTTTTTTTTTTAAACTCATTTTCCTCTTTGCCATGGCAATCAAAGGCGGCTGGAGCCTAACCAAAGAACATCTTTTTTGCCATATTCCCAGGTGGTGCTTTGGGTGGATGTAAACCATTAATCAAAGCCATCGTTAATGATGCAGACGGCACTGTGGAAATGAAACCCCTTCTGTTCCTGTTTCCATATTATCGAGGTGCTTTGTGTTAGCAAGCGGAAGAAGCTACCGTGGCAAGAAGGAGATGATGTTTTTTCCATGTGACAATAATTCTGGGATGTTTAACCACTTTTTATTTTCAGAGAAAAAAAGACAACAAACAATGAGAAAGAAACTAAAAGGATTATATCCTTTATCTGATAAATAGTAAGTCTGTGGATCAGCGTAATTAAAAGGGTCCTGGATAGAGGATTTTCTTCGCAAGCTCCCAGCTATGTTTTAATGAAACAAACTAAATCACAACTAATTGCAACGCGTGACTTTTTACATAGGAGATTAGGTGGGCTCAAGTAGAATGGCAGCTAATTGAAAGTGCTGCGGCCGTTTGATCTTAAAGTTTTCATTTAATACCATCTATGGGGGACGCTAAAATCAATATCAATATATATATATATATATATTACGATTTTGGGAAGCACAACTTTAAATCTGACAGGCAAAAACTTTACTCGAAATGGTTTAAGAAAATATTTAAGAAAAAAAAAAAAAATCAAGATTATCTGTGAGTTGTAGGGATTCATGCTGTCCTGATGAGTGTCAGTCAAGGTTTTCAAAAGTTGTCAAGATGATGGTTGAAATAAGCTGCTGTGCTTCAGCTCTCATTTTACAGTGGATTTTTGTTGCACTAGAGAATGGACGTGACTCATTCAGTTATACATTTACTAAGACAAGTAATGAAGTGCTGCCACTTTCTGTGGCTGATCATAACAAGCTGTTTCCCAGCGTCCCGCTCCTCCCAGTGCGCTGATCGAGGATGGAGGCATTCGTGGTAAAGCTATGGCAGCTCTGAAAGGCCTTCAAACCCCCTTTTCTTAGGGACAACCCATCTATGAAGTCTTTCCTTTTCCTCCTCCTTGCATCATGACGCAAGGGTGGACTGGTACAAAAATTCCGCCCTGGCATTTTCTATTCAAACCAGACCTTTACATTATCAGTGACACCCTGTAGAAGCCATTATTAAGTCAGTGATGCTCAACATGTGGCTCTTTATGTTATAATTACCTCCGACAAGCGCAGAGCGGAAGGTTATGTTTTAGCCTGCGTTTATCTCTGTTTGTCTGTTAGCATGATAACTTGAAAAGTTATGAACGGATTTGGATGAAATTTTCAGGAAATGTTGATAAGGGAACAATGAACAGGTGATTACATTTTGGTGATGTTCTGGCTCCCAAAAGAAAATACCAAAAAAAAGGAAAATAGGAGCTGAGCCTCAGCCTGCACCTTTAAGTGTGGTGGCTTATGGGTAAGCACAGTGGCTTATGGGTAATGTAGTAGTGATAGGGAAGTGCAATGTGTGTATGTCCCACCCAGTACTTATGCTGTACTTGGCGGAGGTCTGCGCTCTTCGTGTGCTCTAGTTTTATTATCCCCCCAGAAAACCTTAAAAGGGAGAACATTTTAACTTCTTTATATCTATTTCCTTTGGCCATTGTGCAACTTCCTTTGTCCAGTTTTTGCCCACTTTTTTCCAGACTCTAGCTACCTTTTGCCAATAAACACCACTTCTTTCCTTTTTCCCCTACATTTTGTCTGTTTTTGTTCCACATTTTTTTCCTTTTTTCACTATTGTTTTTCCACATTTTGTCCTTTTTCAATTTTGTTTGACACATTTGACCCTTTTTTCACTATTGTTTACCACATTTTGCCCATTTAAGCTACCCTTTGCCAACATGTACCATATGTTCCTCTTTATTTACCCATTTTTTGGCCACTCTTGACTAGGGGTGTGAAAAAAAAAAAAAAAATTCCACGATATGCCCGATTTTTTTAAGTGCCGATATTAAATCAATTTTATTGTTTTTTTTTTTTTTTATCAATTTAAAAAAAATTCTGATATTTAATCAATATTTTTCTTACTGTATTTTTCATTGTCACTTCTCAGCAGAGCAGCCTAACTACTGGGCATATTGACTAGCTCCTGTTCCTACATAAAAACCTTGAAAATTGTGCCACTTCCACACCTCCACTCCGGTAGATGGCGCTGTATATATAATACAAATAATAATAATAAATAGGATGTTTTGAAACAAATAGTTTTGACTCAATTTGTCCTCTGAATGATCAATATCTTCTGTTGAACATATACAGCAACTTGATTTTTCATGTCTGTTTAATTTTGATATTAACTGGGTAGAATATCACAATATATTGTGATATCGCAGTATCGTGATAATATTGTATCGTATTGCAACATCCTTGCCAATACTCACCCTACTTTTGACTTTTGATTTAAGTCACTTTTCACTCTTTTCTTGCCACGTTTTTGTCACTTTTGGATCATTTATGACCACCTGTTACCATGTCTGCCAACACTCGCTCGCCAAAAAAAAAAATTGTAGCGGACCGGACCGGCCCATATTGGGTTGACGGCCCCACCGGGATGATGCCCGGTATGCCAGATGGCCAGTCCACCCGTGTCATGACGTTAACGGCCCAACCTCCAAGCACGCATGGCGTCTACAGGCGTCATCATGTTTTCTGGCTCACCAGTACCAAAGTTGCACTGGAAAAAAAATCCTTTTATAACGCTCCTAGGGGAATTTCCTGCCATCAACATCAAAATAACTTCAAAAGAGCTGGTGCAATCAAAGTTTCATGAGGTGAAGTTTATTTTTCCCCCCTCCTGCTTCTTGTTTACGTTTGCGTGAAGAGCGCATGTTGAAACTAACATGAAACTGGATCTTTTGAAGCAGAGGAGACCTGCTGTTTGCAGAGAGATTGAATGTCCCCTTTATTTATGAATCAGAGCTGTATTAAAGAGCATCCAATATGAGAAACAGCATGAGACACACAAGCAGCCTATATATGTGAATAGATTTCAAGCGCCTGTTGGCAACTTAAATGCATTATGCTATCGTTTTTAAAGCAATGCAACCCTCTGGGGTACTGCTTCCTTTAGGGGTTTCCTCTGACATACCCTCAGTTTGCTTCCACTAAGGCATCAATGATTCACATAACTACCAAAATGTAAGATCCCAAGGGAAGTCCTTTCTTCTGTAGATTGACAGACCTTCTGCTGTGACTGCTCATGACTTCTCCACCGGCTGGGAAACAGTGACTTTTTCTATCTCTGGCAGAGCTAACACTTAGCTTATTGGATATGCACTCTCGAGAAGCTGTGTTCCCATTACAGTTTTTCACAAATTGAAATCGATATCTCTAAATGTCAACAAAGTATAATTGCGCTTTTGAACGTGTTTCCACTGAAGGTTGTTTTGGGCAGGAGCGTCATAAGTGCCGTGAAATCTCATCCCGCGAGACTTAGCTGCAGGAAGATGGACACTCAGAACCTCCTTATAACACTCCGCAATCCTTTGTTGTTTCACGTAAATTAAAGTATAATGCTAAGAAAAGTCCTGGTCTCCTCTTCTGTCCACCCGTCCCTCCTCTTTGGCTTGTAGGCATGCGGGTCTCGCCTTCCTCTTCTCCACATTCTTCTTCTTTGCCATCGCCATTGTTTTTACATTTAAAGAATCTCTTGAGCTTTGAGATTTGGCTCTTCAGCTCTTTATCGTGACATTCTTTCTCCTTTTGTGCTTTGCTTTTTCGCGGACTGCTTTTTTTCCCCGACATCTCTTCATCGCCATCCACTACAACAACTGATATTGATAGTACGAACAAAACACCTGGTGATGACATAAACATTTTTTGCATCGGGATTGGCTGTAAATTGTCATAGTCTATTGTACGGCTGTGTGGTTGGTCAACTGATGCCGTTATGATGTGATTGACAGATAAATAAACAAATTGGATTTGTTTTTTATTGAATTCTGATAGGCTCTTGACATACTGTAGGCCGCTGGGCTCCAGTCCAGGCCAGCCCACTGGATAAGGCGGCCCTGCGCCATGTTTTCGCTGAGAGAAGTGGTTATGTGATGAGGTACGTCTTGTCAGGTAACGTGTATTTGCAAAAAAAAGTTTCCAATGTGCTTTTGCGATACATTTCAACTTCAAAACGCCTGAAAAACCTCCTCATTAAAGCGTAAAAACATTTTAGGGATATTTGAGTGGGTTTTTTTTTTCTAAATTGAGGCATTTCCATTACCAGTTTTTATTGCGCCATTTAGATTTTGCTTATTCCCAAGGGCAATGGAAACGCAGCTATAGAATGATTGAAAGTTTCTACCTATGCCCTCATAGGGTCAGTGTATGTTTTGGTCATTGGTCATTTTCCGTTCAGAAAAGTTATGTGACTTTCTTTTTCAAATTGAAAAGTTGAAATTCAAGGCATATGTCTTTATCAGGGTCAAGAAGGGATAAAGAAACATTTAAAAATCGTTGAATTTAAATTTTTTGTTTCTAAAACCAAAAAAAAACAGAAACACCGGAAGACAAAAAAAAAAAAAAGACAGTTTTTCATTATGGTAAGACAGGAAGTTGTTCTTTTCCAAATAAGAGTACATATTTGAGAATATGGTTGTTTTTCAGCCGCTAAAATTTATGTTTTGGAACCGTACTCCAAAATAATAATTGAAAAAAAATTTTAACAGAAAATTCAATGACCAAAACATACACTGACCCTCATAGATCAATGAATCGATCGTCAATTACTAAATATGAATACGGGTGCATAGAAGACTTATTCTGATATCACAGGGAATACCAGAAACAAACCAGAATAAAAAGGTTGTCAAGCGAATCACTTTCCTCATTTTCTGGCAAAATAAATAAATAAATAAATCATGTTAAAAATGGAGTTAAAACACTTCTTTGGGTGGAGATGAAAACAAACTTTCAAGCTGTAATTTCAAACTCTCTCTTTTTCTGTAGGCGTAATTGATGTTTCATTCATAGATCTATGAGGCCTACACTATGATTTCATAATAAAAATAGTACTGGGGTTAACAGCTTTAAAGAGAAAACCTCAATCAGTGCCATCGAGCTAGTTTGATATTCCTACAGTATTTGCAACGTTTTCATTCATTCTATGTAATCTAAATCTCACACACAACCACCCTTTCTCTGTCTCTTCAACACTCTGCCTCGTAGCTAATAAATTAGCATCTCTCCCATTCAGTTCCTGAGATATAGCAGCGCTGACACACTTTTTTCTCTCAGTTCAGTTATGACTGGAGGATAAGAACGACTCTGCCAATTAACACCACTGCAAGCTTCTGGTGCTAATTAACGTTCGTGGCTTCTCCGTAATATGCGTCTTTATGGAAATGGATACCTGCAAACTGAAAAAGAAGTCTCCTGCTTAGCTGTGTCGTGTGGAGATAACATCTGGCGAGGCGTTGTTATAGTCAGCTCAATTACACATAAAAGACACAATTAGGAACATGATCATTTTTATGTTTCAGCAAAACAAACGCTTTTTGTGTGTTGTGTTTTTTTCTCAAATATTGCTTTATTTCTATTTCATATTGGTCATTATTGCAGAAATAAAGATGAGACATAACTGGTTATATGGTTATATTCACTGAGACATTCAATTCAAACCCAGCCTGTGGTTGCCATGGAAACCTTTCAGGTGTATGAGTTTGAATGTATGAGTGTAATTACGCTCATGCAGCTGGCAGCATCTGCTAGCAAGGGCTGTTTTCTTTTATCTACAGACGTTTGGCTTTGACCACTGCACTCCTGCACCTGCTGCCCTCTTTTTTGGGGTAATGTGAGACAGGGTCAGGTAAAATGGAGAATTTATTTGAAACCAAATAATTCTAGAACCCTATTTCTGTTTTTGATGAATACATTTCTGCAGCACTTATTCTCAAGGATTTGCAGTATTTTGCAACATGTTGGACATATTTTGTTAAAGACACCAGTTTTACAGTCAAAAGGAAAAGAGAAATGCTAATGTTGAAATGCTAACAGCATGAGCTAAGAGAGCCAAGTGATGGCTAAAGCCAAAAATTGTACAGCAAAATAACGTGAATCTACAGTTCCTATGAACACAACAAGATTCTTTACACCAGGGGTATCAAACTCATTTTAGTTCAGGGGCCAAATGTAAAGTAGTTTGATCTTAAGTGGGCCGCAGATTTTAGGTGGGAAAATGAGCAATTTCAACAATATTTTCGCCAAGTTTGCTCTTCAACATATAATTGATACATTAAATATGTAAGCGCAGACAATATCCAATATTATTTTAGGAAATTATGATAAATGATTCAAAATTAAGTCTTTTAAACAATTTCAGGTTTAAAATGACTGTAGTCGTGATAAAAGCATGGGAAACTTGCAATCATCTAATATTGTGGAGTTTCAATAAATTAGTGTGTTTAGAAGGGATGAGACATTTGCAGCTGGATTATTTGGGAATGTACGCAATAATTCATATTTTTTGTGTCTTTTTTTACTTTTCTCCTGCTGATGGGATTTCGCTCCCGGGCCTTGAGTTTGACACATGTGCTTTAAGGTGAGCACACGCTGTGTGATTTTTGGCCCATCTTGAGCCGATTTTTCACTTGTGCATCAATTTTTGGGATCGGTCCGTTTCTCGGCTAAATCGTGTGTCGTGCATCGTGTAGTATACATGGGATCAGCAGTCGTATGGTTGTAAGACAATCAAACACGTTTGCAATCCAGTCGCTCCTGCAGTGCCACGGACCTACGGCTTACCTTAAACTCTCACATTGCGCACCGTAGGACCGCTGTAGAATTGACAGACTTTTTTTAAAGCTGTTTTTGCGGAGATTTGCGTGTCTATTCATTTCTGGGTTCTTCTTCTGTTTTAATGGTGACGCTTGAGAGTTCTTTTTCTTCTTCTTCTCATTTGTACGTTGCATTTCCGGAAACAAGACGCTGACGTGTCGTGTATGGTCGTACAGTGTGAGCAGTCAATACGTGTCAGAGTGTCGGTCCATATAGTGTGAGAAAATGAATCATGAGCTGTGAACATTTGGACTCTGCATGAGTCGAACAGTCTGATCTGGAGCTGAGTACAACAATTGAAAGAAGACGCACAGTGTCTGCCCGCCTTTAGAGGTTCATTAGATTTGTATCCAATCTTGAATAATGGGACCAGTTTGCCATTAGCACATGTGTGGTTGAAGAGTGGATTTTCATAGATGGCCTTCGCTCAAGAAGATAAGGAAAGAGCTTAATACTGTACCTCTGATTTGTGCTAACATACTTTTATCCATGGTAATGTTTTTTTTTTTACACCATAATGTGACAATTTTCCGCAATTACTTTTCAAATGATAAAACTTCTGCTTTGACTTTCAGCTACGGGGTAAAGTTACTTCATTTAATTTCCTTTAATTGTCTTTTTGAGGTTGAATTGAGACTTTGAGATTCCAATTGGATCCAACAGGTAACTCAGTAACTATTATGAAAATATATGTATAAAAACAAGAAAAGTCTTTTGTTCATTTTGTGATTGGGACCATCATTCTGTTCTTCCATTTTTTGAGGTGGATGAGATGTGGGACGTACTATCAGTATAATGTGTCTGATAAAACAAATAAAAAGCTTTTAGTTTACCTACCATTGTATTCATGAAATATAATTCCCAACAGCCCAAAAGGTGAATAACAGTGCACTTCCTGTAGACTCATGGCTATTATCTAAGATAGGATCAGTCCTCTCTGACTTGTAAATTCCCATCATTTTGCTCATCCGTGAAAGCGAAACACCTTGATCCATGCAAGCCCATGGAGAAACTATTTCATCACCAATCTTATTATGTGCAGCATTTACAGAGAATAACAGAAGAGGGAAATAAGAAATTCATATTTTCAGTCGCACATTTGATATTGAAAAATAGTTGCGCTTAATTTTGTGTATTTCATGCCACCTAAAAATAAGTTGTTTTTTTTTAAACACTAAAAATTTTAATTCCCACTGCATCTGTGGGAAATCTAGGTTTTTCTGTATCAGATTTTTTTTTGTTTTGCTTACTTTGTCTGTGTAACAAATCGGAACTAAGACACAAAAGGCCGACCCCATGGAAAGATTAGAAGATGAAACAATATGTTGACAGCCTGGGGAAATGTACTCTACATTAATGCTGGAGCCGTGAAACTCCAGCACTTGGCTGGACATCAAACAGCAAACCTTTTTTTTTTTGCCTTTATCTCCGCTGTTCACATGAGGTGATGCTGACGTGCGTGGCCAATCGGATCAAGTGGGTGCACTGATTCTGACTCGAGGGGAAGAAGCTGCAGTTACTCATGCAGAGGGACGGATGCCACATAGTGAGAGTCGACTGGTGGAGGTGGGATATGTGGGATATGAGTCTCTGTCAGCAGCAGAGGAGACGAGCCAGGTCTAATGAGTAGAGACTGTGCTTTAGCCTCTCCTCCCCCTGTCACGTATCTAAGGATTGAACACCCCTGATGGATCCTACACTTTACTTTCACTGCACACACTCCTATGCTTTTGAAATACTTACATTATTCAGCCTCTGATTTCCATTTAAATGTTATACGGCACAATATGTGTATATATTTTTGGGTTAAAACAGCTTTTACATGGTTAAAGTTACCGTTATTTTACCATTAGTCTATCTTTCTAGAGTAGTGGCAGTCCTGGTTACCTTGGTAACAGCAAGTGTGATTTAATACATAACAGCGCACACTCCTTGACCAGCAACCCTGCAGCAGAATTCATCTGAAATCATCCATTTAACAGATGCATTCACTGTACACCTGAACGTTCAAAGTAATTAAATAGATTAAGTAGTTTAGACACAAGATTATAGAAAAAATTCCACTAACTTAATTATGTCATGTTAGTGTAACATGTTTGAAGTAACTTTCACTGATAATTTAACTAACAATACTTTAATTTGAGTAGATGGAACTATATTTGTAAGAAAGAATTAAGCATAACTAAAAAACAACTTAAGTACAACTTAATATAATTATGTAATCAAATGCTAAGAATGATAAAGTCCTGTGATTTCTGCTGTTTCAAATAACAATAATTTAAAAATAAACTTTATTCATATGGCACAATAATTTAACTTCAAATGTTAAAAAAAACAATTTCTAGCTTTTGCTCACTTTTTTCACAATTACCTGATTTTTCCTTACATTTAAGACATACTGTATATTTATGCCAAACAACATGGTATCATGCAGATGTCATTTGTCAGATGTTTATATGTTTAAAATCATATCTTTGTATATACAGTGTCGGTCTCATGGGGGGGGCATTCGCGGGCAGTACCGCCTCCAGCTGACCAGAAAAACCAGATAAGCAGCGTTTATTTTAAACTTGTTCTGTTTGTGTGATATTTATGGATAAATTAGAGCGAGAACTGAAGTCCGCTGCACCTCGTTTCCCTCCCCAGGTCCTGGACCAGGTCTCCTCACACAATAGGACTGTTTAAGATTTATTTCAGCCGTTTTCTGGTCCTGCTCATGTTTTCATTTAGTCTGTGGATGTTTTAGCTTGTAAAAAGCTGCTCACGCTGTAGTTTTGTTTCGCTGTGTTATGATCCAAATAGTATCAAAATAAACATGTGACTGCTATTAACAGTGAGGCTGGTGTGAGGAACAATAGATGTTAGAACTTCTACCATTTGACACTTTTGCAAAAAAAAAATTACAGCTTTTTTTAGGATAGTAAGAAAAAATATCTTGTGCGTTATAAATACAGCTAACAGCAGCCGTCAACACACACGGAAGTTGATCATAAGAAACAAGGGGCACCAGTAGATTCATTACATCCCCTCTGGTTCTACATATCATGTGCATGTTTTAAGTAACATCCATTCCCCCCCATTTAATACCGCCTAGCGCCGACTCTGCGTATACTGTATAAATCCTATACATCCTAAATGTTTTGCCAATTGAAAAGCATCAACAAGAAAGCCACGCCCATTCTGGGCTCCATTTAGTACGCCCCACCCACACTTCCAAAGCCATACTGAACTTTGACCCGAGACAAATTGTTGAAAATGTTGGTGGACTCATTTATTAGCACAAAGAGCCACAGGATGGTGTGGGGTTTAATTCCCTGTAGGAGCAATACAAATATTTATTGATTTAATTTATTCATTACTTTATTATTTTATCACAAGATACAGATTGTAAATAATTAAGTAGAATGAGAAGATAGTTGATGGTGTTATGCAAAAACATTCGTGTTCCACTTTAAAACAGTTTGTGTGACTTATCGTTGCATTAAAAAGTGAAATTTTTTTATATGCGCCAACTATGTTTTCTCTCTCTTTTTTTTAATATAGTGTTTATACCTAAAATACGCACAGAGAGGCAATCCCATGACTCTAGGCAATCACAAACAACTAAGTCTAACAACATTTCCCACCCTTTGTTTGGTAACTAAGTTCAGTGCTGGCTTTAGAGATGTGGGTGGGGCTTAAATATATTTTATAGATTTCAGTGTTACTCTCATCCAGACACTTTAATTTTATTGTATAAAAATAAGATTTAGACATAATGTTCACTTTTTACTTATAAACATATTGACAGTTACATATGACATGACTTAAATGTGAGGAAAATGTACTCAGTGTGATGTAAGTGAGCTAAATATTGAACATACAGTATATCAAGTAGGAAATTGACATAACATTTTTACAAATGACACACCACAGGGGTGATTGTCAGCAAAGGTTAACACTGACTCCTTTATCAGTGAGGTCCAGGCATGAGTGATTGATTTTCTTAATGTGTTATTTTTAATCCTGTAAAACGGACGGATTATGTCACCAACAATGTAGGTGCAACAGCCACTACATACAGGACAAACATGGAAATTCTTCATATGAGTAAATAAACAAGTGACTTGATATGCCCAATACATATAGAGAAAATCATATTAATGGAATTTAAAATTTTATTTTATACAGGAAACCTGAAATATTGACCCATTGACTCACATTTTCTGTTCTGGGACACAGGCAATTTGGGGGCAGCTTTGGGGTCTTCAGGTAATGGCAGAATGTGTATCTGAAACGATCGCCTGCAGTGAAGTAACGTTGGGACAGATGTGTGAAGAGAAAGGATGAAAATACGCTTAAAATAAGCAATGTAAAGATATATGGATCACATAGGCCTCGTGAGGTGTTAATGAGACAATACTGTAGGCGGAGTTAAAGATTATTGCCAGGGGAGGCAGCAAAAAATAAAAAATAAATGTATATAGAGAGAGAGAGCGTCTCGAGTTTCGCTTCACAAATAAGGAATGAAAACAAATTTACCAATCTTAACTGTTTTTATATTATCATTTCTGTAACATAAGTTTTGAAAGCTGTATTATGGACCTGCCAAAATACAGTAAATTCAAAATGCAGCTTGAAATGTTCAGCCCCCACTGTAGCTTAAAGAAGGAGGGAGTAAAGTTGCTCAAATTGAGCAGTGTTATTGTTTATTATGTTCTACATGATATATCATACAACGCTTGATGCCCCCCTGCCCCCTTGCAAGATTTGCGTATGGACAATACCCCAATTATACCACTGTTTATTAATTTCATGAAGTCAGTGCTTCACCTGATTGCTAGTAGTCAGGTAACTGTATATAAGCTAACGCCACTACGCAGTTTGAATTCTTCGTTTGTCATATAGTTAGAAACCCATATGAAGTGAAATATTTGTGACATAATTTTTTTTCCTATGTCATGCTTCATGTATTTACAGTATAATGTGTGCAGAAAAGTGTGACAGAGTCCACAAAGTTTTTTTCAGTCAGTAAAAGATAACATTTTAGAGTGTTGTGCGTAGAAAGAAATGGAGTCAGGATATGATTCAAATTAAAGTAATTTTAATGAAAAAATAAAAAAAAAAGACGATTGTAACAAACTGACTGTAAACTGCAGATAGAGTGACAAGAAACATTGCAGAGGCAATTATCTATCAAAACACCCATTTGTCCGGTACTTTGCTAGGCGCAATATACTTCCTGTTTACAGTGGCACTTCATATTTTTGCGGGATGCCGTGCCAACCACGCTAAAACGGAAGAAGAAGAATCAGCATTGTGTGCGTGTCTCGGTTTACTAAAACGTGCGCAAATCATGGCGAGTCAATGCGAGAGCAAGGTGAGCTTTTCAGAGTGGAAATACGCGCATTATTTGACCAATCTGCCATCAAAAGATACATTTTCAGTTCAATTCAACTTTATTTATATAGTGCAAATTAAAACAAAGTCATCTCAAAGCAATTAACAAAATATAGAGTCCATAGTAAGAAAGAAAGAACCCAACAAGATCCACATGAACAAGCATTTAGTGACAACGGGAAGAAAAAACTCCCTCTTTTTTATAGGAAGAAATCTCCAGCGGAGAAGCTCTAAGCTAGCGCTGCGTTGGTGGACGTGAGAGAATCTTCTGCAAAGCTAGTATGTTGTTGAAAATAAGCAGCCTGTCACTACTGTAATAGTCACTGCTTTCAGCAGCTTGTTAGCCTGATACCATGTCCTATGCATTGCATTGTGTAGCTCAGAAAATGTTGTGATTTTTTTTTTTCCATAAGCATATACAACAGCAGAATCTGCACTTGGAATACGCGCAGCTTACTTTACATATGTTAAGGTGCAACTCTTAAGTTGTGCTAAGGTTGAACAATTGCTCAGTTTTCATTTTGGAGCAGCTGTTTTATGCTTTGTATGCACATAATTTGTGAGTGTTTTTATAGCAGTTTTTGCAAAGCAGAGGTGGTCCAAATGTATTCCAAGTGTTAATTCAGATTGCTTTCATTTATTTATTTTAGAAGGTTTTGTGTGTTTATGTTGTACGTTGTTGCTATTTTTTGTATTTAAGCTGTAAGGGAACATTCTGAGGGCTAAACACAACCGTTTTTATGATGCTGAAGCCACTTAAATTTTTCATCTTTGACTGTGAATAATATTCAGGTTGTTTTGTGTTATTTATTTCAGAATTTCTTGTAACATTTTCAATTTCTGCTGATTTCAGGTAAATAAACTGGCAATGGAAAAATACTTTCAGTCAGATTGATGTTTGTAAAGACTAATACTGAGCAGAATTTAGCAATGTGAATGTAAATGATTAGAAACTTTGGGGTTGGACACAATACAATTTCATTGAGCAGAGGCTTTTATCCAAACCAATGTTAATACATGAGCAGTAGGGGTAGGAGGGATTCAAACCACTGACCCTCTGATTGCAAGCCAGCTTCCTTAACCACTATTCCTCCACCGCACAGTTGATCAGCAGTGGATTATTTTCTGATACAACACTAATATGAAGCTGTACGGACACAAATGACCAAAAAAATAATACATTCTTCAATTCTAAGTAACTTAAAAGTTACTTTTTCCAGTAACGCATTACTTTTTGGTGTTAGTAATCAAAATAGTAACTGAGTTACTTTGTGAATGAAGTAACCACTATTGTTAACAGTTAAGTTTTTTCAGTCACTAGCACAACACTGTTAAATAGCGATGGAAGACAACTAGGAGATGAGGAACACCTGAGTAGAAACAGTTACCTACCAAGCAGACTCACACCACTCCATATCCAGACTGTTAATGAATTGTAAATGTTGTCTCCACCTTGGATATGTTTCTTTAAGGTTTAAACACGGTTTATCCAGTCTGTTATCACTCTCCCTCAGAAACCAGTATGTGGGGCAGACAGCACGCGGTCACGGACGTCCGCTTTCAGTACGCGGAGTCCGTTCGGCCAGGATATGTTTCGGCCTTTAGACGGTTGCTTCTCCACATCCGTCTTCCATTTTCCGCTTGCATTGCCATGTAACCGTTCTGCTTAACAATGGGGACTTCTCCTGATGGAAGGTCCACTATTGTACTTGACTACAAGATAGGACGTGGCCGCACATCGACTTGTGTTGGGAAGCCAATAGTAACGGCCCAAAACAGCTCAGGGAGCACTCTGTTTGTAAAAAGATCTGTGATTGGCTGAAAAGTCATGCCATGCTCCTGGACTTCTATAGCTCAAACACAGAGCCAATAGAAAGAGTGTCCTCTCAGAACACTTGGAATTACAATATTCTTAAAGGTTATTAGGGATTTTTACCAAATGAAGCCAAAAAAATCCTTACATACTGCAGCTTTAAGGAAATAGAAATAGAACCCCCTGGGATTTGAAACTTAATTTGAAAATGATTGTCACACAAATGACTGGAAACGTTGTCTGGAAAACATACACAAAACCCACCCACATAACATAAGACTGTGACACAGATTGAGTGAACGCAAACTAACATTATTTGATCAACATTTCCTATTGATGATGAGAAAGTCTGCAATGCAAAGTGGATGAAAAAAGCCGGCTATATGTGTGTAGCATGTATATATTCAAACTCCAGTAAAGGCAACTCATTTTATTTATTTATTTATTTAACAGGAAAATGGAAATTTTCTGTTGATTTAAACTCATATCACATTTTCCAAGATTAGAAAACAACATGGTTTAGTTCTGAATAGACCCTGCGTGTGTGTAAATGTGTGTGCGTATGTGTGCACTGCCTTGTTCGAGATTAGGTTGGGAGAGCAGAACCAACATGAAGTCCTGCGGGGGTGGAACCCACTTTACATTGTTTTATCTGAATGTGTTTCCATAAGTCAGCCTGTAACAAATGTACGCCGAGGGGATGCACAGATGGGCTCAGCATTGTGTTAGGAATACTAATAAAAACCCACTGACCACAAGCTTTTGTTACAGGATCATTATATGTGGTGCCGTCATACGTCAGGGACGAGCTGTGTGCGTTGTGTGCTCTAACCACACTTTAGTACTGCATTAATTAAAGCTTTGGATATTTCTGGAGGGAAATAGTCGTGTAGTAAAACAAGTAAACAAGTGATGATTTCCCCCCAAAAGGTGTTAAAAACCAATTTAAAATCCAATGAGTTTTTTTCTTTTTTTTTTAAGACCAATAGAAGTGCTGTTTTCCTGGTTTGATTATGTTGGAAATGAAGTTCAGTAGTACGGGAAATGACCCAATCTGGCAACATAGTTAATTAGTCCAAAGCCATAATTTTCAGCCTTTATAGACTCTATTCCAGGGTACCAACATTCATGCTAAATTAACCTGTAAAACGTCCCTAAATGTGTTGAAACACAATGTGGGAAAATACGGATGAAAAAGAGCTCAGCATTGAGGTGACAAAAAAATTAATCAGTTATCTAAACCATGGTTTCTCAATTGGGGGTACGTGTACCCCTTGGGGCATGCAATGGGGTACTTGAGAAAGAGTCAGAGGAATTGGAAAATTAACAAATGAAAGCATTAAATATATGGGGATTTATAATGTTTATTTCAACTCACAAAAAGACATCAAAAACACACAAAATAGGAGAAAAATATACTGAATAATAAAAAGAACAGAAAAGCAACAATAAAAAATACACAAAATGACACCAAAAACGCAAGTACTACGAGAGAACAATACTTACCGTTACCACTAACACACAAAACTGAATCAAAGACACTCTAAATTAAAGAAAAATACACAAGATCACTACAAAAAACACACAAATAACAGAGAAATGACATGAGAAAAAACCAAACGACACCAAAAACACACACAGAGAGAATCATTCAAATAATACCAACAACACACTAAAACACACAACAAAAACACACAATACAAGAGAAAAATATACTGAATAATGAAAAGAACAGAAAAGCAACAATAAAAAATACACAAAATGACACCAAAAATGCACGTACTACGAGAAAAAAAATACGAACCACTAACACACAAAACAAGAAAAAAATACACAAGATCACAACAAAAACACACAATATAAGAGAAAAATACAAAACAACATGAGAAAAAAACAAATGACACCAAAAACACACACACTGAGAAAATAATTGAAATAATACAAATAGCACACAAAAAACGATTACAAAAACACACAAAATAGGAGAAAAATATACTGAGTAATAAAAAGAACAGACAAACAACAACAACATACACCAGAAACACACACAATGATATAAATGATCTTGATTAGAACATGAACCTAAAATACAAGAGTTGGTCTTGGTCACACATCAGGAGTGAGATGAGCATGTTTTTTCACAGAATTCTGAGCAAAATGTGGTAGTCGAATAAAGGTGGTACTTGGAGTCAAAAGTTAGAGAAGGGGGTACTTGAGGCAAAAAAGATTAGTTATTAGTATTGGTAGTTTTCTCCTTGCTAATGAATTGTTAGTGTATTTGATCAGGAGCACACTTTGAGAACAAATGACATCGTAAAAGACGAGAGCATGCATGTGTTTGTGCTTGGTGTGTGTGTGTGTGTGTGCGCGTGTGCTGCATGACGACTAAATGCATTTCCATATCTGTGTGTCAGAATGATGTGTCGTCCTTAAAGGTTGTTGTTTTGTCCAATCCTCATCCCTCTGCCTGGGAGGCGTTCTGTCAGAGGCAGACCAGTGACTTTTCAGGCAGCTGAACTCCAGGACCTTGTGGTGTCACCCTCAGTTGTCATCTCTGACTGTTACAGCCCAGACAATGATGCACTCACTGTGGCTACAGATGATGAACAGCCAAGCTCAAGGCCTCACACTACTTTTAATCACTGTCAACCAGGGTTTGGCTCAAGTATAATTGTGTAATTGATAATTCATTACAATTATGATGTAATTATAATTGTAATATCAATTTAAAAAGATATCTTGCCGTAATTCTAATTAAATTGTAATTGACTTTGTAATTGTATCTTTATAAAAACTGACAATTATAATTCAACGCAAAACTGGGGAACCATATTACAGTTCTATGTACAGTTATACACATATGTAGTTAATAGTTATTAAAATGTTTCTTATCAAGCGTTCCCACATATACTTAATATATGAATATATATATATATATATATATTTTTTTTTTTTTTTTTTTATTTCCACATTTTCATTGATTAGAAACCTAACTATGGAAGAGGATTAGGACCAATTTTTCATGGTGAAATTATTTTTAAGAAAGTCCAAATTTCGAGATTAAAGTTAAAATTTGGAGAATAAAGTCCAAATTTTGATTTTGATCTTGACATTATTCTCAAAATTTTGACTTCATTCTCAAAATTTCGACTTCAATCTCAAAATTTTGATTTTGTAAAAAAAATCCATCAAAATTGGTCCTACGCCATTGTACCTAACAAGTCAACCAATAGATAAGGAAAAACAATAGATGATATATATGTTTTTAGTGTATTCTACAGTTGTTTTAAGACCTGTTTTCAAAGGAGATGCTAATAGAAAGCTAACACAAGTGCGAGATTAACTTTTATTAAGTAATTTATTTTAGGCTCAGTAATTGTGATTAATTGTAATTGAAATTAAGTAATTGAGAACGTAATTGTAATGAACTTGTAATGAAATTGTGATGGATAAAAAAATCTTGTAATTGGAAAAAATGCTGATCACTGTAATCATAATTGAACATGAGCAATTGAAACCGTAATTGTAACTGAAAAATGTAATTGACCCCAACCTTGCTATTGACAGACTGGCAAACAATCATGTATAGAATTTACAAGAACTGTGATGTTTACTTGAAAAAAAAAAAAAAAGTCTGATTTATTTTCTTCTTTGACAAAAAAATAGCAATCCCTCAGTGGTTATGCAATTTTATAATCATTACAGTTCATCATCATCTAGTTTGTGAGACCCGTGGTGGACTGTTTAATTGCCTCTGACAAAACCAAATAGGTTTAGTCCCAGGAGAAGCATATAACCACACGCATCTTATCCATAAATCGGGTGCGTGGGGCCAATGGAAGGTGGTGGTGGCAGTTATATGGAGGCTTACGCTGGGGGAGCGGAGCACGCCTGTCGCCACAAAATGGATCTGTCGGAGGAAACTGAATAATGCGACAGCCGCGTCACTCACATACCCGTCTCTTTCATTTCATTAGTATACTGGAACAGCGTGTGTGTGTGTGCATCCTGTGCATAATGTGCAGCAAAGGCGACAGGTGGAACTGAAAGAGTGTGTGCGTGTTTGTGAGCACCTGTTTGCCTCTAACTACTGCTTCACAGAGAAAAGATTTAATTGCTTCGGAGAGCTTAAATTCTATCGTAGAAGACGACCAAGGGAGTATTCAGTCTAAATAGAATGCATAATATCCCTCCAAAAACACTCAGTCTCTGGTGTGTTCAACCATGTTTTCAGCAGTGTTCATTCTGTTCACTAAAAATGGCCATCGTTGTTTTTGTCAACTACATTTTTTTAAAGCAACAATAAGACAAGACTATGACTAAACAAAAACTATAAAAACTACGAGAGCATATTAGGGACACTTTGAAATTTTTTAAAAATCTGAGCACTACGGGAGTAAAGTCGTAATATTTCAAGATTAAATTTGTAATATTTCGAGATTAAAGTTGTAGTATTTTGGGATTAAAGTTGTAATTATTTGAGAATAAAGTCATAATGTTATGAGAATAAAGCGGTATCTTTAAAAACTCGTACTGGTACAGCGCTCAGAATTCCTTGTTGAGGTGAAAGCAGCTATCTTTTTTCTTTTGCCCCCCCCCGGCAGTAGTCTCATCCTCTACCTATGACTAAACCTAAATTATTATTTGTTGTCAAAATGGACAGTTTTTAAGCATGCTTCTCTGCAGCATTAACCCTTGGTCTTAATTGTAGTCTCCTGAAGGCAAACTAGCTCGGTTGCACCACCTTGTCAAAAAGCATCAGTCAGTGAAATATGGCTGTGAGATAGTGCACAGTTATAGCTGCTATCACTGCTGCCTGTAGCCTGTGACCTTGGAGTGAGCCTGAGCCGGAGCTTGAATCCACTCTTCTAAAGTTGCTGCTTCTCACGTGCACGCTGTCCATTTCATTAGGTTCAGGCTGCAGCTCATTTGCTTACAGATGGTTCATGTTTTTTCTGTATTTTAAGGAATGAGAAAAGAATGCCGTGACTTGTCTTAGATTATGTGGAGGTTTCCTTCTGTAAAACAGCAAAAACAACACTGAGAAAGGGCTTTTTAATGGCAAAATAATACATTTTACCTGCAACGAGCAGCTTTGTCGGCGGGGGTGGTTAGCATCCTTAGCATGCTTGTTGGCGGCTTTTTTTAGGTGGAACACCTGTCTGCTTCCTTGATACTTCTACTCCATCATTATCACCATCATCTCCTCCAACACTCTTACCACCGCTAACCAAAACCTGTTCAAGTGTAAGTTGCCTGTATTTTTCCTTATCGGATTTTCTGCGTTTTGCCATTCTCTCTCGACCTTATTTTGGAATATGGATAAGTAGGATGTAGCCGCGGTTTCTACTTCTGCTACCTGTGATCGGGCATCCAAAGAGCACTGTTGCCACCTGCTGGCTCAATAATATATTGTTTACAAGTAATATATTTATACAGTATTTACATGAAAATTGCATATGGCTTTACTGCACCCGTTCCCACTGAAAAACGATAGACGGCATGGACAGTCAACGTTACTAAATCAAATGACGTCTAAAGACGTCAATGGCAGTCAATCAGTAAATGACCTTTATTGACATTTCTAAAAATGAACCTTCAGAGACGCTGTCCCCGTTGTTACATGTGACATCATCAGCAGTGTGTGTGAAAGTGTGAAAGAGCAAACTAAAGACCCATCTTATTACTTGTTATGAGGACATAACAAACTGGCGACAAAGTGTGTGTTCTTGCGGAAGCTTGTTGTTTTCGGAAGAAAAGTCCTTCCAAGAAGCAACTTTTGCGCGAGTGTACAGAACCCAGAAGTGAGTAGCGTAGCAACAAAGACGCTAAACATGGAGGACAGCACAGCTGCAGGTGGAGGAAATGGATTCTCCGTACTGGAAATATTTTTGAAATATCGCCAAACTTTCGAGTGTTTCTGCCTTGGCGCCATGTTGGAAAAGGTGGGAACCAAAATACGCTGCTTGCGTGTGACGTCATCACGTAGTTGCGACGTAAGAGGAACCGATAAGCGGAAATGACAGTCAAGCAAACAAACGATTCCTCGGAATTGGATTACTGGGAACCGGTTCTCTGAAAAAACTGGTTTTTGATTCCCATCCCTAGCAACCACTGCACTAAATACTGTTTCTTTCCACTTATTTACAAAATGAGATTCTTTAAAATGTGCGTTATCAGTCGTTCATTCTATCATTATGCTCTGTAGTAGTTTTTTAATAGTTTTCTACGCAAAACATTGTAGTCGAACAAATAGGATACTTGGATTCAGAAATCAGATAAAGGAGGTACTTGAGCCAAAAAAGTGTGAGAACCACTGCTCTAAAGGGCCCCCAGGCCGAGTTTGACGCGTGTGTTTTAAGTGAAGGATTACTTTAGTTTGCTCTGATCTCAGAAGGTGAAACAATTCTTAACAATACGATGAGTCAGCATGGTGCAGTCACTCAAAAGCATGTTCATAAATAGCAGCAACTTTACCCCCTGATGTAAACACTCACACTCCACCATTTATGTCTGCGTCAGCCAGTGACTGTTCCCTGCAGAGTAAGCACTACTGCCTTATGAAAGCAGGCAAAACC
Organism: Gouania willdenowi; assembly: GCF_900634775.1. Lineage (NCBI taxonomy): Eukaryota > Metazoa > Chordata > Actinopteri > Blenniiformes > Gobiesocidae > Gouania > Gouania willdenowi. The sequence continues at coordinate 16,391,578 of NC_041049.1, forward strand.
CACCCGTTTTTAGGAGAAACTGGCTGTGAAGGCCTGAAGGCAGTAGCAGAACCCAGCCCTCCAACTAAACTCAAATGTGCAAAACAGAAAAAGCTCCCTCCATGGTGAGCTGTTGCCAGTGACAAAGCACCTGCAGCCTTTGGCTTTTACCCCAAAGGTGCTACATGATGTAGTTTAGGAAGTCACATTTGGCAACCAGCATCAGACTGTAAAAGACCTGAATATCCAGTCTTAAAGCAACGGATGCAAGGAGACAGCTTTGACCCCTATCACATAAGATAATTGAAATAACTTTGCAAATCTTAACAGGATAAATATAGCTGACTTTTAACTCATTGGCTGCAAAAAATAAAAATATAATAAAACAGTTTTTCAACCAATACATTTAAAAGACAAACATTTTTATCAGATATAAATATAGTGTAGGCCAGGGTTGGGGTCAATTTTTATCACGGAATCATTAATTACAATTAATCACAATTATGGCGTAATTATAATCGTAGTTGAAAAAATCTGTTGCTGTTGTAATCATATTTCAATTGTAATTAAGTTCAGATAATTGACTTCACACACATACAAAAGCACATACATTCATCAAAATGCTATATGACTAAATGTTAGTAAAACTGTAATTGAACTTTAGAAATTGAGAATGTAATTATTGACTTTCAGGGGAAAAATTATATTTCTAATTTATTTGTAATTGCTGGTTACCGTAATCCTAATTGAATTGTAATTGAAGATGGATAATTGAAAAAGTAATTGTAATTGAAAAATGTAATTGACCCCAACCCTGATGTAGGCCTCAGGTCAATAAATTAAAGATTATTTCTCACACAAAAAAATATGTAAAAAGTTGAAATTGCTGCTCAAAAGTCTGTTTTGATCATCTCTCGGTTTATTGACAATTATAAGCAATTATGCTTATGCATTATGGTATGCTTATTATGAGTATGCTTGTGTATAAATCTGTGAATGGGTTTGGTCCAGAACATGTTAGTCAGGTATGAACTGAGCAGGTCTCTCAGATCTATGGACACAGGTCAGATAGTGGAGCCCAGAGTTCACAGTAAACATGGTGATGCTGCTTTTAGTTGTTATGCTGCAAAGAAGTGGAACAAACTGCCAGCAGAGCTGAAGTCAGCATCAGATGTGAACATTTTTAAATCAAAGTTAAAGGCACATTTTTTTCTCTACTGCGTATGATTGAGAGAGAGATTTTTGGTCATGTTGTTGATGTAATGTGTTTGTTGATACTTTTAAATGATTTTACTGATGATTTTAAATGTTTTGTTGCCAGCTTTAATGATCTTATTGATAATTAATTATAATTATTGTTTTCTGTTGCACTTTTTGATCGTGTAAAGCACAGTGATTTGCCTTGTGTATGAAATGCGCTATACAAATAAATATGCCTTGCCTTGATGTTTTCGGAAAAGTTTTGTGCATTGCATTGTGGGATGTGGAGTCCTGTAAATTGATGCATAGAAGTGTTTTTTTTATTTATTTTTTTTACTTCATTCTTAGTTGATTTTTTGCATTTGCCCCCCATAAACTCTACCAAAGTAACTTCCCAACACATTTCTGGTGTTTTAACAAACTTATATTTTGGAGGTGAGGTGGAAAGAACCAAATATGACTGAAATTGAATATCTAACAGAGTGAGGTGATATTACGGGGAATACTAGGCACGAACAAGGACAAAAATGATGTCAAGAAAATCACTATCCTCCTTATCTGACAAAGAAACTCAAGAAATCACATTAAAAATTAAGTAAAACACTTTAGTGCATCCATATACCACAATGCAATGCATGGAACTTTTCTAAAAATGAGTGTTTATAATGGATGGAAACAATCTTTCTTTACAACTTTTTTGTAGTAAATTATCTTTCATTTATTGATCTAAAATGTTGTCCTTTTGATAGTGTCTCTGATGTTAACAGATACAGCTGATCATTTCTCACTAACTGTGGGAAAAAATGACAAAATTCCCCAATAAACCTGTTGGGTCAGGACTACAGTCAAACCTTACTTATATAATGGCTACAAATTGCAACACAGTATGAAACAAAGTCTTACAGTAGTGAATTCCCTATTCTTTATTTAATACAGCAAAAAACATCTTGACCTAAATGGTGTTGATTGCATTTAAAGTTATAATATAATTGCAGAAAATACTCATCCAATCCCAGCATTCACATTATGTTACATAATATACTTCTTAATTGTATGCACATTTCTAAAATGATCCATTTCATAAAGCAGTTTGACATAACCTTATAAGCATGACAAGTATACACAACCACACAGAGATCTAAGAAGAACACTAGCCACGACTCGTGATATCAGTTCATTTTATTCTTATATCCTTCATTTATCTTTAAGTTACGAAGTAATAAAGACAGCCATATTTCATTCTCCCTTATGCATTTGCTAAGTCATGCCAAAACAACCGCACATTTTTCTAATAAACTGTTTTTTAACGATTCTGTTCTAAAAAAGTTGATAAAACCACCTCTTCTGTCATTTATCTACAGCTAAGCCAGAATCAATGTTAGACTGGAAAACAGAATAGAATATATTAACTTGCCCTCTAAACAACTGTTGCGCGCCACTGTCAGTTGTTTTGTTTTTTAAACTCCTATCACATTTATCACCAAACAATATCATAGACTGATAAAAACCATTACAGGGAAGCTGCAGTGTTGTGGAAGTAAAATAAAGCTTTACTTACATCTGTGGTCTCCAAAGAGTCGTTGCATCTCCAAATGCGGCATCGTTTAACAACGTTCTGTTGTTGCTGTTGCTCTGCAGCTCTGTGGTAATTGGCATATTTTGGTGAAAGGGGGCAAAGAAAGTACTTAAAGACGTGCAATGAGTCCCACCGGGCTGTGTTTTCTTTGACTGATGCTGGAACATTATTGCCTCATAGTCTGTCCATGTCAGCCATTGTTCCAGAACGGTCGATGGAGATGCTAGAAGCTTCTTTGCTTACACATAAATCACCACATGAATCACCAACCAATCAGCCACTGATATTTCTTTATGCAACCACTTCGTTCAGCTGCTGCTAATGTATCCTCCTGATTTGCTTTGTATCTCATTTGAGCCAACCAGCGATGCATGACAATAGCTGTGTAATGTGAATTGCTGCAATTGGCTTGGCAGGGACACGGGCTTTGTTTGCATTGGCTTAAAAGTGCAGCTCTCTTGACCTTGTAGAGTTAGTCTGACGCTGAGATTTTCTGAAAAGGGCAGATGAAGATGAGTCAAATGCAGCCTTGGAACAAAACACAAAAATGCATCACTTAAGGCTGGGATACACTGTGTTGTTCTCACACTATATGGACCGACACTCTGACACGTATTGACCGCTCACACCGTACATCCATACACGACACGTCGGGGTCTTGTTTTGGGAGATGCAACATACAAATTAGAAGAAGAAGAGCTCTGAAGCGTCGCCATTAAAACAGGCGAAGAAGAAAAACCCGGAAGTAGAGAGACACTTGCAAATCTCCGCAAAAAGAGCTTTAAAAAAGAAAAGAGGGCGATGTGATGGACCAGGAGCTGGCTGGACAGACGTCTGCAGTACAGTCCTTCAATTCTACAGCGGTCCTGCGGTGTTTGCGCATGCGCAGTGTGAGAGTTTATGGTAAGCTTGATTACCATACGATTGCTGATTGTGAGGTGTTAATCGCTTCTCGTGATGCCATGTATACTACATAATCTAGCAGAGACTTACACAATCCCAAAAATAGACGCACAAGTCGAAAATTGGCTCAAGGAGGCCCAAAAAATGCATTAAGTCAAGCTAATTCTACACAAGATTGAACTGGCTATCAAAATGTATAAAGGCAAAATATTTGCCATGATACATAGGATTTTTTTCTTGCTTCATTCAGCTGCTTCTTTTTTTTTTTTTTTTGGACCCAGAGGTGATCACATCATCTTTGACCCTGGTCGCATTGATCTGCACTGACTGAAGCTGTTGTTGCCCTTGCTGCCATCATGTCCTGACCTTCGCTGACTTGGCTCATCACATTCTTATCAAATGCTATCTGATGGCACCGCAGGGCTCAAAGGGAGCAAACCATTTGATACGATCTGTCTGTCTGAAGAAAAAAAATCTCCTCCCTCATCCCTTGTAGTTAAAAAGGTTTAAAACCGTGCCGTTTGTCATTACTACTTAATTAGGCATGGTTTTACTGTGCCATGTCGGGGCCTTTATTGGCTATCGGCGCAAGCAGTTGCAAAGGGTCACATGAGCCGCTAGCGAAGTCATCAGCTTTATCTAAGAATGAAATTACAAAAATAAATCTGAGTCATCATTAATTCAAAATCTTTGTTGTGCAGTGTGTGATGTCAACTAACAGGTGACTGATTGACAGGTATCTGTCATTTCATTTAGAGCAGGGTTTCTCAAATGGGGTACGCAATGGTACTACAGGGGGCACTTGAGATAGAGAGAGTGGAGAATTAAAAGCCTAAAAGCATTCAAAATATTGGGTTTTATAATGTTTATTTTTAGTTAAAAATATAAACCATACTACATTTTACCAGCAACTCACAAAATGACAACAAAAACACACAAAATAAGGGACAATGATACTGAATAATAAAAAGAACAGAAATACAACAACAAAATACACAACATTGCACCAAAAACACATGCACTGAGAGTGAAATACTTACCATTGTCAGCAACACAAAAAATGACGACAGACGCACTAAATGAGAGAAAAATACACAAGATCACTACAAAACACACAAAAATAACAGAGAAACATGTAAAACAACATAACAAAAAACATAATAAACAACCAAACGACACCAAACACACACTGATAGAATTATTTAAATAATACCAACAACACACAAACGACAACAAAAACACACAAAATAAGAGAAGAATATACTGAATAATAAAAAAGAGCAGACAAACAACCACAAAATGACACCAAACACACACAAAATGATGATAGAAATGAAATAAAAATGATAAAGATGATAAAGTAAATCTATTCAGGAAGCATCAAATACTGTTTGATTCCACTTATTTACAAAATGAGGGGAAACTCTTTAAAATGTGTGTTATCATCACTCATTCATTCCATCATTGTTCTCTATTGTTGCTTTTTCACAGAATTCTGAGCAAAATGTAGTAGTTGGACATAAAGGGGGAACTTGAATCAAGAAACCACTGATTTAGAGGACACACGTGGAACCCTTAGAAATGCAGTCCAAAGATAAAGGTAAGGCATTTACTTCGGGATTTGAGGTGGAATGGAGGTATACTGTAAAACTGTCTTGCTAGCACCGTATAAATGCTAGTTAGCTAGAATTAGCATGCTCCTACGTTACGTTTGCTTCATTAAAGTTGACCAAAATAACATTTTCCTGTGACTTTATCCACTTACTTCTACAGTTAGGAAATATATTACATTTGAATTTATCATGAGCTTTTTTGAAGGACTTTTCCTTAATTGCATGAACTTAACGCACTGATCCTTTAAAAAGAAGTCTTAATGCTTTGTTTACCACAGATTCTGGCTTATTTTAAACCTAAAACTCCCAAATCTATTAAAAGTATAAAAAGTGTTCAAAAAGCAGCAGTGGTGAGACTTGCAATTGACACATGCATTTACAAATGATTTTTAATTCATTGAAGTATATATCTTTTTTTCACTTCTAAAGTTGTTATAGAAGCTGTCTTCCTTTATTGTTACAAACTGCATGTGGAAAGCTGGAGTAAATCTTAGCCAGCAGGAACGACTTCACAGTTGGCTGGTCTTATTAGGATGATGAAGTCCTGCAATTTTTTTCCCTCCCTATTGTTTTCTGGTCCACACTTCACAACAAAATAAAGCAATTAGAAATACCCTGGGTTGCATCGTTATTTCATCCTTTAAAACCACATATTCTGTAAATGGTGTCCTGAGGGGGAGTGAAGTTGAAGAAAGTTAAAGGTTTAATGGGTTAAAAAAGAAAGAAAATTCTGCAAGGAAATTAAAGCATTAAAGCTGCAGTATGTAGAACCATGAGACTTGTATAGAAACAACCAAGCTGATCCCTTCTTTCCCTGTTTCATCCCCTACCAGTATCCTTAGTTACTTTTTTCTCAGTTGAGACTAGTGACAAATCTAGGGCCTTTATCTTGTGTTATTGGAGAGTTTTTGGGTGAAAGCACGTATCACTCTCTAGTTACTGTCCTCACATTGGCAACAGCTGCCGTGATCCCCTCCTAAGCCCCAAAGCTCACACACAAGCTGCCGCAGCATTCCTAGCTGCCAGTCAGAGCACACACTCTACGTCCTATGAATTGCACATACTCTCTCCACCTTGGATATGCTTCTCTTGGGTTTACAAGCAATTTATCCCATACAATGTAAATTTTAGGACATCCTCAGTTTACAGACTGTCGCTGTCGAGTCCGACGACTTTTATTTTGAACCCAGAGGCCGTATCATTTGCCGTTATTCGGTTTGACAAGTGAGGTTGTTTGGTCTGATAATTGACAGAGGTCATGCGCTATCAATCGGCGCATGATCCGCTTTGAGTTTGCGCGAAGCTCTGTGGAGTACTTTCCGCCCGAGTGTTTGTCCGCTTGCTTTGCCGTGTAACCGTTATGCTTTACGCTGGGATGGAGATTTCTGCTGGAGCTTCTGCCATTGCGCTTTAACTGTCGATGTTATGTGAACGTGCATTGACTTTACTCGAGCAGCCAATAGTAATGCCCAAAACAGCTCATAGAGCACTCTTTTTATAAAAAGATATCTGATTGGCTCAAATATATCGTTTCGCTCCTGGATTTTTAAACCTCAAGTATAAAGCCAAGAGAAGGTCCAGAGGTCTGTTGTCCTGTCAGAACACTTTGGATCACAAAATGCTGAAAAGTGTTTCTAGATTTTTGACTAAATGATGCCAAAAACCATACTTACTATAGCATTCAGGGGTGCAAATCTGTGTGCATGCAGACGTGGTAAAGACGACCTTATTTAACTAAGAACAGACCTTTTTCACGACAACCAGAAGTAGCGCCTCCTGGTTCCGAGTAACTTCCTGTTATTGCGGGTCTAAGGGAAAATGGCTCTTGTTTTTTCGACAGCGTTGCTCAACTTGCCAGCTTTTTTGTTTGCTGACGCGGAGGCAATCGCAGCGGCGAATACCCTAACAAATAAACTTGATAAGGGGTATAAGTTCTTCCATGAAGAATATACCCACAGCTGTCAAGATAAGAAAAGAAGTAGCTTTGTGAACTAACCGCTATCTACAACATATGAAGTATAAACATTGTAATAAAGAAACCTAATTTAGTCTGCTAAAATATTCAGAATGTTTAAAGAGAGGCATGTTATAGACCTTTAAATTATATTTTAACATTGTTATATGTGTTTGTCTTATTTACCTGTGGGTGGATGTGACGTAGCAGCTCCATAGCTTTAGCATAGCTAGCTTGTTGTGAGAGGACAAGCTACCGTTTATGAGCCCTCTCAAAGGCAGACTCACTCTACGGTGGTGCGATTAAATTATTCCAGGGAAAGAGAGATGGAACAGCTCCACTTTTAAGGTGTCTGATGGTGACTGGATCCACTGACAAAATCATCCTGAGTGAAGTGCCGGTGTAGTGTAGAATACAGATTCCGGACCCTGATCCCTCCGAACTGCTTAGATCCACTGCCTCCTTTGGTCTGGGTCTGTCTGAAAAGCGTGGTTAGAAAGGTACGGCTGTTTTTTGCCCCACAAGAGCAACCAGAAACAGAACAAGAGCAACCAGAAACAGAACAAGAGCAACCAGGAACAGAACAAGAGCAACCAGGAACAGAACAAGAGCAACCAGAAACAGAACAAGAGCAACCAGTAACAGAACAAGAGCAACCAGTAACAGAACAAGAGCAACCAGTAACAGAACAAGAGCAACCACCCCGAGAATGAGCATATATGTCACTGTCTAACGCTAAAGTTATAGCCACAGGAAGTTGTTGCACACCACTTCCAGTTTAAAATGCAGAAGTGTGAAAAAGGTCTATTGTGTGCATGTAAAGCCAATCTTTTCTGGGTCGTAATCCCATATTTATATCAGAAATTTCCAGAGACATTTTTTCTCTAGAAATAGTTTTTGCTCATGTTTGTTGTACTGTGTTACAAATACAACGACATTAGGATTAGTGACAATTAGTGCACGAAGTGACAAGATGCACCACCTCAGATATTTTTATCCTATACTATACTTCATTTTTATTTTGTTTATTGACATTTCACTTGAACTGGATTTATAATTGAGAAAGTGAAAGTATATAATACAGTTATTTGTGCTTGTGTGTGGTTTTGATTTGAAAACTAATAATAATTCAAATAATTCATAAATAAAATTTCAATCTGTATTTTTTTTTTTTTTTAATCATTTACAAGACGACCTCACATGGGATCACAAGCCCAGGGTTGAAAAACACTGGTGTAAAGTGTCCAGTATGGAGAAGGTAGGAGAAGCTAAGTGGGAGAAAGCACAAAACTAAATCTGAAGCTGTTGAATTGGAGGTGAGCCGATAACTGCACATAACAGTTATTATTTTAGTGAATACACTGAATTTAATTCATTATGTAGGCTGCAAAATAGATATAAATGAAAGTCCTGTTACCCGAATGGACTTCAAAATATTATTTAATTTTTTCCAACTTATGGTACTCCTGCCCTCTTCGCACTTCTCAAATCCGCCCTTGGCAAAGGCCAGATACCAACCTATTGATGACATTAATCTTGAGTTGCTGCAGCAACAAAAAACAAAGAAAGTCATTTAACATCCTTTCTTATCATTGCCTTTTGTTTTCCCATGAGTCACAGTCTGTCACAGCAGCCATCGCTGCAAAAAGATGTGACAATTATCACCTCGCCATGGAATGTGATACATTTATGCGCAAAAACAGACACCACAAACAGTTCTAGGTTTGATAAATTCGATTGTGAATGCTAACTTCATGTATTTACATTTTTTCCTTTCAACATTTAGCTTGTCACAGCTAATCTGCCCACATTGCAAATTCATCAAAGGCAAACACGCTCTTGCTTTGAGCACATTTTTATTAGCACATACCTTAAAATGTGCCTCTAAGAGTCAGTCCCAGTAGATTAAAAAAACAAACAAACAAAAAAACTACCTAATGAAGCTTTTTGATGTGTCCTAATGAAAGGCTTTGTCACTATAGGAACAGGCCTGATTGAACAGTGCTAGTTGTGTTAATTTAAACCACACCGAGTGCAACAGATATAATCATCTTACACACAGCGACTCTGTTTGGTCGACATTCATCATAAATTACACAAAGACCATGTGAATCACTGTATATTCACATCACCTGTGTCCCCTCGGTGATATAACGATCATTTCACAGCTTTCAATATAAAGAAAGGGTTCATCAGGAACACTATAATGACTATTTTTTTATTGAGCCTGAACTAGATGGCTGATATAGAAACTCATCAGAGACACGTACAATGTATAGGGATTCTTTTATAATATTGAATTAGAAAATAAACAATAGCTGTTTTTTTACTTGAGTATATTAAAAAAAAAAAAAAAGTGAAGTAATTAATTACATTTCTACACCAAATCATTACCGAGTAAATAATTATTTGTTTTAAAATGATCAAGGGACATTGTGAAACTACAAAAAATTAATAACCAGGCAACCAATCAAATGCATCACATCATAGCCGACCAATCAGATTAAACATAATGCACAGCACCAAAGCAGCATTGAATGGAGGTTATTTTCTCTGTTTTGAAGTTATGAATTGAGTTATAATCATTTTGAATTTAATTCATTGGTGTTACTTTATTTAAAATGGAATTGTACATTTTGACAAACCTTTTATATTATATAGATGCCTTTGTCAAAAATAAATGAAATTCCAATTGAGCAAGATTTGGTCTTTACCTTTTTAATTTCATACATTTTTACTGTATGCAAGGAAACCGTGGCAAGATTTATTACCAAAAATAAATGTATGGGGTGAAAGTAACTAATAACTTTTACTTTTATTTTTACTTGAGTATTTTATGCATGACTTACTTGTACTTGTACTTGAAAACAATTTTAATCAAGTAACAGTACTTTTACTTGAGTAAGATATATCAGTATTCTGCTTTTTGGCAACTGAGTACAGATTTATATACACAACTAATTTAGATTTTTGTTTTATTTTTTCAAATCAGAAAATATTATCCTTTTTGAAATCACGACCCAACGGATCCTTCTGTGTGAACTTAAAAAGAACAAATCAGACACCCTTGATCCTCCTTGATGCTCTACTCCAGTGGAAAGCCAATCCATTTTGTAGTGGTCATCAGGTTCATAGACACTTCTAAAAGGTGGTTGCCATAGAAGCACTCATGATAACACCGTGAGAGCACAATGAAGTGACCAATTCAAGAGATTTGTTTGGTAGACGTGTGATTTTCTGCTCGTTAGATGTTGCGCTTTCTTTTCTTTTTTTAGTCCCCGTTGGACTCATTCTAGAGCAGCAGGTACAGTATGTTGGCTCTAAAAACACAAACCAGTGTAATAAGACATACAGTAACTTAACAGGACAGTTCAATAACACTAAAATAATGCAGTTTGCTTTTGTTTTTTGCACTCCAAACCGTGCGGAACCTTTCTCATTTCACAAGTTCCCGATATACCCATAATGCTGATGCACAGACGGCAACACAAGAGATGGGAAAACCCTGAGGAGAAGTCGTTGAAGAAAGAATTTGCCGATCACCAGAGCTCTTTTATGCGCCGTTATCACCTTAATGCTAAACACGTAGCAGCTAGCACAGACAATGGTCCACGTCCGAGCAGGCAGCGGTGCCAATCCACACTCAGTATGACAGGGTTCAGAGCTAAAATGAATAATTCCATAACTGACAAACTCACTTGATAAATGAGTGTAGTGGACTGTCGACCACTCTCGGTGGTAGAGGAAGTGGGCGGGGCTAGAAGAGGTGTTACAGACAGCAAGCCTGAAATCCACCTTAATCTCCCTGTATTACCTGTATTATTCAATGTTTAAGGCATTTGAGTTCTGGGGGTCAGAGCAGGGTGGAGCAAACACACGAAGAGAGGATGTGACAACAAGTGTTGATCTTTTTCCTTAAACGGAGCCGACAGAGGAAAATAGCGTGTAGTATGGTACAGACTTATGGTTTTCTTGTGACTTCAACGATATATTCAGGTCTTTTCAAACAGAGCAGAGCACAGCTTCCAACGTCTTCTCCGTGGCGGGCGCCATGTTTGTTTTGACACTGCTTTGAGCAGGAGATATGACGTTCTTTCTGTACGACTCTGATTGGCTCGGTTTCTTTTGAAAATACTGTTATGCGATTCAATTAGATTAATAGAGATGAATTAGTTACAAAGTCTCAAATTAATGAAATTTGTTTTTTTTTAATCGAGTCCCACCAATCATATAAATTATAAGATCATCTTATAAAATAAATGATAGTTATAAGCCGTGACTAGGTTTTTTAAAGTTGTGTTCTTGCTTTCAAATTTCCGTATACTCTCTATTGTATATATTAATATACAGTACAGATGATTATTGTCTTCCTCGTAATGCCATTTTTAAATTGCTTGCGTGGCTCAACTCAAAATGTTTAATTTTTAAGAGAGGTCAACTGTAGACCATTTAAATATTAAAGTGTAATGGATCGTTGCAGTTTTTGGAGCCTTTAATAGATTAGAAATAGCTCTGATTGAGGTTATGCCGTTGGTTATATTCCAATAAAGGCACTGGGAATTTGGTGTTTAGTTTGAAAGTTTGGGTGAACAAATGTGAAATTTGTTTGTGTGGTGAATATTTACAAAGAGCCAAGTTTAAAAGTGAGCCAATCCTTGCATACTTACCCTGATTATAGCTACTAATCCCCAGTGAAACTAAGTGTGGTACAATATTTTGCTCTCATACGAATAGAAAAAGCCAAATTATGAACCTCAACAGTAAAATTCTCATTTCTAGTCAAACTTCTCATTTGCACTCGCATCACACATCAGTGTAATCCAAAAAGCAGCAGTGAAGGCCAGAGTTAAATGAACATGTTAGCATTCTAAGCAGCTAAAGGCCAGGGCTTTGCCATGTTTACTTTCTGTTTGGAAGAGGAGAGCCTCACTATCACATCTCCCGATAGTAGAAGAAACAAACACAAGACACAATCTACATTGCTCGTGGCTACTTTTAAAAATGTAGGACTCCATATTCAATCATCACACAGCAGATTGTTGCCAAATAAAGCTTATTTGACAGGTAATTATTTGCTGCATTTTAAATGAGTTTCGCTGTAAAAGGTAAGGAAAATGTGGCCAATACAGGAAGTGTTTCACAGATATTGACAGAATATTTGGTTATGAAACTAAGAGATAAGGTGTATGAGATCAGTGGTTCTAAACCTTTTCAGCCCGCGACCCCCAAAGTTGAGGTGGCAGAGACTGGGGACCCCTCCATGAACATGAACAGTCATGTGGAGACAGGGTCATCTATAAGGGGGAATAAAGGGGATACTTTTTTGGGGCCCATCTATAAAGTCAGAAAAATAATGGTTATTTGTTCAATGAATCTGTGATTACCACATTTATTTATTTATTTATATTTGGGCCATAGTATATAGTCATCTTAAAGCTGTAAATCCTTGTTTTAATCAGAAATAAAATGGTTAAATGGGACCAAAAATGGTGGAAAAGTTGGTAAAATGGGATTTTAAAAACCACAGAAATTGGTTAAAAGTTGCAAAATAGTGTGGCCAAAAATGAAAAGATAATGTGGTAGAAAAAAAAATAAAAGGTTCAAAGTGTCAACATTAGAACAATTAAAGGAACAATTAATTTAAACTGGGTAAAATGGGCATGTTGAATCGTGAATGTGGTTCCATTTGCAGAAATCAGCATGTACTGTAATATGGTGAAAAGAGGTTAAAAGTGGCAGTAATTGGTCAACATATGGGACTTTTGATGTGCCAAAAATATTTTGAAAGTGGAAAAAAATGCAAGTAGCAAAAATGCATTAAATTAAAATAAAATTTGCATAAATTGGCTTATATTGTTCAAAAAATATTCTTAGTTTGTTAAAGGCATCTGGCGACCCCCTCCCAGTGTATGAGAGGACAAAACATGGCAAGGAATCTGTTGTAGAAATTTGTAATGGAGATGCTATGGTTTTCCTGATGTTGTTGGTGTTTTCATCATTTTTGAATTATGCAGATCTCTGTTAAAGGGATCCACAAAAACAACCCTCATTAATCCTTTTTTCTCCATGGTTTTATTTCCTTGGCACATTTATTAAAGTAGAAACTGGTGCATTTGCCTAATTTGATCAGCAAAGCAGTCGTTGTTCCGTGAGGTAATAACACATGCCAAATAACTGTTACTAATGTGTCTGTCATAATATGCAAGCATTTACATACTTTTAAACGTGTGTGTGTGTGTGTGTGTGTGTGTGTGTGTGTGTGTGTGTGTGTGTGTGTGTGTGTGCGTGTGCGTGTGCATGTGCGTGTGCGTGCGTGCGTGTGGGGTCTTTAAGCAAAGCATAAAATGACTCGGCGTATATTCATCCTGGACCAACAATTGTCTCTGACCTTCGATTCTTCATCCTGGTAATAGAAGCAGAGCACTAACAGTATGCACTAAGATGGACAAGAGGTTGATAAAAATCTAGAAATGCACTTCTTTTCTTTACCTTGCTGAGTGCTGCACTCTCCACAAGGTCTCTGAATCCATGTGCATTATATGGTTGTTGGATTTTATACTTTTGTGGAATGGGTTGTAACTCTGCAGGGCTGCAGTTTGTGGAATGACCTTCCTTTTTCTCAAACGGTCAAATTATTACCATAGCAGCGTGCATCAAACAAGCACAGCAAATAGAAGTGAGCTCGCCACCTTCTCAACTGTTTACCAAGTATGGGCTGGCAGCTTGAAAAGAATTGGGCTCTTACTGGTAAACATGTTCTTTTTCTCTAGGCTGGAATATGAAGTGCCAACTAAAGTAATCAAATAATCTGGGATGTTACGGACGGGAAACCTTTATCACAGCGGGGGCCAATGAAATGTGATTGTCTGATCCGAGCGACAATAAGAACAAGAACAAAAAGTTTGGTCTCTTTTAGTCTGTTTGAGGTATTTTGTTGTCGTTTTCAATATTAGTGTTACTTTTGCGTATTTTTATTGTCATTTTTTGAGTTTTTAAAGTAAATTTGTTTTTTTAAGTTGTTAAGTGTTTTTTGTTGTCAGTTTGTATATTTTTCTGTAATTTGGCTGCTATTTTTTTTTTTTATTATTTTATGTATTTTTGTGATTATGCATATTTTGTATGGTCGTCTTCTATCCTTTGTTACCAAGGCATGTTTTTATGTCGTCATCATATTAGCTTTTGGGGGGGATGCTAGCAAAGCGAGATTACCTCTTATCGTGCTAACTTCCAAGATTTAATCAGTGTGTGCTGGACTACAAAGCTGGCTAACGTCTTTATGGCGCTAAATCACCATGGTACCATAGGCTGAACAACTAACCTGTTCGGGACCAGACTTTGTTCTGGCGAGGATCTTAGCGAGTGCTTAAGTCCCACCTCCTGACCAATCACTTCTCGACATTGATGCAATCCTTTCATTTACCAATGACATCTTATAGGGAACATCATACGCTGAGTTTGCGGGGGTCAGGGGCGTTTGCACCCCTCCCCTAGTGATCAAAAGTTTTCATTACATTTTTGACTATTTTTAATATAACTTACACAATATACACATATCTTAAGTGCCAAAAAACACAGTGACTAGGAAATAATAAAAACGGCAATATAAAATTAAAATGTTCACAAAATAATATTTTTATGTAGTCATCCTTTGCGTTTTTGGAGTCAATTTGTGTATTTTTGTTGTAGTTCTATGGGTTTTTCAAGTAATTTTTTGTTTTGTTCTTTGTTTTTTTGCTGCCAATTTAAGTATTTGTGTTTGGTTTTACTTGTGTATTTTAGTCGTATATTTATATTTTCTAATTTAATTTTGTACATTTCCTAAATCTTTTCTTTTTTTTTCTGTAATTTTTGTTGTTTTGTGTGTATTTTTTATATATTTATTTATTTATTTTAAAGAATAATAATAATTCTGTGTGTTTGTATATTAATCTTTTGAGTTTGTGTATTTCTCCCTATTTTTATGGTTGTTTTGTTATTGCCATTTTAGTTTAGTTTTTTTTTCTTATACTTACGTATTTTTGTTGTCAATATTTATACAGTATTCTGTAATTGTGTATTTTTAATCATTTTGTGTATTTGTTATGGTTTTCTATACTAGTGTTACTTTTGCATATTTTATAGTCTTGTTTTGAGTTTTTGTGCATTTTTGTTGTTGTTTTGTGTTATTTGAGTCATTTTTGTCTGTTTTTTAATTGACATTTTGTGTATTTTTTTGTCTTGTCTTGTTATATTTTTGTATTTTTGTTGTATGTTTGTGTATTCTTCTGTAATTTGTTTCTGTAATGTTTTCGAAATCATTTTCTAATCATGTTCTGTGTTATGTCTGTGTATTTTTATATTAATGTTCTGAGTTTTTAAAATCCATTTGTGTAATCTTTGTCATTTTATGGTTATTTTTTTTTTGTGTTGTGTATTTTTTTTATTCTTCCTGTTATACTTTTTGTATTACATTTTTATACAGTTTTTTGTTGTCAACTTGCATATTCTGTCATTTTGTTTTCTAATCATTTTATGTGTTCTTTACTTCATTTTGTATATTTATTTTTGCGGTCACACATTTTAGAAGGAGGACTGCCAGTTGCCCATATCTGCATTAATAATTTTGAGGAACTTAAATCTCTCTATCTTAAAAAAATCCTTTACAGAGCCGGAGTTCTTTGGTAAATTACCCATGATGTTTGATGAGCTCATAAAGCATCCTGAAGAGAGAAGGCGACAAAATAGTCCTCTTCGTGTTCCCCTCGTATCCTGTTTAGCCTAATTAGGACCACTGGGGTCTGTAAATGTTTAAGCTAGGGTGGGATCACAGGGAAGATGAAAGGCTTCAGACAGAAGAAAGAGCTGCCGCTCCTGTGGTGCAAGCATCCTACAGCGGGCTGTTAATGCACAGAGACAGTGACGGTGGGTGAAGAAAGTGGGTCGTGGCCAAGAGAGGAACTAACAAAGTGGAAAGAGTGAGACATGAACGCAGGAAAAGAAAAAAACAGCGACGAGGCTTTTAACTTTCTGAAAGAGAAAACATGAAACCAAAAGGATTCGGTTGGATGGTGACTTTATTCTACGGTGCTAATTGTGTGGCAGCAGAACTGGAGGATTTTAACAAATGATGTATGTTCTATCTCAGGGGTTCTTAATCTTGGGGTCACGGGATACTAAGAGACGGTCGCCAGATGCCTTCAAGACAGAGTATTTTTTGAGCAATTTTTTTGCTTATTCCCCTTTTTCTGAAACGACACCAAACTAGCCATATTTTGCTTCTGTTAATGCATTTTTGCAACAATATTTACATTCCTGCAACTTCTATATCATATTCAATGCAAAGACATTTTGGGCACTTACAGTATAAACACTTTCTACCACTTTTCCCACCTAATGTCGCACATGTTGACTCATTAATGTCACCTTTAACCTCTTTTCACCATATTTCATGCTTATTTTTGCCAATTTAACCACATTCATGATTTGTCAGGGCCTTTATATGCCAGTTTAAACTAGTTGTTCTGCCTTTTTTCTACCACTTTTAAGCTAATATTGACACTTATTGACACTGCAATTTGCAACTTTTAACCAATTTCTGTGTTTTATAAAATCCCATTTCACCACTTTTTCCACCATCTTTTGTCACTTCTAACCCATTTTTCCTGATTAAAACAAGGATTTACTTCTTTAAGATGACTATACACTATGGATAATATTTAACTTCCTGGATAACAGTGGATATTATTCAGATCAATAAATAAATGTGGTTATCACAGATTCATAGAACAATAGACCATCATTTTGCTGACTTTATGGATGGACCCCAAAAATCTCCCCCTTTATTCCCCCTTATAGATGGCTCTGTCTCCACATGACTGTGTTCAACCACATTTAGGTACAGTGGGGGTCCCCGGTCTCTGGAACCTGTATTTCGGGGGTTGTGGGCTAAAATGGTTGAAAACCACTGATTTATCTCTCAAAATAAGTTCCTTGCATAAGGTTTGTAGACTACAATGAATGAAATATTTACGTGATGTGTGCAGCATATATTATGACTATTCCATACTAAGTCCATAATAAAGGAGCTTTAGGCATACAGATATTACGGGATTGGTTATCTTTTTCCTGTTTGTCAATAAATCATCCTAATTTGTCTCAAATTTAGCGATTTTTCTGTGCACACAGCTCAGAATGTAAATCAGTTTATTGTCTGTGTGTAAAAGTGCTTGAATTAGAATGTGTTGTCGCGTCCTGTCACAGGCACATGTTCTCAAAGAAAATTCTCGAGAAAGGCGTGAAAGCACGAGGCATGTGTGTGAGATCTGGATTTTAAACAAAATGATGGATTCTGTCATTTGAAAATGTTGCATTTTTGTCTTCTTTGAGGAATAATATACTGTATATGTTTGTTTTGCCTATAGGCACAGGTATCTACTGTATTTGTCTGCATCGTTGCATAGGCTGCAGGGTGGAACGTCCGCTAGGCTGGAGATGATGCCCTTGTAGATTACACACAGAGTGCATACTGTGCTTAGCATACCATACCCTTGGAGCGGATTAGGGGATAAACCAAATGGTTGGCTCCTGTCGTTTAAGCTCCGCAGGTGTTAGTACTGGTAGCTGTAGCACCGATGCAATGTGGTGATTGAGTGAGAGAAAGCTGGAAATCATGTATCTGCTTGTGCTGAATGCCTGATTATTTGGTTGCTTATATCATTAGCCCGAAAGGCTTCTATGGAAGCATGGCAAAAGTGAGATAAAAAACCAAAAATGCAACTTTCCTGTCTTTGACAAAGTTTCCAGCACCCTCAGGAGAGCCCATATTACTCCTATTTTAAAATCTATAAATTGGCTCCCTGTCATATACAGGATTCATTTTAAAATCCTGGTACTGACGTTCAGGGCTCTTCATGGTCAGGAGCCTGAATACATATAGGGCTTGATCTGGCGCTATCTTTCTAATAAGAGCTTGAGGTCCTCTTCTCAGAACCTGTTGATGGTCCCCAGCACTCGCTTTAAAACAGCGAGGAGATCGATCGTTTAAGGCGGTCGCTCCTCGCCTCTGGAACGATCTTCCACACATTGCGCATGCTCGACTTTGTGGATGATTTCAAAATCAACTAAAGACATACTTTTTGAGGGAGGCTTTCTAGCCACACTTTTGTATTTGTCCAGTGTAGACTTTGTATGTACCCTTTTATTTTTTGCATTCTACCGACATTGCTCTGTAGTGGCATGTTGTACTCTGTTATTATTGTTTTTTAACTGTAAAATGTGAAGCACTTTGTGACCCTGGTCTGTGAAAAGCGCTATATGAATGCATTTCACTTACTTACTTTCATTTCTGCGAGTTGTAAAAAAAAAAAAAAAGATGTAAACCTCATGTCATCTTGAAACATGAGCAACATTTGCTCAGTTTTTACTCTTTCTCAGTTATACTGTATCACTTACTGTAGCCCAGAGCCGTTTAGACAGAGAGTTGCGACAATGAAAGTTTGAAATGCTTGACCGTTACGTGATTCATGTTGACTCAATTTGTTCCCGGAAGTTATTGGCGGGCAATTCGAATCCATTGATTCTGATTGACATAACTGGGATTTTTGGTAATTAATAACTGCATTGATTTACAATATTCGTACAGTACACCGTCATATGTATATGTATATACAATATATGTTTATGTAGTTCCATATATTTATGTAGTTTCATCGCCCTGGGGCGAACATAGATCTATTATCCAATAAAATGTAAAAATATATAGGCTGCCGAATGTAAAAACTCAGTCATTGTTTCATAGCTGACGTATTTTGAACATTTATCTCACTTTCCTCACATTTAGCTCATGTGTCTTTCATTTCAGTCACATTCATTTAAAACAGCATGTTTGTAAACATTTAGCTTTATACTTGGCGACTGATTTAACATTTAGATTTAGATTTAGATTTCAAAATTAGATTTAGATTTAGATTTCAAAATTAGATTTAGATTTAACATTTACATTTAACATTTAGATTTAGATTTACAAATACATTTTGATTTATTTTTTCATGTGTACTGTACACATTTTTGACAATAATATAAAAAAAAGATGTTTTACAAGAATTTCTGTCTCAAATGAAAGAAAAATTATCTAAATATGAGGAAAGTGAGATAAATGTTCACAATATGTTGGCTATGAAAAAGTGACCAAGTTTTTGCTTTCAGCACCCAATAAAAATATGGTTTTATTTTTTAAAGGATTTGATATTTTAAATTGATATTCCAAAAGTCTCCAAAGTTTGTGATACAGATCATTTGATTTGCCGGACAAAGAAAAAATGACATAAGCGAATATGAATTACCACGTTATCACAGTTTTTCAAAAATACACACATTAATTGAAACTCTTCTAATATTTGCTGGGCTCACAGTTTCCCCATGCTTATATCACATGATGGCAGTCATTTTTTAATTTCCAAAATTCCAAAAGTGTTCTGTAAATTATTCCACAAAATGTTTTCAAATTCAATACAAATTGGTCAGTGAAGATGCCAAAGACAAAAACAAAAATGACTTGAAAAACCCATACAACTACAACAAAAATACACAAATTGACTCCAGAAACTCAAATGATGACTACATAAAAATATGTCTAAGTGTCAAAGGATAGAAGACGACAATAAAAACATGCATAATAACAAAAATACATAAAATAATATAAAAAAAACATACAAAATTGCAGAATATACATTTTGACAGCAAAAATACATAAAACAAACAAAACAAAAATGCACAAAAAAACCCACAAAAGTGATTAAAAAAACAACTGTAAAATTATTTTTTAAAAAAATACACAAATTGATACACGCATAACAAAAAAATACTTAAAATAATAAAATAAATATGCAAATTAGAGAAAAAAATCTACAAAAATACACAAGTGCAACAAAAACACACTAAGCAACAACGAAAAGTGCATACTAAAGCAGAATAATGTTGAAATTGTACATTTTCCTTGCCTATAATCTGCAGCTCACTTGAGATCAAACTGTTGTGGCCCCTGAAAAAAAAATGATCCACTGATACCATGGCAATGCACAGTTGGCTATAAGTGTTTTATGTGTTTAATTGAATTTTCATGTGTACTCATTAGCCCAAAAGAGGCATAGAAAGTCAACATATGTGTGCAATAAAAATGTGAACTAGATGATCATTTGATGTTCCTGTGAAAGTTCACAGTCTCACTCACCTAAATCAACCTTATGTACATCTTGTACGTTGTCATTCTGTCGTTCACACTGAAGTCATGCTTCCTCCCACCAGAGTTCACACGTTCATCCGCGTTATGATCCTCACTTGTACTCCAGTCTCAAGTTGTCTCACATACGTTCCCTCCTCCCCCCCACTCACACACACACGCTTCTCTCGCCCGCTGTGATCTCAAGGACAGTGAGTCAACAATGGCGCTCTGATGGTTTTACACTTATGATATTACTCCCACCATCCATTCCCTCTACTCTTCCATCTCTCCCCCCTATCATTCACAAGCCTTCTCACTCTTTGGTATAGCCGTTTAATTAACCACACAACAGGGGGCCTCATGTCAACTAACTTTTTGGCACTGATTAGAAAATAGGATCCTTGAGGGTCAAACCACAACCATCTGCTCCTTCATTTAAAATGGGAAAAAAGGCACCGTAAAAAAGAAAAAAGATGTTAATTTCTTGCTTCATTCTCAAAGCCTGTATATTTGTGAAAATGTTATATTATGATCTAATAATGAAAAGAACACAGAGAAACATGCTAATGCTAGGGTTTGAGATACATTTTTTAGTTCTTTCAGTTGA
Source organism: Gouania willdenowi (assembly GCF_900634775.1). Classification (NCBI taxonomy): domain Eukaryota; kingdom Metazoa; phylum Chordata; class Actinopteri; order Blenniiformes; family Gobiesocidae; genus Gouania; species Gouania willdenowi. Next base: position 16,412,608 of record NC_041049.1, read on the forward strand.
GCATTTTTTGCTTGACTTATATCTTGACTTTTATTCTGACAGCTTCCACCACCGATACCCTTCTGTAGATTAATTTGAAAGGCTAAAGCAATTCCCCTTGAAGACTGAAGTGAACCACTTAAAAACCTTAACACTAAGAAACTTTGTATTTTACAGAATACAGCGATCTGACACTGGTCCATTCACACCCACGTACGCCCTTATACTCATGCACTCTTTTACATGAAATCAGAGAGAAAAGCAGAGGAATGAAGAAGAGAGACGTGGGAGAGAAAAGCAGTTAAGTATTACATTTTCTTTACAAAGTTTATAATGGTGTCTCTAGACCTTCAGACCCATGCTCCAGTTTACCCTTTTGGCCACTACTGCAACTTCCTGTTCCTTTATTGATGCTGACTCAAAAGGGAATAATCTCCACTTAAAGCCTTTCACAACAAGAGCTCTGGTTTTATGCTTTAAGAGCAGATTACAACTGGTAATTTGACTGCTACATGTGTTTAACTTAGCTTTATTATTACTGTTGCCACCATGATAACTGCTACCTTGGCTAACTCTAAGGACATTATGACTGCATGAACGACGTGGATAACAGCGGATGCTAATTTTCTTCACCATGGAGGCAATATTTTCACCGGCATTTATTTGTTTGTTTACCTGTTTTCAGGATTATGTCAAAAGCACTTAAAGGTTTCAAATTTTCACCAAAGATAGACCATTGACAATTCCATTACATTTTAAAGGGGATATGGATCAATATACTCATTTTGGATCAGTTGCAAAGGTTGAAAAATCCCTCTCTAATATTGAGGAAATTAAAAAAAATAATAATTCCTGAGTTTGTAACTGACTGATCTTTATTAAATGTGACTCATTTATGTCTGGTTAGTTCCTCAATCACAGTACAGAGTTTCATCCAGATCAGATCCAGATTGTGTATTTAATTGCGATTTCTTTGAAAAAATATGAATGCCAATACATTTGACCCTACTGTATCATTATTAATGAAGATATAAATTTCTTCCAAGCCTTTGAAGTCTCATGGTACCCTGATAATTGACAATATCTGACAAAGCGAATACCGCTGTTTTGTTTTGTCATTTTACAGGGCTTGAAATATTATTTCCCTGTCAATTTGTCAGTGTTACAGGGTTCTTTGTCACTTTGTGTGCTTGTTTCCTCCTTGTTTCTATTTGTTTACCTGAGCTCATTAGTTTCTCGTGTTCGTCGTCTGCTCTGTTCACCAGGTGCTTTAGATTTAGCTAATTACACACTGCCTATTTCTGGAATGCTTGGTGGCTTTAGGTTTGCCAGTTCTTCATCACTGTCAATGCATTTGCAGTGTTGCTCTTGGTTTAAAGCTGATATAGGGCCGATCATTTTTATTTTTATTTTTTTTTCAGACAAATACGTACTGTAAGGCCTCATAGATCAATACAATGAAGATCGTTTGCTTGAAAAAAAGTTTGTTTTGATCTCCACACTCGAAATTTCCAAGCAGTCCCATAATCTGTGCCTCATTATTACTGTGATTTATTGTGTTTTTCCCCAAAAACCCTGCCAAAGTGACTTCCCAACACATTTCTGGTGTTTTCAATTCAGTCAAGATCACTTTAGTCAAATTATTTTATTTAGCATGCAGTTGAAGCCCGAGTGAAGGGAGATCCCCCTCGCTCTTCTATGAGCTACATGGAGAGGCATAAGCAGAGAGAGCGGTCAGCAGGATCCCCTGGAACAGAACCACAAATGTCAGATGCCAGCAAAGACACTGTTCAAATAGACAGAAAAGAAGGAGCTGGGGTGGGGGTGGGTTGCGAGGCGTTTGCAGACAAAGCCTGCGGAAGTAGGCGTGTTGCTGTCATTTAAATGCAGTGCTGAGACTAGCTCTAGCCAATGGGAAGCATGGAACATGATCAGCTGGATAGTTCACTGAATTTACGGGATGGATGCTGTCAGATGTTGACAGCTACTGCCAGATGATTGGGCTGGAAAAATTTGACTTACGCGTCTACCTGAATTAACACAATGCTCAATTTGTGGCGAACCATTAGTGAATGTTTATTTTTTGGGCTTACACCAAAAAAAATCACAATCCGGCCAAAATTGAGTGTTTCGTGGAATGAGGTGATATTACGTGGAATACCGAGAACAAAAAGTATGTTCAGGGAATCATGTCCTCCTCTTCTAGCGTAGAAGTTGTTATCTGATAATGACAGTTGGCAGCTATAAATGATTTGTCTGATGGTCTGTTACGTTTTTGTTGTGTTGTGTTTGTTTACCTTATTTGATTTCTTTCTTTGAACCTCTTCCTGCTCCTTTTGAGCGCAAATTGTTTTAGTTTTGAAACAATTTAAAATAATTTTGTAATATGCTGCTCAAATGAATAAATACATGGAAATGGATTTATAATTATTTGCAATCATATGGAATTAAAGTAAATATAAATAGTTGTTCTCCAATTCATTTATAAGCCATGCACTGACTGATTTCAACCCTCAATCTTTAAGTGGCAGTGATGAAATAAAGAGACTGTAAATTGGCTCGAGGTGTGAATAAGTATGTTGAACCTGTGAGTGACGACTTGCCCGTAGTGTAGCTGCTGTTTGTTCCAACTCGGCTGGGATAGTCTCCAGCTTTCTGTGACCCTAATCTGAATAAAGAAGGCAGGGATGATGGATGGCAGAATGGAAGCTGAAATCCCCAGATTGGTCTCAAAGCATAGTCTTTTGGATTTACATGAAATACCAGGTACAAACATTTCATGTAGCTTTGCATAGCAACCGTTGATGTGAGGAACCTGCACAAAGAAGTGTAATATATTTTTTTTTTCCCTTAGTATAACAAGGAAGTGTATGAATTAAAATCCAGAAACAATTGGTCATTTCTTATGATGTGCTTTTTCCAAGGACATTTGAATTCGAAACTTATTTATGACATGTTCATGTATTAGGTTAAAAAAGGACAGAATGAAAGGCAAAAGGCTCGCGGCAGAGCAAAAAGGCAAGACCCGCTCTAACTAACAGTTTCACAGCTTTAGCTTTTATACAGATAACAGAAAAGGTTCCACCCTGAGGTGAGGAGAAGGAGGGAGTCAGATGCCCAACAGTGGAAACATTTGAGGATGATGAAGACGTGTATATTATGAGGAAGATTGGGCGCCACTCTTATCTGTCCTTGATAGTGTGTGTGTTCGTGTGTATGGCCTTCAGCAGAGACTCTGTGTTGCACTGAGTACAATATGATCTGTACTGTTTAATCTAACATGATTCAGCTGTTCAAAAGGGCGAAGAGTAATGGTGTCATCATGTATTAAAACATGACAAATTGTACACATGAACACACATTTGACGATATTATGATGAATATAAAAATTGCATTAGACAATGCACTGAAATGAGCCTGATTCAAGGATTATTCTGAGGGTCTTTAAAAATTAGTCAACATGCTCTAAAACGGCTGGCACTGAGGGGGGTTGAAATTTTGAAAATGGCTAGCACTGAATGAGTTAAAGGGGACATATCATGCTAAATCCACTTTTTTAGCCCTTAAATGCATTTTGTTGTATATTTAGTGTTTAGAAGTACAGAAAAGCTCAAATTAGTCTCTTCAGGTGCTCCGTTGGTATCTTTATATTCTGTTGGTCATATTTTTCAATCTTGTTTCAATTTTTCCATTCTCTGTTACGTTTTTTGAACAATGACGTCACAGTATTTGCAGCAGAACTGCCAAATTAGTACATCGACTCCAGGCCCAACACTTCGAGCAATTCGCCATTTTTATTTCTCGCTTTTATTTTGTAGTCCAAGCTCAAGGATGCCGAAGTTACGAGAGGATAAGTCAAAATGTTTGGTTGTTGGATGTAGTAACCCACACGCTTCATTACAGCGTCTCCCAGCATCAGAACCTTTTCAAAGTGCCTGGTTGAGTTTTATTTTTTTACGGAAAAGTACCCACATCTGTGGGTAAGGTCATTTTTGTGTGCGCGAAGCACTTCAAGGATGACTGCTTCAGCAACCTCCACCAGTATAAAGAAGGATTTGCTGAAAGACTTCGTCTGATTGAGGGTTCAATTCCTTCTATCTTTGGAGACGACGAACAGAGCACTTCGGTAAGCTGTAAATAACGCTAAAAAGTGTGATGATAAGACGTCCCTGTCATTGTTTTGTTAGCATTAGCAGTTGCACCGTCTTCATATGTTAGCGCTGTGTGCTCGTTTTAGATCCTTGATGATATGGCTTACGTGATTTAATTTAAGTCTAAAGTTTTCATTAGTCATTTCATTTTGCCGTTTTTGTCTCCGAAAAAACTGTATTAAGATGCATTTTGTGACGTTAGCTTGGCGCTAGCGTTAGCTCGGTGCTTGTGTTAGCTCACTTGTTAGGGTTCTGCAGGTTCATCATCTACATTTTCATCTCGCTCCGCTGGGTCAGACTCTGGCTCAAACATGTAAGGCTGGATGGACAAGTCTTCTGTTGATGACATTTTGTGAATAAACATTTTCTGCACCGCTACATAATCGTATCTCTTCTATCAAACTACAAAAATGGCCGAACAGGATGGAGTTGAACCGAGTGTCACCTCTGCAACCTGGAGAGTGGGCGGGGTATGAAGTGTCTCATTTGCATTTAAAGAGACAGCACCAAAACGAGTTGCTCTCAGAAGCACATCAGAAAAGGGTAGAAAAGGGGTGGAGCTATAATAATGAGGAATTCAGACCCAAGCATTGCAGTTCCGCTTTATATAGACCACAACTGTATGATTTATATGTAAAAAGGAAGGATTTAAAAGCGTGATATGTCTCCTTTAAATGACAGTCTCTTGAAATCTGAAAAAACGTATTAATTTTAACTTTAAACTTTGTTTGCTCTAACCATACTTTTGATGACAAATGGTTGCTACATGTTATCATATGATTTTCCCTATAGTTTTGTAACACACACAATCATAATGCCTCACAGATGTCACTAGAGAACACAGTAGTTTGGTGTTATTTTCAAGTAGCGTCATCAAAGTTGCCATCATGACCTGAATTCAGCTTTAGGTAATCCAACTCGGAATGTTATCCACATATCACCACAAGGCTCCTATCATGCTCCTGTGCTCTTTTCTGTTACAGCCAAGACTGAGAGGAAAAAGGGTGACAATTCTTTTAATCCCTGCATGAATGCTCTTCGTCTCTCTTGGGCTGATATTGAAAAGATGCTCCAAGCTTTCCCCGAGCAAAACGCTAAGCACAAAGACCTCTGGGAAATATTTTATTCAGGCAACGCCAAATTTGGTACACAGGTCACACACAGGCACCCACATAGAAACTGCAGTTCTTATCAGAGCGGAATCTTTTCTATATTTCAGTCTTAGATTTGCAACACAGATTTTTATATTTAGTTTGAGCGCAGAACTCTGAGAAAATGGGAATTTTAAAATAAATCGAAAAGTTAGTTGTACTCAAGGGTGGCAAATATACTTTGGTTCAAATATTTTTTTCTTGCAGGGGTCCGACTGTTTTGCAAATTGTATTTTCATCAAACATTGCAGAAGCCAGGACCATGTTATATCACTTAGTTTTAATATTGGAAAGCTTTTGGTTTAGAGCCAATTAATTTCAGAACTTTATCGTTAATATCTTTTCTTTGTTGAATAATCAAGAATTAACTTTTAATTCTTTGCAGTGGTACAAGACGGGTTAAAGCTGGAAGTTGCAGCTGGTTATAAATCATTCTACTATGATTCCACTGGTCCAATCCACTTGAGATGAAATTAGGCTGAATGAGCCTCCTTCAGTCAAAATGATTTTGACAACCCTGATTTACCCACAAGATTCCCACTTCCCAATGTTCTCTTTAAACTTCTTTTCAAGTAGCTTTGATGATGATGAGGCATTAATGATTAAAAAACCTCACATGTTGCTTAATTTGCTGTCTGACATTTGGTCTGGGGGTTCGGAGCTCGATCCTGAAAGTCTGCGTTTTCTCATTTCCTCCATGAATTCAAACAAAATCTCAATTTCAACTAGACAGTGACGTGCAGTCAGGGTAGGCAGTGCCTACCCAAATGTGAATTGATATTTTGATTTTTTCTTTTATTTATAATATAATTATACATTATTTATTTTTCCATTTCCAATAGCCTACAGTACCTATAAGTTTGAAAGTGCAAATAACCTAATTGCAAGCATTTCATTTATTTTTTCATTTATTTATTTGCATTAACCTAGCATTATCATTTGCCTAGCAATAACATTATCCTAGCATTAGCATCAACCCAACATTAGCATTAACCTAGCATTAGCACTAACCCAGCATGAACATTTGCCTAGCTATAGCCTTAACCTAGCATTAGTATTAGCCTAGCAATAGCATTAGAATTTACCTAGCAAGAGCATTAGAATTTACCTTGCAAGAGCATTATCCTAGCATTAGCTAAGCATTAACCTAGCAATAGCTGATCATTAACAATAAGGTTTAAAAAGGTTGAAGGTTGCAGCTGAACATGTTAAAGTTTCAATGGTCAAAGTTGGAAGAATGGCTGGGGATGAAGGGCTTAAATGTAAAAAAAAATTGCATGGGCAATAACTCAAAAAGTTTAAAAGTTACAAGATATAAAACGTTTTGATTGCTAATTGTCAAAATACTTGAAACTTGAAATGAATACAATAGTGAGGTTGCCTCCTGCATCCTCACTAATCATATAACTGTACAATTTCTTGTTGTTGTGTAAGGTAACATTGAAAACATGTTTGACGTCTCTGCAGCGACAAGGTTTGAATCCTCCTGCACTAAAAACTAAGAGAAATAAAATACTCTAGTTCCTATTAGACACAGGCTTTTAGTGTCATTAAGTATTGTTGAAACTGATCACAGTCGCACACACAGCTATGCACCCGTTACAACTATTTATATATTTACTGTCTGGCTGTCTCACCTCATTAGACCCACACACATGTTGGAGCATCACAGTCTAACCAACCAACGGACCAAACAGAGACCCCTTACTAAAATTAATGAGGTGAAATTCCCCTACTACAACACAACCCTCGACCAACATCCGAATAGATTGCTTGTTATCTCCCAGTGCTGGTCTTCCATTGTGTGGGGTTATTAGATGTTCCCCAAGCAATTGCAAAAGGTGCAAATACGATATTTCATGTTATAGTGCTTTTATTTAGTTTCAGCTAGGAGTGAAAATGTATATTACCATAATAACAATTAGTTTTAATACCACTGAGAGTTTTGTTTTTCAGAAGACTGTGCTGACCATTGCTAACTTATTGGTAATCAATGCAAGAGTTTCTGATTCAAAGTACCTTAAATACTGGTTGTCAGCAATACAGCCAGAGTCCCTATTAGTTGCTTCCCTCAGCAGTTTTTTTTTCTCCTTCCTGCGTAGGTAGTTTAACCTATTGACAGTCATTTTGCAGAAAAATGGTGCTTAAGGACTCCCAGCTAATTTGTCTCTGGTTAAATGCATTCTGTGGCTTTGGATTCGTCCATGCATTGTCTGTTTCTTTGTCTTCCTTCTACTTTAAAACTCTTACTTGTTGAGTTTTAAGACATTTGGAAACGCCATTACTGTATATGGTACAATAGTTCCAGCGTGATCCATTTTGTCTTCTTTTTAAACAGTTTATTAAGTTAAGGTTTCATTTATTCAGACAAGGTTTTTCACAGAATTTTTCATTGTGTTCAAAAAGAAGACACAATGAATCTCACTGGAAGTCAAGTAAAACTTCAAAGGAACCATCAAAAGCGATCAGAACACCTCTGACGAAGACTGGTAGTTGACAGGCGAAACATGCCGGGAGATAAAAAAAAATGTCCTGAAAAACCTTGTCTGAATAAATGAAACCTCAACTAAATATATGGTACAAGGTTTTATATTTTATTATTTATGTATCATATTAGTTACATCATGAAAGCCAAATCATATTCAAAGACTGTGTGTCCCCATCATTAAATTTACTCCGAGACTTTATCAAGCAGTAAATAAATAGCCAATCAGCTTTTTGAACTGTCATACTGAGGAGAAAACTAAAAAGAATAGATTTGGAGTAAATATTAGGTTGTATCACTATGGGGATTAGATAAAAATGGTAGAAATGGAATTTGCAGACTACATTTTACCATTTGCATAAGCCCTGGTAAATGTCGGTTGGCAACATTGCCCGTAAGCTAGAAGAGGTTTGATTCCACAAAGCCTTAGGTCTTTTTCGGTAGAATACAGAGGCTCTCCCTTGGTATAAAAGTTGTATTTTAGGTCACTAACTTTACCATATAAATAATAGTACCTGATGTTTTTAACTGTGTGAATTCCCTGGGGTGTGATAATAAGCTACTGAATCCTGCACGGTGGGTGCACAGAGCCTGATCAGGAGGATACAGCAGTGAATAGGTTTCTTAATATGATTTAGATTTTTTTAGTTGATTAAAATCAACATTGTATAAGTTGTATTCATAAGAATGTGTTTTCAGAACTGCACACTGCTATTCACACTGTACAAAAGTCAGGATGTCCCAGTAACTCACTAAAAAGTCTCCAGTTAATTCAGAATGCTGCAGCTAGAATACTAACAGGTACAAACAGGAGAGAGAATATTTCTCCAGTATTGGCTTCCCTTCACTCGCTTCCTGTAAAATCTAGAATAGAGTTTAAAATCCTCCTGTTAGCAAACAAAGCTCTACATGATCAAGCTCCTGTATATCTTAAAGACCTGGTAGTGCGCTATCGTCCAGGCAGAGCTCTCCGCTCACAGTTTGTTGGTCTACTGGAAGTTCCTAAAGTGTCTAGAAGTAGAACAGAAGGCAGAGCATTCAGCTACTAGGCTCCTCACCTTTGGAACCAGCTCCCAGTCTTAGTACGGGAGGCTGCTACGCCCTCCACCTTTAAGGCTAAACTCAAACCTACATATTTGCTAAGGCGTATACTGTATAATAGCGTTAACCTAACCTAAAAATAGGAACTAAAAACTAATATTATATAGAACACCAACATTATATTCAAACACGATCCACCATCTACACATAGCTGTAATTGGCTGCAATGGGATGATGTCCAGTCTGACACAAATTTTCCGGGTTGTAGACGATCCCCCATTTCTGTCCCTTTTTGCATAACCCATCATACTGCTCACACTGCTTCACACCATTTACACTGATGACCACCCGTTATATCATTACGTGCGACCAGTACGAGACGAAACCTTGTCTGTAGTGGTCGCATTTTCGAGCATGGAGGATGCTGCAAGACATTTAATGTTAACCTAACCACTAGGAACAAGTGTGTCATGTTTTTCCTGCCGTCTGTGCTTTCTTCTCACCCTCCGAGGGCTCTCTATTCAGTTTCATGTGCCTTGATCCTGGAGCTGGCGGTTCCTTATCGATGGCTCGCCGCTCAACTAGTCTGGGACACTCAGATGGACTATCCTTCTATCCTATTCTGTTTGCCCTTCTGTTCACTAACCCCAACCAGTCAAAGCGGATGGCTGCCACCTCTGAACCTGGTTCCGCTGGAGATTTCTTCCTATAAAAAAGGGAGTTTTTTCTTCCCACTGTCGCTAAATGCTTGTTCATGTGGATCTTGTTGGGTTCTTTCTTTCTGACTATGGACTCTGTATTTTGTTAAGCGCTTTTAGATGACTTTGTTGTAATTTGCGCTATATAAATAAAGTTGAATTGAATTGAAAGTGAGTTTAAATATATTGAAACAAGCAGGTAGTTACACTATTTTAGCACTGAATACTTGAGTTAGCATCACAGCCTTAATGCAGCTAACATAGGACTTTTTTGTAGTATTTCTTGTACAACTAGTCTAGTTTAGTTGTAGTCAGATGGGAACTTTACAGATTCTCTGTAAATGCATATAGCCATCAAAGCAAGAAATATGACCAAAGACCTTGCTTTTCTGTATAGCCATTGATACAATTATATTATTTCGCAACTATTGTTATTAATAAAATGTAACTAAAATATCATAAGACATTATAGGGAAAAATAATGGTTGCACTTAAAAAGGTGGGACCACATACAATGGCAAAAGTTTATTTTTTATTTATTTATTTTATTTTAGATTATTCTTAATTTGAATCCACCATGAATGGTGTTAATTCAATAGTGTTTTTCAATAATTATTTTCTTAATAGTTTTTGTCGACTACTTTTGTAGGTGACAATAATGAGAGAAAAAAATAAATATACATTTTGTTAACTAATAAAAACTAAATTATAATTTTGTCACATAGGATAAAATCCAATCAGAACTGCTGTGATCATGTCTTACATTTTCATCTCATCAAATCTGTCTGTGTGTATTTACAAACACTGATACCATCCCATGTCTATTTGATCAATAGTAATTGAATCTTTAAAAATGAATAAACCCTATATCTATAACTATATCTTTAACAGATTTAGTCGACTAAAATCTTATTGTTATGAATATGACGAGACTATAACTGATGACTACGTTTTCAGTGAAACAATGTTACACTTTAGTCTAAAGACTAAAAACTGTATCAAAATTTTACTTCACTTAACTTGAAGTTTTCTACATAAGGCTGATATTACGTTGTCATGGTTAGGGTTTAGGTCACAATCACCACTTAATGACAGCCTTCATGCTTAAGACAGATGTCATGTCATAATAATGCAAGTGTAATGTCCGCCTTTATGTAGAAAACTTCAAGTAGAGTGTTGTCAAAACAACACTGCATCACCCATTCACCCAAGATAAATTAAACACTGGGGCTGTAGAAGACAAAAACATGTATTCGTAAGAACAGATGATTGGTGAGTCATAGATTTCTTTGATGTGCTGTTGTTTCCAGTGACAGAAAGCAATTTGACCTGTGGACCGGCCAGAGAGTCGAAAGAACCGATGTCCTGGAGGAATGAACTGTCCTATCTACTAATAACTGTAAAACCATAGTGCAGCAATCAGTGGAGAAGGTTAGTTGGTCCAAAAACAAGGCGCACTACACAGAAACAGAGTCCCCATGGTGTCAGTGATAAGGGACACAAGAAAGAACGGCCAACAGGAAAAGGCAGACAGAGTGCAGCTGGAGCTAAAAGCTGTGTTTCTTCCTGTCCAGACACTTTGAGGTACAGCATTTATTATGGAGTATAAAATTGCTTAATGTGCTTATTTCTATTGCTAATACAGCAGACATGACGGAAGACAGGCTTTAGCTCTCCAAGGGGAAGTGTACTGTACAATACGACCTGTAAGCACAATTTAAGTAATTAGATGGTGAGGCTAGAGTTGGCCCCTTGAGTGTGCGTAAAACAAGATCTAATACACACACACACACACACACACACACAAAGTGATAGAAACACAACGAAGGATGCAGTTATACACACTCTTGGAGAAGATACACAACCACCACACACAGTTTGTATTCATTTTTCCCTTGACTGATGAAAAACTGTTATCTCTTCTTCTACATCATACATGGGCAGCTGACAACCCGGGGGTCACAAATGCGGCCCTCGGTGTAATATTATGCGGCCTCCAAAGTAAATGTACAAAATGACACAAAAATACATAAAACAAAAGCAAGAATACATGAAGAAAACAAAGAATGACATCATATCAGAAAAATACAAGAAAAACAGAACATTCTCCAAAAACACAGAAAACTACTACAAAAATGAACAAACTGACAACAATAATACACAAAATTACTCCAAATAACACAGAACGACAACAATAATACACAAAATGACTAAGTATTTATGTAAGAAGACAAGAAAAACAGAAAAAAATGACCCTGCAAACCCACAGTAATAACGATCAAGCAAAACAACATAAATATGCAAAAGATATTCCAAAAAATGCAAAATGACAACAGAAATACAGAATATGACTCCAAAAAACATACATTTTACAGGGAAAATACACAAAAATGACAACATAAATGCACAAAATGCAATCATGACAAGCAAGACAACAACAAACATACACAGAATGACAGAAAAATACACAAAATCTAAACTCTCTTCTTTCCTGTGTTATCGCTGAATGAATGTTGATAATGTGGCCCCCGCTGTGATAGAAGCTGCCCACCTCTGTTCTACATTGTACCTCAACCTTTGGCCTGCCTTCCTCCAAGTCTTATTAACTATGAATTCAAGTTTGAATATATTCTTAACAATCATTTCTTGCTGTACACAGCAGGTAGCAACTCATCACTGCAGTTGGAGACAAAAGCTGGTGAGATGTAAATTTGTTAGAGAAACTCAGGGAGAGATAGAGAGTGGGAGATCTGGATAAAATAAACAACAGGAGGAAGTTGTGGAAGAAAGCAGGAAAATAAGGAGAAAGAACAGATGCAGAAGCCAGAGGAGCAAATGGAGGCAGAGAAAGGATTGACAGTGAGAGGTAAACAAGGGGAAAAGTGGGAAAACACTGGTGGGCAGTGACATAAGGGAAAGTAGTGTGGGTGTGTGATTTATGTCCAGGGAGCTCTGTGACTCTGCTTGCTGACTCCCTAACCTGGGTTGTGGAGGAACTGTGGGAGAATTATAATCATCCTTTATGGTACACGCTGTAAACAATGTCTAAAGATCAAAAAGTGCATGAAAAGAGAGAATTCAGGTACAGTTCAATGTGGTGCAAAGAAGAAGTTACAAGTCAACAATTAACATTTTCAAGTCAAATCAAAAACTTTTTGTGGTAAATTGGTGCATTACTGAGAAACCAACACCACAAGGTTAGCTTAGCCGGAACGTAGCGTCAGTTATTGCTAAAGTTCTATAGTCCTGGATTTCATTCTTTGTTTTCATGCATTCATCATTGTTCCTACTGTACTATGAAGGTCAATGAGGGCAAAGCTTGAATTCTTTCTCAACATAAAAGTACAAACTCATGTGCGAACTCACTGCTCCAGCAGAAATAGGTACTTTTTGATTTATGATTGGCTGAAATCCAGCTTCACGTGCCTGGATTTAAAAAATCTAAATATAGAGCCAAGAGAAGGTCCACTCAGAACACTTTGAATTACAATATGCTCAAAGATGATTATGGATTTTTGACCAAATGATGCCAAAAAAACTTACATACTGCAGCTTTAACTGCCAAAAATGTATGGAATAATAAATGATAAAGTAAATGGAAACAATAGTGGGTATGTTGCACAGCCTCTGTTACTTTGGACACTGTAAACTTGATAAGGCAGGCTACTCTTATCTTTAAACAAATTTCATGATCTTAAGATGTATTGTTTGTTTTATCAACTAGAAAATCCCACAGAAATAAATATACAGAGCAATCACACGACAAACCTAACTGTATTACACAGGTATAAGTCCTACATCATTGTCATTGTGATGTCTGCGGTCAAAAGTGGATAAATCTCGCCTACCTTGTTGGAGTAAAGAAAATGAATGTCCTGGTGAACAATTTTCAGAAGAGTAAAGAAGAAATGCAGTGTTTTTTTGACACAAGCACGTGGCCTTACGTATTTTACTGTTGCATGAATGTTGTGCACCCCATGATATTTCTTTGCTTTCCTAGACAGAGTCACAAACACATGGTCATACAGAGAGGATACTGCTACCCCATGCAGTGTGGCAACGCATACATGCGTAAATATAGATTCTGTATCCACACACAGGCAAACATTGGACATTCCTGCTGTGCAATGTTTAAATTCACACTTCATTGATGGCTTTAGCAGATTCAAATCATCTATAATCCAGAAATAGATGTTTTCAACACTCAAAGATTGTTTACACCCACCTCGTGTTGTGTCAGGTTTGTGTATTTTGTAGGCGTTTGTTTTTTAAAGATTTACATCAGCTTCGTTGTACCTTGGCGTCTGTTTGTATATTTGTGCTTTTCTGTCATCCTACATTACCCATAATTACCCACAATGAAAAAGTAACCCATATCCCTTGGGTGCGCATATACATCCAGCAATGCACGCAGACCACATAACAAAGAGTTGCAAAACATGCAGTGTATCCTCCTAATTACCTTACCTCCAGCGGCATGGTGACAATATGAAAGCACAAAGTTGCATAGTTTGTAGCCATCCTGCTGCTGCACTGATTGATGTTCCGTAATCCAGGGGTTCTTAACCTTGGCATCGAGAACCAATTTGGGGTCGCAAGACACTGGGAGGGGATTGCCAGATGCCTATATACTGCATTTTTTGAACAACTTGAGCCCATTTTTTGCTTATTTTTACCCTTTTTCTGCAACTACACCAAACTTTGCACATTTTAACTTATTTCCATCACTTTGTCTTGCCATATGTTTGTATTTTTGCTACATTACTCCTAATCTTGCCACTTCTCCATCGAATTTCAATGCCTTTTCTGCACATTTTTTTCCACTTTCAATACATTTTCTGCACTTTTCTCACTTTTCTCACCTAATGTCGCATATATTGACTCATTATTGTCACTTTTAACCTCTTTTCACCATATTTCATGCTTATTTTTGCCAATTTAACCACATTCATGATTTGACGTGCCTATTATTTGTCAGTTTAAACTAATTGTTCCTACTTTTAAACCAACATTGAAACTTTGAACACTATTTACTACTTTTTATGTCAGTTTTTGGCCACTCTAATTTGCAACTTTTAACCAATTTCTGTCATTTGAAAAATCCCATTTCACCACCTTTTCCACCATTTTTGGTCACTTTTAACTAGGGGTGCTAGAAAAAATTGATTCGGCAATATATCGCAATATTACGTTGTGTGATTCTCGGATCGATTCAAAATGCATCCATATTGATTTTTTTTTTTTTTAATTAAAAAATAAATAAATAAATTTACCTTTATTTAACCAGGAAAGACTTTTCCACTGCAGGAGACGCTGTAACTGTACAAAGAAGTGCGCTGAAACCTGGGCATGTTGACCAGCTTTTTTTCCAATAAAATTTAAAAACAAAGTACTAACTTTCTGCATTTATTTGTTGTTCTAGACATATACCTCTGTCATGTTGCACTAAAGTCAAAGTTTAAAAGCCACAGGCAGATTGTATGTTTTTTTTATTTTAAGTTGTTGGCACATGGCATGTTAAAGCCAATGTTTTGAGTGTAAAATATGCCAATAAAATATTTTTCATACATAATGTTATCATGAAGGTGTACACATTTACAAATTCACAGTTGTTTCTTAAAAAAAAATCTCAATAATATGAATCGTATCACCAGATGCCAGGCAATAAACACCTCTACTTTTAACCCATTTTAAAACAAAGATTTACATCTTTAAGATGACTATATATGTACTATGGCCCAAAGAATAATAAACTTCCTGGATAACAGTGGATATTATTCAGATAAATAAATAAATGAATGTGGTTATCACAGATTCATAGACCAATGGACCATAATTTTGCTGACTTTATGGATGGACCCCAAAAAACTCTCCCTTTTATCCCCCCTTATAGATGGCATTGTCTCCACATGACTCTTCTTCAATGTTCATGTCTGTGTTCAACCACCTTCAGGTACAGTGGGGGTCCCAGGTCTCTGGCTCCCTTATTTTGGGGGTCGTGGGCTGAAAAGATTGAGATTCACTGCCCTAATTAACTTCGTCATCATCGTAGTGATGTATGATGTTAGAGCTGTTGTTTAAGTGCGTCATCATGCCCCACAGATGCTGCGTGGAGCAGAATTATTAAATCACCATCCCACACCATTCCACACAACTTTTAAAGACATCTTGGCAGCAACATATGCAATTAATCAGCGACATGCAAAGGCAAGTATATCCAGATAATTTAAGGAGCTTTTACGAGATATAAGAGAGTTTGCCGGATGGTCGGTGTAAATTCAATGGGCTTAAAAATGCTCTCATTGAAGAGTGCCAGTACATTGCCAGAGTAAAATGCTTTGGGGGTATTTACAGCCACGTACGTATTTCCTCCTACGGTCCTTAATTACCTTAAAATATGCTTTTTTCTGGCTGCAACAGAAAATCAGAGTGAGCACAGAAAAACCACACATGCCAGCCTAAAAGTAAAACCTGCATTCTTCCATATTATCCACGTTTTCATCTTAAGTAATTACAATCCAGTGCTGCCATATTAATGGTATTTAATGCTAAATCTGGAGCTTTTTCACACCAGCTGCCATCTTATTTCCGAGAAGTGTTTTCACACATCTGACAAACCCAAAGTGGAACCTAAATGATCAGTTTTTTTGTTTTGTAAGGGAAACATTCAACAGTAGTTTATCACTTATCTCATTAAAGTTGTCTTGTGATGTAGGGCTTCTTTTGTGTGATGTTGCCCTAATGACCAATAAAGTGTGCCGCACACAGAGCGGACGGGACAGATTTATTGTCCGATACAAAATGAAATCTATTAAACACCTGTACTATTTAATAAGGACAATAAATTAATAAATTGTTACTTATTTCAACATTTGAGCATCATAAGCAGTGGTGGGTAGAGTAAACAGCAATGGTACTCAAATAAAAGTATTGTTAATGTCATAATATAATGACTCAAGTAGTAAAAGTAAAAGTAGTCATAAAAATTAGTACTTGAGTAAGAGTAAAAAGTACCCCGTATAAAAAATAGTAAGTAACTTCATGCAGCCCAGAGTAACAGAGTAAAAGTACATATAATTTCTCACAAATTTCCTTGAGTAAGAGTTAAGGGATTCTGCAAAATAACTATTCTTAAAAATGCAATTTATTAAATATAAATACTCAAGTACATGTGACGGAGTAAATGTAACACATTACTACCCACCACTGATCATAAGGTATATGTAACGAACACTAAAGAACTAACAAAATTCAATGTTTTGCGCATTTTGTTTAGCTAACCATTCTTCATAATTTCAGAATTAAATTACTGCTTTTGATGTTTAAAAAAAAAAAAAAAAAAAACCTTGAACGTAGGCCTAAAATATGTCCATGGATGCTCGGGAACAACGTCACATCTAATAGTGTCGTTGTTGTTCCCTTTCTCTGATTGGGTCTTGCATTGACAAGCTTATGATCAAACCTTATGATCATCAACAGAAACTTTTTTTAAACCAAATTTGAGGGGTGAGAAAAAGTACTGAATAATGAGAGTGTCTGTAGAAATGTAGTGGAGTCATAAGTACAAAAAACTACAAGTACAGTACTTACGTAAATTTACTTTGTTACTGTCCACTACTAATTAACTTGTGATGTAATCGGTCTATTTAAACTTAATCGAGGAATTTTCATTAACAACAAAATTAGGACTCACTTAAAGGCACACTGTGTAACTTTTGGCCACTAGGGGCGCTAGACCTGTAACTTTCACATTAAGAGCCCCTAGTGGCCACAAGTGATGCATCGCTGTCGCAAAAATCAACAAACAGTCAGTCTTCCTTGTCTTTTGATTGTGTATGCAGACAGTAGTTGACCTGTAGCTTCGGGATAAGGATTGGCTATAAGGGCTGGGTCGGCCGAGCTGGGGTGCGAAGCGGGGCTAGGCTGGCGCCGCGGCTGGAGGAGCAGGGCCTCCGCCGCCGCCCTCCTCTCCACGCAGCGCTCTCCCCCTACTCCCTGGCCTCGCCACCGTTGTCGACCTCCTTCGTCAGGGGTGGTCGCGGTGGCCAGGGTCAGGGGACGGCATGCACGGGGCGGTGTCTGGCGGAAGGCGGGTCAGTGGAGGGGGCCGGGCCTCTAGCGGCGTCTTTTTAGCCTCCTCAGAAGCAGTTTCAAACTTTATGCTTGCCTCGACCATGACCAGGACTCGAACAGGTGGAAAAATACTAGCTAAAGCCTGAGCCCATTATATCAGAGGCTGTGGTCACTTGACTCCCCTAAAGTGATACGTTCTCCAGGCATTCTCCAGGTCACATGACCTGGCCAAAGACGGTTCGTTTCTCCAAACTTACATAGTCGATATTTCAAGAGGGAAGCCCCGATCGGAGTATTGATACTGTCAAGCGCTGTAAATTTGCCTGAGGAATCATTTAAAATAACTCATATGGGTCAACTCTTTAGATAAAAAAGTCCACAGTGTGCCTTTAGCTGGGACAAAAAAGTGCGTCTTATAAAACATTTTAAAAAATGGCCAATGGGAGTTATCCTCTCGACCATATTGTAAGTTTAATTCATATGGAAATAGATGCAGTCATCATCCTGTAAGGCAAAGTTTCAAGTAAATAAATTGTGCTGCTAAAATCTAGGAATATTGTATAGATTAACCATTTTTCCTTTTGAGTCTCATAAAAGAAACATTTATGCTCAGCTTGCGAGCATTTATACTTCGCTCTTTAAATGTCCCAAATAGATTACAGCAATTAGCATAGCCTGAATATTATATCCCTGAAACCTGTTCATTTACCCTGCAGTATCAGAGGTGCACATTTTCAATGTGAAGGAATCTAAGCAGTTTATCATCACATGCATGCAGCAAGTGTAAAACGTTAAAGTTAAGGCGCTGCAGTTTGTGGAGCAACTGTCAAAGTGGGACAGCTTAGCTCCATGCAAATGTATTTCAGATGTTGTGCCAGTTGAGAAAACTTGTGCTTTTGAAATCAGGACAGGTCACTGTAGTCGTGACACAAATTTTGGGGGAGTTTATGAACATACTGTATCAGAGGAGTTAATTCAAAATAATTGAAAGTTCAGTTATAATAGTGGGGAACGAAAGGTTTACTCAAACTTGTATGAGTTTCAGACAAATGATATTCTACATCTGATGGCTGCTGTTCATTTCATCTGGTCAAATTGCCACACAGTTCCCACCATTTTGTCATCCTTTGATGTGAGGTTCAAAGGGTTGAAAGGCTGTCGGCGGTTGTCTTGAAATACATCACCCGCAATAAACCATAAGCTCAGTGCGAGGCAGACCTCTTGATGCTCCATTTCTCTAAAAAATAAGCTCAAATAGACATTTTTTTTAAACAAGAGATTTCAGGCACTGTGGCTACGGTGAGTGGTGAAGTTTTTCAGGCTTTGTTGAAGGTGAATCGGTGATGGTTTTAGACTGAGAAATACAACATGGTCAGAGAGCACAAGGTTTGACACACGTTACAATTATGGCAGGAGATGCCAGAAGATGGACGGTCAGGTCAGGGAGATAGGACTGCTGAGTGGTGAGGGAAGATAAGAGGGAGACAGACAAGCCTCCCCTCTACACGCCTATTGATGAGTCGAGGTCTCTGGGAGGGAAGAGGATAAAACAGGAGGGAATTTAAGTCGGAAAAGGAGATAGTGATAAAAAATAAAAATAAAAAAATCACTATTTAAAGCCTGTCTTGGAGGTAAGGATGGTTGGGAGATTTAGAATGCGGGATTGAAAATATCACTCAAAAACATAAAATAACTTGTTATGCTAGCTAGTGGCAAATTAGCTTGATGCCAAAATGTGCTGCTTGTTTATAAAAACTTGCCAATCATGCAGGTGATTATACCAGCAGCAGATGTTCTCGCTAATTCTGCGAAGGCTGTGGCTGAACAAAGTAGTTCAAAATAAATGTTGTTTGCAACAAAGCCCTGAGGTATGCACACCAGCTACCAGAGGTGGAAGTAACTGATTACAAGTACTCACATTACTGTAATTGAGTTGATTTTATGGGTACTTGTACTTTTTTGGGTATAATTCTAAATCAGTCATTTTACTTGTACTTAAGAACAGTTTTAAAAAAGTAAAGTAATTTGTTACATTTCTACGTAAGTAACCAAACAACAATCAAATGCATCATAGCAGACCAACCAGATTGGCATTGAATGCCGGTTATTTCAGCCTGAGAAGTTATTTTATTTAAAAAAGAATTGTACATTTTGACAAACCTTTTATTTTACAGAGATGCCTTTGTGGAAAATAAATTAAATTCAAATTTGGCAAGATTTTGTCTCTTCCTTTTGAAATTTATGAATGAAGATGTTTACAAGATTTATAACCAAAAATAAACGTGGGGGGTGAAAGTAACTAGTGACTTTTACTTTGATTACTATTCAAGTGAGCTACTTTTTACTTGTACTTGAGGTTTTTTTTGTATGACTTGATTGTACTTGTACTTGAGTACAATTTTAATCAAGTAAGAGTACTTCAACTTGAGTAGGACACATCAGTACTCTTTACACCTCTGCCAGCTAAGCTATTATAGCTGCTTCCGGTTTACTCATTTGTCAGAAGAACAAACAAAATGGGTTGTACATTCTTTATGTTTAAAACAGGTTTTGATATTAGATTTAAATACCCTTGGACATTGTGATTTTGGTTAACTTTACTCATACAGCTTTGAAGTAAAATAAAGCAATAAAAATGCTAATGTTCATGAAAGATGCACTGGTGTTTGTGAGTACTTTTACTATATGTAAGCTACTCGTTATTAGTATTACCAACTTAGAAGTTTTTCTTCAGATTTATTTATGTTTTCACCAGACCACCTAGCAATTTTTCAAATTTTCAATTAAGACTGTTTATTTTCTTTCTCCAACCACTGGATCATCAGTCATCCTCTTCTAAAGGTTCGTTCACACCCAACGCAACTTCATCATCTCTGGCGAATTAGATTATTAAAATCAATGTAAGTGATGCAACTTCAAGCGACACAACTTGTGCGTATCCAGTGGCTCAATTGTGTGATCTGTGTTGCTAGAAGTCTCTCAAAGTTGAAAATATTTTACTTTTCAAGCGACTTCGAGTGACGCTGTGTCACGACATTCAATCGGCAATGAGATTCCCCCAACGTCAATTCCCCGGTCATCGTGCCACTGGGCTAGATGAAGCGAGTAAAAAGCACGACTATGTTCAAGTGGCAATTTAAGCAACTATAGTCGCTGAAGTCGCGTTCAGAGTGAACGCACCTTAAAACGTACATAGTAGCTGCACATCAAAGCTAACAATGAACACAAAAACTTTTGTTACAGATTACAATCATGTTACAGAACTGGAAGCGCCAATGCCCATTTTTTTACATAGTTATGTAATTGGCAAGAACTTATCTTGAGGGAAGATATACTGTCAACCTAATTAACTCACCCGGTGCCATTGACAAGATAATAAATCATTTCAAATCTGAACGCTCAGTGCCATTGAAGAGAAAACTCGTGCCCTGAAGGTGGCAGCAGTGCACCTTTAGATGATAGATTAGCCACTGATGCTACCATTAGCTAAGGAGGAAGAAGCAGGGAAAAAGGAGATTGATGATTGATTGCTTGATTGATTATACTTTATTAATTCCCTAGGGGAAATTCAGTTTCAGTTACATCCCGACCAAGTAACATGAAGGACAATAACATATCACATGGGGACAGGTACGGGAGTACTGGGGAGCAGCCAGCAAGAGCAGCGCTCTGTTTCTTAGATGAGAAATATGAAACAATGGGTAGGAAGAAGAGGTAAAAAAAAGGCAAAAACCAAACTAGGCCCATGTAGAGAGGGGCGGAGTTTGGCATAATGAAAAAACTTTTCAGCAAACATTGCAACGAAAACACAACAAACACAACATACAATTCAATACAACAGCACCAGTGATGTGCCGGCAAGTAGGCAGGGTAGGCAGTACCAACCCTAATAGTCACGGCACATCACTGAACAGCACGTTAGCATAGGGAATGGATTTTTAGGATGGGTAGTTTGCAGGTCAGTCACAGTATGGCGCTGCCCTTATGGCGCACCTCCTACTGCCAACCGCTAGGAAGGGGGAGGGTTGGAGCCAGAGGAGATAGTGACAAAGACAAGATATGTAGTGATGTAGGAGGAGTGAAAGTGTTCGTTGAGATAAGCCTGTTTACTCAGACTCTGCTGCTGACTCTCACATAGAGATGACCTTGAGAGTTCGTTGGCAGAGCCGGGTCCAGGTATACAAGAAAAGTGAGGGTAAGGTCAGAGCGTCTTATCAACATTACGTCCTTGGAGAGTTTGGAGAGAAGAAAACAGACCACAGGCTGTTCATCAGGGGGGTGCCAAATGAGAATAGAAAAGGTGTTTTGAGACGGGCTAGTCATAACATGGCTGCCAGCCCTACTGTTCTATTCCTGGTTATTTTAATAAGTAATCCAATAGTGTGGCCATTTCCTGTGAAACAAACTATCCTCCTCTTACGGCGCTATGAAGTGATAATGTGAAGTATCCAGCAGCTCACCACATACTAACACAGAACATGTGTGGACCTGAGTGGATTATTGATTATGCTGTGATCGTGAGATAAAACCATCAACTAACCGGGCCAAACGGGTCATCTCTGTGCGTTGGGAGGAAGAGGAAGTTACGTCTGTGTGATTGAAGGGGGCGTGGGGAAGATACAAAATACAGTAAGCAAAACATTCAACTGTGAGCCAGACAGCAAAATAAGAATAATTTTGCCGTCAATAGGCTTGTCTCAGTGTTGTTGTTTTGTTTTGTTTTTTAGAAGGAAACCAATGTTCAGATGTTACAGTTTTAAATTAAGCAAAAAATTTTTTTAAATTGCTTCAAAGTCACTTAGAGATTTTTTTTTTTAGAAAAAAGCCTATTTTCTCAGCTTTTTGCTATGAAACTGGCGATTTGTGTAAAACTTGCTCTATTCAACTGCTGATTTCGAAAGAACGAAGCAAGCTACAAAAAATGTTTCTCTTTTCTGATAGAAGTAGAGACTTTAATCTTTCAGAATCTGGTGTCAGATTTGAGATAGTCATAGTAAAAAATAATCTGTGGGTTTTTAAATATCAGTCAAAATGCTCTAAAACGGCTGCACTGACGGGGTAGAAGTTCTGAAAATGGCTAGCACTGAATGAGTTCATACAAACTACATTTTTTTAAAACATGCTGTCATCATTATGGAAAAAGTTTAATGACAGCTTCATTGAATGTCTTGTTATATTTAAACAGTTCCATTACTACTAAATAGTTGCCAGTACTGCTAAGTATTGGTGAGTAATCTAAATTCATGTTCAGGTAAAAGTGATATCTTGAACTTGTATTTAAATTCAACTAAACGCTTTGGGCTTCATGCATTCATAAAATATGATTAATGAAGCTTCACATGTAGAAATTACTTAACAGTGGGAATGTTAGTTACTACGTTACCAAATTGGATTTTTACCTTGTAATATGTTCACCGGTGTTTGTTTTTTAGCAAGATTATGTGAAAATTACTTAATGGATTTTTACAAAAATGTAACCAAAGATAGACCTTAGGCCATTACATTTTGGATCTTATCTAGATCAATAATTCTATTTCTGAATCAGTATCAGAAATCGTATCTTTCATAATTGGCGAAATTTCTAAAATTCGTAAAAAAGTTCGTACTTGTCTGATCTTTACGAAATTAAGTTAAGTCAGGCCACACATTTGGACCTAAGTTATTCAGCTAGTTTCCTTAAGACTCAACAAACTAATATACAGTATGTACAGGACTACACGGTTTCTCTGGCACCAACTTCTCTACTTCTCTATGGAGGGTGGCACTTGTGTTCCTCACCCAACTCCACTCCAGCAGAATACTGAAAACATATGCAGAGGCAGCAGCTTCTCAAAGAAAGCCTTCCTTGAGTGCAGCACAGCCTTCACCTGCAAGGCACTTTACGATGCCAGCTTTTATGCCCTTATCACTGCTTGGGAGCTTGTTTTTTTTTTCTTTGAAGAATCATCAAAAAATAATTTCTGTTGCTACAAACAGGCTTTTGAACACAAAAACTTTGAGCACTGTCGCTGACATCGGTTTGAGGGGTTTTGTGTTGGTAAAAGAAGCTAACGCAGCATTTTTTTTTTTTTTTTACTTTTTGCTAAAAGGACTTAAATCTTAAAGTCAGCAAAAGGGTGAAAATATGGAGGGTAATGCTTTGTTGTAACCAACACTGCTACACTCAGATGTGTACAAACATTTATTAAAAACTGTCTTTAAAAGCGTCACATATGAAGTATTGAATTTGTTTTTATCTCTAGCGTAAACACCAAATTGCATTGTGGGATGTGAATTCGCAGAGATGCGTGCAAAGAAGTGTTTTTATTTCATTCTGATATGACGTGGAACACCAGGAGCAAACTAGAACAAAAATGGT
The DNA here is from genome assembly GCF_900634775.1 of Gouania willdenowi. Taxonomy (NCBI): domain Eukaryota; kingdom Metazoa; phylum Chordata; class Actinopteri; order Blenniiformes; family Gobiesocidae; genus Gouania; species Gouania willdenowi. The sequence continues at coordinate 16,436,544 of NC_041049.1, forward strand.
GGGAAAATCACTGTCGTACTTTTCTGGTGAAGAAACACAAAAATAAGTTAAAGAGTAACTAAACCCCTACTTTCTGCTGACCTGCCACTAGGAGGGACATTTTAAAAAAAGCCTTAACTATGGGTGTTACTGCTGTAGCAGTAAGACACGCCCACTCAGGCAGCGCTGTTCGCAGAGACAGACGGTAATACACACAATGATGTCTGTACACACACACACATTGCGTGTTCATAAGCTGAGATGTGTTACTACAACCACAGGTACACACAATCACGACATGAAGCTCACACACAGCCTTACAGACACCACTCAGGGGCAAACGCACCTGTTTTTATAGGAGGGGTGGCGCCAACAGTGAAAGTGATGATGCAGGAGAATCTAAAGAATCAGTTTCAACCAATAGCAAGAATCAATAGCAACTAAATATGCAAAATGAAAATATTTTTACTAAAATGTAAAGAGTGGGACTAGGATTAATAACTAGCGCTACTTAATACCCAAATACATATGTATTCAGCAGATAAAATTGGGTTTGAGGTTTAGTTACTCTTTAAGAATGAAGTAAAAGCACTTCAATGCATCCGTCTACGGAACTTCACTTCCCACAATGCAATACGTGAAAATTTCAACAAACTGCTATTAACGGTAGAGATGTAAACAAACTTTCAAGCAGCAATTTCAACCATTTTTCTATTTTCTAATAAAAAATTATGATTTTTTTCTTTTTTTAAATGGTGTTTAAAGCTGACATCCGGAGTTTCTGAGAGGATGTCTTGATGTCCCGCCCTCAATGGTCTCACTTCCTTCCACTGCCTCTGCCAATCTACCAGAAGCCACACCTCTACTTTCCTGCATGCGCATTGCGGAACATAACAAGGTCGCATTGATATAGGTCTATGGGTCAGGTAAGAGCCAAAATCATATTTACATGTTTGCTGTTGTGACGCACAGCCTGGTTTTTGTGCACAGTTCCGTATTCACTTTGATTGAGTCTCAAAAACAGGAAGTCGAAGCCTATTGGCTGGGCGCACTCTGCAATCGTTTCCATTTGTGTAGGGGTCTATAGGACTAAGGAGGGACTTATATACATTAATGTATATGAATGACCACCAGCAGTAGACCATAGTAAAAGACTAGTTAGGTATTTTTTTTCGCATTTCAAAAGAATCATACATAAACATAGATATCTCAGAAACTCCAGATATTAGCTTTAAGAAAACACAAGAAACTGGAACAGTCTTTTGGCAAGAGTTGTATTATAATACAATATAAACCCGTTGAGTTTACTATTAGGTTTATTTAAAGATTCTTGAGACAATTATTGCTATTATAACATTTTTTTTTAAACTGTTATAAATACATTGTGTAGGCCTCATAGATCAATACATGATAGGTATTTATTCCGAAAAATGGTAGAATTTACTCAAAAGGATTGAAATAGCCACTTGAAAGTTTGACTCTACCATCAACAATGGGTTTGTTGTGAAATGGTCATGTGCGCATTGCATTGTGGGATTTCAAGCTTTGTAGAGGAATGCTCAGATGCCGCAGAAGTGGAAAAGTTTCTTTAAGAAGTGTTTTTACCTCATTTTTACTGTGAATTTGTTTTTTTCCATATACTGTATATAACTACATTAATTCAAAGTCCTATGGAGCTTACTTTATTTAACAATAGAGCACTTTTTCTAATACATTTCTTCTTAAATCAACTAAAACCAGCTTTATGTTCCTTTCATAGCAGCAGTAACATAAATCAAACAAATACTCTTAGTCTCGATTCATGGTGAGGCATAATTGTGCATTTGTTTTGAAGTTGAAAAGAAAGAAAATGAAAGAAAACCCAATAATCAAGGTGTGCCTGCATGCTTTCTGTATCCCGGCTCCAGAATGCATACTGTATATTATGGTTCCATACCCCAGTGAAGGTTATTACATTATTGATTACCCGTGTACTTAACCACATCCAGGCTCCCACAACCCAAATACGATTGATTTTCTGATCCACTTTCAGACAAAGGTGATGAATTTGATTAAATGTGGCCTAACGCAAGTTTCCAGCTTTTCAGCTAAATAATAGTTTTAATCTTTTGTTGCTTTATGTTCCAACAATCTCACTTTTTTTCTCCTTAGATATCCTTTGGTACTCTTTTTCTACTGCTGCCATATTACCCTGAGGACAGTATGTCTGGAAATATTTTTATGATGGCATTATACCTGATATTCTTGCTTCTGTTGTCGTCCTCTATCCCGGTTACTTTTTGTGCAACAGCAAAACTAATTTCAAGCTACTTTGGCTTCTAGTTTCTTTTTTTACATCATAGTAGAAGGAAAATATAGTTTTCTTGTGACTCCAGGGTGGGCCAATGTGTAGTCCCCCTGACGGCTGACTAAACAGAGCCTCAAAGAGTGGACGCTGACACAGGATAGGCAATAATAATAATAACAAAACAACCGACCCTATTGCTTAAAGCATGGCTGGTGAATCAAACTAATTAGCAGGCAAGCGCCTGGGATCTTGAGTAGTCATCTGAGAAGCCCATTAACAGCCTGCGTCATTTTTCCAACCACCCGCACGCTTCCCAATGCTCACAGTAATTCTATTTCAGAAGACACCACTCTGAATATACCATTCTCCAAATGTATCAAATTTTTGCTCATTCCGAGCTCCCTTGTTCTTACTGATATACTCTATTTAGGTCATTGGGAGTCTGAATCAAAGTTGTGCAGTGTGTCTTGGCTGTTAATGATAATGACTTCTTTAGTACCAGAGCTGACCATGAAAGCCAGCTGCATAATCACAGAACAGGATAGTAGCAGGGTAATGGGCTTTATTGACTCTTAATTTGCACTGAAATGTTCCTTGGTTGTCTCTTGGGTCTCTTTCATTTGCCTTAAATCGTCATTATGTCTCCTGCATCTCTACACTATGTTGTCTTGATGGTGTAAGGGTGTAAATTTGAAGGGTGGGGGATTTCAATAATGGTAGATGGTGAATAGATGCATGGCAAGACAGATTGAAGGGTGGGTACTTGAATAAATGGATGGTTAGCTCCGTGAATAGGGAGCTGATTGAAGAATAGATAGCTGGATATTTGGATAGATGAGTTCCAAAGAGAAGGAAGACGAGCTTCTGGTACGGCATGTTCTTTGAGAGATATTGGTGTCATTTGTCAGCGAAGAAACATTGACAGTGACATGGGGTCTGGAAATACGGCCTTGAGTGTGAAACTAGATACTTTAAAGGTACTCAATGTGTGTGTGTGTGTGTGAATTTACGATCTTCTGCCAGCCAGTTTTTTTTTCATTTTTTTTTGCGGTGCTGCTCTACTTGTGTTTCACCCTAATTGGGGTATAATTGCTTCTTCTGTTGAAGAAATGTTGGTCTTCTCAGAAAAAGGCCAAGCTACAAATTTCAGTGCCACACAGACACAAATACAAAGCCGCATGGTTGTCCTACAGCAAACCTCTTCAAAATCAATACAGCAAAAGGTCATTGCTATTTCAATCATAGCAAAGCTTATTTTCCTTTTTAACTATATGTGCAGCTCCTTCAACAGTAATACATCTTAATTAGAAGGGTTATTGTTAAAATGTTGAATATATTTACTGGACATTTTTTGGTATATTAACCTCTTAGGCCCCAGCCACTTTTCTCAGAAAATCACATACCTACTGTGTAACAAATACATTTTTTCTAAGCTTCTACATGACCTACATGGCTAATTTCCGTTCAGATTGAAGTAGGACCCTTAGTGGGTACAGATAATGTAAAATCTTGGAAATACAGTATATAATACCAGTGGCGGCTGATGACAAATATTCTTGGAGAGGCTGATCATGTGGCAATACATTTCTCTCCCTAGCTCAGTATAAGCATTCAAATCACCAAATGACAACTATAATTTAACAGTAATGATTTAATTTCCTTCTCAAAATCACCAGTTCCACAGATTAGGTAAATGAACAATTTTCAATTGTATAATGCTCCATGCATGCTTTAGAAAGGAAGGTGATCAAATACAATAATCAGCAGCAATCGAAGAGTATGATCAGCTGGATCTCTACACATGAACAGTGTGTGTGAGCAGTGTTTAGAATAACGGCGTTTAAAATAACGGCGTTAACGTTACTGAACGTTAAATGCGGTGCGTTACATGCATTGATTGAATAAACTACTATCCGAAAGCATCCCTGGCTTCATACTCAGCTGTAGTGAGGAGGTGGGTTAAAAACAAGGTCAGCGATTATGATTGGCTAAGGCGGCATCATGTGTCATGGTAGCCAATCAGAGCCAGCACACGCGCCACACATACACAATCACTACAGATTTGATGAGGCAGCATAGATGGCGAGCGTGGAGCAGTCCGATGAAAAGTTACAAACACTACTTTAAAGCAAAGGCTTTGTCGACATCCGTTGTTAGCAACTCAAATTTATTGAATTACAAACGCCGTTAGGTTGGAAATATCAACAGAGTGAAAAGCTTGTTGACGTTTTTATCCCTCTCGACCTATAACCCCCCCAGGTCGCTAGGGATGTATATTGATGAGGATTTAGCGATTACGATGCTTTATCGATTCCTGCTTATCAATACGTTTTTTTTAATCAATTCTCTTATTGATTCCCAAATAGGCTGAAAACCAAGAAGTACATGAGTACAGAAAAGAATACAACCTGTTTTATTAAAACAAATATCAGGTTTATTAATATAAATTATAAATATTAACCGCTGAGAATAAACAATACTCAAATGAGTTCTCAATAAACAAATAAACAATACTCAAATAAGAAAAATGAGTCCACAAGTCAAGTGGCTATTGGCTTAGGATAATAAATTAACCTCATTTTTATCATTATCACACAATGTTGGCCAGTTGTTTCATTTTACCTGCTGTGCAAGTGCTAGCACTGGTGCTGCTAAGTGCGTCAAAGACACGGCATTGCTTGAGTGTAATGCCGTGTTGCTTGTGTTATTGGCGCACAGATCCCTCTTGCAGGAATTACAGGTGACGATCCCTGAAGCGTTGTCTGTCTTTGTGAAATGGTTGAAGAAGCTCACCTCTGTTCTGCAGCAGCTTGTGTGTGTGACGTCATCGCAAATTTGCGAGTGGGGTACGTTTGTTTACAGTGGCGGTGCAGCCTGGGAAGAATCGATATCGGAATCGTAAAGGGTTTTTGTTAGCGATTCCAAAGAATCGTTTGACTAAGAACCGGTTCCCAAACAAAACCGGTTAACGATGCACATTCCTACAGGTCGCGCATGCGCATTTCCAAAATTCTGCGACTCTTATTGGCCATTTATTTATTAATCTGCTATGGCAACTTCACACAATTGGCTATTTTTCTGCACTACTTGGGCGCTCTGAAGGGCGTAATAGAACAGAAACAGAAATAATTGATCTAATGTATGCACATCAACTGCAGCAAGTTTGGTGATAATGATAAACAATATACCAAAGATACACAAGTTTTTAAACAAGTTTGCAAATGTAATATGTTAGTCAAATTGATTTCAATCATTATTAGTTTTATGTTTGACCACTGCGTGGGAATTTGGCCTGAGATAAACACATAACCATTTTAATTCAGGTTTTTGCTGTGCCATGCGTAATGATATTTTTTGTTAAACTCTTTGATGCCGTTACGCATGGGTCTTATTCAACAATACTTTGACCAATCAGCATACTTGACACTGCCTTGTAAAGCAGAGCCTGTAGAAATTGGTGATATCAAATACTATGGGAGTGGGCTTTAGCTCTTGAGCTGGATAAAGGAGGGACCGACCATTTTACACACGAGTGCTATGCACTCATTGAGCAGATATATCAATTGACATTGCTGGATATAGATGTATGTAATAGCGGTATCTTTCTGATGCCACATTTTATTTTTATCAAAATATGGAGTTTTATCCATACTAGAGCAGTTTTTAGTAGGAAACAAGAAATTTGTCATTATTGCTGACCTTTATCGCTGTGTATTTTTTGATTTTCTGGCATTGTTTTGGTACGTAACACACCCGACCTGTGTATCAGTGTATTCAGCTCGGCCTGTAGTTTCACATAGGCTCTTATTATGAAGCTCTGTGTTTATTTTGTGACTCACAGCAGGGGAAAAAGGCAGAGTTTGCCGAGTTGTGGACTTTTCCTTCTTTGAACATAATGGGCTGGTGCGTGTGCTGTGGTCTTTTGTTCCGAATGTGGGTTGGCTACAGTTAGCTTAGTTTCCTGAGATTACGGAGAAGTATAGAATGTGTGATTTCATTCATTCTTTGCAACATTTAGACCTGTAAGAGTCATAGAAGCTGGAGCTGCCCCCGTTGGCCGGTCCGTTGGGGCTGGAGAGGTTACAGAGAGGATACAGTAATAGTCGGAGAAGTATAATAGCCAGGTCTTTATTAAATGAGTTTCTGCCTCTCTGAAAGATCACCTGGTGTTTGAGCAAAGCTAAATTGAGTCCTAGAATTGTACTGGTGTCAGTCAAGTCCAAATCTTTAACCAACTTTTCGTTTGGTCATCGTGCCAGTGATGGAGGAGGTGAGAACATCTGTCATGTTGATCTGTGGATCCTGAGCTTCTTTATTTGTGCCGCTCTGTCGCTCTCTCTTCCCTCTGAATGTGTGATTCCTGGGGACACAGCACGAACGTCAGGCTGCAGATCCAAATCTAGCACGCCGCAGAGAGCCAGCGAAATCGCTAGGTGTCCACCATCTGTGTATGTGAGCTGCCAAATACTGTGTCATCATCATCATCATCATCAGTCAAACCTGCCACAGCCTCGCTGTCTGGCTTTTTCGAGCGGGTGCCTATGTGTCTGTCTGATGACAGGGTTTACGTGATAGTTCTTCAGGTATTTCTCAGGGGCAAAGCAAACGATTAATAGAGGCTCATTCTTTAAAGGAGATCACCCACTGGCTTTGAATGAACTATTCAGGAGGTGAAAAGTTTGAGGACAAGGGCAGCAGTATCACTCTATGACTTAGCTCTTGGTTAGGTTAGCTACAGAATAGTAGGTGTTGTCCGTATTGTAATTTTCTTTAATGAAAAATCCATATTATTTTTTTTATTTGTTTGAACATACAAAATGTTTTAAAAATCCATCAAATATTTATAACATAAAAGTGCTGGTAGAGGTTAAGAAGACCACAGAGTCTTATAAAGCCACCTCACCAATTTTAACTACAAGTAAGCAATTTACATACAGTATACAAAGAAACAGATGAATAAAAAAAAAATTACTTTTCCGAAAATGTACATCATCTGCAAATGTTTTTAAAGGATTTGAAAGTATTATAGATTTCAGTATATAGTATATAGATTTCAGAGTCTGAGGTAAATTGTTCCAAAGTTCGTTGGTTAATTAAAGTTCTGCAATACAACGAAAATCCCTGCAATGCCTTGTTCAATAATTACATTCGGTATCTTAGTTGGCAAGTGCACATACAGTACCTATACATAAATAAACCATTTCTGTAAATGTTAACGTTGAAAATGGACAAAATGTTGTATTTTCGGAAAAGAGGACCAGATGAAGGCAATCTATCTGAGGAATCCAACATTCTTAGAGATTTATTTTGAATTAGCAAAACCTTGTTTAAATATATTTGACAGGTATCGCCCCGAGCCATATTACAATAGATATAGAAGGTATGGGGAAATAAACTATATTGTAGAGTCATCATACAAGAGGGATTGACAAACGGGCGTACTCTATCCAGAATATCTATTGATAAATCTATATTCATAGGAAAGAACGACGCGACTAGAACATTCTTGTTTCTTGTGCCACGGCACAGCACTGGCGTGTATATGTTCAAAAAACCATTTTTTTTTTGTGTGTGTGCATGACACCTGACCACTATTCATCCATCCGCCCATCCATCCATCTGCTGTGGAAGCTTTCACAGACTCAAGCTGCATCTGTTGTCAGATGGCAGGTTTGATGCAGGGCTCATATTCTGCAGTCTTACAGCTTCGGCATACTCATGAGTCGAGTCGGTGAGAAATGCTGGAAACTTAAGCTTTTTTTTTTTTTTTTTTTTTTTTTTTTGAAAGGCTTGGTTGTGTTACAGAAGAGAATCAATAAGTGTGTAGCACTGAAGGGCGTACTTGTTCCTCAATGACATTAGGAATGTTTGGAAAGTTTCAAACATGGTACGAAAAAATGGAATAAAAATGTGTCATGTTGTTTACCAAATATGAAGCAAAACAAAAAAAAATACAAAACATTAAATGACAAACTTTAGTGCTTGGAGTAATTCCAAAATGATACGGCACCAGAGAGAGGAATGGGGTAGTCACTTTCTATTCACAACGCAGTTAAGTGTTAGAGAGGAAGGACATTTGAAGGAGAGGTAAAAGAGGGAAGTACATTAAACATAAGGGTGCACATTACTTTTTCAGTTTAGGGTTGAGATGCTTGGTGCTGGCTTTTTTAAATTCTTTTTTTTCCGCAACCACCTGCAATGCAAGGATAACGTGACTTCTACTTTAAAGAACAGACATTTAGTTGGGCTGTTTCTTTTCATTGTTATTCATTTTCATTTTAACAGGTTTTAAATCACCATTCACGTCACATTCTATACTGTTGACTGGTTTAAACCATATTTAAGCTACTGTGCAGAGGTCTGGGGCAGCACTTACAAAACGACACTACTACAGCCATTAATCATTCTGCAAAAAAAGAGCAGTACGCGTCATTCAAGAAGCTGGATATCAGGATCATACAAACCCATTATTCTTACAGTCACACATATTATAACTGTAAGACTTAATTAATGATCAAATAGTGCAAATAATATTTAAAGCAAAACATTATTTACAAGCAGCAAATATTCAAAACATGTTTATCCAAAAAGAGCAGTTTAATTTCAAAATACCAAGTTTTCATACAACCAGGAGAAGTTTTTGGTTTGTTTGAGGAGTTGGAATATGGAAGAGTCTGGATGGAGAACTCAGGAATTGTCCATGCATGAAGCAATTTTAAAAATATATAAAGAAATGATTTTCAAAAGATGTAGTGAGGACGATTCTTAGCAGTTGTTTATTTATGGTGCTGTTTGTTTGTTTTTTTATTTGTAAAATTGTATTTTGGTATATGTTGACTGTGAATTTGTGTGTTAGTCATTTGTAAGACATTGTAAGGTGAAATGAAGAGCTAATGTTGTTAATTACAGTATTTTAATGAGAAGATAGTTAATTAACAAAAAAAGAGATTTATGGATGGGGGTTGGATGGAAGTATGTACTTTTTCTCACTCCTTTTCAGAAATGTAAACTGAATTATAAAATTGTGTTGAGAATCTTTTTGTTTTTCTTTTTTGTTTTCTTTGTTTCTTATGATATTTTGTTTACGTGTTAGAAATAAATAAAACATCGACCAAATTAGAGCCCCATATGAAGCTTTCTAATGAAATGACTGAAGACCTAAAGTATAAATATTTGATAACCAAATTAAATGACAGCTTTTTACAAGAGTTACTACTTTAACACGAAGAATGCAGAATGTCATCATCACCATTCCAAAAAACATATCTGTTCATAACAATACTTTGCTCCGTTCTCTTTTACTAGTTTCCTCGTACCTCCTCCATGTAGGCCTACTCTCAGTGTCTCAGTCCTCTTGTGTTTCTCTCCCTCTTCATTGTTTACCACTCCATGTCTGTAGCCCCACCCCTCACCTCTCCGAGACACAGTCGCACACGTGTGACTAAAAAACCAAAACAAATCAGCTCTAAATCATTGTCCATCCCAAAATATGAGGTATGCAAAGGCACGTTACATTACATTACATTTAGTGCACATTGCTTATTCTGGTCACACGTCCACCAATTATGTGCCCACTTGATTATAAACAATGAAACACTAGAAGCAACATAGATTCATCATGATCACTGTTTACCCTTAGGTGAATATTAGTAAAAAAAAAAATCACCCCGATTACTTACTTTTATGAAAGAACTGATCATTTATCTATTCAGGCAAATGTAGCAGAAATAGCCTCATAATCATAGGCATGCTTTAACCTAATTTTAGACATAATTGAGGTTTTTTGATGATGAATATTATGATGGAGTGCGTCGAGCCAGCCTAGGCAGAATTCAAAATTAATCTTCAGACAACTCGATCACCTCAATCTATGAAGTCCCCAGTGATGAGGGACCCAGCCCTCTGGCTATGTTATTCTATTACCAAGCAGCTCATGAAAAAAACAACTTCCTTTCTGCTCATCTACAAAATACAATTTCAATTGATTAAATGCCACTATTGCAAGAGAGCATCATCAGATTTGAACAATGTGAATGGGGGGGAGTTCTGAGGAAGTACACGGGTGCAGAGATGAATGTTCCAAGATGCAGGGGAAGCAGGAGGAGATGGGGTGGAATGGGGAAAGGTGGAAGCACAGGAGAATGTTAAAGGGAAGAGAGAAGATACAGGTTGATGGATCGTGAGAAGGGATGGGAGGAGACTTGGGAGGGAAGCTGCTGGAGAGACAAACGGCATGACTGAGAGATTTCTGCCTGATCGGCAGCATAATCATCCGATGCGTCTCCGTCTGGCTTGGTGAAGACATCTTTAAGGATCCTCTGAGTCGTCTGGGTTCATGGGGCTGCCTGGGCTCAGCCTGGCTTCCTCCCTTCTTGCCATTCAATTTTCATAATTTACCTTCTTTCCTAGCCTTGTCTGAAATGTGCCTGTTTGACCCCTAATGTGAAGGAGTCAGAAAAGTCGCAACTATCTGTAAATGAAACGAATGGCTGAGAGACTCTTCACAAGCATGAGGCCAGTCAATAGTCTGGCACAGAAACACAGATGGTGATTGTGAGAGATGGCTGCACTTCGGAGGAGTTGTTTAGATATGCAGTAAGAGCAGGGAGAAGAGACAAGGGAGGTGGTGATGGAATGAAAAGCTGGTGTATGCCCTTCCCTAAGGTGATTTGCTCAAGTAACTGCAGAATGAGAGATACTCAGTGGCCATCTGATCTTTTTAATGCAAAAAGCTGTTTTGTTTGTCCTATAACTCCATAAGAATGAGAGCCATGCACCACGGAGACGGAGTTGTGTGAGCGACACACAAGGGGTGAGAACATACGGTGCAGAGGCGGAGTGATTACCTTGCGTGCATTTGAGGGATGAGAGCCGAATGGGTATTTTATTTTGTCAATTGAAGTGTGCAAATGGAAATGTCAGAGCAGCCGGAAAACTAATGAATCTGATAGGAGAGATGCCACCTCTCTCACCGAACGCCTGATCAATTGCCATAGTCTTTTCTGGGCGCTGATGTCTTTCGTTGTTATTTTTTGATTGTTTTCCCCTCCTTGCTTGGCTTTCTGTTGCTAAGAGTTTGATAGTGAACTTTGAGTCAAGGAAATAAAGGAATCGATCTAAGCCAGGAATCAATGCTTTCATCTGTTACTTATAACACTAAGCCTGTAAAAGGAGCTTTTGGATTAGAGTTTTCTTGCTTCGTAAAGCTGGAATAAACTAAAGAGACAACGTCAGCCTCACAACGGTTTAATTTATATGCCTTAAACATCATTGGCCCTTTGAGGCAAGTTATCATTCTTCAGTTGTTTACAGACTGTGGCCAATTGGTGATCCAGTGTTTTCTCCATTGTACTTGCAGCAAATACATGGTATTTAAGATAAAAAGAAAATACTGACATTAAGTAGTGCATTTGCTTCCAGTTGGTTTATGAACTCCAGTGAAGATTTTCAAAACACAAGGACCCAATCCAATCTCCCTCTTGCCTCATTTACTGCCATCTGTTCTCCCAGACAGTATTCATTTTATTGAGTAAAAAATATTGCCATAGTTTTCGTCAACTATATTTTTTAAAATGACAATATCAAGACTGTGGCTGTGTTTGGAATTGCATATGACGTCTGCTTGCATGATGTATACTATATTATAGTATACTAGTACTAGCACACTAGGCATACTCAACCACCCCATGGTGCATTGTAAGCGAAATGTAAAATCGTCTGAGGACTGACTTCAAGCAAAAAATCAAACATCCCCTTTTCAAAACAAAAGCCTCTCTTCTTGTTTTACATAATTTTTTTCAACCCTTTTGTAAATAGGGCTCTTGTTTTGAAGTTAAGCCAAAGTTTCGTCAGTTGCACAATGGCGGGTCTCTGAAAATCTCTGAAATGTTGGCATGAAATATGTTTCCATGAGTTTTAGGGATCAAATTACCACATCTTGATATTCTACTTGGTCACTTTCTCACTTAAAATGCTTTCAGAAGTTTCATAGGTAGAGAATTAAAAGAGATATTTTGCCTCAGTGTGCTTCAGGTTTTTGTTGTTGTAGGTTCAAAATGCATCTTGGGTAACTTGGTAGTATACTTCAGTGGGATTGGTCATGGTTTGTAGTGTGCATTTCGAACACAGCCTGTGACTTTTAGTTTTTTAATGGATGGGAATAAAAACTATGTCAAAACATTTGATATTTTCAGTTAACTAATAAAAAGAAAACTTAAATGTTCACATGTGATGAAATCCAGTCAGAACTAAGTTTCATTGTTGGAAGGTATCCAATCAAAACCACTTCTGTTGCATGGAAGGTGGGACAAACCGGTAAGTGATCCAATAGGAAGTAGGCTGATTATATGCGGATGTAAGACGTATGGTCTTACGCATACTGTAGGTCAAATCAACTATGTCTGTGTATTTACAGCAATTAATAGCATCACAAATCAGGTTGATAAATGGTACTATATATGCCTTAGAACATAACTATATAGCAGTTTAAAATTTGACAGTTTTCTTGAAAATAAACGAATGTCATTTGTCACACAATAAAACAAGAACACTGAGGGGTGGATTCGCTAAAGGTTTAGTGGTATAAAAAAGTGTGCAAACGTCACACCACACGCTAGTAAGGAGTACAAACTCCAGGGAATCAGCACTGCGCATCTTCAGCAGTGATGGCACAATATGAGAGTGTGGTGACACAGCGATACTCAGGAGGTCAAACGTGCTGGGTGATGGTCAGTAGATCATCTTCAAATGGTGCTGATCGACTGATTGACAAACTGTGTTGCTATATCAACTCAGATCAATGGTGTCAATTAGGGATGTAACGATTAATCGTAAGGCAGTTAAAAATCGATTCATAGGTATCACGGTTGATATCGATTTTCTGAAAATTGAATCGCAGTACTTTTTTTATCCACAAGTGTAGGCGGCGGGGGGAGTCTGCTAATACTTTCTTTCTGGCTGCCTTCTACTCCTAAATATGTTAATAAATGATTCATTACCCCTTTAGCACCGAAAGAATATCTGTAATATTACTTGAATATCTGTAAAAGTCACGTTTTTCTATTAGCTCTGTCTGCTAGCGTAGCTTCTCTTCTTCACTGCAAGATATCTGCATGCCAACCGACCACTGTATTACCAGCGCCCTCTGCTGGTCCAAACAAATTGCAATCATGTTTTTTTTTTTAAAGTTTAATTGTTAAGGCACAAAATACATTTTTAGTTGCACTTTTAAAAAGAAAAAGAACTATTATGCAGTTTTGCATTGTTTATTATAGAACCAGAATTTAAATTAATAGGCTTCATTTTCATTTGTATTATTTCTTTATTTATTTCATTCAAGATTTATTTTTAGTTAAATTGCATTTTTTGAATAGTTTATCAAGGAATTCTTTTGACAATGAAAAATAAAAGGAAAATAGTACCGTATTTTCTATTTTTTTTTTCCCAAAAAAATTTTTTGTCTACAGTCTCATTTTGTAAAATAAATCGTGAGAGAATCGTATCGTGAACCCAGTACCATGAATCGAATCGTATCGGGAGTTGAGTGAATCGTTACATCCCTAGTGTCAATAGATCATTAGGACGGTTTCTGTCCAAATCTTCCTATTTTTCATGAACCGATCAGAGCAAGTTACAGGACCTGTCGGAGCACCCATATTAAATAAGGGGCAAAAAATATCGTTAGATTTTGAAGTTGTTGTTTTAAAGTTCGTTTTCTGCGTTATTAAATGTTTGTGCAGCAGACAGAGAAGTCCATCTGCCTCCAATTTAACTTCCTCAAATTTCTATGCTTGTGCACACTAACGTCTCCACATTAAACCAGCAAAACCCTCATTTAAATAGGGGCGGTTTGTACCACCACTGCACATGCACTAATCATTGCTTATGTCTTAGTGAAATCCTGGCAGCAGGTGAGGAAACTGCATCACCAAAGGATTTAGGAACTCAACTGGTTTATATATTTAGATCTTAGTGAGTCCGCCCCTCAGAGTATAAACCTCTGCCACATTTAGATCAGCTCACCCAATGTTTTATTTAAGGTTGCACAATAATGGCCCACAGTGGATTTAAATCGGTGACCCTCTGGCTATAAGTCCACTTCCTCAAGCGTTAGGCCATTAATGCCCAACAAATGTGCAATAAACTCATTTAATTATTAAAATTCGGAGTACTTTCACAAGTTGACACTTCGGCACTTAAGCTTGAATTTGAACATGTTTGCTGGACTACCTATGACATGGAATGAATGTACCGGAATGTCTGCTTGGTTGCCTAAAGCTCCTTCTGTTGATGTCTTTATTGTTGTGTTTTAATGTGTTGCTGTGTTTAATGTGACTGTGTTGGTTGGCCAGGAAACTGAGGATGGAAATGCTGCACATTTACATATTTTGTTCATTAATGCGTATTGTCCTTTTTTAATTAATAAGAACATCTGAAATATAATTAAACAAAATAAAACCTATTACTTACTAATATAAGATTAATTTGTATTCACCATAATTTATATTTTGGGGTTTAGATTACTTGGTGAGCAAACAACGCAAAAAGAAAAGTGCACACAAGTAATTAATGGAGGATATACATTATTTATGATTAATATTGATGTTCATGTTTTAATCAGACCTGAACATAAATCAATGTATATATTGTATAAGTTTAGTTCACTGATAATATTATTACTAAGTTGTACCCTGAGCAGAAGTGGGCAAATAATCACAGTGAGGACCCGCAAAAATAACGCAAGAAAGAACAAAGGTTTTCTGTGTTGTATTTTAGTTATCATTTTTTACGTTTTTCTTTAATTTTGTATGTGCTCGTTATTTTGTGTTTTTTTTTTTTACTTATTTTGTGACTTATTTATTTTTTGTCATGTTTTTTGTTTTTCAGGGGCCATATTTCTATTGTTTCGTAATACGTATTTGGAAATTAAAAATTGGCAAAAATGATTGGATTTGTTGACAAGTTTGTTGTTTTTACTAATGACATTGAAAGTAAAAATGCAGGAAAAAAGAAGACTGGCCTTGACCTTAAATATGACCTTGAGCAAAGGTCAAGGTCACACATTGAAAGGAATTATTGTTCAATGGTACCGGTGGCCAAGTTATAGGGAAAAAAGTATTTTTTTTTTTTTTTGTGACGTCATGAACTTTGACCCCTACCAATCTTTTTACTGGTAGGTTGCACAGCTTTGGTCCAAGGAAATAAAATACTTCACTTGAGATGAGCTTTTCATAAATGTCAGCATCAAACATGTATGATAAATATTTGTAGAGATATGGACAATTTTGGTTTTTGACACTTGACACGACCTTGACCTTGATCATGACATTTTGGCTCCAAAAAGGTTGAATGTACATCCTTGACATTGCCCCTGTGAGATGACATACATGTCATTAGTGCTTCATTAATTGCCTAGGAGGAGTTCCACGACAAAGGAGTTGCAGAATAAAAATAATCACTCCTACGAGAATATTATTATTATTATTATTATTATTATTATTATTATTATTATTATTATTATTATTATTATTATTAATTGCCAAATACAATAATAATAATAATAAAAGTTTTCAACACTACCTTATTTCTTACTTATTTCTGTTTGCAACCTACTAAAAATAGAAAACAACTTGTCTCACTTCAAAAACACAAATAACATTCTTTAACCTTGGAGCATTTGATGCATCAGAAAGAAAACGAAGATGCATTTTTTTTTTTTTGTATAAAGTTAGACTGACAATGATCCAGCTTTGTGCTGCTTCACTCACAATTTCTGTTAACATGATGAGAAGCTGCAAGCAATGCATTGGATGAAAAGAAAAAGCCTGAATCTGCACAATTCTATTTTGACAAGCAAGCTAATTTCCACCCTGGGTCATCAATATTTTTGACACTTGAGCAGTGGCATAAATATAAAATGGATGTCCCTTTGTTGTGCTTGGGGAGCCTCATGTCTCCAAGCGTCAACAGAAATCACTTGGATCTGTTTGTTAACTTGTTCAGTCAGTCGACGAGACGGCCGCTCGTCCCTCCGGAATCTGTCTGTTTTCAATATCATGCATCATAAACAATATCCATTTTAAACGATTGAACTGTGAAAATACGCTGTACTGGCGGGGGAAGGAAATGACAAGAAATCAACCAGCTGATGGTATAATGAGCAAAAACACCAATGTGGATGAAATCCATAAGCAGAGTTTGAGATTGTTGCCAAGGGGGGGGGTAAAAGAAAAAATAGATTGAAATATATAGACTTCCCGCCAACCACAATGTGTGTGACATATACAGTAATGCAAAATGATTAGTAACATGATTGATAATTTCCCTCCTGGGAAACGATGTTGATCTACCTAATAACGCGCTGGTTTACTGTCTTCTGGCTCATCGTGTCCCTCGTCCACGTGCAAACAAACGCACTCCTCCAATATTCTGCTGATGAACTTTTAAAACTTCGGCACCATGCCTCCTCTCCCACCTGGGCTCGGGCTCGACATCCCCTTGGACATCGCTTTCCAGCCCCGACGGAGATACGTCCACCGTGGATCTTGTCGTAATTTTCAATATAATGACTCTCGTCCAATAAAATTGATCTTGTTCAATGCACGCCGCCGTTTCCGCAACGCTGCTCGGAATGTTGACCAAGGACTTTTAAACGATTTCTCTCAGCTGCTGACACATATTTAATCTTTATCTCAAAACGAAATCCTCCTTGGTGACTTCAATATTCATATGAACAACAATAGTAATGCTCTCTCCAACGACTTTTCATCCTGTTTAGATAGTTTTGGTCTGCAACAACACATCAATTTCCCTACTGACTGTAAAGGTCACATCCTGGATTTAGTCTGTTGCTCTGGTCTCACTCCCATTGACTGTAAACCTCATTTACTCCAACCATGTGCTCAATACTTTCAACATCAACCTCTCTCCTCCTGAACATCTCTCTCCAAAAATCAAGAACACTGCCACCTTTTCCTCAGACATTAACAATCTCCCCAGTACTAATCCCAATAGCTCACCCAACGATCCGGTTTCCCACTATAACAGTAATCTCCATAACCTTTTGGACACTCATGCTCCACTCATAACCAGACCTGTCTCTTTCACCCGCTCCACACCCTGGTTCACCCCTGCCCTCCGTCAGCTCATTCTTGATAAAAGTGTTTTTGCTGCAGTACCATACATGAACTGCTGGGTGCAGTGTCCCTTCACCATTCACATTGTGAAGAAGAATTTGCACAACAGAAGAAGAACCAAGTCACATGACTCGAGCACCAACTGTTTTTAAAAGAACAACAAAGGAATTCATATATAGTTTGTACAGTTACTGTGTTTTATAGCACTCAAAATATTTGTATATTATGTACATTATAATAAGAATTGTATTTTTTCAAATAAATTTGTGAAAGCTGTAAAGAAAACTTTTGACTACCGCAAACTCCGCGCATGGTGTTATCATGATCACATTTTCCGGTATGCATCTGTTTTTTTTTATAAGATGTGATTTGTCTACCTAAGAAAGTATCAAGTGGTTAGTCTGAATGGCTGAGTCCCACGCTAATAGGATTGCAGTTGAGATGTTCAAAGTACCTGTATCCGTCCCCTGCCCGCTGTGGGCTTAAGATCTCTTTGTTCTAAAAAGGGCCCTACTTCCTCTGAATCAAGCTCTCTCTGTACTTTCGCTTTCTTTTGATTCCAATCTGGCTCAACAACCTTTCTCACATTTTTTTCCCCCCGCTTGCTAATCCTTCATCGGAGTCATGAACGATGGCACTTTTTCCTAGTCCTTACACATCCTTTGAAGCCAACAAGGAGGGTTCAGCAACCGGGTGCCTTCCGGCTCCAAAGGAAAAGCCAATAAAGACAGAAATGATTTCTGAGAATGGAGATCCAGCGAGCGAGGAGCTTTTCCCCACTAATGGCCTCCAGGAATAAAAGAGAGAGGCCAGGCCCTTGTTAGCACCAATGTTCTTTTTGGACCATACTTTAGAAAAGGGTGGAAAGCTTTCTCTTGCAAAGTGGCACAAATCTCTGCAGCTAGTTGCACAGAGAGTACATACAGTAAATGGAGAGCTTTTAGCCAAATTCATTTATTTTTTAGTGTTTTTCAAGACAAGGTTTTCTTTAGTAATCCTAGCAAAGTCAGAAACAAGTCTTTGAATGAGATTTTCATTCCTTTTATGAGAGAAAAAACATCTAAAAGTGGTCCCAAGAGAGAAGAAATTGTTATTGGGACAATATGAATGCTATTATTCCACAGTCTGCTGCTAATTCCACGATTAACATAATACATTTTATTAGGATTTGGATTCGTGTATAATGGAGAAGAGCACATCGCCAGACTGTTAACTATCCCAGCGTCCCTTCATTTCAAAAGCAAATCATTAAAATAGATAATTTATGTAAAACACAATTATCATCAATATAAAACGGTCATTCACTTCTGCCACGATCTAATCGAGACTGGTGGATTTGTCTTATCTGGAGATGAGAGGAAACATCGCTGAAAGATGAGAGAAGCACCACATTTAAATGGTGAGAGAGGGTAGAAGGGGAAATTTATCAAAAAAGATAATGAAGATCAAACACACAGTCCCCGTTAGTGATTTTCCAGTTTCCAGGGAAGCGTGTAATGAAGTTATGCACAATGTTGTTTTGTATAAACTTACTGCTCACCACATGCGGCTCCTTGGCGTAAGAAATCACACTGAGCTAGCATCCTCGCGCTCTTGGGGGGCTGCGGGATGATTGATGGCAGACAGCAGCCGTTTGTGTGTTCGTTTTCAGAACAAGTTGAAAACAATGGTGTGAACAATCCTGACAGGCAGTGGGGGGGGGGAGAAGTGCAACGTCGTTTCTCCTTCCTTGTGCTTGATTAGCGTTAGAAACCTTGCGAGGGTAAAACTCATGAGTGTCAAGTGTTTTTGTGCTTGCTGTGCAGTAGTCAGCATGTGCAGGTAGGGGAAGGTAATTTGAGTACTGCTCACAGCACTTGAGCTGCCATTGCCGACACTGCAGGTGTTTGCACGCACAATGGTCCTCTATCGCTCTGACTCCCCATTTAATAAATATCCACTCTTTTTCTATTCATTGCTGCCATAATTTCATCAGAGAATGACACAGGGTATGATTGAACGACCCGGTAAACCAGTTTATTACTGGCACAGTTACACAGAGCAACCTGATTAACATGCTTAAAGGCATTATATGCGACAGCGGGTATGAAATAAACATTATTATAAAAGATAACGTCACACACGAATATTATTTTCAATTATAATAAACTACTCAAATGTGCGGTCTGTCAATACCAGGTGCTATATCTACACAGGACATTGTGCATTGTTCTTTATGTGCCTCATAGTCGGGATGAAAGTAACACACCGGTGGGAGAAAAGTAACACAATGAAATACACTGTAGTTTTAAAAAAACATATGGTAACACTTTACTTGAAGTTTTATACATAATGGCGCGTTCACACCAAACGTGTTGAAAGCATCAAAAGCGGCTGGTGTACATTCACAATATATGGTGGACATGCTTTTAGGGAGCGTTGGAGGTCCCGCTGCACGTCCCGGGCCTTCTGTGTGGCGCATTTTGAAGCTTTTCGCTCAGCGGGCACTTTTTTTTTTTTTCAGCGGGCACTTTTGACGTGCGTCTGGTGCCTCCAACGCACGTCAAAAGGAGAAGGAAAAAAATCACTAACCGGTGCTCTTCTGTTGGAATAGAGCACCTGTAGTTGGTGTCCTGGTAGGAGATGGGAGCGCCGACGCCGGTCAGCAGGTCGTCAAACTGGGCACGGGAGAGACAGAAGTAGCGTTGAAAGCGAGTCTTGTCCGAGCGCAGCTCTGGTGAATTCAGAAACGGCGCCGAGGCGCAAATAAAGCCAAGCCACTCTCTCGATAATATAGAGCCGATGAACGGGAGTCGGAGGAGGCGTGTTCAGCAAGGAACTCCAAACTTTATTCTCCATTCAGCCACACTACTCTATAGCCCTCTAACATCACAATGCACACACCGAGTCACACCAGAATACATTCGACCGGAAACACAGCTTTCTCAACACAATGTTCCCCAGCACTTCACAGTCACTGGGTGAATTATGAACATAACCGATTGCCATAGTGTCATTCATTGTATGAACACCACCGGCAACAGAGAAGCCCCTCCCCTTGACGCCCATCCCGAGCATCTTCGACGTTGGTGGCGTCAAAATTCAATGAGCACAAGCATCCAATTACACGCATGAGGCACGATTTTAATGCCCAAAACGTGTTTGGTGTGAACGTATACCATAAGGCTGACATTACGCTATCAATGGCATGAATAAGGTGTCATGAAGGCTGTCATTAAGTGTTGTTTGCAAAATTATGGCACATTTAGAGCTATGTTGGCATTTTTTGGGTGAGGTGGAGGGATCTAGTGGAGTTAGGGTTAGTTAAGGTTATGGTTAGGGGTTAGGTAGGGTTCAATTTAGGGATTAAGGTTAGGTAGGGTTAAGGTTAGGGTTAAGTAGGGTTAAGGTTAGGGGTTCGGGTAACGAAGGGCTAGGGTAATGAAAGACACATTAATGACAGCCTTCATGACACATTAATCATGCTAATGACAAGTGTCATGTCATAATAATGACAGCGTAATATCAGGCTTTTTGTATAAAACTTCACTATTTGTTACCACAAATACTTAATGTTGTGTTCAAGACCACACTATCCAAGATCAAGACTTGCCCGAGACTAGATGTTGGTAGGTTTTTTCACTGCTACAAAAAAAAAAACTTGTAAAAAAAGGAGTCAAACATACACCGTTAGAACTGTGACCAATGCCCAATCTTTTTGTCATAAAAAGTGACAGCTTAACATTTGATTAACAATTTATTTCATGTTTAAAGCAAAAAACAAATCGGAAAATTGGGAGCCTGATGTGTCCAGCTAACAACAAGCTTACATTATGTTTGGTAGTGCACACTAACATTGTGGATTTTTATGGTAAAAGTGAATTTATAACATTCAATCCCAAACATACAGAGAAATCATTCATTAGCCTTCGAGGGGTCCATTTACCTGATTCATAATGAGGACTGCAAAGCCGCGTGTGTTGAGTTGGAAGCCAAATACTGCCGTACGGTATAAAGATATTTCTTTTGTATGATCATGTATCTGATCGCATCCAACTGCACAACATCGCTCCGGCATGATAGAAATATTTTGCGACGAGATGGCGGCTCCAGATGGCGTGACGTCACGCGAGACGTCCCTACAGACACTGTATTTCAGTGCTTGAACAAAGTGGTGTATGTTTCGAAAATACAGTACAATGGAAGGAGAAGCTCCTAGATTTGAACCAAGATCATTCATAAAAGCCAGTTGTTCCCTCTCTACATGTAAAAACGCTTAATATCAAATATATCAAATTAGCATTTTGATGTTCCAGAGATCAGCTCGTTTTTCCTGTTTTGGTGTCTCTCTGTCTCCCTCCTCTGTGTTCAGTTTGCCTCATTATGCTCCATGCCAGTCATGTTACCTGCTGTCACTATTACCTCTAGTCCATTGCCATTATCATGGTTATGAATGGGGTGCATGTTGTGTGTGTCTAGTATGTTAGTGTTTTCTAATGCTGTAATGACCAGAAGAGGGAAATGATTACAGGCTGAACTAATGACGAATTGAGCTCGGTTGGATATGGATGCAGTGGTCAAGTAGCTCATGTTTCAAGCAATATACACCCTGTACTAGTTGTGTTATAAGATGTTTTCTCTGCACATGTGAAAGAATATCATAGTGGAAATCCCTGCACTGAGGTGCTGTAGCTCTGCACCAAGACTACAAATTTGTTTCTTGTTGATTTTTTTCAATGTTATTCTTATTATTGCCTGTTTTTAATGACCTTGCAGGTTCAAAACATCACGCATCTTGTCTTGTCCATGTAATAGATTTGGTATTGTATTATGTTAACATTCACTTTGTTCCTCTAAATTAAACGAATATTTTACTGCAAGGGGATTCATTGATAAATTTTGTTTTCAAATCAAGGTGGAATTTGAGCTAGGCAAAGTTTTGAAGGCAAACAGCATGCCTCAAAAGTTCCAAAAACAACAAGGAAAATATATGTGAGTAAAATCACGATTTCACAAAAAAGCAAAAAATCTTCAAAGCTCTCTGTGTTACAAATGTGGAGGTGCGCCATATCCCAAAAATGAAGATGCCAAATTTAGTTCCTCAACCGACATGTTCGTCACATAGAAAAAGCTGTTCAATGAATTGAAAAATCACATTTAATTTGGACACTGGGGCATTACTGGCAACTTTGAATAGCCTGTTTCCTCACAAGCAAACTGTTCAAAAACCAGATGAACCTTTCCTAGTTCCGGGACCAATTTCACTAGATGTGTCACCCTTCACCAAGCTGAAGCTCTGGTATGGAGATACTAAGACTTAAAATATATTCATACACCTGCAAGGATTGCCAGATATTGTAGCTTTGAGCTTGCTCTAAAGAGTAAACAGCATGACAGTAGACACACTAAGCTCTACTGTATACAATGTGCAGAGTGCTGGGGGAAGTGCAGCATTCTTATGACATAAAAGTGATACCAAACACTGCAATTTCCCCTAAAATCTTCGAGGAGATTCCACTACCACTTATAGAGAAAGTAAAAGAGGAGTACTAGTGAATGGAAAAACTTGCTGTCATCAGCCGGGTGGAAAGACCAACTGACCGGTGTGGCGGTAGGTGGTTGTCCCTTACAAAGAGTGCAAAGAAAGTGTGTAGAGAAAATAACATTTCACCCTCAGATGAAGAGACTCTTGGACTGTTATCCAAAGGCAGGCTCAGGCACGCTCCCCTGACAGAAAGATCTGCTGGATATACCACATTTATCACATGCTTTGGATGCTTTTACTTTAATCGTCTTTCCTTAGGCATCAACTTGGCACAAGAACACTTCCAATGCAGGGCGTCAGAAGTTATTGAGGGGCTCTAAGGTGTCGTATGCCACATAGATTCTAACTACTGTGATATGCCGTCTGGACAAAGCACACATCACGCTGAAAGTGGAAAAGTGTTAGCTAACAACTATCAAGGTGGCTTTCCTGGGTCACTTCATCGCTGACCCAAGGAAGATGAAAGCTTTTACAGAGATACGGGAGCCTACAAATGTAAGTGTACTAAAAAGTTTCCTGGGTATTATAAATCAAGTTAGAATATTCATTCGTCAGCTAGCAGAAAAGAATAAATCACTCCGTGATCTCCGAAAGAACTGTTGGATGTTGGACGCCTGGTGCTCCCAGCCCAGAACGGCTCTGAATCTCTAGTCAGACTCTTCTCCTTTGTTGTTCCCAAATGGTGGAATGAATTACCCAACTCCGTTTGATGAGTCCCTTTCTACTTTTAAGGGTTGTCTGAAGACTCAACTGTCCAGGGAACACTTAAGGCAGGCATACACTGTGCAATTTTTGGTTCATTTTGAGCCCATTTTCGACTCATGCATCTATTTTTGGGGATCGTGCGAGTCTCTGCTCGATCGTGTGTTGTGCATTGTGTAGTATACATGGGGTCACGAAAAGCGATTAGCACCTCACGATCAGCAATCGTATGGTCGTAAGGAAATTGTGATGGTATCTCACAGTTGAAGCAGTGCCACGGACCAGCTTACCCTAAACTCTCACACTGCGTGTGCGCGAACACCATAGCACTGCTGTAAAATTGATGGACTGTACTTCCCACTTCTGTCCAGCCAGCTCCTGGTCCATCACATCACCGTCTTTTTTTTTTTTAAAGCTCTTTTTGCTGAGTTTTGCTAGTGTCTCTCCACTTCGGGTTCTTCTTCTTTGTCTGTTTTAATGGCGACGCTTCAGAGTTTTTCTTCTTCTAATTTGTACGTTGCATTACCGGAAACAAGACCCTGACGTGTCGTGTATGGACGTACAGCGTGAGCAGTCAGATCGTGTCAGAGTATCAGTCCGTATAGTGTGAGAGCATGCATCGTGCTGCGCACATGCGGGCTCTGCGCATGAGTCGCACAGTTTGAGCTGGAGCTGAGCACAACGATTCAAAAAATTGCACAGTGTATCCCAGCATTTAGGCACTTGATCTGACTTTTCACCTCTTTGTACATAGGGGTAGAAAGATTCAGATGATCGAAGACCCAGCTCTTAGCTCTGACAATGTTGAGAGTTGTTGAATCGTTAAAAAATGTCAGCCATATATGATTCTAACATATCATCGTATAGCTTGGGTAATGTGCTTTTCCAGAAGGAGGGGAAGGATGGCCACCTGAAGTATACACATTACAGTCACTCTTTCCAAATTAACAGCGTCATGCACAAATTTCCTCTTCCCTTAAAACAGACTATAAACCTCTTGTGTCTCTGGGAGCACAAGCTTTTGATACTTTACGAACAAGAATCAAGCATTTAAGAATGAGGCTCATGAGGTACAGAAATAGTGCTTGTGCCAGGAAAACTACTCAAGACAGTAGACACATTGTCCCTCTCACCTATAAAAGAGGCTTAGAGGAACAAGGTACAAGCATTTATGTGGACCAGGGGTGCACAATACGTCGATCAGGCATTTTGTGTCAATCGCACACTTGAATGAGAACGGCACAGTCACATATACAAGAAATTAAACCTAACAATTCAGCTTTTGACCTCAATTTGAGTAGGTGCTCGTGCACCAATATGTTCATTTACAACTTCTAATAATAAGTAGAAGAACCTCCTCCAGCCCAAATCCACTCACCTGTTCGACCAGGTACACTTATCAACAGCATCTTCAGACAACCTATGTGTGTGGAAGCTATGGAAGTTCTTCATTTCTAAGAACAAAATGAGCTACAAATACTGAAACGTTCTGTGTGCTACTGACAAGCACTGCTAAGTGTGTTTTTTTTATTGTGGGTCTTTGATGAAGTGAGCAGCTGTGTTTGGTGCTTTGCATTTGCAAAATATTTAAAAATTATATATATTTTAATCAAACGCAGTTTTTAGGTGTTACTGTTTCAATACTATTTTTTGTATTTTGATACAAAGAAGTGGAACAAACTGCAGCAGACAAACTGCAACATTTTTAAGTCCAAGTTAAAGGCACATATTTTTCTCTACTGTGTATGACTGAGGGAGATTTTAATGTTTTGCTGCTGATTTAAAAATATTTTACTGCTGATTAAATGTTATTGATTTTTAAACTGTTAAATGTTTTCTGTTGCACTTATTAATCATGTAAAGCACATTGAATTGCCTTGTTTATGAAATACACTATACAAATACATTTGCCTTGCCTTAATAATATATAGATAGTGAATCGTTATTTAATAATTGTAGTAGTAATAATAACAATAATAATAACAACAATTCTAATAGTGTAAATATTAAAATCTAATCATTTACAACTATAACCTCACCCAACATCGTAGTTAATGAAGAATGGTCCATGGTAGAAGAAGCTTGTGAGTCGAACAAGTGCCCCTGATGTAGACTGTACAATGGAAAACCAGCCTGTCAGTGCTACATACAGTATATGGAAACCATGAGGTGCAGGTAAAGGCCGACAGCATTTGTTCTATGAAGCTGTGTGCTGAAGGATAGCTGACGGACGCAAACCAGGGACTTTGATGAAACTCCACTAGGCGTAGCGAGTCACACACAGTGAAAGATGATTTGATTCTTAAAGACACCCGACTGGTGATTCTGGCGTCACTCCGTAATGATATTCTTGCTACAATCCATGAAGGCCACCAAGGGATTGTTAAATGCAAAGCATGCGCTCGTCACAGCATGTGGTGGCCTGCACTTAGTCAACCAATCTCTGCGATGGTTCTACTGTAAAGTGCGGAGCGTGTCATTAAGAACCGCAAAATCACAACGAATCTCTCTTACCTTACGAACGTCCGGACAGGCTATGGCAAGAGTTGACCAAGGATCTCTTTGAGTTTAACGGGAAAACATATACTGTATTTTAGTCGTGGACTATTCTCCTAGGTCCATCGAGATGGCTCCCATGTTTCAAACAAATTCTGATGATGTCATTACTCATCTTTAATCTAACTTTGCTCAACATGAAGACTGTTAAGGGTCTCCTGAAAAATATCACCACATATAGAGCCATACCTTTTCTGCGTGGATTCAGCTCAACTCAACTCCTAATGGGTAGATGTTTACGAACCAAAGTGCCAATCTTTTCTGCTCAACTGAACGTGCATTTCCTGCCAGTTGCGTGCTAGCTGAAAAAGTAAGAGGAAGAGGATGCCAGATGCTGCAAACTACAACAGGCGTCACAGAGCGAGGAGTCTGAGAGACCTGTCACCAGGAGAAAGCCTTTGGGTCGCTGATGTAAAAACATCTGGGACTGTTATCCAGAACCACGCCACTCTAAAATCTTATTTTGTTGATTTGATTTACCTTAAGGGACTGTGAGGCCAAACAGACTACATCTCATGCCTCTACAACACAACTACGCCACAGCAGCTGTTTTCAAGCTGATCCAAAGCTCGATGAACCTCCACTGACACCTGCTGTAGAAGCGCCAGTTCATGATGTATCAGGAAAGACTCCCATTAGCAGAAATAGGCCTGAGAGTTAGTTAAAGTTGAAACACTTTATACAACCTGAGGATTTAGGTTAAAACAATATTGTTTAAAAAGTGCTTATTTTATTCTACTACAGCAGGCATGGGCAACTGCTGGCCAGGGGGCCACATGCGACCCTCGGTCTAACTTTGTGTGGCCCCTAAATGGCCAAAATTGCTTAAAAAACACACAAAATGACAGAAAAATAACCAATATTTACATCCAGAAACTCAGAGGACAACCACAAAAATACAGAAAAATAACTGAAAAAGTATAGATAACATCAGAAATACACAAAAATGACTCTTACAACACACATTTACTCCAAAACCACACAGAATCAGAGAAAAGCCTACAAAATCACAATACTAGTACATAGAATGACCAAAAACTATAAAAAACCACAACAAAATACATACAATGACTCAAAAAACACAAATGACAACAAAAATACACAAATTGACTCCCAAAACAGATGAAATGATCACAACAACAACATTAAAATATACAAAATGACCACAAACATGCAAACCCTTTTGTTCTTGTATTAATGTTCAGATTGGTTAGTATTCTAATTGCTGACATGAAGGTTCATAACCCTGACAGTCACATGGCCCCGCTGTGGTTTAACCTTTCTTTCGTTTCCAAGAAAATTAAAAGCTTCACCATAGTTTTGGAAATGTATATGTATGGATGTTGTGTAACATACTTGCCTTAGTTCTCTTGAATGCCTTATTAGAAGCTGTTGTTATGATGGTCCAGTAGAATGTGTGTAAAAGTTGCGTGTTTCCATGTGGGGCTGAGTGCTTATGGCGATGACGCGTAGGCTGAATCGTATTCACGTTCCTCTTAAACTGAAGACGCATCATCTATCATTTGTTTTTTCATGTGATTAATCTTTATTATGATCCCCACCTTCTTCCCATGCTCTCTTTTCAAAAAAATGTTTGTCATTGAAAAATAATCATTCATCATCCAGGATTAATGAGACAAACATGCAGCAGCCAAAACAAGAACATAGTGAGATTGATGGGAAGGAGTGGAATGCTTTTAGCTGACAAACATCATGTTTGTTAAAAGAAAAAGAGGGAGAGCGTAAATGTAAGAAACAAATGTTATAGGAGTTTAAGGCTCTGGATAATCTTTCTTTCAGCCTGATTAAACTGAGTACTAAATATCACAAAAACTGTAATATTGGCTCTTTTTTCATGTGTTGGATCTTCTTTGACAATTATTTTCAAGGTTTTTTTCAATGCTTTTATCGCACCTGTGACCACAAAGTCTTCATTTATTTTCATAGCACTAAAGCTGCTATTTGCATTAAAATCACTGTCATTGGCAGAGCTTATCCAGTAAGTAACTAAGTATCAGATTTTATATACAGCAGCTAAGCTTCTTCCAATATGTGTTTTCTAGCCAAGATAGGAGACGTATTACTGGTATCACTTTGTGCCGACGACATTAACAAGAAACTCATTGACGATGTTTTAAATTTTCACCTGGTAAAATAAAACTTGTGACCGATGGCGCAAATTGAAGTGTGAGAGGAAAAATGTATTAATATAGGCAAACGTAGGTGATTATTACCCTATCTGTCAGATAGAATAGCAAATATCTCTATAATGAGGCTGCATATTAAGTCTTTTTAAGCAAGGGATTGAATTTATCTCAGTATTTTTTTAAATGAACACTGAAAACCATGTTTTATGCAATCAAAAATGATGCCACTTCAGTTGTCTGTATCACCAATTGATTCACAAACTATAACTTTGCTTGTTAATTGCATGTTCAAAAGATTGCTTTATT
This sequence comes from Gouania willdenowi, assembly GCF_900634775.1. NCBI lineage: Eukaryota > Metazoa > Chordata > Actinopteri > Blenniiformes > Gobiesocidae > Gouania > Gouania willdenowi. Next base: position 16,465,179 of record NC_041049.1, read on the forward strand.
TAGCATTTGTTATTCTTTTTCACTGCTGGTACCAAGCATATTTCCAATAGAGCATAATGATGGGGCAGGGGCAGGACTGACATTTTATTTGTTAATTTTCCACTCTCTCTCTCAAGTACCCCTTGCAGTGCCATTGTGTACCCCAAGGAGTACACATACTATATATATATATATGTATGTTGCCAGCTGCTTTAAATTGCAAACCTCTTTAAAATCAATCTGATTCTACAAAAACCTTTTTCTTGTATAAAAATTGATGCCTAAATCAATCAAAACCTCCTAGAGAGAGAAGGCTGCTCTTTTCACTGATGAACCTATATGAAGCATTACATAAACACCCCTGTAGAGAAAATGATCCCACTGGGATCATAACTGTAGGTGGTATTTCTACCAATTTCACTGCAGGCCTTTAATCTTCGGTGATTAATGCAGACCACGGTGAATATCGATATCTTCCACCATTCTAATGAGTCTGAAGCGGTTGTCTCTATAAGAGGCTGACATTGCCTAATTTTCGTAACAATACAAGGTTTTCTTTACGTCTGCGTGTTCGATACCAACATCCTTTTTTTTTTTATCACTCAATCCATCATTAATGTGAGCACATGCATGTGAATATCTCATTAGGCCCAGCATCGATCAGCAAGCTGCATGGCCACTTCATAGAGGAAACAGCAGTGAGACAAAGGTGGTGCAGCAATCAATCAGAAGCCCAGGAAACTAATCATCCACTCGGGAACAGGGATTCCAATTAGTGAGAAAGCTCTCTATGGAGTCATATCATTCTGACGTTCAATTCATGTGAACTTTGCACTATGGCCTGACATGTTTGTGAGTTTGTCAGTATGAAGGCTTACTTTATATTCATATAAATGACATTCCGTTGCACATTACCTTCTGAAAAACCTGACTTCAATCTTGTCTCATGAAACAGGAAACATGTAAATGTGCAAGTGCTCCATCTAAAATGCAAATGACTAACAGCAGATGTGTTTTGGTTGGGCTCTCTGCCTGTATGGTACTTAATTTGTGTGCCTGCACGCTCTTATGGTTATAATGCAGTGAAAGTACAGAGGGAAAGAGGAAAGAAGAGCATCGCTTTTTAGGTGTGATATCCCTGGGGGTGCGCTACGGAAATGCAGATGGGAGGCTAGACGGCAAATGGCTCCTGACTGCTTGCTCTGATGAGTCGTACTAAACCGGCAACGACGTTCTGTCTCTACTTTTCAAGAAAAAAGCATGCTCGGAATAACGATGCACCAGGAAAACTGCTGGAGATACATGAAAAATGCACCTGTCACTGGAATTAAGATCACAACCGACATAAAGGCATCACAAAAGACGATAAGCTGTGCAAAAATATACATCAGCCCATTTAAAGAGTTGTATAAACAATAAAGTGTCACCTTTTGATCCTGTTAGCAACACCTTTTAAAGGCAAATCCCTCTTTATTCTGTCATGAACGCAATCAGAGCTTTGTTAATATGATCCATAGGTCACTTGGCTCTCTCTCCACTTGCTGCCTCTTAAAATCAAGCGATGGCATGCATTAATAAACACAACGTTAGCAGCTGGATTGTAAATACGTGTTGACATTTCACTTTCCAATGGAACGCGGCCGCCTGTAGCTACACTCAATGACCTACGAGGAAGTTTGTAACATTAATAAGCTGATAATTCAAACATATAAAAGTGCCCGAAGCAACTGCATAAAAACATGAAAAAAAGGAACGTAATGAACATATATATCACTGGCTTCTCAAGATAAAACATTTATAAATGGTATTGTCTCAGTAAAATAAAGAGATACATTTTTTAAATGGTGCCATCTCATGAGATCTGAGTCAGAGTGTTATTTAGTTGAAGGGACAGATACAACTCTTTAAAGTCAGTCAGCACAAGTACAATAAAGGCCATAACTTTATTACCAAACGACGGCAGCAAAAGCTTCTTTTGTCTCGATTGCAGTACATTTTGAAAAAGCACATTTGTAAAATAGTTTTACAATCAATGAACAGTTTTCAGAAATATCAAAGTTGTTTTTCAATGATTTTATGGCACCATGTTGACTGGTGGTAAAAGACAGTTATACTTAATCATTGTTAGTCACTTGGTGCCAAAACAGCATCTGGGAAAGTAAATGGTGAACCGTTTTACCATTTAATGCTTAAATTTTGAGTTACCGTTACTGAAATTTCAAACGTTATTTCCCCTAGGCGTAACTACGTCAGTTTTCCAATCTATATTAAGGGGGTGCGTCATTTCGCTTATCTCAAAACACAATTTCGGAAATCTCACATGAGCAATATGGATATTTTGAATCTAGGGGAAGTGAAGAAACTAAAGTGTTGACTATGGACGAAATTATGTTTTATATTTCCTCGACTATTATTCTTCTTTGTCAAAATTAAGTTTGAGATTTCTCTGACGTTTCCCGTGGACATGAATTGGAAAGGTTATGTAGCTTTGCCTAGGTGGAATGACCTTTGACATTTCTGCAATGTTACTTTTGACTAGGCGTAATTGACTTATGAATATCTCTCACCATTATACAGTAAAACTGATAAAGTGTTAAATGATATGATGTGCGTGAAAAACACATGATAGTTTTTAGCTGAAGTCAAGTCATTGGTTCAGTTGGTTGAGACTAAAGTTTTACCATTTAGAGGAAAAAATAAATAAACTTTAGTTCATGTCTTCATATGTTGTCAAAGTTTAACGCTATATGTTCTGCAAATTTCCATGACAGCATGTATGTTTTAGACTTGCAAAAATAATCAAATATTATGTTTTTTATGTGAGAGACAGAAAAGGAGCCAGTGGTGATCCTCAGTAAGAGCTCATTCAGAAATCTGTCCCATCCGGAGACCATTTGGTAGCAGAATATATTATAAGTCTATAATTAAAAACAGTTAAGGAATCAAAGGGATTAGATTCTGTTTCAAATGAAAACAGCTGATTCAATCAAAGAGGAGAAGGCAGCAACTGTATTCAGACCTAAAAAATATAGGCTGTTATAACATCCGTGTATAAGTGTATTGGCTAATAACAAGAAGATGCTATAAAAAGTAGTTCATGATAAATATTTCTATTCTTTTAATCCATTCATTGGAATAATGTTGACTCGAGCAGGAAATCTCTTTTCCTGTACCTGCATGTCAATTGTGAGTGTGTTCTACAAGGTAACATTTTCATTTTTTTTATGCATTAAACTTCTTGAAATCATTTTAAAATTTAAAAAAGACCAACACCTGCTGCTGAACCGTGAATGGAATTTCTGCGCCACACACTGCCACCAGCCCTCTGTATGGTAAAAACATAGATGTTTAAAACCTGTTGGCGAAAACTAGCTCCGTCTGTGATGTAGAACATGGGTTCTCAACTGGTCTCACCCTGGGACCCACATTTTGCCACGGTCATGATGTCACGACCCACTTTTTTTAGAATTCAGCCAACCGAACTTAGTTTTTCAAAAATCGCTGTTGAAAACACACATATATATATATATATAATTGTTTTTGATACATAAATCTCCATATTTTCCTGTGCAACATGCATTTCACAGCATGCCTGTTAAAAGACGTTTCTTTCAAAATAAAAGACATAGTCCAACATGAGAGATATTAAGTATTTTTTTATTTATTTTTGACCTGCTGTTCACGACCCATCCAGTACAAGTCCGCGACCCATTTTTGGGTCCCGACCTACCAGTTGAGAATCGCTGATGTAGAACACCTTTTTTGCATGAAGCAAAGTTTGTTTCCTAATCGGAAATAGCATCCCATATGTTTGGTGCCACTGCCCTTATAGGTTGATATTGAGTTAAAATTTGTAAAACATACCATAAAAAGAAATACAATATCAAACTCACATTTCCAATACCTTATAGTGTTGTATAAATCTAAAATAACCTATCACACGAATAAGCAATAATCCTCAACATATTGAAATATGTTACTCTTTCTACAAGTTTTCATAAAAAGCCCTTTAATATCTACCTCCGTGCATGCACACAAGAGGAAAAGGTCATTTAAATGTCTGAAATACACAATTTAATGCAGAAAAAATAAAATTTTATTCCTTCCTCACAGTGGATTCAATGGTGATGACTTAATGGCTCTTTTTATGTGGGATTTATGTTAAATCCAAGGGTCTGGGGTGGGCCTGCTGCACTGCCTGTTGGTGGGATGAAAATTATGTACAGTTATGCATATACACCCATACTCATCAGGACTGAGCTTGAGCTGGCATGGGACAGACGCAGGGCAGGTGTACCCCATACATTTCCAACACATATCCACAGGGAAGGTAGTGTTTCTCCATTGGGAAAAAGAGATGGTCCGCAGTAGCAACACAGTGGCAATGATGTTTCTTTAATTCAGAATTAATTATTCCAAATGAAATGAAGTGTTCCGCTTCGTGTTTTCATGGAAATAGTAATTCCGAATTAAGGTTTACATGAAAAACAGGTTTACTCGGAATTATTCAATTACGCTTTAGGTCTGGGGGTTGGCAAGGGTTCAGATTGGACCGGTGGTGAACGTGACATATCACATCTATCGTAAAAAACACCAAACAAACCTTTTCTTTTCAGCTCCAACATAGAAGACCACATAATAAGAACTGTTGTCACTTTTATTTGGATTGTAGTTTTGAAGCAGCAGCTTTCACTTTCGTCCACTGAGCAGGAGAACGGAGATAGAGTAGTGGAGAAGGGAGGCAGACGACCATACTTTGGCCAATCAAAGCAAGCGATTAATGCAACGCCTGCTCTGCATCCACTATACAGAAGTGTGAAGCTCTGTAGTCTGGTACCAGGCTTCATGTCCTCGATGAAGCCTGTTCCGTTTGCAGATGTCCGTGTGAATGTCCACATTTATGCTTCCGTCCATCCACTCTTTTCATTATATCTATGTCTTCTTGGTTATTGGTGTGCTGTAACCAACTTGAATAGGTGCATATCACCCATATCCATGTCCTCTAAGGCTCTTATTCAATAACTAGTCACGGCACAAGTCTGGACGTCCCTCTTGGAATATGTCATCACAGAATCAAATGTTTACAAGATTGAGGAATTATTTAATTCGGAATTAAAATCGGAATAAACCAGCCACCTAATTCGGATTTAACTTTCATTCAGAATTACATTTTCATTCGAAATTAAGTGTTTACAAGTTCAGTTTAAAGAGGATTTAACTTTTATTCTGAATTAAAGGGGAATTAAAGCTCTCATGTCAACGTGGTCATTGCACCAACAGCTCAACCCAAAAGGCCTCTCCCATCCTTCTTTGTCCTGTCCTCCTGAACCCCTTTAACCCTTTTATTTTCCCCTTACTTTAATGTAGCCTAACTATCAAAGTTGTGCAATATCATCAATAGAAAGAAAAGGTTGCACTACACATACTGTTAACCTATAACAACACATGCAGACAGAGCTTTTCTCTCCCCCCTATTATTGGTCCAATACAAACTACCATAAGCAGCCCAGTATAAAACTCATATAGGAGCGCCGACAGCTGGGAGGGCGGGACCGTGGAAGGAGAAAGAGATGGTGGAAATCGACGAGATTGAGACGGACAGCAGGGAGATGAGTTTCTGCATCGCATTTAGCTTACTCACTCAAGTATGCACCTAATCAAATCATAAACACAAAAAGAGACAGAAGCAGAAAACACGAACAATATGACTAATATCAATGAGCTGCTTTAATCTCACAGTACATGTTTGGCCAGTGAACTCATTTAGTGGCTTCTTTAGTTGTCAAGTTGTGTTTTTGTCCAACCAGGGATACTGAGAGAGACTGAGGCTGCATACGAACATCTGCTGAGTTCACTGCTTACATTTGCTTTCTTCCTGTGCCTCGCCATGCGTCTTGTGTCAGTGGGTGACCTTGATGTTGTCTGGTTGAATCTTTTCTTTCCAAATACGCATGTGAAGCATCAGAGTAGTGCTACAGTCTCAGGTTGGCTGATACATTTGTGGCTTTTGTTTGCAAACTGAGAAACTCAAAGTGACCTAAGCATTACCTGAGCAGCACGACATGTCATATTTGAACTCCCTTTGTCTTTGACAGATGGCTGTGCTTTAAAAGCCCCTGTCCATGGTGCTGAAGGCTGGCCTGATGTATGACAGTCAGGCTCTGTTTGATGAATCCACCGTGTCACTCTGCCTCTGACAGCCATTCATCATGCTTAGCTTTCTCACGTGAAATGCTCTATATGTTGGGATAATTCAGTAAGACACATAAAATATGACATCCGTCTATGGAGACATTATTCTATACCAGAGGTGGGCAACTTCTACCACAGCGGGGGCCGCAAAAATGTGTTTGTTTGATCGAAGGGCCACATTATCAACATTCATGTCAACATTTAGAATAATGACCAATCTGAGCATTAACACACGGATGAACAAAGAGTTTTTATAGTAATTTTGTGTGCTTTTCTGTCATTCTGCGTATGTTTGTTGTTGCCTTGCTTGGTATGATTGCATTTTGCGCATTTCAGTTAAACTTTTCTGTGTTTTTTGGACTCATATTGTGTATTTATCTTGTCATTTTGTGTTTTTTGGAGTAATATGATATAATACTGTGGGTTTGCCGAATCATGTTTTATGTTTTTGTCTTCCTGTGTACGTTTGTAGTCATTTTCTGTAATTTTGCATATTTTTGTTGTCATTTTGTGTTATTCGGAGTAATTTTTTTCTATTTCTGTAACCGTTTTGCTATTTTTGTTAGTACTGTGGTTTTGTCAAGTCATTTTTTGTTTTTGTCTTTCTGTTTACTTTTGTAGTAATTTTCTGTAATTTTGTGTATTTTTTTGTTGTAATTTTGCATATTTTTGTGTTATTTGGAGTAATTTTTTTACATTTCTGTTATCGTTTTGCTATTTTTGTTAGTACTGTTAGTGTTTTTGTTTTTCTGTGTACTTTTGTCATCATTTTCTGTAATTTTCTCTATATTTTTGAGTAATTTTGTGTATTTTTGTTCTTATTTTGTGTTAGTTGGAGTAATTCTGTGTATTATTGTTGTTTTTTTTTTCATTTTTGAAGTAGTTGTGTGTATTTTCTGTGTTAATCTTATACTGTAATTTCCTGCAATGTTATAATTATTTGTATCTTTTTTTTATGTATTCTTGCTTTGGTTTTGTGTATTTTTCTGCCATTTTGTACATATTCTTTTGGAACCGCATAAAATTAGGCCGAGGTCCGCATGCGGCCATGTCTGTTCTATACTGTACTCAGTAATTCCGTGTCCCAGTTAAAGCAGTAGCAGCAGCTGTAGCTTGAACACAGTGGCTATATTGAGACCACCGAAGGACGAACATGTTCCTAATGAGGCGGCTAATGAGTTCCCTTCTTTTGATGCTGTTTTTTTCCCCTTCTTCCCAGGGTTAGGACAACCACTCAACCATTCAGCTCAAGTCCCTTGACTTTCTGCCTGCTTTGGTCTGACACAAGTATTTGTTCTACTGTTTCACGTGAAATGACAGTGAAGACACAACACAGGTGTGCCATCTTTAAAAGAAGAGATATTACAATCTGACAATGAGATTATTGTATTCTGTCCCTTTTTCACCAATTGACTTTCATCCAGTATAATAGCCATGTTTATTTCCTCCCATAGTGTACTAAATACTATCCTGTGCCTTGTAAATCCTACTTTAATAATAAACTGCTCATCTTCTATTTCACTACTGCACTTGTAACAAAGTATACCCTGGACAATAGTAAGAGGGTCTGTGTATGTTTTCATCATTGGATTTTCTGTTTAGAAAAGGATGTAAAAAAAAAAAACAATACAAAAAAATAGTGGTTGTTTTGATTTTTGTTTTAAATTTAAGATTTAAATTAAAGGCATTTTTCTTTATCAGGGTCAGGAAGGAATGAACAAAACTTTGAAAACCAGTGGATTTTATGTTTCTAAAAACTTAAAAAAAAAAAAAAATCTTACAAGACAGAAACCCCAAAAAAAACCCACCTATTTATTCATATTGGTAAAAAATATTGTGTTTTTCTGACTTCTGCCTGTGGTTTTCCTAGCCAAAGATTAAAGGCCTTTAGAACATGAATCTGCCATGATTTCTGACATGTAAAAACAAAGCTTGTCATCTGCAGAAATCTCTGCTTGATTATCACAACAAAGTGGCCTCAAGCGCTTTTTCACTTTTGATCGCACAATATGAAAAACATTTGTTTTTTTAATTTTTTTTATTGTGCCAATTTATCTACAAGCATGAAATTTGGCATACTTTGGCAGTTTTTGACCTCGTGAATTCAGCCAATTCTCAACAGCGTCACCATATTGGACAATTCAAAATGGCGGCCAGCCAAAAATGTTTTTATTTTACAACATAGAAGCCTGACATTCCAGATCAAGGTATCCTTAATAATATAATTAATAAATGTATGTACCTGTGCGATATTTTGCATCAGAAAATTTAACACTGTATTGTCTTTCTGGTCGGATTTCATTTGAATTAAAATGATCAAGATTTATATTGTATATTGCGAGAGATATGCGTTTTGGTCCATATCGCCCATTTAAATTTAAAAAAAAATGTTATATACATTTTTTCTTTTTCCAAATCAACCACTTTTTCAAGTTTTAAATATCCCTTCTTGACCCTTATGAAGAACATGCCTTGAATTTAAATTTTCATTCAGGGAAAGGAAAATCAAATAACCCCTCATTTAATGTTTTTAATATCCTTTTCTGAACTGAAAATCCAATGACCAAAACATACACTGACTCAGGAGCTAACAAGTCTTCAAAAGCAATGAAAATGACACACACCTTTACTCTAGTAAACCTTATATACTGTATGTTTCTGTATGGTGTGTAGAAAACTAAGACCTATGGGCCTATTTACCTACTACCACAGTGTGACACATGGTGTGAACAATACGAAAAAAAACCGGGGTGTCGTTTGCAATGTGTGAAAATGCCTTACTACAACAATAGCAATAGCTATTAAGTTAATGTTGTTTTACAGAAGAACAAACAATGGTATTCAGCAGCAACTGGACAAGACACAGAATTTTTTTTCACTTTTCAGCAAAATCTGTTAAATGATGACATTGCACCATTCATATGTTCTCTATGAAATTGACGTGTCGGTGGCAACAATGAAGTAAATGCTGGAAGGGGATTATAGTCCTCTTAAACATGCAACACCAGACTTGATAGTTTAACAGTTCCTCTCTGTCAATATGTGGCAGAAGGTAGCCAAAAAGCCTACGATGAGGTATTATTCTAATCTCTTTGGCTCAAAAAGACTGGAAAACAACACTTTACATATAAACCCCAATTATTTATCAAAAATCCCTAGATATTTTTCTTACAACTCAATTTTAACCGAACTTGATCACTTTAATATCAAACTTCATTCGAAGTTGTAAAGCTGCTAAAATGCTTTGATGAATGCATAACATGTTATGTTATAGTAATAAAGCCAGTACACACTTGTAAAAGAAACATTGACATTTATTTTTCTTAGCGCTTTTCTTAATTAGTCTGTTGTGCCCATTGATCACATATAATACAGGTCATATAAAAATGGCTTTCAACTTTACACCCAAAGCGACAACTTTTTCTTAAAATAGGTATGCTAAAAATACTGAGAAAGTATTTCCACTAAAGGTTCAGGAGAAGAGCTCATGGTTCTGCAGTGATTAAATGACCGTGGTTAACTGTGTCTGACCATTTTCTTCTGTCACCATTCTGTTGACTTCATGTGGTTCTTGTTGTAGGCACTTACCAGGGCATAAAACACTGCGTCTTTAGAATATAACACATTCCTCACTTCAGTTTTAATCAACCTCCGTTGTTTGTTTTTTTGTCAAATGAGCATACATCATATTTTTCCCGACAAGAACTACAAAGCATTAACAGCCAGTTGCACACACCCTCTCTAGATATCCAAATTTTGACAGTGAATTTAATCAAACCTAATGCGACACTGTAATCATAAAATGTCTGCGCCTTGCCTTAATTTAAAGCCCATTTAAAGTGTTCACATACATCAGATTTGTCATTACATCAACGTAATCAGATATATAACAATTATTCCATGAAAAATCAAGAATTTGTCCTTGAATAGAAAACAGGGGTATAGTTCATCAAAAGGCTTACACCATAGTCACTGTTATGTGTCTAGTCTACTAAATCTCCCTTCCTTTTATAGACAGGTGTTATTACTGTATCTCTAACTTGTCTATGGATGTTTGACAAAGCACAGACGGTATTGCTTGGGACCACATGGACAGTTCCACAACTCTGAACACAATAACAGTCAATTACAAGATAGTTGACCATCATCATTAGCATCAGCTTCACATTTCATTCCCTGCCTGTTGTTTTGTATGAATGGTTCTGGAAAAATACCTTTTTGCAGTGAACAACCCCTCCTGTTGATGTTAGCGGGGTTTGACGTATCGATTATAAAGCCACCACTTCAACTAGGGTTGAAACTGGGACAGCATCATGTCTGTTTAAAATGGTTTCATCCCAGCGCTGCAAAAGTTTTTGCCAGTGTGTCTCAGCTGGGCATCGGCAACGGGTGCGATTTGAAAACAGTACAATATTGTCCACCCTTGCTCGTGTCTTTGTCCATTTACTGTACTCGATGTGTGGTGCTCTACAAAGCTGCACTTCCTTAAAAGGCATTGTCAGATACATTTATGACTGTGGCTTTCACTTCCACTCCACTTGGCAGTCCTTTACCCAATGCACACAGCTTTGTGAAGAAAGAAGAGTGCGTAACACTAGCTTCCACTGGTGTCAGCAAAGATTTGGAGTCATATCTCCTTATATCCCCATAAAGGTACGCATTCCTTAGAGACACATAAATAAGCAGGCAGGCCACTGAAATTACAGCCAAGAACACACCAAAGACAGCAATTACCGCTGCATCCCATTTTTCTGTGTCATTGGCTGCCAGCTTTAATCCTTTCGTGGTGACACTGACACATTTTGTGTCGCGGTTAAAGTGGATGCCACGGATATCCACACATACTTTGTATTGAGTAGAGGGCGTTAGATGAGTAAGGTTGTAGATTTGGATGTCTGAAGGAACTCTGGTAGTAAAAGCTGTAGTAGGACTGGCATCTGAGACGGTGTACCATTTAATGTTGGGGGCAAATATGCCTGGGGCAGCATTCCAGGAGATCAGGATGGAGTTTATCTCCACTAATTTCACTTCAACTGTCAAAGATCCATTTGCGGGTTGGGGAAAAAATCCATTGACCTCTACTGAAACAGACTTGAGATCAGCTCCGACAAGATTATGGGCAACACAGGTATAAAGACCAGCCTCGTTTTCTGTTATGTCATAGATGTCAAAAGTTCCTTCTGGGTGCATGTAGAATTTCTCAGACACAGTGTTTGGAAGAACACGGGTGCCAGTTGGGGTAATCCAGTAGATCTCCGGCTCTGGTTCAGCAAAAGCCCGACAATGGAGTGATACTGAGCTCCCATTCCGTGCTTTAACATGGCCGGGCATGCTTTCAGGAGATATGAGTGGCAGACAAATCTCCATCATTTCTCTGAAGTGCACTTGCCGGACATGCTGGCCCTCGTACTCGGGAGGCTCGACACAGTACAGGGAATCTGGCTCCATGAAGCGGATGTTGGTCTTGTTCATGTTCATCCAGCGCACTACACAGTCACAGCGAATGGGGTTGCTGTGCATGCTGACTTCTCTTAGATTTGGGAGCGATTCAACAGTAATCCTGTGAAGGGCGCTGAGAGCATTGCTATTAAGCATCAGGGTTTCAAGCCGTGGTAGTTTGTAGAAAGCTTTTGGGTGGATGTAAGAGAGTTTAGGATTGTTAGTGGCTTCTATTTTGGTCAGCTCAGGCAGGTTATTCAGAGCAAAGCTGTCGATGGAAACCAGATCTGGCATGCTATTAATTCCCAGTTCTTTTAAATGGAACATATCAACAAAGTCCCCTCTCTGTATCCTTGCAATGGGGTTTTTATTCAAATCCAAAAACTTTAGATTTTTTACACTTCTCAGGGCAGTATGAGGTACCTCAGGAAAAGTATTATCGTAGAAAGAGATGCTTTCCAAGTTATCAAGACCAGCTAGCGCATCATCCGGAAGCTGTGAGAGGTTCATTCGAGTTAGAACAAGACTACGGAGGTTACCGAGAGGCTTAAAGTTCATATCCTCGATGGAGAGAACCGGATTTTCACCAATCATTAGGATCTCCAGATTTGACATGGGTTCAAACCATTCTCTTTTAATAACCTTCAGCTTGTTGGAATTGATGTGAAGACGCACAAGATTGCTTAGACCCTGAAAAGCCAGAGGAGAAATGGATGAGATGAGGTTGTGGTTCATGTAGAGTTCTTGAAGATTAGGGACTTCTGACAGGCATTGGTCGGGTAGTTCTCGTATCCAGTTTTCCTCCATATGAAGGGACAGCAACTGAGGAAGGTTCCCCAATTGGACATCACAGATTGATGATAAATTGTTCTGCGATAAATCAATCTCTGTGACATTGGTCAGGTATTCCAAAGCTTTGTCAATCTTGGCGACATTATTTGTTTGCAGTAATAATACTTGTGTGCCCACTGGTAACTTTTCTGGAATGGTAAAGAGCCCCAAGTCATTGCAGTCAACAGTCTGTGCTTCCATGTACACTGACCGCGGAGAAAACCAGGGTCTAATCTCACATACACAAAGCTTCGGGCAATCAGGCCTCACCTCAGTGGCCACTATAAAAGAGGCCATGGCCAGGCCAACAAAAAGACAATCCACAAATGACACGTCCTTCATATTGGACCGATCCCCTTGAAGAAATTGGTCCTTGTAGATGAAGTGATCTCAGCTGTTATCTTCAAAAATAATGAATCATGGGCTGAAGCAGCTGAGGTGAAGAATGACTCAGTGTATCTTTCACAAATGCTGTCCTTTGCACCACCAATACACTTCCTGCCAGGTCTTTTGGGTTGTTGTTGTATGGATGCCCTCAGTGCCCCCTGTTCGTGGTTAAATTTGGGGGTAAATGTTTTTTATACACACCCAAAAAGATAAGTAATGTTGAGGAAAAAAATGGGAAATGTTACTTCAGAGTGTTTGGATTAAACACATTGATACATTTCCACTTAGAAGTCCGCCTCTTCTTTAAAGATTAATGTCCGCAGTGATTGTCTTCCAGAGTCCATAACCCGGGTCATTCCTACCTGTGAAAGACAAACAAGAAAGAAAGTCCATGTGAGTATTACTAAACCATAGAGAGGACTACTTCAGAGGAGGAGGATTTCAGAATCCTGACATTCAATATATAACCAATACATGTTGACATTTATACACGCTGCCTTCAAGACATAGAACAATGGGTTTATAGCTGCTTGACCTTCTACACTTCATTTCAGGCGATGTAAAACATGTGCCCTCACCACATGGTTTTCCATCATCATGTTAGCAGTGTGAGTTTATTATTGCTGAAAAAGAAGGCTTTATTAAGAGTCCTATATGGCAGACTTTCCAGGGCTTAAGTATTAACCTCTCGGGGCAAACTGCTCGAACACACTGGAATATGCCAGTCACTATAGCAACAAGCACAGTAAATGAGCAGCCATTACCACTCTATGCAGTTACAGGAATTTGGGAAATCCAAATAAGCAGTAATCTCCTTTGCACATGTTTTTTTTTTTAGGAAATGCATTGTTAGAGATGAATCAAAAATTTGAATGACCATGTTTCTAGTTATTTCCAAACATGAGCCTTCAAAATTATCATTGGCTGCTTATGAAACATTAGTATGACATAAAAAAAAACAATAAGATGGTAAAACGCAGTGTGACTAAAAGGCCTACTACAAATGGCATGTACACATGAGACAATTTAGAAATTTGATGAAGATACTTTTCTAAATAAAGACCTGTTTTTATTTCTGTTACACTTCATGGATTATTTAAGGAGTCATTTATGAACTTTGGAATAATTCAAATGCATTAATAAGCAGATTTACTAGTTGGATGGACATATAGGGAATGGATGATGTATGAATGGATTATTGAATGGAATGAGTGACAACATAAAATTATAATTATATAACAAAATAATGTGTTTAACCTCTATTATCAAACTGTGCAGCCCATTCCATCCCAAGATCAGTGTGATGGCACTTGTAATGTGCCTTCGATTTTCCAAAAAAATGAATGAAAAATATGAAATTCACCTTTCAGAAATCGGAATGTTATCAATTTTTAAGATGTTTTAATTATTTTCTTAACCAAATCAAGCACACATTCCAATATGACCCTGAATAAACCCTCACATGTATATTCTTGAAAAATAGAATGTATTTACACACGATTTGTCTCTGTAAACAGGTGGTCAGAAAGACTTAATAGACGTAAGACGTAATATGACTGAATTAATGTTTCAATCACCTTTTGTAATTGAAATCACAATATGACACTGACTAAACCCTTGCCGACATGTTTTGGGACAATATTACACATTTCCAGAGCATTTTTTGCCATAAAAAAGATGGTTTAATGTCTTGCTCTGGCAAGTGTAGCAAACAGCTGGATGTCTATTCTCGCATAAAATCTTGTGTTTCAGTGCATTTCTGCTGTGTATTAATATGGCATTTTTGAAAAGAGTTAATTGTATAAGGCATGTTTGGCACAATTTTGATTTTGGGAATAGCCAGTAATGACATATAACTAGGGAAATACGATGAATGAAACAGAAATGTGTACAGGTGTGTGTGTAAAGTCTGAGACGCAATAGGGGCAAATTTGAAAAGGGAAATCGAAGGCTCTATTAAAGGCCTTAAAACATCAGCCACCACATCATGAGAAAATGTCAATTCAAGATAGAGGATAAAATGGAAAGATGCAAGAGGAGAAGTGTGACGGCGGCTGAGAAATGAGAACAAGAGAGGAGAAATGATTCCATTTCATCACCCTTGCTGTTTCCACCTGAGTGGTCACGGGGGAGATGTAGAAAAATATATAAATAACTGAACGAAAACTTCGGAAGGAAGCAGAAATGCTGCAGTACGCCCCCCTGGCAAAAACTAGTTGGAGTTTCATTTCTTAACCTTTGCTCCAGCCTGAGTGAGTTTGGTTTGCAGACAGACATGGGGCTTGGGAAAGTAGAGCTAATGCATGAGTGGGGAGGTTTATTTTTCCTACAGCACCTGGCAGTTTAATAAGCTTCCACACCCAAAGCATTCTGATAAGCAAGCTTTAGGTTTCCTGTCTGAGCACTGGCACCGGGGGTAATGCAGTTGATCTAGACCCTGGAAGTAGTGGACCAACAGAATCGCAGCTAGAGTATTCTCTAAGCCAGTGTTTCTCAAATGGGGGTACGTGATGGCACTGAAAGCATAAAAAATATGGGGTTTAAAACTGTTGAACCACTAACCATTATTGTTAAATATAGCACTATTTTACCAAATTTGTTGGATTCCCGAGTCTATTTTTTTTCCCCATATGAACAATTTAGGTGTCAAATAACAGTGCTTCATTTTAAAAATTATTATTATTGTTATTATTATTATGGCATTTTTGAAATGTCATCATGGAAATGAAAAAGTCTTGGTTGTTTTTTTGGTTTTTGTTTTTGTTTTTTAAACAGAGAGACAGATTTGGTTATTTTTTAACAGCTTGGATAATATAAATGCTTGCTTGTCCACATTAATTAAAGCAAGCGATTGGATTAAAATGGCTTTTGAGGACAATTGGCGAGATGTAGTAGCCACGCACCCAACATATTCTCTCTCAGATTAACAAGGATAAAAATTGTATTAACAATCATCCAATAAGTGGTTGGTAAAATTAAAAGTCCTGTAATGAAATTGGCTTTTTTTCCCCTCAGCATACACAACCATACTAGCCCAAACTTCACACACTGTCTAGGACTAGCAGCGCATCATTCAACATTAGCATTGTTAGAATTAGTCCAATGGCGTCACCAAGCTGTTAGCTTAGTCATGAATGGACAACTGAGAAACCTCAAACTTTAGTTTCTAAAATGTTAATCGACATTTGTAATGGTAAAGAAGATGTGAGGCTTCCTAGTATTTGAAAATAACAACAAGGACAAAATATATTTTTATTTGTTTAGTTAGTTGATTAACTACATGATAAATATGGAATAACATCACAGATTAACAAAGTATTTCAATAAAAAAAACATACTTGAATCTATTATTCTTAAATGTGTTCAATAATACATTGAATAAGTTTCTTGAAAGACAAATTTTAAAATAAGCAATCTGCATGTGTTAAAGCAACACTGATGAAGTGAAAGGCGAAGAGACAAAGGTAAAAAAAAAAAAAAAAGGTTTCTAGCTTGCTTGCCACCTGTGTTGTAGAGTGTTGTTATTAAGTTAGTTGCATAATTTCCCAGGGTGGGATGAAAGGCCAAGAGGGGTGCTTAGATCAGGAAAGTAATAAACAAAAGATCCTCAGAGATCAAGATGTATTTGCTTGAGAGCAGTTCATTTATTTAAAGGGCTTGTTTATCTCTGTTTACAACGTAGCATAAGCATTTTAATTCCCATTGAGAAACGATTGTGTACTTTTCGCACCAAACTACATCAATTTAAATGAGCTATCCTAATCAACTACAGGCGATTGAACATCTAGATTGCTGTGATATGATTGCATTAGACAAAGCCTGGTGCAGAGACGCTTTATGTCCTCGAGGCTTTGTACGGTCAACGCTCACACAATGGAGTCCATGCAGCACTTGTACTAACCTATTAGTAAAGGTTCAGTCAAGTTACCCACCCCAAGCTTCTTAGTTCCACCCATCCACATACACACTCTCACACACAGAGCTAATTTCCTGCAACTCGCTGCTCAGATGCCGGTAATTGAGGTCTAAGAAAAGGCAGGGGGGAGGGGATAAAGGAGAAATCTAGCCAGGGGAGAAACAGCAAATGCAGCCAAGATACTGTCAAAGATAGGTGGCCACCTCAAAGCAGGACAAAGAGAAATGTGGGTAATATGTTGGGAGTAAATCAAATTTAAAGATAGGTGCTTACAAATTGTGTGTAGGGATACTTCGGAGCATCCTAATACGTAAACCTTGATAATCTGGAACCCAAAACCTAGGAATTGTAACCCAACGTTTACCTCCTTAAACACATTAGGCCTAAGCTCTGACATTAGTCAAGGGAGCCGTTTATGGGTCAGGCTAAGGTGTTCACTCATGAAGCCAACACAAGTTCCCAGGTGTCTAGGAAAGGAGGGTGGGCAATCATTCAAGCCAGGGTCTCTAAAGCAGCTCCATTACAGTATGAGGTTGACAGTACAGCCCATGGGATTTTTCACTTTGGTCAGTGTAACTCCTGCCTTGGAACATTACAGCAAACAACATCCTTGTGTTAGGGGTCTGTCCTAACTAGAGCTGAGTAAAAAAAAAAAAAAAAGATTGATCTTGAATGGATTTCATTGAAATTTTCAAAAATCGATTCATAGATGCTCACGTTAGAGTCTAGCATTAGCAAAGTCGACTACTGTGCCTGCTCAATGCGAGAGTGCATCCAATTCAGTGCAAACATGACAAACGAATCTTGCCTAGGGGTGTAAGAAAAAATCTATTCAGCAATATATCGCAATATTTCACCACGCGATTATCGTATAGCATTAGCATAGCACGTAAACTCCCAGTCACGAGGTGTCAGTAATGCATTTTAGCTTCATTTTCATAAAACATACTGGGCATTTTAATAAATATGTGCTTAGTTTTTATTTAAAATAATTTAAGAACTTAACAGAATCAGAATCTGTTGTAGAAGCAAAAGTTAAACTTTTTTGAAAAATGTAATTTGAAAGTTTGATAAACATAACACTTGTTTTTGATATTTGTGCTTGAATTACAGTTAGTTACCATTTACTTGTTCTCACAAGTTTTAAAAAAAACTAATTTGAATGTCATGCAATTTTATACTAGTAAAGGTGAAATTTGTAATTATTGATATTGCGATATATTGTATTGTTTAGTATCAGGGTACATTGGGATATATCGTATCATCAGATTCATTGCAATGTACAGCCCTAAAGCCAGCCCAACTGAAGTCAGAAGTTTGGAACCATCTCATAAATATTCAAGTAAAATGTGAAAGATCAATAATGAATTGAAATCAAATCGTGATTAATCAATTCAAAACCTTATTAATCGAAATCAAATCGATTCCTGGAATTGGCCATGATACCCAACTCTAGTCCTAACTGTAAGAAATACAACCTAAGTGTTTCATTATCTTCATCTTTACGGTGTTGGGTTTCAGGCTGGTAATACAACACCAGCATATCACCGTCTTATAGGGTAAATCGAAAGGCCTGAAAGAACATCATTGTTTTCTAACATAAGCGGTCAATACCAGTACTTTAAAGCCAGTAGTTCAGGAGGTAGAGGAGGTTGTACACTTTAAATCCCACCAGTCTGTCCAGAAATGGCTGAAGACCACAGTCATTTCATTAATCTGGTCCTTTTTCTACATTATACTGTATCATGTTTTTCCACTAGTTGAAAACCTTTTAGTTCTCATCTAGAAACAGGACCAGACTAATTGAGACAAGGCTACATTTAAGAGGTCCACCCACTGTCAAGGTGAAAAGCTTTTCCATTCACATCTTGGCAACACCTTCCCTTACTTTCCCACAGAGCCACTTCCATTATTCTAACACCGTGCCTGTTCATGACGGTAATGGCACAAATACAGCTTGATTAGAGACCACTGAGATATGACCACTTTAAATTAATGAGCATGCACTGTCGGGATGGGAAACGTTGGTCCTGGTGGCGCTACACTGCTAATTTAGAAACACCTGACTCAAGTCAATTGTAGTCAAACTGTTTGTTTTGGGCTCTTTATTTGTGTTGGAGTGGATTCAGAAAAAGCAGCCACAGAAAGATGAATTGAACACCGTTTGTGTACTCATTAGTTATCCAGGTCGGCTTCTAGTTAAAGTGCAAAGAAATAGATGTATTATTTATTTTACAAATTGAGCAGCTGTAATCACTGGTTTAAATAAAAGGGAAATGAGATTTAGATAGGTCGATAGAAAGCATATTGGCCCTCAGGGATATGATTATGAGGCCCACAAGGTAAAAAGTGATAACAAGGCAGTATTGCATCTGCTAAGAGGTAGACATTACACTCACTGTGGTGGAACTGGGCAGAAGACATAAAGGTCAGGTGTAAGTGGAAAGTAGGGCGCAGTGGAATTGCCTCCTCTTTCAGGAGAATAGCCTGTGTATTGCAGAAATGATTCACTGTGAATTTTGATCCAGCGGTAATAAGCCTTACAAGGCTTTCATCGAGCCACTCGCCTTAGTGGAGGTTTTCTCTCTTTCTCCTCGTTCCCTTATGTGGCTACTGAAGTGATAATGTAACCCCTATTTTTTAACATGTCCTTTTTATCCTACTTTCTCCCATTTGTCTGCACTCTTCAAACCCATATGGCTAGTATTTATTCTCATGTCTGCTATTACGTAGTGACAATCTGCTATTACGTAGTGACAAAGTGAAGAACTATCTCGAAAATAGCATGACATTAGGTCCTCTTATATATAGACCAATATTCGTCTAGTATTTGTAGTTGTTCTTCTTTGCTATGAGTAAAATTGCCTCCTTGATAATTTCGCCATCTGCTGTGTTTTGTTTGCACTGCTGTCTGACTATCATCAAAACGCCCTGCTATGGTATAAATAATAAAGGTCCTGCTTGGATTGTACTCATTATAGAAACCCCTGACATATAGATTGAGGTTGAAATATTAATGTTTCTCTGTTAAAGCAGAACTAAGCAACTTGCGCTTAGCGCTCCCCCTAAAGGTCCCTTTTGGTTATGTCACTGTCGTAAACACTCCGCACCCCCCGCCGCCTGCCTCACCCCACAGCTGCTCTCCCAAGACTGTAGCAACTAGGGATGTAACGATTCACTCAACTCCCGATACGATTCGATTCACAATACTGGGTTCACGATACGATTCTCTCATGATTTATTTTACAAAATGGGACTGTAGACAAATTTTATTTTTGGGAAAAAAAACTCGAAAATACTGTACTATTTACCTTTTATTTTTTCATTGTCAAAAGAATTTCTTGATAAACAATTCAAAACAATGCAATTTAACTAAAAATAAATCTTGAATGAAATAAATAAAAGAATAATACAAATGAAAATGAAGCCTATTAATTTAAATTTTGGTTCTATAATAAACAATGCAAAACTGCATAATAGTTCTTTTCTTTTAAAAGTGCAACTGAAAATGTATTTTGTGCCTTAACAATTGGACTTTAAAAAAAAAAAAACCGTGATTACACTGATTTACGTCATATTTGTTTGGACCAGCAGAGGGCGCTGGTAACACAGTGGTCGGTTGGCATGCAGATATCTTGCAGTGAAGAAGAGAAGCTATGCTAGCAGACAGAGCTAATAGAAAAACGTGACTTTTACAGATATTCAAGTAATATTACAGATATTCTTTCGGTGCTTAAAGGGTAATGAATCATTTATTAACATATTTAAGAGTAGAAGGCAGCCAGAAAGAAAGTATTAGCAGACTCCGCCCGCCGCCTACACTTGTGGATAGCGCCCTCAGAAAATCGATATCAACCGTGATACCTATGAATCGATTTTTCACTGCCTTACGATTAATCGTTACATCTCTAGTAGCAACCGATCACTGAAAAATCTGAATACAACAGTAACACTAAGGGTGCTTTCACACATAGTTCCATGTGAACAATATGAAAATAAATGAATGATGTGGGAGTAATACGGAAGGGAGTGTGGAAATGTATGTGATGTGTTTGTTTGTGTGCTGACAAAGTGGCTCTGAAAATGGATGGATGGATGGATGGATGGATGATGGATGGATGGATAATGGATATTTGTGTGTGCGCTGCCTGATGGAGCGCTGGGTTATAAATGTGTGTGCGAGCCTGTTGCCGTGACGACAGTGTGTATGATTGCTGTGTGCTGCTGCTGAGCGGTCACTGCATGGCGTTGCTCCTTTCCTCAGACAAAGGTCTTCTTTCCCTTTTTTTCCTGGTTCCGCCATGATGTAAGTTTGGGAAAAGTGAATGTGTAGACAACCGTGTACAGCCACATGGCTGGTCATAATCTAGCATTAGTTTGTATTGGGCTGCCGTAAAGCAGTACGTCTTGCCAACGGGTTGGAGGCAAGTGCGGTTTTGTGGCCAGAGACAGCAAGGGGTGATGAAAGACCCCCCAATCACCCCATAAACACTTGTATTACTTTCACAGGGACTACGAGAA
The DNA here is from genome assembly GCF_900634775.1 of Gouania willdenowi. Taxonomy (NCBI): domain Eukaryota; kingdom Metazoa; phylum Chordata; class Actinopteri; order Blenniiformes; family Gobiesocidae; genus Gouania; species Gouania willdenowi. Next base: position 16,486,444 of record NC_041049.1, read on the forward strand.
AAAAATTTTAAGGTGAAAAAGTTACTTAGTTCTGCTTTAAGTTAGTTGGTGGAGGTAGTTCTACTGCATCTACTTATAATTCCAGCATCTGTACGTAAACTTCTACTCGGTTTAACACTAATGTTTTCACCACAAATAATTTTCTTTGCATAACTAAAATTAGCAGCAAGTTTCGTAGATTATTTTGTTGATATATCTCAGTCCTTTCAAATCCAAATATTATATATATACAGTATATGCAGGGCTCAGTTTACCCCTCTTCTATCACATGAATGCAGTATTTATTTCAAATTATTGAAATAATTCCTTTTTTTTCTCCAAAATTCTGCTATTTCCCTCAAATTCATTCATAAAATGTATCCAAATGAAATAGAAATTGTTCACAAAATTGAGGAATTATAAAGTGTAGACTAAAATAAGTTTGACAAGCCTGTTCCAGCACTACAATAGAATGTTTTACATGTCTGATATGTAAAGTCAATCACCAATGGTTAAAATTAATTCCAGGTTTTAATAAAAGCTATTTTTCTAAACTTTTTCTATCATAAAAGGACAGTAGCTTAATTTAGTTTAACACTTTAAAAAATGCAGATAAAGACAATGGGGCCATTTGTTTAACCAAAATAAACCTATTTTGTAATATTTATTATAATTATTTATCCCACAGGAAGCTGCACCCATGATCAGAAAGTAGTGGCTCCAGGAAAAAGGGAGCTATTAAAAATAATTACAGATGCACCGAAGTGAAAAATCTTGGCCGAAACTGAAAATGGTGGAAACCAAGGCAAAAAATCGAAACACTGAAATAAATTATTATGCCAATGATTAATATCACTGTATTTATGGCTCTTACTGTGTACTAACCTCACTAAAATCAAGAATTATAAATTAATATTAATGCTTCAAAGAATAGATCAATTAAAATTACACAATGCACAATATAAAATAAAACACTAAATAAAATGTTAATTGAGTCCACTCGTGTGTACATGAATAATAATGTACTGACCTAAAACTGACTAGGCTGCTTTAAAAATCATCATATTAAATATGTTCTTTAATGAAAACACAAAGTGCATTTAAGTTGTTGAAGAAGAGCAGCTTCTTTGCATTGTTACAGTGAAGTGATGTGCATCTTTTATTGTGCGTGATGCTTTATTCCCACATTCAAGTAATGGTATTTATAACTCATCAAGTACAGTCGAATTGAAATGTAGAAATCTGAAAAAAATCTCGGTAAACCGTATATTGACACACTCTAAAGCATAATTCATGCTTTTGATGCATAGTTGGGTTATTTGTAGGTGTGCTGCGCACGTCAGGCCACGTTGCAGGGGTACGACGCAAAAGCATAAATTCCACTTGAGAGTGAACTTGTATTGTTTTCGCTTGGTGCTCTGTCTCAGCCTCTGCTTAGAAGAAGCTTTAGTGCTCATATATATATATACTGAAATACAAACGCTGAGCAAACGCAGTTCATATCCATGCTCTCATCATCATAACATCATGTTTTGGCCAGGTTGTTTTGGTGAAAAAGGGTTTTGGCCGACAACCGAAAATTTAATTTTGGGCTGAAGATTTTCTGTAGCTGAATTTTTGGTGCATCGCCAACATTAACGGAATTCAAACAAATGTTTGTTTATTTAAAGATGTATCAATAATGATTTTCCTCTTTATAATGCTTTTCTAATCTTAATTTTTCAGGTATTTTCTAAAAAATAATAATAATGAAGTTTTAACAATGAAGACTGAAACACAAGAGAGTTGTGAATAAGTGTTGATGGACATTCTGGCCCACATTGGGTGTGAGTACTCCAGAAGGCTATACAGGGCCACCCTGTGCCCTTCACCTCATTGATTTACTATTATACTTCCTTCAAGGAAAGAGCAAGTCCATTAAAGAGAACCTTCTATGATTGTATGCATAATGAAGCTTTCTTCTTATATGCATGTCCCTGAGTTCATGTCCATTCATGTAGGAGCAGATAGGAACCTTTCCCCTTACATCTGCACTTATATGGCCATGAATCAGTTGCAAGTTGACTGTTAATGTAAAATCAATGTTCCAAATTAACCACAGGACCCCCGCCTGAGCTTTGCAGCTCTTTGCAGGACAAGACATGCCCTTGGGCTGAGTAAGGGAGAACACACAATGCACTATTGAACATTATATCACCCACACCTGCCTAGTGTACCCACACACATGGAGCAGGCAAGGGCACATGCAAACACACTTAATGGTCCATGAGTTAGCAGACTCCAGCCTGCTCGTGCAATTCAGCAGACTGTGTCCTCACTTAAAACATAGAAAAGCAAACACGAGCCTGCTCATTCGCATAATGCATGCATAACGCACCGCACTGTGAAAGAGCAGCGCTATGGTTCCTCTGTCTAATTCGCATAGTGCTGCATCTATTAAAATTAAACCTAGGTATCCAGCTTTAGGCTGCCGCTGATAAGGTCAAAGGCGTAGCGAACATTCCAACACTCATTTCTCCCCAACATTATCGCACTCACTCTTGACAAAAATCTGCATAATGTTCCATGTATAGCTGCTAGCTAGAATGAGACAGGAAGGTGTGAGGATGAGGATGAGGATGGGGAACAGACAAGGGAGGGAAAAAAGCCAGAGGCATATCCCTCAAAGTCAGAGCCAAATTGAATCTGCAGGTGCAAATGTGGCATGTGTGCTGCCTCTAAGATGCGCAGCTATCTATATTTATATGAATAATATATGGCTGGTCAAGGGGCCACAAGCCTGCAGGGAATAAGTTCCAACGGCAGACGGAATCAATCATTATCTGCTACTGAAATGCATTTATCGCCGGCTTGAACCTCTTCATTATGATTTCATGCTCCTCTTTCTCTTGCTGGTTTCATCCGCTGCAACTGTTCCTTGAGCTAAACCGCGTCAAAGACGTGGATCTTTTTAATCGACTGAAGGTTTGTCTGTTCAGAACCTTGCCATCACACTAACATGCTGGTTGGGTATATAATTTCCGTTGCACACCTTTCCCCTCCTGTTTGCTAACATATTGAAGAGTGCATATTTCTGGGCACCTAAGCTCAGTCTGGTGATACAGCATCATTAAGTTGCAAACTAAAGATGTATACGTAGTAATCTGCAGGCAGAACACTAGCAGATGGATAGCACAGCAGTGGCCCTGTGTCTCTAATCTACTCCTCTTTGATATCCATCTGCAACACTGCCAACTAATTGTTTTTGTGTTTTTTTTTTTTTTTGGTGATTGCCTTCTATATACCTGACATTTACATTACAAATGTATAGTGTGCCTTGTTAAAGCGTTGTTCATGGTCGTGCATGGCCCGAAGAGCAACACCTGGTCCTTCTAACTGTGCGTGAAAGCTAAATACTGACAACATAAACGCAAAAAGCAAATGTCAACGGGATACGATGACACGGCTCATCTCCTGACCTTTTGTTATAGACTATGAACTGCAAAATGTCATGGATGTTTCCATCGAAACCTGTTTTGATCCGTAATGAAGCCATTTGTGCTTTTTCTTTTTTTTTTTTTTTTTTACACATCTTTTTATCCATCTTTAAAAAAAAACAACAAAAAACATATATTTATTGCTTTATCCATTCATACATTGAACATACAGTACATTACAATACGCATACAAATTTGAACAGTCCCCCAACACGAACACATGGCAGTATCAAAAGCAATAATCAAATAAAAAAACAAAAAAGAATTGAAAAAAAGGGTAAAGATAAAAAGATTGAATAAAGAATAGTAATTAAAACCTCCCACAAAAAATAGCATTATAAATTTAAAAAAATGAAGAATAAATTAAAATAAAAATAAAGTCGATAAACAGTTATTGAGCAGAGATCAAAGTACTTTCCTCATAATCCATCTTTTTTTAAACATGTTGGGAGTCATAAATTCACATTTACGTTTAATTTCCCTTGCATTTCTTATTTTCTGTGTATATCTGTGTGTTTGGAACAGGAGGTTATCTAAAAGCTGATACAAGCAGATCCCCTGCAGTCTTTTTGTGAATATGTTTACGTGCATTTCATTCAGAGGGCCCCCTCCTTACGTCGGATCCTTAGGCATCTTGTTACCACCATTACGTGAAGGAAAGCTTACTGATTAATTTGATTTTGAAGGTAATGTGTAACATAGGGCTTTCTGATCTCCATGTCCAGCACCCACACACACACACACACACTCTTACCTCACAGGGACCTGCTGCTGCCCTCTGTTTATGGAACACCCACTCTGAGCTCTCATATTCTTCTCAACACCACTGCAGGCACAATACCTTTTTCCCTATTTCTCTTTCCCAACATCACCTTTTGCTTCTTTCGGTTTCACACGCAGATCAATAGGCAATTCTCCAAGCCACTCACTTAAAGCGTATGACTTGTTGTGGACATGTTATATTGATTTGTTTTGAACAAATGTGCCCAAATTAATGAAGAAACCTATTACGGCTTTTGCTTCAGCGTGTTTTATGTCAACTGCTGTGGAGAAAGAAAGTGCAAAAATGTTCAGATACTAAAGCAATCTGTATTGTTCATATGAGAGCACGTCTTCAGGTCACCTACAGAACTCTCTGATGGTAGCATATTAAAATGGCAGCTACTAATGGTTTGGGGCATGTCCAGCGGGAAGTCAAATGTTTCTAAATGGGAACAAAGCTGAGCGTGTGGGTGGAGGTATATTTCTCAGGGATATGATTGCTCTCGTGAGGCATTTTTTTGACTGTGTATTTCATATGGAGCAGCTGCTTTGGGGGGTGAGTCACTGGCACCGTGGAGGCCAGAATCTATTGTATCCATCACTGAGAACAAGCACTGACACACACATATATATATATATACAGTCACACACACACACACACCAGAAGATTACTGCAATCAGATTGACCTGCGCCTGTGGTGGTGATCACATCTATCATTATCAACCATTATGTGTTTGTCTGTGTTTGAAATATTCATATGTTTGCTGTAGGACACGTTTTGGCAGATGAGGGAAGAGGGGTGGTGGTGGTGGGGGGGGGTGTTATATAGAGAGTGGAGGAGAGGATGGAGAGACGCACCAATGCAGTGAGGGGATTAGTGAAAGGCATCCATCTCTGAGCTGGAACTGTGGCTGTGTGGGTGTACAGGCAGGTGAGGTGATGGTGATGGCGTTCAATGCGTTAATTACGCAGCAGCCCTGGATGTATAACGCATGGAGGCAGGAGGACCACAATGACAAGGACTCTTTGTTTGTTTTACACTTCCAACAGATTAAAAAGATCCAAACGGCATATGTCACGCACTTAGGGCTGCATGCGTCCGTTGGCAACAAGGGGAATTGAAAAAGAGGATGAGGATTGGGGGGGGGGGTAAGGGTGAAGGAGGGTGGCCACCATTCTGTGGATTTCTTCGAGATGTGTCCGGTGTGCGCGCACTAAGCGGGACCCGCGGGTGCCAGCTCCATCACACACACACACACACACACACACACACACACACACACACACACACACACACACACACACACACACACACGCACACACGCACGCACCCATTTTATCCTAAAAATACATTTTTGGAGGCGCACCCTGCAGAATTGCGCACGCAAAAGCTTCTTCTTCTTTTTTTTCGTGACTAATCATCAGCCTAATTACTCAGCAAATTAGGACTCCTCCAGTGTTGTTTTCGTCATATTTAGAACAGGATCCTGTTAAGGATTTGCACAACCACACCGAAATCCATTCAGAAACACTACCGATCATCTGCATTTGTGCAAACCCGCTCTAATGATGGAAAACAACGGATATAACTCACCTGATTTATTCATCGTTGCATATGAAGCGGTGCGTTAAGATATTTCCATCAAGTGCGTCGCTCCATTGACGGAAGAAAAAAAAAAGCCCAGCCACCAGCGCGCACCATAAACCCCGTCAACAATGTGTGGTCTTTCTTGTTTTCACACACAAAGCAGTTCAAGTCTGTCTTCCGCAAAAAGGATGAAAGCAAAAAAATAAATAAAAAGAGCGAAGTCCAAAAAGCAGGTGAGAGAAAAAGGAAAGATTCACAGGTTCCCAGTGCCCTTCCTTTAGCGTCTCCTCAGCGGCTGCTCAGGGCGCATCTCTCCCCTCGATCAAGTGTCAGGCGGACCACATAGATGCGCCTTCGTCTCCTCAGCAGTCATTAATATTAGAACAAACCCCGACTCTCCAGAGAGCAGCCAATAGCGTCAGAGAAGAGGGCGAGGTGCAGGCAGCATCTCTGCTCTGATTGGCTGAGAAACGCTGTCAGTCATATCTCTGAGCTCTTTCCTGTCTTTTTTTCTTCTTCAAGGAGATAAAGCAAACTGCAAAAACTATCCTTATTCACAAGTCACTCAAAGGGGGTAGGGCCTCCACAATTGGCTGAATAACGCAAATAGAATACATACGATAGTTGGTATAGTTTTTTTTATTTTTAAAAAAAAAAATATATATATTTTATAAGAATCAACATGTGAAATACAAAAAAGTAAAACAATGTGGAACACGTTAGTGAGAAAATAACCAGTAAGTACCTCCAATATATATATTTGTGTGTGTGTGTATTTATAAGTGTTTTTGTGTTTTTTTATGTTTTTTATAGATCCAGAGTCTGAAATCGATCTGTCTGTCTGTCTGTCGATCGATCGATCGATTTAATTTAAAATGGATTAACGATCTATCTATCTATCTATCTATCTATCTATCTATCTATCTATCTATCTATCTATCTATCTGTCTGTCTGTCTGTCTGTCTGTCTGTCTGTCTGTCTGTCTGTCGATCTATCGATCGATCGATTTGTACCATAATTCAATTTAAAATGGATTAACGATCTATCGATCAATTGTTCTATCTATCTATCTGTCTATCTATCTATCTATCTATCTATCTATCTATCTATCTATCTATCTATCTATCTATCTATCTATCTGTCTGTCTGTCTGTCTGTCTGTCTGTCTGTCTGTCTGTCTGTCTGTCTGTCTGTCTGTCTGTCTGTCTGTCTGTCTGTCTGTCTGTCGATCGATCGATTTGTACCATCAAATTTAAAAAATGGATTAACGATCTATCGATCAATTGATCTATCTATCTATCTGTCCTGTCTGTCTGTCTGTCTGTCGTCTGTCGATCGATCGATCGGATCGATTGGACCATAATTCAATGTTAAAAGGGAGGAACGAGCAAGGAGCGAGAGCGAGAGAGCGAGGAAGCGAGAGAGTCGAGCGAGCGAGCGAGCGAGGAAGGAAGCGAGCTGAGCGAGCGATCGACGAGCTATCGAGGAGCGAGCGAGCGAGCTAGCGAGGAAGCAAGCAAGCAAGCAAGCAGCAAGCAAGCAAGCAAGCAAGCAATCAAGCAAGCAAGCGAGCGAGCTATCGAGGCAGCTAGCGATCGATCTATCTATCTATCATCTACTATCTATCTATCTATCTATCTATCTATCTATCATCTATATCTATCTATCTATCTACTATCTTATCTATCTATCTATCTATCTCATGGAAGCGTATTTTTACCATAATTCAATTTAAAATGGATTAACAGAAATGCTTTTTAATTTTCAGAATATAGCTGCATTATTTTTAACACCTAAATAAAACGGATAATAAATAATCCAAACTGGATTTTCATTTTCTTCTTCAAGGTTGCTTAATTAAATTGAGAAAGAAAATTACAAATAGGTACCAAAACTCAATTTGGAATGGAAAATTTGGTGAAGAGAGTAGCTGTAACGACCAGAATGAACTTAAAGTGGAATTAAGTGTTCTTAACTGTTTACAAAAAGAGGAATTATTTAATTCAGAATTAAAAACGGAATAAACCAGCCACCTAATTCGGAATTAAGTTAAATTTGGAATTAAATTAGCATTAGGAATTAAGTGTTTACAAGGTCAGGTTAAAGAGAAATTAACTTTTATTCTGCTTTAAAGAGGATTTAAAGCTCCATGTAAATGTGGCCATTGACTCAGCTTGGCGGTGTTTCACGTGCTGCAGCCTTGAAAGGAAATAATAAAACTCTGGGACTTTCTGTCCATCTTGGTTCTCTCTTTGACTCAATCCACTGGAGAAACAACTCTTGTATCGCTCCGCAAAAAGTTGAAACATGGTGGTGTTGACTGGAAAAAGCATTGACCGGGGCTGAGGTAAACCCAACTAACCCTGAAGAAGAGCAGCCACTGACGTCACTTTGCTGCGCCGTTTGGGGTTGAGAAGTCAAACTTTCAAAATGAGCTTTTGTTCAGTCCGCTGGTAATGTCTGTAATGAGTTGAAATAAGAAAGGAAAGGCTGCAGCTTTAGATTATAAGTATTTTATTATACAGTAAACCTACAACTCTCTAATTTGAAGCCTAGCTTTAGTCTCGACCTACTTCTTTTTTATTTGGTGACCCTGATAAAATACACTTTATTCCCAACACAACATATGGAAATGCAAATCTTTATTACACCTTATTGCCTCCGGCAAGATGGTAGTGTTTTCACCTGTGTTTATTTATTTGTTTGTTTGTCTTTTCCTAGAATTACGTCAAATGTACTAAATTGATTTTGACCATAGATAGACCTTACCACATTGAAGATTCCATTACATTTTGGAGGGCATCTGGATCAATATACTGATTTTGGGACAGTTCTATGCACAAAAAGTCCCTATCACTCACCACTGACGAAATTTTAAAAATCACATCTCGGTTTGTAATTGACCGATCTTTATGAAATTTGACTCTGTTGTGTCGCGCTGGTTTTTCAATTATACCACTTATTTTCAACCGGATTACGATTTTTTGGGGAAAACATGGGGGTGCCCATACATTTGGACCTACTGTATCATTGTGGGATATACATTTCTTCCAAGCCTTTAGTACGGTGGCTGGGAAGTGTCAGGTGAATGCATTTACAGAAACAAACACAAATGCAAAAAGGTCACAACACGAATGCAAAATGGCCACAACAAAAGTGTTTCCGCAACGGAAGTGTTTCCGACGGACCGGTATTATGATGTAATAGCCTGATATGAAAAATATAAGAATATCCTAATCAACTTTCAATTACTTTCATACGTGTTTTGATGTCTTCTTCTTGTTCTTCTCTGTTCTGGCGGATTAAAAACCTCCACCAGAAACGTGTCCGTCTGTAATACCGGTCCGTCGGAAACACTTCCGTTGTGGCCATTTTGCATTCGTGTTGTGACCTTTTTGCATTTGTGTTCCTTTCTTTAAATGCATTCACCTGACACTTCCCAGCCACTGGTTTAGACTACTTCATCAAATATGTTTTCGCCTTGGCAGTGGCGTGGCCGGATAATTTTCACCTGGGTAGCCAGGAACCTTGGTTCTTCTGGTCCATATCTGGCCCAGTGGGCCCACACCTGTTGTTCATCTGGCCCACAAACCAAATGGGATGATAACGCTTGTGTGCTCCGCTTTTCTTTGCCAAATCTTGGCCACAACCAAGCCATCACAATGCTAGATGTCAGCCAAGAACAGACCAAATAAATAAGGCACCTTATATATATCACTTCCAGATTAGTCGATGCTAGCTTAGCCATAATTAAGCTCAAACTGGCCCAGATATTAAAAATAACTAGCCCACATTTGCAGCATCATGTGTGGGCCAATTTTGGCTCACATCTACAGTATTTTGAACAGGCCAGAAGAATGTCACATCCGTACGCTGTCTGGGGTAGGACTTGGTCTGTGCTCAGGGTGGCCAATGGGGTTTTGGAGGTTAGCTTAATGAAATACTTAATGATTAGGTGTATTATGCTGCTTGCTTACCTCTGTTCTAACACATAACCTACAACTGTAAAGAAACCAGCCAAAGAAGGCATCTTATGTTTTATTAAAGGAATTTTGAAATGCCGTATCAAAACGCAGACATTATGGATGTTTAAAACAATATTCCTCAAACCAGATTTTATTGGTTGTTAGCCTGGAAAAGCATGAAATAAACAAAAAAAAATCTTCTAAGCATGTTGTTCATATAACTGCCACTTCTTTGATAAATCTAAATTAGTGTGACCAGGAAGTGACTCCCTAAAAATATGACTCACTCTAAATGGGAATATTGTGACAGTATCAGACGATGCTCAGTGCATTGTTTCCTCTGCCAGGATGCAAATGTACACTATACTTTTCAATACAAAATAATCATACATAACTTACGTATTAAAAATGTACACAAAAATGTCATTAGTGTTTGTTAAATCATCTAGTCATTGATTTGTTTTCTAAATGAATGATACTTCTGGCCAAAAGTGGTTTTTATGTTGAATTTATTTGATTTTATCTTCTCTGTCAATTGTATATGCACCTTATATGCAGTTAATGTTGATGTACTCACAAGTGTCAAACTCATGGCCTGGGGGCCAAATCTGGCCCTTTGGAGCATCTAATTTGGCCCACAGGAGCAAATATAAATTACAGAAAAAAATGAATCATTCTGTAAATGAAACTCAACAATATTTAATAGGTGCTCACAGTTTTCCTGGGGCTTATATCACATGATTGTAGTTATTTTTTATGTTAAATAGTTGAAAAAACTCAAATTCTTACAAAATTCTTCTAGTTTCCTCAAATTATGACATAAGATTTCCCTTAATTAAATAGAAATTGGTCACAAAATCTAGGAAAATTAATTCAAAAGATCCTGTTGGGACTGATAGCTGTCACTAATTGTTTGGATTTTGTTGCTTTCTTACATATTTAGTATTTTATGTATAAATACTGTAGAAGTGTAAACTTAGGGTGCAATAATGTTGAAATTACTCATTTTCGCCTTGGCGGCCTTCAGCAGACAGGTGTTTCGTGTCTTCCTCAACTGCGACCTGACCAAGATAGCTGTATACAAGGCCGTATGTCTCTCCATCCTGCTATATGGCTGCGAGGCATGGGTGCTCTACCGTCGGCATGTGAAATGTCTGGAGGCCTTCCATATTCGGTGCCTTCAGAGAATCCTTGGCCTGCGATGGCGGCACAAGGTACCTCACACAGAGGCCCGCCGGCGAGCCGGTCTTCCATCAGCCGTGTCCATCCTTCTTCATTGCCAGCTTCGCTGGGTCGGCCATGTCATCCGGATGGTGGCCAACCGCCTTCCTCAACGAATCCTCTACGCAGAGCTCAGCGAGGGCAAGAGAAGCGCTGGTGGACAGAAAAAGTGATACAAAGGCCTGAAGGCCACCCTCAAGAAATGCAGAATCCCACCTGCTGGCCTCAAAACCACCGCTGCTGACAGACCTGGCTGGCAAAGCATTCGTGACACCGGCATATAGGCACTTTGACGAGGCCTACGCCGGCACCAGCAAACTGCGGGTCCCACAAGAACCAATTTTGAGTGTCCCACCTGCAGCAACAGGCTTCACAGTGATCTCCGGAGCCATATCTCAAAAAATAAAATAAAATAAAATAAATAAATAAAAAATTGCACCACAATGATGTCCTAGTCAACACCAACGGACTACCAAGTAGCAGTAGTAGAGGAATTAAAATGTCTTAGTACTCCCAGCATTGGGTTTGTATTGCCTCTCTTGCTATAGACCTCGAAACACCAAAACACTATATTTTCCTGTAAAGGTTATTCAATTGGCATTGTTTTAAGGGCAGCACGGTGGTGTAGTGGTCGATCCTGAATTGGAATAAGCGTTCCTAAATTCTCATAACACCTTCCAGTCACAGCAGTGCGTTTATTTCCAGAGCATCAGCAGGTTTCTACCAGGTGCACTAATGTCTGGTTTTATTCCAAAAACCAGCATCATTGGCTTCTCTGAAAGAGTTCTACCCTGTGATATTACATCATCGAACTTAGAAAATGATAAAGGTTTGTAGAATGGAATGACTGTTTGACTTTAAACAAAAATATATGTCCCCTGCTAAAAAGGTTGTACTAATATGTCATTAAATAAATACTTGGTGTCACCAAAAATGATTTCATCTAACCTTCCTACTTATGTGCAAATAAAGTAGGTATTTTCATTCCATTCTGATCAACCGTGACAGCTCCCTAACAGGTTGTAAAGATTTAAAGCTTTTTCAATACTTTTTGTATCTTAAAACGCCTTTACAGCAAGGACTCACTAAAGTCTTTAGCGAATAAACAGTCATAAATATAAACATGATGAATAAACACATCTGATTTGCTGCCAACAACAATGTTATGTGTTTAGCACAAATGCTTTTACTGTCTACAAGTAAAGCTATTGCAGCACTTTGCTATTCAATAATGAGCCGCGTCTTCTTTCAGCCAACAACTCTTCTGAAGGAAGATCAATTATTATATTTCACATTTCTACCACTTGTTGGCACGTTCACAGATTGCACCAGCTCAAGTGCACAGCTGCACTGTCTCCCTCTGTAGCAGTTGGAGCGGTTTTCAACTCCAACCTCAGCAGCCCCAGCCAGCAGCTGCCAGTTTGTGTGTGTACGTTTGAGATTGACATTTTTTCCGAGTGCAGCAGGATTGAGGAGGAAAGTGCAAGCAGGGAAGAAAATGGATATCTGTACCTATTAGCTCCAAAGCTCCCCGCTCTGCTCCCAGGAGAATTTCTAACACAATGTTCTACAAACTGATGCTCCTGGAGGTCGAGCACGGTTATCCACCGCCTCAGAGAAAGAGACATACTTCATCTGTCAGCACAAAGGGTTCTGATCCAAAGACTAGAGTGCTGGTTTCTCACCAACAGAAGCTGGGTTTCCATTACAGATATTCACAAAATAAAAGCAATATTTCTATATGTTGACAAAGTATAATTGCGCTTTGAATGTGTTTCTATTGAAGGGTGTTTTGGGCAGGAGTCTCGTAACTCCCGTGAAATCTCATCCTGCGAGACTTGGCTGCAGGAAGACGGACGCTCAGAACCTCCTTATAACACTCTGTATTCCTTTGTTGTATCATGTCTAATGTGGCAGTAACAGTGTTGGGAACGTTACTTTAAAAAAAAAAAAAAGTAATTAGTTATAGTTACTCACTACTTGTTCCAAAAAGTAACTGAGTTAGTAATAGAATTACTCTATAATAAAAGTAACTCATTTCCAAGGAAAGTACTGTTCAAAAAAAAAAAGTTGCTATATGTCAAAGAATTCAGATTTTTTAGATCATGTGGTGCTTCATTAAATTTGAGTTGCTAACAACAGATGTCGACAAAGTCTTCTCTCCTGGATATAATGTGCACTTCACATGTACGTTCTTGTCTTTGACCACAATTTAAATTAGTGTTTGTATCACCACTTTAAAAATGTCAACTTTTCATCGCACTGCTCCACACTCGCCATCTCTGCTGCTTCATCAAGTCTGTAGTGTGTGTGTGTGTGTGTGTGTGTGTGTGTGTGTGTGTGTGTGTGTGTGTGTGTGTGTGTGTGTGTGTGTGTGTGTGTGTGTGTGTGTGTGCGTGTGTGTGTGTGTGCGTGTGTGTGTGTGTGTGTGCGTGCGTGCGTGCGTGCGTGCGTGCGTGCCGCGTGTGCTGGCACATGTGTAAAAACACTGGCTCTGATTGGCTACCATGAAACATGATGCCGCCTTAGCCAATCAGAATCGCTCACCTTGTTTTTAACCCACCTCCTCACTACAGCTGAGTAAGAAGCCAGGGGTGCTTTCAGATGACAGTTTATTAATAATAATAATAATAATAATGCATCAATTTTATGTAGCGCTTTTTTGGATACTCAAAGTCGCTTTACAGAATTAAGGGATTATTCTTTCACTCCACACTTAATGGTGGTAAACTACTGTTGTAGCCACAGCTGCCCTGGGGCAGACTGACGGAAGCGAGGCTGCCAAGGTACGCCATCGGCCGCTCCAACCACCACCAACACTCACTCACACACTACATTCATAATAGGCAATGTGTAAAGTGCCTTGCCCAAGGACACAATGACAGACACCACAGGGGTGACTGCCACTCCACTGTGGCACCTGGAATTCTCAGTGGTCTCCATCCACCTACTAACCAGGCCCAGACCTGCCTCTTTATTCAATCAATGCATGTAACGCACCGCATTTAACGTTCAGTGACGTTAACGGCGTTGTAACGGCGTAAAAAAAAGTTTTAAAAAATTTGTTAGATTACCCCGTTACTGAAAAAAAAACTGCCGTTACCTAACGCCGTTATTTTAAACGCCGTTTTTCCAAACACTGGGCAGCAATCATTTTAAAGTATAATGCTAAGAAATGTCTTGGTCGCCACTTCTGTCTACATGTACTGTTTACATGTTTTGCACCGTGTTCTCCCGGAGAGAAGTGGTCATGTGATCAGGTACCTAACTTCATGTTTCCATGGCGCTTTTGCAACACATTTCAATATCAAAAAGTCTGAAATTCCTCCTCATGAAAGTGTAAAGCTTTTTAGTGATATTTCAGTGTTTTTTTTTTTAATTCAGGTGTTTCCATTACCAGTTTTTACTGCGCTATTTTAATTTTGCGCATTTCCAAGGGAAACCGAAACACAGCTAGAGTGTGCTTTTAAAAGAGTCTTGATGTATCCAAATATCTACTGGTTCACCTACTTTTGTGTGCTTCTGACTCAAGGGAGACTCAGGCAATTACCTCTTAAGTAGCAAGATAATCTCCCATTAAAATATTCACATTTTGACAAAACTGACATAAACAGCGTTAAAGAACCATAACATTATATCTACCTGCCTGATATCGAGTATTTCCCTCTTTTGCAGCCAGCACAGGCTTAATTGCTGCCATTGAGCCATTCTTATAGGTTGGTGGTGGGCTATTTGTCAAGGTCAGATCCTCATAAATGCCGGGACTAAAGGTTTCATCTCACTGCGTCCGCCTATTTACCTCTGCATCCTGTGCCATGCTTTCCCAGGTGAGTCATGTGCATGCACTCAGCCATCCATGTGATATGAAAGACACAATGAATCATCAGACCAGGTCACCTTCGTCCATTGTTCTGTGGCACATTTCAGGTGCTCGAATGCCCATTTTTGGCAGTGTCTGTGGTTGGTTGGGGTCATTACAGACAATATTTGCCTTTATTGGAATTATTACAATGGATATGGATAAAGTTGTCTTTGTAAACAATATAGGATGGGTTAGGTTTTGAGGAGATTAATGCAGCATTTATCACTGAATATCAGAGGTGAAAGTAATGGATCACAAGTACTCACGTTACTCTAATTAAGTTGCTTTTATGGGTACTTGTGCTTTTTTTAGTATATTTCAAAATCAGTCATTTTACTTCTACTTAAGTATGTTTTAAAAGAAGTAAAGCTATTAGTAACAATTCTACACCCAACTCATGACTATATTATTATTATTTTTTTGTTTTAAAATGATCAACAGACATTGTGAAACTACAAAAAATGAAATGACAGAGAGCAATCTAATGCATCACATCATAGTCGACCACCCAGATTATATGTAATGCACTGCGCCAAAACAGCATTGAATGGAGGTAGTTTTCTCAGTTTTAGAGTTCATAAAGGTATCTACTGTATACTTAGAGCCAGAGAATGTATTTATTTTGAATTGAATTCATTAATTGTACATTTTGACCAACCCTTTATTTTATACAGATGCCTTCGTGGAAAATAAATTAAGATTTGCTCTCTTCCTCATTAAGTTTACACATGAGATGTTTACTGTATGCAAGGAAACCATAGCAAGATTTATTACCAAAAATAAACATGGGGGTGTGAAAGCAACTTGTAACTTTTACGTTGAGTACTATTTAATTACTGCTTTTTACTTGTACTTGATTATTTTATGTAAGACTTACTTGTACTGACCTTTAGTAAAATTACATTCAAGTAATGGCACTTCTACATGAGTAGGATATAGCAGTACGCTTTACACCTCTGCTTATTTGTAACTCGGGTGCTCATATCTTTGACTCATTAACTGTTTAAAAATAGCTTGATTTGTGTATGTATGTGTGGTAAGGAGACGAAATTGTGGTAAACAAAAATCTGAAATATGTTTTAAGTTTTGACATGGACTGAGATATATCGTATGTTTTGGACATTATACGTTCTTAAAGACTTTTTTTCAGTCAGTCATTTTTTTGCCAGTTAATTAGTAGTTTCCCAACGTTACCGTTTTGAAAAGGTCAATATGCACATGTTAGATATCATACCTTTTTTTTTTGGTACAGGTGCTGTACCAATAAAGTGCTACAGCAGCCCTTGCCGCTTACATTGTAATAATGCTACTAGTGCATGTACTGTACCTAATGCTATTGCTTTCTGAGAAAATGATATATTGACTCAGTGTTGGGTATTTAAGTACATCCAATAAAAAAGTTGTATTCTAGTTTATCAGGAATATTAGATAACGTTCTGTCTCCTAGAAATATTATAGAAGATTTGATAGTAAGTAGACCCTGAGGTAGAAAGGAAACTCAATTTTATTTTTGTTTTTTCCAAATATTCAATCTGTTCCTCAAGTCTTACTTGCTAATATCTGATAAAACAAGAAAATAGATAACGGGATAAATGATAGTCAACCTACACAGGTGTAGGTTCTCCTTTTCCATGACTTATTATAACGTGAGCAGCATGCTCTTGCACCTCAACTGACCTGTTCATGACTTACCTGTGGAAAGAGCAAACAGTGTTACAAAATAAGTCCCTAAAAGCTGAAGTGTGCTGGTATCACCTATGACTGATGAATCAGAATCATTTTATTTGTTATTGCACAAAAGCACAACAAGATGTTTAAGAACAACAAAATGACGCTACCTTAAAGGTGCAGTCTGCAACTCTCATAAAAGTGACTTTTTGTCATATTTGCTAAAGCTGTCACTATGTAAGGACAGCTTTACATCAAACTAGTAGTTTGTGTAAAAAAAAACAGGCTCATTGAGCCTCCCCTGCTGCTCCTGCAGCCTTTGGCAGATTACCAGAATGCACCGCGACCGAGCAAAAAGAACCAATCAGAGCCAGGATTGTGTTTGATGGACTGTCTGACAGGTGTTGCTCACAGGCCTCGCCCCTTTCCCGGGGCTGTAGCGCTGTCTTTTTTACCGTGTATGGTCTGGAGGAGTAGAAGATGGAATTGGTGACTTTTCTGCTTGAAAGCTAATTACTGCTGTTTGATTTACATTATGTTTGTAATTGTTACACTAGAACTCTGTAGTGCATGTGTTGTTCATGTGTGCGCAGCAGCCTCCGTGTGGGCTGCTGTAAGTGACACTGTGTTGTTGCTGCTTCTGCTGAGGTGTGTCCACATAGAGAGAGAGAGAAGCGCTGCAGTAATATGCTTTTAACAGAGCATTTTATATTACTGTGATGTTGCTGTCCGACTAACGTTAGCTTGTTAGCTCCTCTGGGGAGGGACTTTGGAAAATTTGGAGGCAGGGAAAGAGAGCAGCAGGGAGGGAGGGGGGAGAGGAATCTGAGAGTTGCGGACGGCACCTTTAAAGCTGATATCCAGAGTTTCTGAGAAATGTCTTGATGTCCCGCCCTAAACAGCTCCACTTCCTAACACTGCCTCTGCCAATCTACCAAAAGCCAGGCCTCTACTTTTCTGAACGTGCATCGCGGAACATAACAAAGTTGCATTGGGTCATATTGATATTAAATAAATGAATTTATTTTATTGCATAATTGTGACCACCACCAGCCCCCACTAAGGAAGGGTAAGACAAACTTTATTTCAGGGAGAATATAAAAAGAGAGGGCAGTGTTACACCTTGGTGAGGGGAAAGGGAACAGGGAAGAGGGAGTCAGGGTATGAAAATGTAAGGCAATGTTTCCCAACCTTTTCTGTCTCATGTACATCCCGAAGCTTCTCTTCAGATTAGGAGAACCCCTTTGTCACTCCAATTAAGTAACCTTTTCTGTTTTACTTACATGTTGTAACATGTTGGCCTCTGAAATCTCATACAGCTTGAAAATGTCAACATGTATGTTTAGTGCACACTAAATATCAGTTTTGTGCATTACAAAGATTGTATATCAGAGAATATATTTACCTCAATTTTTAGTAATGTGCATAACATGTTAGTAACAATTTTGTGGAATATTAAGGCCACAATATTGTTTATTCCATTAATGCTGTTTATTGTCAACGGGTGGAAAAGATGTTAGATGATCATGTACAGTGGCTTAAAAATGACTCAGCATGATGGAAATAAATCCATCAATATTTCCAAGTGCCCCCTGCAATGTGTTCAAGTACTCCGAGGGGTACATGTACCCCTGGTTGGGAACCACTGATGTAAAGGCTGGGGAAGAGTCGGCTATTCTAAGGTGAGAGTGCAATGTGATGTTAAACAATAAAAATTGCATGCAGAAGGGAAAGTGCTGTTAGCCCTTAATATGAAGTTAATTTAGCATTACAACTGATTAGCCATTGAGCTACTACAAATGTTTCTGCTACAGAAACAATGACATCGCAAATATGTTAAATAACAGTTTAAATTTTAACATCACGTCTAGAGGCTACTTGTTGATTTTGAATGCTGAAAGATTCAATCATGAATATTTGCGACATTCTGTTGAGTTGTCTTTAATGTACCTTACTGTTGCATTTTGTAAAGGCCTTTAATAAGATGTAGTTTTACTATGTATTCAAAGCATGTATTGAAGATGAATTGAGGAATTGGTCGAAGAGTCATCAAAAGCCTTTGCAGCCCATTTATAAAATCATATGAAACTGTAGTTTACCATCTCGCCTCACTTTGCATTTGCTGCATCCTCAGTTTGCTACCTTTTTAGTAAGAAGATCCACTAAAAATGCCCTTTACTTTCTTTGAAGTTCAGGATGAATAGGGTTCTGATGGCCTCATACCCGGCGCTGATTCTGCATTTTTTTCCCTCCCATTACCTCAACACGTAGGCCCTTTACTGTATAAGCTGACCATGGTGACTTAACACCTCATGAAATTGGTCAAGCGTACACACTGCACATCATAAACCCACCGACAGAGCTTAGCAGTGTCAAGGAGGAGCCAGGGATTTTCATAGACAACAAGCGAGGAAATTGCATCCCTCTGTAAAACATGCATCAAATTTAACACCATAGATTATTTTGGAGAGCTTCCTACAAAATGAAGTTGTTTCTTTTACTGTGAATGATGCTCTTTCTTGCTGTTGTTTATTGCAATGTTTGTGGAAAGTTCCTAAGGCGCTAGCTGGTGACATTCTGTGATGTGTTTCACGAAAGGGAGAAAAAGGCCACAGAGGGCAGTAGAATTTATTGAGTGAATTTCACAGTTATAAATGGGTCTTTTAAAAGTGACATAAAGAAAATGATCTGTTCTCAGCTGAGGCGCCAGAGATCCGTGAACTTGTTTTGTGTTGTGCCAACAGTCGTAGCAACAAACACACACTATTTTTGTCACTTATTTCATTTTTTTAATGACTTTTTTTGCAAAGAAGCAAAGATCATTTTCCAACATTTTGAGCACTTGTGTAGTTTTAAAGTGCTACATAAATTCTCTCGCCAAGTATTAAGTGAAATGGCCTTTGGCAGCGTGTGAACAGTTTATCATTTCATTCTCAATCAGAATGAAGCTGTGCTCACTTTCATTGTTCTTTGTGTTTCAGTTAAAATCTTGAATAGAGTCTATGGGGAACTCTTGAGAAGAATGATTATCTCTGGAGGAGAACTGTACACAAAGAGGGAACTCTCTGAGCGGTTGTGTGTTCAACAATACCTATGTATCCTTCACAGAACCAGCCCAAGGCAAAAGATTCCATTCATCAGACTGCTGCGATTTGAACAACGTGTCTAAAACAAAAAATATATTTTAGAATTTCGAGTTTGGTATTTCTGCAGTTGTGCCAACTTATCTCACTTAAAGGTGCAATATGTAGAATTTTGAACTTTTAAATATGTCTTAAATATCTAAAATAAAAATGTCAGTGTTAAGAAACATGTCCTTAGATATCATGCCATATGTGATTTTTTTTTTTCAGACTACATAGTTATATATACTTTAATAAATATTGCCAGCTCGGCCAACCTGTAGTACCTATTTTTCACTGGTTGGGTGAGTATAAGCCTATTTATAGCAGAGCAGTTCCTGAACTTGACCAACTCTGTTAACAAACATCCATAAACATATTAACGATGCTCTACCTGTGAGGTTTACAACTAACAAACTACTGCTTAAACATCTTCACTCAGGAACGCATCACACATGTAAAGCTGGACCGGGTATGGCGGAAGTGTTGGTTTTACTCTGTAATATAATTAAATTGCTTGCAGATCTGGATGAATAGTTTGTTAGACTCCGATCACTCAGTTAGGAGTCTAATGGCAGAGGGAAAGAAAGAGTTTTTGAGTCTGCTGGTCCTGCATTTCACACTTCTGTACCTCCAGCGTGAGGGTAGAAGTGTGAACAGTCCGTGTGGGGGTGAGTGGAGTCCTTGATGAAGGCGGCAGCTCTCCTGTGGACACTGCGCTTGTAGATGCTCTGCAGAGAGGGCAGCGGAGTCCTGGTGATCTTTGTAGCAGTCTTCACCACTCTCTGCTGGCGTTTGCGGTCCATGACAGTGGACCACACGGTGATGCAGCTGGTCAGGACGGGCTCAACAATGCAGCTGTAGAAGTTGCTGAGGATCTTTGAAGACATTCCAAATTTCCTCAGCCTCCTCAGGAAGTACAGCCGCTGTTGAGCTTTCTTCACCAGCTGTGTGGTGTTGAGGGTCCAGGTGAGGTCGTCTCTGATGTGGACCCCAAGATATTTGAAGCTGCTCACCCTTTCCACGTCCAGCTCCTGGATAGAGAGTGGTTGATGAGGACCCCTCTCCTTCCTCATGTCCATTATCAGCTCCTTCGTCTTTTTCGTGTTGAGGGTAAGGTTGTTGTCCTCGCACCACGTCACCAGACTGGACACCTCCCTCCTGTAGGCCGCTTCGTCTCCGCCAGTGATATGTCCTATCACTGCGGTGTCGTCCGCAAACTTCAGGATGGTGTTGTCCTTGTGGGTGGCTTTCAATCTTTTCAAAAGAAGGACTGCAATGTAATCTTGACCATTCTTGAGTTTAGTTGAGAAACAGTTCAGGAAATGGGATCTGTAATCTCAACTAGAGTGATTTGATATGGCATAGTGCAATCAAGCACAACAGCCACTTCACCAGGTTAACCATTGTTGTTTTGATGGTAACATGATTACACCTAATAAGGCAAATATATAACCATGACAATCCGTATTGTGTGATATTCTGAGTGACAGTTTTTGTTAATGAGGCTTTAAACTCCAGTTAGTTGCATCATTTTTCTTGTCAAGTTTGAAGAGAGTGGCTGAGTTTGCTCACTATCTTTTAATGAGAGAAAACCACTTCCCACACAAAGACGATTCTGTTGCCCCAAGAACTTTTGAGACAGTGATAGTTCAGGAGAGAACAAATGGCTTGATAGAAAAGGGATGCTTCACCTTTTTTTTTTTTTGAGTGGTTCAATCGATAATTGGAATTGGGAAATGATGTAAAACATTGTAATATTCAATTTCATCAGTTTTGAGCCCCAAAGCCAATTGCTATGAACCTCTTTGGGTCTTAGCAATTACACTTGCGGAGCAGGTACTAAATCTCATCCAAAGTATTTACTTACAGGAATGTTAAATACAACTATATTGAACAAGTCTAGTTATCTCTACTTCCCGTCCTGAATCAACTTCAACTTCAGATCTTCTCTTGGATAAATATCCCTTGACAGGAAGCATCTAACAGGAATCTCAACTAGATAGCTGAACCTCCTAAACTGAGGAAGCTCCCTCAAGGAATTAGGAATGAACAGTACTGTTATTTTCTCTCTGATTCCATTCTGCAATATTTTTGTACCATTCACGAACAAGCAGATAACTTACAAGCCTCAGAATCTCAAGGCTGAGAGAAGTCCCAAGTCTTAGAGCTCAAATTCAAATTAAGTTTTATTGCATCTGTTAGTTTTCTTAAAATGTAAAATAAATTAATCTTCAAGTGAATCTTTTGGCTTTACTAGTAGTGAACTATAAACAGTCTGCTCGTGAGATCTACTGGTGAGATTTTGAGTGTAGTAAATAAAAACGTAGTTTTACATGAAAAAGTTTTTGGCGCCCTTGACCTTACGAGTAAAGCAAAATCGTCTACTCGTAAACAATTGTGTGTTACTAGTAGTACTAGTTAAGTTTTTACTAGTACCACATTTGAATGCAAATGAAGTAGGAGGGATTATTACCAAAATCTAATTGTTAACACATTTTCAAAAACTTCGCTATGAGTACTAGTGCCTTTATAAAAAAAGAACTTTTAAAGTATACTCACATGCTCTGCTTACTCAAAATTGTGCTCCAAATTTGAGCACTAATAGATCTTTAATATGGTTGATATCCCTGATATCAGAATTGTGCTCAAAAAGCTTTCCATACAGTCTCCCATTGTAGTTTTTAAACAAAGAGGAGACAATGCAGCGTTCACTTTTCACTTCTTTACTACAGAATTGAACGAACATGGAACCTGCGCATGGGTGCTACAACTTCACAGGGTGTTACCCTGATGTGTCAATCATGACATCATTCTTCATATTTTGGGTTACAGTTTAACTGTGTGGCTAAAACACCACACCCATAATGTTCTTAATGCCGATTGCTGCATTGGCTTCATGTGTTTTTCAGGGTTGCTTTTAAGGTCCTTATAGTTTTTTTTTTTTTTAAATATCTCAATAGAAAGATGCATGGATGATCCAAAAAGATTGCAGACATAAGCCCTTGGTGATAACTTTTCTGATGCTCATTATTATAATAATATTATTTGCATTTTGGCTGCAAGGTATACAAAACAAAAAATCAAAAAAAGAAAATGAGATTCCAAGGATTTGCTTCGATGTTCTCTTCCTTGTGTTTTTATCAAGCTGTGTCTGATCTAATTAAACCCCATGCCCTTTTAAAACCGCTGAGATGAAAATGTGTCTTTTTCCCAGAAATTATACTTATGTGATGGATGATTCAAGAATATCCCTCCATACGATGCGCCTGAATGAGCTCAAAAACAGTACGCATTGAATAATTTGTTTGATATTCCATCCATCCATCCATCTTCATAACCACTTATTCCCGTTTCACAGGGTCGCGGGGGTCTGCCGGTGCCAATCTCCGGCTCTCATAGGGCGCTGGGCGGGGGTACACCCTGGACAGGGCGCCAGTCCATCACAGGGCAACACAGACACAGACAACCATTCACTCTCTCATTCACTCCTATGGGCAATTTAGAGACTCCAATCAACCTTACAGTCATGTTTTTGGATTGTGGGAGGAAGCCACAGTACCCGGAGGAAACCCACGCAGCACTGGGAGAACATGCAAACTCCACACAGAAAGGACCCAAGTCCACCCCAGGGCTTGAACCCAGGACCTTCTTGCTGTGAGGCGGACGTGCTAACCGCTAAGTCACCGTGCGCCCCCTTGTTTGATATTGTATGCAAATAAAGATATGTGGACAAAAATGTAAAGATTACAAAGCCTCCTAAGACACGAGGAGAAGCACACTTATGTTCATTACCATATAACAAAGCCTTCAAGAAGTACAATATTTTGTTCATGTTATTTTTGTTAAATTCAAATAAACAGCAGTGCAATCATTATTTATTGTTAATGACATTATTAATTATTAAAGGAGAGAATTTCACTGAAGTGTAGCTGTAATGCTACCTTTTGTTCTGTTGAGTTAATACTCTCTACAACACTGAGAATCCATTACATTTCCTCCTTGACTTCTCGAGAGTTTGAAGATCACAATCATTACCTCTCTCTGGCGTAAACGATAACCATAGACACTCATTGTAGTGCAGTTAACAGCCATGTTTTTGTACTTTAGAATTGCTGTATTTACCAGCAGCAGCTGACCTGGCATTATCTACTTGATGGTAGATGTAGTCGAAAATGGCCACTCCTCATTAGTTCTGCCTCAAGGAATACAAATGTTCAGCAAAATACTTTTAGGGTCTGTGAACTTCATTTGTTCTAAATGGTCTTGCCAACCACCATCATTAGACCACCTTGATAACTTAGGTAGTGACCTCATAACTGTGCGTATAACTTTAAAATTGCGGTTCTTCTGTCCGAACCCTTCCTGCGTCCGACAAGCATCAAAATAAACCCAAGCCTGAAAATGATCAAATCTATTTTTTTCTCATACTAATGACTTGTTTGCATATGGAAAGGCTGCTTATATTGGCAGCTGTAGGAAGTTCCTACATTTCAGAGCACACGCACACCTTAAAACGGAGGCAATGATGTCATCAAGCCGGACCTGAACCTGAGCATCATTTCTAAATATCTGTGCCCATACCCGACCGGTCCCATCGGGCTTGGGTGACCGTACTCTAATCCATATGCAGTGTATCCAACAGTAGTTGGAAGTGTTGTACCCCAAAAAGTATGAGCGCTATACATCTTAACAATAACATTTAACAAATGATAATAAATGAAACACAATAGTATTGAGAGGGGAATTCTAGAGGCATGAGTTATTTTGAACTCTTGACTCTTGTTTATATATATATACAGTATATATATATATATTTTTTTTTTTTAATATTTTGAACAATGTTTTGGCAAATAGGACATTGACACATGGAATCTGTATCCATGAAAAAAACCCCAAAAGCAACACCAACTGCAGACCTATGTGTGTAATACAACTATCTTTATTAATGAAAGTGGACAAATGTCACAATAACAGTTCATATCATTCAGGTGGCTTTAAAATTGTTTTGGAGTAATCTACTACAGGATTTATTTTTCCAAAAGGGCTACCAGTGTCAGAAAGACCTCAAAGGAACTTTAAGGACTGGAGAATGTACTGGAAAAATCTGAAATACAAAAAGCGTGCCAGGGCCCACCTCCGTGCCAAAGCCCCCCCGGCCCCTCTTCCCCCATTTCACCTCCTGTTGTCACCAGACCATACTCAGTGATTACCACGGCTACCATGGCGACCATGACGGATCCAACAGGGGATTGGTCACCATTTAGGGAGACTGACACAGCCACTATCTTTCAGATTCACTCCTATCCGACCCAAACAGTTTCACCAAAACCTCAGAGGACCCCACGGCCCCTCCCTCTGAGTGAACTCATCAACACAGAACCAAAATCAAAATCATCCAGTTAAAATATGTTACAGTATGTTGTTAGTTGAGGAAATCTGAATGGAGGATATATATATTTTTCTTTTCAGTTTTTCTCCTTGAGAGATTTCCACCTTATTGTGGGTTTGCGTGTCTCACTGACCTATACCAGCACAAGCTTAGTTTTCAGGTGGGACACCCAAGTTGGACAGGTGTGAAGGTAGAGGCCTTCTGTAGGTTGGGGTTGGACACATAGCTAACAACCCAATTCAATGAAGAAAACACTGTCACTATAAGCACAGGTGGAACAAAGTGCTGGAACATGATGTGTACATACAGTATGATGCCCCTTCACATTTCTGACTGCCCCCTCATATATGCCTGCCTACAACTGGCCCTGGCTTTTATTATAAAATATCAACTAAAGTGAGGAGAAGATCGCGTGAAAAACCCTTGTTTTCTTGTTTAGCACATCAGCTCTCATCCATCTGAATCACTCAGATTATTTAAGTATAGACAGTTCTCTGTGCCTCCCACACACACAGACGCATATACTTCCCATTGACATGACAGAAATACACTTATCCGCCCGAAGCACAATCTGAGAGTTTGGTCTTCTAAAAGCCGAGGAATGTTTTAAGCATCATTAGTATGCATCAGAGTGTCACACCAACACAAAAAAGAGTAATTTACTGGTATTGACACCATTATTGCCATTTGTGTTGTTTGCTTTTTTTTTATTCAATCATACGTCTTAACTTTCTTGCCCACCTTGTCCTGGGAAGTGACACTAAAACGAAATGATTCCAAGCACGTATTATCAGGATTAGATAAGATAAACACAATTTTCTCCTTGAAGGTTTGAATTTGATGAAAACAAAGAGATAAACTTCTCAAAAGGCTGTAGAAATGATAGGTGTAGTCTATGGCGTGGAAGCCAAAATATATGTAGCTATCAATAACTTGTACCCCGCACCCCTGAAAAAAGGAGCGAGCGGAAAAAGGATGGCTGGATGATAGCGGGGGAGGGTGAGCGTGGTTGTTTCTATACGATCACAATTCTACTTACTGCAGCTTTAATGAGCGGGTTTGTTATCAGAGGGTCACTGGTTGGAATGCAACCTGGGTCATCACTGTGGGATGTTGAGCAAGAGCAACTCTAACTGCTTGTGTTATATGTCACTTTGGATAAAAGTGACTGCTAAATTAAATTATAACTGTAACTAGTATGTTGTTGTACTATAGGTCGTATGACAAAAATAGAAAATAAAGAAAACATTTTAACATTATCTATCACTGATATATGTAGTGCCGTGTTGCTGTTAGCTTAAGGTCTTTGTAATGAGCAGTGTTGCCATTTTTCTTGCTAAATCTGGTGACTTTTCAAATTTTCTTGGTGACTATTTTTGTCAAAAGCTACTAGCTACTTTTCCCGGTGTTATTTGAGACTTTTCTGATGTTTTTTCAGACTCTGACGTGACGTGAAAGCACAGATCGCTCTGCAGTTACTGTCCTCAACGAACATGCAAATTAGGAAATGATGTCATTTAGCGTCTTCTAGCGCCTTTTGGGACAGCCAATAGTTACTTTCCAGTTAGCAGGGATAGGAGGTACGTAAAACCAATAAATTTAATTAAATACTTTTTACTTTGCAGTGTAAACTAGAATACTGAACATTAATAGCATGAGCAATGCTTGTAATGCTCGTTGGTTCTATTGCTATCCTAGCTAGCACTGCTCTAACTGCTCCTGGCTAACCCTAACTGTCTAATGTAATGTTAAGATATGCCTACTTAGAGTTAATAATGTATTGCAGAGTAAATTACAGGTTGAAGTATTTATGCTAGTGTTGAATAAGGGGCTTCTTCTAAGGATACAAGTTAATTTTGCTAAAATTTTGTACAGCAACCGTTGAGGAAGGATTGGGCATTACCATCATGAACTTTGTTTCCTGACTATAATCCTAATGTTTTCCATTGGAAGGGGACGGAACATTTGTATTCCTCATCACCCTCATCGTACTGCGCACTCTCCCAAATCTTACACGGCAGCAAAGTTTACAGCATAAAAGCTAAATTTTTTTGTCGTTTCACCGTGAGAGAGCTGAGCCCGAGAAATATTGCCTGAGGATGTTTTATATCCCCACAGCCCTGACAGCACACTCTCTGCTCTTCGCTTTCTTCTTCATCTCATTTTCTTAATCAGTTGTCTTTATCTCACCATATCTTCGTCTTTGCTTTCCTGCATCTTACACACTGCAATTCTTTTCAATCATTCCATCTATCCCCACCTCCAAATATTTTGACTTCATTCTCATTTCCACTTCCTCCAAACATGTTTACCTTTTCTTTTATTTCTATCTTTTGTTTCCCTCCAGCCCTGCTCTGTCTATCTTGCGGCAGTAAGGTTTCTCTGTACTTTTTGGGCAACCCCTCTCTCCCTGTCAGCCATGCAGCACTGAGAGGAAGAGGCAGTGCTGTCACTGTGGACAGGCTCTGGGGAAGACAAGGCCAAGCTCGTGAAAGTTACAGATAGGGTGGGGAAAACACGACACAAAGAGGTGAAACGATGACAAATCCCTTCATTGGGGACTTTTGTGAAGTGAGGGTATAACAGGAAATAGGATAAGGAAGAGTTTTCTTTTGTTTGAGAGGTAACATTCAGGGAAGCAACTCATCTACTCCTTGGATGACTCCCTTAATAAACATGGTAATTGCTCATCTATCTTAATTGCTTAATGCAGTGGTTCTCAACCTTTTCAGCCAAAATAAATCCCCCAAAACAAAGGTGCCAGAAACCGGGAACCCCCACTGTACCTGAAGGTGTTTGAACACAGACATGAACATTGAAGATCTATAAAAGGAATAAAGGGGGGAGCTTTTTGGGGCCCACCCATTAAGTCAGCAAAATGACAGCAGGGCCAAGAACCAAAAGTATCTGTTGTCATTCTATTGGATCTAACTGCTGCATTTGGCACTGTAGACCAGGGGTGTCAAACTCAAATACACAGTGGGCCAAAATTTTAAACTTGAACGAAGTCGCGGGCCAACATTGAACAAATGAACCTTTTAATATGGACCCAAACATGTTTTGCTTTAACATTGAATATGGAACAAGCAACGCTTATTACTATACACTATAATCAATACAATAGTGCAGCCATGCAAAATCGAATTTTAAACAAAAAAAACACATCAGTGGCATTGATTTATTAAATGAAATTTAAATAAAAATCATATGCCTCTTTTCTATTTGCAGACTTCTGATTTAAATATCAAAATAAACTTTTTCCAAAGGCTAATCATTTCAAAAATAAAACAACAATAATAAATCAATCAACCATTCAAGCCCATGCCTTGGAGTAGCAAGAAAAAGTGCATAAAGAAAAGGTTAATTATTGCTCAGTTTGCTACACACTGATCTAATCTGATGTGTCCAAGCCAGATACCTGGCATCTCTTCTTGGATGCTAGTTCATCAATGTCTGGGCTCAGGCTCTGAGCTGAGGAAATCCTCAGTATCGCGCGAAGGTGTTCATCAGTCAGACGTCTCCTGTGAGATGTTTTGGTCATCTTCATCGAGGAGAAAAGTTGCTCACATAGATAAGTGCTGCCGAACATGGAGAGCATCTGAGCAGCTAGGGTGCGGAGCTGAGGCATTGTGTCAGGGATGAACTGTGGGAACTGTGCGGCGCCCATAGCATCATACTTTGACTTCAGTGTGTCATTACACTGGAGTTCAATCAGCACCATTTGGAGGTTGGTTGGTGCGTTTTCCGCATCAACTGCGAATGCATTACTGAGCAGTTCAAACCTACATTTTTGGACAAGTCGGCAAATTGCTGGCTAAACTCAGCGCCAAATACACTGACTTTTTCAGTAAACTGTGCGCATGGGAATACGGCGGTAGAGATCTGCGTTTTTATGGTTTGGCAGCAGGGAAAATGACCAAGGTTTCCTTGCAGCATCTGATTCTCCCACAGGCACAGTTTAGTTTTAAAAGCCCTCACTGCAGCGTACATGTCTGTGATGATGCGCCCCCGCCCCTGAAGCTGCAGGTTCAGCGCATCGAGATGGCTCGAGATGTCACACAGAAAGGCCAGCTCACACAGAAACTTTTGCCCCCGGAGCTCTGCTGTGTCCTTCCCTTTGCTTTCCAGAAACTGACAGATTTCCTCACGCAACTCGAAACATCTGTTCAGTACTTTTCCTTGGCTAAACATCTCACCTCTGTGTGATACGGCACGTCTGCGTATTCCGAACCACATTCCTCCAGAAAAGATTTAAACTGGCGGTGATTCAGACCTTTGGCTCTTATAAAGTTAACTACTTGTGTTACTGTGGTCATAACATGTTCCATCTTTAGGGCTCTGCCCCACCGTGATTCCTGATGTATGATGCAGTGATAAACAGTTAGCTCACCTGCACAGTTCTCTTCCCGAATCTTCTCCCGACAGCTGAGCAGTATCATCTCTGCTCTCATCCACAGCAAGGGAGAATGCAACGAAATCTTTTCCCTTTTTCATCAGCTGGTCATATAGATTGGTGGCAAGATCACATGTGCTTTCATCTACTGTGTTTCTGCTCAGGCTCACGTTTGAAAATGCTTGCTTTTTCTCTGAGCACATGAGGTCACAAACTTTCATCATACACTTTTTCACAAACTCTCCCTCATTAAAGGGCCGGGCTGATTTTGCAATCTCTGCTGCCACAATATAACTAGCCTTTACAGCAGCCTCACTTTGTGATGTGGCTTTTTTGAACATATTCTGTTGTTAAACCAAACTTCTTTTCATCTCCTCCACTTTGTCTTCTTTGAGTCATGTCCAGGTCTTGTACTTGTCATGGTGTTTCTTTTCATAGTGTCGTCTAATGTTGTACTATGGCCACGTTGACTCCAGAAACAAGACAAACAGGTCTGTCTTTTACAATATGTAAACAGATATTCTTCCTCCCACCTGTCCAGAAAGCTCCAGTTTTCTGCCTTTCTTTTTGCCATTTTTGGGAAGTCGTCGCATGGTGAAAGTTGTAGCGTGAAGTCGCTATGACTAATGTCCGTTTGTAGTTGAACGTTTGGACGTCCTACTTCTTTTCTGGGTCCTGTCCTGATTGACGTGCCAAAACAACAGCAGAGCATTATGGGATTTGTAGTATTAGCTGTGAATGAGCTGTATACTTCCTGGTTTTGCCGGATTTGTCTATAATTCTGGTGGGCCAGCTCTAGTAGTCATTTGGGATTGCCTTGCGGGCCAAATATAATTACACTGCGGACCCATACTGTAGACCATACGATTTTGTTGCACAGATTGCAAACATGGGTTGGACTAAATGGAAAAGTAATGCAATGGTTTAAGTCCTACTTAGACTAGCTAAGTTATTTTGTAAGCATTGGAAACTTTAAATCTGACAGATTACCAATGTCCTGTGGGGTTCCCCAGGGCTCTGTTCTTGGACCCCTTCTGTTTAACCTTTATATGCTTCCTCTAGGAAAAATTTTACAGAACTCTAAGGTTGAGTATCAAAGCTACGCAGATGACACACAACTATATCTATCACTGAACCCAGATGACTATGGTCCCATAGAGGTGTCATGTGACTGCTTAGAAAAAGTAAACTTCTGGATGAGTGAAAACTTCCTTCAACTAAATCATGACAAGTTGGTGATTGTCTTTGGTAACAAGGAAAAGAGGACTGCTGTCAGTAAGTATCTTGATCTTTAAAAGCTAAATACCAAGTCAAAAACCTTGGTCTTCTGATTGACTCAGATCTTACATTCAGCAGTCAGATCAAATCTATCACAAAAACAGCCTTCTACCACCTAAAGAACATCTCCAGAGTAAAAGGTTTAATGACTCAGAAAGATCAGGAGAAACTGGTCCATGCTTTTATCTCCAGCAGACTGGACTATTGTAATGGTCTTCTGACAGGAATCAAACAGCTACAGCTGGTTCATAATGCTGCAGTTCGGGTCTTAACCAGAACAAAGAGGCCAGAGCACATTAGTCCAGTTTTAAAGTCTTTACATTGGCTCCCAGTCAGCCTCAGAGTAGACTTTAAAGTTCTGCTGCTGGTGTATAAATCTGTAAATGGGTTTGGTCCAGAATACATCGGTGAAATGTTTGTCAGATATGAACTGAGCAGGTCTCTCAGATCTATGGACAGAGGTCAGATACGTAGTGGAGCCCAGAGCTCACAGTAAACATGGTGATGTTTAGTTGTTATGCTGTGCAACAAACTGCCAGCTGAGTCGAAGTCAGCATCTAATGTGAAAATTTTTAAATCAAAGTTAAAGACACTCTTTTTCTCTACTGTGTATGATTGAGAGTGATTTGTTTGGTCATGTTGATTTAATGTGTTTGTTGATTATTTTAATTGATTTTACTGATTATTTCAAATCTTCTTATTGATTTTAAGCTGTGGAATGTTTTCTGTTGCGCTTTTTGATCATTTAAAGCACTTTGAGTTGCTTTGTGTATGAAATGCGCTATACAAATACATTTGCCTTGCCTTACATTGTCCCAGAGTGTCCCACATTGTCCTAGAGTGTCCCAAATTGTCCTACATTGTCCCAGAGTGTCCCACATTGTCGCAGAGTGTCCAAAATGGTCCCACATTGTCCCAGAGAGTCCATATTTGTCCAACTTTTTTCCAGTGTCCCAAATTGTCCCACATTGTTTTATAGTGTCCCAAATTGTCCCAGAGTGCCCCAGATCACCCCTCATCGACACAGCATGCACAATGAGCCTTAGTTATTGTCAAAGTAAGATCCTCCTTAAGGGCTCCAGTCAGACCGGCTCAACGGTATGCAACATGCACAGCCCCGAGGTGGCAGAGCTGCAGACCCCAGCCCCGCAGGGCCCGCCCAAGCAGGGGCCACCGAACGCCACACCCGTGAGCATGCAAGGGCGCGGCCCGCGTCGCCCGCCCTGGAAGACTTTCGCCAAGACTGGCCTGGCCAGCAGTCAGAGCCCGCCGGACTCCAAGGGCACCCTCCCCCGCACCGGGACCCCCCCGCTGCCACGCCTGACTGCACCACCTTCATGTATTTGTGCTCTACACAGTGACCCAGCCATCAACAGAGGGGCTGGGCCCCCACTCGACAGGCCTAAATTCAATTCAACTTTATTTATATAGCGCAAATTACAACAAAGTCATCTCAAAGTGCTTAACAAAATACAGAGTCCATAGTCAGAAAGAAAGAACCTAACAAGATCCACACGAACAAGCATTTAGCGACAGTGGGAAGAAAAAACTCCCCTTTTTTATAGGAAGAAATCTCCAGCGGAACCAGGTTTAGAGGTGGCAGCCATCCGCTTCGACTGGTTGGGGTTAGTGAACAGAAGGGCAAACAGAACAGGATAGAAGGATAGTCCATCTGAGTGTCCCAGACTAGTTGAGCCGCAAACCATCGATCAGGAACCGCCAGCTCCAGCATCAAGACACCTGAAACTGAAAGGAGATTGGAGGGCGAGGAGAAGGTACAGACTTCAGGAAAAAACATGATGCACTATGATACACTCATTCCTAGTGGTTAGGTTAACATTAAACGTCTCACTTCATCCTCCATGCTCTGAAATGCTACCATGACAGATGAAGTTTTGTCTTGTACTGGTCCCACTTAATGATATATGGGGTGGACATCAGTATAAATGGTGTGAAGCAGTGTGAGCAGTATGATGGTTTATGCAACGAGGTACGGAAGTAGGGAGTCGTCTACAACCCGGCACAACTGTGTCTGACTGGAGATCATCCCATTGCAGCCCATTAGAGCTATGTGTAGATGGTGGATTGTGTTTGAATATAATGTTAATGTTCTTGTTGGGAAGACTGGGGGGAACTAATGTATGTTCCGTGTTCCTACACGTGCCTCTTTAAGTGTTGCACATTGTTCCATGTCCTGTTCTGACAGAGCTACCATGTGTGCGTCATCTGTTCTAAAGTAAGTTAATTTACTGTTTAAATGTTCTTAATTTACCTTTGAATATATATTGCTGATGTTTATGTGTATTTTGCTGACACTGACTGCTGTTTGGACAGACATTTAAGGCTTTAATTATTGTTTTGTTCAGGCCTGTCTGCTGTCATCTGAACTAATGCTAACTTAGCATAGGATTGCTGCAGTGCTTGTGCAGGCTTATAATGGAGCTCGGTTTCTGCTGGGTAAATGTTGTGTTCTTATGTTTATCTTTGTTATTATCTTGCTAATTCATTCTCACATTCTTATTGTATTTACACACACACACACACATACACAAATACATATGCACTTACATGAAAGTATACTCTGTCATTCTGGAACAATCAGCTGTAATCATTAAAGAAGCATTCTTAAATCATCCAGTCCTCCTGATTCTCTGATCGGAATCTCCAGTCCATCCTGGCCGCTCCAACCAGTGTTATTTAATTAATTAATGTGGGAAATACTACAGTTCTACTATATAATCTTAGTTTTTAGTTTGGATTTTTACACTCAAGGACAATGTGGGACAATTGTGGACACTCCAAGACAATGTGGGACACTTTATGACCCACATTGTCCTACATGACAATGTAGGACAATGTGGGACAATGTGGGAGAATTGCTGACACTCTGGGACTATTCTGGACACACTGGGACAATGTGGGACAATTTGAGACACTGTGACAATGTGGGAGACTTTTGGACACTCTAGGACACTTTTGAACACTCTGGGACAATGTGGGACAATTTGAGACACTGTGACAATTTCGGACACTCAGGGACAATGTAGGACATTTTTGGACACTCTGGGACAATGTGGGATACTCTGAGACAATGGAGGACACTCTGGGACAATGCCGTGGCACAAAAAAAAACTGTCTGATAGAAAAGTGGCAGAAATGCATTAAAAGGAGCAAAAATATAGCAAAAAGTGATGAAAATTGGTTGAAATATGGCATGTTTGGTGTATTTGCAGAAAAAGGATGAAAATAAGCAAAAAGGGCTCAAATTGTTTGAAAAATATTTTTAGTTTCTGAAAGGCATCTGGCGACCCCAAGATTGATGTATAATGTATACATTTGTGTTTTTAAAAGTTATTATTAATCTTACATGAAGAAGTTGTGTTTAATGAGTGAAGTATAAGGGGACAAATTAGGTTTCTACAGAGATTTGTGCATTCGCTTCATGAAACATTGTTGGCTCATGAGTGACGTGGTTTATGTGTTACGAGCCCGTAAGGCTAATGCTTTTCTACATCACACGTGAGGTGCTAACATGATGTCTTGACTTTACCTGAATTATTGAGGAAAAGCACTTTCCTGTTATTTCAGCATTAATGTTTCAGTCTTTAAAGCCGTAATGCTGAAGTAATTCACTGACTTGAGGCATGCCACTGAGTGCTTTCGAAATCCATTGAGTTTTGATTGTAATTAATTTCACAAATGGCTATTATAATTATTCTTTTTTTAATATTTTACATTTTTGACAAAAACAACAATCATGCAAAATTTAACATTGTGGTTTTAAAGGAAAGTTTATCTCTTGATCTGCTTTCTACAGTCATTTCTTCTGCTACAGGTTGAACAAAGTATTATGTTAAAGCTGTAGATCTAAAACAGCTAGAGCTGGCAACTCCTGCTGTGTTTCCCTACTGTTAGCTTTGCAATAGTACATTAGTTGAGGATAACAAGGTTTTCTCATTAGTCGGATCACTTTTGTTAAAACCAAGTATTACAATTCCATTAAAGCAGCCTGAAACCACTTTGTCTCGTAACTTTATTAAGCCACACAACGCTTGTCAAAGAATTCTATCATATTCTATACTTATTGGTCATGATAACTTCCTCTTCCCTATGGCGGTATATACAGTTTATTTTTTGCTACCTGGACTGCTTAAAAACTACTGCTAGAATCACTGCCCTAACATGCTTGTGTCTTCGCTTCCTCATTATAAACCTTTGTAATAATAACAATCCTAAATGTCTGATGATGATCATGCAAATGTACCATCAGAGAGCAGCATGGGTAATTATCACAGCAGAGAATACGGCTGTTTGAAATTCTCCAGGCAATGAAAAGAAAACCTAGGGTACATATTTAGCCTTTTGTGCTACGCGGGAGGCCTTTTACCTTTGTTTATAACTATAGCTACCAAACTGATGGAGACTTGGAAATATGGTATGTGGGCTTTTTAAAACTTGGAATGTAATTAATCATTAGCAGAGAATACAACAAAGTCACACTAATATTCATAATTTTGTTGTTGGACCATCTGGCTTTATGTGCTAATTAGCTTTTTTGCAAATTGACCAATATGAAAGTACCTGTAGTTGTTTTGAATGTTTACCTGTGACATTTTTTCAGTTTAATGCAACAACAAAGGTTTGATTGAAAACACATTGGAAGTAGAATATGTCCGACTATCCTCAGGATTAAAGTTTCTAATTTGTGCTCCAGGTTATTCTGAATACTTCCTATTACGTATACATCAATAACTTCAGTTAGACATTTATTTGCCATATGCAACTCTAAGCTACTTGAGCCGATTAATAACATTATTAAAACTTGACCTTTATTTCAGCAAAAATTTTAAACACACATTTCAGTTTTTTTCACAGACCCAAAGTTGTTTATTTTGTGGCTTGAGACGGCAACAGCCTTATACGACTAAAATGTCATGTCTCGTGGAGTAGCATCTGGCACATAAGTTTTCCGACACTCAAGTCACATGACCATTTGTCAACAAACATTGCAAAAACAAACTTGACATGTGTTCGTGAGTAAATTCCAATCAGAGAATTTATGAGAACAGCTTATGGATGACCTACAGACATAGTTTAAACAAGAGCGCTCAGAGAGCGGAAACCGATTTGTTAAGCAACAAATATCCTCTTTGCCAGAAATTCACACTTTAAAGGCTTGGAAGGACTTTCTATTCCCATTCATAATGGTACAAATGGTAGGTCCAAATGTATGGACACCTCTATTTAAATAAACAAAAACAGGATAAAATGCACAATTCAAATCCAATCCAGATGAAACATGGTGGGGTAATTGAGGGACCAACCCGACATACAGTAACTGCATTAAATTTCACAAGATGTGAACTTTAGAATTTTTGCTAATGAAAAGAGATAGCGGGTTTAATTTTTTATTTTATTTTTCCCAGTCACTATATTACACTGGCGGCCCTCCAGAATGTAATGGAATAATCCATGCCAGTGACTCCATCTATGTTTAACATTTTGGTAAAATCTGTTAATTACTTTTGATGTAGTCCTGCTAACAAACAAACAAATAATGTAATCAAAATGAAAAATGAGTCTTGTTATTTCTGTGATAGACTAGTGAGATTGGTCTATCACCCTGTACAAATTAAAGCAAGTGAACAAAAAAATAAATGAACTTCAAAGAGCCCTATAATGTACTGTGCCTTCATTATCATTAAAAACTAATCCGTCTTGGGTAGATTACTTTGAAGTAAAAGTTAAATAAAAGAATGATGCAGAAAAGCACTAGTGTGATCCTAACAGAGGGCTCCATCATCTGCCTGGGGCGTGGTATATCTAATTACTCACTTAACAGCCTCTACCGATAAATTGTGAGAAATGATGGAAAGAGGAGACAGATAGGTTGAAGGGGGAAACATTACATACAGGAACATTTAGAAGCCTCTGGGTCCAGGGGGAAAGGAAAAATGTTCATTTCATGATGATCTCAGGCCAGCTCTGAGACCATCAATCCCCAGACTGAGTGGCCTTCTGACTTGAGTGAAGGGAGGTAGACTGCCTGAGGTCAATTAAACTCTGGAGCAGCCTAAACTAAGCTCTTAGGAGCCGTGGCTTTTATAAAAACTGACGAGGCACAATTTGTGTCTTCATTTCGCAGAGGCAGTTGCATTAAAGAGGTCAGGAGGCAATGAGGCTTAAAAGGCGTAACAACTGCAGCTAGGCTTTTAGCCACGTTGTTATCTCGGCTCAGAGACTAAGTAACCAGCAAATAGGAATATTTGTTGTCCATAACCCTAGGCAAAAAGACAAATATCTAAGCAGAGAATTGTCTCTTAAAGTGTCATATTAAGTGAGGAAATGTCCTTTCAGAATAAAAGCTCCTTCTGTGAAGGTTACCAAAGCTAAAACTATGAAGGTTTTTTGTCATACCTGTCTCATCTGCATCCTCACTTGCATTTTCGTCACAAAATAAAAATCATCTAGTTTAATTATTCTTCACAATAAAGGCCCTTCATCGCTGAGTGGTAATGTTGTGCCAATATCGATGCTAGTATTGGGAGGGGTCCCAATACGGCACTAAAAGGCTAGCATTGGTATTGGCAAGTACTAACTATTAACACATTTACAGCACCAAACTTTTCTTCAAACTACTTTTGATATCCAGTCCGCCCGCCAAACACCAACAAAGAAGAATCCATCGAACACCAACAAAGAAGAATCCATCGAACACCAACAAAGAATAATCCATCGAACACTAACAAAGAAGAATCCATCAAACACCAACAAAGAAGAATCCGCCAAACACCAACAAAGAGGAATCCACCGAACACCAACGAAGAAGAATCCGCCAAACACCAACAAAGAGGAATCCATCGAATACCAATAAAGAAGAATCCATCTAACACCAACAAAGAACAATCCACCGAAAGTGTTTGCGTTACCGCGTAACACGGCGGTCACCCCTTCCTCACCAAGGGGTCCAGGGCCACCCTGCTCCCTCCGGAGGGGTCTGGGCCTCACCCTCTCTCCCCCGCAGCTTCCCCCGCCAAGCGATGCGTCTCGTATTGGCATGTATCGATATCAGCCAATACTTTGCAACTGGGTAACAGCATCGGGGCCATAGAAAGGGCATCGTAACACTACTGAGTGGTAAAGAAAAGTGTAGAATAGTGAGACATAGTACAGACCTACACTGTCAAGGTAAATGTTATAGCCCCACATCTGTTTGGGAGTTGTGCCCCTAACTGCAGCGTGAAAAGCAAAAGAACACAATAAATTATATGCATATTACAATAAGGCAGATTTCAGTAGTCAGAGTCGCTGATGGCGCCGATGACCAAAAACGTTACTCATTAGGATGTTAACCAATGACACTCATTTGTCCCTAAAATACATTCTTATTTTAGCCCAAAGTGCATAAATTACCAGTGCAACATCATTAGAGCCATTGAGAACACAGAAACTGCATTAATCATCTCGCCAACGTTACCCTTCCCCTTCAACAAAATAAAAGTCCATTTGTCATTGAAGTCAGCAAACTACCCACTGTTTTTTTAGGTTTACCTGGCCATCTGCCAGATCCAGCAGACTGAGCAGAAATGCTGAAGCCATGTGTATGCCAGCCAGAATATGACATACTTTGTTCCCATCTCTAACATTTCTAATGTGATCAGATTAATGTAATATTCTCACAGCAACATAAAGTGTAGTGCAGCAAACAATGCCGATAAAAGTGCAATCTCTCCCTATAAACACACAAGTCATCAAATCTATGTTTGCTCTTTTTCACTTTCTTTCCGTTCAGCTCTTCCACTGGAACTAATGAATTAAAAGATACGTAAGGAAAGAAATGACACAATGCTTCCAATAGAATAGAACAAAAGAACAGCTTCCTGATTGCCTTTCATTTCAGTTCCTTTTATTTCTATGTAGCAGCAACTCGCCTGTCAGTCTATTCAATCCTTCTCTGCTCTTCCTTTCCGCCCAACGCTCTGCAGTACGCAGTCAGAAAATCAGCCATAATGTAACAGTAGGAGCTGCCAGCAGTGCATATAGAGGCACTTGTGGATGGCAGAGGGTCTAAGGGCCATTAGAAGGTGTAATTATAGAGCTGTCTCAGCTGCAGTTTTCATGAAAGGGACAAAAGAGGGCGAGTGGAGGGAGGGGGTGCAGCTAATAGGAAAGATGTGAAGAGTCGCACAAGTCGATGGTGTTTCTTTAGCCTCGGTTCAATGTTGTGGAAAAGCTTTTACGCAATGACAAAGAAATTAGCTCTTGTTCAAACTTGTGTTTTGTGTTTTTTACTTTCTGTAAGCGTAGCACATTAGAGCATCTTTTGCTACAGTGGAGGCCACGCAATTGTGAATGTCTGACCCTCGAGTCGATTTTTCAAAGTTCATGTTAGCATTTGGATTATTGTTGTCATTTTGTGTATATTTGTAGTCCGTTTTGTGTATTTTTTTTAGTGTCTGGAGTGTTTTTGCGTTATTTTGTGAGTTTTCTCCACTTTTTTGTGTGTTTTTAAGGCATTGTTTTGTATTTTTGCAGTTGTTTTGTGTACTTTTGTATATTTTTCAGTATTTTATTGTTGTTTTGTATGTATTGGGGGGCATTTTAAGTAGCCCATTTGTTTTGAGGCTGCACCCATTGCTTATGTCTGGAGTAGTGGGTACAACATGTTGTTTTACAGCACATTTCATATTAGTAGGGAAAAGCAGTGATTCACAATGTTTTTGTTATGAATAAGATATTAATCTTTCTTGTCTGGTTAAATAAATAAAGTAAAAACCCTCAGTGTTCGGTCAGTTGGAATGCACAAGTGTCAATAAACCTAGGCATAATATTGTTGAAAGTGGAGTTGTTTTACAAACTATTATTTCAATAAATATCAACGTTTTAATAGGGTATCAAAACTTATTTGCACTAAAACCAAGACAGATCAAAATTCATGTCTTCATTTGGATTAATGGCCAATCTGTATCTTTTGTTGTGTATATTTTTTGTCCTTTTCTCTTTCTTCGCAGTCGTTTTGTATTTTTGTTGGGGTTTTTTTTTTTTACGTCTGGAGTATTTTTCCATTTTTTTTTTTGTTGATTTGTGTATTGTTCTTGTTGTTTTGTATATTCTTGTTGTTATTTTGTGTATTTTTGTATGTTTTTGAGGCCATTTTAAGTAGCCTATTTGTTTTGGAGGCCAAACAAAACTAGACGACACGTTGTTTTGTGAATAAGATGTTGTTAATCTTTCTTGCCAGGTTAAATAAAGAAGTAAAAAGTCAATAAACCAAGGCATAATATTGTTGAAAATGGAGTTACGTATTTTATAATTTATTATTTCAATAAATATTAACATTTTAATAATGTCTCAAAACATATTCCCACTAAAACCAAGATCTATTTATAGGTCATTGTCTTTTGGGTCTGGCCCACATGAGATAAACTTACTGTATGCCGTATGTGGGCCCTGAGGTACAATTTAGTAAAGTTTGACACCCCTGGTACAAGCAAAGAAGGAGGAGCTGTTCTGCAAATTTGTCATTCGGCCCACAAGTTTATTTTTTAAAACAAAAAACCATGATGTATCATATGCTGAATTATCAGAAACTATAAGATGGAAGATTATTGTTCCAATAATAGGCATCCTAATTTGGAGGTAATGCTACAACCCTGATGTTGGCATTTGGAGTCTCCAGTAAAAGGCCATGCAAACACTGGATGGATTGCCATGGCATTTGTTGCTGAGATAAATGCATGTTTTCAAAAAACCCAAAAAACTTTACACTATCCTGATGTAGTTTTTCCTTTTTGGGATTTTTTCTGGTACTAGAAACAAATATGAAACCTATTTTGTTTTTTTAATTTTGAAGAGCAGCAGAATGATGATCATTCATGCTTTCAACTTTTTTTCAACTTCTGCCTATATTGTGTTTCTTGGAAGTTGTTTTCATTGTTGATTAATAGCAGTTCATTGAAAGGGAATAGCTTTACCGCCTACACTGATTTATTTATATTGGTTTTTCTCTTTCACTTGGGCTGCAGCTTGTTATTAAGGCAAGTTGAAGTACAGTAGGAAAGGTATTTCTATAATATTGCTGCATTAAAAATGTCTCATATTAAAAAATACAGAAATTCTATAACTGAGGGTGAATAAACAGTACAAAATACACAATATTCACCTTAAAGCTGCTATATAAAGTTTCTGAGAAAAGTCTAAATGTCCTGCCTTAAACAGCTTCACTTCCTCTCAATGCCTCTGCCAATCTACCAAAAGCCACGCCTCTACTTTTTTGCACGCGCATCACGGAACATAACAAGGTCGCATTGATCTAGGTCTATGGGTCAGGTAAGAGCCAAAATCATATTTACCTTTATGTTTGCTTTGTTGGCATTGTTTCTGTGTACAGTTCTGCATTCACTTTGATTGACAGTCTCAAAAACAGGAAGTCGAAGCCTATTGGCTGGGCGCACTCTGTGATCGTTTCCATTTGTATAGGGGTCTATAGGATGAAGGAGGGACTTATATACATTAATGTATATGAATGACCACCGGCAGTAGACCATAGTAAAAGACTAGTTTGGTTTTTTTTCGCATTTTAAAAGAATCATACATAAACATAGATTTCTCAGAAACTCCGGATATCAGCTTTGATGCACTATAGTGCATTTTTTTTGTCACATCATGAAATCTGCACACAATCACTGGTTAAAAGATAAAGAATGCCTACCTATTGTTTACTAGTCACTTAATGGTGTTGGAAATTGTTTGACCGTAACTGCTTGCCTTTCGTTTGTTTGAGCACTTCAAAGAGCCGTCCGTGTACAGCCAGCTCTTCACAGTCTTGTCTACCCGAGTTTGCAGATCAAAGGCTATTGTGTGAACGTTTGTGCAAAGCTTTTAAGGGACTCACATTGAGTAGGAATACTCAAAGAAAAAGTGTTGCCCTGGACAGTTATCGTTAGTGAACAGCTAGTGCTGTTGCTCCTCAGCACACCTCACTCTGAGCAACAGACAACAACAAAAAACAAACTCAAATAATCTTTTTTTTTTTTTTTTTTTATCAGATAGAAACATTGTGTAGGCCTCATAGATCAATAAGTCAAAGATCATTTGCTCGGCAAAAAGATTTAAAAGGTTGAAATGGCCGTTTGTTTTCATCTTCACTCTGTTGACATTGACGGAAAGGTTTCGTGCATTGCATTGTGGGATGTGGAATCCCGTGGATGGATGCATAGATGTGTTTTTACTTCATTCTTACCGTGATTTCTTTTTTTATACAAGACGAAGACCAAGACAGCAACAGCACCATATGCCAAAAGGTACGGTGGCTGAAAGGACACCTGAAACAACACTTACAAATATTTACAAATCCTACGTATTACAATAAAGAGCGGGTGTGCGTGATCAGTTATTCTAGTTTGCCAGTGATAGGGGAAGAAAAATAGATAATTAAATAAATAACAAAATAAATGAATTGATTAAGACAGGATGAAAAAACAAAACTGACATTGACTACTGTGATTTATTTTGTTTGCCCCCGTAAACTCTGCCAAAGTGACTTCCCAACACATTTCTGGTGTTTTCATGGACCAAATGGTGTTGCAAAACATCGGCAGTTGTTTATTTTTCAGGTTTACATGGAAAGATCCAAACCTGGCCAAAATTGAATGTCTCGCGGAGTGAGGCGATATCACAGGGAACACCGGGAACAAAACAGCACAGATGAATCAATGTCTGTGAAAGAAATACAAGAAATTATGATAAGAAATGATGAAACTCCATATTCCACAATGCAATGTGTGAATCTTTTCCAACAATGTGTTTTCAATGGGAATGAAAACAAACTTTTGTGCTGCAATTTCAAACTTTCACATCTTTTTTCTAGCAAATTATTTTCAATTTATTGATCTATGAGGCCTACACTATGTCTTTATCTGATAAATGTTCATCTCCAGCAGCTTACATATATTCAGCAGAGGTGTAAAAAGTACTGATATATCCTACTCAAGTAGAAGTACTGATACTTGATTGAAATTGTACTGAAGTACAAGTACAAGTTAGTCATACATAAAATACTCAAATACAAGTAAAAAGTAACTCAATTAAATAGTACTCAAAGTAAAAGTTACTAGTTACTTTCATCCCCCACATCGTTGGGTATCTTGCCAATCTTCCTTGCATACAGTAAACATCTCATGTATAAACTTAAAAAGGAAGAGACCAAATTTGGCACAGTTGGAACTTCATTTATTTTGGTTTGATATTTTTTAAATGAAATCAAACCAATGAATTGCATGAGGTGTAGAAATGTAACAAATATTACTTTACTTTTAATTTCTAAATCAGTAATTCAAATTACTGATTTAGAAATAAACTCAAAAAAGTACAAGTACCCATAAAAACAACTCAATTATACTAACGTGTGTACTTGTAATCTGTTACTTTCATCTCTGATATTCAGTTTGCGTGATTTGTTAAATATACGTACAATTGGCTCCAAGAAGAGGTACAGCATGCTGACGGCTATGACAACCAGGAGGTCTTCTCGGGCCAAGTGGAAGTTTGTGAACTGCACATTATGGCACCCTGTGTGAAATATGGGACATGGCATTTATGTGTCATCGTTCTTGGAGCGTAGAACAGCAGTAGTAGATCTGCCTCTTGGAGCGCGGATGCCTTTTGAGAATGTTATTCATCTAATACTCAAAACCTCTAAAGGTCTGACATCAGACTCTGCCAAACCGCAGTAGACTTACTCAAGTGGGAGACAAGAGAACACAAATACAACAGGTATAGCACTAAAGCTGAGAGAACGATATGGGGAGCCCACTGTCCTGTGCTTACTGGGGTTAACAACAGACAGCGTTGTGTTGTTTTGTGGAAGTCACATCTCAGTCAAAAAAAAGAAGGCTGTTTGCAGGCGGATAGTTCAGTAAGGTCTGTTCCATTTACCGCACCACTGGAGGAAGCAATGGGACATATATTTAATGAGGAATAACTGGAAGTACAGGTTGTGTGCTTGGGTGAGCACAGTACCTAAATCAACCATCCTGTTTATGCTCATTAGGTAAGATTAAACTGATCATGTTATCAGTCAGAAACATTGCTTTATTTTTCACTCACGGTATGTATTGCAAGATTTTATTAGTGTGATTTTTTTGAAGATAGCGAGATTGGAAATGTCACCTTTGGGATTTCTAAGCTGCCTTGTTACAACAATATAGTTACTTATAAAAAGGAACAAATGCTTATTCTGTGTTTTCTAATACTGTACAAAAAAGTAAAATCCATCATATTATTATTGACTTGAGTAGTGCTCACAACAGGAAACGGGGAGGTGGTGGCTGAAACAGAGGCGGTTAAATATGGGTCTTTCATCTGGTTTAACTCTGCAAATGGATCTCATTGTCTTAGGAAATTAGATTTTCTGCCATTCTGTGTGCAAACTCGTGTCCTTCTCTTGGGCTAGCGAGCAGCCGGTAAGGTTCTTATCAACAGCACCCAGGGTGTGGATTTGAGGAATTGAGTTCAGCCTCGATTCTAACCATGAGAAATAACGAGAGGCGGTAGAGAGACGAGGATGAGGGACAAGGAGAAAGGGTGGGGATGGGTGGGGGGTGTGGGGGAGGGGTGTATTCTCCAGATGCTGCCACTGTCCCACTTAAAAACAGGACACACTCAATGGTCCACGTGCACCTGTTGGAGCACGCACATAATGGCACATGAGCATACAGTGTAGTTATGCTTGAGTGCACATGTGCTGGGTAGAAATTGGCAATAAGAGCATTGATGGGGCTCACGGTGGGAAAGCTTTTTACTGCTCCATTTTCCAACTGCAGCATTTAGTGACCAAACCAATACCTAAACCAAGCTATTTCCATCTGTCTGACACAATCAGGACTTCTCATTTGTGTGCTTGTATGAGCTGGCAGTGCTACGCCTGTTTGTGTGTTTGGATACGACAGGCCAACTTTTAATTTAGTCAGTTTCCCCTGCTTTTGTGAGACGCAGAAGAAACTTATACACATAGATTGAGCTAATGCTATTAAAGATATTGTAACCCAAAATATATTATGTCAATGAAAATAAGATGTTTGTCAGAACTACAGATTTGAATCAGAACAACAGAAAAAAGGATGGAGAGACATTCTGAGAATACAATGGTGTAGTTTATAAAAAGAAATACAAGCCTGTAAAAGTATTACACATGATGTATGGCATGTAATATGATTATAATGTGGTAAAAAAATGTTGTCAGGATTTATCTGTGTTAAAAATCCAC
Source organism: Gouania willdenowi (assembly GCF_900634775.1). Classification (NCBI taxonomy): domain Eukaryota; kingdom Metazoa; phylum Chordata; class Actinopteri; order Blenniiformes; family Gobiesocidae; genus Gouania; species Gouania willdenowi. The sequence continues at coordinate 16,531,418 of NC_041049.1, forward strand.
AAATGCAACCAAGAACTTAAGGAAATAATCAACCCGAATGACAAAGGCAGCTCAACTGAAAGACTTTTATATGTACACGTCACTATTAGGAGTGAGCTGTGATTTAGAAGTTGATAATGCATTAGTAACAACATAGTCACATTAAGACCAGAATTATATAGAGTAATAATTCTGGTGTGATGAGAGCCTTACATGACAATTCTGAAATTCTCTAAAATGGCTACGCCCACATGTAAAGAAATAATAGGCTCACTACATGTGTTTGAAGACTAAAAGTTGATATAAATTACTCCAAAGACATTTCTTATGCAAATTGGTAACAGTTTTATTATTTAGCTTTAGACTTGTCATTTAAACTAAAGCAAGGGTTCTCTCATGGGGTCAGGACCCCATTTGGGGTTGTAGGGGGTCACCGGATGCCTTCAAGAAACTAAGAATATTTTCTGAACAATTTGAGCTCCAGCAAGCTTTCCACATTTGAACCTATTTTCATCACTTTTCTTGCCATATTTTTGCTCCTTTTTTGCTACATTACTCTCATTTCTGCCACTTCTGCATCACATTCCAATGCCTTTTCTGCACATTTTTTCCACTTTCAAGACATTTTCAGCACTTCTAAACCCTTTCCACCACTTTTGTTGACTCATTATTGTCACTTTTAATCTATTTTTACCAGATTTCATGCATATTTTTGCCAATTTAACCACATTCTCAATTTGTCATGCCCATTATTTGCCAGTTTAAAAAAGTGTTCCAATATTGACACTTTGAACACTTTTCTGCACTTTTTTCGTCTGTTTTTGGCCACTCTAATTTGCAACTTTTAACCAATTTCTATTGTTTTCAACTTTTAACCCATTTTGTTTCTGATTAAAACAAGGATTTACATCTTTAAGATGACTATATAAAGTGGATATTATTCAGATAAATAAATAAATGTGGTTATCACAGATTCATAGACCAATGGACCATCATTTTGCTGACTTTATGGATGGGCCCCAAAAAGCTCTCCCTTTATTCCCCCTTATAGATGGCCCTGTCTCTACATGACTGTTCTTTAATGTTTATGTCTGTGTTTAACCACCTTCAGGTACAGTGGGGGTCCCCGGTCTCTGGCACCTTTATTTTGGGGGGTCGCGGGCTGAAACGTTTGAGAACCACTGATTTAAAGGACATTGATGTGATGGATTTCATGCCAAATCTTATCATAGGTTTTGGGGATTTGGGCTGATTACCATGGTGATGCCATTCTAATAAAGGGCCAGTGAAAACAACATAAGTAATGTTTGTTATTTACAAAGACACCCTAAATCCCTTCTGTTTTGTTTTTTTTAGATTAAAACAAATATACAAAGGCTAGGAAACTTGCTTGCTAGCCATACTAGCCACTGGCTAAAGTGTACCAGTAACCAAAATAATGATCATGGTATATAAATACTTCAATGTATCTTATCTGTGGATGCTGCACTGAAGGTTAGGCTGGAACAGCAGCAGCTGGGTAATTGTTTTACAGCAAAGGCTAACATAGCTATAAATGAAGTAGCACTCAGGAAAAAAAATGGACAGATCACTGATGTTTACCTGCAAGGCTCTGTTGGTTAATGAGAGTCTCCGAGCCAGCTCACAAGCTACCGTATATAGTTCTTTATTTATGGAAGTGTTTTTTCATTTAGCTATTATAAGTTAAAGGGCCCATGTTACACTAAATCCACTTTTCTGTGCTTTAAACATGATAAAAGTGCTATTTGGGTTTCATACACATGCCCAAAGTGTTTTTTTCATTGATTCCCTCAATCATTAGTTAGAGGGTGATTTGTTCCTTTCTTACTGCAGGGTGAGCACAAACACCTCACTCCAATTTGATGACGCGTTCCCACTTTGATGACGAATTTGACGCTGCACTGAGCTTGAGAAGCCGCGCCTCCAGGAAGCTTTCTTCCGTGACTGACATGTAAACAGACACGCCCATGAAGGTGAGCATTTCAGCATCCTTCTCACAGTGCTATGTATGTATTTTCTACAGTCTATGTATGTATCGGTGAATGCCCCGTTCCCACGCTCTGTCTGTGTTTATAAAGCAGCATGAGCTCGGCGACGGAGTGGGTGGGAGGAGGAAATCAGTGTCCCGTCTATAGACACGCCCACTCATGAATAAGCATAAGCAGGCCACAAATCAGCCTGTTTGTGTAGAGTTGCTCAGTAAGTGACTTTTCAGAGACTAAAACTCTAGAAAACAGATGAGTTTGGGAAAATAAACCTTAAATACTATGTTTTTGGGGTTCTTAGAACTAATGGAGGTGGGTGAAAAACAGCATATATGGGACCATAAGTTAGCATGATAATTTAGTTACTGCTGTTTCTGTCAATAGGTACATCTAGCAGAATAGTATTTGCTGTTGAATTTAAAATCCTGTCTTCTTTGTTTTTCAGTCTACAATAACATTGACCAACTGTGCTAACAGGAAAGTGCAGCTAAGGGCAGCAGTCGACGCACACAGACCTATAAACACACACACACACACACACACACACACACACACACACCACCAAAGTCCGTTGTGAAATGGCGCCATTTAGAACAGGACAAGCAGTGAGTCACCTTGCTACTGAGTGTCATTCGTCAGGACACGGTAACTAGGCCCGATGGTGTTCTCGGCGCACCGCAGGGCATGAAGCCAGAGTGTGATGTGTCAAGGCTAAGTTACACGCTGAGGTGTGACATTACCACCGGTTGTTGGGACAATAAACAAGACTTGTCGAGTGCTCAATGGGAGCTTTATCCCACAGAACTCCGATTATCTTAAATGCTCTCTGAGCCACCGACGGGACCTTATGTGGCACAGCTTCACATTCTGTGGTAACACGGCCAAAATGTAGCTGTAATTTAAATGGTTATTAAAATCGGGTCACAGATGTATTCATCTGAAGTTGTGGGGCAATATTTAGGAACTCGGCAGACAGTTTACACAGTGTTTATATCATTATCTGGTTAGAAGTGTTTTTTTTTATTACTTTTTGTTGCTTTTATCCATGGTGAACCTTTTACAACCCAAGCCAATTTGACTTCCCTGCAGAACACAATGGGTCTCTGTCTTTCAATTGTAAGGCAGGCAGTTCCACAGGCATATTTCATGCAGGGGCTCAAAGCAAACCGTGTCACTCCCACTGGGCTGCAGCACTCACATATAGACTGATAATGATTTTTAACGCTGGGGCGCCAGGCTTGACACACACTATTGGCAGATTACGTAAAACAGGTTATGTTGCTCATTTGGTGGAAGACATCGTATTGATTCACCATTTGCCAACATGCACGTGGATTATAAACTCAGGACACATGTGGTACAAAAAGTATATGCTACTGAGCATCACTAGGGGTGTTTGCTTACATTTTCTACATGAGATTGTTTACAACTCTGCTAAAACACTAAGCTTTAAAAAAGAAACTAAAACAAAGCTGTAATTGGAAAGGAAATTATGTTTGATCTCATATAACCTAGTAAAAATATTTATTTGAATAGATGCAGATCTGATGGTAGTACCAAGTGCTGTTAGGATGTTGGACGTTCTTTAGTTAATTTTGTTTTAGTTGCTAAAGGAGAAGATTCTCACTAATTTTGATTTAGTAAAGAATATTCTTTCACATTGCTTGTAATTTTTGTGGGGAACCCAGGAAGAATAGTCAAATGAGTATCTTTTTTTAATAAACAATTTAGGAATAATTCTTTAAAATTATGGAGAATTAAAATCCATAATTCTGGCCAAAAACAACACTGTTGCTGCAGTAAAAGCAGGATAGATAATTGATTTCTGTTAATGTGTAACTTTGTGGGATTACACAATATTAATTAATCGGAGAAGAAACGGACAGTTTCACTTTACTACAGCACATACAGGTTTCTATTCACTTGTTCACCTCATTTTGGATGCAGGCTTTAGCTCAAATGCTGCTTCAAACTGCTCAGCATGCATCATAAGATGGACAGTTATTTGCATTTTATACACCCTGTATTATCTTACAGGACTGAGGCTCTCTGTGTCGCCAACAGTGTATATAAATATTATGAATGAATTTATCAGCCAGGGAGCACCCGATACAAACAGGCTTTATCAACTGACGACTGTTGGTCAGTCCATCAGATAAAAGTGTATATTTCTGCTGTAGAATGTCATTGGGAACCAGGTTAGCCGTTCAGCCTAAGTTACCATGGTGATTTACCCCGGTAAGACTTTAACCAGCGTCGTAGTACAGCACACACTGAATAGATCCTGGAAGTTAGCGTGATCAGAGGAAATCCAGCTTGGTACAGGCCCAAAACAGAGGAAACCACAACAATATCAACAACAAAATGACCACAAACACAGTTATTTCCTGTATTAATGCTCAGATTGGTCATTTTTGTACATGATAACATGAATGTTAATAATATGGCAAATTAATTTATTTAACTGCAATAACAAAAGCCGCATTGCTGTCTTTTGTTATTGCAGTTAAATAAATAGATTGCATAGATTGCACTTTTTGTAGTGTTGATCTTTGACAGCATGTGCAGACAAGGTAAAAAAATAAAAAATAACATAATATGGCCAACAAATCAGACACTCCTTTATTTGGCCCCCAATGACATAATAGTCACCGACCTTTGGTCTAAAGCCTAGGTTCCCAAAGTAGGGTACGGGTACCCCAGGGGTATGCAAATTATCATAAGGAGCATGTGAGTAAAAATTTAAAACAGTGTGACAACAATAGAAAACTAGAATAAAAATATAGCATCAGTCAGGAGCCTCCATGCATTACCACAAATTACCCATTGGCCTCTGGAAGACTACTCTAGAAAAACAAACTTATCAAAAAAGCTTTGGCGCAAGCCAAGCGTGCTGTCAAGATTTCCATGCCCTATATATTATATTGATATATTATTCCTTAACAGGACGTACAAATCAGAAATACATTTCACTGTAGGGCTACATTGTACATGACATTACATCATTGTTTTTTTTAAGTGTACAGGAGTAGGAGGTACATGACTTCAGGTTAAATTTCTGAAAGGGTACGGGACTGTGAAAAGTATGGGAACCACTGGTCTCCAGGAAAGATTCAGGTGTCTTGATACTGGAGCTGGCGGTTCCTGATCGATGGCTCACGGCTCAACTAGTCTTGGACACTTGGATGGACTATTTTTCTATCCTATTCTGTTTGTCCTTCTGTTCACTAACCCCAACCAGTCAAAGCGGATGGCTGCCACCTCTGAACCTGGTTCCACTGGAGATTTCTTCCTATAAAAAAGAGGGACTTTTTTTCTTCCCACTGTCGCTAAATGCTTGTTCATGTGAATCTTGTTGGGTTCTTTCTTTCTTACTATGGACTTTATATTTTGTTCAGAGCTTTGAGATGACTTTGTTGTATTTTGCGCTATATTAGTAAAGTTGAATTGAATTGAAATTGAATTAAAAGACCAGCTACTGGTGTGTTGTCAAGTTATACAGTTGTACAACTGACCTTGACCAGGTTTTCACCTCCATTAAGTCTGTTGCCTGGTATGTATGTGAGCATGAAGGACTCTTGTATCCACTCTACGTTTGTACTTGTGTGGCCCGTAGTGACTCATGTGCACGTACGCTGAAGTGGTTGTCAGTGTTGTATGAAAAAGTTTTTCCCTCAAGGTTTTCCCTCAAGGACTTATCTTAACACACAGAAGCAGCTACATGCTAGCTTTTTGAAAGCAAGAAATATATATATATATATATATATATATATACACACACACACATCTCAAAGAATGCACAATCTGGATCCGATCTGGTTAGAACTCGGTGGGGGGTAAATGAGGAACGGACCCGACAGAACTGAGTCAAATTTCATAAATTTCGGTCAATTACAAACCAAGATATGGATTTTTGACTTTCTACTAATAATGAGGGACAGGAATTTTTAGATTTTTGAAAATGAGCCAGAATCAGTATATTGATGGAGATTCCCTCTAAATTAGAATTATGTGAAAATCTGTTCAATTCTTTTGATGTAATTCTGTTAACAGACATAGAAACAATTGAACAAATGCCAGTGAAAATATTACCTCCTTAGTTGAGGTTAAATATGTTCATGTATCAGTTCGGCAAGATGTGTTTATAGTGGTGTTTTAGTTTGTTGTGTGTTCATCAGTTTGTTCATTTTATTATTTGAGAAAAATCCAATTATGTTCAACCTACTGTATGACACCTATGCTTGCTTGTGAGAAAATGTTATTTTTTTTTCACTTTGAGCAAAACTTTTTAAGTCTAATATAAGTGGAGCAAAAAAGTACTGTATAATGTTGGTGTTAATCAGTGTTGGGAACGTTACTTTAAAAAAAAAAAGTCATTAGTTATAGTTACTCCCTACTTGATCCAAAAAGTAACTGAGTTAGTAACTGAATTACTCTATAATAAAAGTAACTCATTACCAAGGAAAGTAACGATTTGCGTTACTGTTAAAAAAAAAAAAAAAAAAAGTCAAATAATTCTGATTTTTTTAGATGCGTGTGTCGTGAGGTGCTTCATTATATTTAAGTTGCATACAACAAATGTGGACAAAGTCTTCACTCCTGGATATAATGAACACTTCACATGTACGTTCTTGCCTTTGACCACAATTAATTTAAAGTAGTGTTTGTATCGTCACCTTAAAAATGTCAACTTTTCATCAGACTGCTCCACGCTCACCATCTCTGCTGCGCCATCCAATCTGCAGTGTGTGTGTGTGTGCTGGCACAGTGTAAAAACACTGGCTCTGATTGGCTACCATGAAACATGACGCCGCCTTAGCCAATCATAATTGCTTACCTTGTTTTTAACCCACCTCCTCACTACAGCTGAGTAAGAAGCCAGGGATGCTTTCGGATAACAGTTTATTCAATCAATAACGCACCGCATTTAACGTTCAGTAACGATAACGGCGTTGTAACGGCGTAAAAAGTAATTAGTTAGATTACCCCGTTACTGAAAATAAAACGCTGCTACATAATGGTGTTATTTTAAATGCTGTTATTCCAAACACTGGTGTTTTTATATATCAAATTGAATTTCATTTATCTTGTTTCTAAATGTCTTATCGGTCCAAAAAAAAAAAAAAAAAAAAAGAATAACAAATTTCCAATTTTGCCATAATCAGTCTGATAATTCTGTCCTAACCCCAATAAATAACTCTCAGCTTTTTCATGAATCTGAGCACATAGGATTCACAAAAGAGCTAAGTGCTAGGCTTAATAGAAAAGCCCAGGAGCTGTGTGCCTGATTGCTTTAAGCCATTTACGTTTAACATGAAATTCCCCCAAAATACGGATGTGGCTGAATGGGATTAGATCACACTGTGTATAGGAAGAACAACATTACTGCTAGACAGAGAGCACAAACTCGGAATTGTCTGTACCCTTGAAGAGAGAAAAAAACTGATATAGACATATCTTGAGTAATTGCTTCTGTAGCCAATTTAAAGTTGGGTTTTTGAATAGAAGACAGTTTGCAGCTATACTCCTGATTCTCTTCAGCCTCCTCACAAAACTGCTTATACATGTGAGCTGCAGACAAGAAATTGTATTGATAAACAATAACCTGCTGTTATTATAGGGACTTTAACACGTCATTTGCGATTAATTCATTACAGGAAAAATAACTCACTAAAAAAAATAACGGCGTTAAACTTTTTTTCTTTTTGCACTCCAAACAGCGCGGAACCTTTCTCATTTATTTTTTCATTCATAATAATGATGCACAGACTACAATACAAGATGAGAGACTGCTGAGCTTCTTTGCCATTTTTTGGCTTATAAAAACACAGGATAGAAAACAAAAGCTTAGTTGTGTGCAAATTGTGCAAGAAATCACCAGAGCTTTTCAAGCATCCACTACCACCTCAATGCTAAACAAGTTGCGGCTAGCACGAACAGCTAACGCCGACGCTCAGACAGTGCTAGCTGGACGGCTTGTTGCCGATCCACACTGGACAAGATTCAGGTTTGAGAGCCAAAATGAATAAAGTGATAAATGAATAAACTCACGGGGTAAATATTATCTCAAGGAGTGAAAAAGCCAGAAGTTTGGTATTCAGTAATTATATTGCTCAGAAAAGTGTTTACTGTTTTTGATGTGCTAACTTATAGCACTTCATATGGACCTGATGGGCGACCGAGGCTCAGTAGTAGAGTGGGTCATCTAGTAAACAAAGGGTCGGGGATCAAGTACTGCTCTATCCAAGTCATTGTTGTTGTGTCCTTGGGCAAAGCACTTTACCCACATTGCCTCGTATGAATGGTATGAATTGTGCATGAATGTTGGTGGTGGTCAGAGGGGCCGTAGGCACAGCATTGCAGCCATGCTTCTGTCAGTCTGCCCCAGGGCAGCTGTAACTTACCACCACCGTTATGACTCTGTGATAATAATAATCTGTACGTGCTTTGAGTCACCTTGAAAAAAGCACTATATAAATCCAAGTTATTATTATTTCATTTGTATTTTCCATTATTTAGAGATTGACTAAAGTACAGATCAATATTCCCTCCTGATGGTAACAACTAAAGGTGACAGGCAGCCCTTGGGATTAGTCTCACACAGAGGAATGTAAATGCCTAATGTCTATACCTGCATCTGTTAAAAACAATAAATGACTTTATAAAGCCACTGTTTTATATCAATCTTTTGATCTGACAAAATAATGTAATGACTTAAAAAAAAAAAAAAATCTCAGCAATTTTTAGGTGAGATTAAAAAAGAGATTTTTTTTTTAATCTCTTGACAGCAGTAGTTATTACTTCCGCCAAGGAGGTTATATTTTCACCAGCGTTTATTTATTTGCTTACGTCAAAAGTACTTAACAGATTATGACAGGTTTTAACCAAAGGTTCCATTCAATTTTTGAGGGGATCCGGATCAATATACTGATTCTGGATCAGTTTCAAAATTTAAAAAACCTCTATTTATTAGTAAAATAATAAAAATTCATATCTTGGCTCATAATTGACTGATCTGACTCAGTTGCATTGGGTAGGTCCCTTAACTACACCACCAAATTCCATCCGGATCGGATAACATTGTGCATTTCTTTGCAATTTTTAGAAAAACAAAACAGTGGCGCCCATACATGTGGAGCTACTGTATCATTATTGGGGGTAGATATTTCTTCCATGGTACCATGATCAGAGTTGCTGATCCAGATAACGGCCAATATCTGGAGGATATTTTCACCGGCAATGTCAGTGATTAAAACCACTCATGAGGGATGGCTATAACCAGGCCCCATTAAGAATTTAATTCCCTTTGTCCTTCAAAGACATGTAATTGCTCAAAAACATCTATTTTGGCAGATGGAAGTGGATTTAATAATGAAGCATATTTCAGTAATATAACCTCACCTTATAAGACAAACCATTCTGATTATGGTTCTGGATAACAGCCTTTGGGAAGGGTTAGAGCCCTGTAGCTCAACTGGACCTACTGTATATGCTTAGCGTGAATGAGCCATCTACTGCAAGGTATTCATTTAGTCCTGTTTTCATCATTTTAATTAAAAAAAGTGGCTGCAAAACGACGATCACACCTGCACTTTAACACCAGAGTACGCCCCCAGGGAGGTAAATGGGAATATATTTCTACTTTGATCGATAAAGACTTTAGTCTCACTACCTACACTGAGCACAGAAAGAAGTCCGTGTATGTGCACTGTGTGAATAGATGAAGGCAGGCCCTGGATACAATTGGATTTATTTGTGTAGGCGCAAAATATCCTGGCTTGGAGGCGAACCATCTGAGTGAAAGGAGGAATTAATTCAGGGTCAGATGCTCTGCACATAAAAGATGTCCCTGTTGTTGCTTGGTGCATCAGTTCAGTTGTCCCAAAGCCTTTTTGGGTTCCTTCATGTAAATGAATAACTAGACTAGAGCACATGCATGCAACGTGAAAAGAAGGCAGATTCCTCATCCAATAAATGACAGAAAAGCAAGTACAGTAGCTTAAATTAGTGAAATAGCAAAGTCAGTGGTTCTCAAACTTTTCAGCCCGTGACCCCCATAATAAAGGTCCCAAAGACCAGAGACCCCCACTGTACCTGAACTGAAGGTGGTTGAACACAGAGGGAAGTTTAGTATTATTTGGACCTTAAATTGCATTAAAAGGAGCAAAAATATGACAAGAAAGAGTGATGAAAATAGGTTAAAATATGGAAGTTTGGTGTAGTTGCAGAAAAAGGGTAAAAAAAAATAAGCAAAGATGGGCTAAAATTGTTAAAAAAAAAATATTCTTAGTTTCTTGAGGGCATCTGGTGACCCCCCCTCCCAGTGTCTAGCAATGCCAAGGTTGAGAACCCCTGCTTTAAGAAAGCCACCATTGTCATTTGGTCATACATTTCTTGATAATGCAGACGTAATACATTTGTCTCATGCAGGGCAACTCTCTAACCTTGTGGATGGAGATTAATGAAGAGCTTTAGTGGTGATGAAGGCTATCAGCCACTGTTCTCCCCATCTAATAGAGCAAGAGTTTTACAAAGCCAATTACGCCCTAAGGATTTCACATTTAGGCTCGGTTCTGTCAGTGGTGGCCCAGTCCGCTGTGAGCAAACTGCCAAGATAAATCAATATTTACCTCTTATGTCTTTAATACTATTTTATTATATTTGTATTTATTTGGTTGTTGTTTTTAAGATTTATCGGCATCGTCTCAAATGAACTATTCCATCTTTCGCCCACTTTAGCTCATGCGAAACGCCTGCTGCAAACCTAGCAATTCCCAGTGATGTCCTTCACAGCCTTTCTGATCACAGGGTACACGGTGAACAAGTGCAATTGTGAGTCATCATTACTGCACTTGACTGTGATTATTGTCATCCAGGGTCTTTAGCATGCCTCTGTGCTCTGCTGTTCTCTTCGAAGTTTGATGTTCTGACAAACAAGCCAAAGGTTATGAAGTTTACCGTCTCCTATATGTCATCTATAACATAACCTAACTGCTAGAGCGGACATGGGCTCGTCTATAAATGGTCACATTTACAGACATTGGAGTCGCTGTTAGCTTACCAATAAACAAGAAGAGATTTGTCACCTTTATAATAAGTATTGACTAGGCCACTGGGAGTGAGGGCCAAGGCCAAGGCAGGCTGACTTGATAATAATGTATCATGTTTTTCTGCAGTCAGTGCCTTCTCCTCGCCCTTCTCTCTCTTCTCTGTTTCAGGTGTCGTGAAGCTGATGATGGCAGTTCCTGATCTGTGGTTCACGGCTCAACGAGTCTGGGGCACTCTGATGTTCTATTGCTTTATCCTGTTCTATTCCCCTCCTTCTGTCCACTAACTCCAACCAGTCAAAGTATAAAGGCTGCCACCTCTGAACCTGGTTCTGCTGGAGATTTCTGTCTGTTAATAGGGAGTTGTTTCTTCCCACTGTCGCTAAATGCTTGTTCATTTGGATCTTGTTGTTTTTTTTCCCCCTTATTAACAGAATCTGAATCAGAATTCCTTTATTAATCCCAGGGGGAATTTGCTTATTATGATTTTCATGTCTTGATAGCAATATGAGATGACCTTTGTTGTAATTTGTGCTCTATAAATAAAGATTGATTGATTGATCTGATGGTGGGGTCGTAATGATGGGTTCAGGAAGTTGACACCATCACCCATTTCCTTAGACTTGAGTTACACACTTGACTTTGAAACGTTCAAGCAAATTGTTTCAGGATGTTAAAACCGCTGCATTTTCCGACCTCTTTCTTGAAAAAGTGATGTGGAACACCACCTGAAGTCATAGTTCCTCCTTGGTAAAGTCAGGAAATAACATCTGATATTATGCAGTTCAGCTGGGGTTTGAGATATTTCAATGTTCTACCGTTGAACTCAGAGATCAAAATGTTGAACTCAGAAATGCTGAGCATTACGTGTGTGTCAGTTAGCTCGCTTCTTGATTGGCTACACTCCGTTCCACATCATGAATCAAGGGGTCATGAGTCACAAGTTGTTGGCTTTTTCCACACTTGAGTTTTGTTTGTAAATATTGAACAAGATGAACATTTACAAATGTCGACCTATACCCGTCCAACCATCAGGGCAGATTCACTCTGAACACATCTCAGACCACAGGATAATCTTAAGAGGATAAACTTATTAAACATTAAATCATCTTGGATTTACTGTCCTTGCGTTTTACCAAGTTTTCCATGCCAATTACAATTATAAAATCAATTATCTTAACTCAATTACAATTCAATTTTGATTATAACAGCAAAACATTTTTCCAATTACAATTACCATTATAATTATATCATAATTGTAATTGATTATCAATTATACAAATACAAATATAATTGACCACAACCCTGGCTTCAATTATAATTTTGCAATTTTTATTCACCTTTCCTGCAATTAGTTGCATTGCTTGTATTACAGTAAATTAGTGGGAGGCAGAAGATAATAGTGATGTTTCAGGCTGTCAGCTTCCCATTAATGTTATAAATATTAGGTGAATAAGAACATTGTCCAGGTACTACTGTTAACTTGTTTTCAAAGTACTAGCTGAATCTTTAGTGCTCTGTTTCTACTGACACACAGACAGTAGCACAGGTTATTATCTCAGAGTGAAAGCTCGTTTAAATGTGTGATTTTCCGTCAGACAACCAGGGATTAAAAGAGAGTCCAGTGGGGCTGTGTTTCATGTTTTCTGATTGTTGAAAACATTCACGCTGTTTGCTCATCAGAAAGTGTTTTATTGACGTGGGCTCTTTCAAACCCCTGAATCCCAGACAGTCTGTACAGAGATGAGAAATGTTTGCACAGTGTGATGTTCAAAAAACTCTTTCTACTTACTTTTACCCAAGTACACCTACTTATTCCTGTTCAATCTTTTACAAGATAAATTCAAGCGTTAAAGCTAGCCATCCTTTTCCCCTGGTGCACTGTGGTGTTATCTGTTTAAATGATCCTTAAGTGATTTCGGTTACTCTCTATGAGTGTCAAGAGAGATCCTTATTTCAGAAGCAAAAAAAAAATCCATCCTCATTAGACTCTCAGCGTCATTTGGATTTTTCACATTTTTTGTAATCAGTCTAATGGAAAATGTTCACAGATTAAAAAGCAAAAAAAAAAAAAAAAACTTGTTCCATTAAACTGAGGGGGAAAGTATTTATTTCAGCCAGTTGTAGAGTGCAGGGGTTCATTTAAATTTGATCTTTTTTATAGTAGAATAATGGAGGCCCGAATCCTGGTCAGACATCTAGAAAGGACAAGTGCTGATTTTAAGGTAATACTGGTATTCTTAAATGTGAATAATGATAATGCCTTGAAACAACATGGTTAAGTGTTTTTTAAAGCCAACTTATTAGTTTCACATTGTTGATCATCCATTCATTTTATATATCCTTTTGTCCTGTTCAGTGGGTTGTCCGATGCTGGAGCTTGTCCTTTCAGGCTCGTGTTGTAAGGAAAGGTAAATTCTTGTCAGTGCACCATGTGAACATACAAGATACATATAGTGAGTGTGAATTACAAGCTATATCAAATGCTCATTAATAATGCAAGAGGTTTTATTCAGGTAACTTTCTTTAAATGTCCTTGCGAAGAAGTCATGAGCAGAAAACCTGGCTCGTTTGTGAGAGACGGTGGCTGTCATTGAACTCATAGACAGGTGTCTGTGAGCGGATAAAAATGGTGGCTTAGGTGAATGAAGCTTACTACAATCTGAGCAACCGTTTTGTAGTGACGTCTAAATAAATGATAGCCACCATCTTATGTACGAGCAATTTTTTCTTCACCTTTAACATTTTAAAGCAGAACTAAGTAACTTGTTCACCTTAATACATTCTTCTCGTTGTCCCTGTGAAGGTAATACAAGAGTTTATGGGGTGATTGGGGGGTTGTTCATTTCTCCTTGCTGTCTCTGGCCAGAAAACCGCACTTTTCCAATCTGGTGGCAAGACGTACTGCTTTACGACAGCCCAATACAAACAAATGCTAGATTATGACCAGCCTCGTGACTGCACACGGTTGTCTACAAATGAACTTTTCTGAAGCAAAAAAAAGGCAGAGAAGACCTTTTTTGTTCAAGGAATGGGGCAACTCCATGCAGTGACAGCTCAGCAGCGGCACACAGCAATCACACACACTGTCGTTGCGGCAATAGGCACGCACGCAACCCAGCGCTCCATCAGGCAGCACACACACAAACATCCATTCATTCATTCATTCATTTATCCATCCATCCATCCATCCATTTTTATGAGCCGCTTTGTCAGCACACAAACACATCACACACATTTCCACACTCCCTTCCGTATTACTCCCACATCAATCATTTACTTTACTTATTTCTCTTCCTCATATTATTCACATGGGACTATATGTGCGAAAGCACCCTTAGTGTCACTGTTGTATTAGGATTTTTCAGTGATCGGTTGCTACCGTCTTGGGAGAGCAAAGGTGCGCATGTAGCTGTGGGGTGGGGCAGGAGTGTGGAGTTTTTATGACAGTGACATAACCAAAAGGGACCTCTAGTTACTTACTTCTGCTTTAACAGATTTCATTGAAAAAAAGTAAAACAATCACAACATAAAAATACTACAAACACAGCTGTTTTATAACTAAAACTGTTGAGCGGTACAAATAGAAAGTAGATTTAAAAGTTAGATAGGTTAGTAACACTTTACTTGAAATTTTATTGTCATTAAGTGTCTTTCGTTATCCTAACCCTTAGTAACCCCTAACCTTAACCATAACCTCAACCGATACCGCCTCCACTTCCTGGCCAAATTCGAGGTTGTACCCCCAGCCTCTACCCTTTCCTAACACCAACCACTAGAAGGAGCTTACACCTTTGACAGCATGTGCAGATAAAGTAAGAAAATAAATAAATAAATAGGAAGGAGCTTATCCTAAAACCTAAAATAAATGTAACACCTAAAATCCAATGCCATAATGAACAGAAAGAAACAGGGAGGAATGCCCCAAAACACTTCCACTTCCACCTCCACCCCATACCAATATACAGTTAGGAGGGGAGGGGGCTGGAAGCTGGGAGAGGTCCAAAAAGAACTGGTTGTTGTGAGGTCCAAACAGGCTCTTTCTTCTGAACCTTGGCTAACAGTTCTCTTAACCCTAACACAACACATAATCTTACAAGAACACATATAAACACTTCTACCTCCATCCCATACCTTATACAGGTTCCCACCTCTGAACCTCGGCTAACAGTTCTATGAACCCTCATACTGTACCACACAACACATAAACTTACGACAGGGTGTTAAAACAGACACAGAATGGAGAGGATGCATCCATCACCCCCCTGCCCCAGTTTTACACAACAGCACCGACACCGCATATATACTGATACATAATCCCAAACCTTTTTGATTAGTGACACAAGGAAGAGAGGAACACAAATGACAAGCATTGGCCCGTGCCTGCTTTGATTCCCTATCTAACTGGGAGAGGCTCAGAACTCCTCGGGGGGTCTCATCAAGAAAATACATTCCCCTACCTAACCCTAACCCTACCGAACCCCACTAGATCCCTACACCTAACCTAAAAAAAATGCCAACATAACTCCAAAGGTGTCATAATTTAGTGAACAACACTTCATGACCGCCTTACTGTCTTCTTATTCATGCTAATGACAGTCTAATGTCAGCCTTATGTAGAAAACTTCAACTTAATTGATACCGGTAGGTTTGTTCTATCCCAACAGTAATTGGTCAACCCAATAAAGATGTGCACGGAGTTGTTTCAGCAGAATTTTGCACCTTAATCTTGAATTGTATGACAGAAAGTGAAAGTATAATCATTGTGACAGGGTCACGTTCTCTGTGATGCTGAATTGTTTTTGAAACTGTCTGGATATTTACTGTTCAACAAGAATGGGGCCAAGTAATAAAGTTCAAAGGGCTAAACTCTGCAGCGTCTAAATAATGAGGAAAGAATGAAACCAATAGGGATTTCTCATTCTGACTGACTGTGATTAAACCCATCAGTAAACAAAGCAGAGGTCATCGTGTTTTGGAGAACCCCAATTAGAGAGTAATCACTGCTAATCAGACAAGCTGCTCACCAGCATCTTGGTGAGTTTGGTGGTAAAGGGCTCTCTTGTGAATAGTCTGCCCTCCACGCTAACAACGACTGACCCACACTCTGTGATCTTTTGTGGAGGGAGTGGGAAGCAGAAGAAAGGAAGGAGGCTAATTACCAGTGCCATTCATTAACAATTGTGTCATGTGTGCATGGGTGGGCAAGTGTGAAAACAATCATGTGCATTAGGACTCCATGTCATCGCTGTGATACAGGTGCAAGGCTCTTGGTTTACCACACTCGGAGACGCTATGATTTATTTATTTATTTCTACAGAGATCAACAAAAGCATGCTGTTACAGATGTAAATGATATGTGACTCACTGTTCGCTCACAGTGAATCATATAAATTGCTTTGGACTGAGATGTCAGCTTTCAAGGGGGAAGGCTTAGCAAGATGGGTGTTTGCCAGCTCATGGGTTACTTTGATTTGGTAGCCAGAACTTATTTCTCATCACACGAAGTTATTTGTGACAGATTCCATTGCTTCCAGCCAAACCAGCCAAATGCATTTGTAAAACTGATGTAGGGCTATTGCCAACCACTGTAGAATCACTTGGTAACAGGGTAGCAGTTCCTGGATTCTATATACTGTACTGTGCAATGTACAGTAAATGGACAATGTAGGAAGATGGCAAGAGACCTGGTGTAAAGAGTACTTATATACAGTATCCTACTCACTTAGAAGTACTGTTAATTGATTGAAATTGTACTCAAGTACAAGTAAGTCATACATAAAATACTCAAGTACAAGTAAAAAGTAGCCCAATGAAATAGTACTTAAAGTAAAAGTTATGAGTTACTTTCACCTTCCACATTTTTTTTTTTTGGTAATAAATCTTGCCACGGTTCCCTTGCATACAGTAAACATCTCATGTATAAACTTAAAAAGGAAGAGATGAAATCTTGCACAATTGGAATTTAATTTATTTTCCACAAAGGCATCTGTATAAAATAAATGGTTTGTCAAAATGAACAATTAATTTATTTTTTTTTTCAATAAAATAACACCAATGAATTCAATTAAAAATTAAAAACTAATTCTAAATCTAAGTATTGCTAAATTTATTGAACTCTAAAGCTGAGAAAATAACATCTATTCAATGCTGTTTTGGTGCTGTGCATGACGTTTAATCTGATTGGTCGGCTATGATGTGATGCATTTGATTGTTGTCTGCTCATTTCATTTTTTGTAGTTTTCCAATGTAAGTTAATAATTTCAAAACAAAAAAAATTATAATTTACTCAGTAATGGTTGGGTGTAGAAATGTAACAAACAACTTTGCCTATTTTAAAAGTAAAATTCCTGATTTAAAAATAAACTGAAAAAAGTACCCGAAAAAAGCAACTCCATTACAGTAACATGAGTACTTGTAATCCATTACTTTCACCTCCGCAAAAGACTAATGAATAAATTATCCAAACTCTGAATACGGTATGAAGATTTAAGTCATTGTCCAGGGTGAATCAGTGACGTGCTGTGAGCACTAGGGTATGGTACACAGGGCGTTCCAAATCGAGACCGCCAATGTTAACACCATTGACAATTTCATATGTTTCTGCTGGCAAGTGTTAATTCAATTCAATTCAACTTTATTTGTATAGCGCAATTTACAACAAAGTAATTTCAATACGCTTATCAAAATATAAAATTCATAATAAGAAAGAAAAAACCCAACAAGATCCACATGAACAAGCATTTAGCCATCTAACAACATCAACATCATAAAACACCATTAAAGAAACATAAATAATTATTTAATATAGCCTCCATACTCTCCCAACAAGATATATCTCATGACATGGCAGCGCATACGTTGTTTGTGTTGAAAACACAGAAACACGGAGAAAATGACAACAACAACAACATCTCGGAACAGCCTCAGTGAGGAGCATCCACAAAGCCAATCCTTCCTTTTGTTCCATTCACTGTAGAAAAGTATGAAACATTTTCTGACCTTACCTATGCTGAAGGTCTGTAACTCAGGTGTTGGTCTCCCATCAATTAAAAGCTGTCGTTTTTCCTAAAAAAAAGTTTCTTTATCATCTCTAGCGCTGTCATCCTGACTGTAGTGTTATCCCACCCACTAGCTAGAAAACGTAGCAGCAGCGGTCACGTGATATGAATTCACTAATGCACTGTGAACGTACGTATAGCAATTAGCATAGTGCGGTTATGTCCAAAGGCAGCGTAGAGAGCTGCATATTTACATATATGGTTGTCATCTTGGGGAACTGACTGCTCATGCGCAAACACATAAAAACACACTATGGAAACATAGGCAGAGCAGCAATGTGCCATGGATAAGGGTGTGTGGCCTGATCAGCTCTCGTCAAGAATTAAACCCACTCAGAATTTGTTTTTAAAAATTACTACTTGCTATGTATCCTGTGTGTTTAGAGAGAATGGGAATTATTTGGCAGAAAGTACACCACTTAATAGATAAGTGACAGAAAAATCACCAAGTAGAACAAACGTGGTGAATGGGAGCATACTTTTGGTTATTACAGGGTGCACAGTATGATTTTATTTCAGTAATCTGTGCAAGTGATGGACTGTAATCTTAATTCTATGATAAACAACTGCTGGCAGATCACTCGACAGAAGCTTGGGCTATTCTTATTGTTTGTTTTTGATAGTTTATGTCAATCAAAAAAGCATGTCGCTTTCTTTTCTCTCCTGACTCTATTGTGTTCTCTCCCCCGCCCTGTAGCAGTGTGATTGGTCTACTGGGAGCCCTAATCAAATAACTAGGAGGCCATTACAACTGCCATATCAGCCCTTTCCGTGGGATACACACAGATGCCGGGTGGCTTCCCTTCTGGCACATCAGACTGTAACGTCTGTGATCTAAAGCTTTACTCATCACTATTCTTGCCTCAGCTTTGGAGACGTTTATCAGCGGTATATTGAGGCAGTGATAATGAGTTTGCGTTTATTGCTAACATGTTGCCAGTTGAAATGGCAGATACTGAGGTGATTTGTGACTTTAATTCTCCCACCTGGCCCTCTGATGGCCTATTGTTCCCACCACGGCCCGATATACATAAATGACACGTTAATGACTCGTACGTTTAAACGGCTATGATGCGGTGGATTCTCGTTGTGATTTGTTACGTTCACTCATTCCGCAAGGTTATCTATGAATCATACCTTTGACTATAAGACCGAGATGGCTCAACACATTTTTTATACATTGTGTCCCTGGCACATCTCATTATCTTGAGACTTTAAGAAACGTCTGATTGATGTTATTTTGCTCAATACCTTGTCAGGAGCTGTTTGTCCCAGGTAAACTTTAAGAACTCTAAGCGACAATGCATTACCATTTTTTATTGTAATTCAGTAGGTTGAGTACATTTCATCCACATTGTGCAGCTCATTCATATGGAAGCCCGTTTCCACCACTAAAAAAAAAAAACACAGAAAGTCATAATTATGAGTTAAAAAGTCATAATTGTGAGATACAAGCTGAGCAATTACAGCAGTCTATCGACACTGGCTTTTACCATTCTTAATGACACTTTGAATAATAATTCATTTAAAACACATATTTTGGCTGTTTATTCAGTTAGAATTCAACACATGGTACATAGGGGCGGATTCACTAATATCTGAAATAAAAGGTGGTAAACCAGTTGCTTCCCTAAATCCTTTAATGACGCAGTTTCTTCACCTGCTGCGAGGAATTTACGAATATTGCAGCAAGGATTAGTGCATGTGCAGAAGTGGTGGAGACCGCTCTATTTAAATGAGCATTTTGTATGTGTTATGTTGATAGATAGATAGATAGATAGATAGATAGATAGATAGATAGATAGATAGATAGATAGATAGATAGATTCTTTATTCATCCTGCAGTGGGGAAATGTGAGTGACAGAGTGGGTGCATGCGCCCAGTTGATTCGCATGCTTGTGTGTGAGAGTTAGCCTCGGAGGAGAGATTTGTGTGCATGCCTGTGGGTAGAGTCCGACACCGCGACCGGGACAGGTAGCGAGCTTATGTTTATACTGCAGCCAGATAATAAAGTGCACAAAATGGCCTTTTCTTCCTACGTGGTACCATCTTTAATAAGCGTGAGGTGTATGGGAGTGATCCCCAGAGGTGAAGCAACCTCCATGTAGAGTGTGGATCTCCGCTGTATCAAAACAGGAAAAGTTTTAACACGTTCTTAATATTAGAAATGAGTTCATCCCAAATATATTAACTCAAGGTCTGAAAATGCTATCCCTCGGTCATCTTTCTGTTCCCCTACATCGTCTCCTCACAAATAGCACTGCTGCCATCACTACGCAAAAAGCTTTGACAGTTGCCACCTGGTTGTGGGCCGAGCTAAGTTTTTATGGAAAAACAGAGGCAGCAATGAAGTGCTGCTTTGACTAATTGCATTGCTTCCCCTGCATTAATTTATTTGCATTTCCCCCCTCCCATTTTTTTGCTTGCCTTGTGAGCTCCGCCTACTATACATATTCATCCGAGGGAAACGCACTAAATGGCTTGAGGGTGCATGGCGATGCGCAGCAGCCATGCACCCCTGATTCCTTGGGGTTTGTACGGCTTATTAGCGTGTGGAGTGACGTTTGCACACGTTTTAATACCCCTAAACTTTAAGTGAATTCATCCCATAGTGTGGAAAATAGTGGAAGTACATAAATAAGTCTTTATTGTGAAAATGATGTCACAGTTTTGTATGTTTCTTTGCAAATTTACATAAAAAATTTCCCCCTGGGTTAAGCAATTTCCCCCTGGGATTAATAAAGGAATTCTGATTCTGAAAATCATTTTCTCACAATTATGACTTTCTCTCTCATAATTATAACTTTCTTTCTCATAATTATGACTTTCTTTCTCATAATTAAAACTTTTCATCTCATAATTATGAATTTCTTTCTCATAATTATGACTTTCTTTCTAGTAATTATGACTTTCGTTCTCATAATTATGACTTTTTTCACATAAGTATGACTTTCTTTCTCAAAATGTAGACTTTCCCTCTCATAATTATGACTTTCTATCTCATACTGTAATTATGACTTTCTGTCTCATAATAATGACTTTCTATGTCATAATTATGACTTTTTTCTCATAATTATGACTTTCTCTCTCATAATTATGACTTTCTATCTCATACTGTAATTATGACTTTCTGTCTCATAATAATGACTTTCTATGTCATAATTATGACTTTTTTCTCATAATTATGACTTTCTCTCTCATAATTACGACTTTACTAACTCGTAAATATGACTTTCCGTGGTCATTTTTTTTTTTTTTAATTTATTGTTAATGGCGAAAACGGGCATCCTAACATTCAGCTAGTTTCCATTCTTGTTAAAGTAAAAGTTCTGATATAGGATAATAAAAGGGCAAAGACACAAACAGTTTGCTGACATTGTACTTTTTACAATTCCTGTTCTGTCATACTTGCACAATCCCGTCCCTACAAAGCCGTGCTGTTTTGAGGGCATTCATCTTGGATTCTGTTACAGAATAGAGTGCTGCCACAGCTTTTTTTTTGTCTAACATTGATTAAAGAAGAATGTAGTCTCCTCTTGGCTAGCACAGCCTCCAATTAGCATCTAGTTATGCTATTTGGAGTAACGCTACTGTTGAATTAGAAGATGCTCCATTGGGAAAGTTGTTCTCACTGAGGGGCAAAAAAAGGAATCCTTACATCCTCCTTAATTAAAACATGATTCAAGCTTAGTTTAAACTATGAAGTTGCCTTTGATTGTTCTTTTGTCAGTTAAAAGTTAGTCCTACTGCAGATTAAATCATACTCATTACAAGCAGGTTATTCCCAAGGATCTACAAGTTCTGGCTTTTAGGTCAAGGGCTGCTGGGTAAGTTGGGGCAAGGACACCACAGGGAAACATAACAAATAAATATGATTTCATACTTGTTCATTATATAACTCTTCTATTCAAGGCTGGTCTCGAGGGAGTCTCTCACACCTACTTGTTTCCCTCCTTTTCTCATAGTTTATTTCCCTGCCCACCCACCCCCCACAACAAACAACGGTAGACGTCTCATTTCTGTCGCTGGATGTGCCCCTTAGTACTCTCCTTTCAAGTTGCAGGCGCTGCTGTTATCAGCTGTATCCCGGGCCGCACATCTGCCAAAGACCTCACGCTCCATTTACGCCCTGTCATGAAAACACCAATACAGCCCTCATGTGCTCCAGAGAAGAAAAAAAACACTGTGCCTGCTTGAAAGAGAAGGGCAGCATGAATATTTAACGAGAAAAACCACTGTGAGATACTTTCAGGCAAGAAAAATGCATGGCTGGTCTAAATGTCTTTACCTGATGGGAGTAAGATGGGGAACAAGCATTCGCCTACACCTTCTATTCACCCCACACAACATTAATGTGTCAGTGTAGTGAATGCCGCACAAGAAGCATTATTCTTCTTGGAAATCGACAATAGAAGCTGACAAAACAGAGTTATGTCACAAAGTTTTGTTGGAGACAAAAAGAGCTTTATTCTTGCCTAGCAATAAATCATCCACACTCCCCTCATACCCTTAATGGAGGCACGGAAACCAATCCCTTTCTGTGCTCGTTCTTTGTGGTTTAATTGCTCTCCTAAAGTTGCTATTAGGTTAGACAAGAGAAACTCCATGAACTGCTCAATATTCAACTCCGGATTCAATATCACTAATTCCCCTTTTGGCCCAGAGAAAACAGTACTCCATGATTTAGGCTGACAGGCCAAAAGCAGAGTATTTATTTGACTGAGACAGTAAGATATAAGACCTTCCCCATCTCCTGACATCAGTCACCTTGCACCCTGACAATCTATCATAACTCAGCTTCTTCGTTTACACAGATTTCCCGCGCATAGATTGTAAGCCCTCGTTTGCCCTAAACAGTTGTATCGGTGTACAGTAGGTATAAATGGAAATAAAAAAACAACGCAATAAGATCAATTATTACATCTTCTACACCAGTATTTCTCAAACTCTTTTGGCTGAACTACCTGTTTCTCTTATTTTTGAATACAAGTACCCCCTTATGTCGGCCTACTATATTTTGCTCAGAATACTGTGAAAAAACAACTCTAGAGCTTAATGATGGAAATGAATGAGTGATAACACATTTTAAAGAATCACATTTAATAAATAAGTGAATTAAACAGTTTTTAGTGCCTCTTGAACAGATTTATTTCTATAGTTTTTTTTAATCATTTCCTGTCACTCCCTATTGACCAAGACTGACCCTTGTATTTACAGTTCATATTTTATTCAAGATAATTTCTATCATTATTTTGGGTGTTTTTGGTGTCATTTTGTTGTTGTTTTTATTTTTATTTTTTTTAGTATATTTTTGTGTGCTTTTCTTGTTCTCTCTCAGTGTTTTTGGTGTCGTTTGGTTGTTTCTTATGTTGTTTTGTATTTTTCTCTGTTATTCTTGTGTATTTTGTAGTGGTCTTGTGCATTTTTCTCTCATTTTGTATGTTTTTGTTGTCGTTTTGTGGGTTGCTGAGAATAGTTTTTTCTCTCTTATTGCATGTGTTTTTGGTGTCATTTTGTTGTTATTTGTCTGTTCTTTTTTTTATTCAATATATTTTTCTTTTCTTTTGTGTGTTTTTGTTGTCGTTCTGTGAGTTGCTGGTAATATTTAGTATGATTATCATTTTTTAACTAAAAATAAACATTATAAAACCCCATATTTTTAATGCTTTCATTTGTAAATTTTCCAAGTACCCCCATGTAGTGTCATTGCATACCCCCATTTGAGAAACACTGTTCTACACAGTGGAATTGGGTGCAGTTGAGGTGGATAGCAGAGGAGAACAGGGGTTAATACTTTCATTTCTGGAAAACAAAGAGATTTGTGCAATGGGGTGAATAGCAAAAAACAAGTAATGTAGTGGCTCGATTGACAGTTTAATAAAGTGGCCATTATCTTTACATATGCTGCTCTGATGGAACTTATGCAAGCAGTAGAGGAAAAGGCCTCAGGGATGACATTTTTTTTCTCCAGAGTACGCACTAAACTGAAGCCCCATCAGATTAATCCATCTCTAGCTGGGTTTTGGCGCCTGTATCTACCATTAGAACAAGGTGAGTGTGACAGTTTGACCTTTTTAGTTTTCCAGTTTTGGGCAGCCAAACGATATGGTATATTTGTGACACTGTGGGTAATGCAAGCTATTATTAGCAGCTGTTCAAAAAGAACGTAGTCAGTGTTTTCTATGACCACCAGGCATTATGCAATTTAAATTTTCATCTATGATATAATCACTACCATTTTCTAACGATAATACCACATGCTTTAACCTTTTAACAGACATTTGAATTAGTCCCACAGGCCTCTGTGTGTTCTGATGACAACACGTGGAAAGACCCTGATATGAAAATCCTATGACAAAGGCCATGAATCTTGTACTTTTACCTTCTTAATCTTTCCTCATACCCTAGCATTTAGGAACAATAATTGGATCGAGCTCCATAATTATCTTGCATGGGCAAAACATTTGGAAAACGTGGCAGCCTTTCCGATCCTTAACATTTCTTTTGTGTTGTAAATGAAACTGTGCCAGAGGGAGAAGTAAAAAAAAAAAAATAACCTCGTTATTCAGATATTTCACACTTTTCTCTGTAGTTTAACAGCCATTTTATTAGAAGTTTACATTTAAAAATCCCAGTGAGCTTGTTTTTGTGAAGCATTTGAGGTAACAAGGGAAGGCTTCTCAGATCGGGCTGTCTTTATGTGGTGTACTAGAAGTTGCATTATGCTTCAGATTAGTATTTAATCAAAGATGCATGTCAATTTGGGGCGCTGATTGTAAAGTAAATCTAAAATAAACAGCTACTTTTTGCAACATTTAGCAACAAACCACATTTATAATTATGTGCATTTTTTATGTTACTTTTGACCAGATTTACAGCAATATCTGCGAAATTTGTAATATTATTTTTCTCGTAAAAATATAATGTAAACGTTAAATCTAAAAGTTAAATCTAAATCTTAAATAAAAACATTGATATGTTACATTAATATAAATGTTAAATCTGAATCCAAATGTTAAATCTAAATCAAAATGTCAAATGCTAGCTCTAAACAGTGAATTTGCATATTTGCTAAATATATACTTTCACCCGTGACATTTAGATTTAAAATTTAACATTTAAAATTAACATTTATATTTAATATTAAACATTTACATTCAATATTTAACATATTACATTATATTTTTATGAGAGAAAACTCACAAATTTCACAAATATTGCTGTTAATCTGGTCAAAAGTAACATAACAATGTTGCAAAAAGTTGCCGTTTATTTTAGCATGGCCAACTTTTTGGTGCCCCATATATCAATGCTATAAAGGATTCTGCTGCGATACATACAATGTTCAGAATTTGTCTCAGGAACAACCAGTTTGATGTGTACACTTGCCCTTTTATTTCAAGTTCAATCAACTTGAGTACCAGTGATGTGCTTATCCATGGATATTTAAGGAAACACTGCTGGCTGCTTTGTGTGAGATACTGTATGCTAACATACCTTCAGAAATCTGGTATCTGGCCACCTTTCCTCATGATCCAGTCTCATGAAGTACATGAAACTGATTTTATGCAATTTTTCATTCAGGTAACACTATTTATTTGTTTCGCGCTGCGTGCCAACAACTTTTTTTGTGCCTTGTGGCACAAATTTTTGTGGAACTGTTGGGAACATGTTGCAAAGCAGTGTATGCCAAAACACCTTTTCACGTGAAGTCAGCACTTGATTTAGCAATGTGTGCTACCATTTTAAGAGGGGTAAACATTTGCCTGACAACCGCTATTTACCGCTGACAACACGTTGGAGATCTTGCAGTCTGGCTGATTTTCTACAGAATACCTACAGAAAAAGGCCAGAAACGGAAATTATGGATCCAAGCACTGAGGCGAACAAACGACAATGGAACTACATGGAGCCCAAAATCAAAGTGGTCGTATGTTTGCAGTAGACATTTTGTTAATGGTAGGCTGTGAATTTTCCTGCCTGGTTTTATCACATTGGTTTTTAATTAGCTTACATTTAAATTGTAATTTATTCAGTAATTACTGAAATGTTTATGGCTAGTTAGCTAGCTAGGGCTAGGCCTAACTAGAGGGCTTTCATTAAAATAAAATATGTAATGAAAATAAATATAAATGTCTTACTTAAAGACAAGCAATGTGAAATTAACAGTAAATATGCAATGCGTTGACTTGTATATGAACTGTAAGTATATTAAATAAACCAATGTGCTTCATATACCCATTTATGTATTATGTACTAGCCTAGCATAGCCACAATGCACAACGAGCAAATTATCATGATGACATAGGCCTATAGGCACAAAAACACATACATAAGCCTACCTCAAAGAACATATATGCATCCAAGCTTTTATAAGTCCTCATCTTCTCCATTGTGTAGACGCCAGGGCTGTTAATGAGGTACGTTTAAATAGCAGGCCATTGGAGATCTGGCCATGTTTTCGGGTCAATTTACCATGAACCTTGAGGTGCTTTGTATGGACACAACTCCAAACCACCTCGATGTAACTTCCCTTCATATCTGTGCTTGGCCTTTGGCTCTAATCTGTTGAAATATTCGTACGACATTGAGTAAAAACCTTCGTGTTGTCCGCGGTAAATAGTGTAAATAATGGTTGTCAGCCAAATGTAAACCCCTCTTAAAATGGCAGAGGGCGTTGCTAAGGCAAATGTCGTGGGTGATGATGTCACCGCGATTCTGATTCATAATGGTCTAAACCCAATTTGCGTTGCTATTAGACCGTAAACAATACAACCTTTGATGAATTCTGCTTCACAGTGATAGGTAGGAAAGTAAATTTCCCTATGCTAACTTTTCTCATTCCTCCTGCTTGTGACCCAAGAATCTAGAATGATATTAAGGCTCTTCTTCTTCTTTCTTGGTTATTGGTGTGTTGCAACCAACTTGAATAGGTGCATATCGCCACCTACTGTACATCCTTTACTTCATTACCTTCAGCATCCGAGGTCCCATTCATCCTTATTAAATTATATAGATATTAAGGCTCTGCATTGTATTTATGCTGACAATTAAGTTCAAGCAAGTATTTGCCCTTCTGCTCTTGAATGAAACTGGTGGATAATCTTTCGAGGTTTTCCTACTTGAAGGTATTTGGAAATTGTGAATCTCGTGTTCTGCATGCTATCATCAGTACTGACCATGCAAACCTGTATAACATAAACTGACTAAAAAACAAGCAGGTTTGAATTGCCTTCACAAACTGTTGTCACATGCTGCCTGAGCTGCAGGAGTAGCATGATGTGGCAATACAATAAAGCTTTTTGTGTAACCATTAGATATCTTCGTAGAATCATGGTACAAGCCAAACAAAAAAAGTTATATCTTTGTCAATTTGGTCATTCCGGGCCAAAGCTTTTACATTAATTCAACTAAAAACCAGATATAACACATTTTAATCAGAAGCCACATTTTTCTATTAGTCCAAATTAATTGAAAAAGAAAGAAATTGATTGTAGTTGCATTTTTCTTTCCCAGTACAATGTTGACAAACTGATTCAAAGCTACAATTATGCATTTATTGCTTTATTTTTTTATGTATATGCAAACTATAGAACAGCAGTGTCAAGGTCCTCCTATTTCAGGGATCTGCAGCATCTAGACATTTGACAGAGGAGAGGGCACTGAGTCAGCACAACAAAGTGACTGCACAGAGGAGCTGATTTAAACCACTGCCGCACCAGAGCTCAACTTTCATTAGCCGTTGTCATTATTCGCCGGCCGCTGTCTGACAGATGGCATTGTGGGATATCGGATTTTATGGCAGGTCATCTTTCATATCCAATTTCTTTTCCCATTTGATGAGAAGTTCTCGCTCCAGTCAAATTCATTTTGCAGTTTGAATATTGATCAGACGTTCTGCTCTCTCCCCCTCGCTTTCTTCACCCTCCATCTTGATCTCGCTCCCTTTCTCTTTATCAACATCTACTGTAAGTCTCTAAAGCTGTAATGGTCTCTTGCTCTTGGCGCTCTATCTGAAATGTTGACATTTATCTTCCTGATGTGCAACAAAGCAACATGAGAAAAACCTGAATAAATTTAAAGTCAATTAATAACTCTGCATCTATCAATTCTCTGTTTTCAAGGTTATTATCTCTTGTGTGACCATTGCCTATAATTACCATGAGGTCTAATTACTGGAGAACATTTACTTTGGATCCAATCAGTAAAGCAACACAAACAAGTCTCACATTGTAGACTGTAGGCACACTTGGGGCTGTAATGCAGCACTATCTAATCCTTAACATCAGCAACTCCTTTGAGGGCTGGTGAAATTAGCTTTAGCCTCTGCCTCAAATAAATTGATGGCTTTTCAAAGGTAACGTCCATCTTGCAGCCACTCCGCAAGGACATTGGGGTCGAGATCTGGCTCTGATATTGCAGCAGTGTACGTTTATTTCTTGTCATTTTTTTTCATTTGGCAGACAGGATATGGATGAAGGATCGGTGGAGATATTTTTTTTTCGCCTTGCAGACGGTGACCTGACAGAACCCTTCGCAACCTGCTTGCGGCTGACAGAACTGCTGTCCAAAAATGGCTGACAGCAATGATCCATTGAGAATTCATCATTTGGCATAAGGAGATGACCACACTGTGGAAAAACTGACCAATAAAATGTTTTATACGATTGCAAGTGTTAGAGAAATCTATAAATATGGTGCGCGATCAGAGGTGTAAAGAGTTCTGATATATCCTACTCAAGTAGAAGTACTGTTAGTTGATTGAAAGTACAAGTAAGTCATACATAAAATACTCAAGTACAAGTACAAAGTAGTTCAATTTATCAGTCATCAAAGTAAAAGTTACTATTACTTTCACCCGTGACCCTTTTTTGACATCACAAATGTCCCAGAAACATGTTTATTATTGTGTGTTACAAATACAGACTAGCCAGGATTAGTGCACAAAGTATGCCACCTCAGATATTTTCTACTGCATTTTATGTGAACAAGAAAGTTTCAAGACCATGTAACGCAAATTCAGCCATTTTCTTCTAAACACATTAAATATATTCCTTAAAACATGTACAAATTCAACCATTTAGAATGTAATTGCGGAGCTAGGCTTCACAAACTGTGTTTCAAATTTCTGTGTTCAGTATTTAATGGGCGGGTCAGAAATCATACCCGCATTACGTTACAAAGCCATCATTAGCATAAACACGACCCTGCTGCTGAAGCACACCAAACTTCTTCGGCCTCCAGGGGGCACAATTCCCCGACCAGCCAAAAAACAAAACACATATTTGGACTCGAGGGAAAAAAAATGCATCTGCTGGTGCCACATTTTCCATGAAATGATCGCTTTTTTGCCCCGCGATTGTGTGTTTCACCTCTAGCGGGCGCATTTCTGACTCTACCCGCGAGAGATGCACATATTCGGACTGGGGCGGGAGAAGCACTATCAACGCTGGAGCCACTTTCACACTGCTCTCTCCCATTGACACTGAACAAGGAGGCGGCACCCTTCCCACGTGCGGGCGTGGTTTCAGCGCCTACAACTGACACGCCCCCAGTGTTTCAGAGCAGAGAGAAGTGCTTGTTTTTCTACCAAATACTAGACACTTCAGGCGACCCCACTTGGGGCAAGGTTGAATAACACTTATCTCGTATAAACTTAAAAAGGATGAGACAAAATATTTTGATTCTCAATTGGAACATAACTTATTTTCCAACAAGGTATCTGCATAAAATAAAAGGTTTGTTAAAATGTACAATTCTTTTTTAAATAGAATAACACCAATTAATTCAATTCAAAATAAGAAAATTCCCAGGCTCTAAGTATAACTACATTTATGAACTCTAAAACAGTGCCAGGCCATATGTGCCATGTGGGTAACAACATAATAGGTAGACACCCCAACCTGAACCCAATAAAGTGGCTGGGCATTGATCGGAAATGGCACGACTAAGAACATATAGAAAATAACCATCATTCAATCCTGTTTTGGCGCCATTCATTTACTTTTAATTTGGTTGGTCGGCTATGATGTGATGCATTTGATTGTTGTCTGGTCATTTCAGTTTTTGTAGTTTCACAGTGTCCGTTGATAATTATTTTAATTTTTTTTGGTTGGCATGAAACAGATAACAGGTCTGGTAAAGAGTAGCGTTGTCTCATACAGGTGTAATTAATTGCTTTTCCTGAAAACGGAATTTTCACAAACAACTTTTTTTATGTCCAAAATTAAGCAGTCCACCTAAAAGACACAGAGCATGACTGAACACATTTATGTTGGTGAATTATTGTCATTTGAAATGTGATTAAGCATGAGGTTAAGCAAATCTCAATCCGGACGTTTTGTTCCCAAACCCATCCCGGCAAGCTGTCAGCGTGAGAACACGGTAGAGTAGAGTGTGTAGAAGAAGTAAAAAAACTAAGTTTTTTTTGTCCATTAACTCACTTTCCAAATTATTGACAAACTAGAGCACTCAGAGGGCACAAACCTTTGCCCCAAGTGCCAAATCTCCTTTTTTCCCCGAGTCAGTGATCCTAATCATGGTACCATCATCACTCACACTTAAAGGCTTGTAAACAATTTCCATCCCCATTGATGTCAATACAGTAGGTTGAAATGTATGGGCAGGCACCCCCATTTCTTTTTTTTGAAAAATCATGATGAAATGCGCAATCCGAATTTGATCCGGATCAAACTCCGTGGAGTAATTGAGGAACCAACATAACTGAGTCAAATTTCATAAAGATTGGTCAATTACAAACCAAGATATTCATATTTTTCTAACTTGTCAATTGATTGTTTTTTTTAACTGATCCAGAATCACTGTATTGGTCCAGATGCCATCCAAAATATCTTTCATGGTGTAAAGTCTATATTTGGTTAAATTTTGTTCAAATCTGTACTACTTTCCTAAACTATCTCTACTTTGAATGTTTTTCTTGTGCAACCACAAAGTCTTAGTCTCTGGTGATAATGCACTGGTGTGGACATTATTCTCCCAATTTTCTATGGGATGTTTTCCATAGAACAGCAAGGTTTTCCACTCATAGACTTGGTAGAACTGGCAGGAGTCAGCCTAAGGAGCCCGTAGCCAATGTAACAGTGCATGAAACATAGAAGCCTCCTTGGTCCACTGGTCCTCCCTTGGGCTGAAGTGAATGGTGAACATCACAACTAGTAGGATATATGTGTGTACGTGTGCTGCGGGAGGGCACGGGCAGCACAGCAGCGTGTCTGCAGCACTGCATCCATCCAGTTGCCAGGGAGACCCTCATCCATTTTCCTGCGCGGTGGAGCGAGACATCACAAAGTATAGAACAATGTGGGAGTGAGCTGCGATTGGCTGCAAAACGACCCCCGGCATTGTATCACAGGCATGACCAAAGAGCTGGCCGGACTGCCAAATCCTGTCATCATGGGAACTGGGCCTCCGAGGTTTTCAAGACAAGCTTTGGCAGAGGAGCCTGGACAAACGAGGCATGTGCTCTGTATTCCTGTCAGCGTACAACCTTATAGTATCTACTTATTTTACTGCCAGCTCCACTGCTGTAGTCAGCATTTACAATAGGGACAGTGATGGTACCTATTTTTATTGTTGGTTCATATTTAAAACCAGTGTTGCTTGCAATAAGTTTGAGTAATTTAAAGAAAATCAGAACCTATTAACAGCAAGAACAACATAAATAAATGTCTTTGTAATCGAGAACAATTGTATAAACTAGTGATGCAGTCACTCTTGGAAAAGCGGGTGTTTTTTTCAAGGCAGATTTATTTGTATTGCACAGTTCATACACAAGGCAATTCAATTCAATTCAATTCATTAAAAAGTGCAAAAGAAAACACGAGTTCAAATGTCAATAAAAACATTAAACTGAGTATGAAATGAACAAGAAACATTAAATCAACAATAAAATTATTAAAAATGTTCACATAGGATGCTGACTTCAGCTGCTAGTTTGGTCCACAACTAATAAAAGATTTTATTAGTTGTGATATTTCTTAATGTTGACAAAGTATGATTCCGTTTTGAAGGTGTTTCCATTGAAGGTTGTTTTGGGTAGGAGCCTCGCAACTCCCGTGAAATCTCATCCCGCGAGACTTTGCTGCAGGAAGATGGACACTCCAAACCTCCTGATAAATTTTTTTTTTAAGTATAATACTAAGAAATGTCTCGCCTCATCTTCTGTTTACACGTACCGCACCATTTTTCTCTGAGAGAAGTGGTCATGTGACCATGGACCTCACGTCATGTGAGACTGTACGTCTTGCTCTGTGACGTGTATTTGCGGAAAAAGTGTTTCTATAGCACTTCTGCAATACATTTCAATATTGAAATGTCTGAAATTCCTCCCCACTTTTTAGTGGTATTTGAGTGTATTTTTCCAAATTCAGGTGTTTCCATTACCAGTTTTTATTGCGCTATTTAGATTTTGCGCATTTTCAAGGGTAATGGAAATGCAGCTACTGATGTGTTCTGGACCAAACCCATTCAGAAGTCTATTCTGAGGCTGACTGGGAGCCAGTGGAAAGACTGGTCAAAAATTATTGATTGGTTGGTTGGACCTAAATATTCCTAGCTACTGACGATTTGGACTACTCAGTGTTTTAACACCTGAAATACTTTGACAGAAGTTGTTCACTATGAAGTCAAAGGATTGTTACGCCAATTGTAGGTGAATTATATAGTTTTATATATTCATAGATTCGTATGTAAAGACACTAACAATATATTTTGCAAGCTTGCATTATATCATGCATATATATTATTCAATATATGAACAATACATAAAAAGCTTAATCTTAATGTGGACTTTAATTGATTTTTAAACTCCTCAAACTGGCCCAAACAAATGTAATGATGCATGTAGTTTTTCCATTGTAGCTGTTGCCAAGTCCCATGGGAGCCACAGCAATAGTGCTCAGCACTTACCTGAGATTGGAGCCAGAGGTTAAAGACCATTGTTGTAGTTACACAGACCATAAAGAATCTAACTATACACGAAGCAGTTTTTGTCATCATCAGACAATGAAGTTTAATGAGCATTTTAAGAGAAGGTACAGCAATGTACAACGACAGCAAAAGGAATTAAACATTGAATAGTTCAGAGAGAAATCAAATGTGGAGCAAAAACATCCTAAATCCTCCAAACTGATCGGAGAGTATCAGTTTGACTGTTTTTTTTTTTTTTACCAGCTTGCCATCAGCTTTATTGATGCCTGTAGTAACCTCCACAATGATCGCATCTTCAGCCTCAGGTTAGATTAGGTAGGCATCTCACTTAAGGCCTAAAGCTATCTAACTGATAGAAAAAGACTGGTAATATGCTTTTTCATGTCAAGATGTGTCCAGAATTTGAAAATTGTTCCCGATTTGTCTGAGAAGCTTGACATCAATGACATGACTAGGTGTGTCAAACCAACAGGAAAAGGATATTAAAAGGAGTGCTATCAATAGATTCAAAATATTGTACTATTGCTGAGAAACAACCTCAACTTGAGGTATTTTCATTTACATTACATTATTGTGGCAGATCGAAACATTTACAGTATGTATAACGAAGTGGCTTTAAAAAGTCATTCAATGTTTGCTTTTAAACAGACTTGAACCATTTACATTCCACTGTATGTGAGACTAGACCCAAGGGCTGCTGACACCTTTAGTTTAGTAGTAATATTGATGTGTACTTAAGTCATTCTACAAATAATAGAAAATACGAATGAAATAAAACATCAGGTTTATATGAAGTGCTATAAGTGAGCACATCATAAACGGTAAGAACACTTTTATGACCAATACAATTATTGAACACCAAAATTGTTGCTTTTTCTCTCCTTCAGATAATATATAATAAATAAAACAGACCCATCAATCACAGTGCTGTAAATTAGCACATCAAAAATAACATTGTTCATCACAAAATAAAGTACTGTAATAACATCAAGTAATGACTTCTAGTCGAAGTAGCCCCTCATCCTCTACAACAGGAGTGGTTGACTAACATTTATCCACTGACTTTGTTCATTTGGCTTGGAACCCTGTCATCTTGTCCAGTGTAGATTGGCCACTCAGTCTAATGCAGTGTCTGGAGGACCGCTGTCCGTGCTAGCTGCTACATAGTTAGCAATGAGGTGGAAAAGCTCCGCTGGAGGCTAGAAGACCCCCCGGTCAAAAATTAACATCCACAAAGACTCCTCAGGTTCTACCGTTGTAGCCATTCCATCATTTTTATGGGTATACTGGATACGCGTGCAATGAGAAAGGTTCCGCGCTGTTTGTGATGCAAAAAATAAACAAGCGATTGATGCGATTCATTTTTTAGCATGTTATTTTTTACTGTAATTTATTAATCACAATTAACACGTTAAAATGACAGCCCTAAGTTTTGCTGACGACTATCCATCATTCCAAATTTAAAAGATCCCCACTTGTGAATCGACTTAACAGGGAACAAAATTGGCAAAAGAAAACAACAAAAATCCAAACTGGGAAATTGAAATCACCATTGTGGCATCAATCTTCAAACAATTATTGTTTGTTCTAGCTTGGCATAGGCTGCTATTTAAGGAGTTAAACCACATCATAATGATTTTACCACCACTATATAAATCCATCATTACACCAATTAAAATAGTTTTACACTTTGTATTCCTGTTCATTGTGGACACACAATTGGAAATTGTGTTTTCATGCACACATATTCTCAAAAATTCATTTGCGTGACTGTTTCATGAACTACTGAGACTGAACTGTTTTATTTGAAAAAAAAAAGAAAGAAAAAGAACAGCCTTATTATTACTACCGGCTTCCTCCTAACATGTAGGTTATCTGTCTTGCTGAGCCCAATGGTGATCCACTGTGGAGTCTGATACTTTTCCATCTGAACCCAGTCAACTACCTCATTTATTAGAGCTTCCTTTAGTTGTCAGGTTGGGTTACACAGGCCAGTTTTACTCCTCAGTAAAGATGCGAGGTCCTGACCACTGTTCCAAGTACATTCTTTTTAGACCACTTTTGATGGATACTGCAAATTGCTCGAGCAAGATCACAAGGGCAACTTGTTCAACATACAAAAACATAGAGATTCAGGAATGTTTCAAGGTCTTGAAATGTTTTTGTAATTGTCTGTTTAGTTTTGCCATGTTCTTACCCTCAGTCAGCTAAAAAAGAGTCTGTGTATCACAAACACCTGAAGAAAAAAGAAAAAAGGCCAACATGTTGCCAGTACAGTTATTTTGATCTTGAGCATTCTTTAAAGGTAGTTGTGTGGGTGGTTTTAGCTTTAGTATTCATTGTAAATTCATATTTAATAAACACCCAATGCTAAGTGAAAACATCTTTTCTTAAGACTGTGAAAGGTGCCTAATGGCAAACACTTGATTACCAACACTTAAATATCACCTAGCCTACAGATTAAAAACAAGTATTTAGAGTTATTTTAATCTGTCGAACACCAATGGGATTTGATTTTGTTATGCTGTAAAAGGGCAGAAAACAGGTTTAAACTCCATATTCCTATTTTGTGTGCCATATGCCCTTTTCCCCCACCTGTGCTTTCCATCTCCCTGGACATAGGGTTGACCTCACAAAAATGTGGACAAAATCCAGTTTTGCAGCAGATTAGACAGTGCTCCCTTGTTCACAGCATAATTCAATCCCATCATCCATGTTTTTGGGTGAGTTATGCAAAGTATGAACTAAAGCAGTTTAATGTGCCATGTAATACTTTCATATAGGCCAAGTTTTCCGCAGACTGGGAAGATGAGGAGTTGGGATTTGGGAGATGTGCATGTTGATATGTTTGTGTGGCAGGTTGATTCCAGGACTGATTATCATTATCATCATTATTCTTTCTATGTGACCCGGTACAAAAGGGTCCATGGACCGGTGCCAGTTTGCGGCAGACCCCAGAACTCTTCACCTATTTTTCACTGTAGGCGAGCATCTCTGCTCATCTCTACCAAGATAGATTTAGTGTTTAATGTTCTTGAACCAGAACACTTCATTTAAACTGCAAGTGACTTAAAAAAGACCCAGACTCTGGCATTTGCATAGAGATATATCAATGAAGACCTCTGCTTACGAAAGAGTTTTTTTTTTTCCATTTGGAAATTAAGTCTTCCACTGAGGTGCATTTGAAAAATGGCTGCCAAGTCTCGCAAATTAGGCAGCAGTAAATATTTTCAATCAGAAACATTTTAACTCGATTTAAGCATTTGCTTGCCAAAAATATACGAAAAACTAATTGTTGCCAATCCATCAAAACAGATGACTATAATGAAAACAGGTGTGATGGCTTTTTCTTACTTTAGAAAGTTTTCTTTTTTTACTTAAATAAAGATGAGAAATAGTCAAGGTACCTTGTCTAATATTGTCACATGCCGTACATGAATATTGGCGTAACTGCCAACCTCCGTCTCCGGCTTCAGCTCAACTTTTCCTCATGCGTGGTAGGCAAAAACAACAGCTGTGTGAAATAAATTGCACATTTGATGCATGCACACGTGGGTATAAAACCACTTATGTTGCACTACTTGACACAGAAGCGTTGACAAGAGAAGCGCCATCCAAGTTCTTTGGGACCTGTGTGCCAACAGACAGCTTGCAGAGAAGTTGTGGACAAACAACCAAACTTGATTTACAGAACACTGGTTGGAGTTCCTCTCCTGTTCCAACTTGGGGTA
Organism: Gouania willdenowi; assembly: GCF_900634775.1. Classification (NCBI taxonomy): domain Eukaryota; kingdom Metazoa; phylum Chordata; class Actinopteri; order Blenniiformes; family Gobiesocidae; genus Gouania; species Gouania willdenowi. Next base: position 16,568,192 of record NC_041049.1, read on the forward strand.
ATAGTCACCTTAGCTGACAACCTAAGGAGGAAAAGTATTAGTTTGAATCTCCTTATTTCCACTGCAATCTCCTCTCACTATACATACCTTTCCCTCCCATAACTCATGTTTCTGTAGACGGGTGTTTCTATTAGGATTGATGTATCCGCTGTTGCTGTAAAGATTCCACATATGGCAGAAAATATGTTAATGCAGTCATATAACCATATAACACAACTTCCTCTTATCTTCTGTTATATATTCACAGCCTAATGCAAATGACGAAAACTGCCCGAGCACAGTACCCATCCAATTACTGTCTGAGATGCAAAAGGCTGCCACTTGATGGACAGCTCAGCAGACTGCTAGCAGAGGATGTGGGGCTTGCACAGGGATCTACAGAGGGGAATGAAAGAAAATTGATTTTGATGCTGAGGCAGAACAAGTCAGGTGGAGTAGAGGCATGTTGAATTATCTTCAAACAGGAATAGTCACTGGTGATGAACAAATCACTGAGACCCACAAACAAACACTGGCCTTTGGGTGCACCCACCGCGCATGCCATGAGTCATGGGGTTTGCTATTTCCAGACTGGGAAAATAACATTAAAACCCCTTTTGTCTCTGTTTTTCTGTAGACAGGAACAAAAGAACAACACTAAGGGACTCGTTTTTTAGTTTCAATACCGAGACAGTTGGCGGATGTTGGCATTGGCTGCTAGTGTCGGTCTTCCAAGGCATGGTGGAAATCTTTATTAAGGGCTTGTTGTTGACATCATAAAAAATTGCTCTCAACATCAAACTGTTGTCTTGGACAAGGATCGTAGGGAAGTTTCAATAAGATTTATTTTTGGATTCTAAAAGTTATTTGGAAAGTGACACATGGACACCAAACTGTGTTGACTGAAAACTCTCAAAATGTTTGGATTGAAGGAGAAGCAAGAATGGCAGTATACTGAGACTTAAAATGGCCCCAGAATTTAGGAGTTATTGTTGTACAAATGCTGAAAAGTGTCATGTATAAGTAAGCAAAGAACCCAAAGGGAAACCTTGGATCCAAAACAGCTATTCCAACTAGTTTATAAGTGGTACTTTCAAAGCAAGTGTAAGGCAAGGCAAATTTATTTGTATAGCACATTTCATGCACAAGGCAACTCAATGTGCTTTATATGATGAAAAAGTGCAACAGAAAACATTCAACAGCTTAAAAAAAAAAGATTGGTGTAAATATTTTTGCTTTTTTAGAAATACAGTATGTTATGAAGAATACGCTTCATAACATATGGAAAGCACGCATTAAGTATCGTGAATGTCAATTTAACATAAACTGAGTTAAAACTTAAGTCATACTAATTATATTCATCCCAACATTTTCCCCTGAGTTGCAAAATATCAAAAGTGTAGTGCAAATGTTATTGATTCATTTGTTGTTTCATTGAGATCTGGTAGCCAGCCCATGGACCCAAGACGCATGACCTGACTGAGCAGTAAGTAGGCCAATGTAACATCTGCTACAGTCTGAGCCCGTTGCTAGCAATTATTACTCTCTTTGAGTGATTGAATAAGAGCTGGATCAGAGAAGGAAAACAAACTCTTTCAAAAATCAGATTCTGTTGTTAGTCCCCAATGTAGGAGAACGGGATGTCGAAGGGGTTTAGAGTTCAAGCAAGTAAAGTCAAAGTAGTTTTTGTTTTGAAGCCTGAATTTTATGTATTTTGCACTATTACTCATTGAGTGCCATTCACGTCTATAAATGTGAATTGTGTTTTTTGGCTGGGGTTGCTAGGAGACAGTGTGACAAAGCTCTCCGGTGAATATCTAACTTGTACCACAATGTAGTGACCAACTGGTGACATGTTGGTGGCAGCTGCCCACCTTTGGATGAGAGATTATCCGTGATGAGCAGAGCTCAGAAGAAGAGGAAAGGAGTTTACGAGACAGAAAATGGTGCTACGAGAGTTGATGTTGAAGTTCCCAGCAGCTCACACGCGACCAGAGCATGAGTGGAACTAAGTGGACTATTGAGAGTGTCGCGATGGTGAGATAAAGCGATCAAAAAATGGGGCAAGCACTGACACTCGGCATGTCCGGGATGAAGAGGAAGTTGCGTGTGTGCGAACTAACAGGGGGAGAGACTTGGAGGACGGCCAAAATACAGTAAGAACTCCATTAAACTCTGACATTGATAGCAAAATAATCATAATGTTGCCATCAAAAGCCCGGTCTCAGTGTTGTTTTTGTAGTTTTCTAGAAGGAAACAATGTTGAGGTGCCCCTAAAGCAAAAAACAATTGCTTCAGTCACTAATAGGTTTTTTCAGAAAAAGCCGTTTTTCTCAGCTTTTTGTTTTTGATAACAGAAGAACAAAACACGCTAGAAACACAATTCTTTTTTCTGATGAAATTAGAGACTTTAATCTTTCAGAATCTGGTGTCAGAATTCAGATTGTCATAGTACAAAATATTGTGTAGTTCTTTAAAAATTAGTCAAAATGCTCTAAAACGGCTGGCGCTGAGTGGGTAGAAATTTTGAAAATGGCTGCCACTGAATGAGTTAATAGCAATACATAGAAATGTGAAATAAGAAGACACTCCACCTACAGTTTATTGTGGAAGTACACTTTCTATTTTCTCATAACTAGCTGTAATTGAGCCCTCGAATCATTCAATCAATCCATCCATACCTGCCTATACTGATCTGGCTTGCATGGTGCCGGGGCTTTTCCTCCTTTTCACAGGCAGCTGTTGTTTCCAATCATTAATTGCTCTTTAGGGATTTGCAATCTATATAAAAAACTAGTTTCAATATAAATTTTCTCTGCATATTTTAATTACCACAACTTGTTTAGCCTCCATACATAATATCCAAAATACAGTCTGCTAATTAAAACTAGCACATTACCATAGAAAGAGTGCACGTCTATGTAACAACAACCCTCAGCGTACTTTTCTTTTTGTGTTTGCATGCATTTACAATTTTTTTCACAAACAGGAAAAAAGGAACCACATTGCAATGCGGGAGATGTTGCCTCTTCTGGGATAAACTGCTTATTAATGTTGCCCTTTCACTCGTGCATCATTTACCCGAGCTGGTCGACTAAAAGCAGCCTTAACAAGTGTTGTAGGTGCATAGACGGCTCACAAAAAAAGCCCTTTTTTTGTCCCTTTGTGTCAAAGTACTGTCACAGTTCCTCCTGCTCTGAGGTTCAATAATTTAAGCTTCCTTAGAATGGAAGATAATGACTGTGTTGATGGTTTAATGTCCACTCGCTGGATAGTTATATCGATTAAAGATTTGATTTATGCCATTTTTTGTCCTTCTGAACAAAGCTTTTATCAAAAGTTTGTGTGTGTGTGTGTGTGTGCGTGTGTATCTTTAATTCTTAATTGATTGAATGTAGAAGTTGCTGCCAATCGTGCAGCTCACTGCTGCTGTGTGAGATGTGAATATGAAAAGACATCCGAGTGCACTCTGCAGACCTGGGAAGCATCCAACACTTTATGTCCATCTTCCTCTGGTGCGTCTTAGTTTCCATTGTCTATGGAAATCTGTGCAGAAACAGACCTGTGGTGTGTGTGTGTGTGTGTGTGTGTGTGTGTGTGTGTGTGTTTCCCCCTGAAGGGATTCCTGTGGTTGAGGTGTGCTGTAATCCATTGAAAACACTCATAACCTTCAGCATAAAAGAAATATATAGTCGAGCTTAACAACAAAATGAATTTTATTTTTACTTCTCTGTGACATCTTTGAGCATAACGTGATCATTCTCACAACTCAAATAACCATTTTTAATCAGCAAAGTAAAAACATTTTTATAGTGGACCCATTGTAACAAATTTGCAATCCTCGGCATAACAATTCATGTAGCGATTCAGAAGTAAAAAGGCATCCTGTGGGGAACGGAAAGCATTCATCCTGATCCCTCAAAAGAGAAAATGTTTTTTGATGGGTTACATTTTTAGGTATATTGAATTCAGACGATCTCCTGCCATGGCCCCGGGCTACATGGGAAATTAAAAGCGGTGGATGACAGTTTGGTTATGCGTCTCAATGATTGTTTGAATTCTTGCTCAATCTAGTCATTCGTTCAAGGTGCAAGATTCATTATGTGCATGAATCATCATCAGCAGGCATATCCATCACAGTAAGCACACTGAATGAACTTTGGACTACTTTTTACTTTCAACTTTTCTTACTTCTGAGAACAAGAAGGAAGGGTTGGGAGAGTGTTGGTGCATAGTAAAGTTTAAGAAACGAATTTTGCACCAATGGTGATTTATTGTGTTTCTTAGCCTGACAAGGAGGACAGTATTTTCGCTTGACACCATTTTTGTTGTAGTTTGTTCCTGATATTTTCTGTGACATCACCTCAATTCTGGTCTTTCCGAGAAAACCCGAAAATAAACATATTTCATTGTTTTTTTCTTTCAGTCTGAGAAAACAACAGAAATGTTGTGGGAAGACACAAGAACTCACGGTCTCTACATCCCACAATGGAGGGCACTAAGCTTTTCCGACAATGTCAATAAACTGAGATCAAAACAAACTTTCGAGTGACAAGTTTAACCTTTAACAACCTTTTTAAAAACAAATGAACTATGATTTATTGATCTATGATGCTTATACATAGGTGTAAAATATGGGGGGGATGGGGGATTACATCCCCCCAGATATTCAAACCTAACTAATTTAAACCCCCCCCCCCCCAATTATTTTGTCCAAACACAAATTCCAAAACATTTAATTTAAAATATCTTACATTGATGTGAGATGTATTTTACAACAACTTAAAGGCAAAATACATAAAATGTCTTGCGATCAATTTATCCATAACACCCCAACACCACCTCCTGTTGTCAACTCCCAGCAGTCAGCCCGCCTTAAAGATACACAATATCATTTAGTGACTTCTAGTGACTTTTGAAGCAGGAGTTGGCAACACTGTGACTGACTAAATGGCTGACTGATAACACTTGGACAGAGACCGACCAGGTAAGAAAAACATATCAGAGAGAAGCAATGCACCAACAACCACACTGCATCCAAGCACCTATTTAAATAGGGGAGAAAGGCAATCAGGAAATGAGGACCCATTTACTTCACTGCTCCCAATACGCTCTACGGCAGAGTTTGGGTCTCCTCACCCCCGGCGTGACTGTTGACCGGGGCAGTTGACAGTCCGCTCGATACACTTTTATACTTTGATTACAAGTTAAATAAAGAGCACGTTTTGAAACCTTTGTTTTAATGTTTGTGTCCAACCAAACACACGTTTAGGTACAGTTGTAAGTAAGTATTACATTTTAGGATGCTTAAAAAACATGAAACATATTTTTCTGTGACCAGAAGATAAACAAGGGCTTTTCAATGTTCATTTGTAACAACAACACACAGCCACAACCCCCTAGCGGCAGGACGGCCAATCGCATTGCGAAGCATTCTCGAAGTAAATGGACCAACCTCCACGTCACGTTGATGGCATGCCCCCGGCACAGGTCCTGATGCTGAACTTTAAATCAGGCTTAAGAGCTAATAACAAACAGAAAACATCATATAACCAAATGACAAACAAAGCGGGACAAACACACAGAAATAAAAACTAAATTGAAAAAGAGTAACCTTTATAAAACACTGAAACCAAAATCAGAGTAGCACAAGAAAACCTTTAAACCAATCTTAGAAAATAAATAAATAAATAAATAACCCAATCCCAAAACTTCAAAGCATGACAGAAACTTGAAAATAGCAACTTGATGAAACACAATAAAAAATTAAATATAAAATAAAAAACTGTTTGTGGCTGCTGCAGTTCTTTTAGCAGTTGTAATCAGGTTTATTGCAGGACCAAATAAAACTACAGCATGTTACCACTATTTTGCATGTCTCTAAATGATACATGGAGTTTTTGTTAAGATAAAACCAGAATGATGTAGGTTAATGTGCACAGTCACAGCTCCCATAACACAGCAACGTGATACATTTGAATCAATGAGACGGTCAAAATGCTACAAATGAACATAAAACACATACAATAATATAATAACTGTAATTTGAAATAAACAAAAAAGAGCCCTTCAAGAAGGCATTTTAGAAATTGGTTTTTCAATCTTGTGTGACATAATTGTCTGGACATTTATTATATGTTCAAAGCAACTATAAACAAAGTATTCAGAATCAAACAGTGTTGTTATGCCATATCAATCTTATACTGTATGTTGCATAAAAGGTCAGGGTCATCTAGTCAGTGGGTTTGTACAATCTAACAGGCAGAAAATTTCTTTACAGTAACAGGAAAAAAACAGTTCAACCATTATTTTTCATCTCTACATGCACAAAAAAAAAACTTGTTTGCCTGCAATCACTCACAAGAACCACCCCCGTGGGTGGACAGAAGTGTGTCCTTATCCACTGTAACTTGCATAATTCATCTCTGCACTGCGTAGGGTAGAGTCTGTGCACATCACTCCCTTCCTCACAGAAACAACCGCAGCACTCCACATGAAAACCTTCAGCCTTTCTCTCTCTCTGTCACCAAAAACTCTATTTCAGACTGAATGTTTGCTTACTGGGCCCTGAGAGTTAACACAATGAGGTGTGTAGCCCTCCAATGAAGAAAAAACACACTCCATATGCATCAAGGTCTGAAACAATTCCAGTCAGATGAGCAAAGAGGAGTAAAGGGTGGTTTTCTTCAAGATCAAAGCTCAAGATGTTTGACATGAGTTTTCTCTCTGTTGCCACCAGGGAGCTGACCTGAGAGACTTCATACTGTATGAGTCCTTGCAAGTATCCAGTTTGAAATGATATATGCATCCTGCATGTGTGCACAGCGCTGTGTACAGCTATACGTATATCAAAAGTAGAAAATAACTGTTATTTTGAACAACTTGGCATGAAAAAGTCATTTGGAAGTTACATATGAATTGCAGAATTCAGAACGTTGTATGGCAATTTTTAGCAGGTCCATTCACATTTTTTTGTTATTGGCATATAGTTGTTTTGGCATAAACAATAAACATTGTTTATGCCAAAACAAACCACCCTGTCTGTTAATCTTTATGATAATCTTATACAACCCTTCCTTGTTGGGGAAGGCCTTGGAGATCAAAGGAAAGAAAACTCATTACTTTTAAGTCTTCATTTTGTGGCGAAATGCTCCAGCCATATCCTCTTGATAAATGGGAAATATTGGGTGAGTCCAAATAGTCCCTCCTGTCTCCTTTCCTATCCTTTTCCTTAACCTCCGAATTGTTTAAGTGGGAGCCAAGATAAGGAGTGTTCCAATTCTCTAAAAGCTAAGGAAAGGACTCAAAAGAGTTTCAATACTTCATTTATAACCTCCTTTAGCCTAGAAAACAATGATGTATCCTTTACCAAAGGAGACAATTTCATGCTGCCCCACAATTCCTTGCAGCGACAACAATTAAAGGGGCCCGCTCATCTGAGCGTTCACAGAAACTCACGATGACTAAAAACAAAGCACTCTGTCGTTCAAGAAAAAGGGATCAGTGACATTTTTAGCCACGTTACGTTTGATTCAACATACTTAGGAATGCTTTGTGTGGCTGTATATTTGTCTATATCTTGCATGAATGTAACAATTTCATAAGATCATACTTATTTTGGATTAATGTTGATTTCTGAGTGGAAGGTGAGTGTGAGCAACCATTCTCAATGTGACGTTCTTTTAGTTTCACTTTTGTTCCTTGTTGCCTGATATTCTGTTTTCCTTTGATTTAAATTCAAACCTTGTGATATTCAAGATTATGTAAGTGATTAGAGGCACAGGGGAAAGTGTTATAAATGAGCTTTTAGTAGTCCATTTTTGGAAATTTGCAGACGTCACTAACCTTCACCGCCGTCGGATTATTACGTCACCTAGTGGAAGTATGTCTGATTGTCAAAACAACATGATGACCTTTCCCTAACTCCTTTAGGAACACCTTTCCTAAACCCAATGACATCATCCACGATGGTTAAAGAAAAGTGGATAGGAAAGGAGATCGGAAGGAATATTCGGATGCACCCAGAGCGTTCACTGCTGGATGTTCTTCCTGTTGTGCAGCTCAATCCGATCCCCTCTCAAACTACTTGTGTGTTTTGAGAGAATTTCGTGCATAAAAATAGACCAAACCAATCTGAAACTAGACAAACTAGATTTCCAAAATAAGCTACAAGTGAGGATTCATAGGCTGAGCCCCCCTAGAGTCAGTATAACCCTTTTGAGTTTGTCAGGGCAAAGGCAAGGCAAAAATTCAATCAAATTTACCTGAAAATTGTGTATAGAAGATACTACCTTCTTTATGTCCTATACTTACAAGTTTATACTACATTGATCAATAAATCAAAACCACAAAACATCACCTATAAAATTAAAATAAACTGTTATTTTTATTTTTTTTAATGAATGCTTATCTGAGCATGCTCCTCCCTCATATTCTGACAGATCAGACACATGTAGCCATCTGCTCACTGACTGAGTAAATCTCTGTTGAACAGAAGAAGGTAGGAAAAGAAACCAGCACTAAAACAAAATTACCCTAAACATTATAAAACAAATGTCATCATATAAAAAACCTGAGGAATAGACAACATTTATTGTCCTTTCTACTTCATAAAATTAAACTGCTTCAACAATAATCATTAATCAGCAGTCGGATTCAGTTCACCTTCATATCACTGAAGGACTAGTGCTTTAAGCGCTTCAGCATCTTCTTGGCTTGCGCTGTTTTTTGTGATGTGAACATAGTGAACAGTTTTGCAAAGAGAGAGACATGATGTAAATCTAACAGATGCTTTGGAACAGGACTGGCGCCCACAAGAAGTGACACAAAAAATTCCCCCTGAGGTGAAGTTGGAGCTTTTACTGGCCTTATGAGCACCTGAATGGATGCCTTTGGTTAAAACATTACAAAGTAGAGTGGAAACATGTCTGGTGTAATATAATCTGATAGAATTCCTCCTAATGTGACCTTAGACTTTCAGTTTATGATAAATAGTGTGATTGACAGTTCAATATGGCCATTTACATTGAGAAACAGTTTGTTCACGAGAAAAACTTCCATGCTGTATTTTGTAGATTATTCTAAACAAATTTAAAAAGTCCTTCGTTGTATTAATTGTTCTTCCTAGTTTATTACGGATGAAGATGACCAGTTCTGCTTATTTACATGTGTTTTAATTCATAAGGTAAGGTAATCATTCACAGTTTGCAACTATAGAACAGCTGGTTCCACAACAGTCTTATTCAAGGTCATCTCCTAAAAACTTTCTATGGATTGGATCATTTCCAGGAGTGTGCTGAGGGGATGATCCCAGGGCAGGTGGGCCTTGAATTTCCTCATACAATGATTTAACAATTGTATTGTAAACATTGTAATAAATTAAATAAAATTATTAATAAATCCATGGAGAGATTTCTTGCCACCAATATAAACTCATGCAGTTAAATGATGTTCAAAAAAGAAAACTAAACAAACCTCACTATGCAGCCTTTTTTGTGTAGACACATACTTCAAGAATACAGTAAAGGTAATTCCAGATTAAAGGATTAAATTAATCCTTTTGAATAGCTGAAAGAGTTTTAAAACCAATAGGGATGTTTTATTTTCCACGATAAATAAAGAGGAACAAATCGTATTTAAAAAAAACTTGATGTGCAAGAATAAGAAAACTTGGTCACACTTTACTTGAAGTTTTATACATAAGGTTGACATTACGCTGTCATTATTTTGACATGACACCTGTCATTAGTCTCATGAAGTCTGTCATTAAGTGTTGTTTGTTACCCTAACCCCCTTTTTTGGGTTAGGGTTAGGCTAACGAAGGGTTAGGGTTAGGCAGGGTTATGGGATATGGTTAGGGGTTAGGGTAACAAAGGGCTAGGGTTAGTTAGGGTTATGGGATATGGTTGGGGTTAGGGTAACAAAGCGCTAGGGTTAGGCATGTTATGGGATATGGTTGGGGTTAGGGTAACGAAGGGCTAGGGTTAGGCATGTTATGGGATATGGTTGGGGTTAGGGTAACGAAGGGCTAGGGTTAGGCATGTTATGGGATATGGTTGGGGTTAGGGTAACGAAGGGCTAGGGTTAGGCAGGTTATGGGATATGGTTGGGGTTAGGGTAACAAAGAGTTAGGGTAACAAACAACACTCAATGCCAGTCTTCATGACACATTATTCATGCTAATGACTGGTGTAATGTCATAATAATGACACCGTAATTATGTTAGTGTATAAAACTTCAAATAAAGTGTTAGCAAAGACTTGAACCTCACTGCTTTACGTATTAGTGTTTTATAGCTTAACAATACAATAAGCAAATCTTTACAAAGCCCATAAAAAAACAGAGTAACAAATGAATAACCATTTCTTTATGCTTTTTATTAAATCAAAGAAGTTTAATGCACGGAGACAGGAAAGTTAAACACAAAGGTCAATGTGCTTAGAGGTCATTTTAACAAATGTGAATGACAGCAAAGCCAAAGAGCTACATCTGAAATCCTGAATACATTTGAAAATTTCTCTTCTCTTCAAATACCCTTGAAAAACTGTCATTTGGCATTCCTATGACAAAGTCACCTCTTCTCCGGTGTGAGTGTATATGCTTTGACCAAGTCTTTGGATCCTGGTTTGTCCTGGTACCCATGAGATGTCCTAGAAATCTTTGAAAAAGAATGCAGACTCCAGACATGCACTATAACGATCAATTTAACAAAGAAAAAGATCCAGTGAGAAACAATTCTCTCGACTTAAAGTTTTGCTTGGAGACATTTCACCTCTAATTCAAGAGGCTTCTTCAGTTCTGAAACGTTCAAATAGTTTTAGATCTGAAAAAGGCTTTTTGGATGAAAGGTGAAGCGGCTTCAACTAAGCAAATAAAATCAATATGACTTGGATCACAGAGAACGTTTAACTGACAGTTTTCTGGACTGAACATTCTTGCTGTTGCCAGAGGAGAATTGACTGACTGGTTGAAGGCATTTGTTAGTATAACTCTGAGCATCACAGCTACACTGGCTTATTTTCAATAATAAGAGCAACCTAAGATTTTCCTTTCACAACAAAAGATTGGGGATTATCATGTGGTTTCTGGGGTGGGATGATACACTGAGTTCATGATACGATAGACCTGGACAACTCTATCACAGAGGGGGCCACAAACATGAAGTTGCATCTGATCCGAGGGCCACAGGATCAACAATCATGTCAGCATTTACAATAATGACCAATCAGAGCATTAATAGAGGAAAAAGGGTTTTGTATTTTTTTTTTTTTTTTGTCTTTGTGGTTTTGATGTTTTGTGCAATTTTTAGTAATTGTGTGTGTTTTTGTTTATATTTGTGTTTTTGGTGTAGTTTTGTTTATTTTTCTGTCATTTTCTGCATTTTTGTTGCCGATTTGTGCATTTTTGGGGTCACTTTCTCTATTTTTGTTATTGTTTTTCTGTATTTTCCTCTCATTTTCTTAATAGTTTGTGTGTCTTTGGAGCTATTCTGTAATGTGTTGTGGTATTGTGTGTTTTTCTTATTTTTGTATTCTTGGTGTAATTTGTTGTATTTTTCTGTCATTTTCTGCATTTTTGGGGTCACTTTCTGTATTTTTGTTGTTTTCTGTAATTTCCAGTCATTTTGTTTAAGTGGTTGTTATGTCAGTCTTTGTTGTCATTTAATTTTTTTACGAGTCATTTTGTGTATTTTTGGAATTAGTTTTTTGTGTGTACTTTGTATATTATGGTGGCCTTAATGTTCTCTGCAACTCCTTGAATTGCAGTATTTGGGGATTCGCTTTGGTGGCCACATGTGGGTCCCTCGATGATACATCTTGAGATGTTTTAATATTGTGATATCTTGTTGCACGATATATTGTCCCCACCTTTACTGGTTACCGAAGGATTCTTGTTGTTTTCTGCAAAAATATTCAGATCAGAGAGTTTGAGTTTTTTAGCCTAAAAACAACATAAGAACACAGATGCTTTGTACCAGCATTCTGGGTTAGAAATTGGTGGTGTAACGATTTGGTGCATATATTATATCAAACATCGTATCTACATGGCTTGCCTATTTCGGGTAGCGACTTGCAGATGGATAACTGCCAATGTTAAAAATCATATAATTTCAAACTGGTTTCTTGACATTGAAATAATAGTGTTCTTACTAACAAAAATCAGTAGCTGTTATATAAAAAATAATAACTAAAATTAAATACTGTGCAGAAATGCAAAGCTCAAAAGAATAATGTGGGACTTTTATTATCCTATACCCTTCAAATCTCAAGAATGAGACCTGATCTGTGTAACAACATAACAAGTTGGGCCCTACTGGTATATTTTATGCATTGCAAAGGTGGAAAAGTAAAGCGTTTCTTTGCTGTAGAGGATTTTTTTTTTGTGGAGGCGTTGTAAAAAAGATTCATAATAATGGCCTTCGATCAAGATGGCAGTGAATTATTGTTTTCGTATCCATAACTGTCCATTAAACACCTGCTCACAACAGAATGCTTAACCCCTGCTTGCTTATACAGGCACCAGTGCCCTCCTTTAAACATTTGCCACAGCAACTTTGGTTTGTCAATGGTGATAAATGCCCCAGTAAAAATGTGGGCTATTGGCATCAAACAATAGGAAAGAGTCCATAGTTAAGTATTTCTCCAGAGAAATCTAGAATTAAGTTTCTCTCAAGGACATTGCCGACAGAGCATAAAAACGAGGGGCAGGAAAAAAAAAAAAAACGGATAGAGCCGGAGGAAATTGCAGAGCGCCCTGTTTTGCTCCCCAGCTGTTTACACAGTGCTGCAGAGGCTGTAAATTCTAAAGAGCTGAAGCATATTGGGCATCATCTCCGGCAACCATCATTCCAGAAATTACCTCTCTTTACCCTTCTCACTGGAGAAGCACACAAGTACATTTCTGAGCCCTCAGATGCCTTTGCACTGTCAAACATTTACTGTGACACTCAGGGGTCACATAAACAACCGGTCCCTGTGGTATCTCAGGGGTAGGTGGCTAGATTGGACACATGCCTTCTCCAAGATATAAAGGCCAATAATGTTTCTTTAGCGAGACCTTTTTGTGTCCTCAGCATGGAATGTCAGGCTTTATGCTTGAAAGCTGGACTCAAGCTCCCTCTTTGTAATCCTTGAGTTTATACAGTATCTTTATGTCCACTTGACCCTTTGTTCACATGTATTAGGTGAAGATATGCAATACTGTAGCTTTGTTCTGTCATTGTTTTTGCAGAATGTGAAGGATTGGGTAAACATTGCTGGGGGAATGTTTGTCTTTCAAAGTTTATGCACAATGACCCATTATTTGAAATATTGAGCTAAATCTGAAAACTGTCAATGAAAGGATAATGAGAATGAAAATAGAAGGGAGTGGCTGAGAAAAGAAAAAACAATATTTTTCTTTGCCTGTTGATCACTAAAGCCCCTTCAGGTTTTTAGCCTTGTAATGAACAACTGGCATTTTACGTTCTATAGAATAGAATAGAATGCTTTTATTGTTGTTATACACAAGGTACAACAAAATAAAAAAGACAACTCTTGTGGTTCAAGATACAGAGAAAAAAAAAATAAAGATATGTAAGTTTATCTGTTTAGGCGTCTATCTGGGTTAGTGCTACTTAGCTAACACTGTAGCTAACACTTGTATCCTCCCATTGTACAAACATCACTGCTTTTAAGTTCCTTTTTCTGGTTTTTAAACTTTGCAATAGTTCTGACCTTTCTTACTTCTCTGATTTACTTTAATCATATGAACCGTTACAGATCCAGAGGTCTTTTGGTTAAGGTCTTTTAATGATCACAAGAACAAACACTAAAACCTATGATAATGCAGCTTTTTAACACAATGCTCCTTGCACATGGATCAGCCTATCAAGGAAACTCCGGAACATAGAGAATGTGGAGACTTAAATAAAAGCGAAAGACTATACATTTTTTTTCTTGGGCCCTCCTTAACTTATTGAGTGCCGTGTGTTTTTCGGCTGGGGTTGCTAGGAGAGGAAGCTCTCCGTAAATATCTGGTGAATATCTAACTTGTACCATGATGTAGTGACCAACTGGTGACATGTAGGTGGCAGCACAGCACCTTTGGATGAGAGATTAGCCATGATAGGCAGAGCTCAGAGGGAGAGGAAAGGAGTTGACAAGACAGAAAATGGCGCTACGAGAGTTGATGCAGCTCACAGCAGCTCACACTCGACCAGAGCATGTGTGGAACCTAAGTGGAGGATTGAGAGTGTCGCGATGGTGAGAGAAAACGATCAAAAAAACCGGGCAAGCGCTGACAATCGGCATGTTCGGGATGAGGAGGAAGTTGCGTGTGTGGGAACTAACAGGGGGAGAGACTTGGAGGACGGCCAAAATACAGTAAGAAATCCATTCAACTCTGACTTAGATAGCAAAATAATAATAATTTTGCCATCAAAAGCCCGGTCTCAGGGTTGTTTTTGTAGTTTCATAGAAGGAAACCAACGTTGAGGTGTCCCTAAAGCAAAAAAAAAATAAATAAAAAAATTGCTTCAAAGTCACTAATAAGTTTTTTCAGAAAAAGCTGCTTTTCTTTTAAAAATGGCTGGCACTGAATGAGTTAATGTGCCCTTTTCTGCTATTTAAACTTTTTTCAAATTTAAACTAATTTACTGCCATTGACGCATATATGCATCATTTCAAACCCAAACGCTTGCTGCCATTGACGTATATATGCAACAATTGATTTTTCCGGCTACTGTTGCTAGGAGACAGTGTGACAAAGCTCTGCTGTGAATATCAAGCCATGATGTAGTGACCAACTAGTGAAATGTAGGTGGCACTAGCGCACCTTTGGAGAATAGATTAGCCCTGATGAGCAGAGGTAGAGGAAGAGGAAAAGTGACTCAGAAACAAGGCTGAAAATGGTGCTACAGGAGTTAATGGTGAAGTTCTCAGCAGCTCATAGCAGCGCACACTCAACCAGACTATGTCTGGACTGAACTGGACTATTGTGGACTATTGAGAGTGTCGTGATCATGAGGAAAAAGGATTAAAAAAACAGGCTAACTGGGTCAACTTACCATGTCCGGGGCAAGGAGGAAGTTGCGTGTGAGGAGGATGACAGGGGAGAGACTTGGAGGAATGCCAAAATACAGTAAGAAAACCATTCAACTCTGACTTAGATAGCATAATAATAATAATTTTAATATCGAAAGCCTGGTCTCATTGTTGTTTTTGCAGTTTTATAGAAGGAAATCAATGTTGAGGCGTCTCTAAAGCCAAAAAAAGAAATACAGTAGCTTCAGGTTCACTGACAGGTTTTTTTTTTTTTTTTTTTTTTTCCCAAAAAAGGCTGTTTTCTCAGCTTTTTGCTTTGTAAATGGCGATTTGTGTAAAACTTGCTCTATTCAACTGCTGATTACAGAAGAACAAAACAAGCTAGAAACCATTTTTTCTAATGAAAGTAGATACTTTAATACTTCAGAATCTGGTGCCAGATTTCAGATTTTCATAATACAAAATATTCTGAGAGTCTTTAAAAATCAGTCAAAATGCTCTAAAACAGCTGGCAATGAGGGGGTAGCCGTTCTGAAAATAGCTGGTAATGAATGAGTTAAAGAAAAACGGGTCTTTGAATATTTGAATGGCTGTGGCTATTTATACGGATGAATAGACTGCAATTCTATTCATACGTTGGTGTTTTACTTTGATGTAGTTTTAAGGAATGGTGTAGTCAGCTCCTTAATGGTGCTTCCTCACTGCCATTATATAGATTATTCATTGTTTTTTTTTTGTTTTTTTTCTCTTTTCAGACTGTTATATTTATTTATTTTATTCATTACCTCCGCAAAGGAGATTCTATTTTTACTGGTATTTTTTTTTTTTTTTCTAAATTGTTTGTCGGTTAGCAGGATTATATCAAAATTACTCAATGGTTTTTGACAAATATTTAACCAAATATAGACCTTATATCATGGAAAATTCTATTTAATTTAAGGGAAGATCTGGATCAAATAAACGGATTCCAACTAAGTTTGAATAATCTAAAAATCCCTATTTCTCATCATTGGCAATTTTTTTTTAAATTTGTATCTTGGTTCGTAATTGATCTTCATGAAATTTGACTCAGTTATGTCAGGTTGGTTCCTCAATTATTCCACATAGTTTCAATCACTGTTATTAATGGGGATACAAATGTATTCCAAGCCTTAAAGGGGACATATCATGGTTTTAAATCCTTCCTTTTTAGATATAAATCATACAGTTGTGGTCTCTATAAAGCTGAACTGGAATGCTTGGGTCTGAATTCCTCATTATTATAGCTCCACCCCTTTTCTACCTCTTTTCTGATGTGCTTCTGAGAGCAACTCGTTTTGGTGCTGTCTCTTTAAATGCAAATGAGACACTTCATACCCCGCCCCCTCTTCAGGTGACACTCGGTTGAACTCCACCCTGCTCGGCCATTTTTGTAGATTGATAGAAGAGATACGGCTATGTAGCGGCGCATAAACTTTTTATTCAGAGGTTATTTACAAAATGTCATCAACAGAAGACTTGTCCATCCAGCTTTACATGTTTGAGCCAGAGTCGGACCCAGCGGAGCGAGATGAAAATGAAGATGATGAACCTGCAGAACCCTAACAAGTGAGCTAATACAAGCACCGAGCTAACGCTAGCGCCAAGCTAACGTCACGAAATGCATTTTAATACAGTCTTTTCAAAGACAAAAACAGCAAAATGAAATGACTAATGAAAACTTTAGACTTAAATTAAATCACGTAGGCCATATCATCAAGGATCTAAAACGAGCACACAGCGCTAACATATGAAGACGGTGCAACTGCTAATGCTAACAAAACAATGACAGGGGCGTCTTATCATCACACTTTTTAGCGTTATTTACAGCTTACCGAAGTGCTCTGTTCGTCGTCTCCAAAGATAGAAGGAATTGAACCCTCAATCAGACGAAGTATTTCGGCAAATCCTTCTTTATACTGGTGGAGGTTGCTGAAGCAGTCATCCTTGAAGTGCTTCGCGCACACAAAAATGACCTTACCCACAGATGTGGGTACTTTTCCGTAAAAAAATAAAACTCAACCAGGCACTTTGAAAAGGTTCTGATGCTGGGAGACGGTGTAATGAAGCGTGTGGGTTACTACATCCAACAACCGAACATTTTGACTTATCCTCTCGTAACTTCGGCATCCTTGAGCTTGGACTACAAAATAAAAGCGAGAAATAAAAATGGTGGATTGCTCGAAGTGTTGGACCTGGAGTTGATGTACTAATTTGGCAGTTCCGCTGCAAATACTGTGACGTTATTGTTCAAAAAACGTAATAGAGAATAGAAAAATCGAAACAGATTGAAAAATATGAGCAAAACAGAATATAAAGATATCTACGGAGCACCTGAAGAGACTTATTTGATTTTTTCTGTACTTCTAAGCACTATAAATATACAACAAAATACATTTAAGGGCTAAAAAAGTGGATTTAGCATGATATGTCCCCTTTAAAGTGTGAATGGCATTGAAGGAACTTTGTATACAGCCAAATCTTTAAGTAAGAATGTATGCAAACTCGTTTATTAATGTTTTTCAGTATTTCATCTTGATATTTAGATATGTCATGTGCATCCGAATGAAAATATCCAGAATATCGTAAAAAATTGGTTTAGCTACACCAACAGTTTCACTCAGCCACCTTAGGTAGAATTACATTTTTGATTAATTTACTGAGTACTTCATTATTCTGATGTTCTATCATGCTCTCCTTTTTCATCTTGAACAGTTTAATAAGATTGGCTACATGTTATTGACTCACAGGCTAATAGATGCTTTGTGGTTAATTTGCCACAGATGGCAATCTCAACCATGATGGGATAGTGATGTGAAACAATCCACCATGAAAGCAATGAAATACATTGAGCCCAGACATGTCTTTATAATTTGTTTGAAATGGCATGTAATGAGTCTATAATGGTTTCTTTAATTATAAAGAGTAAGATCTCTTTCCAAAATCAACAGCTTTATATTTCGATTTCTCGTTTTCTTTCACTTTCTTGTCCTCACGAGGTCACATTGGATATCTGAGCCGTCTCCTCAGTTGCTAATTATCCCAGCACCATCTTTTATTGAATCTGACACATTGAAGGGCTTTCTGTTGGCCCATCCCTCATTTTTAATAGTATTGATTTTTCACCGATCATATCAGGCCTTGCATTTTGTAAAAGTCGCTGCCAGCTCTTTATTCTCTCCCGCTCCCATCAGCCTCGTAGCCTTTTCGCTTTCATTCCCTTCCAAAGTGTTTTGGCGCTGCCAGAAATGCAACTGTAAACACATCTTCTGCTCAGCAATTATCAAAGGGGGCAGAGAAGGAGAGAAATTGATCTGTCGGCTCGCGGTACAGTAAACAAAGCCTCCACATTCGAAGTGTGCTGCACAATTAATAAGTGCGAGAAATAGCAGGTTTTGCATGAGTTAAAAAAAGACCAAAAACGAGAGGTGTTTGTCTGGCAACCCGTACAATTAGCTTTAATTGTGCATTACACGAAATTAGCACTTTTTTTGCTTTGTTTTATCGACTTTTGCAATAAAGGTTCCAGACTTCTTTTGTTGTCACACAAGATGTTTTTGCTGCTTGTGACATTTGCCGAAAAAGCTTTCAAGAGAAAACAAAAACATTTCTTCACCCTGCTATTTCGTTTAATCCACAGGTTTGGATGGGCTTATTTTTCCATTTTTCTCCCTCGATCTATCATGTCTACCTCCTCACATCTTCGCATTGTCTTCTGCCCCTATGTCAAATCCATTCATGCAACGTTAGATTCAAACTCTGATATGCAATGTCCCTAGGCGTTCAGCAGCGATGGATATATGAATAGCATTTAGGAAAATAAATTGATCTTTGATGCTTGTCCTTCAGGGGGAGATTATGTGACATTGGTTACTGTCAACAGTCTGTTCTATTTCTACTCCAGCTGAGCGCCATGGGTGAAAATGCACTCACAAGGTCCATTGGAATTGAAACAAAATGGGTTGTTACCCTTTAATGTAATATTTCTGAGGCGCAGGAAATGGAAAAAGGTCTCATTTGTGCTGCAGTGATCTGGTTATAGCTCTGATGCACATAGTCAGAGGAAACCTGTGAAGTCCACATTTATCAGCTGTTAAGTATGTCTGAAATATTACGGGGGAATATGAACTATAAGCAACGAACAAGCTATGTTTATAAAATCTATTGTGCTGTCACATTTGCAGGTACAAGTCGTACAAGAAGGTGTTGATGTATTCTGTATGTCTTGGAGAATCTTGTCTCCATGATAAAGTCTAATTTTACATAAACCACGTCTCAATCCCCCCCTGATCCCCCTACCTTATCTGCTCTCCAATTGCACATGAGTAATAGAGACCATCTGCCTGAAAAATCCAAGTCAGCAGAAAGACATTGCAACGGCCGCAAAGATTTCAATTATCAATATACTGTTTAATACATCGCCGCCAGGCCAAATCAGCTGGCATCCAGACAGCGAGAGATGGAGAACAGTATTTCTCAAACACATCGGCAGATAGCTTCAATTTGGCACCGTGGTGCAGCAGAGCACAAACCGGCCCCCATCCATCAAACCGTACTTGGAAAATAAAGGAGCGCCAAACCCTAACAAATGCAGATGCAATCACATTCCAGTGATCACAGGGTATTTACAACAAAAAAAAACCTCTGAGAAATTGGAAATGGTTCTTTTTATGTTTCGTTTGGCAAGGAAACTCAATCCATACTAATATACTCTATGTTTGTACTCCGTCAAGGTAGTGAACAAAAAACATTTCACACTCACTTTTGAAGAGATGGAATGATACTGTATAAAAAATTGACAACAGTCAACAAATACAATAAGCTTGAAAAACATTTGACATGCAGAATAGGATCATGCAGACAACTCATCTTGTACAACACTTGACAGTTGTTCAAAGTCCAATAAACTATGAAAAAGGAGGTGAAAAAAAGTTCAAGGATGATGAGCCCTTCATCTAACATGTGTAGTGTGAAAAATCAAGATTCCATTCAACGTTATTTAAACAGCGCAAATTACAACAATTGTCTTCTCAAAGTGCTATCAAAATAAAAAAATCTTAAGAAAAAAAAAAAAAAAAAACAACAAATCCGCATTAACAAGCATCAGCTACATAAAAAACTCTTTTAACAGGAATAAATCTCCAGCAGAACCGGGTTCAGAGGTGGCAGCCATCTGCTTCGACTGGTTGGGGTTCGTGAACAGAAAGAGGAGAACAGAACAGGATAGAGAGATAGAACTTCAGAGTGTCCCAGACTGGTTGTGCCGTGAACCACAGATCAGGAACTGTCAACTCCAACTTCAAGACACCTGAAACAGAAAATAGAGAGAAGGGCGAGGAGAAGGCAATGACTGCAGAAAAACATGATACTGTATTAGCTGGTCTGCATGCATGGAAACACCTGGTGCTAGGCTATGTGGGGGTGGAATGAGAACGAATATGGGGTGGATATCAGTGTAAATGGTGTGTAAGCAGTGTGATGGGTATACAACGAGGATCAGAAGAGGGGGGTTTGCTACAGCCCGGAATGACTGTGTCATTTTGGACATTGCCCATTGCAACTCATTAGAGGACTATGTGTAGATGGTAGATTGTTTTTGAATGTAATGTTGGTGTTTTACTATATAATCTTATTTTTTTAGTTTCTATTTAAAGGTCTAGGGCTTTGTTCCTAGTGGTTAGGTTAACGCTATTATACGGTATACGCTTTTGCAAATAAGTAGGTTTTGAGTTTAGCCTCAAAAGTAGAGAGTAGGGGTGGGAACCTCTGAGAACCTCATGATACGATACGCAATACAAAGCTCACGATAACGATTATCTCACAATATGACGATACTGCGATTATCGATATATTGGTCAGAAGTCAATCTACGACATAACAAGAAAAAAAAAAGATTAAGTGAAAAAATGCATTTTTATTTTATATCTCTTAAAGACAATAAATTGAAAAAATGTCTTATGAACAGTGACACTATTTTAGTGCAACATTTCTGTAAATAAGTGTCAACATACCAATGTAAACAAATAAGTATCTCCAATAGTGCTTTCTGTAAACAAAAATTCGGGTCTCTCTTACCAGTGACATCATTATAGTGCAATATTCCAGTAAACAATATATTGGTTCCTTTAACAAACAGTGACAAAATTTCTGTGAAGACCTACCTGCACATTTTAGTGAAAAAGCAGAAAAGGTTTTAAAAAAAAAAAAATTTGATAGCGCGAGCATATCGATAATCGATCGCACAAAAATAATATCCCAAAACATTGCCGTATAGAGATATCATCACACTCCTAGTGTAGAGAGTAGCAGCCTCCTGTATTAAGAGGAAGTACTAAGGGAGCTGGTTCCAAAGGCGAGGAGCCATGTCTTTATAAAAGCAAGGAATCTCTGTCTGTCTGTGTGTTCCTGGCGTGTGTTCCTCACATATCTCTGCAGATCACCTGAGAGTTTCAACATGGCTGCTGCTTTGTTCAAGAGTGTGCAACGTCGGAGGACGCTCCACCTTGGGACTCATCAGTGATGATGTCATCAGTCCTATCTCTACATACATACTTCCTTCGGGCACTGCACTAGTGGTAGCTAAACGCTGTGCCTCCTGTTCTATCTCTAGACACGTTTGGAACTTCTAGTAGACCAGCAAACTGAGAGCTCCATTATCATGAGAATAGTATTTGGACCCTAAGCAAAGTAAAGAAAAACATATGTATGACATGGCAGGTATTATTCAACCACTCATTTTTCAGATGAAGTAAAAGGTAATAGATTTTCTATCAGTCTGGTGAGCTGAGTTGGTTTCCTTTGCAGTCATGAGGTCGCACCAGTTTGCTGTATTTATTGTGAGCACTGGTTCAACGAGGGCCTAGTTTGCTAGTAAATCATCAAACTAAAAGGAGTAACTACTGTAGATTCACATCTGCCATGTGGATCCATTTTAGTCGCATTGAGCCCTACCCTCACTTTTCTGCAGCCGGTTGCATAGCACATCCTTCCTTTGAAAATGATGTCATTTCCTCTACTTGCACTCAACACCGCTCCTACCTACATCGTTTCAGCTCAAAAGTCAGTAGCTTAGGGCCAAACATGTAAAATCCTGCAAAAAAAAGTATTTTAAATTTGTATTTTCAAGTCAGTTAATAATCAAGTATTCCGTGCTCACAAACACCAATTTCTGCTTTTTAACTTTCACAAGTCATGTTTATCCTTTGAATAAAATGATTACTTTTCAAACAGCTCTGTCAGAAAAAGCAAGACATTCTAAACTTGCAAGACGCTTTCTTTTATTGTCAAGTTTGAGGTCTGTGTGGGTAAATTTTTTGAGTGTGTTTACTTGAGCGCGCATGTTCACCTGCCTGTTGGTGTTTGTGATGTTTGGATTCAGTTTTTACTATGAAGGTCGCAAGTTTATGTTCCTGTGCGCATCTTTTTTAGTTTAGACTTTGGTTTTGTCTGTGATATTTAATATTTTTAGGTCTGATTTACTTGCTTATGTATTGCAAACCCCAGTCTTGTCAGTATGTTTGTGAGACTTGTTATGATTCCCTCCTGTCTACACACAGGTGTGGCTAATTCCCTGATTTCCTCCTGTACTATGTGTGGAGTGATTTGACAGTTTTTATTGCTGGTGAATTGTCTTCGATGTTACTCTTTGCTCAGAACAGCTGCATGTCTATTTGAATATACAGTATGACTACAATGC
The DNA here is from genome assembly GCF_900634775.1 of Gouania willdenowi. Taxonomy (NCBI): domain Eukaryota; kingdom Metazoa; phylum Chordata; class Actinopteri; order Blenniiformes; family Gobiesocidae; genus Gouania; species Gouania willdenowi. The sequence goes on from NC_041049.1 coordinate 16,590,908, forward strand.
TATTCAAACCTTCAAAATTGTCACACATGGCAGGTGTAGGAATTTTTCAAAAATGTAATTTGTGGAGAAGTCCACCAGCTCTGCTTTTTATGTGTGCAAAATAAAATGAAACACAGATAAATCCTGCATAACAGTTCAAAAACATATCCTGTCCATGCAGTACGCCCTGAATAAATATACAGTCTATCAGATTGAATGTTGTGTTTCCTCAGTGAGTGGAACACTATTCCAACTTGTGCATCCCTTTACATCCCTTTGTGTTTCCTCTCTGCATATCAAGGTTTTCACTTTTGTATTATTATTATTATTATTATTATTATTATTATTATTATTATTATTATTATTATTATTATCATCCTATATGTAAGTTGTTGCCACTAGTGTTATCGACTGGCTGTCTATAAAGCTCCATAATAGCCAATAGTATCAATAATGTATCATTCCTTAGTCTCAAAGGAGACATACTCTTAAAGAGTTATTTAAGTAGTACCTCCATGCACAGGTCCTACATCAGTATAAAGGCACCTCTCTAATAATGTTTCGATTTCCCAGAGGCGTACATTGAAGGCTGTTTAAGTTTAACAACAGCAGTAGAGAGAATAAAGCTGATTCCCTTGTCTGAGACAGACAAATGCACAAGAGCTTGTATTATCTTTCAGCATCTGCTCTGTAACTACAAGGGAGTGTTATTTTACCATGTAGTCTTTCAAGAGTTTCCATTTGGTGTAAGAGATTAGATTGTGCAACACTTGTTATACAAGTGGTGGGTATATCAAAACTATGTATAGACTTTTTAGACCATCCTGGTTTAGTGATTCTTCCAGTAATATATTAAAGTCATTGTTAAGCTAGACACCAATGATTCATATTTATATATTAAATGAAGCCAAGATAAAAGTTCTGACCAAGATGCTAGCACAAACCTTGGTGTTGGAGGAAGCTGTTCAAAAATTTCACTAGTTGGTTACAATTAGATTTCCACTGTGCAACAATAACAGCAAACATTTATCAAGATCGTTCATCCATGTATGTCTACAAAGCAGCTATTGTTGCATTTAGCAGGACAAAATTCCAGAATTGCTGTACTTATGTTAGTTATATTTCTTAACTGAAGAGAAGTCAAAATAAAATCTGCCTTTGTGATTGTTTTGTCCACCAGGTGACTAAAATCTCTTTATTTTCATACATGGAGTACAAATACAATACGTAGTACAATACAGAACACAATTTTGTACTTCTATGTACAACAGGAGCCCTTAAAATAAGCTATGTACATGTGATCATGTACATAGGGTTAGAATTTTCTACATAAAGTTTCAACAGTCTTCTACTAGCTGCGTTGTGTAACTCATACTTTACAAGCCCTTGTGAAATTCTCACCGACAAAAATTGTCCCTTCAATACTTGTCCATGTGCCTCATTCCCAGCATTTCTTTATCACATAGGTCGTTTAAAAATGTTTTGTTATGTCGTCAGCATTTAAATGCACTAAGTGAAGATGCAGTATCTCTAACTCTGTCCTCAAGGGTGAGCATAAACTAACCCTGTTCAACCAACGTAAATCGCCCCATATCTGGTCTCTTATCTCTTGATCCAATATTCATGATAACCTGGCACACCAGAGATTGTTAAATTAACTTGCTCATAAAACTGAAATGAGACATGGTTACAGTTTTATAACCTCTGTTGGCATTGATCTTTCACGGATGAGGACAGAGAAAGCTCACATGCATTTATAATGAAACATTCTGATGAGACGATGGGAACAATGAGGGTTCGTCTGCGCCAAACACTTTGAGATGAAAATCTGGCATCGAGGTGAGGTCATTCAAGGTTGTTACTTTCCGATGGAAAGTTCTACCGGGAATAAAGTGAGTGGGTTGTGTTTTTTTTTCTGCAATGTACTTGGTTGTTAAAGACCATGCTTAGTTGGACTAATTTGTTTGTTTGTATAATACAGGCTTTTTTGTGTCACGACCCAGGGTTTGTTGGGATTTGATAGTTCTGTTAGACATGATGTTGACGTAAAAGCATTTCTGTTCTGATTTTAATAGAATCAATAGGTTACTGTATGGTATATACAGTACGTACCGTTCATACTGTTCAGATGCAATACTAAAAAACAAAACAATTTCCATTTCTTTTAAGGGATGCACAGAGTGTTCCACTCACTGTTCAAAACAGTTCCACCTTCATGGTTTTTAAAAAAGAGCTGGAAAAATGGTTAAAAGCAAATCAGTTATACAATCTTCCTAGAAGTTTTTTTTTTTTCGGTTGGTTGTAAATAAGGCTGAACGATTAATCGCATTTGCAATATTCTCGCAATATCATAAAACGCTGTTTTCTAATTGCAAAGACTGCAATTTTTTATTTATTTTTTTTCTGGACCGACAAGCTACATCCTTATCGCCCCTGTTACTGGTATTTTCAAGGTCACATTAATCCTCAAGCCTCAGACAAGTACGTATTGATACCTGTGTTGCTTGTCAATCCTCCTTAAGAACCCACATGCGAAGCTAACTGATGGGAGGGGCTACTGTAGACAGTGTTCGCCTGTTCGCCTTGCTTCATGAGTAGCGTGTCTGTAGACGCTATCTACACACTCTTATTATTGTTTTCAGCCAAAAAACTGCACACTACAGTAAAACGCATGGGTATTTAAGCAGCTATTGTGATTTTGAGTCAGAAAAGTGTGTGCCGCTGCAGAAGCAGATGTGTGTGTGTGCGCCTTGCGGGGTTCTCCATGGCTTAGCCATTAGCCTGGCCGATAGTCCTCCGTGGCAGCCACGCTTCTGCCGTCTGTCGCGTCGCCTCTGTCTGCTCCAGTGGCGGCGAGTGCTGGCAGGCAAACCCGCGGCTTCGTAGGCCGCTGGGTCGACTTGGCGTAGCAGTCGAAGGCTGCCGCACATCGGCCGCTACCGTACCTCGGCTGCCGTCAACGTTTACTTTAAGTAGTGACTTGCGATCATATATTATCTTACAGCTAAAATGCTGCAAGTGAATATGGCAAAAGTGGGATAAATCAACATAGTTAGCCTTGTTGTCACGAGCCAGTGCAGCCGCAGCCATTAGAGGCGCAGCTCACTGATTCTCCTTTTGCACAATTTTTCATTGTTAAGTTGTTTGATATGCTTGTTTTAAATATTTGTTTTGTTTAGATAGTTGGTTTAGTGTTTTTTTTTATTTATACATTTATAGTGTTTTATTTAGAACTATTTATTTTATGTTTTTTTAATTTAATTTGTGTGCCATATTGTTAAAATGTTAAAAAATAAACTGATGTCCATTATTTATTTATTTATTGTTATTTTATGTTTTTCCATTGATTTAAAAAAAAGTAAGGTATCGATAAAGTACCAGATTAATAAGAGTAGTCGTATAGTAATAGACCCATCCCTAATGTTGAAGAGGTAAAGCCACATATTGTTTTGCTTTATTGTTGTAATCTGTGCTGTAAAATTTACATTTCATATTTATTTAAACTTTAAATACATTTGAAATTGTTTATTATGAAACAGATTGATTTATTGCTTCTGTTAATTGAAAAATACATGACAAGAGACCCTTGAAAAAATAATCACATTTTAAATCGCAATCGCAATATTGAGGAAAAAAAATCGCAATTAAATTATTTCCCATAATAGTTCAGTCCAAGTTGTAAATAATGTGTATATTATGTCCATGTCTGTATCTTTTATTTCTCATTGTCTTAAATGTATGAGGACTACAGATGGAAAGTAACTCATTGCTAAATATGGCACATTTACACAAAGTATTGTACTGGTGTTCATTAATGTGCACTGTTCTCTCCAATTAAACAAATAAAGTAAAGTTGGTATTTTTTATCAGTGACGGACCCCATTAAATACATGTCTGAGAAACAACATGATGCCAATTTAAACCTTTTTGGGATTTGTTTTCAGGGTGACCCTTAGTGTGTTTAGTGTGTTTAATACGTTCCTCGCCGTCCTCCTACTTCCACCCAGGTGTGCCTCATCATCCTGTTTACCTCCCTGCACTATTCAAAGTGGTGGCCTTAGGAAGTGGTCCAAACTGGGCCATCACTATGGGATGTTGAGCAAGTCCCTGAAACCTAACTGCTCATGTTGTATGTGGCTTTGGACAAAAAGCATCTGCTAAATGAAATTGTAATAATTGTAACTGCTTGCTGAGGCTTTATTTGATCCTGTGTGCATGTGGTTGTTTTGATCAGCCCTTTTGTTCCTAAATAAGCTTTGGTTTGTTTGGTCCTATTTTAGTGAATTGGCTTATGTTCAGACTCTCCTTCTGCCTACCTGCCTGCTCTCTTCCCTTTTGGTACTCCACCGTCTCTCCCAAACACCCCTCCCTGACATTTCGAGTGTACACAATAAGAATGTCATTAAAAACAAGTTAGCTTGTGTTTTGCTTGCATTTGAACAATGCTACGAGATTGGTGAAAGCATTCCATAGATAAGAGTTGCGAAAATAGAAAAGATTTCAAAAACAAAATAAGACATCCTGCCAAAAGGACAAGTACTTCTACTCTTACATGAAAGTGAACTTCAAATACAGTCCGTTCACCCATTGGCCATGAGCTTTAATTCCTCTTTAGAGCAGAATAAAAGTTGATTCCTCTTTAAACTGACCATGTAAACACTTAATTCATAATGCTAATTAAATTCTGAATTAAACTTAAATTCAAATTATGTGGCTGGTTCATTCAGATTTTAATTCCGAAGTAGATAATTCCTTTTTCTTGTAAACATTTTACTTGTTTAATTCCGCTTTAAGTTAATTCAGGTTGTTTTACGCGTTCACGATTTACTGCGATGACGACATGATACAAGATGGCCGTCCGGACTAGAGCCGAGACTGTTTGTTTAGAGCCTTAGAATACATGGATATAATGAAAAGAGTGGATGACGGAAGCATAAACATGCAGACTTTCACACGAACACACACAGACTCTTTAAACACACACAGACCTCGGTAAACGTAACAGGCTTCACCGGACGGCTGGCACTAGGACCTGGAGGCAGAGTACTGCATTCACAGGCTGTAATATCACCATGTTTATTATTTTGCCAGTTGTTAGAGCTACTATTTTTACTTGGGAGCAACTATTTATTCCTGGTGATTGTTTTACAGAGTTTTATTGGGCTTTTCACCGGTGATTAGTTCATATCTCCCTTTCACTCCGTGGTCCAAACTGAAAACGTGTGTTATTGTTGAGCTGTTGCTTCAAAACTACAATAAAAATAAAAGTGAAAACAGTTCTCATGTGTGGTCTTCTGTGTTATAGCCGTCAATAAAAGGTTTGTTGTGTGTTTTTCCCAATACACGTGGTACGTCACGTTCCCCACTGTCCAATCAGAGCCTTTCCCAACCCCCAGACCTAAAGCAGAATTAAATAAAGCCGACTAAACCGGTTTTCCATGTAAACCTCAATTCGAGAATTACTATTTCTAAGGCCCTATTGACGTAATCGCCGACGGAATCGACCAATGAAAACGGTTAAACGCGGAAATGGATCCCGTCACCGTGGGGCAAAGAATGTTTTTTTTTTTTTATGGGGAAATGTTTTCAGGGTAGGCCTGTAGCAACACATACTCGCCACACGCACGTGAGTGACCAAAACAAACCAGCATGGAGGACAAAACTCCGTCTCCAACCACCTCTCAGAGTCAGGAGCCTGCCCTCCCAAGCGCTACATGTCACCAAAACACAACCCGCCGCCCTACACCAAAGGTGTGGGAATACTTTAAAAGCAGCCATAAGCGTCAAGGTACAGTTATTTGCAGTTTTTGCACGGTGTCCGCCAGCGGAGCCTCTTATCCGCGGTGTCCGCCAGCAGAGCCTCCTACTTGCGGTGTCCGCCAGCGGAGGAGACGTAAGCGAAGCAGGGCTAGCAGCCAAGCTAAGTCTAAGTATTTGGTTTTCCTCGTCTTACGCCTCCAAACAGGCTGGATTACAAGGAGGTTCACCCTCAGCACCTTCATGTTTGTTCTATAGTGGAATGAATGGAGCAAACGAGAAACTATTTGGTCCATTCTGAATGGTTTAAGACTGAATGAAAATGTAACAGAATGAAACAGTTGGGTGGCGGGACCGTTAGCATTTTTGTTTACAAAGGTTCTAACTGGATTGGAAGTGTTACCAGTTAAGGAATGTACAACTAGAGTATATACCTCTGTGCCTCAATGTTTAATATTTATTGCAAGTGCAATTGTATTTTTTGTGAGAGATTTGATAAACCTTTTTATTTGTTGCTTTGGTTGTGTGTGGTTTAAAAGTAATTTTTTGGTATTTATTTGAGATTTTATGGTTTTCGTGCAATTGTGCAACAGAAAAATAATCGTTAGATTAATTGTCTAATTTGTCGTTAGAATAGTCAACTATTCGAGAAAATAATTGCTCGAATATTCATTTTAGAAATAATCGTTTACCCCCAGCCCTATTCCGGGGAAAGCTTATTAGTAGCACTGCTCTCTCCCTCTAATCATAAATCACCACAAACACCCTCTAAAAAACACCGCAAATCATCACTGACTCCTGAATATAGAGCCTCCAGTATCCGTTTAACTTTGCTGTGCCTGTAAAGCTCCGCTTGTTTTTCGTGAAGTGCAGTGGTGCTCCGTGAGAGCGTGATCAGCTTTAATCATCTTTACCTGCTCAGTGTTTGAACTGTTGTGCCTGGCTAACTAACAATAACTCAGTCCGTGTTGTAATTTAGTTCTTTTTATTCCAGCCTTTTGTAGGTACACATTGACAGTCAGCAAGGTACCACAAGTGCAACCATTTCAGTGGGAACTACCGGTTTACAAAATAAAAGTCAACATCTCATCAGAGCTACAGAATATAGGATAAATTAAATTAGGTTCATTTAAACTAATTTGATCAAAACTTAATCAATAAACCTGCTCAGATTCAGTAAACCATTGATCCCTGAGAGGAAATTGGGTGACATTAATGCTGTTCTCATACATCTTTATATGACATATAAATAAAATTGACATACATTTTTGTTTAATTATGAGTTTTTTTTTTTACTTATCAGTATTTATCTTGTTTCCTCACAAGAGCTAAAAACTAATGTATTTTTTTTTTTTAAATAATATTTCTCCAAAAACGGAACTAAAAAAATTAAAGTGGAAAAAATGGAATTTGGGATAAAATAACACGGAATTTGGAAAATAATAAAACGGATTTTATAGGGCCCTATATTTCCATGTAAACACGAAGCAGAACATTTAAATTCCGAATAATTTAGTTCAGAATGACTAATTCCAAATAAAAAAACATCATTTAACTGTGGTCATTGTGGCTTTAAAAGCTTTAACTCTTCTGAGAAGATTTTCCACCAGACTTAGGAGTATTGAGAATTTTCAACCTCTCTTCCAGAAGCTAATTCATAAGGTCAGGTGTTTTTTTTTTTTTTTTTAAATCAGGTTGAAATAAGGCTATTCAACTTCCTCCTCACCAAGTTATCTCATGTATGTCCTCAAAGACCTTGATTTAAGCACCTCTGTGCAGTCATGTCAGAATCAACTTCACACTGCTCCCACAAAGTTAGTAGCATGAAATATTCAAAAATGTCTTGGCATATTTAAGTCCTAAGATTTTCTTTTTAGGAAAGTAAGCGGCTAAGTCCAACCCCTGAAGATTCATTCCACATTATACTTTACGCTTTACACAACAATGTCTCACATTTGCATTGCACTTACTGATGCAAGCCTCTCTTAATTAATTAAATTAAATTAAATTAATTAAACCGGGCTTTCGCCTTTAATTGGCCATGTAATGTTAGTACATTATTGGAATTTGTCTTCTGCACTTAACCCATCCCTGAGGAGCAGTCGGCAGCCATTTTGCGGCGCCTGGGGAGCAGTTCGGGGTTAAGGGACTTGCTCAACATCCCACAGTGACGGCCCCGGTGAGGCTTGAACCAGCAACCCTCCGATTACAAGCCCAGCGTCCTTACCCACTAGGCCACCACTCCCCATCACTAAAGCTTTGCAATTTTGGCACATTGTGATTTTCATTACCAGACCCTACCAGTGATTATTTTTAGCTGCCACTTTTGTAAAGCCAAGAACAAATGCAGGCTTTTTAGTTTTCAGTTGACAATGAAGGAAATGAAGGATGAAGGAAAGTTCCCAATCTGACCTCACCCATATGCACCATGCTTGAAGTCAGATTTCTAAAGCTGATAAACACATCATTTGACAAATGTTTGAGGAAGCAGTCAACATCTTTTATTTCAGACACCGGAGGCCATTGAAGGAATTGGAACACCTGGAATCATTGAGCATTCATTATTCACGCTATCCAGAGGCTACAACCCAACAAAGCAATTGTGGCCTTCGTTACATTAAATCTCAGTCACATCAACTGTGCTTACTTGGGTTTGAAACAAAGCCAGGAATAGAGAGAGATTACTAAATCTTAGCCTGATACTACTCTGTTACAGAGTAATTGGAGCAGGCTCCCATTAACATGCCAATTTAAAAGTTGACGAAGATGGTAAAATGTTCACTTGTCATCGCAAAGTGGTAACGATTGTCAACCAGTTGTGAAACCCTAGCCTACAGATGTGCAACAAAGAACTCATATGCGCGTTAATGTTTAAGGAAACAGACATTTCTGCCAACAGTTTAAATGCAACATTTGATTCCCCAAAATATTTCTATTGTATTAAAGTAAAGATTGCCACTTTACTTTAGGGTTTTCCCCAGTTGGTCCTGCAAAGGAGACTTTCTAGTTGTCTGTATGGATTGAAAAGATGATGCTCCAGGGATTTTCCTTTAACATCACTGAAGCATCCTCTCGTCACTCTATCCAAACAGCTAGATTGGACCGCTTGCGTCTTTCAAACTTCTTCGTAGGTGAACAACTAAGTTAAGGGTCTCTTTCACTGTGTATTCCGTGTTTCCTGAAACATGCAGTAGCAGCCATCATGACCAATATAAGTGCTTATCAATGCCAGTGAATCATGCATCCCGCATTAATATAATCTGTCTCGTTTTTGCCAGCATCTGCTCTGAAGACTCAAGGTTAAACCTGCCTCTGGGGATGCTGTAATTTTGGTGAACATATGTTGTTTATGAGTTGATTAGAAGCAAAAGAGCCTATGCTGGAAATGATTGTCCAGAATTTGAAGCATCATGAGTTAGTAAATGATTATTTGGTAGAAGCAACTGCTGGCTCTTTTGCATTCATGTGGCTTAATGATGTTTAAAAGACCAAAGAAAAGTCTTTGTCTGAAATCTTGACCTAAATTGTCTTTCCTGGTGGTGAAAGATTCCATTCCTTAATGGATGGCGTGAGATTTATTTCCTGCGCACTGTGAGGTGGGCAGCAGCTGTTTCGAGTGCCAAGATTGCATTTTGTTCCCTCTGAGGCAGAAATGAAATCCTATCAGTGGGCTCTTAGGCCGTCTCTGACTTCCGACCAGTGACAGATAACTAAAAACAGCCTGTCCTCCGGGATGGCAACCATCATTCTAATGCATGCCAGTTTGACTTTTCGTTCTTCTGTCAAGGACAGAATGCCACCTGCAGAGGGATCTGATTTTATGTGCATGTTTATGGACATCTCGACTCCAGAGGCCCTGTTTGAGTGATAGCTCACCGCTCTACAAGGAGAAACCTGCCCTACCCACTGCCACACCTTTCTGCTCATTCATCATAATGACACAGAGAGGGTGAGATATCTCTGTATCCGCACATCCTTCGTGCTGACGCGAGAAACGTCATGTCGGCACAACTCTGACATGTGGGAAGAATTAAACACAGCACAGAAAGAGTGAGCGCAGCAGGTAACTTTCTATCACTGACAGAAAGTGGTGCTGACATTTTAAGAGTATTTTCAAAGTACCGAATAACATGTCTCAGAAGATTACACATAAACACTTCACCTTTAAATACCTTAAGAGTGACTCGTTTATTTTAGGGGAAAAAAATCTTTAAATTTCACTGCATGTAATAATTTTATATATACTGTAGATATATTTATGTGACAGAAGCAGGTGACATTCTTAAAGTAACTAAACCCCAAAAGCACTTTTTTTTTGCTGAAAACAAAGTATTTGGGTATGAAGTAGTGTTGTTGATTGTTTCTTGTCTAACTCTTGACATTTTAGTCAAACTATAACTATGACTGTATGCTATTACAGTGGTTACAATTAGGGATGACTCGATACAACTTTTTCCACTTCCAATATGATTCCAATATTGCAGCCTTGCGTATTGGCCGATACCGATATTGATCTGATACGATATCAGCACGAATCATACATACTTTTATTACTTCTTTTTTGTGTGGAATGTTAGAAAGGGCTTGATCAAGTGATGTTACTCAAACAGAGAACAATAGTCAGCAACAGAAGGTTACTTTGTTGGAGTGTGAACCACAGTCACCTATGAATAGAAGTGCTGGAGTGGAAAATTTAATCGGAGAGCTCATATCGGTGATTTTAGATGCAGTCCGATAAAATCTGATATTCGTTTTCTGGCTGATCTCGGACTCGGATATCCGATATCAATATTGGATCGGGACACCTCTCATTACAATTGAGTTTTGCTATTGGCTGAGAATGGTGGTTTGCGTGTGTGTGTTTTAGTGGCTTCTTACGCCACCACGACTTGGTAGCCCCGCCCCACCGATAAATCCTAGCACCTGTGGACTGTGGACTCTGCAATTGAGACAAATATGAATAGAGAGGTATAGGTAGTATTGGGTAGGTAGTTGCATGTCATAGATTGTTCTTTGGAGATTCTGTTTTATAGACTGGGTGTGTCTTAACTAGGGATCGACCGATATGGGTTTTTAGGGCCAATGCTGATACTGATTATTTTTTGTCCATCAGCCTTAGCCGATGACCAATATGTTCTGCCAATTTTCTTGAGGAGCCGATACTACTTTTGCTCCCTCAATTTACATCATAAAAATTACATAATGATGATAACAAATGCTACAAGTCTCAATTTAAAAAAGGAACATTTGTTGAAGTAAAAAATATTTGCCAAATAATAAAAACAGGTTATGTAGAACAAGAACAAGTAGTGAGTGAGACATCGCATGAAATATTTTGAAAGAGAACTGTTCATCCTTGTCCTGAAAATAGCTTTGACAAAAGTTGGCCTGACTGAAGATATATTTTATTAACAGGATTATTGAGTATAAAAATATATAATATAGTATTAAACACAAAAAGAAACCATGAATAGCCCATTCCAAGACAACCCCAGAACATAAATTAACAGAGGAAAATAACGTGATGTCAGATGCGCATTAGACAACAAACTGTTTTAGTTTCTGTTCTAAATTGTATCAACATTAACAGGAATAAATATTCAAGCAAGTAGTAAACTGCTTCTCGAAGTTTTAAAAGCTCTCCTTCTCAGCGCAGTGCTGAGTGAAAAGCAGAGAGGGAGAGAGAAAGAGAAACACACACACACACACGCCAAACCTCCAGCCAGCTGCTCGTTAAATACAATGATGACACAACAAGTGGAACCACGGAACAACGCTAAGTGAAACAGTTAAAAGATGCATTGAAAGTTTAAAACTTGCTGCTGGGGTTGAAGAGCTTCCTTCACGCTCTGCTAATGGGGGGGAGGGTCTCTGCAGCCTCTGTCTCCAGCAACACAGAGCAGATTGTAGCAGTCGCTCTGTTAATAAAGTGGATCGCGAACGCAGCTGTGCGCATCGGCCAATACCAATACACGTAAAACACGCAAAAATTGGCCGATTAAATTGGCCGGCCAATGAATCGGTCAATCACTAGTCTTATCTTCTCTAGGCGCCCATTAAGAAGGCTTTTTTCCAGCCTAGACACAAGTTAGCCAAGGCCAGGGGTTAGTTACTCTTAAAGTCTAATGTTAAAAGGAAGATGCCATTAATGAGCCAATAGCCACCTGCTAATCTCCCCATAAACTCTCAAAATACCATTTTTCTCATTCTATTCTCATCAAATACCTGTTTGAATAAATTGGTATTCACTATACTTTGCTATCACCAAGGACTACTTTTTTGATAAATTAATTGCTTTTGTAAAGACAACCATCATTTATTTGTTCAAGCTTTTAACTAGCTATTTTTGGGCTGCTATGATTTTATGTTGTCCTGGCCTTTTTGTAATGTGTGTACTGTTTTGATTCTAAACTTTGTATTTTAGTGTATTTTTTTATTTTAAGCAGTGTTGTGAAGCACTTTGTGGCTTTTTTGTCTACGAAAAGTGCTATACAAATAAATATTACGTACTTACTTACTTACAACCAGGTTTTGATCAGCACTTGGTCAATTTAAGAGCGTTTGATTCCTGTTGACCCATCTGTCCACCTCCAATCCTCAGAGCAAGGACTTTTTTGTATTGCACTGGGAAAATGACTGAAGGGGCTGTGAGACTTTGTCTCAGAAACATAAAAGATGACATTTTCATGCGCTTGCTGAAAGGACACGATCTGTTATTTTTCTTGGGAAAGTGTCAGCAACATGTACGAAACTAACTTTTCACTAGATTGCATCTGACAGCGATACATTGAAAGAAGATGGAGTGTAGTAGAAAAAAGCCCCTCCTAAAATAAAAATACATTCTTTGTTGTGGGTTTGGAGAGTTGTTTGAAATCACAACAAAGTGAACTTTCAATTCCAGGCCGATTTGCATCTAAATGACCTTATGACCCTGAATGTCTTAACGACGTATATTATTTAGCTTGACACATCCACCCTCCAGTCGACCACATCGACATAACAAAGATGGCACTACCCAAGTGTGTCGACTGCCGTCCATTTACACAGTTTCAATGCTTGCCTTTTCTCAATGCTCCCTCTGATCATTTGAAATTCAATTATGCTAATCACAGCTAAGGTCACGGACATTCAGGCACTATGCCTCTCTTTTTAGCTCGGCTCCATCTCTGTGCCTTTGAGGATAATTATTCTTAAAAGCATATCATTTAGCCCTCTTAGCAGCAGGGAGTAATTTGTGCACTTTAGAGTGTGTTGGAACCTGACACACTTTGGCGTGTTGTTGACTGGTCAGAAAGACCGGAGAATGAACAGATTTTATATTGTTACCATTGCTGCATATTTCCAAAGTTCAATCTGCTCCCAGTTTGTCGAAATACTTTTGGCACAGAGGATAAATAGGTACAAAACCCTCTGAGTTAGCTCAGTGTCCTAATAATGTAGATATTGCATTTGAAACAATCCCTGCCTTGACACGTTTATTTCTTTTCAGGCACTTGCTAATAAATTGCCTGTCAAGATCTCTCTTCCCCTTTGAATTTTATAGGAACATCTGTGGCAGGTTTTACTTCAAATTTCTGGAGAAGCATATTACATAAACACAAGTGAACATTCTTGACATTTTAATGACGTTTTATTATTATATGTTCTAATGCCTGAAAATAGCTTTGACAAAAGTTGGCCTGACTGAAGATATATTTTATTAACAGGATTATTAAGTATAAAGATATATAATTATGGTATTAAACACAAAAAGAAACTATGAATAATAGTCCATATCAACAGAACCCCAGAACATAAATTAGCAGAGGAAAAGAAAGAAACACACACGCCAAACCTCCAGCCAGCTGCTTGTTAACTACAGGTGCGACACAACACAGAACATCTAAGTGAAACAGTTAAAAGACGCTTTGAAAGTTGAAAACTTGCCATTTAGATTGAAGAGCTTGCATCACGCTTTGGTAGTGGGGGGAGGGGCTCTGCACTCTGCAAAATAATAGGTGACACGTAGGAAGTAGCAGCGCACCTTTGGATGAGAGATCATCCACGCTCAGCAGAGCTCAGAGGGAGAGAGGAAAGGCGTTTGGGAGATAGATAATGGCGCTACGTACGAGAGTTGACGTTCCCAGCAGAGCACAGCAGCGCACACTCAACCAGAGCATGTGTGGAACTCATGGATAATGTGGCGATGGTGAGATAAAACAATAAATTAAAAAAAACGGGGAAAGCAATGACACTCTGCATGTCGGGGAGGAAGAGGAAGTGTGCAGAATGACGGGAGAGAAAGTTGGAGGAATGCCAAAATACAGTAAGAAATACATTCAACTCTGAACCAGATAGCAAAATAATAATAATTTTGCCATCAAAAACCCGGTCTCAGTGTTTTTTTTTTAATGTTTTATATAAGGAAACAATGTTCAGATGCTAGAGTTGTCACTAAAGCAAAAAAAAAATAGCTTTAAAGTCACTGACAGGGTTTTTTTTTTTTTTATATATATATAAAAAGCCTGTTTTTTCAGCTTTTTGCTCTGAAACTGAAGATTTGTGTAAAACTTGCTCTAATCAATGGCTGCTTACAAAAGAACGAAACGAACCAGAAGCAAATGATGAAAGTAGAGGCTTTAATCTTTCAGAATCTGGTGTCAGGTTTCAGATTGTCATAGTAGAAAATATTCTGTGGGTCTTTAAAATCAGTTAAAATGCTCAAAAACGGCTGGCACTAAGGGGGGTAGAAAATCTGAAAATGGCTGGCACTGAATGTGTTAATAAAGTGGATCGGTGAACGCAGCAGCGTGCATCGGCCAAAGCCGATACGCGTAAAACACTCAAAAATCGGCCGATTAAATCGCCTGGCCGATGAATCGGTCGATCACTAATAAATATAAATAAATATAACTTGCGCATGGAGAAAGTTTAGTTTTCATCACAAATTTCTATGTCACAGCGGCTAATGAGATACTTTCACTAAGCCCAACTGAAAAAGACGTATATTTATATTTCCAATAGAGGGTTTTCACGGCACGTCATCAACCCGGAAGTCGCCATTTTGGAGATAAGCAGCCGGTTTACAAACAGCACGCAAACGAGCAAATCCCGAATTTGAGAGGAAATTGTGAACTATTGCCGTGTTTTTGGCTGTACTAATCGGTCAGACCGTGAAAAACGTGTGGAGTTTTATAGATTGCCAAAAGTTATAAAGGATCAGGGAAGAACAATATCTGCATTTTATAGTCAGTAGTTCTACATCAGGAGAGCAGTGACATGAGACTAGCTCATCATTGTTGCACCAGTTGTTATTGGTGGAGAAGCAAACACCGCCGCCTTCATCTCCCGTCTTGCATTTAAATCCAGCTTCAGGTAGTCCAGTTTGGTCTCTAGGGAGCGGACACTCGGCATCCCTGCTCTTGCTGTTACGTCTCCTCCGCTGGAATCAGACTCCGCTACTTCGTAGGCCGCTGGAATTAATAAATCGTTGTGACGTCATTAATATGTCGAAGGCAATGGCGCCACTTGTCTTCTTATCAGGTCTGCCTCTGGTATCGTCAATCTTAACAAAAACTTATTTACATCCAAACCCAGCGACCACGTGGATCGGTTTTGAAAAATCGCAAGTTATCATATCCCCATTTTCAGATGGTGATACCGATATGGTCGAAATTATGCGCTTTCCAAAAGAACTGAGATCACATCTTCCAATGTATCTGTTAAACTGCACTTCAAATCAAAGATCCTCCGCCATTTTCCCCAACCTCTACGCAGCCGGCATGTGCACACGCTACAGATCGGAAAGGGAGACGACTCTACTTCCGCTTTCGAAAAATCAAATCAAATTACGTGTAAAACATTAAATATGTTGAAAATGAATATCACACGATCTTTTAACAGGTAAAACTTTTTTTTTTCTCCAGATTTTTTAGCACAGAAAAGTCGGCGCAATTAAAAAAAACCATTAAAAGTAATTTCACTTTTATTTCAATTTTGAAAAATTCAATGTTGGCGGGTTCGTAAACCAACTAGAATAAAATAAATGGCCTGATCTGTTCAGATCAGTGTTTATACTGACACAATAGGAGAAATTATTTGTTCATTGTCAGTAACTCAGAAGGATTTTTTCTTAATGTTCTCACTTACAGTTGTTACAATGCCGTCATTATGTTGTAATGGGTACTTTCAGACTTCTATACAGTAGTTTCAGTGAAAAGAAACTTGTTGCACTTTATTTTATGATGGCAGTGTGTAACACTGCATTTTCTTTTTTCAGTGAAAATGTGCAAAAACACTAATAATAAATAAGATGTTTTGAAGCAAATTTTGTCCTTTGAATGATCAATATCTTCTAAAGAACATAAACAGCAACTTGATTTTTCATCTCTGTGTTGAATTTTGATATTAACTGGGTGGAATATCACAATGTATCGTTATATCGTGATAATATTGTATCGTGACCCAAGTATCGTGATACGTATCGTATTGCAACATCCAAGCCAATACTCACCCCTAGTCAAGATCAAGGATTAGGATCTTGGGATTTTCCCTAGAGGGGAAATGAGAGTGATTATTTTTCTTCATCTATTCGTGTAGTTACAACAGTTTATTAATGCAGTGTATTTATATCCTGATGGCCTCTTCTAGCAGAATAACATGCTACTGTTAAAGTGTGTTGTTATTCTATATGCTGACCTCTAAAGTCATGGCAATTAAGAGGAAGAGGTGAAGTAGTCGATGCCTCTCTAAGTTGTGGGTTTACACTTGTCCCGTTCTGAAAGAGTCACTGCTTCACCCTCGATGAACCACAACACACATCACTGCCTACCCGATCTATACGAGTCCTTCATCGGCTATTGTGCATTTAATGCACTACAGCTCTTACTTTCCACCTGGACTAAACAAGACTGTAATTACACTGCTGTGAAACTTGGCTGCCTTTTCTAATCTATATATAACAAGACAAATCTTACCTGCACTTTCCACATTGTCAGACTAATGAGGGCTGCCAGGCTGAAACACCGCTTCTTTTGAGGCCCTGACTACAATATGAAACTTTGAGACTAATGAAGTAACTGTAATTCCTCATTCCCTCTGGTATCAGCAGCCAGTGCTGTCAATGCTTTTTTAATTACCAGTAATTTTGAAAAAAGAAAATGAATAGGAAAATGCGATACATTTTAAAAAGGGCTAAAATTGTTCCACCTCATTAAATATGCTGCAAAACTGTATTCCCAGGACAGCTACTGCCAGTTCATTTTTGAAGATAAACAAACAGCACTGCTCTCTTTATTGTTGAATACAAACTTCCACACAGCCTTTCAAAACAACAGCCCTAAATATAGATATTTGTAATAAGCGGATATCTTAAATTCCTGTTTAAACTTGTCACATTACCAGTGGTGTAAAGAGTACTAATATATCCTACTCAAGTAGAAGTAATGTTACTTGATTGAAATTGTACTCAAGTACAAGTAAGTTACATATAAAATACTCAAGTCCAAGTTAAATAATACTTGTTACAAGGCAAAAGGGTTGTGTCATGGCAAGCTTAGGATAAAAGCACAGGGAGCAATTCAGGTTGCAAAAATCAGTCGATTTATTTTCTGTCTTTCGTCCAAAACAGCAATTGTTCTTCAAACAACAGGAAAGAGTGAGAGAATCTTCAAAAAAATGAATACTCCCACAAAGTGTTCAGTTCAGACCTGCTCAATCATCTCCTTGTCCATGTGTGCTGCAGGAGCCATTTTGTTTTTCTCCTTTTTTTTTTATTTTTAACCTTCACTTCCTGCTCAGTTTTATAGGCCTGAGGCTCCTCCTCCTCCTCAATCTCTGCATTTCATTTTTCATTAACCAAAACTGAACCCTTTATAATTACAATAAAACAAGAATTTAACAAAATACATTAAACATGATTTTTCCTCTTGCAAAATAAATTAAACACATGTTTGATTTCTACATGTAAAAGATTTTTTTTTTTTTTGTGAGGGAGCTTTTGCTTCCTAACAATAGTCAAAGTAGAAGTTACTAGTTACTTTCACCCCATGTTGATTTTTGGTAATAAATCTTGCCAAGGTTCCCTTGGTAACAGTAAACATCTCATGTAAACTTAAAAAGGAAGAGATGAAATCTTTCACAATTGGAACTTAATTTATTTTCCACAAAGGCATCTGTATAAAATAAATGGTTTGTCAAAATGTACAGTTATTTTTAAAATAAAATAAATATATAAAATAAAATAATAAATTCAATAAAAAGAAAGAAAGTAAATACAAGTATAGTTAAATGTATGAACTCTAAAACTGATGTTTAGTGTGGATGGTTGGCTGATGTGATGCATTTCATTGTTGTCTGGCCATTTCATTTTTTTTATGTTTCACAATGTCCGTTGATCATTTTTAAACAAAAATTAATAATATACTCAATAATAGTTGGGTGTAGTAATGTAACTGATTGCTTATTTTAAATCATACTTAAAGTCCGTGTAAAGCAGAAATAAATGTGTGTTATAAGTTTCTCACACCACAGAAACATGTGTGACCACTGAGCCAAATTTGAAAGATGAAAAAAAATCACAAATTACATAAAATTTGGTGTCAAAAACAAGCACTTCTCTGTGCTCTGAAATGCTCTGACAAACAAAGTATGTTTTCAAAGAAGTAAAGTCATTTGTTACATTTCTACAACCATAAATGTATCTATACGTAGAGCCTGAGAATTTTGTTTTATTTTGAATTAATTTCATTGATGTTATTTTATTTAAAAAGAGAAATAATTGTACATTTTGACAAACCTTTTGTCTTATACAGATGTCTTTGTGGAAAATAAATTAAGTTCCAATTGTGCAAGAGTTTTCAAGATTTATTACCAAAAAAAAACGTAGGAGGTGAAAATAATAATATCTTACTTGGAGTGCTATTTGATTGAGCTACTTTTTACATGTACTTGAGTATTGTATGTATGTATGACTTACTTGAGTAATTCATACATACATACATGACTCTTACTTGAGTGAATTTACTGTAATTCCAAAGTGTTCATTTGAAACAAACATAAATCAAACTTTCTCAGCAAGATTTAATCTATTTTTAAACACATACAAAACAATTATACTCTAAAGACTACAGTGCATACGGAAAGTATTCACAGCGCTTCACTTTTCCCACATTTCATCGTGTTACAGCCTTATTCCAAAAGCGATTAAATTCACCAGTCTATATATGTACTATAGAGTTGGGGAAATAAACAATTGCGCGATTAGGGCCAAATAACAAAGCTTTCTAAAGCAAAAGCCACTCTTCTACTTCATTTTTCTTTCAAACCTAGTGGTCACTTAATCTGATTAGCATTAATGTCACTTATTTGCGATAGAAGAAGATGCTTTTGCTCCAATTGGTCTAAATGACTGATATTGTTTTTGCATGCTCACATAGCGGGTAGAAAACTCAGCCTAATGTACTGTGGAGAACGAAATGTTCAGTAAATGTATTGTTTGGCTCAATGAGAGGGCCTCGGGTTGTTGTGTTCTTTCTCTGTTTGTACGAGCTGAAGTGATCAGTCAGCACACTAACTCTATTGTCAAGACAACACATTTTTAAAATCTGAAAATGAGCAGTTTTTTCACTGAGGGAAAGGGAAAACAGCAGTAGTATTGCCATATCGTTAAGTATCGTATTTGCTTAGGAAAGTGCACATCTCCCATTTTTCTCTTCAAAGGAGGAGAAAAAAAAGTGTCTACCTTTTAAAATCATATATCTTCCTCCAACAGGCTGACACCTAATTACACTAATTATACATTAACTACAGGCAGAGGAAATGAAAAAGAAAGAGGGGGCACTGATAAATTCCAGGGCAGTGCATAAACATCCAGGCTGATATATGACAGCCAGTACGGAGATGGCCACTTTGGTCCAGGTGGAGGACACAGAGGTCATTCACTTTGGGACTTGGCCACACATACAGGCCAACGTTCCAAGCAGCAGAGATAGCGTCCATGGCTGTGCTGGAACCTGGCTTCAAGAATAATGACATTGATTTCCACACTGTGTTTCTATTCACGTCTGAATTACCGATGCTGTTTACACCACTCTGGTGATTCCAGCTTCAGTTTCTTGTCAGTGTCAAGAAATTCAAGTCATAGTCGATTTAACACTGGGAGGTGAACAGTATTTACACCAACACTGTCACATTTCCCTCAATAAACTATGATCCTAAATATATTGGGTTATGGTTAGAAATAAAGTAGGTAAAAATATATATATTTTTTTTAAATATCACAAAATGAATTTTATTGTTTTACTCTAATACACCAAACTGCAGGATGGCCACTAAATTGACCTCCTTTATTGAACAAAGAAAATTAGCCATAGTTTCTTTGTTAAAACGTTTTTCGGGTTTTAAAATAATGATAATAGTAATAAAAACTAATCTATTAAAACTATAGGGATATCTCATGAAATGCACAGTTCCCAGTGTCGTGGCACTGTCACTAAATAGGCCTTTGTCTGTGATCCTCCGTCTACTTTTAACACCAAATAACCATTTTGATATGGCCCTGGCACGTTGAAGCGCTCGTGATTGTAATTGTTTTTTATCAGATAAAGCAGTGGTTCTGAAACTGGTGGGGCTACGCTAGAATGTCCTTGCTGAATCTTGAACATGGAAAATGTCTATGCACTTTGTTAATAAAAAGCTTTATTACTGTTCTAAAATAGGTACTGTAATTGCAAATATGTTATTTTTATGAGATTTGAAGAGTAGTCCAAAGTAAAAACCATTTCAAAAAAGGTCCCACTTTTTTTTAACCTTTTCTGAGAATATTTCATTCTTCAAAGGGAATCGCAGATA
The DNA here is from genome assembly GCF_900634775.1 of Gouania willdenowi. Classification (NCBI taxonomy): domain Eukaryota; kingdom Metazoa; phylum Chordata; class Actinopteri; order Blenniiformes; family Gobiesocidae; genus Gouania; species Gouania willdenowi. The sequence continues at coordinate 16,611,473 of NC_041049.1, forward strand.
AAGTAGTGTAGGAATAGATCAATAAACCGAAGATCATTTGCTCAAAAAAGAAGTAGAGATTGAATATTCATTTCATTATTTTATCCCAACTGTAAACACTCAGTTTAATGACATTGTCAAAAAAGTTTTGAGCATTGCATTGTGGGACATGGAGTCCCTTAAACAGATACATAGAAGTGTTTTTTCTTCATTCTTACTGTGATTTCTTGTGTTTCTTTGTCAGACAAGGAGGACAGTGATTCGCTTTACAGAATTTTTGTCTAGTTTTCCCGGTGATATCACCTCACTCCAGTGCTTCCCAATTATTTTTTGTTACGATGAAATGAATGATAAAAATAAATATGAATGATGGATATATACAAGTGCTGCAGGTAATTTTGACTGACTTGAACCATTTGATACTGAAAAATTGAATTAAATAAACTCAATAAATTATAAATGAATTTCCCCTTGGGATAAATAAAGTAGCCTACTTCTGATTCTGATAATATTATTATTATTATTATTATTATTATTATTATTATTATTATTATTATTATTATTATTATTATTAACAAATTCAAATTAACCAGCAACATTAACTCAGGAGCACAATATATAAAACACTTTAACCTACAAAACAAAAATTTATAAAACAGCTTGTGCTGATCGACAAAAAATAGTTTGTCATGTCAAAACGTACAGTAGCAATAAATAAGCAGTCTGTGTTGCTGTCACTTGCTTCATCGAATTGTATTTTTTCAGCACTTGCTTCCTCCAGCATGACAGATACCATATCTAATGCTGCAGGCAGTATCAACTTCTCTGACATGGTGTTTTTTTTTACACTGAGAAATCTGGTATGCGACCTTATATCATATAATGCTAACACTGCTCGCTGGTTTACTGAAGTAGCATTCACAAAGCATGATGATTGTTGGCAATATTCAACACTCTCTGGCCAGGGGAGAAGGGCTGCCTCTCTCCACAAAATATAACATTTCGGCCGAATTCTGATCTTTCTGTGTAAACCCAAAATAAACATCTATCATTGTTTGCCACCACAAGGCAAGTGCTCTTAAGTCTTCCCATCAGTGTGGATGTTACTCTGATAGGTTGCATTTACCTGAGCCTCAGTGTAAACAATCTACACTCTCCAAAGAAAAGAGTGCCCTCTTTCAGACATACATTATGCCTTGCTTTCCTGAGAACGGTTCATAGATAGGTTGAGAAATGCAATCATGACTTGAAACCATTGTCCTCGCCCCCAAATTCCCTGAATCCCAAATCACTTGAGCACCTTTGGAAAGTGCCAGACATGCAAGTCCCATAGAGATCCCACCTCCATGAATGAGAGGTAATGACCTGGTGTTAATATCTTAGTGCCAGATACCAGACACTGTATATGTCCAAATCACCAGGAAACATACTCGCATTTCTCTAAATCTTTGGTGCTTCACAGCCAAACAACCAGTGACGTGCAGGCAGGGTAGGTAGGGTAGGCAATGCCTACCCAAGGGTGAATTGATATTTTGATTAATTGTTTTAATTATAATGTATTTTTCCAATTTCCGATAGCCTACATTACCTATAAGTTTGAAAGTGTCAGCATTTTGTGCTTTTCATCGCCCACAAGTCTCAATCCTGCGCTGTAAAGCAGGAGGAGGCCACACCTTCTCCCAAAGGCACAATGCTGCTCTGCCTTTGGCCCTCATAGCCTGTATTTATATGTGTTTGTGCATGCGCAATCAGTTCCCCAATATGAAAGCCATTTACATTAAAAGGCAGATCTCTACGCTGCCTTTGGACGTAACCATGCTATGCTAAATGCTATATGTATGTTCACAGTGCATTAGTGAATTGATACAGCGTGGCCGCTGGTACGGTCTCTAGCTAGAAGTGGGACAACACTACAGGCAGGATGACAGCGCTAGAGACGTTGTTGTCATTTTCTCCGTGTTTCTGTGTTTACAACACAAACATTGGATGCGTTGCCGTGTCATAAGATATATCTTGTTGGGAGAGTATGGAGGCTGCTATTGAATGATTGTTTAAGTTTGGTGTTTGATGATGATGATTTTGTTAGAGTAACACTTGCCAGCCGAAACATATGAAATTTCATTGGTGTCGACATTGGTGGTCTCGATTTGCAACGCCCTGCCTACTGCGAACAACTATTGTTCTCGATCAAAGGTTCTCAAACCTTTTAGGCTCAAGTGCCCCCTTTTTCTTGTTTCTGAATCCAAGTACCCCCTTTGTCAGATTACAACATGTTTGCTCAGAATTCTATGAAAAAACAAACTACAGAGCATAATGATGGAATGAATGAGGGATAACACATTTTGAAAAATCTAATTTAGTAAAAAAAAGGGGAATGAAACAGTATCGAGTGCCTCCCAAATAGAATCATTTCTATGAATGCACCGAAATAAAAATTCTTGGCCAAAACCATAACACTTAAAGAAATAATTAGTATGATTCAAAAAATGTATCAGTCATACAGACTCACGCGCGCTGACCGCAGTGTTTGAAACATCTTGTTCCGGTTGGTTGTTTATGGAAAATAAAATGGCTAAAAACCAAAAATACACTTTTGAGCCATTTTTGGCCAAAACGTTTTTGTGGACAAATTTTTGGTGCATCACTAATTATTTTTATAATTTCTGGTTTTGTCCCGCCACATCCTCTGTATTTTCCTTTCATGTTCTAATCAAGATCACTTCCATCATCATTATTATAATATTAATTTTTAACTAAAAATAAACAAAACCCCACATTGTTAATGCTCTCATTTCTTAATTTTCCACTCTCCCTCTTTCAAGTACCCCCTGTAATGCCATTGCGTACCCCCATTTGAGAAACACTGTTTGAGATCACCCAGAAATACAATTAGCGGCAGGGCTAAGATTTGACTAATCAGGGCTTTTTTAACCACCTGCGTCTCTTTACAGAAACAAAATGATTGCGTGGATGAAAGTATTTTCTAATTATATTGACACTTCCCTCTAACTTGTCCTTTTGAACATTGACAATGTAGACTTTGTTAGGAAGAGTGCAGCTTTCTTTATTCACTCGCACTGCAGTGGTTTCAATTCAAACATCTCCAAATCACTGCAGCCCAGCGGACTGTTAAACATGTAGACTTCAATTAGGCAACGATAACAAATGCAGCATTAAAACTCTTGGGTGTATTCTGTCAGCGCCTGATAAATACAATGTGTAGATTGAGATTGACTGTAGGGACTGCTCAGTGACTGTGTTTTCAACAAAAGCACTAGCAGACGATATCACTCAGAGAAATGCCACCATTAGTGAGTGACAGAGAACTGTGGTAATGTGATTGTAACACACCTCAAAGACAGGGGAATTAAATAAGAAGATTAAAGAGTAAATTCCTAAATGTCAAACAAAATATCGAAAGAAGTTGGGATGTCAAAGGCAGCTGGTGTTTTAAAAAAAAAACTACATCAGGAACAGTTGAATGTGGTAGCCGTGATGTTCTTTGAACACTGAGATAGTTTCTCATTCGCCAGCTGTCCTCGGCTAGAGCCCGACCACCAGTCATCTCACACAGACAGACTCTTTCCAAAGCTGAGCCCAAGGCTGGGTTGAGGCCAAGTAAAAACATGAAGAAGAACCCATTTGGGAGAGGAATGAGGAGCAAGGCGGTGGAATGAAGTGAAATGTTGATATCTGCTAAGGAAGTGATGGATAGCCGCTGGTGGAATTAAACAGTGTGCAGCAAATATATCGAGTTTTTAGACAATCAATCAATCAATCAATCAATCTTTTATTTGTATAGCGCCAAATCATAACCAATGGTATCTCAAGACACTTTACAGTAGAGCAGTCTTAAGGACGGACTCTTCATTTTATGGATACACACATATGCATATATATGTATATACACATACATATGTATCCCACACCCAACATGAATTCATCATGGCGGCAAGGAAAACCTTCTGTTAAGCAGCAGGAACCTTGTGTGGATCCCATTCCTATGATGAACAGCCATTCACATTATGCTGTGTTGGGTGTGTGCAGAGGAGAGGGTGGAGACAGAGCCGCTGAGACTCTGTAACTCCACACTGAGGATCCCACGGACCTGCAAGACAAAAGCCAGAAGGAGTACAGGAGCAAACACACAAGGGAAGAAGCAGACATAGAGGGAGTGTTTGAGAGAGGAATGGGACCCTCTCCGGTCCCTCTCTAACCTAAATGACCTCTCTCTTAATGCCCTCTCCAACCTCTCTCCAACCGAGAATGCCAGACCCCCCCACCGGCAGTCTATGCCTATTGCATCTTAACTATGAGCTATGAGCTGGTTCCTAACTAAAAGCTTTACCAAAGAGGAATGTTTTGAGCCTAACCTTAAAGGTAGAGAGGGTGTCTGGCCCCGAACCGTGGTTGGTAGATGGTTCCAGAGAAGTGGGGCCTGATAACTGAAAGCTCTTCCTCCTATACTACTTTTAGAGACAAATGGAACAACGAGTAGTCCAGTATTTTGAGAGCGTAGTGTTCTGGGGGGATTGTATGGCACTACAAGCTCCTTGAGATAGACTGGTGCCTGTCCATTTAGGGCTTTATAAGTGAGAAGAAGAATCTTGAATTCTATTCTATATTTCATAGGAAGCCAATGCAGAGAGGCTAATACAGGAGTAATGTGATCTCTTCTCCTAGTTTTAGTCAGTACATGTGCTACAGCATTTTGAACCAGCTGAAGTGTCTTAAGCGACTTGCTCGGGCAGCCTGCTAAAAGAGAATTACAATAATCCAGTCGAGAGGTAACAAAAGCATGGACTAGCTTTTCGGCGTCGCCCTGAGACAGGATAGATCTGATTTTAGCAATGTTACGGAGATGAAAGAAGGCAGTTCTTGAAGTTTGTTTTATGTGAGTTGAAGGATAAATCCTGATCAAATAGAACCCCAAGGTTTCTAACAGTTGTGCTTCGTGCCAGAGTAATGCCATCTAGGGCAGTTAGGCTAGCATAGGTTTCTCTAAAGTGTCGTGGGCCCAATACAATGACTTCTGTCTTGTCTGAGTTAAGAAGAAGAAAATTTTGGTCCATCCAGGCCCTAATGTCCTTTAGACAGGCCTCAAGTTTAGATAGCTGATTTGTCTCACCTGGCTTCATTGATACATACAGTTGGGTATCATCAGCATAGCAGTGAAAGTTAACAGAGTATTTTCTCATAACATTACCAAGGGGGATCATATAGATACAGAAGAGGATTGGACCTAGCACAGAGCCCTGAGGAACCCCGTAGCTTACTTTAGTGTACACAGAAGACCTATTATTCACGTGTACAAACTGGTACCTATCAGATAGGTAGGACTTAAACCAGTTTAGGGCAGTCCCTGTGATTCCAAGTAATTCCTCTAATCTCTCTAGTAGAATATAGTGATATATAGTGTCAAAAGCTGCACTAAGATCTAATAAAACCAGCACTGAGAGTCGTCCTTCATCTGAAGCCCAGAGTAGATCATTAGTTACTTTAACTAAAGCAGTCTCTGTGCTGTGTTGAGCTCTAAAACCTGACTGGAAGTCCTCGAACAGGTTGTTGTTTTGAAGGAAGTCACAGAGCTGAGCCGCCACAACTTTCTCAAGAATCTTTGAAATAAAAGGAAGATTAGATATAGGCCTGTAGTTTGCTAAAGTGCTAGAATCAAGAGTAGGTTTTTTGAGAAGGGGTTTGATTACAGCTACTTTAATGGACTGTGGCACGTAGCCTATTGATAGGGATATATTTATTGTCTCCAACAAAGATGGGCAGACCAGGGGAACAACTTCTTTAAACAGCTTAGTTGGGATCGGATCTGAAAGGCAGGTCGATGGTTTGGCGGATGAAATAATAGAGTTAATTTCCTGAAGTCCTATATGTGTGAAACAGTTTAGGTTAGGCCTATTTACATTTAACAGCAGGCCCAGGTGAAGGCAGGGAGTGGCTAATTTTATCTCTAATCTTGTGAATTTTATTGTTAAAAAATGTCATAAAGTCCTCACAGCTGAGGGCTAGAGGAATCATGGGCTCAATAGAGCTCTGACTTTGTGTTAGCCTGGCGACAGTGCTGAAAAGGTACCTCGGATTATTTTTATTTTCTTCAATTAGTGAGGAATAGTATGTAGATCGACTATGTCGTAAGGCTGTCATGTATTTACTATGGCTTTCTTGCCAGAGTATTGGTGACTCCTCTGTTTTATTGGAGCGCCACATTCTCTCTAATTTACGGGTTGTTTGTTTGAGTGTGTGAGTTTCAGAGCTAAACCACGGAGCTTTCCTCTGACGTTTAATAGTTTTTTCCCTCAATGGGGCAATTGAGTCCAAGGTGGATTTTAGTAGACTAGCAGAGCTATCGACAAGCAGATCCAGTTGAGAGGGGTTATAATTAATATCATAGTTATTTATTGGATGACAAGGATTTGATTTTTTTTTTTTTTTTTTTTTCCCAAAAAAGGCAGCAAAGGAAAAAAAAAGCAGAAACTTTCAAAGATTGACCAAATGTCACATTCATAAATTAAGTCTTGAATACAGAAAATGATTCAAAGAAGCATAGAAGTGACAAAAAAAAAATATGGCTATGGGAATTTCTTACTCAAACTTTGAGAGACAGTCTTTTAAAGTCGGAAAGAGATGATTTAAATATGTCTAAAATTATTTGGTTTTCCAAGGAAACACTGAAAGCGTTAAAACTCTCATTAATATGTGCTCATGGTGCCATGTCGGTATTAACGTGTTTACAACTTGTACACGTTCACTTCATCACTCAGCTCATTACAACATGGCAGCTGCCAGTCTTCCTCGGTTTCTTACTCTTGAAAGATTGGAGTCAAGCTGTCCTAATCAATAAACACTTACAAAGCCCTGTACACAAATGTCAGAGCTGAGGATTAGGTTCACCCTTGGAGGCCTTGGTCCACAGGTGTTTTATTACAAGCTTTTTCTAATAAATGGCCTGGCTTTTTGAATACACACACATAACGCAATAGCTTAGATACACTGAAAAAAAGAACAACTTAAAGCCGTTGGAGATGAACTTTTTTTTATCAGATAAAGACATAGTGTAAGCCTCATAGATAAAAAATAAAAATCGAAGATCATTTCCTCGCAAAAAAAGATGTGAAAGGTTGACATTGCTGCTCGATTGTTTATTTTGAGCTCCACTGTAAACACTCTGTTATTGGCAATAACTGGGTTTCCATTACCCTTGGAAATGCACAAAATCTAAATAGCAATAAAAGCTGGTAATGGAAACACACAGAAATATTGCAAAAAATATTGTTTTTACGCTTTCATGAGGAGAAATTTCAGATGTTTCGATATTGAAATGTGTCGCAAAAGCGCTATGGAAACACTTTTTTTTGCAAATACACGTCACAGAACGTGATGTTCATGGTCACATGACATGACGTACCTGACTACATGACCACTTCTTGCCGAAAAAACATGGCGCGGTATCTGTAAACAGAGAAGGAGGGAAATCTCTAAGCATTATACTTATAATTATTACTGCCACATTAGACAGCAAACAAGAAAGGAATAAGAAGTGTTTTAAGGAGGTTTGGTGCGTCCGTCTGTCTGTAGCAAAGTCTCGCGGGATGAGATATCACAGGAGTTACAAGGCTCCTGCCCTAAACAACCTTCAATAGAAACACTTTGTCGACATTTAGAATTATCGCTTTTATTTTGTGAAAATCTGTAATGGAAACATAGCTATTGACTGAAAAGCTTCCTGCCTTGCATTGTGGGATATGGAGTCTTGTAGACTGATGCATAGTATTTTTACTTCATTCATATCATGATTTCTTGTGTTTGCCCCAAAAACTCTGCCAAAGTGACTTCCCAACACTTTTCTGGTGATTTTTCAGGTTAAGATGGAAAGGTCCAAATTCGGCATAAATTGAATGTCCCTCGGTGTGAGGTGATATCATTATGACGGGGAATGCCGAGAAGAAACTAGAACAAAAATGGTGTCACTGTCACTGTCCTCCTTGTCTGGTGAAGAAACGCAAGAAATCACGGCAAGAACGAAGTAAAAACACTTCTATGCATCCGTCCACTGGGCTCCACATCCCACAATGCTAAGCGCGAAACTTTTAAAAAATGTCACTATACTGAGTGTTTATAGTGGAGATCAAAAAAAACTTTCAACTTTTTACATGTTTTTTAAGCAAATAATCTATGTCAGCTGAATATTTTTTTTTACCATCAAATAAAACCATGATAGATACTTGTTGCTTTGAGAGCGTTACAACTACTCTAAAACTTTGGGAGTATTCCTGTTTTTTGTGTTTTACTCACCCAGAAAAAACCTCAATTTTTTATCCCAATGTCTTTCATCACGTTGGATCTGTATTCCCAGGACAGAAGACGTGTCAGCCTGTCTCTAATGCTTCTTCTCCCAGGGGCATCATTTGTCTTCTAAGACCTTTGCTTGATCGACGCTGACCCTCACAGCCCTTCTTTCACAGTACACTAACAGTAGAAAAGAGAAGGAATAATGGTGTCAAAGTGGTGGGATTCGTCCTTGAAATAAGTAACAATAGCTTCAAGAGAAACATGACGCGTCTCCAAGGTCTGACAGTATTAATCTATCTGCCAATCACCACAGGCACCCAGTCAACTTCAGTACCCCCAGAGTGTGTATTAATTAAGACGCTGTCACCCTAAACGTAGAAGTATTTGGTGCACAACAAGACAGTATCTCTAAAGTCATTATCCTGGACACCGTGTGTACAGCTGAGTGCTTTTATGGTTTCACTCAAGAGCATTCTTTAACGCTATTTTTCAGTGACATTTTTATGCAGGATAGCCTCGAGAAATACTTTACCTGTCAATGCTACACTTGGCAATTTAGTGTGCATTATGGGCTGCCCTTAAATGAGAAAACTTATTTTGTTTTGTAGTTGAACCATCACTCAAACACGTTTTCATTTTACAGTACGCTGCTGGGAGAACAGATAGGTCGGCATTTCTGTCAAACCAAGACTTTAATGTAAAGGGTTTGTATGTGGAGGAGAGTGTGAAGGCCTTTAACTGTGTTACGTCAGCTCTGCTGTGTGAAGAATCTGGGAATGTGGTTCAATGATGGGGACTTGGTTGAAAATGAGGCCACCTTCCTCTAGAGTTGCTGCTCATCGCTGATGATGATTAAAAATAGTCATGCACTGTGGACATGGGTTATCTCTCTGAGGAAAAGGTCAAACCAGCAACTTTTACTTTAATCTTTACATGATTAATTACATATCATGAGTTGGTTGGGAAGTATGTTTTACAGTCTGTGCTGGATGTGCTACTCTAATGTGATTAAATTGCATTTGAAGACAGTGTTTAAATGTGAAGGAAAAGGGGATGCCCTTATGTTACATGATCAATACAAACCCAGATGTGATTGCTTCCTATGTTGGAGTGCATTTGCTTTTTCTATCATTTCTTTCTTTTTCACCTACTTCTCGACAAGTCTATGAATTTGATCATTCAAAGCTGAGCGTTCTCCACAGGGGGATAACAGACCGATAACATCTCAGACTGTGAAATCAAAATGTTCACACCAATCAAGCGTCCGATTCCGAGTACATCACATGAGAGCCTGTGTTGCTATGGACACTATTACTACTACCAGTGACAGCGATCAAATCTTAAGGCATGGTTTGATCTCATGTAATTGTGGGGACACTTCACAGCCAGACATTTTTTCTCACAGTAAGATATATTTTTTTTTATCAATGATACATCTGGGAATATACTTTATAATTCTTGGATTATAACAAGTGTAACAGCCCATAATCTTTTTATAAATCCTCAACACAGCCAGAGTAATCCCACTTTGATTTTGAAGATGATCCGTGGAACAAGATTTTAATCTGAATTTACGACAGGATTACTTAAATAATAATACATTATTAATTACACAACAAAAAGCTGTTTCTGCTAATTAAATTACTACAAGTAAAAGTTTCATGTAGCCTTTGAGTTTTTATAACTAGGTTAGCTTTAGCATCATCCATTTACACTAAAAGATGAAAAAAAAATCTTGAATTTAGCATTATGTGTACCAGCGATGCCCACACTTTTTGGCTTGCTAGCTACTTCTTCCACGGACAGCTCTTTGCGCTCTACTGTGTTTGGGGATTATAATTGTAAATAATTAGATTTTAATATTTACACTATTACACAACTGTTAAATAATTATTCAACATTTGTATAATATTAACATGCAATATGAATCATATTGAAACAGTAACACTCAAAACTGACTTAGATTGAAATATGTTTTTAAAATGTAAATACTATTAAGAATAAAGTTTGCAAAATATACAGAATACAAATGTAGCCTTTTCCATTTCCTCATGGCAGAACCAAAACTCTGCAAAAGTGTGATGTCAGCAGGTCAGTTAAAATCCACAGGAGCACCAAACACAGCTGCTCACTGCATAAAAACCCAGGTTAAAGCATTGAATCTTTGCACTGAATCAACACACACAAATGTCTTGTCTGCATTAACCTAAATCTTGTGAGTTCTTTGAGGGCTGCTGTTCATACAACAGAGAAGTATAGTCAGGAAAGCTCACAAAATGTTAAATCAAACAACGAAAAACACTTAAGAATCCAACAATCCAGTAAAGAGGAAACTGAGAAATGTATAGACGAGGGATGTAATGATTAATCGTAAGGTAGTTAAAAATCGATTCATAGGTATCACGGTTGACATTGATACTCTGAAAATTGAATTGAGTACTTTTTTAAAACAGTAGAGGGCGCTATCTATTTATCCTTCTCTTGTCCAGAAGCGTAGGCGGCGGGCGGAATCGCCTACTAATATTACGTGAATATCTGTAAAAGTCACATTTTTCTATTAGCTCTGTCTGCTAGCATAGCATTTCTTCTTCACTGCTAGAATAACTCCACTGGGCTACCAGCGCCCTCTGCTGGTCCAAACAAATATCTGATGTAAATACAGTGCAATGACTGCAATTGTTAAGGCACAAAATACATTTTCAGTTGCACTTTTAAAAAGAAAAAGAACTATTGTGCAGTTTTGCATTGTTTACTATAGAACCAGAATTTAAATTAATAGGCTTCTTTTTCATTTGTATTATTACTTTATTTCCTTCAGGATTTATTTTTAGGTGCATTGTTTTGAATAGTTTATCAAGGGATTCTTTTGACAATGAAAAATAAAAGAAAAATAGTACAGTATTTTCTAGTTTTCCCCCCAAAAAAATATAGAAATATTTTTCAGTCATCATTTGTCTACATTCCCATTTTGTAAAATAAATTGTGAGAGAATCATATCGTGAACCTAGTATCGGGAATCGAATCGTATCGGGAGTTGAATGAATCCAAGTATAGACCCATGATGGTGGCGGACTACTATGGCTATCATGAGCGAGTGACTGAAACTACATTTAGAGGTGCCAGTCAGTACCAGACAGAGTGTTTCAGTATTTGTGGCTCACTTTGTTCTTTAGAAGAACTTCAATGAATTCCACACAGGTAGGTTATCTGACGATGCTACTAATAAATGTACCTACCCGGTTAGACGATCTTTTTCTACTTATTATTAGACGTTGTAAATGAACAGATTAGTGCGCGAGCGCCCCCTCAAATTGCGTTCAGAAGCTCTATTTTGAGGTATATGTGAGGCTGCTCGATTATAGAAAAAATAATAATAATCACGATTATTTTAGTCATAATTGAAATCACGATTATTCAAACTATTATTTGTCAACCAAAAAGTTATTTATTTTTTTGTACAAAAAAAATCAAGTATGTTCACTGTTGCAAAAAAACAAAACACTTTTTGCACGTGCTGTGTCTTTGCTCTAGATCCTCATCATCAAACCCAAAGTGTTCCCATAGAAGAGAATTTGACTTGCCACTTGTTTACCAAGCGTTTTGTTGCGTTTCTCCTGCCATGTTTCAAGACCACTAGCAACAACTTTCGGCATGTTGGCCTGCAGGCTAGCTTTGGCTTTGAGATGGGCGGGGCAGTTGGGAGGAGCTTGCATGTGGGTGGATTAAACAATTCAAAGTGTTAATAACATGTGTGTGCTAAGCTTTCTTATTTGTAGTTGTCCGAAATAGTGGGTTTGTTTTATTTAGTAAATAAAATATGTTTTTTTTTTCTTTTTTTTAATCGTTTTTTCTTGATTACGTTATTTTTGTAATCGTTGGGTGTAATCATCCAAATCGTAATCTAATTCTGATTAATTGAGCAGCCCTAATGTGCCTTTCTCATTCATTTATGAAGTCTTGTGGCCCGCGAGCGCAATCAACGCAAAATCCCTCTGCGCTCGACTGCTAAATCGCGATCACATTGGGCATCCCTAATACAGAATATTGATATAAATATGAAGATGTTTCTTTCAATATTATGGCACTTAAGAGGACAAAATATTGATATAAAAACCTGTGGACCTGACCCAATAACAGCATTTGGCAAATACTTCCGGATGGATATCGCCAAATAATAATATTATTTAATTTTTAGTATGTCTTCCACAATATTACTGCTTCTAACAACTTTTTTCCATGTTTCCTGGAAAAAAATGCTCAAAATGATCTTTTTTTAAAGTCACGTCAGTGATTGAACCCTGCCTGTGATTAAGATGTAGGCAAGGCAAATTTAGTTGCATAGCGCATTTCATACACAAGGCAATTCAATGTGCTTTACATGATTAAAATGTGCAACAGAAAACATTAAACAGTTTAAAAATGAACAAGAACATGAATACATTAAAATTAAAATGTAAATTAACTGAATACTTATAAATTCTCCCTCTCAGTCAGAGGCAGTAGAGAAAAAGAGAGGTTTTAACTTGGATTTAAAATTGTTCCCATTGGACGCTGACTTACATCTCACTAATGGCTTCTGGACCCAAACCCATTCACAGATTTATACACCAGCAGCAGAAACTTAGAGTCTATTCTGAGGCTGACTGGGAGCCAGTGGAAAAACTTTAAAACTGGAGTATTGTGCTCTGACCTCTTTGTTCTGGTTATGCCCTGAGCTGCGGTGTTCTGAACCAGCTGTAGCTGTTTGACGCTCTTTTGGGGGATTCCTGTCAGAAAACCATTACAATAGTCCAGTCTGCTGGAGATAAAAGCATAGAGTCAAGAAACCTTTCACCCTGGAGATGTTCTTTAGGTGGTAGAAGCTGTTTTTGTGATTAATTTAATCTGACTGCGGAATGTCAAATCTTAGTCAATCAGAACACCAAGGTTTCAGACTTGGTCTTTAGCTTTTAGAGATCAAGACTCAAGGTACGCGCTGGCAGTAGTCCTCTTTTCTGTCACCAAAGACAATTACTTCTACTGTTATGCAGCATAAGGTAAGGTCATGGTTAGAGAAACAAGTTTAAATACATCTGATGAAAATCCCTTTCCAAGGTGCACGGACATTTTCAGGATTTCATGGTGTTGCATGCACAGAACAATAGATTAATTCATTGACATCATAGTTTCACAATCCCCTGTGAGATCAGGCTGCAACAGCAAGCCGTGGATTTTATCATCTGAGTGAAGTCATCAGTACGCCTCACAACGTGGGTGCCTTCACTTCCTTAATTAACATTTTAAATTGCCCAATTATGCAGATCCAGCATCACATTTCAGTCTTTTGAAGTTCTGTGCATGCATATATTCTTTCTGTGACAGTTTATGAAATACAAAGTAGACCATGTTAGTACACAACGATCCTTGCACTTGCAAGAATGGACTAAAACGCAATCCCCTGCTATTATGCCACCTACTTGCAAAAGCTAGATTTGCCAACTGTCAACCTGATGCTGTGTTTTAAAATAGGGGTGTCCCATCCGATATCGATATTGGTTATCGGTCCGATATCAGCCTGAAAACGAATATCAGCTTTGAATTTCCGATTTTTCCCCAATCTATTTTTTATTTATTTTATTCAATTGTAGAATACTGTAGATATTGTGTTGAAGGTTAAAATTCATGTAACCAATTGGTTGATAATAAATGGGTCAGTTTTTCTCCTACTTACTATTGTTGACTATTGTTCTCGATAGGGCTGCACGATTATGACAAAAAACTAATTGCGATTTTTCTGACAGATATTGTGATTTCGATTTACGATTTAAAAAAAATATTTTATTATTTTTTTAATATTTTATTAATATTTCTCTGACCTATTAAAGATTAAAAATGAAAGCTATAAATTTGTGGCTTTAACACTTTTACCACTTTTCGGAGAAAGGTTGGATTTTGCTACGTTAGCCTTGCAATTTAAAATAACTATCCTTGGAATACAGACATGATTGCAGGAGGAGAGGGGGTCTATGGTTTCTAGGACAATACAATATATTAGAGACCGAATAGAAAAAGCCAAGCAATGCTTAAGCCTGTGGCACACTTAAGTTCCCTAGGTCTCCCAAGCATTTACTCAGCAACACTTCAAAAGCTTCCACAACACATTGAGTGGGCACATGATTAATGTCATTTCCTACTAAGAGTCCTGAGTTCCTGACTTCCTAATGCACGTACTGTAATTAACTGTAACTCTCAGCTCTCTTGGGCTTTATAAGGCTTTCAAGTTGTTGCATTAGGTTTCAGCAGGATTTTTAATGTGTCTGCTTTCAAGTGGCAACTCACAAATGCCACAGTCGCCGCCTTGAATAACGCTATTGCAAGAGTTACAGAGAGCTACCTGTTCTTTTCCCGTCATCTTCCACTATTCTCGTTGTGAAAAAAAGATCAGGGGGAATATAGCTTAGGCTTTGTGGTATTCCATGCAGTTTTATGTCAAACTCTAAGAAAGTTGTGAAACATTGATATACATGTGTGGAAAAAGGATATAGGAAAGTTGAGAGGGAAGAGGAATAGTATCAAAGTTTTCAGCGGCCCCGTCTCTTTCTGCGAGCAGGATCCGTCCAAGTTTGAAGCCGTGAAAAGAAACATTCTAAAATCAACAGCCCCTGTATTCTACAAACACAGCAGAGACCCACAGTTGCTGGCAGAGCCGAAAAGGAAGATTCAAGACAACTTCAGATTTGTCAGTTCACAAAAACACTGCCACGCACTCCTTGTTCCAGCCCCCCATTTATCGCACTCACTAACAGGCCAAGAGACACACCTCAATGGACACACTTGCTTTCAGACATAAAGTGTGTGTCGTTACATTCATACACACACAGACTAAAGACTTTGGTTTCATGATAAACACAACGGGCCAGCCTCTCATCAAGATGACTACATCTGATTAAAACGAAGCATTGTTATAAGTCACCCGGGGTTTCCACTGGATACGTCTCCGCTGCGCCACGGCACCGATCCGGTATTTCACCACTGTCCGCCGTCCGGTAATTCACACCGGTTGCATTTTGAGTGCGCCGCGGTGCGTTCCGGTTGAACAACTGTGACGTCAAGAGACAGATCAGTTCTCACGATATTTATATAATAGTGTGGTTAAATGTATGTGTTCTAAACGCAACAATAAACAGATAAACAGGTCAGTGTTCCTAACGAAGGAGAACAAGAAGGTTGGACTCTCTGGATTTGTTATAGCCACATTTTTTAGCAACAGCCAACAGAGAAGAGATAAAACTGCACCAGTAAAACATGAACTAAATCAAAGTTGCTGCAGTTTCCAGTACAGTTACAGTATGAGATGAATCAATATAGTGCATGTGAATTTGTTTTTACACATTATGACGTTTTGGTGATGTATTTACTTGAAATATAATCTGAAGTGTTTTATTTTGAAAAGTAACCTGATATTTTATTGCGGAGTACGTGCTTAATTTCCTGTTTAGCTTAATTTGCTCTGTGCTGATTGATGCGTCGTGCTCCGGTGTCCGCCAGAAATAGAAGCCCTGCGTATATCTGGCGGAGGGCACCGGACTACCGCATCTGGGAAGGAGCTGACACGCACCGCAGCGGACCCTGTGGAAATGAACACATAGACTAAAATGGAAACCCATCAGCTCCGGTGACGCGGCAGTGACATAACGCAGCGGAGCAGCATCCAGTGGAAACTGGGGGTCAGAATCACTTTGTGGCTTCTTTCAGTAATGAACACTTTATATGAGCTAATGAAATTGTCAGCAATGAACAAAGTTGACCAAGTTTGTGTCCTGCGGAGCATGTTCTAAAAATAACGTGAAAATATAAATCTATAAAGCTTGAAGCCCTGCAGAGGAGGAGGAAAAAAGGCATTCTAGATAAAAACAAATGTCAATGAGGTTGATTAATTCCTCATTTACTGTATGTACTGTAATTGTAAATATGAGAACGATCAGCATTTGTTTTTGTTTTTTTTCTTCTTTTTTTTCTTTTTTTCTTGCTATCACCAGCCCTCTCTAACGAAGGGTAAGAAATACTTTATTAAAGGGAGGATATAAAAAGAGAGGGCAGTGTTACACCTGGGTGAAGGGGTGAGGGGGAGGGGGAAGGGAATAGGGAGGAAAGACTCAGGGTAGGAAATGGAAAAGGTGGGGAAGAGTTGATTATTTTATTGTGAGAGTGGGGTGTGAAGTTGTATTTGTGCATATTGTGTTGTGTAATCAAGCCAGTCTGGTGACAAGTGTGAAGCTTAGGTATAATGGTGGTGGCTGTGGACAGAGGGAAGGAGAGAGTGGTAATACCTAAAACAGGTATTTGGGATCATCGTGTCTAAAGTTAAGCTCAGTACAAGTTTCATCCCACAGCCCAAGGCGTGCCAGTGCATCGTAGACCAATTTACTGTATGTGCAAGAACTGCTACTGCAAATCCAAGCATTGCCCCAGACCCCGAGATGCAGCCAGGCCAGCAGAAAGAGAGGGAGCCAGGGAGCCGCAGGCCACCCCCCCACGGCCGAGCAACCCCCCAAACGCCCCCAAGATCCCAAGTCGATAGGCAGCCACCGCCCTCCATTTACATACCTGAGAAAGCCCCAAGGCACCCCGCCGCCGACCCCAACCACCAACCCCAAGGCCCCCCACCAACATACACCCCCACACCCAACCCCCCGAGGGGAGGACCCAGAGAGCCCTCACCTAAGACCCACCAGAGGAACCAAGGCCCACACCCAGCAGACGGCCAGAGCCACGCCAAACGGGCCCTGAGCCCACAAGGACCGGACCCCAGGCCAGAAGGACCTGGAATAGAAGCAGCGCCAGGAGCAGCCCGCCCAAGGACGACGACCACATCCCCAGCCGCCCAGGGCACCAAGGGAACGCTGCAAGTCGCTCAACCGGCCCCCAGGCGCACCGACCGAGCGCCTCAGATCACCTTTTATCGATGCCGCTTGCGCGATCAGCATTTGTTACATTGCATGTCAGCAGTTCATGGAGTCCATTATACAAAGAGGCTTAAGAGTTTACATTATTCAAAAAGACCATATAAGTTTTTTTAGGAAAGAGACTTAATTACTTTTCTAGTGTGAACAAAAGTTTGTGTCATGTATAAGATAATATGCACTAGGGGTGGGGGACAACATTTATAACATTTATTTATTGCAATAATCATCCCACGGCTGATACAATATTCGACAAGCTGGCACTAAATATCGGTTGTTGTTTTTTTCATTCATTTATATTAATTTATTTTTCCTGTCCATATTTTTTGTTTAAGCTGACGCTACATGTTAGGGTTAGGGTTGCAATTTTTTCATAAAAACCATGTATGTTTTTCCTAAAAAAAAATACTTTTGTTATATTGAGTCATTGTCACCAGCGAGGGGTGTATCTAATTTAATTACATTTTTTATATCTATCTGTTTTTTGTAATATATTTAATTCAACAGAAGGCCCTGCTGATGTGTCTGACTTTTACGAGGCACTGAACTTTGACTTTATGCGCTTTTTGTTCAGTGTTTCATTTCAGTCTGTGTTTAATATTGTTAAAGTGACATTTAACCACAGTTTTATAAAACAAACAAAAAAACATTTGAGAAATTCTGCACTTGTAGTGTTGATGCTTGGTTTTTCAATCTTTGAGACATTTGTTGCATTGTATCATCATGTGATTTTCTTTCAATGTTTCAATAATATTAGAATATTTTTATTGTGACTGGTATCTTTTGCCCTGTATTGCATATTGTGTTGACATACCCTACGATTGCACTTGTAATGTAATTGTATTGCACTTATAAATTGTAATCAATATAAAGTAGGATTTTTTTTTCAAAATTATAGTGATCACAAGTGGCAGTAGTAAACATGACAGTAACAATGAATATAGAGCGGGAAATAAAGATGAAACTAGTTAAAGGAGGACAAGTTGCAAAAGATCCTTTCATCATCCTCACAAAACATATTCACGATAATATCTGTTGTCCCAAATGCCAAATAAGGTCTTGTTTTCTATGTAGTGATGTAAAAAGTAGCGTAGACCTTTATGCTGTGAGGCAGATGTGCTAACCACTCCTGCACTGTACTGGCCATAAATTAAGCTCCTGTTTGAATTATTGATGAGCCATTGGCTAACTGCATCTTCATTTATCAGCCAAGAAGTTCATACCTACAATGTGGCCCTCAGGAACAAGGTGGAAGGCAGAATGTTTATGAGGTTGATCCCAGGACTGACAGTAGAGAGAGACAGATTAGGAGAAAACTACATTAAACTTACACACTAGCCACAGTTGTTGGCTCTGAAGCGCTAAAGTCTCCTTTGATTCTTCAACCTTTAATTAAAAAAATACTCATAAGTAGGTTTTGTTGCTAACAAAATAGTGTAACGTTTTGTTTGATGGATTCATACTCTGTTGCGGTGGTTCTTGAACTTTTTTGGCATAAGTACCCCCTTTCTCTTATTCCTGAATCCAAGTACCTCCTATGTGTAGAGTGATAACTATTGTGTTTTTATACATTTAAATATTTTAAAAAACTGAATTTAAAAAATCGATTTTTTAAATTTTTTTATTTTGAATATTTTATCAATATTTTTGTGTATTTGTGCAATATTTCAGTGGTGGTTACAATGCTTTGCAATGGTTATTTGCTGCACTTGATTTTATGATGGCATTGTGTAATGCCTGCAATATTTATGTATGCATAGCCATTTTATTTTCATATAATTTGTTCAGATCAGTGTTTAAACTGATACAATAGGAAAAATTATTTTTTCTTATTTTTGTGCATTGTCAGTAACTCAGGGTGATTTTTCCTTAATGTTCTCACTTACAGTTGTTACAATGCTGTCATTATGTTGTCATGGTTACTGTGAGACTTCTACACAGTAGTTTCAGTGAAAAGAAACTTGTTGCACTTTATTTTATGATGGCAGTGTGTAACATTGTATTTACTTTTTTTCAGTGAAAATGTGCAAAAACACTAATAATAAACAATAAATAGGATGTTTTGAAGTAAATAGTTTTGACTCAATTTGTCCTCTGAATGATCAATATCTTTTGCTGAACATATACAGCAACTTGATTTTTCATCTCTACGTTTAATTTTGATATTAACTGGGTAGCAATAATATCATATCGTGACCCATGTATCGCGATACGGATCGCGATACGTATCGCATTGCAACATCCTTGCCAATACTCACTCCTACTCAAAACCAGGAAGTGGGGATGAGGTCTCCAGCGACTGGCTCTGCCGCGCATGTGACTCGCTCCGGTGGACAACTTTATGAAATAATTAATCAACGGTACTATTGCAGTCCAAACAAATCCGACGTTGCACACATTTGAACCAAAAGGCAGCCATGTTGAAAGTCCGAACTCTGTGTGTCCCTGAACCGCAAAGATATTTGAGCCACACACACGCACACAGACAGACAGACAGACAGACAGACAGACAGACAGAGATTTCTTGCTTTATAGATAGCTTACCATGTTTAAATGTTTATTTTCATTGAAACATTATGATAATTGTTTTTAAGTGTTGCAGATGTGGTGTATGGTAATTGTAAACGAGAATTAAGAATTATTTAAGTTTTTAACAGTATTACACCAGTGCTACCATTCTGCATTGGAGGGACTTCACATGGTCACTTAGAAAAGCCTGTAAATGCATTAAACATCTCCCTTTTATAGAGAGTGAGAGTTGCACCGTCTTTCAAATAAACACGGACACATGTGGTGATTCTGCTCCACCTGCCAATCTTCGCCCTCTAATAAAATTGTGTACGTTCAAACAAAAGGGATTTGTGCTTTCCATCACATTGACATAGCAAAAGAGAGAAAAGTCACAAATCACTTACAGCTGAGGGACAGCTTTACTGCGGCAGTAACTCTTCCCTCTCCACGGTAACGCACACACCAACGCTGCAGACCAATCACAGCAGCGTGGTTGCTAGGAAACTCCTTGGGGCCGGCTCCCTGAGTATCTGACCTGATTAGTTAATTGCAAAAAGTGAGCAAGCGCTAAAGTGGCTGTAACTGTCATCGACTAACACAGGTTGCAACTCTCCATTGTGTAGTAGCAGCCATTGCAGTTAGCATGTGCAGCCTGGGACACATAACAAATCTCACTGCATTAAGTGAAGTCATAACCTCGCTATAAACCACACCCTGTGCAAAGATAAACACTCCAATATCATATCAAACTTCCCATCTGTAAGTCGAAACTTCCCTGGGTGCAAATTTATTATTGTTCAATCCAGTTTTACTTCACCAGTGACAGTCGGCCGTTTCCAGACACTGACATACAACGTGCTTCATCAAAGAAGTTGTAAATGATTTCTAAATGTCACTTTCAGAGCAAATGTGATCCAGCTGCTCACCAGAAGCTTCCTTTATCAGTCCTCCACGAAAACATCAGCAAAGGACGACTTTGACTCGTGCCAGAAAATGACCTTTTCCTCAGAAAAGAGTCATTGGTAACCCAATTAAAAGGAATTGTCATGCTGGTAATTGCGCCTCCCAGTGTGAATCATCCACGCAGGGTGGCTGGTGAAAGGTGTTATTGTTCTTCTTCTCCACCTTTCCAGATCTTGTTGAAGTATCTTCTTCTGCTCATCCTGCAGAGGATGCCAGCCTTTGATCTAGCCTTGCTGACATCGGACACAGGGCAGAGTAAACCACAATCAATGGTATTGAAGCTAAAGTGTGGTATTTCCACCAGTGTGTATTTATTTATTTGTTTGTCTGTCAGCAGGATTACGTCAAAGTACTTAACAGAATTTGACAAAATTCTAACCAAAGATAGATCTTACGCCAGAGGTGTCACACTCATTTTAGTTCAGGGGCCAAATACCAGCTAGACTTCAAGCGGGCCAGATTTCTTTGTGGGAAAATAAGCAAATTCAACAAATGTGCCTGGTTCACACTCCATGTAAATGATAAAGTTTCAGTTGCTGCAGGATCTTCACAAAAATGTCCCTGATTTCGGGGATTTAGGGAAATTTTGTGTAACAATTGGAAGAAAATTTGCCAGATTTTGAAAAAATTGAGAGTTCTGTCACAGGTAAGATTAAAAAAAAATGACTGCCGTCATGTAATATAAGAACTGGAAAACTGAGCTCTACAAATATTGTGGATTTTAATTGAATTTTCAAAAATCCATTCAATTTTGTAGGGAATCCGGATCAATATACAGATTCTGGGTCGGTTTCAAAAATTGAAAAATCCCTACCTGTCGTAACTGAAAAATTACATACCATTATTTGTAAAAAGCCGATCTTCATGAAGTTTGATATTGAGCTGGTTCCTCAACTGCTCCACTGATTCTTATCCAGGTTGCGCTATTCATCTAGATTTTTCAGAAAACAAAATGTAAGTGCCCATACATTTGGACCTACTGTTTCGTTATTAATGTGGACAAAAAAGAGGCCTAAGTGTGAATGATGATGGTACCATGATCAGGATCAATGATCCAGATAAGTGCTTATATCTGGCAAAGAAGATATTAGGTGCTTTGCAGAAGTTTGTGTTCATGTTGTGTTCATACTCATGTTTAAATAAAACAAACAAAATAATACATCACAAATAATATTATAATGTAATACAAAATATAGCACAAAAATACATTATAAAACAAGAAGCAAATGAATATGAACACGTCTGCTCCAACAGAGGGATTAGGAGTACTACACAATCAATATTCATTGAACAATGTGCATATTAATGTAAATGAGTTAATGAACGATTCCTGTGATGTGATTAATTCTTTTGATGCATGCATTTTTAATCACAGTTAATGCAGATTTGTGTGATAAAAGGAAGTTTTACATTGTTAATCAATGGGAATAATCAGTCTAAATGCAATGACTATAAAATGTTAAGTTCCTGAAATGTTATCCACAAAATCAAAGCAAAAAAAATGTCATTGATATGAATCGGGTTTAAAGTTTACCTTAAATTACTTTAGTGACATGTACGAGTTGTTCATTACAGGGAAGTAATTTGTTTGTAAAGCAACCCTAAGAGTATATAGGAGTATATCAGTGACGTGCCGTGACCACTAGGGTTGGGTAGGCACGCTGCAAATCGAGACCACCAATGACAATTTCATATGTTTCTGCTGTCAAGTGTTAATTCAATTCAAATCAATTTTATTTGTATAAAGCAATTTCCAACAAAGTCATCTCAATGCGCTTATCAAAATATAAAATTCGTAATAAGAAAAAAAACCCAACAAGATCCACATGAACAAACATTTAGCCATCTAACAAAATCAATATCATAAACACCATTAAAGAAACATAAACAATTATTTAATATAGCCTCCATACTCTCCCAACAAGATATAGCTCATGACACGGGAGCACATCCATTTGTGTTGGAAACACAGAGAAAATGACAACAACAACAACTCAGAACAGCCTCAGTGAGGCGCAGCCACAAAGTCAATCCTTCCTTTTGTTCCATTCACTGTAGAAAGTATGAAACATGTTCTGACCTTACCTTTGCTGAAGGTCTGGTAACTCAGGTAATGGTCTCTCATCTTTTAAAAGCTGTCGTTTTTCCTCAAAAAAAAGTTTCTCTCTCATCTCTGGCGCTGTCATCCTGCCTGTAGTGTTATCCCGCCCACTAGCTAGAGAACGTAGCAGCAGCGGTCACATGGCATCTATTCACTAATGTACTGTGAACTTACGTATAGCATTTAGCATAGCGCGGTTACGTCCAAAGGCAGGATAGAGAGCTGCCTTTGGACGTCATCTTGGGGACCTGACTGCGCATGCGCAAACACGTAAAAACACGCAATGGGAACGGAAGCAGAGGAACAACGTACCTTTGGGAGGGGGCATGGCCTCCCTCTGCCTTACAGCAGAGTGAAACAAAAAAAAGACTGTGCAGCTGTTCTGGGAAATAGCGCTGTTTAGTAATTTGGGCTATGAAACGCACAATATGCGGACACAACTCAAATTTCTTGAAGAACACACATTCTTGTGTGCTTATGAGTTCTTCTATTGTTCTTTTTTCTCCTAATACCCAAGACAGATTAAGACTGTGCAACTCAGAGCATCCCAAAGGCCAATGTCAAAAGCAACCATGGTTAGGGTTTAAAAATGATCTAAAATGACCACACATCTGATTACCAGGAAATGATTTTAAATCATCAGCAACGTGGAAAAATAGTCTAGGCTACACCTTCATTCATTGTACAATCAGGGTTTCTATTGGTAAAGGATTATAATGTGTAAAAATGTGAATTGATTTACTGCCTCTGCTTGATTTTCTAATACACATGTATATTTGTACGCTTCACATTGAAATAACTTGAGAAATCATCATGCAATGGCAGATTGTTATCTACTGTTTAATAGATTACAGATTTTCTCCTCAGTAAATGTAAACGCAGACATGGGCACAGATGGCTGTTCTGTCTCTGTCCTACAGCAGAGCAGATGGGAGGTCTCAGCTTCACAGTCTCATATTCATTTCACCCTCCATTCCAGTTGTAAATCAAAATGAGCAGATCTTTCTCTGTCTTCCCTATCTTCTTCTCTGCGACTCGTTTGTTAGAGCTCGCTTCTCTTATCGTCAGCTGGGTTCAGCACAACCCGTAGCTCCATAAATTATGTGAAAAACACACAGCACTCCCATATTGCACACTTAGTAGATAATTTATGGTCTTAGTTTTACACTGTGCTGATACCAAATTGAAAATTAATCATTAGGGAGTTCATAAGTTGTAGTTGAGCTTCGTCTCCAGGCTTAAGCTGTGTTTTGAAAGGTCCAGAAAAAAAATGAATGGGAAATCGGCTTCACTTTTGTGGTACTTTATAACCACAGGGATGCTATCATTTATTCATAATTAATTTTCTTTAATATCTACACGCACATTTCTAGTTGAGTAGTAGGGTACGTTGTTGGAGGCTATTATAACTGAAAGATAGAGCAAGGTGGGGCTTACTGACAGTGGTCAAATGCACCAAAAAAACGTATTTATTTTTCTCTTATACTTGCCAACATGTTGAAAAATAATTCTTCTTACTCATTCAATATTACAGCACTAATGCCTACCATACTTAGTTCACAGAATGAAATCTTTCTTGAGGGTTAACTTGTACTTTTTGCCAAATCAATGATCTAAATCAGTGGTTCTCAACCATTTCAGCCCACGACCCCCAAAATAAAGAGACCAGGGACCCCCACTGTACATGAAGGTGGTTGAACACAGACATGAACAGTGAAGAACAGTCATGTGGAGACAGGGTCATCTATAAGGGGGAATAAAGGGGACCATCCATAAAGTCAGCAAAATGATGGTCCATTGTTCTATGAATCCATGATAACCACATTTATTTATTTATCTGAATAATATCTACTGTTATCCACGAAGTTTATTCTTATTGTGCCATAGTATATAGTCACGTTAAAGATGTAAATCCTTGTTTTATTCAGAAATAAAATGGGATGAAAGTGACCAAAAACGGTGGATTAAGGTGGTGAAATGGGATTTTAAAAACCATGGAAATTGGTTAAAAGTCGCAAATTAGAGTGGCCAAAAATGTACAGAAAAAGTGTTTTTTTATTTATTTATTTTTAAAGCATAAAATAATGTGAAGAGGTTAAAAGTGACAATAATGGGTAAACATATGCGACAATAGGTGGGAAAAAGTGGTAAAAAGGGTTTATAAGTGCCAAAAACATTTTGGAAGTGGAAGAAATGTGCAGAAAGGACATTAAAATTTGATGGAAAAGTGGCAGAAATAGTGTAATTTAGTAAAAATGCATTCAAAGGAGCAAAATTAAGTTAATTTTTTCTACCAATTATAAATACATATTGACCAGACATGTTCTCGAAAAAATATGTTTTATTGTTGTAAAGCAAATGCCAACACAATTTTACAAAATGTGCAGACACTTTTTTTCAGCTTATACACTGAGCATACCCTGAATGCAAAAGGTGCAACAGTTTTTAATCAAAATGATCATCATAAGTTCAAGTCAGTAAACAATATTGCACTTAAGGAATCTTAAAGTGCATAACATTAACTTGTCATGAATACATATTTCTTTAGGCATAACAAAAAAATGAAAATACAAAGCATTAATAAACATATTGTATGTAATGATACTGTGTGCTTCCTGTTTGTTCTCCCACATGGGGTTGTGCACTGGCTTGCATTCTCTTGACGTACTTTGCAGAAGCAAAATGCTTGTCCATAGACGACTTCCGCTTGTGCTCAATGATGACATTGCATTTTAAACAAAAAAGTTTACCTCCACTCTTATGAAGCAACGTTGGGTACTGTTTTGCACAATCCTCGGCACTGGTTGAAAACAGGATGTGACGTAGGCATTTTCTTTTTCGTAGGTTCCTTGTAAGCAAGCAGCGCAAACCATAGACATAATATACGTAGATGCACTGCTCTAGTGGGCAGCAGCAGTCGATACGGCATCTATGTATATATGTTTATATATGTCGACTTGTATAACTACAAGTGCTAAAATGCCAATATTAACGGTAAGCGGCCGCATATTTATGGGGTTTTTTTTCAGCAAAGTTGTGGGAAAGCTGCAGGCTTTTGGAAAAATTGCAATGCCGCACTGATTTTGCGGAGTTTGCTGGATTTTGCATTAATAGTTGCGATCGCAACATTGTGAAATCCTAGAGGGACTGGTATATGAACGACCACTGGCAGTAGACCATAGTAAAAGACTGCTCAGGTTTTTTTTCACATTTCAAAAGAATCATACATAAACATAGATTTCTCAGAAACTCCGGATATCAGCTTTAAGGCTCTTATTAAATAAATAGTCTCAGCTCTAGTCCGGGCTGCCATCTTGGATTATGTCATCATCGCGACTGGCCGAGAATGCGCTGAATGATCGGAATTAACTTAAAGCGTCATTAAAATCGGAATAAACCAGCCTCCTAAATCTGATTTCAGTTTAATTCAGAATTACATTTGCATCCGTAATTAAGTGTTTACAAGGTTAGCCTAAAGTGGATTTAACTTTTATTCTGAATTAAAGCTGCCATGTAAACGTGGCCATTGTTGGAAGTTATTAGATGAGATTGCAGCATTTATTTCAAAGAGCCTTATTTGACTGATACAGAATTCCATACCACCAATGATTCTAGGTGACAATCTTGCTTACAGACACTTCCAAAGACCGAACAAGAAAGAATCTACCAATCCTGGAAATTAGAATACTACTGAATCTGTGATGAACCTTTTTTAGATTTTCAAATCTGAAATTGACATGCTGTGCAAAAAGTAAATGTTCCAGTTTAAGGCTTTGGAAAGTGTCTGAGCATTTCTGTTGTCTGTTTTTACAGCAGCAAGGAGAACAGGGCAATGTGCCTGGAGCCTGTATGTGAGCATCACCTCCGAAATGTTACAGCATCTCACTTTTGATAGGATTATCTCCTCTATTATTGTGAAATAAGGGAGGCTCGCAATGTGGCAATGGTTCTCTTTCATGTGTTGTTCCAACCTATAATTGCTTCTCTTCATGAAAGATGCAGGGAAAGGTTAGGCTGGTAAATATTGCACCTGCTTCGTTTGGATGAAGATTATCAGCTAAACAAAAAGAGATGATGATAAATATTGGATCGACTGGATGATTTAACATTTCTGTGGGTACTGGAAGTCTTGTGTGCAGCTGTTTCACTCAGAGATGTGATTGCACACTTTGGATGATAAAACTTTTCCCAAACACTCTATTGAAGCGTGTGGCTGGTGGATTAGTACAAACCTCCTGCTTGTGAAGTGCAAAAACCCTATCTGCCAAATGATGTCAGTCATCCAGAGAAGCTTACTGTTGTAGTACAAAAAAAGGTCCAAACTTATATTCTAATTTCAGTGACAAGTAGTAATGCTGGCAGATGTTTGTTGGCTTAGAATTTAGGATATCTGAGGCACCTTTCTGTTTTAATTAACCAGTATGTCGAATAAATATTAAAGATCTTGGAAGTGGATGAACAAGCATTTTCACAAGGTTTTACCATTCCAAGCCACTAAAAGAAGTAAATAAAATACACTTTACTGCAAATACTTGAGATTTTTTTCTTCACGTGTCATAAGCTGAAGAATGTTCAGAGGCTTTCAATGTTGAGTGGTTTTCACAGATATATACAAGGTCAGGACACACAACCTGCTTTCACATACGATACAGCAGGAAACTGGTCATGTTTTATAGAGGTCGACCGATATATCGGTCAGCCGATATATGGACTTTTTTCAAGATCGGCCATCGGCCAAAATTTTTTTTTTTCTGACCATGAACACCCCTCACTAAGGAAGGGTAAGAAACACTTTACTATAGGGAGGATATAAAACGAGAGGGCAGTGTTACACCTAAGTGAGGGGGAAGGGAACAGGGAGGAGAGACACAAGGTAGGAGAAGAGTTGGGAAAGGGTGGAGAAGAGTTGGTTATTTTACAGTGAGAGTGAAATGTGATGTTGTAGTTGTGCATATGCTGACAAGTGTGAAGCTGTGAACAGACAGAAGGACTGAGTGGTTATACTTAAAACAAGTATTTTAGTTTAAACCGACAACTTGCACATTGTATATTGTTGTCGTCCTTTACTGCTACTTACCCGTCCTGTACTTTTTGTTTTACATGGTTCTGTATGGGTATATTTAAAGCTCAATAAATGTTAAGAGTTCTGTTGGTGTATTTAATTTAATTTCTAATAAATACATTTATATCATATGAGTGTTTCAATTGTCTTTCATAATCAATGTGCTTTTAAAAAAAAAGTATATCGGCTTTAGATATCGGCCATCGGCTGAATTTTTTTTAAATCTAAGGTTTTATTTGTACAATAGTCTGAATGATGTAATTGTCGTGCATCACAAAATTATCTACAGTATGAGTGGATGTTATGGGTAACTTTAACATACTGTGCTTCTGTTTCTGATTTAGTACTTTGAATGAAATAGTCTTACCTCCTTCATGAGCTGGTAGTGACTGAACAACATTGGGCCTCATACAAGACACCACATAAGAAGAAAAATGCTTTGTATCTGGGGATTTTGTTAGGACCCATTGATTTTTGGGCTTCACAAATATTTTGTCATCTTGCAAATTCCCTTAAGTAAGAGAAAATTCTACGAGTGGAGCACTCACACTAAGATAAGAGAAAACATTACAGCCTGACACATGTTTGTCCAGTCCACGATAACATATTTTTAGACATATATCGACATATTTTCCAAGATAACATATTTTTAGACATATATAGACGTATTTTCCAAGATAACATATTTTTAAACCAGGCTTAGAGAAGAGAGCACATGTTTAGAGATCACACGGATCCGTTTGCAGAGAAAGATGCCGATTTCGATTGCCATGGGCCGTGCACTTAGAATTATGTATTATTCTTGAGACATTTTTTCTACTTTAACATTTGATCCATTTTGTTTTTTTGTAAATCAGCCAAGGTGACAGAACTTAAAGAATAATTGTGAAAAAACCTTACTTTTTTGTTTCCATCTCCATGTCAATTTTTTTCCTTTTATTCTGTAACTGCATCCCTACGCCCCTTTTCCCCCCTTTTTTCTGTGCCTGTAACACCAGTACTGATGCTGTGAAATATTACATTTCTATGGTGTTTAATTTGGTTCAAAAGCATTTTTTTATTTCACTGCTGCATAAGTTCTTCTTTTCTTGCTTTTTTTTTTTTTTTGGTGGCATCTCTCGGCTTTTCGGCTGTTTAAAACACCTACCCTTATATGGTGTTTAGTGGCTGTCACATATGCTAATCAGCTATTTACGATTAAGTAGGATTCAACATTCAGAGCAAATATGGAGGCTAAGAATGTTTGCCATCTGGCTGGTCGTCACATGTCTCGCAGATTTTCTTCCTGGGAGTCACTAGAATATCATCCTCCTCCGTCCGGGCACTCTCTTGCCACACACACCTATTCTGAGTGAAACATTTCTCATCAATTGATAAAAATGCATTCAATCAAAGATGGAAGACTCTCTTTGTAATCCATTATTAATTGCGATGACCCTTCAAGACATTATCATGGTGTGATCTGACTTTCAGTCAAGTTAACTTCTCACTGACTCAGTTTTTCAATTCACAACAGTCACCTTGCGCAGGTCACAAGTGCGATGAAGCAGCAGATATCCTCTCTTAATTTATTTGAGAAATTAAACGCTATTTACTTTGGCTCAGACACTAACTGAATAATTCTCCTCTGCTTCTCATTAGCATTGGCAATTTCCTCCGTACAGACGAGAAAAGCACGCTGATTGAAATCCAAATCAAAAAATTAAAAGACCGTAAGTGTGAAGCAAATAAACAGTGCCTTTTTTCTTTCTGATGATAAAGTATAAGGTATAGAATCACCAACAGAGATTAGCTTTGTTTTTTTTTTAAATTGAGAAATCAAACTGTCACTGTGCACTATGAAACATCCTAATAACAGGAAGAACCTTCAAGCTGAAGTTTTTATCAAGGTCAAGGTTTACTTTTGTTTCCTTTATTGTATTAATGCAATAATGATCTTTCTGACAAAAAAGCTTCCAAAACAAGATGGTGTTCACAAACACCAAAATCCATCTTGTGCTGTCCCGCCTTCGCCTTTTGAACTCAAACCAAATCGGTTCGAACCAATCATGAGGCAGTGTTGTGGTTTAGGGCGGGATATCCGGGTGTGACAAAGGCAGAAGCGCTGAAGAAAAGAGACAGAGTCAAGTTTTAGGGTTGCTGGTCGGATGTGGACACAGGGTTTATTTGGTCAATTGGTTTTGGAAGCAGACCGGTCTGAAATTCAGAGGTTTCAGTGTGTGTGCATCAATTAATCTGAATGTTGTTCTGTGCTCTCAGGGTTTTCTATGTTGTTGATAGTTGTAGTCATAACAATGACAGAGAAGAGACCTTGGTGAATGCTATGAGTTTACGATGCTTAGGCCTGACCAGGAGAGATTATTTAATTACATATTAATACCTGTCGTGTATTTTAAAAACAAGCTCTACCAAAAGATTGTATATGACAATAGAGATTAAATGGGTAATTGTTTTTGAAAGTCCTTGTAAAGGAATCAGGAGTAAGGAAAAACCCGGTTGACCAGCAATCAGACTCTGGTAGTGACGTTGGGCAATTGTATTTATCTGTTGGTAGCTCCGCAGTCTGCACATTTCGGTTTATCCTCCTCCTAATCGCTTCACTTTCCTCTCAGACTCTTCTCTCGGTAAGTCCAGTCTCTACTCGCCACGTCACATCTAGCCGAACATGGCTGCTTCCAATGTATTGTGTTTTAAGGTATAAAAACGCGCAAACGCATTCTAAATGTGTTTTATTTTTTAAACTATCGATAATGGACATCATTTTTGTATTACATCAAACATATTTTAAGTTATATACATTTCCAATACAGGAGAACTCTACATAACTTGCCCTCTTGCTGCTAGAAAAAGAGACAGTCCAACAATCTTTGATACGTCTCTTGACTGATTAAAACGAGATTTGCCTGTAGGACTTTAAAATTGGGTTCAACTCAAAGCAGAAATAAAAACTTCCCAGCCCTTTATGAGTCCGTGCAACTGTCAGTCATTCAAAAAGTTCCCGAGACAAACTGATGTCCACTCGAAGGTTTAATCTTCACAGAATAGTTGACAGGTGGAGCACCGTGAAAACTGAAATAACAAGGACGATTCACAGTTTGACACAAATTACTGTATAAAATGTCATACATACAGTACATCTTAATAAATTACTCATACGTTTTTGTTGTAATTAGCACTATATAAATAAAGTTGAATTGAATTGAATCAAATTGGTATGTGTCACATTCAGTAGAACATACATAACATTTACCACAGCAGATAGCACAGTCAGTGCAGTGATTTGTTTCTTCCTGTTAGCCCTTGATAAAGCTACTCTGATTTCAGTCTTTTCAATTCAAGTGTGATTAAACAAGAGTATCCATTGTCATTCAGTGTCAATTCAACATAGATGGCCAAACTATCATAAGGTAATACACAGAGAAAGATCTTATATTCAAACCTTTGGCTAGTTTGAGTTATATAACCTCAATCCTCTTTGTCATCCAGATACCTATTTCTAGCTCACATCATGTTCATCAAAACAATAGAAAAAGCAAGTCATGGTTGTAGCGTGACAAGATCAATTATTTTTCAGTGGTTTAAAGTGTTATCCAGCAGCTCTCCTAATTTTTCTGTGTGAAATGTTGTTGTATTCATACTATTCAATGATATTCAAACTTTAAATATATAAATCTGGAATTTCGTCTAAAATTCCTTGCAATGTGACTGATATTTAGAATTAAATATTTAAGTTAAATAGACTAATTGTATTTTGCTAAAGGTTAAAAAACACCACTGACAGTCTATACAGGTATCAGGCATGATACAGACGGGTAGTAGTGAAACATGCTTCAAAACCACTGACATTTATGGAGCCTCAGCCAATTGGATTTGATTTATCCCCGAGACAGTTTGATTGTGAAAGAACAAGGTCTTGAAAGACTTCAAAGCTGCAGGAGATTAAACATTTTTATCAGATACAGACAAAGCGTTGGCCTCATAGATCAATACATCAAGATAATTTGTAAAAGTGTAAAAGGTTGAAAATACCACTCGAAAGTTGGTTTTTTATCTCCATTTTCCACTGTAAACACTCTTATTGACATTGTCAGAAAAAAAAAATAGAATGTTGCATTGTGGGATGTTAAGTCCTACAGATGGATGTATAGAAGTGTTTTTGGTGAGTGACAATAGAAGTGAAATATATGAAGAATATGAGAAAAACTGGTAGATGTATCTCGGTATTGGTGAATACACAAATCTGTACTCGTATTCATAAAAAGTGTTATTGGACATCGCTAATGAAATGCAACCGTAACATTTACCAATTGTAATTACTTTGAGTTCAGAAAAGGGTAAACGACCTCATTGGAAAGGAAAGACAATATCATGCGAAAAGCAAACTTTCCTCTTCCTTTTGTGACACAGATTAATGAAGATATATTAAAGATGTGGTTAATCCGTTTTTAACATACAGAGCACTAATGTGGATTGGCAGAGAACACAATACAAATGTTATCAGATCTAGAGGATCAAATGCAGGAGACGATAGTTTTATTTCTCAATTCAGAGTGGCATCACCCCCAAACCTCACAGCCTCTCTCACTTATCAAAGGAAATTGTATAATAGGGATCCATTTGTCAAATTAGATCAGAGGCTGACATCGAGGTAAAACTGTTTCAATCTCTTATGGGATTTCATCTGCCAGAGCAGGTATTTTCAATAGGCGTTAATGTGTTTTGCTATTTCATCAAGCACGGATTGGAAAGCTAGCTGGAGGATCTATTCTGGGGAAACTAGTAGACGGTCCTTGTCTGGCTCTTTCTTTTTTATTACTCCGCCATCATGCATTTGCTTCTGCCTCATTTTAGAACCGATCCTCTTACATCATCTATATTCTGATACCTTACCGCTAACAACTATTCGCCCAATGGCCCCCAGTGTTTACTCTGATTAAAAAAAACAATAGTTAATGGCAACTGTAAAAGAGTTACTTAGTTCACCAATTAAATCATAAACCAAGAGCCATATCAGTCTATACATATTTATCAATCTTATCTGTAAAGGTTCTATTGCCCGGTCATGTGGATTCTGGTTGCTTTGTCAAAGTAACTTGACTTGAAATTTAGCCGTAAGACATTTCCTGTTTCTTCAAAGAGACTTCTTCAGTTCTGATTGATGGAGCTGTTCTGGCTCACTGAGTAAATCCATGTCTGGCTCCTTCAAGTTTTAGTATTATATCAGATATGGTTAGAAATGTCTTCAGGCCATTATTTATAGATAAACACATTTTGGTTCCCGCCATCTAGTGTTGTAGATGGCTGTAACTGTTTGAGGAACTAGGATATTACAGTAGTAAAAGGTGATTACTTAGCAAACTCACAGACCAAAGGTTTGATTAAGGAACCCAAGTAGTCCACAGACCATACATTGAAAAATATGTTTTAACTGTTAGTTATGTTTCAGTAAGATTTAAAAAACAATATGTTACATGTCAAACGTATTTGTTTAGTAAATGGGTGAGATGAATTACTTTCATTTTTGTACAATATTAAAATTCAAGTTTGTACAAAGGAACTGGTATTTCGGTGACTCTTTTACTCCACTGTTGATGCTGTGTATGTGTGTGTAAGTACTACTGAATACATTACAACCTGGACTACACTAAATGCTCAGATACCTGAAAGGTTGAGATTATTAGGAAGCAAAGAAGTTTGTAACTGAGAGAGCACAAACCTCCACCAAGAACCAAATATCCTCTGCCAGATATTTGAAGTTATCTGGATCAGTGATCCTAATCATGATACCATGATCATTTACACTTTAAAGGCTTGAAATAAATGTGTATCCCTATTAATAACAATGCAGTAAGTCAAAACGTTTGGGCAACCGCAATTTTTAGGAAAAATTGCAATAAAATGCGTGATCCTAATCCATGGAAAAATTGAGAAACCAATCTGACATAACTGAGTCAAATTTAATAAAGATGGTCAATTATAAACCGAGATATGAGTTTTTGAAAATTTGCCAATGATGAATTATAGAGATTATTCAAATCAACTCAAAATTTAGTTGAATCTTCCGCCATGGTGTAAGGTCTATCTTTAGTTAAGCACTGAGTTTAGTACTTTTGACGTAATCCTGCAAACAGACAAATAAACGCCGGTGAAAATGTTACATCCTTGGCTGAGGTAATAATACAGATTTGAATATTATCACAAAAGCTGAGAAGGGGTCATAACTTTCTATATTTCAAAATCTATTTTTTTAAAAGCCTGACGTAAAACTTAGTTGATGAAAACTCAAAAAGATACTGCTAAACTCA
Source organism: Gouania willdenowi (assembly GCF_900634775.1). Lineage (NCBI taxonomy): Eukaryota > Metazoa > Chordata > Actinopteri > Blenniiformes > Gobiesocidae > Gouania > Gouania willdenowi. The sequence goes on from NC_041049.1 coordinate 16,645,637, forward strand.
AGATCTATTGGTTGAACTGGTTGCCAGAGCCCTTTATCTACTTGATATATCTACTTTACCTCTGGATTTGAGAACCTGTGATGAATTGTCTCATTCAAAGGGCTTTAATTGGCCTTTGTTTAATTAGTAGAGTTAGGTTGGTGCCCTTGGCAAGGCTCTTGCATCCCAGGGTATAACAACTTTCCACCAATTTACAATTCAGATCCAGGCAATGCCCAGATGAAGGCTGTGCGAGAGTCAGCAGATCAGGAGCTGAACAAAAAGCCAGCAAAAGTGTTTGAAAGGAGAATTGAACACACGCTGTTGTTTTTGGAATGAGAAAGGGACAGAATTTTATCTCAACATTTTTTTTTTTTTGAAGATGAGTCACTTTTGAATGTTTTTATCAGAAGCTGTCACATCGGACACCTCGCTTTATCTGCATGCAGGCCCACACCACAGAGACTGGTGCCCGAGTGGACTATTGAAAGGAAAGAACAGGGCTTACATGTAAAATGAGCAGCATTGTGAACAAAAAACACTGCATAGAAAATAATACATTCAAAGCAATGCATTATAATATCCTCTTGCATATTGGACAATTAATATTAAAGTATACCTAATGTTGGCCATATAGCTAGTTGATGGCAGAAAACCACTGAGTTTTCTATCACATTATAACACGTAAATTGATGGATATTCAGTCGGTTTCATATCAGGTGGTAAAATAAATGTGAGGAGCAAGCAATATCATATGTGATACATTTAAGAAGAAAAGCGGGACACAATCACCACTCAGGCCTCCAATGGACACCAGAGAAAGAACACCTAAGGAAAAACACCTGAGGAAGAACGCCTGAAGGTACAGCCCAAAACCATTTGGCAACAAACATTGGAAACAGAGCTAACAACCTTAAATCACACTCGGGGGACAGTGACAAAGCTGCTTTGCAACACAGAAGACAGGAACAAACAACAATGTAATAACCCGACAGTATACATCCAGGGAACAACGTTTACAGTTTCTACAGCAAAAAAATTCTGCATTGACTCAGCTGGCAGCCCCAGCGCCCAAGGAGGCCCAACCCAGCAGACACAAGGGGGCCACGGCACAGACCTCCCCCCAGGCCCCCTCCACTCCTTTTCTTTTTTTTCCTTCTTTGTTTAAGTAAGTAATCAGATTTGATAGAGTTGTACATGCTATCTGTTTTATTTTTGATAGATAACTTGATTTATCCATCTGCGACAAAGACTATCTGTAGAATGCAGAAGTTTGCAGCAAATCCAGATAGCAAGTACAATTCAATCTTTTATAGACTTTGCAAAATAGTGTTGTTAAATTATTCTGGCCTTGTTTTTTCATATTAACAAATGGTACTAACTACTTTTAATACATAAATACAATAAGATAAAAGAAAAATACACTTTATTTCTTCCTCCATGTATGGCGTCCTCTGGATGGACTGGGCCTTCACCATTTGCATATACTTCCTATGCCCCGAGGCCAGTTCTAAGGAGAGACATCTCATTTTCTTAGTGAGAATGAATAGATCAATTTAATCCAATATATTGTGTAACCAACTCTTTCAAGGAATGAGCTTTCAGCAATCCCACAAAGATGGCTTACACAGCTTCTGGATATTAATGCAATCAGGCATGAAGGTAGAGTGAGGCTTATGCATCGAATGGTGATACACAGAGTTATCATGAATGTTTACCCACAGATGTCACACTAATGACACAGAGGGCAGAGCCCACTCAGTTTGACCTCTCCCTGGTGCCAGTGGTTCTCTGTGCACCCATTACTGAGCAGACTTAGTAAATTCAACTAATCATTTTTGATTAAGTACAGACTCTGGGTTGTGATGCAGCAAAGACAAAGGTCATTCTTCGTAATGCGCTGTGACATCGGAGCTGGGATTGTTGAGGCAGCACGCCGACACAGAGCTGGTGTGTGCAAGCGTCACGCTGCGGTAAGAGGGGGTGGATGTAATTGTGCTTCATTCATTTCAAAGGATCTGGGTTTGACCTGACTCTATAATGTGAAAGTGGAAATTTAACTCCAACTCATGTGTGTGTGTGATTGTGAGTGTTGTCAAGACTTTGAAAGAGCTTGAGCATAACAGTGCTCTGGGTGTGAGTGAGTCATTACCTGCCTGAATGGGTTCATTTGCATACGATTATAATCGTCTGTATGTCACATGTGAGTGTTTGGAACGTAATGAAAATCAGCCATTAATATTCAAAGATCAAGACATCTAATTAGAATTTATAAAAAATCTACTTTATTTTGATCAGGAAATATACTTAAATTTCCCAAAGCTGTTTTGATTCTTCTCTCGGAGTGAATTTTATACACAAAGAGATAAAATAACTGGTTCATTAATCCAATTCCAGTCTCCTGGGCATGCTGAAGGGGATGCAGGATTTCATTTTTATCACCAGCCATTGTTGAGGCATGATGAGGCCGAGAGTCTGCTAAACACTTCTGTCTGAAAAAAAAACACATCTCTGCGACAACAACACCTAAACTGACAGGAGGGAAAATATCCACAGCCCGATACCACCGTCATACCGTCGTCAACTCTTTTGCAACAAGGTGTCAGGATTTTGCGGTTTCATTGTCAGCTGTAGTTTCACATGAATATGCAAAGCAAGCAGGGCTGCCAAGCTGCCAGAAGCAAGAGCGGAGCACAACAAGTAACGCACAACCCATTCATTCTGTGGAGACTCAAGCATCTTCCTTTGAAACTACGTGATTTCTTTATGCCGTGACGAATGCTCAATAACCTACAAATGGGTCGATCAAAGGAGGACCTTCCATTTACGGCGTTCTTGCTCCCAAATACAATGAAGTTCCTCTATTCTTTGCATTTTTTTCCGGTGGACTATACAACAAGGCAAGGCAAGGCAAATTTATTTGTATAGCGCATTTCATACACAAGGCAACTCAATGTGCTTTACATGATAAAACATTCAACAGCTTAAAATCAATAAGAACATTTAAAATCATCAGTAAAATCAATTAAAATCATCAGTAACATCAATTAAAATCATCAGTAAAATCATCATGACATCAACAACATGACTAAAAATCTCTCTCTCAATCATACGCAGTAGAGAAAAAAAGTGCATTTAACTTTGATTTAAAAATGTTCACGTGATGAGGACTTCAGCTCTGCTGGCAGTTTGTTCCAATTCTTTGCAGCATAACAACTAAAAGCAGTATCACATGTTTACTGTGAGCTCTGGGCTCCACTATTTGACCTGTGTCCATAGATCTGAGAGACCTGCTGACCTGACTAACATCTCACTGATGTATTCTGGACCAAACCTTTCACACATTTATACACCAGCAGCAGAACTTGAAAGTCTATTCTGAGGCTGACTGGGAGCCAATGTAAAGACTTTAAAACTGGACTAATGTGCTCTGGCCTCTTTGTTCTGGTTAAGACCCGAACTGCAGCGTTATGAACCAGCTGTAGCTGTTTGATTCCTGTCAGAAGACCATGACAATAGTCCAGTCTGCTGGAGATAAAAGCATGGACCAGTTTCTCCTGATCTTTCTGAGTCATTAAACCTTTCACTCTGGAGATGTTCTTTAGGTGGTAGAAGGCGGTTTTTGTGATAGATTTGATCTGACTGCTGAATGTAAGATCTGAGTCAATCAGAAGACCAAGGTTTTTTACTTGGTCTTTAGCTTTTAAAGATCGAGACTCAAGATACTTATGGACAGCAGTCCTCTTTTCCTTGTTACCAAAAACAATCACCTCCATCTTGTCATGGTTTAGTTGAAGGAAGTTTTCACTCATCCAGCAGTTTACTTTTTCTAAGCAGTCACACAACACCTCAATGGGACCATAATCATCTGGGTTCAGTGATAGATATAGTTGTGTGTCATCTGCATAGCTCTGATAATCAACCTTACAGTTCTGTAAAATTTGTCCTAAAGGAAGCATAAAAAGGGTAAACAGAAGAGGTCCAAGAACAGAGCCCTGAGGAACCCCACAGGACATTGGTAATCTGTCAGATTCAAAGTTTCCAATGCTTACAAAATAACTTTACTCCTCCAACTATGACTTAAACTATTGCATTACTTTTCCATTTAGTCCAACCCATGTTTGCAATCTGTGCAACAAAATTATATGATCTACTGTGTCAAATGCAGCACTTAGATCCAATAGAATGAGAACAGATACTTTTCCTGAATCAGGGTTCAACCTTATGTCATTGATCACTTTGATAAGAGCAGTTTCAGTGCTGTGATGAGAATGAAAGCCTGACTGAAATTTATCAAATATTTTGTTGAATGTTAAGAATTGACTCAGTTAGTTGAAGACCACCTTCTCAATGATCTTGGCCACGAATAGAAGGTTGCTGATTGGTCTATAGTTAGCCAGTATAGAGGCATCCAGTGTTCTCTTTTTTAACAGAGGTTTCACAGCAGCTACTTTCAGGGATTTTGGTACGGTGCCTGATTGGAATGATCAGTTAATTATCTGACACAGATCAGTGACAATTGACTTTACAACAGTTTTAAACAAGTTTGAGGGTATTGTGTCATGGCAATATGTTGATAAATTTAGCTGCTGAACAGTTTCCTTTATTGTTTTTGGGTTCACTGTAATAAACTCTAACATTGTAGTTGACTCATCCCTCAGTGGTTGAAGCTGTTGAAACGTTTTGTTATTTTGCTGGTTTGTTCTGATGTTTGACCTTATTGATTGTATTTTTTCATTGAAATACAGCAAATTAATTGCATTTTCCAGTTGACAGTAATTCAGGGGCTATCTGATCGGGGGGGGGGGGGGGGGGGGGGGGGGGGGGGTGAGCTTGTCAGTTACAGAAAGTTGTTGACATTTTTGGCAATCATTTCAGAAAAGTATTGCTGCCTCGCTTTGAACAAGCCATCATTGAATTTTTGCAGACATATTTTGTATAGTTCTAGATGATTTTGGAGTTTTGTTGATCTCCATTTACACTCAGCTCTTCTACAGTCAGATTTCAAATTCTGCATTATCTCAGTCCTCCTCCAAGGTGTTTTCTGTCTGTTTGGTTTTCTCTTAGTTTTGATTGGAGCCACCACATCTATGACATTACAGACTTTTGTATTAAACTCATCCAAAAGTTTATCAACTGTCTCAGCACTCAAGGTTGGTGTCATTGCCATGGCTTCCATAAACTGTGCACGTGTCATTTATGTATCTTTTCTTTAAACACACAGAAGTAGGGGGAACAGATGTCACACTCTCTAGGTCAAAAAAGACACAGTAATGATCACACAGAGCTAAGTCTCTTACATCAACAGCAGAGATATCAACACCTTTAGAGATAATCAGATCCTAAAGTGTGACCTTGAGTGTGTGTCAGACCAGTCACATGTTGTATAAGACCAAAAGTGTCCATTAAAGCACACAGATCTTTGGCAGTATTGTCCATGTTATTGTCTACATGAATATTTAAGTCACCTGTTATTATTAAAAAGTTGTATTCAGTGCATACAACTGACAGCAGTTCAGCAAACTCATCCATGAATTTTCCAGAATATTTTGGGGGTCTATAAATGACTAAAAATAGAACTCTTGAATCACCCTTCAGTAAGAATGACATATATTCAAAGGAGATAAAATCACCAAATGTTATTTCTTTGCACTGAAATATTAATTTAAAAATGGCAGCAACTCCACCACCTTTCCTGCAAGTACGACACTTATTGAAATAAATAAAGTCTTGTGGTGCACTTTCATTGAGAATAGTATTACTGATGCCATCATTCAACCACGTTTCATTAAGAAGTAAAAAGTCCAAGTGATGTGTCAAAACAATATCATTAATTAGTAGTGACTTGTTAACAAGAGATCTAATATTAAGAAGCGCTCAAAGAGGTTCACCTGATCTGACAAAATCCAGTTCTACAGACGACGTACATAACTTAACTGTAAAACAGAAATGTTTTAAACCAGGTTTGTCAACATATAGATTCACTAAGTGGAGCTGTTACACACCTAAATAACTATTGTTTGCATTGTCTCCTGGTTGGTTTATACAGTTTCAGTCTACAGCCAAGAAACATGCATCAAGGATAATAGGATTTCATCATACCATTCTCTCTCTTTCCTTCACTTTGTATGTATTTGACCTCATAGTTTAGAAACCAAAGAGGGTCTTATCTTTTCTTTGAATTAATCCAGATTAGTCACATAAGAGGATTTTAGATTGTGGTGTACGTTTGTGACGTCACCAGACTTTCAAGAGCATTTAACGTTTATTTGAATAATTTTTCTGGCTCAGACAAAGCATTTAAAAAGGTTATGTAAAAAACAGTTAGGCGAACAGAATGAGAAAGGGTGACGTAGACCAAAAAAAAACCCATGGACAGATGGTGTGTGACAAATATGCTGGAATTGGAGCAATACGTTATGTCACCACAGGGTGTACGAGGTTGCAGGGGGCTTCACTCCTGGTGGGTCACATGCACTCTCAGTTCTGCCAGTTTTTTTATAGAAAGACTGAAACATGCAAGTGAGGTTTTTGTACTATTTCATGAATCACTGTAAACTCTTACAATGGCTCATGTTTTAAGATTATTTGGGGTCGTCCAGTCCGAACGTTCACACCAGAGCAGTGGAGTGGCCAGAGGGAGGGGCCAGGGGTCCTCGGACGCAGTCAGTGCAGCACAGGAGACACTAACATTGTGCTATACACATCAGCCAATTTTTGAGGTAGTAATGGGTGGATGGATGGTAATACATGAGTAATAAAAGATGGGAGGAATTTAGGACTAAAAAAATTTTATGAATGTTATAATCCTTAGTTTTTCCCACACATATAAAAATGCTGGCCCAAGTATAAGTTGATCAACACAAACACAAACTCTAAATCAGAGTTAAAATCAAATGACTAACATTTCCATGCTGTCTGGATGCAATTTTTGTATATTTTTCCACAATAACTGAATTTTTGACAACCATTTGAAATCTGCCTTTACACACTAACAGCTGCTGTCTTGTCTTGTCTAAAATTGCCTGGCCCTGATCACTGCTGCGCAGCAGCTATAATTATATATGCGTGTGCCTCTTGGTGACTTTTTAATGTTTTATATTATGAACCGGTATGTTTTAATATTTGTTGATTGTCTCTTCTCAAATACTTTTTTATATGTATATGTAAATGGTGGTGTGATATGTTGTTCATTTAGGGTGACAGTTGAACTGCTGGTGACTAAATGACTTTTGGCTAAATCTGGTATATTTTCAGTAGTGATATTAATGTACGTTGTCCATGTTAATGCACAAAAGTTGGTATAAATGTGAAGTTTCCTTGGTGTAATATCCCGCAAAGCACCTTCCTCCACCAATGATGGATGGATGGATGGATGGATAGTAGTTTGCTACCAATAATAAGAATGAGTCACTAAAGCACTTACGTGAAGCTGGCCTTGTTTATAATAGAGGGAGAATATTTGAATAAGCTCATAATCCGAGCTGAGATGATCCAAAGAACTCAGCTGTCACTTTTTCCCGTTTCAGGACGCAATCTCCTTACACTGATTGGACTCTATTATCATGCAATGGCATATACACCAGCGAACAAGCAGAAAATCATCTAACAAGGCGGATAAAGACAGCTGGAGACGTACACTTTTTGAACCTCTTCAATGAGAAAGGAAGTTACATCCTTTACACAGAGATTCCTCAGCGCTGGGTATTTCAGCTCAGGCTGTTATCATCTAGGAACCTTAAAAGTGGCAACGGTTGAAAGAATTGAAACACATTTTTCACTCATTACAATACAAGGTTGAAAAACACTTTTTGATTCCCGCACACTGGTGAATTCCTCTTTACTTCAAAAAAGCCTATTTAACACGTTCTAATGTTTATTTGGAAAAAAAAAAAGAATCACATTTAGTTACCCTGCTGAAAACCAGTGATTAAAAGTTAGTCATTAATCCTCTTTTGCTTGTTGCACGATAATAAGCCATGTTTTCATCAATAACAAAGTCTAACACCTCAGAGCACTTACCAACTCACTGTTAGTCATACTGTGCTTAAAAGATACAGATTGTGCCATTAAATCTTAATGGCAAAAGCAGAAAAGCTTCATCAGCAAATTTTAAGGCCATATTTCACCTGCACATTAATGACTTTTCTGCATGCAATATCATTAACCTGCGAGCTTCTGCCTCATTTTGCTACTTTTTGTGCTCAGGAGTTAAACTGCTTATGTTCCACATATCCAGGATTAGACTGATAACCTGGATTAAATGTGTGCCGTTAACGTTCTGAGCTACACACAGAATATAACAGTCAGTGAAAGAAAATGAATCTTAGAATGAGACATAATTACCCTCAATGCCCCTTAAAATTAAAGCACAGTGATTGAAGCCTCAAACCATTAGAGATACAGCTATGACTCTTCTTTATGATGATGATTGCATGTTAGGCGATAGTTTTATCCCGATCCCAAATGCTAATTACACATGGTGCCTATAAAAAATTACCTAGGAATGTACTTTAACAATCTTTGATTCAGAATATTCCCGTTGACATCATTATTTGTGGGCAGGACCAGCCCTCCTGTCAGGAAACATTAGGAGGCCAAATTGCCCCCCCTCAAAAAGAAAATATTATTATTAATAATAATAATAATAATAATAATAATAATAATAATAATAATAATAATAATAATCATTTAAAAAGGTATATGAAATATATAAAACAGAAACGTATAACTTGAAATATAAGTTTAATGGTAGCAAGGCTGTTGCCTGCAATTTAACCTATTATCCAAATAAATAAATGTATACCATCCATCCATTTTCAGACCAGCTTGTTCCTGTTTTTCATGGTCGCGGGGGTCTGCCGGTGCTTACCTCCGGCTGACACTGGGCGTTAGGTGGGGGTACACCCTGGACAGGGTGCCAGTCCATCGCAGAGACAAACACTCACACTCACTCCTCGGGCAATTTAGAGAATCCAGTCCAATTCTAACAGTCATGTTTTTGGATTGTGGGAGGAAGCCAGAGTACCCGGAGGAAACCCACACAGCACGGGGAGAACATGCAAACTCCACACAGAAAGGACCCAAGTGTCCACCCCAGGGCTTGAACCCACTAAGCCACCGTGTGCCCTAATGTATACCACCGACAATGAATTATCCAGATGCAATGAGAAGGTATTTGCAGCCACAACATTGCATTGCCTTTTTGCATATGTAGTAATTCTTCTTCTATTCTATATAATTCTGTTGTGTTTTTTTGCACACTGAGTTCTTTGGTTTAAAGATTTTTGTTACTGACTAGTAAAACCAAACAGGAAAGTAGAAACTTCCTTACACTGAAACTTTCATATTGTATCTTAACTTTTGATTGCACTGTTTTGCATTGCTTTTGGATGTTGCATCATTACAGGACATTTGCACTATACTATACTTTATGTTATGTTGTATTATAGAGTATTTTTCTAATTTTTAAAATAAGCTGTATTTTGTCTACGCACTAGTGTATAGACTTATTTATCTTTATTTATTTATTTGGGGAGCGGCAAAGTCCACTATTGCCTGTAGGCCCTAGGGCATGGGATTACCCTGTTTGTGGTTATCTTTAAGGTACGTACAGCTGGTCCTACTGGGTCGAATCCCCTTTTGCACTCAGGAATGCTTGTGTGCCATGATTAGAATGAGTTTGTGTATGTTTTGCAGGGGTATGCCAAGTTTGTGGCAACCGGTGACAGGAAGTTGCTACTGGTGCTTTCCATTTAGAAAGAAAGACTATAGAGTATCACTGCTCCGGATGCCAGAAGGATTTTTCATCATCTCTGCTTTTCTGGGAAGATATAAAAGATGAATAGTTCATTCTTGCGTTCATTCTTTTTTTTTTTTTTTTGCTTATTCGAGTCATTAAACTGAGAATATGTGATGAATGATGAGTAAACTCTGGGAAGGCTCTTTTGTTAGAGAGAGACATGTATGCATAGAATCTTATCTCTGTATAGATGGGACATTTAAAAAACATCATATTATTATTATTAAAAAATCTTTAGGATTTTTAATTTGTATACTAATTACTCCTTATTTAACTTTGTGATTTTTTTCTTCATCATTAAGCTAAAATGGTTTTGCACTGTGATGGATGTATGTTGGGTTAGCTTCAGAAGAAAGTCAGTGATAATATAGCCTTTTAGTGTAATTGTATCATAATTATATTGGTTTTTTTTTTAACCCTTTTCTCAGTGTTTTTCAACCTTGGGGTCATGGCCCCATTTGGGGTCACCTGGAATTTAAATGGGGTCGCCTGAAATGTCTAGTAATTGACTGTACATAAAACTGTATTACTGATTAAATATTTTTTTTATTATTAAATTCTTTTTCAAATTAAAACACAACACACAATCTTAAATAACCGTATTAAATACATAACACAATGTAAATTTTGTTAAAATAAAATGCAGTACAAAATTATCTGAGCTGGCGCAATGTGTCACTAATTCTGTGTTTGCAATGCTGTAAAAAACATCAAAAAGTAATTTGAGAAAAAAATATATATAATTGAGGTTGTCAAAAAACTGGAGTCATGATCCAAAAACAGGTTGGTAACCACTGCTTTATCTGGTCTATTCATACATTAATGTTCCGTAGTGTTCATTTTCTATACAACTGAACACTTTAATTACTTTGTGATGACATCTATATCCCACTATCAATGGATTATTATCTACAACCCTCTCTCATTTCTGGACGAACCAGGAAACATATCAGATATTGTTTTGTAGTGGCCTCACTATACAACAATTACAATAATCCTATTTTAATATTTCTTACATACATACTGTACCAACGCTGTGTAACTTGGAGATTAGGGTTGGGCATCGTTTGGATTTTAACGATTCTGAACAAACGAAGCAAGCCGTGGAAACAAACTAGTGCGGGCATTCAGGAAATGAAAAAAATAATCGAAATGCAAACATCTTCGTAACGGTTCCGGAACCGGACCTTAGGAACCGGTTCTCGGTGCCCAACCCTATTGGAGATTGATTCACTATTATTTGCCTGAAGGTGATTCCCAAAGTATTAGCAGCGTCCAAGGAAATTGGCTTCCATTTAAGGATATCTGCAAAATAATTAAAAAAAAAAAAAACACATTATCCAATACTGAGACAAGTCTAGAATAAACCTTCACAGGAAATGTATCTTAGATTATGGTAAAGGCTGCATGTGTCATGATGTGTGATTTTGGCTGCTTTTTTGTGAGTTCATTATCTGGTGCATTTGGTTTGATTTTATTCTCTTAAAGATAGGGTTGTTGTTGTTGTTGTTGTTCAAGCCCTTCCTCAGTTTGACATTTATTGGCTTGAGTCAGTCTTCTTTTAGTAATTTAGTCACATAGTTGTTATTTGATTTGTGTTTTTTAGTTTTAGTTTTTTTCCCTCTCTCTGTGTCTGTGTGTGAGTCATAGTCGCTTCCTGGTTACACCACTTTCATCTTGTACGGTGTGTTAGTGCAAAAAGAATGATTAGAATTGCTACCTGCCTCTTCTCTCCATACAGGTGTCCCTTGCCTTCCAGGCACACACTTCCTCCCACCCTAATATGTTGAACCTAAAAAACCAGGATCAAAACAAGGGCCCTAATAATCATTAAAAACGTGTTATCCATTTCAATGATCAGGAGATAAATATGATATTACAATTAATGATCACATACATAGAAAAGTATATTATATTTGTCAAATGTACCAAATAACACTGTGCATAATAGGCCTGCATGCTGAGTTCATAAAATGAGTTCATAAAATCTACTCAGTGTTTATATAGGTTTCATTAGACATTTTGTGGTGAAAAATATCTCGCAGTGCTGCTGTTCATGTTGAAACTAATGAGTGTCTTGTCAACATTATCCACATCATTAGATGCATAAATTACATCAAGTAGAAGGTATTCTCTCAAAGGTTAGTCATGAAAGAGATCATAATCCATTTCCTATAGGTTTTCATTCATTAAAGGTAAATAAATTAGATCCTTGGTCTTACAATGAAAGGATAAAATGTGAAGTGGTTTTATTGGTCTGATCACCTTATGAACAACACAGGGTCTAAAAGTGGTGCTAGTAGTTTCCTGCACAAACATTGTGATTTATAAAAATAATGTTGGCATGAAAATGTGCCTTCCTGTACACCAGTGGTCACCAACACGGTGCCCGCACACACCAGATAGCCTACAGGGGCCACGAGAGGGGCCCTCAGGCCTGTTCTTACAGGAGCACCAATGGGTGTGCACTGTAGCTGTTCCCACTCAACGTTGCTGAAGCCAAAATATGGCGCTTAGTCTGCGCAGTAGGGTCCGGCCGGAGGAGCCCTGGTAACATGCCCCGCCCATTTAGTGTACTGCCCTGATGAGTTACGCAGCCCAGCTACGCCAAGAACTTAAGTATCTTTCCCGTCTGAAAATTCTACCAACGGCTTTTTCAGATCATAGAGGTTAGTACTACATAGTACTAGTAGCTAAAAAAAAATGAAATACCTGAACGGAAAAGTGTAATGTGGTCTTGGCTTTTCTAAGTGACGTAACTGCTTGTGCTATTCACAAAAAGAAATATGCAAGACCCGTGGCTGTCAATCATCGTCATATATTTCGTCAAATCCTGTAAAAATGAGCACTTGAACACAATGTAGGGTGATAATAACTAATGATCACAGAAGAGTTTAGGTTTGGAAAAAAATTGTGTGACGAGTATTTGAACTTTACAGTTTGACCGAAATCCCGTGCGTTATTATTGAGGAGGCGGGGTTTATGACCTACAGTATACTGCAGCCAGTCAGCAGGGGGAGCACTTAAAAAAAAAAGCTTCACTTCCCCGAGAGCGTGCGTCGTACATTCTTTTTACAGTCAATGTGGAGCACTAGTAACCAATGAAATCTGTTTAAAACCTGATTTACTTGCCTAGCATCAAACTCAAAAGACAAATACAGGTGACACATGTTGTAGAGTTATATACTGCTGCACTTGACAAGTTTAGGTATTAAATTAACCATCTTTAAATGTTTATTTTCACTGAAACATTGGGATAACTTTAAGTGTTACAGATATAATTGAAACTGTAAAAATGTAGTATTCAAGAAGTGTATATCAAGCCGGTAGCCCTTCAGGTTATTCAGTACGTTTGAAGTTAGTGACCCCTGCTGTACACCAACTTTCATGCTGCCGCACAAATATTTTGGAGACGTAAGAAACTGGCACTGCCGATGATGAAGTAAAGAATTAAAGCCAGATTATTGCATACATTTAATGACAACACACATCAGACTTGAAACTCTGCGTAATCACAAATCCCACACCTGCTGTGTTATAGATCTGTTCCTTTAGTGAACCATTAGATCTATAATTAAGGCTCTGAGTGAAAATTAATGCATTTGCGTGAACTGTAAATATGTGCATATAAAGAACTAGAATGTGATGGCTGGCTCTTTGGTGAGTAAATACATATCACTATAATTCAAACCTTTAAAGCATGAAGTATAATTCCTCTTCTGTTATACCTTTAAGGTGACAGTAGCTACCAAAGTGCTGGCTGCTCACCCGTTAACCAACCCACATGGAGCAGACAAGCAGCACTTTAATGTAAACCAAGGCTCCATAAAGATGTTACACGGTGTTTGAAATAATCAGATCTATAATAGAGATGACATTGGTTCTGCTCTTGACGTCCACCTTCAAATCAGACCACTTTTTCTTCACTTCACTGTTTGGCATTAACATTATTTACAGCAGTAATGACATACTGTCAGTAACTTGCTTTTCTTGAACTTATGATGCCACCAGTGTGACCCCCACATATTTAAATTACTACTTCTGGTTCTGGCCTCCATCACCTTCCAGCACCTCTGCTTCAAAATCCTTTTCTTTGTCTTTTTTGCCATAATCGAGCATAAAATGCCAATGATCAGCAGGCTCATTTAGATGCTTTGTTTTGACCATTTATGGTAGCATGTTGGTGTGTCAAGGGCAGGAAAGGCAGTGATTTCACTTGGGATTTTTCAAAGTGGATTGTGATTCATGAAGGGAAAAGTGTGTGTAGGTGTGCTCAGCATCCAAATATGTTTTGGCAATTTTTTGGATTTTGTTCACATACACTTTTAGTATGGATTCTACGCAATGTTTTATAAATGAGGCCACTGAGCTTTAGATCTTAGCACTGCCTAATCAGTAGAACATCTTATGCATAAATGCAACACTTTTGTTTTTTCTCCCATTTTTCATGAGCTGAACTCAAAGAGAAAACCAGTCAGTATCTGGTGTGACCACCATTTGTCTCCTTTGCATAGAGTTGATCAGGTTGTTGATTGTGGCCTGTGGAATGTTGGTCAACCCCTCTTCGATGGCTGTGTGAAGTTGCTGGATATTGGCAGGAACTGGAACACACTGTTGTATACGCCGATCCAGAGCACCCAAACATGTTCAATGAGTGACATGTCTGGTCAGTATGCTGGCCGTTCAAGAACTAAGAGGTTTTCAGCTTCCAGGAATTGTGTACAGATCCTTGCAACATGGGGCCGTGCATTATCATGCTGTAACATGAGGTGATGGTCATGGATGAATGGCACAACAATGAGCCTCAGGATCTCGTCACGGTATCTCTGTGCCATCAATAAAATGCACCTGTGTTCATTGTCCATAACATACGCCTGCCCATACCATAACCCCACCACCACTATGGGCCACTCCATCCACAATGTTGACATCAGCAAACCGGTCACCCACACAACGGCACACGCACTGTCTGTCATCTGCCCTGAACAGTGAAAACCAGGATTTATCTGTGAAGAGAACACCTCTCCAACGTGCCAGACACCATTGAATGTGAGCATTTTCCCACTCGAGTGCGTTATGACAAACTGTCGTTAGGTCGAGACCCCGATGAGGACGACGAGCATGCAGAAGAGCTTCCCTGAGACAGTTTTTGACAGTTTGTGCAGAAATTCTTCGGTTATGCAAACTGATTGTTGCAGCAACTGTCCGGGTGGCTGGTCTCAGACGATCATGGAGGTGAACAGGCTGGATGTGGAGGTCCTGGGCTAGTGTGGTTACACGTGGTCTGCGATTGTGAGGCAGGTTGGATGTGCTGCCAAATTCTCTGAAACGCCTTTGGAGACGACTTATGGTATAGAAATGAACATTCGATTCACGGGCATCAGCTCTGGTGGACATTCCTGCAGTCAGTATGCTAATTACACGCTCCCTCAGAACTTGTGGCATTGTGCTGTGTGATTAAACTGAACATTTTTAGAGTGGCCTTTTATTGTGGCCAGCCTAAGGCACACCTGTGCAATAATCATGCTGTCTAATCAGCATCTTGATATGCCACACCTGTGAGGTGGGATGGATTATCTCTGCAAAGGAGAAGTGATCACTAACAGGTTTAGACACATTTGTGAACAATATTTGTTTATAGAAATCATTTTTGATCTTTGAGTTCAGCTCATGAAAAATGGGAGCAAAAACAAAAGTGTTTATATTTTTGTTTAGTGTATCTGTTAGATATGTCAATTGGCAATCAGATGATCACAGGTTTGAATCCCAGCAGAGGTTTGAATCCCAGCACTGACAGGTAAGATGTTTGGGTGAAACACATGGCTTGATACTACTTGAGTTGTCCAAATAATTCTCATCAAGAAGGAATGGGTGAAACAAATGGGTAGTATGTGTCTGTATATTGATTGTGCAGCTGTTAAAATGTCAGTGGATATTTTGGTGTTGGACTTTTATTGTAAATTGAATCAACATAAATGTTTAGTGGAGTGAAATTTCACAGAGAGGAAGATGCAGGGTTACACCATGTACTTGAGTTTTCTCTCATATTTCCAAAAATGTTCATTGTATCTTAATTTTGGCTCCAAATACCTTAATGTGAATCAGCAATGGACTGCCAACCGGCTCATGGTGTACCCTGCCCTGCCCCATCAATGGTCTCGATAGACAAATTTAACCTAAGTTTAGTTTCTACGTCACATAAACTCATTTCAAACACAGCAGGAGGTATGAAGTAAACACTGTGAGGAGTTATATTTGTAGCTACAGTGAAGCTATCATTAGGTACAGTTAGGGCTCCTCCAACAAAGGCAGCAGAATTTTGAGTTTTTACACAGAGGACGTTCTGAGAGGCTGATTTCTTTCATTAGCATGGGTTTGTTATGACAGTCTGAGGAGAAATTGTCTGAAATGGCCGCGTCATGTAAATGTGCTGTTTGAGGACAGACTGCACTTGGCTAATTACTGTTCTAAGAGACAACAAAACAATTCTTCGAGCCTGACAAAATTAGACAATAGACCATTAAAAGCACTTGAAATCACTGAGTTATCGTCGAGGCTGTTTATCGGGCTGCAATTATTTTTCATTGCCAATGTTTGGTGAGGGTGGGGCGGGGGGGCGGGGGGGGGGGGTTGCTATTCATGAACAGGCCATGTGTAGCTGAGATTTCAGGGAGGAGAATTAAACTTGCAAATTTCTATCAACTGTGATTAATGCCAATACGTATTCGCCTCAAAAACCCAGAATTAATGTTGAAGCCGCTGTGGGGACTGGAGATGAAAAGCAGGGCGGTTATGAAGGTGCTGATTGCAGAGGAGGAGCCTGACACTGAAGCTCTTTACCCATTGAGGTATGGATTTCCTAGGTTCTAAGTAGGATTCTGTCAACAATTACAATAAAAAGGGGGGGGGGGGAGTACGTTGCGATGTTGCTTAATTGGTATTCCTGACAAATTGAGCCTAATCTCAGTGATAAGAAACCAGATGTGCTCCCAATTTGTTTTTCCGAAGGGATTAGAAAAAGATTTTCATCATTTTGACAATTGAACGTCGCCTCTCTGAGTAATCTTAAAATCTGAAGGAAGATCAGTGCGTGAGCAGGTATGTCGGCGCGGCCAACGCATTTTGTCAGGATTACTGACCACTCTTGATTTACTCCGACATGTTTGGTTCCTGGCAAAGCTGAAATCTCCTTCATTTGCACAATTTCACAGAGAGATAGGTAATGTAGAGAGGCATCCAGCCTTTCAGCTTTAGCAGCTGAGAAGAACTATAATTACAGCTCAGGCAATATCCCTCATGTCAGAAAATTACCTAAACAGATGAGGTTAGCAAAAGATAACATCGTGCTTACATTAGATCAGTGATTTCCCATACTTTTCACAGTCCCGTACCCTTTCAGACATTAAACATGAACCCCCTACTCCTGCACACTTAAAAAACATAATGATGTAAGGTCATATACAATGTAACCCTTCAGTGAAATTTGTCTCTGAATTTTACCTATCATTTTGAGGAATAATTTATCTTAAAAAACAAAGTATAAAAATCTGTAAGGACACAATAAATCATCTTATTTGGAATTATCACTCAATTTATTTAACTAGCCTACTGGCTTTTTCTGTAAGAAAAAAAAAACTATTTTTCATCACTCTGAAACTGTGAAATACAACTCAAAACTAAATCGTTCTCCGCGCAAAGTCTTGTTCTGACTGAAAAGCCACTTACGTATAAACAAGTACGTGGTGGTAAAGGGCATTAAGCACGTTTTGCTAGCGCAAAGCAATGTAGCTCTCATTTGAGCTTGTTTCTCTGTCACCATGCGTAGTCTTAAAGTGCTTTCACACATGCCGCACCATACTTCGCTACCTCGGATGCTCTGGTCTTTTTGCGATATGTGAAAGGTCACTGAAACTCTGGTGCAGAGCCAACAAGCGAACTCTGATCCTCTGAAAAATGTAGGTCTCGGTTAGGCTCAAGGGAAGCATGGTGCGGTCTTTAACCATGTGAGAAAGCAAACCAGGACCAAACATAGGACTTTACATTGAAGCACAATTGTGACGGAGCAACTCCATCAGTGACAGCAGCAGCAGACACGTGCACACACTCACAACCCAATGCTCCATCAGCAACACACAAATATCCCTCCATCCGTCCATCCATCCATCCATCCGTCCATCAATCCAGCGAGCCATCCATCCATTTTCAGAGTCGCTTTGTTAGCGCACAAACAAACACGTCACATTTTTCCTCACTCGCTTCCGTATTTCTTATGGTAAAGGCTGCATGTGTCATGATGTGTGATTTTGGCTGCTTTTTTGTGAGTTCATTATCTGGTGCATTTGGTTTGATTTTATTCTCTTAAAGATAGGGTTGTTGTTGTTGTTGTTCAAGCCCTTCCTCAGTTTGACATTTATTGGCTTGAGTCAGTCTTCTTTTAGTAATTTAGTCACATAGTTGTTATTTGATTTGTGTTTTTTAGTTTTAGTTTTTTTCCCTCTCTCTGTGTCTGTGTCGAGTCATAGTCGCTTCCTGTTTACACCACTTTCATCTTGTACGGTGTGTTAGTGCAAAAAGAATGATTAGAATTGCTAAGTGCCTCTTCTCTCCATACAGGTGTCCCTTGCCTTCCAGCCACACACTTCCTCCCACCCTAATATGTTGAACCTAAAAAACCAGGATCAAAACAAGGGCCCTAATAATCATTAAAAACGTGTTATCCATTTCAATGATCAGGAGATAAATATGATATTACAATTAATGATCACATACATAGAAAGGTATATTATATTTGTCAAATGTACCAAATAACACTGTGCATAATAGGCCTGCATGCTGAGTTCATAAAATGAGTTCATAAAATCTACTCAGTGTTTATATAGGTTTCATTAGACATTTTGTGGTGAAAAATATCTCGCAGTGCTGCTGTTCATGTTGAAACTAATGAGTGTCTTGTCAACATTATCCACATCATTAGATGCATAAATTACATCAAGTAGAAGGTATTCTCTCAGAGGTTAGTCATGAAAGAGATCGTAATCCATTTCCTATAGGTTTTCATTCATTAAAGGTAATCAAATTAGATCCTTGGTCTTACAATGAAAGGATAAAATGTGAAGTGGTTTTATTGGTCTGATCACCTCATGAACAACACAGGGTCTGAAAGTGGTGCTAGTAGTTTACTGCACAAACATTGTGATTTATAAAAATTGTTCTGTATTTTGTTTTCATGTTTGTTGAAACTGAAAAGCCACTTATGTATGAACAAGTACGTGGTGGTAAAGGGCATTAAGCACGTTTTGCTAGCGCAAAGCAATGTAACTCTCATTTGCGCTTGTTTCTCTGTCACCATGCGTAGTCTTAGAGTGCTTTCACACATGCCGCACCATACTTCGCTACCTCGGATGCGCCGGTCTTTTTGCGATAGGTGAAAGGTCACTGAAACTCTGGTGTGGAGCCAACAAGCGAACTCTGATCCTCTGAAAAATGTAGGTCTCGGTTAGGCTCAAGGGAAGCATGGTGCGGTCTTTAACCATGTGAGAAAGCAAACCAGGACCAAACATAGGACTTTACGTTGAAGCGCAATTGTGACGGAGCAACTCCATCAGTGACAGCAGCAGCAGACACGTGCACACACTCACAACCCAATGCTCCATCAGCAACACACAAATATCCCTCCATCCGTCCATCCATCCATCCATCCGTCCATCCATCCATCCATCCATCTATCCATCCATCCATTTTCAGAGTCGCTTTGCTAGCACACAAACAAACATGTCACATTTTTCCTCACTCTCTTCCGTATTTCTCCCACATCATTCTTTTATTTCACTCATCTCTGTTTCCTCAAACTGTTCACATGATCAGCGATGGCTGCACATTTGACTGCTCTGTTTTATCTGCGTATATATTCTCATATCTTCACATATTACACATCCTTACCGGTAAGTTAGCGGTGACATGAGGGCTCTGAGCGGACTCATCTCTGTGTTTATGTAGAGCATTAGCGCAGGTTGTGGCATCGTGTGATTATGATTATTTTGAATTATTATTAATGACTTTTCTGCGGGGATTGTCAGTAGTGACAGAGCAGCGGCACATCCTCACGGCATTGGAGGTTGAAGTATTCTTTTTTTTTTTTTATTATTATTTTTTTATTCTGTCCAATTGGAGACCGACCGTTTTGCTTGTGTGACGTTGTTCAGAAAGTTTGGTGCGTTTGGCAAATAGAATGTGTGAAACAGACCGAAGCAAATTAAAATGCAATATTGTTGCAGATTTACCGCCTGAATCGTGTGAAAACACCCTTACATAGGCCAATGTCGCTGGGTAATTTATTTCAATGCAAGCTCCTGACTGCTGGTCTATTTATATCTGAGTTTCAATTTTTTTTAATTAATCACATACCCCTTATGACAATTTGCGTACCCCACTTTGGGATCCTAGGCATTAGATGAATGGGTCTTTGAAAAGAGAATTCCAATTTGTGAAATTCTACTTTAATTCCCTGAGCAACATTACTGTATGTCCTCAGTGAAGAATGGAGTGCGTTAGGTAATAAACCTGCCACTTAAACAGCATCGTCAACAAAAGAGCTGTTTCACCATTCTCTAATATCCTGTTTGTGCTTCTGCAGGTGCAGGCCACGCCTCAGCCCATGTATCAACACTGTCCCGATAAGGGCCTTTACATCATCCACCAAGTGAGTCACGGCTTTCACCTGCACGATTTGTGTTCACTTCAAAAAGAAAACACAAGAGCACCCTTCTTCCTGGTTATGACTCAGCCCTGTTATCAGATTGTTTCAGTTTATATATATATAACAAGACTGAAGCAAAAATGCTTCTACGCCCAACAAAAATCACAACATTCAAGTTACCTTTCTCAAATAATATACACACAAGAAATACAAGTAAATTTGAGTTGCCTTTTTTCAAATAATGCAAAATGTGCTTTATTTTATATAATTATTTAAGAAAATAAATAATGTGTCACTCATTTTGATTTCTTTATCAACATTATTCCAATTTTCCTCCTAGAACAGACAGACAACTTTGTTTTACTTCTCATATGGCTTTTGATAAAACAAACATAAATGAATCTTTTAGGCTATATTGGCTGGTCTGTAGTGAGACGTATTGTTAAATGCCTTTGAAAAGAGCGTTTATTTTTGCTTTCAACATCATCTGTGTTATTTTATAATAAACAATATCTTTAAATTTCATAAGTTTTAACAAATAATGGATGTGTGGTCATAATATCCTGCTTTGTTAATCAATCATACGGGCTTTTTTTTTTTGCAAAAAATATCTAATTTACTATGGTTTCGGAAGTGATTCTACACAGTCGATCATATATGGGAGCATCACAGTACAATAAATGGTAAACAAGGAATTGTAATTGAGTAAATCTTTTGTTTCATACAGTATAACACAGTGTTTTGGAGGTTTTTGTCTTTATAGCATTTATGTATTGCCTCCAAGATAATTTAAGTCAATTTTGACTCCAAAGAACTTAGTATCAAAGACATGCTCAATTTGATCTCCATTTATTTATTATCCTTTTATTTCTTCAAATACCTACATTTTGGTTCCAAAAATCATACATTTCGTGACCGATCACCTCTCTTTTTGTATTTTGTCGAGGCATATGTGGCACTTTTGGTGAACTTTCTCATAACCAGATCGAATTCATGAAAATCATATGAAAAGATAAAAACTCAGCCAGATTGTTCATGCATTTGAACAACAATATGACAGTATTTGGATAACAATGTTACAATAGTAAAACTTTTGCCTCACAGCTCGTGAGATATCGTGCAGTGCCTGATGCACAAAATAAACCCCCAGCATCTCCTCTTTCTTTGTTTTCCCACTGTATTTCTAAGCGATCACAATAAAGAAGGAATGTTTAATAGGCTGCTCTGTCGTAGAAAAGCTGAAGGATGAAAGCAGTTCCCTGACATTAGCTAAGCCCTTGAACACTCTTGGCAGCAAAGGATTGTGGGTCAGGAAGCTGAAAAATGTGCACAGTTACGATGATTATCCACTTTCCAGAAAGATTCACGGCATGAGGAGCGAAGATTTTCTACCTCTCTATCAACATCATCACAGCCACACTCGAGGGGAAGATCACACGTGCACAGCAGAGATCGTGTGTGTGTGTGTGTGTGTGTGTGTGTGGGAGGGGGGGGTTCAAACAGTTTTACATCTATAAAATGCCTAAGGTGGCCACTTGCCTCAGCCAATTAAAAATCAATTAATTAGCTTCAAGTCGTGCGTCTGCTAATGGACTATATGGTGCTTGGATTGATAAGGCTCATTGCTGGTGTTGATGTCCTTATATATACCACCATCGCTATTATATGTCTGAAAAAGTACTGTGTTCTTAATCTGGTGGATCTAGAGCAGTCAGAAAGTAATTAGTTCAGGGCTATAAGTTAATTAGCTTTGAATTCATGTCTTCTTCCCAAATCAATCTGTGTTTATAGCATGTGCTGGAGCTTTCAACGTATTGTGGGGTGGGTGGTTACAGTCCTGGGATGGTTAGCGTCTGTATGTGGAGATCCCAGATTTAAGCCTGGCTCCGTCTCAGTCTCTCCCTCTCCAGTTTACCCCAGTTTGTTCCTTGATTGGCCAGACCTTCCACAGATTCTTAGCTTTTTTTATGCCGGTTCTTTCATATCTCTTCCAGACGCTGTCATTTTGATGGCGTATATTCAAGTGAAGGATAGGGATATTTCAGTTTATTTTTCTTCTTTTGAGAATCTTTGCGTTCCACAAATTGCTGAAGGTAAGTGCGGTGTCTTTCTCTGACAATATCAAAGACCTCCAAACAAACATTTGTTGGTTAGCTTAGCACATAGCGCCACTGGCTGAGCAGCATCAATTGATTAAAAAGTAACTATACCCTAATTTCCAAAGAACAGTCTTTGCTATGCTAACTAGCTACTCAATACTCACTATCCCTCTGTGATCACAGTTCTCTCAATCAACCTACTCGCCACAGATTGCACAAGTGCTTTTTGTAGGAGGGGCGGAGCCAATAAGCCTTATCACGCTCTTGAACTGTGCATGCGTGACCTGTGGGGTCATAGGTCGAGAGGTGTAAAAACATCAACAAGCTCGGTCGGTTTGTTGATATCGCCAACCGAACAGCGTTTGTCATTTTAGTGCCGACATTTTTAGTGTTTATATTATACATTTTACACATATTCAGACTCGAGGAGGGGACCAGTCGTTGCCGCTGATACCACTTTGGGCCCGATCCAAGAACTTTTGAAAACCAATAGGAGCTGCAGTATCGAAGCAAGGGCAGCCCCCTCACTTCCACTCCTTCTCCCATTGACTGCAGTTACCCCTGGTAGACAAAAACATCAACTTCCTGGGC
Source organism: Gouania willdenowi (assembly GCF_900634775.1). Classification (NCBI taxonomy): domain Eukaryota; kingdom Metazoa; phylum Chordata; class Actinopteri; order Blenniiformes; family Gobiesocidae; genus Gouania; species Gouania willdenowi. The sequence continues at coordinate 16,668,804 of NC_041049.1, forward strand.
CTCCAGCTGGCGCAATTCGGAATCTACCTGGAAATGATGCACATATCCAAGAACTTTTGAAAACCGATGGGAGACGCTGCATTGGAGCAAGAGGCCTCCCTTGCTTTCACGCTCCTCTCATTGTTGGGACAAGTAAGATTTCCGAGAGTGTGAAAAGTCTTATAAGTCATGTATAAGTCCGCCACCATCATGGGTCTGTCAATTCCTCCATTTCCTTTTTACTGGATTGTTTGATTGTTGAGTGTTTTCGTTTGTTTGATTCTGCTTTTGGTGAGCATTCATGATTTTACTTCTCCGTTGTATGAACAGCAGCCTTTCAGAGAACTCACAATATTTGGTTTGATGCAGACAAGGCATTTGTGTGTTCAGGTTCAGTGCAAAGATTCTCTGAGCGACACGGCCCTACTTCCAGTGTTTAGTGTTTCCAATGTTTTTCGAGGTTGCACCTCTTGACATTTTACCTCATTCGTGCAATCTGGACGAGAATGAGATTTGGGAGAGTCTGCAAAGGATTATAGTGGTGGTTAGGAATGTAAGATGCCACCAAAATATCGAACCACCATTCTCAGCCAATAGCAAAAATGTATTGTAATAGCTGTGTTTCAACCCATAGAGGGCAGTTACTCTTATATTTTTACAACAAAATTTAACAAATTAAAATACTTTAACTTAAATTTCAAGAGTTGGACAAGAATCAATGATGCTAATTCATACACAAATACATTTCTTTTCCACAAAAAAAAGGTTTTGGTGTTTAGTTTCTCTTTAAGGGGCAGGGCAACTTGGTTTATATTGGCCACATTTATATGGGAGCTTTAATTCATCTTTAGAGCAGAATAAAAGTGAAATTCTCTTTAGACTGACCTTGTAAACACTTGATTCCTAATGCTAATTTAATTCTGAATTCTTAAATCCGAATTAGGTGGCTGGCTATTCCGATTTTATTTCCGAATAAATAATTCCTCTATCTTGTAGACACTTAATTCCGCTTTAACTTAACTCCAGTCATTCTGCACATGCGCAATTTGCCGCGATGGTGATGACGTAATCAAAGATGGCCACCAGTCGAGACTATTTATTTAATAAGAGCCTTAGAAGACATGGAGATAATAAAAAGAGTGGATGGACAGAGGCACAAACATGCGGACATTCACATGGACACATGGACTTATTACACACGGACAACGGCAAACGGAACGGCTTCTTGGGACGGGTGATACTATGACCCAGAGACGGAGTAAATCTGTCCCCATACTACATTCACAGGCTGTAATATCACCAAGTTTATCATTGTACCAGTTATTAGAGCAACTGTCTTTACCAGGGAGCAAACATTTATTCCTGGTTATTGATTTCCAGATTTTTACTGGGCTTTATTTACCGGTGATTAGTTTTTACCTCCCTTCCGCTCCGGAGACCAAAGTGTGTTATTGTCAAGCTGTTGTTTTAAAACTACAATCAAAATAAAGGTGAAAACAGTTCTCATGTGGTCTTCTGTGTTTACAGCCGACAATAAAAAGTTTGTTGTATGTTTTTCCCGATAGACGTGATACGTCACATTCGCCCCCCCATCCAATCCGAGCCTTCCCAACCCCCAGACCTAAAGCGGAATTAATTAAAGCCGAATAAACCTGTTTTCCATGTAAACATCAATTCGGAATTACTATTACCATGTAAACATGAAGCAGAACACTTTAATTCGAAATTATTTAATTTGGAATAAAAAAACATCATGTAACCATGGCCACTGTCTTATTGTGCTTTGCAAATTACAGTCTTACTCAGCACATAGCATTCTTCAGCCATTTAGCCAACTAGAGAAATTAGATTTAGGTTTAGGAAAACCCCTGAAACCTTTCCAATAGATGAATTGATGCACACATCAGTGTTTTCCCAGTGGGTGGGTATATTTTTTATCTTTCTATTTCCCTCCTCTGTGTCCACATGCCTCCAAACCTGTTATTGTCTTCAGTGACTGCAGAATTTTCTTATCATCATGATGTCATAAAAATTATCTTACTTGATCCAATGCAACCTTTTTCTCGCGCTACCTGCCTATCTATGCTCAATCTCCATCTGTTTCTATTTCCTCCTGCAGCTCAGTGTGTTGTTCCCTAGCTGCCAGGCAAATCCTTTCATTCCTTTGGTTTTCTTGGGTTCTCCATCCGCCCCCCATCCCCCGTCCCCCATGCACGTTTCTCCTTCCACTATCTCTGACTCTCTTGCCTCTGGGCAATCTTTATGTATAGTTGATCTATGTGTGTGTATGTTCGTGGTAGTGGTGGGGGGGGGGGCTTCCTGCAAAGGTTCTTCCACAGCACGAGATCAGTGTTTTTCCTAGAGTTAAAGCGGCTGATGGACACACTGACTGACACTTGCTGTGACCCCGCAGTGGTCTCTCCCTAGGCAGTCGGCCATCTTGACTCACTTCCTGTCAATTCCTGCGAGTACACAAGGTCTCAGGAAGAGAAAGAGTGAATAAAACAGTCCTTTTTGCACATGATGTGATGCCAACAGTATCACCTGTAGAAAGGCAAATCCGCCTCCATCACCACTTCCTGTCACCAAGTCACAGTCACCCCTGCTCAGGAGATGATCAGACGCGTCGCTGCCACTCTCGCTCACATTCTGGCACACACTTGTATATCTTTTGAGGGAGCAGACACACACATTGTTTCCAAAAGGAATACCTGGCAGGTGTGAGTGGCAGCAGCGAGCACTGAGCAAACACATCAGACACAGTCGAGTGACAGTGATGTCGCATTTTCACAACAAAGCAATTAAAAGTAACAATAATTGCTTGCATGTAGTGAATGACGCTATTATGTTGTCAAGCGGATGAAGGATTTACGGCGGCGGCATTGTAAAAGCTACCACTTCTGGATGTAACAATTCAAATTTTACCTTTAGCGAGGGTCAAAGAACTTTCTTATTGGTTTTATCCATATTTGACAAAGGATTCATTGTGCCGTGCACTCTTGCACCCTCTCATTTTCATTAGAATCTTTAACAACTGTCTGTGGCATGTTTACAAGGCCTCTCATTAAAAATCATGGCATCAGTCTTCCTCCCCTCTGCAAAGCCCATACTGCCAGTCACAGCAGAGGACCTCTACCCCCTGGTGGACAGAATAAGTACTGTAGCAAATAAAAAAGCACCTGTCACAATTTCTCCCCATTGGGCAGGAAAAAGCTTGGTATGCACCACTGGTTACTTTTGACTCATATTCAGATATGGTTTCCAGAGTTTGCTTTTTAATCTTATCATAGACCTGCTGAGAATTGCTTATCCCAAAAAGCACAAAATTGAAAAGAAGTGTATGAAATTGGGTTTGAGGGCTGCTGTGGGGTGAATTCATGCATGTGTAGGCAAAGATTACTCACTGATCAAACCGATCATACATATGCAAATGTCTCGCTTATGATCCCAGAGCACAGAAAGAATTACAGCAAGCACCCGCCACACTGAAAGACACTATGTTGGCCCATATAATCATTCAGCTGAATTGAGGGCAAGTGGGAAAGAAAGGAAGTGTTTTTTCTCTTTTTCTACATCATCATTCAAAGTCCGGAGAGGGAAAGAGATCTAACATAGAGCTGCACAGCTGCTTTTTTCAAAGACCTTTTTCCATTTTACATGCCTCAACCACACTCTTCTCTGCTTATAATCGGGTTCAGCTTTCTTTTTTTTCTTCTTCTTCTTTTTTTGTGAATATTTGATGGACTGGCCTTGTGTCTTAGAGGCAAGGGGAACATCCTTAAGGAGTTTCATTTTAGGTCATTTCCACGATCTTCTTTCTCTTTTCCTCTTCTGTCCCTGTCTTATTGATTGCTCCCAGTAAAAACCACAACGAGCAGGATGTGATAGGTTCAACAGATCTGTTTGAAATTTGTCCCAGTTTAATGATAAAGGGCATGAAGTGGGTGTGTGTGTTTAAGTGTGTCAGGAGATAACAGAGGAGGCAGACATTGTTCCTATGTTCCTCCTGTAGGGTGTACAACTGATTCCACACTTTCATCTGATGAATAATGTGCCACCTTCTAGGAGAGAGCAAAAAAATGGAGGATAAACCTTGAGATGTTTCTTCATTTGAATTTGGGAGAAAAATCCTAGTGTTTTGTTTTTAAATTCTGTGCTATTTGTGGTGCAAACTATTTTTCTCAGCCAGGCAAGAGAACGATAACAGCCATACCAGGGAATGCACAGAAAATATATATAATATATACATGTGAAGTGGGAACCTATCTTGACGTTCTTTTGTGGGTTGTGATTATTTTGTGGTGGCCTTGGCCCCCCGTTGGCCAAACTGTGACTCAGCCCCTGCTGTTTTCAATCATGTTGTAAGTCCTGGAGCAGCATCATTGTTGTGATTTAAAGTATAGGCAAGTCCGCAATCCAGTTGAGAAACGCTTTCTATTATACTGGGTAAAATGGTCCTCCCGTCCTGAGAGTATTCGATAAATTACATTTTGAGAAAAAAATATGAAAAGTGTCGGATCTTAGCAGCAGCTTCATGCCAAACTCTGACCAATCCCTGCCATTCGGTCCAAATAAAACAAACCATGTCTTGACTTACTTCCACTCATCACAAGGGATGGGAATCAAAAACTGGTTCTTTCTGAGAACCAGTTCCCAGTGATCCAATTCCTAGGAATCGTTTGTTTGCTTGCCTGTCAATTCCACTTATCGGTTCCTCTTACGTCGCAATTACGTAACAAAAAAACTTCTCCTGGTCCTGTATAGATTGTGTTTATGCTAGCATCAAATGAAGCTCCTTCCACCATATAGTTGTTTGCTCTCCACCACGGAGAATCCACCTCCTACACCCACAGCTGTGCTGTCCTCCATGCTGTGTTTGTAGCATCTCCGTTGCTTCACTAGTCACTTCCGGGTTCTGTACACTCACGCAAAAGTTGCTTCTTGCACAGACTTTTCTGCCGAAAACAACAAACTTCAGCAAGAACACACACCTCGTGGCCAGTACCAGTTCTGGACAAATCTTGCTCGCTTTTCAACATTGTTGACTGCACCTTTAAAGCTCACATGAAACCCTTTTTCGTGTTGATGCTGACATGTCCTAAATAGTGTCTAAAATATTGTACATTATTATGTCCATCTTAATGTTAAATTTAGCATTTTATTGTTGCTTTTCGTACATTTCTGCTCTACTTTTTGGAAAATATTAATGTTGTGACACAACAGGGAGGACTTTGCAAGGATCCCTTTAGCTTCACTGCAGCGCAGAAAGTTCAAGCTACATACACCTATTATCATTACACAAATTACACTCAAAGTTGTAGCAGTTCATTGTAAGAAGGCTTCTGCGAACGGAGTTTCCTTACTTACACGGAGCCATTGAGGAGTTTTTATGTCGTGCACAGAATTTGTCACAAAACCTAACCATAAGATTCAGATTCAGAAATCAAAGTTCTGTGTGGAGACTGCTGGATTTCAGCAGTGCCGCTGGGCGAAAACGACAGTTGCGATAATAAATAAAGATTGCGGACACAATTTTATTTTTTTTTTTACCAGATATCGGCATGATTTTACATAGAATAAGTTGGTGTTAAAAACATATGCTCACATAACTGGTGTCATATGCCCTTTGATTTATATTTAGCATCTAATATTTAATTTATCCTTGCAAAAAACCCTTATTTTCATCCTGAAACATTAATTTACGGTAATGAAGCAGCCATGCAGGGTATACAGTACTTTTGATGAAGCTCCATTAAAATTCATTTATGCACCATTTGCACTTGATTTGCCCAAAACAGTCATTTCAACTTAATGACTTAATACAACATTTTTGTACAGTGATATTACCAGTTCAGCGTCGTATGGTGTTAAGTAGTGACACCACCCACACACAGACTTCAAAGGAATAACATCTGTGTGTGTGTGTGTGTGTAACCAGTTGGTGCCGTCATTGAAGGGTCACCAGGGAGTCAGTTAATGGGAAATCGTTATGTAAATCCAATCTAATTAAAATTAGAACTGCACTAGTTAAAGGTATTGTGGAGAATGTTATTTTGGCTTCCAATTCCGGGTGGATCATCTAGACCAGGGGTCAGGAACCTTTTTGACTCAGAGAGCCATGAAAGCAAAATATTTGGAATTTTATTTCAGTGAGAGCCATATAATATATTTTAAGCCTGAATTTACTTAAATGTGAGTATAATAAGCCTCCCTCATACACACCCGGGAAAGCCCCAAGGAGCCGAGGACCCAGCGCACCCCGCCACTGACCCCAACCCCCGCCGGCCCCCAGGCGCACCGACAGAGTCAGGCCCCTCCCCAGGGGTCCAGCCAGACTGCTACAGCGGGAGATTGAAGTGATTGCAGTTGCTACAGTAGCTTTCCGTGTAAATGCACCTTTACAGGTGTTTATAGTGTCTCGTGAGCTACAGTTTCAGCCATTTATTAAAGCTCGCCATTCACCAGGTAAGTAATTTTGTATGAGCGATGCCGACACCAACTTGTAAACAGAGCTGTGCACGAGGAAAACTGGGCTCGTGAACGCTCTCTCGCACTCGTTTAATAGGCGTTCCCTCTTGGGAGAAGGTAGAGTGTTGCGCATGTGCATTTTTTCAAAAAGTGGAGGGCGTTTTTTTTCTAAACTTCGGGAAAATCCTCCTCTATACCTTTAAGTTTCAAGTAAGGCTTTTTAAATCATATTACTACCGTGCTTCATTTGCATAACTTTCATTCGCTGTCGTGCAGCATTTTCCCTCACACTCATTCCTGGATCATCCAACTAACCCCAAACAAATATCCACGCAATATGTTACTAAACTCCCATCTATGCAGACCAGTCTGAAACTTTCAAAATAGACTATTTTCTTTCCATATTACTGTTCCACCTGTGATCCAGAGCACTCCCCAGGCAAAATGTGGCAAAGCATCAATTGAGTGAAACCGCAGGGAAATCTTTGACGCTGCATCACTGACTGAAAATCATTGGCGACAGAGGCAGAGGTGTGATAGAAGCCTGAGTGGGCGCCATCACACCTGCCAACAGGACTGACTTCCCATTAAATGGAGGGAGCACATAGTTAGGATTACCTTAATAGCTTACACGCATAGGAACAAACCCGCAGGCTTGGAGTATTAACATGGTGATTGCAGAGTCACTGTCAGCCAATCTGATTAGGAAGCTTATAGTTCTTGTTTAATTACAAGGCAGCACTAATCGTGCACAGTGCGTTTGTGTCACAAGACAGGCACCATTTTAATTTGAAGTCTTTCAGTGGGTTTATGCTCTTCCAATTGGAATTATGAGGTGTGTACATGTTGTCGTTTCTGTTTTAGCATTTGCGCAGCACAGAGGTGCAAATGTGATGTCACCAAATTGCATTAAAACAATGAGACACTGAAAGACAGACGGTACTGTAACCTATTACTATTCTTTTTTATTATTTTTAATACAGACGTAATTCAAGATTACTGGTGAAATGCAGAATCCGGATCCAATCCTGATGAAACTGTCTTAACTAAGTCAAATTTCAAGGTCAACATCACGATCCGAGATATTAATTTTTTAAAATTTTGCGAATGATGAGAGATAGGGATTTTTATATTTTAATGATGTATCCAGATTATCCAAAATGTTATGTAATCTTTTATGGCATAAATCTATCTTTCTATAACATTTTTTAATCTTTCTGCTGAGCTGCCTCAAGGAGGGAAATTCAAAAAATGTCTTGAATATGGGCAGAGCTCCTGGACCAGTTAAAACACACCCAGTCTATACTATAACACTCTATGCTATGTTATCTAGCTACTCATCACTCACTATATCTCTCTATTCACTCTTCTCTCAATCCAACCTACTCATCACAGATTGCAGAGCCCACAGGTGCTAGTTTTTTATATAAGGGGCGGGGCTAATGGTGCTTGTTTGTGACACAAGATGGTCCCAAAACATCACATGATCTTGTTCTCAGCCAATAGCAAAAGTAAATTTTAATAGCTGGCTTTTAACCCATAGTGGGCAGTCACTCTGACATTTTACAACTAAATACGCCAAATTGAACTACTTTGACTAAAATGTTGAGGATCAATCACCAGCACTACTTTTGAATAAGTAAGTAAACTTTATTTATAGAGCGCTTTTCACAGGTAAAAAACACAAAGTGCTGTACAAACATTCCAGTATCATCACGTCTAAAGGAAACATGGAAAGACAGTCACAAATAACATGGGAGACATTTGTGTTGAGCAGGGGTTTAAGGTTTTTGATGTAATCCTGCAGACAAAAAAAAATAAATAACCACTGGTGAAAATGCAACCCCCTTGGTGGAGGTAATAAATTAGATAGGAATATTAAAACAGACGACTTGAGTCAAGTATACTGACGCAGTGGCATTTAAATTAATCATTGTCTTGTTGTCTGTATTGGGATCTGTTTAAGTGCATCTTTCCACAATTTAATGCTCTCCAAAAATTTCACATTGAAGGAATAACAGATTTTTTTTTTTAAAGCTGATATCCAGAGTTTCTGAGAAATCTATATTTATGTATGATTCCTTTGAAATGTGAAAAAATACCTAACTCGTCTTTTACTATTGTCTACTGCCAGTGGTCATTCATATACATTAATGTATATAAGTCCCTCCTTCATCCTATAGACCGCTATACAAATGGAAACGATCGGCAAGTGCGCCCAGCCAATAGGCTTCAACTTTCTGTTTTTGAGACTGTCAATCAAAGTGAATGTGGAACTGTGCACGGAAACAAGGCCGCGCGTCACAACAGCAAACAGGTAAATATGATTTTGGCTCTTACCTGACCCATGAACCTATTAATGTGACCCGATACGACCTTGTTATGTTCCGCAATGCGCGTGCAGAAAAGTGGAGGCGTGGCTTCTGGTCGATTACAGAGACAGGGGGAGGAAGTGAAGCTGTTTAGGGCGGGGCATCAAGACGTTTCTCAGAAACTCTGGATAGCAGCTTTAAATTATACGTTTTATTCGAGTCTTACTGTAGCTATAGATTTGAGAATGGTGAAAAATGAATGAAACTCTGGGGAACATTACTAAAAGTTGAAATCCAATGTATAAGAAACCATTGAAAAGTTTTGTAATTTTTCATTAATCTCGTCTAATTGCAGTTAAAATCATCATTAGCATGCAAATCAGGTAAAAACCTCTGACATGTTGAGATGAATAGAAAACTAGAGAAGATTAAGTATAAACCATGAGAAGCCTTTTTTACTATGACCATCATTAATTAGCAAGAAAACCAATCCATTTTAGTGCTATCATTGCTAGGAGAGTGTGTTCAACAGTTTTTGATCACACTGATAGTCAGTGTTTGGAATAACGGTGTTTAAAGTAACGACGTTTGTTTTTCAGTGACGGGGTAATCTAACTAATCACTTTTTACGCCGTTACAACGCCGTTATCGTTACTGAACGTTAAATGCGGTGCGTTACATGCATTGATTAAATAAAATGTCATCCGAAAGCATCCCCGGCTTCTGACTCGACTGTTGTGAGGAGGTGGGTTAAAAACAAGGTGAGCAATTATGATTGGCTTAGGCTGCGTCATGTTTCATGGTAGCCAATCAGAGCCAGTGTTTTTACACATGTGCCAGCAAGAGGAGGCGGTTTAAAAACAAGGTGAGCGATTATGATTGGCTAAGGCGACGTGCCAGCACCCACATGGTTTTGCCCATGTAACATCTTTTTTGTACAGGTTGACTTTCCCTCCTGTATTTCCTTTGTTCTATCATAGAATTTTGGTCTCCTTTTTCTTTTTTCAGCAATGTGTCTCACTTTTTGCAATATGTACTTTAAGATACAAACCATCTGTATTGTCCTGCTTGTTTATTTCTCTTGTTGTTGTTTTTTTGTTTTGTTGCTTGTGAAATGAAATTTAAAAAAAATTAGAACAGAGCACCACAGATATAAAGTATAACCACAGATATAAAGTATAAACCTCATTAGTCTGCCCTTTGCATTGACTTTCTTTCATTTATTGACTGTCACCTCGCGTTCGCAACCTTCGCGGTTGCAAAACTCCAGTTAGTGTTGGCTATCTTATTAAAGTCATTTCATTCCTAACTTTTTAGATTTATTGAAGAACTTGTCAAAATGAATGTATTGTACATATTTGATGCTTAGATTTAACATTAATGTGATGATATGAGGAGGATAGAGGACTGGAAGGCTTTACATACTGTATATGTTACACACTTATTTGAAAATCTAATTTCAAGGACGATATATGATGTTTCAATTATAAATGCTTACGTTGTCTTAACTTTTAGCGTTGTCTGAATGGGAGCTTAGTATAGAGTAGCTTTCTTAAAATATTATTTCTGCTTGTCTTTGATGTTTTTTTTCAGATCAAACATACATTTCCAATCTAGTTAGTGTAAAGAGGCTCATATTTGTATCTCATTGATGTCAGCTAGGTAATCTGAGGCCTTTAAGTGGCTTTAAAGGCTTGTAAGGAGTGATCCCTCTCCAGTTTCCTTTGAACTTCTGAACACCTGCAGATAAAAGTGAGGAGCTGTTTGAAGCCATTTATACAGCCGTAAACTGTGCGTGTGCGTGGACGTTTGCTGGTAATGCGTACACGTCAATATGTTTGAGAGCTAAATAGTTGAAACAAACATTACCTTTCCATTGATTTTGAAGAAGCAGCCTTTGATTTTGCAGGTCACCGTCAGTATACGGTGTATAGGCCTGTGTTTGCCACTCCTTGTGTGTTCATTGTTTTGTTTTTTTTATTTGAAATCATAGAAAAGCAAGTAAGACATAGTCTTTATACATTATATATGACAACATGACAGCTGTGTATGTGAGTGTTACTAAGAATCCCTAAGGGGGTTGTCTACAAGGGCCTGTTCGCCTCATGCAGAACAGCATGGTGGGACAGTATGAGGTTACTTGCATCATGTACACAGACAGCAGAACAGTTATTTTTGATCATGGAACAAAGCTTTGTGTGCTTTTCCACCTCAGCGAACCTACACTGTGTGCACACATCCACCATATCTGTGGATGGTTTACAGGTACTCACGTTAATAATAAAAATCATAATAAATAATTGTATTTAAAAGCTGCTTCAGGCCACCCAAGGACACTTTCCAGTAAAAACAGATTAATAAAAACAGTGCAATATATTGAAAACAGTTTCGTACAAAGAAGACAGATGAAAAGCAACGTAGGTGAAATAAGGGATGAGAATTTACAGAGCGTGGGCTGAATGGAAGAGATGGGTTCTGAGTCTGGGTTTGAAAGTAAGGAGTTTTTTCTGATGTCTTGGGGGAGGAGGTTCTAGAGGGAGCAGAGCAACTGAAAGGGGGGCAGGTTGTGGATGACCTTGAAAATGTACAGGAGGATTTTGAAATGTATTCTGATTTGATGGGGAGCCAGTGGAGCTGCTGGAGGACAGGGGGATGTGGTCAGAGGAGGGGGTTCCGGTGATGATACGGGCTGCAGAGTTCTGGACCAGTTGGAGTTTATGGAGGGATTTGAGAGGAACACCGGAAAAGGAGTGAGTTACAAAAATCGATCCAGTGACGAGGCTGTGAACTAGGATGACAGTGGAGTGAGGAGTGAGAGAGGGGCGGAGACGGTTACTGTAATTGTATACAGTAGTCCCTCGTTTATCGCGGGGGTTACGTTTAAAAAAATAACCCACAATAGGCGAAATCCACGAAGTAGTCAGCTTTATTTTTTACATTTATTATGCATGTTTTAAGGCTGTAAAACCCCTTACCACACACTTTATACACTTTTCTCAGACAGGAATTAACATTTTCTCACATTTCTCTCTTGTTTAAACACACTCAAAGTTCAACCGTCTTTGTTGACGATGATGTCAGGCTGTCAACACTGACACCGCTTTGTTCACCCATTCAACCATGGAGTAGAAGCTGTGTGTGACCACCCGGAGCTGTTAATCAGCGAGGAGGTAAAAGTTCTCTCTGTAGGTTAGCATTAGCCGCTAATCACACCAGCTTTTTTCACTGGTGGTTTATGTTTATGAGAGGAGAAAAATGAGCACATCTCCTCGCTTCAGCAGGCAGCGAAAGTCACCGAGTTGGATGTGTCGCTGGTGGGTGCGCGTTCATACACTGTAAAAAAAAAAAATGCATGCAAAATTGCACTGTAAAAAAAATCCACGAAACACAGAGGCCGCAAAAGGTGTTATCGTGAGGGACTACTGTACTTGTGCTTTTTTGAGTGTATTTCTACATCAGTAAATTTACTTGTACTTAAGTACAAAAGAAAGTAAAATAATTTGTTACATTTCTACACCCTACTATTAAGTAAATTATTGTTTTTTTTGTGATTATTTTTTTTTATTTTCGTTTCATGCTCTCTTTGAGCATTGAACATAATACATATGTTCTTAGTCATGCTATTTCTGATCAAAGCCCAGCCACTTTTTGGGGGGGTCAGCTTGGGGTTTCTACCCATTATGTTGTCAGGTTATGTTTAGTTTTAGTTGTCTGTAGCCCTGGTGGTCATCTTTTGGTTCTGAAAGTCATTGTTGGTTCTGTTTAGTTTCCATTACAGTTATAGGTTCATGTGTTAACTCTTGTCTTTGTGTTCCCAGGTATTCTAAGGTATTAGGCTCATATCTCCGCCTCCCTGTGATGTCAGTGTGTTTGGGTTGTGAGTGATTAGCTGCCTCATGTTTTACACCCAGGTGTGGCCCGTTAACAATTAAGCATCCCTCATTATTTAGCTTATATTCATTGGTGTTATTTCTGGTGTTTTATTTTATATGAATGCCTTAAGTTCCAATTGTGCAAGATTTGGTATCTTCCTTTGTAAGTTTATACATGAGATGTTTACTGTATGCAAGGGAACCGTGGGAAGATTTATTACCATAAATAATCATTGGGGGTGAAAGTAACCAGCAGCTTTTACTTGGAGTACTATTTAGTTGAGCTACTTTTTACTTGTACTTGAGTATTTTATGTATGACTTACTTGTACTTGAGTACAATTTCAATCAAGAAACAGTACTTCTACTTGAGTAGGATACATCAGTACTCTTTATACCTCTGTCTGTGTGACGCTAGCTGGGTTTCCATTCCAGACTTTTGCAGATATAATTGCGCTTTTAACGTGTTTCCATTGAAGGCTGTTTTGGGCAGGAAATTGTGAAATCTCATCCCGCAAGACCTCGCCGCAGGAAGACAGACGCTCTAAACCTCCTTATAACACTCTGCATTCCTTTGTTATTTCACGCCTAATGTGGCAGTAATATTTTTTTATGTATATGTCCCGGTCTCCTCTTCTGTTTACACGTACCGCGTCATGCTGACTCGGAGAGAAGTGACGTGTATTTGCGAAAAAAGTGTTTCCATTTGTGCAACACATTTCAATATCGAAATGTCTCGAAAGGTGTTTCCATTTTAGTGCGCTATTTAGATTTTGCCCATTTCAAGAGTAATGGAAACACTATGAACATTTGGAAAGGTTCATAGTGGCCCCCATGCTCTGTGTCTGTGCCATGTTGGCCTTACCTGCAGACGGATAAGCAGAAAGCTCTGGATGATCCTCTTCCCTCATTTCACCAAGGTGACACAAACCCTAGCCCGAGCAGCTGCACTCGGATGAACTGATATCCAGCTGTGATTAACCCCGTTTCTGTTTCTGTCTGAATGCAGAGCCTTTAGGCTGCACCGACTCACAATATAACCTCATAAAAAGCACCATTAAGCAATTATGAGGCTTCACACGTACATCACCTAGAAATACATTGACAATGAGCCCTGAGGTTGTGCTTCAGACAGAGAACATTTGGTGAATTGGTATTATGACTGTAGCGTGGGCTGATTATTAACCCAAGGTACTGACTTTAATGTCTGTGGTTCTGTTTGAAGAGTTCACAATTAGGCTCTGAACCTTTGAGAACTCTACAGATTTGAGAAGCTTGCGGAACACGAGGGACGATATCTCGATGTCCCGCCCTAAACAACTCCACTTCCTCCCACTGCCTCTGCCAAACTACCAGAAGCCACGCCTCTACTTTTCTGCATGCACATCGCGGAACATAACAAGGTCGCATAGGGTCACATTGATATAGGTCTATGGGTCAGGTAAGAGCCAAAATCATATTTACCTGTTTGCTGTTGTGACGTGCGACATTATTTCCGTGCACAATTCCGCATTAACTTTGATTGACAGTCTCAAAACTAGGAAGTTGAAGCCTATTGGCTGGGCGCACTCGGCGATCGTTTCCATTTGCATAGGGGTCTAAAGGACGAAGGCGGGACTTGCATACATTAATGTATATGAATGACCACCGGCAGTAGACCATAGTAAAAGACTAGTTAGGTTTTTTTTTGCATTTTAGAAGAATGAGAAGAGATGACTATCAGATAAAGTCATAGTGTTGACCTCTTAACAAAGATTATATGCTCAAAAAAATCTGAAAGATTGAAATTGCTGTTCAAAACTTTTTTTTTCATCTTCACTGTAAACACTCCTTTATTGACATTGTTGGGCAAGTTTTGTGCATTGCATTGTGGGTTGTGAAGTAGGGCTGGGCGATATGGATCCAAACTCATATCTCAATATTTTTTCTCAAAATGGCGATATACAATATAAATCTCGATAATTTTAATTGAAATTAAGTCATACCAGAAAGACAATTCTACGTTAAATTTGCTGATGAAAAATACCAAATAGGCTCATTTATTAACTAACAGCTGCACAATATGTGCCACTTTTGGCATTTTCTTCTGTAAGGGACAGCATGTGTGAGTGAGTTCTGTAGTGTAGCTTGTTTAGGGAAAGTTCTGGATTAGGACGAAGCACTCAGTAATCTATCTAACTGTGCTTTTCATGCTGTTCTGAGAGATAGTGAAAGCAGCGACTCTTAAAACAAGTATTTAGATACAAAATAAGATGTCAAAATATGTATATCGATATAGGCAATATTATATTTTTCTATATCACCAAAATAGAAAACTTGATATATCTTGAATCTTGATATATTGCCCAGGCCTAATGTGATATCCCGTAGACGGATGCATAGAAGTGTGTTTTCTTCTTGTCGTATCGTGATTTATTGTTGTTTGCCCCCAAAAACTCTGCCAAAGTGACTTCCCAACGCATTTATGGTGTTTTCACAGACTCATGGGGAACAAACTAGAACAAAAATGGTTTCAAACGAATCACTGTTCTCCTTTCCTGTCGAAAAAGCACAAGAAATCACAGTAAGAAAAAAGGAAAAACACTGAACACTATAAATGCAATGTGGGATGTGGAGTGTTTACAGCCTTTTATATATTTTTTAAGCAAATTATTTTCAATTTATTAATCTATGAGACCATTATGTTGTTATCTGATTTAAAAAAATAAATAAATTATAGTCTCCAACAGCTTTAATGATTTCAATTAGATACAAATACACAAGTTATAATACCCCATTACCATGTTGTTACACTATGTATTTTTATGATTAAATTAATAATCCTCTCCATTGGCTTTAATGAATTAAATATGTTAAAAATACATATGTTATAATACTCTGTTACCACGTTGTTTTTTCCCACTGTTAGCTCTGACAGTCCCACTAAAAAAAAGGCACAAGCGCTCCTAAAGCTATCAGCAACTGCTTACTAAAAACCCATTAATCCTTCTTTTCCCTGTCGTCGCCTAAAGTTTAGCTTCTCTCCTTGAAAAAAAAACTGCCTTTCCAAAGAAACATATGCTCTAAAAGGAAACATGACTTTTTAAACCAGCAACTAATGTCAGTATGATTTAGTTCTGTGGTTTTTAACTGCTTTGGCTTTTAGGGCCTAATATTAGCCACTAATAACAAGCCATAAGGAGAGAAAAAAACATGAAGAAATGATATTATCTTTGCAAGACAACATGGAGACGAGAAGTGTATTGATGAACTAAGCTGTGACGCAAGAAAGAGCGATTAAAGTGATTTACTGTCTGTTTACTTCATGGAACATTTTTTACATTAAAACAATCCTGTAGCGGTCACTTTTAAAAAGTTACTAAATGACACATTGTAACCATACTACTGCACATTTCAGAGCTGTATAGTTATGGTTAAAATGATAGCAGAGTGATCGGAAGAGTGCGGAACAGAATTTAAGTAATTTTTTTTAAAGTCACTAGAGGGATGTGAAAAGTCGCTAAATGTAGTGATGAAGTAGGGTTAGTTACGGCTCACGTAGATTATTGAAAATTACGATGTAAATGAAGTCGCAGGCAGATTTGCACAATATAAATCATTTGCTGTCATGTTGAATTATTATTAATTAAGTGAAATTGGACTATTTCCCACATCACATTGGTTGAAAAACACTGATTTAAATCAATTTTCCACTTTTGGCTTAATGTAAAGACAAGAAATAGTACGACACAAATACAGAAAAGTATCTTAAGTTATTAACCTCAAAATTATTTATCTTTTTAATATGTAAAACTGAAAAAAATTCACTATTGTCCCTCTATAATGAATGCAATTCTTGAAATGTTACATTATTCTTCTAAAAAGGAACTGACAAACTTAAACTGACCTTACACTAAAATGAAAATGTTTGCCATCTATAATTAGAAATGTGAAAAAAAAAAATAAAAGCACATGTATTTCCTGGGATAAAACCCTGAAAATGCATCTAAAAACTCCTCTTATTTTGAAATCCACAAGATGAAAACCCTGGATTTAGTTAATATAAATTAGTATTGTCTCTCTGTGCTGATGCGCTACCTGTTGCTAACAGGTCACAGCTCATATATTTCTGCAAATTTAAGTGTGTAATTCCTCCAATAAAACAGCATTTTATTGGTGTTGGATTGTTTGTCGGTAAAATGGGGCATTGACTTAATTCCCCGCCCATCCTTCTGATTCGCGCTCATTTGCAATCTGGGATGCGTTCGTGTGAGAACGACAATAATGAGCTTCTGTCAAGAGGTCCGTGCGTAACGTATCGTAACCTTTCAACAAGGCGGTCACATCTCAGGTTGGTGACATTGCAACACCGTACACACGACACGGATCTGTGATCATGCCTGTGTGTGTTTGGGACGTGTGTGTTTTAGCTCAGAGGAGCTAAAAGGCCACAAGAGCCAGTAGAGCCATGTGTCACAATGAAGGTCACAAGTTCAAGTTTAATGTCACACCAGTGGCATTAAAGCAGATGGCCTCCTCGCCCAGGAAAGAAAGGAGCTGAAACACTTCTATGCTCCCCAAGCTACAATTATAGCATGAAATCTGATCCCTTACAAGTTAATGTTGTCCTTCAATCATCTGAAGGGTAATCGGCCTCACTGGTTGGCCAGAAATCTAAAGGCACTTGAAATCAAAGGTGCCATTTTTTTCTTTTTTCTTACAAAAAGGGGGGAAACTTCTTCACTTTCACTTTTCCATTTGTCTCATACACAGGGTTTCATCCGTGGACCTTATTAACCTGCTGGATGAACTTCCGTCCCCCACTCAGGTGCCCTCATCTCTGTGTGTGATGAGCCAGACAGGGTCAGCTGTTTTTATCCCCAGCTCAGACAGTAAAGAACCTTGTCGATCTGGTCCCCAGAGAGCCGCGCTGTAATAGCATTTTTCTGCGGAAATCACAGGGACGTGATGCAGCTGCGGCCGAGGTCAGACCTGTGTGGCCATGGGACTTTAACACAATTGCACGCCGATAATCAGTCGCTGCCTCAGCCAACCGCCACTTCAATCAATGAGATGAATGCTGAATTAGAGCCGCTCGTAACTATTAATGGGGGGGAGCATGTATTGATATCGACTGATTGTGTGCGAAGATCAATAATCAGAGTAATAAAGAGTCTAATGAAAACAGAAAGCGATTGCACAAAAAGTTGGCGTTTCGTTGACATATTGGATTTCTCCTTTGTTTGGAATTATAACACCACAGCCCCCTCCGATGCTTAGCCTTTGTTCACACATCGTTGATCGTTCTTCACAATGCAAATACTTACGCATGAAATCTAATACCTCCGAAATGCATCTCCCGAACTTGTAATACGTGCCATATGGTGGCCCCGTCTGACACGCCGCGGCTGTGAATCTCGGCCAGCCAATCGCTTATCGCCGCGCCGCTTCCTCCATCAGGAGAAACCTAAACAACAAGGACACGAGCACGGCTGGAGATTGTCTGCCCCTCACGATGTCCTGCATTTCAATCAGTCATCTCCTTAATAATGTCCTTGCTATTGATTGCTGTTGGGGAAATGATTCACTTGCTCCTGATGTTTTTTTTTGGTTTGTTGTTCCCTCCATCTTGACACAGGCCATGCTGCAACAATTACTGCTTTGATTTGTTGTTTCTGCTGCAGGTGATGCTGCTTTTGTCAATATTGTTGTCTAGGCCATTAAATCCCAAATCACCCATCATTCGGGGAATCATTTCAGTGATTTTGGCTTGATTGGATTTCCTTCTTCTGTTCATCCCCCATCTTTTTAAATTGTAAGTAAAGAGCTGGTGTTACTTTTGTGTTACATGAAACATTTAAACTGCTTTCATCAGTGTAACATCTAGAGCCATTGATGCTGACATTCCTCGTGCTTCTTTGTAATTATTTTCTGTATAGCTTGAATAGCAGGTCTTTAAACACCAATGTGCTTAGAAATAATTAGTAATAAGAGAAAACGAAACCCCAAAACCATTTTTTTTTTTGCTGAAAACAAATGTATTTGGGTATATTGCAGTGTTTTGGTAGATTTTTGTTCAACTTGGCCTTATTTGTTTTGAAAACTGTAAAAGTTACTGTCCTCTATGACAGTGTTTCCCAACCTTTTTTGTCCCAAGTACCCCCTATCCTTTTTGTTATATGAGGACCCTGTAGTTCACGTTATGTATTGTTTATTTGTGTCATGAACCACCGCTGTTTGCCCCGCCCCTCTTAGAAAAGCTAACACCTGTCGAAAGAATTGCCAATAGAGAGGCATAGTGAGTATAGAGTAGGTACTTAGCATAGCATAGATTTTTTTGGGGGCGCATCTTAACCAGTGTTAATTTTGAAAGCAAATTTGGATTTAATTTTAGTCATAGTCTTTTGATGAAAATGCAGGTGAGGTGATGCTTCTTTTGTGAATATTGTGGGCCATAAAATCCCAAATCACCCATCATTCAGGGAGTAATTAAAGTGATTTTGGCTTGATTGGATTTCCTTCTTTTCTTCATCCTCCATGTCTTTAAATAGTAAGTATGGAGCTGGTGTTATTTTTGTGTTGCCTAAAACATTTAAACTGCTTTCATCAGTGTAACATCCAGAACCACTGACACTGATGCAGCATGTTCCTCATGCTTCTTTACAATTCTTTTCTATAACTTGAGGAGCTGAAGCCTCATTTATAAAGCTTGCTTACGCAAAAAAACGACGCTTGAAATTTGCGTCTCGCGAAAGACGCCTCTTTTCACCTTTTCTTGTCACTTCTGCCACGAACGATCGTAGAATCTCATTGTTCAGCAGGCTCGTTTTGATGCAAGAACCATTTAACTCATTGAGTGCCATTCACGTCTATCGATGTGAATTGTGTTTTTCGGCTGGGGTTGCTAGGAGACAGTGTGACGAAGCTCTCCGGTGAATATCTAACTTTTACCATTGTGTAATGACCAACTGGTGACATGTAGGTGGTAGCAGCGCACCTTTGGTGAGAGATCACCCGTGATGAGCAGAGCTCAGAGGGAGAGGAAAGGACAGAAAATGGCGCTACGAGGGTTAATGCTGAAGTTCCCAGCAGCTCACAGCAGCGCACACTCGACCAAAGCATGTGCAGAACCTAAGTGGACTATTGAGAGTGTCACGATGGTGAGATAAAACAATCAAAAAACGGGGCAAGCGGTGAGACTCGGCATGTCCGGGATGAGGAGGAAGTTGCGTGTGTGGAGAATGACGGGGGAGAGACTTGGATGATGGCCAAAATACAGTAAGAAATCCATAAAACTCTGAAATAGCAAAATTATAATAACTAGTACAGTGCCCGTCGGAAGTATGCATTCATGTGGGAGCTTCAGTAGAGTTAATTATGGCCAAATGAGTATGTGTTTGCAGGTTGGATGTACAAAGAGGTGTACATACTCTGTAGTGTTTGTGGGTGTAGTATTTGTGGGTGCAAAATAAAACATTGTGTGCGATTTCCCTGGTTTAATTCTATGAGACATGAACATGATAAATGTGTTTGTTGTTTTTTTTAACTCACTTATATATTTTTTTGTTTGGTGTATTTTTCTGTAATGTATGTTTTTTGGAGTCATTATCTGTATCTTTCTGTTGTGTTTTAGTATAATTATAGTTTTTTGTTGCCATTGTAGTCTGATTCTGTTGTCATTTTGTGTATTTTTTGTATAAATACTTAATTTTGCGTATTTTTATGCATTTCTGTTGTAATTGTGTGTACTTTTTGTATAAATATTATTTTGTTTTGTTTTATTTTACACATTTAGTATACTTTTATTATAAATACTGTGTGTGTGTGTGTGTGTGTGTGTGTGTGTGTGTGTGTGTGTGTGTGTGTGTGTGTGTGTGTGTGTGTGTGTGTGTGTGTGTGTGTGTGTGTGTGTGTGTGTGTGTGTGTGTGTGTGTCTACATCCATCTCCTTCGTGCACCCGTCTTGTATTTTTCTGTAATGTATATTTTTTGGAGTCATGTGTATTTTTTATTCTTTCAGTTATCTTTTTGTGTTTTACTTTACTCATTTAGTATATTTTTATTATAAATAAATAAATACCGTGTGTGTGTGCTCCGTGAAATGTTCGAGATGCTGATAACCAAACTCCATAGACATTGTAGCGCCAATCAGAAAAACAACAAAACTGCGCAAAACAAAACGCAAAGCTCCAAACTACATGAGTGAATAAGTAAATTAAAGTATTATCTACAATTCGGCTGTTTTTTTTTTAAAAAACAAGAATAATTTTTTACCTTCGAACCGAGTGGTCAGAGCTTAGCTTCCATGCACAGCACCACAGAGGATCTGCAGTTTTCCAGATGGAGAATTGAACAGGTTGAGGTCAATACCAACTCAAGTGAAACGGCTCGTTATTGAGCAACAGTTATATGGTTTAAACAATGGGAAACGTGTCTGCAAAAGACTCACCAGTGGCTGATGGTTTCAAATGATCTATTCAGAGAGCTCCGTGTTTGAGAAGCTAACGATAGCATGGCACAGGAGGAAGTGGAGGAGGAGTGGCCGCACACGTGGCTCTTGCTTGGGTGAGGAGCTGTGCAGTGAAATAGATATAGATGGTGCACTCGCGCCACCTCACACCCTGAGGTCAAAAGGTTACTCCAAAATAACAGATACACACACTTGGGGTATTTGGAACCCGTTGACCGAGTTTCAGGTCGAACTCGCACCGCGTCGGGAAGATATTTGCTCCACACACACACACACGCACACACACACACGCACAAAGACGTCCCTTGCTTTTTAGTTAGATATTGCCATCAAAAGCCCGGTCTCAGTGTTGTTTTATGTTGAGGGGTCCCTAAAGCAAAAAAAAATTGCTTCAAAATCACTGATAGGTTTTTTCAGGAAACAGACGTTTTTCTTATCTTTTTGTCACAAACTGGCGATTTGTGTGAAACTTGCCTCTATTCAACTGCTGATTACAGAAGAACAAAACAAGCTAGAAACTGAGAACAAAATATTCTGTGGGTCTTTAAAAATGAGTCAAAATGCTCTAAAATGGCTGGCACTGAGGGGGGTAGACATTTTGAAAATGGCTGGCACTGAATGAGTTATGGGAGAATGTGGGCGTGTCGAGGGCTGCATATCAAGTGAAACCACCTGCGTCAACTTCTCAAATAAAACAAAAACAAAATATTAACGCAACACTTGTTTTTTGCTCCCATTTTTTTAATGAGTTGAACTCAAAGATCTAAAACATTTTCTATAAACACAAAAACACCTATTTCTCTCAAATATTGTTCACAAATCTGTCTAAATCTGTGTTAGTGAGCACTTCTCCTTTGCAGTGATAATACCTCCCACCTCACAGGTGTGGCATGTCAAGATGCTGATATCTAACTTTACTCATGATGTGTTGAAATAGTAATGGTGGCACTGGACGAGGAAAAATGGACACGTTTTTTTTTCTTTTTTGTACAACTCATCTGTACCTGCTTATCCTGTAGGGTCACATGGAATGCTGGAGCCTATGACAGCTGACATTTGGCATAAAGCACAGTAAATCTCTCTGGATAGGGTCCCTGTTTGTGTGTGCAGAGTTCTGTTAAAGGGGAATATGAGAAAATAATAATAAAAGTTTCAAAAGGCCTGGAAGACTGTTCTTGCTCACATGGTTGTGCAGCAGCGTTAGGAGAAATTCATGTTGGGAATATAAATAAGATACATATTACAGCTCCTTTTTCTATAATTCTTTAAAAGGCATTATCTGTTTGGATCCAAATGGCTTATCATTGCTGCGTTCCTCCCAATAGACTAACACAGGGAGCGAATCCACTCTGCACCTTCTGCTATCTGCTAATGACCATGTGTGTGCAAAGGAATCAAAGCGCTAAACGAAAAGTGCTCGCTGCCTCTGCCGCGCACTATCAACCTAATACATGGTTAATCGACGTGGCAAGCTGTTAAGTGGAGCTAAAGCTTGGCAGGTTGTGGAGTGGAGTCAAGACTGCAGAGACAGTGATAAAGGAGAGTATAAATGCTCTCAAATCCTGCTCAGGGACTGCAGGTAGAGAACAGCTACATGGAGAGGAAAACGGCTGAAATGTGAAATGTGTGTGTATGCAGCGATGTGCACAGAAGCACCAGGGTTTAAGGGAATCATTAGCATCCAGTTAGTTTTCCAGATTTAAAAAGTGTATTTTTACTCTAACAAACCTCTGTGGGATATAATGCTTGATGATTGGCTTTATTATTGACTAAAATGCTCAAAGGATTTCAGGTGTGTCTCAGACGGTGCTTTTTATTTCAGTACGCACTAAAAACAACAGCGCGCAGTGATCGCAAACTTTCGCCAAGCACCAAATATCCTCTTGGATTTTGGCAGTTATCTGGATTGGTGATCCCGATCATAGTACCATGATCATTCACTTTTAAAATAGATAAACAAATAAATAATTGCAGGTGAAAATATTACCTATTTTGTGGACATAACTAGAAATTACATCAACACATAGTATGTTCAGTTCAACCCATTTCTATTAAGAAAATGATTAAAATTCAGTGTTGTCTCCTTCCCATGAGGTTTATTTTTAGGCCAGGCTACCAGACTCAAAACGCCCCTCACTTTGTTCTTCTTCTTCTTCTTTCGTACACTAGTTAAAATCGCTACTCCTCTGTTATTTGTGAACGGATCAGGCTGAAATTTGGTAGGTATGTGTACGCATCGACGCCTTCCCCCCCCAAAAAAACTAAAGTTTATTTATTTCATTTATTTGAGTGAAATATTACACCTGATTCAAATGATGATCAAGCTCTGCAGAAGCCTGATAACGATCCTGGTCATTTCAATCAGGTGTGTTGGAAGAGGGAAACATCTAAAACATGCTGGATAGTGGCCCTTGAGGACCAGGATTGGGGACCCCTTGGCAAGACACTGAACCCCAAGTTGACCAGCACCTTGCATTGCAGCTCTGTCCCATCGGTGTGTGAATGAGCTGATATGTAAAGCACTTTGTGACCTCTGCAAATAAGTTATGTAACTAATAATCAATGGAGAGGTTCTATGTGCTAGTTTGGGTCAATTTTAGGAAACATACTTTTTATTTTTAGACAAGAAGGGAAAAAAACAGAAATACACAGAGATTACATGCCAATTTTCCCTTAATAAAAAAGACAGATAAATATTATGGGGAGTCACAATAATTTGTGTCACTACCTTCCGTGGGATCAGGCTTAAGGACGCATGTAATAGAGACTTTCCTTGTTGGCTGTCATTCAGCTGTCAAGCATCTATCAGCCTTTACCTGTCGGACACACTACATGAGCTTTTAAGCAGCTTGTAATGTCACTTCTTCATGCTCCTGTGTTCATAATTGTTCAGAAGTGTCCTACGTGTGGCTAAAGTATTGTCTGAGCGTTGCTCAGGTAAACAACAACTCTTTACTTTTCAATATCACACCTCACAAAGCTTTCCTCCACCCGTCTTCTCTTTGACAGCTGAGTGGAATTTAAAAGCCATCGTCTTTACATACCATTTGATGATGAATCGTCCCTCTCTGTCTTTTATCTAGAAATATTTTTCCACTTTTCCGTTGTGGTTTAAAGAGGCCTGAGTAATCACAGGATGTCTGCACGGATTTACACTGACAGACAATATTCAGGGGAAGGTGGCTGAGAATAGAAAAAAAAGGCAGTGGTCTTTGTAATGGAAATGGGAAGTTTAACAAAGTATTAGACTTTTTTTTTACTCCTTTTTAACAAACACTAGCCTTATCTGATTTATCCCCATGATAACCACTATCTCTTTGAAGATCAAATGCTACACTCTTTTCTAAATCCTCCCTCCAAGATGATATGTATTTACATCTGCAGCCACTCTAAAGTGAAATCATCATCTTACATGCACTGCCTAGACTCTTCAGGAAATGCAGAAATTACTATGGAAATGCATGTGTCATGTCAAATAGGACTCTGCAGAGTCTGTGATGTGCTTTGATCCAAAGAGGATACATAGCAGAGAAGCGTTCTGTATTCATGCTGTATTTGCCAGCAACATAGTCAAGATTGCAGCGAGAAAATGCAGATATTAAAAAGTAAGGCTTTTGTCTCTCAATTTCGTTTCCTATGACTGACCGAAAACCACAGTTTGTTGGAACAAACGGTTTATAGGAATGAAACGCTGACGTGTGTGAAGATCTAAGAATCACGTTTGGGGAGGAGGCAGAGCTGCAGGCTGTGTAGATTTATACTATTTATATTTAGTTTCTCAAGAACATAGACATAGTTATACAGTATATTTGGGAGGCAAGATTAAACTAATCAAGCATATGGAACATTAAAAATTGCACAACAATACCAACAGCAGCAATAACATTGGAAAAAGTAAAAAAAAAAAATAATAATAATAATAAAAAATAAAAAAAATGCTCTAATTTTAAATCCAAGTCTGCACTTTAGTAGAAAAATATCTAATGTTTCAAATATTGTGTGAAAAATAACTAGTTAAAATCAGTGAACTAAACTAAGGAAAAATCTTCAGCCTTTGAGCCAGGGAATACTGTATGCAGAGAATATCAGTTCTGTGAGATTGTAAAGTAGCCCATGCTAAAATATTCAGCAACTTTCTGCAGCATTTACCAACAAACCTTATTTAAAAAACGTATGTGAATTTTTTTATGCTACTTTTGACCAGATTTACAGCAATATTTGTAAAATTGTGATTTTTTTTTTTTTTGTAGTAATATAATATCAATGTTAAATCTAAATCTAAAAGTTAAATCTAGATTATTGCATCTGAATCTTTAAGTTTGGGTCAATGAGCTTTTATTTTGGTACTTCCGATGAATCTTAATATTAGCTAAATATTTAGTTCCCCCCGTGACATTTTACCTAACATTTAGGATTTAGATTTAACATTTAATAGTTAGATTTAACATTTAGGATTTAGATTTAACATTTAATAGTTAGATTTAACATTTAGGATTTAGATTTAACATTTAATAGTTAGATTTAACATTTAAGATTTAGATTTAACATTTAAGATTTAGATTTAACATTTAACATTTACATTTAACATTTAGATTTAATATTTATTATTTACATTTAGCATTTAGATTTAAATGTAACATTTAGATGTAATATTTAACATTTAGATTTAACATTGACATTATATTTTTACGAGATAAATAATTTCACAAATTTCACAAATATTGCTGTGAATCTGATCAAAAGTAACAAAAAGAATTCTCAACATCTCAAAAAAGGTTTTTTTTTCTTTTCTTTTTTTACCGCTATTGCAAACCCAAGCGCTGCACTGCACTGGGCCCGAAATGCAGCCAGGCCAGCAGAAACAGTGAGGGACAAGGAGCCCCAGGCCACCCCACCCACAGCCCCCCGCCCGAGACCCCAGCAGACTTATAACTTTTAATGTCATAAATGGATATTGATTACGTCTCTCATCTCTTTCAGTTCAATCCAAACCTGGTGAAGAAGTTTTTAGTTGTTTTACTTAAAAAAAGTGGAGGAAAAAAAACTGCAGCAGAACGATATTCAGCACCAAATGTTGAGGTTTTTTTTTTTTAATCCAATTGCAAAACTCTACTTCACTGCTTATGCCTGAGCTTTTTGTGGCTTTTACTGTTGATTCCTCAAAAATATTCCTCTTTTATTCATGGAGATGGATGGTTGATTTTTCTACACACATAACCAGGCAACTAGTCTATAACTGTTAGTATAAATATGTCTATATCTACGCATAAATTATTTTCACTATTTGATCTCATATATAATATGCATTGTTTTCAGACTTTGTCTACATTTGATGTTTTTTGCATTTTAAGTGAATTATGTGAGCTTTGTGGTTCGTTTGTTGGTTCTTGGTTTACTTTGTGAGCTTGTGGTGGCTGAAGAGGTCAGCATGCAAATAAGGATCAAACCTCCAATGTTCACTTTGTCAAAATCTCCACCAGGGGCTGTCCAAGCATCACCCTCCATTCACCCATTCACCCATTACTGATGCATGAAGGAAAGGAATGACATGAGCCCCCTTTGGTAAGTAGGGCTAAGTGCTCCACAGAGACCATATAAAGCATGGATGTAACAATAGGTTGATTCATGCACGTTCCACTGTAGCAGCTTTTAATGCCTGTGTAATTTGAGCTGTCTGAACTACATGTTCACATGTACAGAATGTGCACAATGTCTGTATCATTGACTTTTTAAAAAATCACACTATATCCTGATGTTCAAAGCTCTTCCTTCTGACATTCTGCATGCTTTATGTCCAACAGATGGCCTAGTTGTGATTGGACACAGATGGGGTTTCTTGGGTAATATCAGGCGTCCCACACATTGATATATTCACCTCAGCCTTGACTCTCTGGCAGAAATGATATCAAAGCTTTTATTGTCAGCTGCTGTCTTCTATGTGTCGGCGCTGCTTACAAAGAGGATGCTCATTTTACTGGATCAATCCACATATGGACACATTTCCTCTCATCATGTAGCAGGAGGAGTGATTGGGGGGAGCTGAGCTGAGGTGTCATGGGAGTGATTCAATTTGACATCTGTGTTAGATGGTGCATGCTCACTCAACTTTAGACATTTTCTGTGTCTTCCTTAAATAATTGGATGTGTTTCAATCAAATAAGGCTTGAAGGTTAAGATCATCTTCCAGTCATCCCAACTTGACGACTTACATTTATTTTGCCATCTTCTGTCATGGGTGGACTGGCTATCTGGCCTACCGGGCATCGACCCGATGGGACGTCGACCTGAAGTGGGCCAGTCCGGTCTGCTACGTTTTTGTTTGTTTGTTTTTTTGACGAGAGAGTGGAGGCAGGCATGTCAACAGGTGACCAACAATTGTCCAAAAGTGGAAAATAAAATCAGAATCAGAATCATCTTTATTCGCCAAGTGTATGTTGTACACACGAGGAATTTGACTCGGTCAACTGTGCTCTCTCCAATAGTGAAAACATTCAATAATAAACAATCAACTAGAAAAGATGATAATAAGTATAAACATAAGTATAAATATAAACAGTAGTTGGACTAGAATGTGCAAACTCGATAAAATAACAAGATAATAATAATAATAATAATAATAATAATAATAATAATAATAGTATAAAAAAAAAAAAAAAAATAAAAAATAAAAATAAAAATAAAAAAATAAGATAAAAAGAAGGAAAATAATAGAAAAGAAAGATAATAATAAATAAATAATAAAATGGGCAAATAAATAAGAACAAGTGGTATATAATGGCAAAGAGTAGCTTAAATTGGCAAAATGTGGCAAACGATAGTGAATAAGAACAAAAATGTGGAACACAAAAAAGTCCAAATGTAAGGAAAAATGAAACAAGTGGTATTTATTAGGTAAAAGTTAGCTCATTTGGATGAAAAGTGGCCGAAAAAATTAAAGAAAAAGACAAAAATTGGATAAAAGAATGGGACAAAGGAAGTTGCAAAATAGCCAAAGGAAATAGGTAAAAATGGGTCAAAAAAAATGCCAATCTACCAGAAGCCACAACTCTATTTTACTGCACGCGCATCACGTAACATAACAAGGTCGCATTGATATAGGTCTATGGGTCATGTAAGAGCCAAAATCATATTTACCTGTTTGCTGTTGTGATGCGCGGCCTTGTTTCTGTGCACAGTTCCATTCACTTTGATTGAGAGTCCGCTACAGGAAGTCGAAGCCTATTGGCTGGGTGATCACGGTGCTCGTTTCCATTTGTATAGGGGTCTATAGGACGAAGGCGGTATTTAAATCAGTGTTAATCAACAAAACACCCGGGGGGTCTAACAATGATCAGCTGAAAGTGCCTCACCCAAAAACAAGTGCCTGATCTTGATCTTTTATCTATAAAGCACTAACTATCTGGAATGGTCTGCCTTACTATCTACATCGTATTGAAGGCAAACAGGAATTAAAAAAGAAAACTTAAATCAAATTTTAGAATGGCTATATGTTGAGTGGTTCTGTTTTGTTTTTAGAAAATTCTTTTTTATATTTTTTTTTATTTTATTCATGAGGATTATTAAATTTGTGTTTTTATTATTAATTGTATTTGTAATTGAAATATCAAAATTATTGTCTGTATTTGTATTTTATTGTTGTGTCTGTGGTCCCCAGGAAGACGAGCTGGTTACTATGGTAACATGAAAACACATTAAAATGTGGTGTCAAGACCAAGACCGGTCTCGAGTACTACGACACTAGTCAGAACCCAGAGTTTAGGAAACACTGGTCTATGATGTTAGTTACTTTGTTTTTTATGTGCATAGTCAGGGTATGTTTGTACAGTATGTACTGTATGTGTGTAAGAAAGTCAAAGAGGAGGGGAGGTCAGGGAGGAGAAATAACTATATATATATTATTAAAGGGTTAAAAGTCTGTCATTGCCTGATCTCGTTAGATCTCTGAAGCTAAGCAGGTCTGGGCCTGGTTAGTAGTTGGATGGGAGACCACTGAGAATTCCAGGTGCCACAGTGGGGGTCAGTCGCTCCAGTGGTATCTGTCATTGTGTCCTTGGGCAAGGCACTTCACCCACATTGCCTAGTATGAATGTAGTGTGTGAGTGAGTGTTGGTGGTGGTCGGAGGGGCCGATGGCGTACTATGGCAGCCTTGCTTCTGACAGTCTGCCCCAGGGCAGCTGTGGCTATAATAGTAGCTTACCACCACTAAGTGTGGGGAGATAGAATAGTGCCTTAATTATTTAAAGTGCTTTGAGTGTCTATGATAAAGCGCTATATAAAATCCAATGCATTATTTAAAAAAAAAAAAATTAAAAGAGGGAAGAGAAGAAGGAAGGAATGTAAAACAGAAGGAATGGAAACGATAAAACAATGTTTTCTGTTTATCTTTTGCTTTGTGTTTTAACTTGGAATTGACTAATGATGACTATAACGCTGTTCTCGGTTGTAACCCTTTGACAGCTCTTATAGTTTTTCATCATTTTGCTTTCTGTTTGATTCTGTGTATTTTGGAATTTTGCTCATGGGTAAGGCATCAATAAGTAATATACTTCAGCCTTAACCCCTTCAGTCATTACTGTATGTATATACTGTGTAAAGCCTTGTTTTAATGACTGAACAAAGAATAAACTAACTAAATAACTAACTTTCAGTGTGTGTGTGTGTGTGTGTGTGTGTGTGTGGTTGTTCACACGAGGAAGGAAAAGATTGCCCATGGAATGATGAAACCAGGTGTTTGGTATGCACTTGGACCATCTGAGACACCCGAGGTGTGGATCATTCATCATTCATGCACAGTCTAAGATGCAGGATAAGTTAATCCAATCCAAGTTGATGTCTGACATTGATGACAGCACTCTGTTCTCGTACTGTGAGATTCCAATTACACACCGTTAACAAAAGGAGTTTTCTACAACCAAATACAACTTTGAAGGCAAATCCCTGCTTTCACCTGTGTTGACAGACCCTTTCATCTGATTTGAAACAATGTGATGAAAAAAATAGGAAAGATGTCAGAGGGTTTGCTGTAAAAAAAAAAAAAAAAAGCGTTATAATTGCATCTGAGGTGTCTGATCTGATGTAACAGTTTGAAGGTATATGTGTCACAGAACTTTCTCTATCTCTCTCCCTGGCCTGCAGATCTAAAGACGTGGGAATCTTTGATAGCAGGTGCAAACGGACTCAAAGAACACAAAACTGCCAGGAGTCACAACATTTTCCTGATGGTTTGGTGTAAGTTCTTCTGATGCTTCAGCGGTTTGGACCGATGGATGGATGTATATGTTGGGTTTGGTAAAGCGTCGCTCTTTTATCACGTGGACGTACGTAAAGCTCGAGGCTCAGAGTAAACCAGAGTCGAACACCTGAGTCCATGACAGGGTTGGGCTCATTTATATAATTCTAATTGCAAAATGTATAATTCATTACAATTATGATGTCATTATGATTGTAATTGTAATTCAAAAAATCTGTTGCTGTCGTAATTGTAATTAAATTGTAGTAGAGTGTAGATAATCCACTTTTTAATTGTAATTGCCATGAAAATTTGCTAAAAAAATGTGTCTTATAATTTAACGCTAAACTGTTGAACCATATGTAGTGAACAATTATTAAAATTTGTTTCATATCAAGCTTTCTCACGTTTTACCATTTAAAGAAAAACATAAATCGAGGGGTACACTGACCCAAAAAAGGCTCAGACGCCCACACCAAAAATATTAAAACCAATATTTTCATTGATTAGCTGATAAATATTTGTTTTTAATGTATTTTACAGCTGTTTTAGCACCCGTTATCATACGAGATGCTAACAGAAAGCTAACACAAGAGGAAGGTTCACTGTTATTAGGTTATTTATTTTAAGCTCAGTAATTGTAATTGAACTTCAGTAATTGAGAACATAATCGAAATTTACTTTCTGAGGATGTAAAAAATAATTGTAATTTAATTGTAATTGGAAAAAATGCTGGTCACTGTAATCGTAATTGACTTGTAATTAACATGTGTAATTGAATATGTAATTGTAACTGAAAAATGTAATTGAACCCAACCCTGATTCATGATATAAATATAGCCAGTTAACATCAGCCCTGGACGCTAGCGCTGATGCTAACTGGAAACATGCCCCAATCACATCATCGTTTTTGGCGATCAAACCACACCATGAGGTGATCCAGGGTAGACGGTAATGAAGGTTTCAGAGTCGGCCAAGATCTTGTACGCAATCTGGAAAAAGAAAGGTGTAACAGAAACATACAAGATGAAGAATGACAGGTTTATCTTTATAGACCTGAAGGTAAAAGGGCTTCATAATTATTCATAGGTCGCTCGGTGGAGCAGTGGTTGGCAGAGACGCCTTCCAGGTTGGGAGTCAAGTGTGTGTGTGTATGAGTGTGTGTGGTCTATGGTCTATGAAGTCAGATGGTAACTTATTACAATTTCAATATTCAAGTAATTTATCAAACTGCCTGAAACTGTGATGTGATGTTGTTAAATATGAAATCAACCTTTAGGTAAAGTCAAATTATTTTAGGATTATGCAAAATTTTAGATTACGGTTAGTTAATGATCAGGTTAAATTGCTGGTAAGTTTGTGGTCAAATTTGAATTAGATTAGGTTGATTTAAGCTGAAAATAGAGGTTTGAGTCAAGTTTAAATTGAGTTTGAATTTAGTTTAGGATTAGGTTGAAGTAAGTTTATGGTAAGTTTATAATAGGTAAAATGTATGTTAAATTCAAATTTATCTTATGATTTGGTTAAAGGCACACCGCAGACTTTTTGAAGAGTTGACCCACATGAGTTATTTTTAATGATTCCTCAGGCCATTCCTCTTGAAATATCGACTATGTAATTTTGGAGGAGGACGGACCGTCGTTGGCCAGGTCATGTGACCAGGAAGGGGCTGCTGCCGCGGCTCTACAGACAGTGGCAGGACAGGACGGGAGAGGTGTCACTTGAAGTTGCTTAAAAAGTTCCGATTTTTCAACTTTGGGAGAAGAGGTCACGCTTGACCTAGTCATTCAAATCACGCAAGTCACGTCGTTTGAGGGGAGATGACTTGAGCTTGTGTCATTTACATTGAATGTAATCTAATCACTTCATTTACTTCAGTCGTGTTCAGTGTGAATTCACCTTCAGACATTTTGCGCAAGCGACAGATTCCTACTTGTATGAAACTAACTTTACTTTTCTTTAATAATGAGTCGATGATCTCTATTCAACCCACAGGTCAACTACTGTCTGCAAACACAATCAAAAGACAAGGGAGGATGGCCGACTGACTGAATGTGGATTTTTGCGACAATGCTGCGGCGCTTGTGGCCACTAGGGGCGCTAGACCTTTCACAGCAAGCACCCTCGTGGCCAAAAGTTACACGGTGTTGCTTTAAGTTAGATTTGAGTTAAAGTTTAGATTACATTTCATTTATGGTGGTTTAGCATTAAGCTAAGGTTAGTTTAGAGTGAAGGTTAAATTACGTTTACAGTACTTTTTTGTTTTAAATTACATGGGAAGTCAACATTAGGTTAAATGTTTGGTAAGTTTAGAGTTAGTTTAAGATCAAGTTAGTTAAGGATTAGGTTAGATCAAGTTTATTGTAAATTAAAATTTTAAGATTTTTTTTTTTAATATTTTAATTAGGTTGCTTTAAAGGGGACATATCATGCTAAATCCACTTTTTTAGCCCTTAAATGCATTTTGTTGTATATTTAAGAGTGTTTAGAAGTACAGAAAAGTTCAAATTAGTCTCTTCAGGTGCTCCGTTGATATCTTTATATTCTGTTTTGATCATATTTTTCAATCTGTTTCGATTTTTCTATTCTCTATTACATTTTTTGAACAACGACGTCACAGTATTTGCAGCGGAACTGCCAAATTAGGACATCAACTCCAGGTCCAACACTTCGAGCAATCCGCCATTTTTATTTCTCGCTTTTATTTTGTAGTCCAAGCTCAAGGATGCCGAAGTTACGAGAGGACAAGTCAAAATGTTTGGTTGTTGGATGTAGTAACCCACACGCTTCATTACACCGTCTCCCAGCATCAGAGCCTTTTCAAAGGCCTGTTGAGTTTTATTTTTTATGGAAATGTACCCACATCTGTGGGTAAGGTCATTTTTGTGTGCACGAAGCACTTCAAGGATGACTGCTTCAGCAACCTCCGCCAGTATAAAGAAGGATTTGCCTAAAGACTTCGTCTGATTGAGGGTTCAATTCCTTCTATCTTTGGAGACGACGAACAGAGCACTTCGGTAAGCTGTAAATAACGCTAAAAAGTGTGATGATAAGACGTCATTGTTTTGTTAGCATTAGCAGTTGCACCGTCTTCATATGTTAGCGCTGTGTGCTCGTTTTAGATCCTTGATGATATGGCCTACGTGATTTAATTTAAGTCTAAAGTTTTCATTAGTCATTTCATTTTGCCGTTTTTGTCTTTGAAAAGACTGTATTAAAATGCATTTTGTGACGTTAGCTTGGCGCTAGCGTTAGCTCAGCGCTTGTGTTAGCTCACTTGTTAACATCCATATGAAGACGTTGTTCTGCAGGTTCATCATCTTCATTTTCATCTCGCTCCGCTGGGTCAGACTCTGGCTCAAACATGTAAGGCTGGATGGACAAGTCTTCTGTTGTTGACAGTTTGTAAATAACGTGTGAATAAAAAGTTTCTGTGCCGCTACATAATCGTATCTCTTCTATCAAACTATAAAAATGGCTGAACAGGGTGGAGTTGAACCGAGTGTCACCTCTGCAACCTGGAGAGGGGGCGGGGTATGAAGTGTCTCATTTGCATTTAAAGAGACAGCACCAAAACGAGTTGCTCTCAGAAGCACATCAGAAAAGGGTAGAAAAGGGGTGGAGCTATAATAATGAGGAATTCAGACCCAAGCATTGCAGTTTACACTTTATATAGACCACAACTGTATGATTTATATGTAAAAAGGAAGGATTTAAAAGCATGATATGTCTCCTTTAAGGTAAAATTAGAGGTTTAAATTATGTTTGAACTTAGTTTAGGATTAGGTTCAAATATGTTTATGGTTAGTTTTAGTTTTAAGTTTTGAATAGGTGAAATGTATGTTAAATTCAAATTTATCTTTGGATTTGGTTAAGTTACATTTGAGTTCAAGTTTAGACTAAGTTTGCATTTATGGTACTTTAGGTAATTTAGGATTAAGCTAAAGTTAGTTCATGGGAAAGGCTAAATTAAGTTTACAGTAAGTTTTAGTTTTGAGTTGAATTAGGTAACATGTTTATTAAATTTAGATTTAGGTAGGTTTGCATTAAGTTTGAATTTAGTTTAGGAATAGGTTGAAATAAGTTTATGGTAAATTTTTAGTTTTAAGTTGAATTTAGGTTTAGAATAGGTCAAACGTATGTTAAATCGAAATGTATCTTTGGATTGGTTAAGTTACATTTACTTTAGTGGGATGTTCGTGGCAGTCAGCTGGGATAGGCCTCAGCGCCCCATGACCTGAAGAGAGTAGTTGTTGAAAATAAATGGATTTGTCAAACATTATCTCTCTGTAGCTCCTGTCCTCCTCAACCTTCCATCCCACACTATATGTCTTTGTCTCTCCTCATGCATAACTCATTATGTCACACAGCAAACACTGACAAACCACATACTTGGGCACAATCCTATCGTTCCAATCAACACATATTCTTATTTTTGGACTTTATTAAATAGATAAAAGAGAGAAGAAGAAAAACCACATAAGGGAAGAGCCCCAGCAGCACGTATGGCGCTCATTTCTGCACCAGTGGCC
The DNA here is from genome assembly GCF_900634775.1 of Gouania willdenowi. Lineage (NCBI taxonomy): Eukaryota > Metazoa > Chordata > Actinopteri > Blenniiformes > Gobiesocidae > Gouania > Gouania willdenowi. Next base: position 16,703,644 of record NC_041049.1, read on the forward strand.
TAATGCTCTTATGTCCTGTCTTTGTTCTGAGCATCATTGTTTTAACAACGAGGACAAAGCCGAGCGGTGTCATCATGCTGCTGTTTCATAGTAGAAACTAGAACACTGCAGCCATTGTGTATGTCACCTCCTAACTCCCCGTATCTTTGGTACAAATGTCAGCAGAAGAACACAGATTTCAGGGGTGAAAACTGTGCTTTTAACAGCCTTCATCTCTAAAATAACATTACTTCATGCAGTGGAGTTTTTCCATAAAAGCTTGGAACACTTTTTTGTTTTTGTTTTTTAAAGAGAAAAATGTAAATATGGTTTTTATTAACTGCAATATTGTGTGGCACTGAAACTAATGGGATAGTTTTGTTACCCATAACAAAAATGTTATTGATGAAAAAGTTTTGGAAAAAGTTTAAAAAAGCATTGATGTCAGCTCCAGTAAATATTTACCTTTTTTTTTGTCTTAACTTAATTTACTCGAGGAGAGGTTCTTCCTTTCGATGTCGGGCAATGATTGTGTTCACATTACAACTAGTGTTACTGTAATTTTGACTTTGCAAAGGAATCCAAACAGGCTACAGTTGACTTCTGATTTTCCATGATCGCGTAAAATGGCCGAAAAAACCTGACTTCATGTTCTAAAATGGAGAAAGCAATGAAACACTTTTTAAAAATATATCACAGTCATCTTTATTGTCAAATCCACTGTATGTACAAGACAAGTAGGGATTAAAAATGACTATTCTCTCACACATTTACAAACACAACAACACGACAATGTAGAATATATAAAATATAAAGACGGGACAACAACACAACAAGTATTTACAATATTTACAGTGAAAATTGGTGGTTTGGCCGACGTTGAGCAGAAAATCATGGCCGTACAGTATGTGCATCTAGAGCCAGATGGACTTGGCGGAGACGTACAAAGACAGGACATACATGAAAACTCAGGACAGCAAAATGTTTGGTTTCTTGTGGGATGTATGCTGCTCATTTAAGTTTTGTTTGGAAGTATTTATTTATTTTTTACTGAATAACCTTTTGAGTTCAGATTGAATTTGATGAACAAACTAATATTTTAGTTATTTTTATGTAAATGTATTTCTTTTGTCATATGATTACTGTTGGATTTGGTGATTTGATATAAATAAAGATAATAGCGATACATTTGTTTGGTTGCTTTCATGAACGGATACAGACATGTATACCGTGTTTAAAAGTATGAAATAGCCACAAAGTGACAAAAAGAAAAAAATGCATAATATATTGTGATAATCATGAATATCATAATAATCGTTGATTAATGGAATGGTGTGTGTGCGTGTGCATGTTAAGAAGAGCCACTGTGCACTATACACTTTGTTTTACTTGGCTGTCATTCATGTGAAATTGATTGCCAATGTTTTTTAATTCCTGTGAAATGGATTTAGTGCAGTCAATAAATTATGAATTTCTTCAGTCACACAGTAATCGTAATGTATCGTGGATGAAAAATGATTGCAATATATCGATTATCGCAGAATTGCCACATCGTGATATTATCGTTATCGTGGGGTAAAAAAAAAATATATTGTGACAGTATCGTATCGTGACGGTACCTGGTGATACCCAGCCCTAATCATAAGCATCCTTTACTCAGTGCTGGTGGTGACTTGTTGCTTTCTTGACCTACGCCTCTGTTTGTGAGCCTCTCTCTTTATTTGGTCTAGGATTAACATTTCATGTGATCTCTCCTGACCGCCCCCTCCCCCCCGTATACCTAGTTTTAAAGTATGAAATAACCACAAAGTGAGGAGAAGAAGAAAGATGCTTAAAAAAAATTGTGATCATCGTTAATATCGTAATAATCGTCGATTAATGGAATCGTAGCACCCTGAAACGAAATCGAGTTGCGAGGTCCCTTAGATGGAACACCCCTAAAATAAGGCCGTAACAAAGATATTATCGTTATCTTGGGCAAAAATATCATGACAGTATCGTATCGTGACGGTACCTGGTGATACTCAGCTCTAATCATAAGCATCCTTTACTCAGTGCTGGTGGTGACTTGTTGCTTTCTCGACCTACGCCTCTGTTTGTGAGCCTGTCTCTTTATTTGGTCTAGGATTAACATTTCATGTGATCCACACACACACACACACACACACACACACACACACACACTGATAACCCCTCACACACTTTATATCTGCCTCCATCTCTTTAGAAGTGGTATACACACAGTTGTTGGCACACTATCTGTGAGGACGCAGTGAGAGTACATTAGAATATAATAATATTAATATAATATAATAGCAGCAGAGGAGTGAACAGGGCCAGCCAGGAGGAGATGTGGGATTATGTTTTAAAGGGAGGGGCCTGAATAAGTATCCACTTGGGGTTTTATCAGTGAGTGTAAGTAAAGGAGGGACTGACGGACTGACTGACTGACTGCACTGGCTCCCACTGCTCTGCTTTGTCCCGTTCACACCCGCAGGTAAGACACACCTAAAACCCCTCACATTACCGTGTACAGATGAGGATGCTGGAGAGATGTAACACGTGTGACATATTGTCACAAACCGTGCGTGATGTGGATGCGGAGCCGCTTTGGCGCTGAAGAAGCCGCTCCTCCTTTTGTGTGCGTTTCTATCTGGTAAAAGTTCACGGAGGAAAAAAAACAAAAAAAAACTGTGGCAAAAGTCGCGATCGCGGGTTGAGACTTGAAACTTTTCCGTGATGGCAAAGTGTTTGGTGTTGCTGAGTGGATGTTTTGTGAAGTTGTAGGAAACAAAGAGAAAAGCTGAATGTCCGCCCCTGCAATGCGCGCTCCCTTTCTCCTGATTCTTATCGAGCAAAAAGTCCATGGAGAGATGGAGGAGGGGGATCCCGACTTTCTATAGCACACCCTAAACATAGGAGCTGGATTTAAAAAGTTTAAGAGATACACTTTAAGGCCTCACATTAGCACTTTGGAGTCTACATTTCCATCCCATTGTGTTTCCCTATGGAGCAGTGGCTGATCGACTCTTTTCTAAGGGGTGGCCAAAGGTGGACAAAGCGTCCATGAGCTCATTAAATACACTAATCTGTGTCTAAGTACACTATACAATATGAACTGTTCATGACAAACTTGTATACACAATCTATTCTCTTATATTTCTGATCAAATCTCATCCACACGTGTTTTAAGCCATGTTTGTGAGCTGTCAATCAACCAGGGTGGCCCGAAGGAATCCAATCAGCATAGCCCATCCCTAGCTACCTCTGTAGCTTCCCCCCTGCTTTCCAAAATGACAAGGAGTGTGTTAATGGACTTTTTTTTTTTATTGTGTGTTAGGTCAGGCACTGATAGTGGACAACAAGGTGTGGCTCATCTGTCTTCACTCAGTAATCTGTGCAGGCCAGTCATGTTCTTCCTTATCAGACTCTTACCTTATTCACTTACTAGTCAGCACTTGTGAAAGGTTTTTAAATAGTTTTCACTAAGTTGGGAACATAAAATTCCCCCTTTCTTGTGCTCGGAAGTAACACAAGCACTTACGTGAAGAAGAAACAAAACCTAACATCAGAAATCCACTGCTCATCATAAGTAAATGAATACCGCTATTAGACATGGGTAAAATATCAATATATCATGTTTTCCATTTTGGTGATATAGAAAATTACAATATTTATAATATTAATATATGATTATATTTAGGGGTGTCCTGATCCGATATTGATATCTGATATCGGTCCGATATCAGCCAGAAAACGAATCACATCTAAAATCTCTGATATATATTATATTATATTTATTCAGTTGTAGAATACTGTAGATATTATATTGAAGATTAAAATGTATTTAACCAATTGGTTAATAATAAATGGGTCAGTTTTTCTGTTACTGACTATTGTTCTCTGTTTGAGTAACATCACTTGATCAAGCCTTTTCTAACATTTCCACACTACAAAATAAGTCATAAAAGTATGGATGATTTGTGCTGATATCACACAATGGACATTCAGCTGTTAAAGATGCAGTAAACCTTCTGCACTTCAAAGCACCATTGGCTTAAAGTTGAGTCGTCTATTTAAGCCTCATCCTCGACTGCATTTAGCTCTCGAGGCTAAAGCTAAAGAGTGGAATCGCAGAGGGCAGCTCACTCCTCATCCTTTTAAGATAACACATTCTTTTCCATCCCACCAGCCCTGAGGGTACATCTTCAAGTCCCATCAGCTGCATATGAAGGCCTATTGATGCCATCTTCATGACATTGCAAAATTGATCAAATGGAAGCACGGCCAAATAGAAAAGTTTGCAGATAGCTGTTTTTTTTTTTAGGGGTAGGTGCATTTGAGGCCAGAAACAGCATCATTGTTGTTCATGAAACTGTATCTGATGCAGTATTAGGAAAACGTTGTGTAGATAATTCCCTCTTCTCCTTATAAGGACCAGGTCTGACCTGGTGACAGATGCTTGGAATGGTCTCTGGAATGTAGTGAAAACAGCCCAATGCTTTGGACCCCTACTGCTCCATCAGAGTAACCTCCACACCTTAGCATTATTAATGTCTGCTTCTAATCCTTAGCCTCATTATCTTTATTGTAATGCTTTTACCATTACATTTAATCCCATTTTTTTAATTTCCCAGTTCTTGTAAATCATTGAAATAAGAGTCTTTGTAGGGTTTCATTGCTTTATAGAACATTAGCCAGGAAGTCACTAATAAATAATGTCAGATAGTGTGTTAGTAAGGGAGGACAGCCGATTTTCTGTTATTGTAGAAATCTGATGGAAAAAATGGAATTCATGATCCATTTCTTAACATGACACGAGAACACCTCACGTACATGTTTTGGGACATTTTTACGCATTTACACTCAAGCCTGACAAAGTCATTGGTGCGGCCAATAGACCCTTTGACTGTTTGTAAACAATGTGATGTATTTTGTTGGGCGGGGCTTAGCCTGGAGGCAAAACGACAATTGTCTTTGTTTTTTTCTGAGCACGAGTGTCCGCTGGAATACTATAAAACTTTAATTTACGTCCACTGAAATTATTAATTCTATTCTGGCTAGGGGTGTCCCGATCCAATATCGATATCGGTCCGATATCAGCCTGAAAACAAATATCGGATTGCAATTTCCCATTTTTTTTCCAATTCATTTTTTGCTTATTTTATTTAATTGTAGAATACTGTAGATAATATGTTGAAGGTTAAAATGTATGTAACCAATTGGTTAATAATAAATGGGTCAGTTCTTCTCATACTATACTCTTGCTGACTATTGTTTGAATAACATCACTTGATCAAGCCTTTTCTAACATTCTACACTACAAAATAAGGAATTGTTTTTTTGTTTTTTGTTAAATAAAAAAAAGTAATAAAAGTATGTATGATTCATGCTGACATCGGATCAATATCGGTATTATATCAGAAATTAAAAAGTTGTATTGGGACATCCCTAATTCTGGCACAACAAGACGACATTCTAAAGCTGTAACATTACTAGCATGCACAGACTTCAGCCAGCGATGTTTCCTGTTTTTACCTCCAAATAGAGCTCAGTCAGGACCGCTTTAGTCAAAATAAATGATTTATTTACAATACATGTGCATTAGGATTTATATAGCGCCTTTAAGCGCTTTACATGGATATGCATGCAGTCGTATATTTGGTGGTATGGGTCTGTTCCGGGACCTCCTTGCCCTTTCCACAAGCTTACGTGGAAAGCCGGAGGTAGGGAGAGCACTCATCCCTGACCTTCCCTGAGCCCTAGCTAAAGGCTAAAGCAAGGAGAGCGGTTAGCAGAAATCCCCTGGAACAGATCAGAGCAGATGTTAATGACAAAAAAATGACACCCAGTTAGCTGTATACATACTGACCTGGAGGAGTTGGGGCGGAGGTGGGTTGCGAGATGCTTGCTGAGGTGGTAAAAAGCAGCTGTCGCAGTTTAAGTATGGCTTCCTGTATGCTTTGACCAATAGGGAGCCAATCTGGGCCGTCGGTTGATTGAAGGTGTGGCTGGCTTGATGTCCGCGGCCTGCCTGAACTAACGCTATGTTCAATTTGTGACGTCACTCGTGACGTGAACCATTAAGGGGTCTATTAATCAACCGATTTTAGCTGTCACTGATTAATCAACTTTAATGGGTCGGCTCTAATATGTAATGAATGTATTAATTTTTGCTGCATGGAAAACCTGTGACACTGTGCTGTTTTATATGTATTAGCTGCTACTTTGGAATCAGCAGTAATGATTACAAAATGACAACACTGGGAGAAGTGCACTAATTCATTGTTTATAGTTACACTTTACCTTTTTTCATTTATCAATGTTCATTTATGGTTTGCAATTCGAGCAACTTTAGAAAAAAACTAAAACAAAAAACATTGTATTCTGGTATATATATACAGTATGTATATATATATATATATATATATATATATATATATATATATATATATATATATACTGTATATATATACATATATATATGAGGGGTGGGATGTACATTTAGTTCACAACACAATAGACCAGTTGTTCACCACCACAAAAAAACTCTATTGAAAAAGGTAAAAATTTTAACTATTCTTCTTTGAAAAAAAGTGCAGTCACATGTTTTAGAAAAGTAATAACAAAAGCCATTTCACCACCCTCATCAGCCCTGCAGTAGTCTATAATGGGCTCATGATAATGACACGACACAATATTGTTTTGAAAAAGAAATTGTTGTTGGAAAAAATAACCATGCTTTTATTTGACTTTAACTCTGGACATACTGAAACACTTAGTCTGGGTATGACCTTTTCAACTTCTTAGAAACATAAAAAAAAAAATATAAACAAATCATAACAATCTGTTGTAATCTTATTCTTATGAGAAAAATATAAAGCTTTAGGTCACTATTAGTTTTTCAGTGTTTGATAAGCTATAAGGAAGTTGTATTGCTAACATTGTGTAATGAGATTAACTCAATTTCCGTTATATAATATAAGAACTTGTGATTTGAATGTTTTGTATATTTATTAGCCATTTGACCATTTCTCCCTGTGACAACCTGGCGTCCTGTACAGTTTACGCCCCGCCCATTGGCTCCAGCAGACCCTGTGGCCCTAATCAGGCGTAGATAATGGATGGATTTTACCATTTAATATTAACTTCAGTGCTCGGGCTGAGACAGTTTCAGCTGAGTCTGTCATTGACCTTGGGCTCAGGCTTATCTGTGTCCACTTTCATTGACTCTCTCTGTATCTTTTTGTTTCCTCCTCCAATCTACAGCCATGCCTGGTTATATCATTCCTGACTTCAGATTGTTTTGAATATTTGTGTATTTGATAGTTGTCTGTTTTTTGTCCAGCCTGTGCTTTTTTCACCATGTTAACTCGGATCATCCAGCTTCCTGTGACCTGTGATGAAACAAAGCCATAATAGAAAACAAGTGGGAGTATATTTTAGTCCCTGTACTTTCTGTGCTACTCAACGCAAATAGTAAACTTTATCTAAGTTTTCTTTCTTTGCAAACATGTTTAAAAAAAAGAATCCCTCCCACGCTGCCTTTTTATTTAATTTTTTTGTAATTCACTTTGTATTTGGAAAACACATGGGTAGGCACAATCTCACGTGTACAGTTTTACAGTTACCTTGGCCCTATCCCTGTTGTCCTCCATTGAATAAAATGAGCAGAGAAAAAAACAAAAAATGACAATAAAGAAGAGTCCAAGTGTCTCAGGCCACATTGTCTTTCCCAAGTTTTCCATTTCTGAACATTGAAAAAGGGAAAGAAAAAAGAAAAGAGAAGGAAAAGACCAGGGGGACAAACATCCACATTCATTTTTTGTACCCCCTTCTTTTCAAAATATTGGCACGCATGTCATTTCAAATCTGTAAAAAAAAGTTCCAACCATTTTGTTTTTTAAAATGAATTTCATAATTGACATGAAATGAAAAGGCTGTGGGGGTAATTGCACTGAGTGATAACAGGGGTTTGGCTGGCCCAGGGTTAGGGCTGGGCGTGCAGGATGTAGGGAACATTGCCATGCATTTCCGGAGTTTGATTCTAGACTGCACAGCACACTGAGTGCGGTGAAGGGTTTTTTTAGTTACTCTGTGCTGCATCCTGTCTTCTGTCATGTTCTCTTACTAGCTAAAGTTTTTCACTGAATTCCCTGGTTTTTAATGCATTTTCTCATTTCTGCGTTAACTAAGGCTGAGAACCATACATTGTTTAGTTGTTGTAGATTTCTGGGGGCTTTGTTATAGTTACTTGTAATCCACCACAGTTTTGAGTTCCAAAGCAGGAATCCAGAGTTTCCTTGGAGCAGAGGTTTCTTACCACCGCAGAGTCCAGGCATCCTACCAAGTACAGAGCTGAATTTGAATAGAATGGAAAAACTGGCTGAAGCCATATTCACTCAGCATGAATAATCAGACTTCTCTGTTCTATTTAAAGAACATGTTTACCTATACTGTGTTCAGTATTAAGCATTTCCAAATGTGGTTCGGTTTGCAATGATTGCCTGCTGACATGTTTGTTCAAACATAAATTGTTCCTGCACAGCAGGTGCCAGAGCTATTTTCTGGTTTCTTCCTGTAATGGACCAGTGAAAATATGTCAGGCATGTTTCCTGTGCTCAAGTTATTTGGGCCCTCGGCTTGATTTTATGCAGATTTGTTTGTGTAAGAATACAGCGGGGGACATAGAGTGGTTGCGGAACCACTAGTAAAATGAACGTTTGCTAAGGCATCATCCTCACTGTGCTTGAAAAGTAAATCCAGGTTTAGTTTTCAGTTTATGAATCCTCTGTCTAACAGTAGGACAGGGTTAAGCTCATTAGAAGTGATTGTGATTGACTTACCATTAGCACACATGGGACTATGTGCCTGGACTCATTTACCGGCAGCAGCATACTTGTTCTGTTCCTGCACTCACCATTGAATCCGATAGCATGTAATTTGAATACATTGCATCCAGAACTGCACACTCAGTTATATAATATGAAGCGTTTGGACGGATGGGCAGATGTCGGTTAGGAAAGAGAAATTTTAACTCTTTCATGGGGTAAAAAGAACAGTCAGGAAGTGATGGGCAGAATATATAGGCAAGGTGCCCTGCTATTAGTTGAAACCATAGAAGGTGTTTATTTATACAGCATACGTTTGGAATGTGTTTGTGGTGTACTCGGCAGAATCATGGTATTCACAGTGGTGCACGTAACTTTGTAGGTCTGGTGCTCAGGGGAGCACCTAGGGTTGTTACTTTGTTCTTATGTGTTTTTAGAGGGATGTGTGGATAACGTTACATTTTTCATTTAATTTGAAGCAAAAATTAATAGAAATGAACTCAATAACAACATGTCTGCTCTTTAAACTCAACTCAAGTCAACTTTATTTGTATAGCGCAAATTACAACAAAGTCATCTCAGCGCGCTTAACAAAATATGTGGTCTCCAGCGGAACCAGGTTCAGAGGTGGCAGCCATCTGCTTTGACTGGTTGGGATAGTCCATCTAAATGTCTTGAGCCATGAACCATTGATCAGTCCATCCGAGCGTTCCAGACTAGTTTGTTGATATCAGACCAATATCAATATCAGAGAAGGACACCCCTACTTTCTAATAAAATGACTGAAATCTAAATTTACAATATCTGAATTTAATCAGCTTTCTAAAACAAATCTGCTTCCAATCACGAGTTGACACCCGTTATTCACTTTTGTCAATCCGCAAAATTGGAAGTGCCAAATACATATTTAATATATGATCTTGTTCACATTTGTTGTTTTGGTCATACATGCGCATCTGCACACCACTTATGTGTTCAGATTACAAAGGATATACCATGAAAGATTCCGATAAATTTTGGAGGGGATTCATATTAATATAATGATTCTGGATCAGTTTCAAAAATCGAAAAATTGCTACCTCTCTTTGTTTGGCAAAAACTCAAAAAATCATATCGGTCGGGTTGGTTTCTCAATCACCCCACTGAGTTCTACATGAGCACAATTTATTTTAGATTTTTTGGGAAAAAAATAGGGGTGCTCAAACATTTGGACCTGTTGTATCATTATTAATGGTGATAGACAGTTCTTCCAAGCATTCAAAGTGTGAATGATCATGGCACCATGATCCAAATAACTGCAAATGTCTGGCAAAGAAGGTATGTGGCACTTGGCGGAGGTTTGAGCTCTCTCTTGTTCACCTTTATTCTCTCTTTGCTGTTAGTGATTGGGCTGTCTAGCAGACAAGGACCAGATACATACATTATATTCTCAGATCTTCTAACATTTAATCATTGTATAATTAGAGTCTGTTTTTAGAGCAATGTACATTTGTTTTCCTAATTAAAGTAGAATATCCAGTCCCTGGTTAGGGTTACTGGACATGATCTTTGATTCTCCTATTTGAAGTGATCATGTAGACGCTAAAGACCTGTGTTTGAATTCCTCAAGGATTTAGTCACACTTCAGTGGAAAGCGTTTTGTCAGACCAGCTTCTCACTTGTATCGTTTTCTTAACTCAGTGTGATTACTCAAGGCCAGATTGGCCAACAGGTAGTGTAGCGTGTCAGTGTTTGTAATTGGCACACTGGTTCTCCATCGTTTGTTGCCAGATGCCAAGCTCTGCCAGAAGTTTCACAGTGCTAAGGTTATCATATTTCTGAGGTTTTTTTAACCTAAATTTACATGTTTTAAAACTTTATGACTTAATCCACCAAGCAGCCTTGGTTAATATCTTAAAAGGCTCATTCTCACTTATATGGGCTACGTTCCATTGGGTTTTTCTGGATGATTGATTGTATGAGAGTGAGGTCAGTGGTCCCGAGCAATGCTTCTGATGTCATCCTACAAAGATGCATGTTTCTCCCCATAGTTCACCAAAGCGGGTTATTCTAAGAAGTGTACACCCTTGTTGAAAAAAAGGGACATTTAGCCTTTGGGCTTCTTCTCATCTGATAAAACAAGCACAGGAAATGTCTCTGTTAGCTGATTGGCCTTGTGTTTTCCTGTTGCATCTTCCCACTGGGACATCAGACATGCACAGCGGGTCCCTGTGGCACAGAAAACCACCAGCGTACATGTCTTGCTCCTATAACTGCCACATTAACTTGCCTTCTTTCTTCTACCTCTTCCAGTCTCCTCTACCCCAGCTATTTTCTTCCCTAAAAAAAACCTGATTACTATAACGTTCATTCTCACTTTACCCAACTTTTAATCTTGGCCAACTTTCCGTTCATTCCCTTCTGTCCTCTCTTCACCTCCCCTCCCCATCCTCCTCCTCCTCTTCCACCCCTTTCTCCTCCCAGGTTTTTGTCTTCTTCCCAAACAGTCTTGAACTTAAACAAACATGGCTAATCAAGAGCCTGTCAAATCAACCTTTAAACGTACCATAGTTTAGAGTAATGGGGAATTAAGGGAACATAGTTCTTATACAGTGATGTAAATCCCAGAGGAGCATTTAAAAACCGCCGCTATGTGTGAACATATGACCAGTGAGCTCATGTGTTTACATAGTTAACTAAGGTTAACCACTCTGAATTGCACAGGAAAAACAGACAGTGAGTGGGTAGGTTACAGCCAGAGGTGAAAGTAACAGATTACAAGTACTCATGTTACTGTAATTGAGTTGCTTTTATGGGCACTTTACTTTTTTGAGTATATTTCTAAATCAAGTAATTTTACTTGTACTTAAGTACAAAGTAATTCATTACATTTCTACACCCAACTGTTACTGAGTAAATGAGTATTTTTTTTGTTTTAAAATGATCAACGGACATCGAACCGAACGGACATTGTGAAACTAATGTCCAGACAAAAATCAGATGCATCACATCATAGCCGACCAACCAGATTAAACGTAATGCACCGCGCCAAAACAGCATTGAATGGAGGTTATTTATTTTCTCTGTTTTAGACTTTATAAATGTGTCTATACTTAGAGCCTGAGAATTTGTTTATTTTGAATTTAATTCCTTGGTGTTATTTTTAGGGATCGACCGATATGGGTTTTTCTAGGGTCGATGTCGTTACCAATTTTGTTTCCATCCAAAATTGGCCGATGAATCTGTCTATCACTAGTTGTTTTATTTAAAGAAAAAAAAGAATTGTACATTTTGTGAAACCTTTTATTTTATATAGATGCCTTTGTGGAAAATAAAATATTTGGTATCTTCCCTTTTAAGTTTATTCATGAGATGTTTACTGTATGCAAGGGAACCGTGGTAAGATTTTTTACCAAAAATAAACGTGGGGGGTAAAAGTAACTAGTAACTTTTACTTTTGAGTACTTTTTAATTGAACTACTTTTTACTTGTACTCAAGAATTTCATGTACGACTTTTACTTATACTTGAGTACAATTACAATCAAGCAACAGTCTTTTACTTGAGTAGGATATATCAGTACTCTTGTCTTCACACCTATGGTTGGTTGTGCGTGTGTGTGTGTGTGTGTGCGCGTGTGCGTTGAAGTGAAGGACAGCCTGTCAACAATGGCCTTGTGCCACACTTGGAGTGAGAACAGTGAGATCTGATTCCTCTGCGATAATGATACTGAACCAGAGAACTGACTTCATACACATGAAACCATCACTTTGTCCTTACATGGGTATTTATTCACATGAGTCAGACTGCTTTTGTAATAGTCTACCAGACGTTAGATGAACCCCATAATTTTTTACACTCCGACTTAATGTTTGAACATTTATTTTACGTTTGTGAGGAATATTAGAAAGGGATTTGTCTCACACCCTGAAACATTATTTTTCTAGGTACTGTATCTTGGTCTAAAATACAATTATCTGGTCATTTATTTATTGGACAGATCTTTGGCTGAACTGTGGGGTTTTAAAAGTCGAACAAATTAATTATGTTGCAGTAAGAAATACTATTTGTTAAGGAAACTCTCACAAATGACATTAGCCATTCATTTAGCTACTTGAATTTAGTGCTAGCTATATATATATATATATCTGACCTCAAACATGATAAAAAAAAAAATATCTTTGCGGTCACCAGAAATGTATAACATCAAAATGGGGTCACGATCTAAAAACGGTTGGGAACCACTACACTAAATACTGTTATATCCATTTATTTACAAATCGATATTTTTTAAAATGTGTCTCACTTGTTCATTCCATTAATTATGCTTAATAGTTGTTTTTAATTAGTTTTCTGAGCAAAATGTTTCAGTCGGATAAAGGAGGTACTTGCATTCAGAAGTAAGAAAAAGGGGGTACTTGAGCCAAAAAAGTTTGAGAACCATTGTAGTAGAGACAAGTTCTCAGTGGTTAAGGGCTATGAGTTAGATTACCCTAGCCTTTATAAAGACAATCAGACAGTTATTTCAACGGTCACTGAAAATGTTAGCATTCATTGTGATTCTCATTTCTCCCTCTGGAGGTGAAGTCCGATATAATGCTGCGTTCACACAGAATACGTCTTCTATGCCACCGGGCGCATCTGCCTCACGAAACACACCGCAAGGTCCGCACGATCCAAAAATGTCCCCATTCGCTTTATACGCATGTCTGAAGCGAAGCCCCGCCCACCAGCGACACATCCAACTCGGTGAGTTTCACTGCCTGCTGAAGTGAGGAGCTGCGCTACTTTTTCTCTTCTCATAAACATAAACCACCAGTGAAAAAAGCCGGTGTGATTAGCAGCTAATGCTATCCTAGCTCAGTGCTACAGAGAAACTTTTACCTCCTACTACCACCTCCTCGCTGATTCTCCTCCACGCCAAATCCTTCTTAGTCCGGTCCCGGTTATAAAGGCCGTGTCATACAGCTACAGGTGGTCACACAGCTTCTACTCCATGGTTGAATGCTTGAAGAGACCGGTGTCCGTGTTGACGTCAACAAAGATTCCGATTGGCTTTTGTCATGCTAAACAGTCGCAGGAGTTCTATATTTTCAACTTTTGCGGATGTGCGGATATGCGTAAAATTGGGAGCGCGCTCGCATGGCCAACACTTGACGTGCGTATCGGACCGCCGCACTGAAAACATTTTGCATCTGGGAAGCATCTATCCATTGACTTTTCGTGACGCATCCGGTGTGAACGCAGCATAACTATTGATCTGCATCCAACGTTACCACCTGAGGGTAGCAGCACAGTCTGAGGTCTGTGTCGTGGCTGCAGTCGGGAGCAGTGGTAATTGTTTAAGTGTGCATTTACAGAGTCGACTCTTTGTGCCTCCTAATCAGAAGCATACTCAGGCATTTACATATGAGCCTCTAAGGATTGCTCAGGAATGTATTAGCAACCAGGCAAGAGAACAGGAGAGTTTATAGAGCTGGTGATAGTGGGATCCTCTGTTGTTGTCCTCTCTTCCTCACATGGGGGAGGGGGGAGTGATGAAAGTGATTAAGGTTCAAGATCAAAAGTGCAGAATAGCTGATTCATAGCCACCGCTCCCACAGCTAAAGAAACAAATGTGCTGTGTGCTTGGGCCCATTTTCAACATCGTCCCTCTCTGTTTTTGACATATGAATACCAATGCTGCCTGGAAAAAAATAAATAAATACAAACTCTCTGCTTTCATCCATCTTCCTATCAGGAGACCTTATAGATTTCATTGTTTTCTGGTAGATTTGTTTCAGTTTGCATTAGGTAATTTGTCAGTGTTTCTCCCTGTGCTGTAACTTAGGCCTGGCAAAAGGATGAGAAGAGTTACAATACAGCCTCAGAAAACCATTTTAATCAAACACTGGTCCGCAGGGACAGAGGCTGGCATGGGAGAGCTCTTTACCTCATCAGAGCGCTGCCAGTGGTGATTGGGAGAAACACTCAGTCAGGTTTTTATTGAATAACCCTGTTCTGTTCTGTTCTGGAGGGGCTTCACTGTAATAGAGCAACTCTACGGCCGCTGAGGTGACAGCCAAATGGTACTTATTAAACTAAAGGCTGATTCATTCTTTGAGTCCTACTGCAGTTTAACCTCGTTGGAGGCTTACGGTTTGGCCTTAGGTTTGAAGACCAGTTCCATTTTTTTTATGACTGGGCTACATGTGTCTACAATTATCGTCTGATCAGACATCAGAGTTCACAAATTTCCTTTTCCAAAATCCAACACATGATCGCAATTATCCAATAGACATGGTTACGTGCTTTATATCACTGTAAACTCAAGGTTAAAGTTCACCTAGAACTACCATGTTCATGTTGAGGTGCTTTGCTGTCTTGAGAATAGTTGTTTGGAGAGCCTGTCCTGAGATTGCTTTGTTTCAGGAATAGCTGTGGGTCCCATCATCTTTGCTTATTTATGCAGTACACAGCTCTCAGTACAAATTGAGCATGACATCTAATGAAGTAGGAGCTCGGATTAATCACCCCCACATTTAGACTAATGGCTCCTTCTCTTCTGATTAATGATGACACGTGTCACAACAGAGAAGTGCATAGCTACAACACAGTCATCAAGGCTTTAATTCAAGAGAAAATGTATCTATTATAGTAACAGGCTGGCGTTTAAAATCAACTGGAATTAAAACTCAGATAGTGTTAACATCAGATTGTCTGCCAAGTTGCGTCTTGGTTCAACAATGCTATAGGCCTATTGTGGTATAAATGTGTAACCAATAAGCATGTTTTTGTTTTTTTCTGTGTTTGTCGAACTTTGCTGATAGTTATTGAACCTTTTAAATGTTTTATATTTTTGCTCTGCTCTGTAATAGATAATAAATTTGGATCTAATAAAAATCTATCCCCAGAACACTATTCGCTATTGCTTCATCATCAGACCCATCGAATTCTGAAACAGAAAACCAGGCTCCATCATGTTTCCATGGTAACAGCCAAGAGTTTTCATCAATGTCTAATGCAAGCTGTCAATAAAATATCTGGAAACCTCACCCTAAAGACATTTTATGGGTATTATTAAGCAACTAAGCAGCTGCATCGACAAATCTACTAAAACCTGCGATTGTGTTTTACTTTAATCAGGCCTAAATATGTTAGTGTCTGTTGGATGTGCAACTAATGGCAAGCATAGAAGAATGTGGGCAAGTTCAAATTTTCTCAAATAACTATTTGTTGTATGTGTAATCTGCAATGATCTAAGTGGTCTTCAATGTTTTCTTGACATTCCCCCCTTTGAAGAATAAAAAAGAAACTGTCTATTTGTTCGGTTGCTGTACGGACAACCCCCTATGCTATTGGTACGGTTACGGAAGTACACGTACGTAGCGTCTTAGGGTTAGGGTTAGGTTTAGGGTTAGGGTAAGGTTTAGTTTTAGTTTTAGTCACGTGACCTATACTGATCAATGACTGACCTATCACGTCACCTAAACTGGCCAAATAGGGGCGCCTCATACGGTTAGAATGTCGATATATTGATAGGGCAAAGACATTATTAACAGTAATAATGTTCTAAAGAGAAAAATATTTTTTTATGCTCAAAGTTCAGCAAGGACATTCTCATGCCCCCCTGTTATAACATCAAGCCCCCCTAGTTTGAGAACCATATTTTGTTTCTCGGTTTAACTTGAAGCCAATGCTTTTTTTTTTTTATCATAGCTTTTTGAAATAAACAAATGAAAAATCAGATAAAACATAATGTGAATATGAAATGAGACAGTATGTCCACAGTGGCTGGCAACCAGATGCCCCCCCCAAACAATGAGCTCTTGTATGAAAGATTGTATCTGAGCTATGATAGAGTCTGGCTTGTGTCCCAACAGGTTTTTATGACACTCTGTGTGCCTGTGTCAAACTCTGAATCCCACAGTGTCACTCACTGATATGACAGCCACCTGCGGGACCACCTTGGAAAATGGGTTCCTATTAGTTCAGGTTAAGACTTAATGACCAGTAATGGTACACCAGCCAAGCCAAACTGTGCTAAAGGGCTACGGGCAGGCCGAAATGAAATACCAGTCACTCAAACTCTGAACATAAACACAAGGTGGGTGGTGGGTGAATGGGTATGTCTGTTGGTGTGTATGGTGGAGTTGAGTCGTGCATCGAGGTGATTTGGGTCAGAGTTTACCCAGGTGGTAGAAATGATTTTCCAACCAGAAAACATGACTTAACCCCTATGGACAGATTATTGCCAGGGGGGGTATCTTTGGTCTTGGATTTATTCCTATTTACGGCTCATGCTTTGTGAACCAAATCTCATTTCCAGTTTGCCATCAACCCAAAATGCTTGCAGCTAACTCAGCAGAACAACCAGAGAAACTGCTCAATTATTTACAATTTCATGCCTGTCTAAGATATGTGTTATTCTGATAAATTTTGGATTTAGAGGTCCTAAATATCCCATAAAGATTAACCTCAGAGGGTAAATTTCATCCTCCATTTATTAGCCAAATAATGCTAATGATTGACTGTAATGATTTTGTCTTCCAAAGTTGAAATAGTCCATGGTCTAGGATTAGCACAAGCAATACAATTAAGAAAGTCCAGCATTTGTTATGATAGGGTCTGATGTGAGTCAGCTTAACCTCCTGGGTGGATGTGAACAGAGCTTCAAGGATGGCTAAGGCTGACAGCGTAATCTACTGTTAAAAAGACAAAGACGGAGAATAAAGAATCCTTTGTTTTGTCTCCTGAAGCTCTTGCGCTTCCTTGAATTTCTGGCAATAGAACCCAAAGTCACATTACAGCAAAGAGACAGAAGACAGAGACGGACACGACAGGATAATGCTCTCAAAGGAAGAAGCTGCTCTGTTATGATAGACTGCAGGTGTCTATGTCAGAGTTTGTTAGCTTGATGCAATGCATCACTACCATATATTAGTAGAAATCATACAGGAATGCCACAGAGTTAGTAGTTTTTTTAGGGGCTTTGATTAAAGTCATTTCCAAAAAGGCCATGATGGGTAAGAAATTAACCTTAAAGGCATGGTAAATTTATTTGTATAGCGCATTTCATACACAAGGCAACTCAATATGCTTTACATGATCAAAAAGTGCAACAGAAAACATTCAACAGCTTAAAATATATAAGAACATTTTAAATCATCAGTAAAATCAATTCAAATCATCAACAAACACATTACATCAACAACATGACCAAAAATCTCTCTCTCAATCATACGCAGTAGAGAAAAAAAGTGCCTTTAACTTTGATTTAAAAATGTTCACATCTGATGCTGACTTCAGCTCTGCTGGCAGTTTGTTCCACTTCTTTGCAGCATAACAACTAAAAGCAGCATCACCATGTTTACTGTGAGCTCTGGGCTCCACTATCTGACCTGAATGAACCACCAAATAAAACCTTTATCATCCTCTGAACATCCCTTAGATAAAAGTTTCATACAATCTTTGAATGCTTTTTTTTAACGATTGTTTTGTGAATGTATAGGTGTCAAACTCACTTCAGTTCAGGGGCCAAATATGGACCAGTTTGATCTGAAGTGGGCTGCAGATTTTAGATTGTGGGAAAAATGTACAATGTTAACATAATTTGTGCCCTAGTCCCTGCCGGATATTCACTTTAAAAATTTTAGATTTTGTAACCAATTTTTAGTGTAATTTAGAGGAATTTCGTAGAACTGTTTGTAAGAAATTGCTAGATTTATGGAAAAATTGAGAGTTCTTTCCACAATTTGCAATTAAAAATTACTGCATTCATGTGATATAAACAAAGGAAAACTGCAAACGCCTCAAAATATTGTAGTTTCATTAAATTGGTGAATTTGAGATATCTACAACTTGATTATTTGGTCATTTACACAATAATTCATGTTTTTGCTCATTTTTACTGTCTCCTGTGGGCCAAATTGGATGCTCTAAAGGGCCGGATTTGGCCCCTTGGGTTTGAAACAAGATTTATAATAAGGGTAAAAACTAAAGACGTGATTGCATTTCAAAAAGTCTTAAACTTGCTGTATTTAAAGGGTATCCAAGGTGAATTTCAATGGCAAGCTCTATCAAAAGATCATATATAATACTAGAGGTTTAGTCAAGTGATTTTCTTTAAAAGTTCTTGTGAGCAGCCAGGAGGAGGAAAACCTGCTCGTCCTTGAAACACAGTGGCTGCAGTAATATAATATATATATACTGAAATAAAAATCTGCTAAATATTGTTCGTTACAAATCTCAGTAACGCAAGTTACATGGACACTTTAATTAATTCCACTGATGTTATATACATATATCTCGATATAGGCGATATTCAGGGCTTTAAATTAACTTTGTAGATCACTAAACCAGCATGGCTAGTACAATCTTCAAATCCAGATTTTCCAGCAAAAAAAACTACATTACGAGTGTCACAGAATAGATTTAAGCATTCATGCTTTTTAAAATAGTTTGTAATTTAGTTGATTGCAGAAATACATTAAAATGATAAAAAAAATTTACATTTCATTTAATTTTACATCATCATTCCCTCTGACTCCTCCGATAGCGACCAAAAACGGTCACGCTAATGTAAGCCCGTAGCCAGTTGTTGTGTGACACGTCATGACATAGTGTTCATCAGAAATGTAGGATTACTACAACCAACAGTGTTGCCAGATATACATTACTTTTTAAAGTCTAAACACACACACAAATCTTCAAATTTCTTGACCGAAAACAGCCCATTCTGGCAACAGTGTTGCAACATCGTTTCTTCAGTCTGCCGATTCAAACAGATGCAGTGGTATTTGCCAAAATGGCTAGTAACGCTACAGTGTTACTAAAACAGTGATTAAAATGTGTTTTTAAAATACAATTGTATATTCATTGGTATCACATTAAACAGATTTCATGTTGTCAAAATTTCTACTGCAGGTACCCGTTACAATTTGCAGACAGATTTCCCACTACTTTATTCAAACCTTGCATTATATATAATTCTTCTTGAGTGTGTTAAATAAATTAGTTCAAACTTTGTTTATATGATGTAGTTGCAATTCAGTTTTTTGCTCTTAAACTACACCAATAATTTCCTAATCATGCACACCAGAACGTGAAAAGTCTATTTTGTGTAGCTGAGAGATAAACTTAACTTGAGCCTTGCAGCAAGAGGGAGGATTTGTAGGTGGAGAATGTTGTATTGTGCCCATGAGCCAGGCAGCACTGCCAAGCAGGAAAATGCAACGTGGTAAAGTTACAAAACCTAGAGTTATGAAATGAGTGGAATGTATTCTTTGGAAGTTTCCCTGTAATTTAGAGAGCAATGGTAATACTTTAATATCTCTAAATTTGTTGTTGCAAACCACAGAAAGTTGCCAGATAGGCACGTTTTCCATAAAAGTATGATTTTATTGGATAGAACTTTGTATGACTAGCTCCTGGGATGATATTTTGTTAACTTGTAAAAGTCTATTAGGATTAGGATGGGTTCACGCTGCTGAAATTTGTGCTGACAATCCTGACTCTGGTGATTGCCCACTCTTATGTTCTGCTTCATGTGCACTTTGCACTCTTATATTAACTTGCAGTGAAATAACAAAAACATAATTCTATACCAGACATCAGCGCATGAAATCCAGGTAACTTTTTGGATTAGTGTCCGTCTAGTCTGTAAGTAAGATTTCATGCAGCAGAGTTACGATGTTGTAAGCTTGTACAGGTTAGAGCAGGGGTTCCCAAACAGAGGTATGTGTACCCCTAGGGGTACATGAGTACATTGGAGCGGGTACTCGGAAAGATTTCACAATTAATTAAAAAATAATCAGTAAATGTTCCTACTTCCTTTTTAGGCTTTTTTTTGTTTTTTGTTCACCACAAACTAACAGTACTATTGCTCAATAAAATACTATATTTTCTTGTCATTTATTAAAAAAAAGGAAGTTTTTATGCTGTAGAGGCCATTTTATCACACTTCTGACAATAGGAGACAATGACTAACTACTATTTACAAAGGACAGTATTAACTTACTATTGAAGTAATGACAATAATAATTTTATTTTACATTTTATTTGCGCCTTTTAAAACCTCTCAAGAAAAAAAGGAAGGTAACACATAAGGTTACTCACATTAAAAGTTGCATTGGTATTTATTTATTTATTTTTTTTAATTCCACTTTAAATTCCCTCAACTCATTGTTTGGGGAACCAGTGTTGGAGACACAGTTAGAGGTTTAGGAGAGTCCGCTGTTCCACAAATGAAAAAGCATATGAAATTATGGAGAGGGTATAATGATGTGAAGGGGGTTCACATGATTTGACAAAAATGCAAAGGGGGTACACGGGACAAAAAAGATTGGGAACCACTGGGTTAGATGATCTAGCCTTGGAGCGAGCTCATTGCATTGCAGCCCTGTGTCTGTCAGAATGAGATCAACAGTGCTCGAGACGATTCTAGTGGTACGATATATCAGGAAATTTCATTTGACAAATAAATTGACAATTAAATATTTTTCTTCAAAATGTGTCTTTAAAAAGCTATACATAAATAAGTTACATAGATGGCAGTGTATTCTTGATGGTTGCCTTTCCTGGATAGCTCACTGCCCAATAGTGCTGTGGTACTCAAGATCAGTCTTGGTCTCAAGACTACATTTCGAAGGTCTTGGTCTTGTCTTGAACTCGAGAGCATTTTTACTCAGTCTTGTCTCGGACTTAGACTGGATGGACACGCAAATATCCATCAAGACCAGCAGTGATCTGCTCTTTACCTGGTCAACATTGTCATGGTTTTAAAATAGATTTTTATGGTCTTGTCTCTGTTTTGGTCTTGGTCTTGTTTAGTGTGGTCTTGAGTACGACATTACTGCCCGGTCTGCTCCAAAAACCAGTTGTCATCCATCTTAGGTTGGATCATTTAAGTAATAACGGAAATGGCACCATATTGTCTTCATTTTTCCTCTACTTTTATTACTTTCTCAATGTTTTGGGCCAATCCTTCCCCGATGAGTAGCTGATGAAAACCTGCCACACTGTCCAGACAACTGTGCTAAAATGATTCATCATTTTAAACGATAACTGAATAAGGGAGCTTGCCCAAAGAAGATGTGACAATTTTGGCAATCTCTGCTCAACCAACATTAATCATCCACTATGCTCAAGTTAAATCTGCCTAGCTGTAAAACACAGTGCAGCTATTAGCTGTAATGGGCTGAAATTGGTAGTGTGATAAAGTGCAAAAAGATTTTCAACCAATAAATTTAGCTAAATTCTCCTTTTCCTCTCCTGATTGAAAGAAAAAAAGCCTCTACTAAAGCTTCCAAATGATAACTATCCAAACACCTTTGTATAAAAATGGTACAGTCCTGGGTTTTTCCTGGGCTATTACGTTTCTTTCTACTTTCCAAAAACAATCTGTGATAGACTGATTTACTAAAGGAAGCTTGGTTTAGCTTAAAGCTGCTATCCAGAGTTTCTGTGAAACGTCTCGATGTCCCGCCCTGAACAGCCTCACTTCCTCCCACTGCCTCTCCCAATCTACCAGAAGACACGCCTTTACTTTTCTGCACGTGTATCGCGTAACATAACAAGGTTGCATCGGGTCGCATTGATATAGGTCTATGGGTCAGGTAAGAGCCAAAATCATATTTACCTGTTTGTTGTTGTGATGTGCGGCCTTGTTTTCGTGCACAGTTCCACATTCACTTTGATTGACAGTCTCAAAAACAGGAAGTCAAAGCCTATTGGCTGGGCGCACTCTGCGATCGTTTGCATTTGAATAGGGGTCTATAGGACGAAGGAGGGACTTATATACATTAATGTATATGAATGACCACCAGCAGTAGACCATAGTAAAAGACTAGGTCGGCATGTTTTTGCATTTCAAAAGAATCATACACAAACATAGATTTCTCAGAAACTCCAGATATTAGCTTTAAGCTCTCCACAACCCTAATGCATAGAAGGTGAATAGATGATTGGTTTAGATAAACAAATTGGTCCCAATCTTTAACTACATATATTGCAAATCGACCATAATTTAAATAAAGAAGCTCTCCAGAGTCTTTCATCGGAATTGTCTTCCTTCCCCTAAATATTTGACTTTAGCCAGAAATTGGTGAAGACTAAACAAAAACTGGAAGCCAAATATTGATCATTGGGATTATATTCCACATCTGCTGAGAAAGGAGACTCCTAATGAATCTCGTTATGGCTCTGTGTCTGTTGGATATGTTACCGGGCAAGTGTTTCCAAAGACATTCCCCATATGGGCTGCATGAGGTGGGAATATACGTGTTGTGTTTAGCTACCCTCCATTGGCCCTAAGAAATGAGTTCTACCATTTATAGTTGTTTCCACTGGAAGCCTATAAAGCAGACATTCATCTGCAGTCTTATACCCTTTCTGCTCAATGCTATCTTGCGGTGATCACTGTCATCACCACAGAGGCCAATTTATCAAATGTGTGTTGAGTTTTCTGCTTTGAGACACGTTCCTGCCACCACTCCAGGTGCAGGAGTCCAAACACATCCACCATTAAACAGAGTGGGCTGGGATCAATTCACAGAGAACATGTCTGCACGAATATCCATTCGCTGAAATAAAGAAAACGTCCCACTCTGTTTCTCCTCAGAACACGTCGGATATCCTTATTTTGTTTTAGCAAAAACAGCTTCAGAGTTCAGAGTTTTTCCCAGCAAACATCAGGGAATCACTTCACTTCTCCTCCTTCACTGTAATAGACCTTCTCCGTCAGGACATCTTGCTTGCCCCCCCCCCACCATCCGCCTGCTCCTTAATCTCCTCCTATCTCTCTCTAGGAATGCGGCCCCTTATTTTGAAAAATACCTTGTCATGTAATACCCTTGAAGAGCTTCGCTGCACACTTCACAAAATTGGCATTCCTCCCCATGATTTACTGACTTGTGTGTTAAAACAAGTTAAGTAAGATAGAGATTAATGACATTTCATGGGGATTTAAATAAATGTCTATTGTTCAAGTGATTTTCTTTGTGTTGTCCAAATAGGCCTGAGATTCATGAACAAAAAAGGCAATTTTGGTCTTGGTTTTCACTCTGCTGTCATGTTTTCAACAGGCTTCCATTCTGCAAGGGCATTGCATCATGCTCTTTTTTTTGCCTTTCCTCTCGTCTCACGTATGTTTCCATGTAAGGTACTATGGGAAGACATTCCCTCCAAGCGTGGCTCAAGTCAGACACATAAATCACTCGACCGTTTGGTGTTTTTTTGTCGCCCTTCAGATTTTTCCCCTCCTTTTCCCCATCAACGTGTATCTCCTTTGCCGCCATGAAGAGGGAGCCACTTGTCTTTTATGAGTCAAACAGCTTTTATGAGATGTGTTTAAAATGCGTAGCCACAAGAGAATCACATAAGGAACCTCTCAAGCTCTTATTTTTTATGATCCACTTAATACATCCAGCATGTCATGATATTGCATATGCACCATTACATACATTCCATTCATTACAGTTTTTTGGGGTTTACCATCTACCAATTTGTTAATTTTCTTGGCATCGCTTCAGAAATACCTTTTACTTGTTCTATTCAGTTCCCTTTTGTTCTTCCTCAACCTGTTTCTTTCTCTTTCCATTTAATTCAATCTATTGCCATCACCTGGATTGACTGTTATCCAACCACAGTGTTGGCAGCAGCTGTGCTTGGACTAAAACGTGCCATTTATCAGCACTTGGGTTCAACTAGTGCTCCCTAGTCAGTTCACCAGTAGCAGATTAATGTTCTGTTGAGGATAGACAGACTCCTGCCCGGGCCTTGTTTGCGATGACAGAAGGCAAGTGTCAAGTCAAGATGAGTTGTCCTGAAAGATGGCGAGAAGCCTGCTTTTTTTCTCCCTTTAAAACTGATGCAAGTGAAAGAAGAAAAAGGGAACGATGACAACTCCCGTGGCCTTGGCGAGTCTTAAAAAGAGTCCTTGAAAAGGCACATGAGGATTCTCAGACCTTTTAAATTAACTTAGAGGATTTTTTTTTTTTTGTCACAAATATCACCTTCTTTGTCTTTGACTTCTTTCCACATCTGTCGTTCATTATTTATAACTAGTCTTTTTACAAACAGCAACGGCTCACCTTCAGGTCCTGGGAGATTTGGTTATGGACACATTAAGTATTCATCATAAGTCTGCTTTGTTTTGACAGGAGACTGATGTGAAACAATGGCATGTATTTATTTATTTTATTTCTGTCATGTTTAATTTGATTGCATGTAACTTTTGATATTATCCAGAGTCCAGACGCTTCACAGTATAGATGATGTCATGTTTTATTTCATCCTGAGTGACAACGAAGATAAAAGCTTGACTGTCGAGTTCCCAAACAGTGACGCGACAGGCTGTGCAGAGCTGCATGTGTGCCAAGATTATTGGAGATTCCAGGAGTTTGCAGCAATAAGTGCCTTTGTATTTTTAAGTAGACCCTTACATAAGAACATTGCAGGGTTTAAAACCTCAACTGCTAATGTAACAAGAGAATTACAAGTCTGAATAACCCTTATCACCTTTTCCCTCTCTTGTTTATTGCTTGGCAGCAAAGCAGAGGATTAAAAAAAGTAATAATTATCTTCAAGACAAATTCATTAACTTGGGCTGATGTGAAGAGAATACTAACTTTAAACATGTTTGGCTCTGTTTTTCATGTATAATGTCTAGTTTTTAATTTGTTGGTTTAACCTGAAGTGGAAGTTGTGTGTCCCAATAGCTTTTATTGTAACGGTCCAGCTTTTAAATTGGCTTTTAGCTGGGGGAAAAAATGTCACTAGAAACAACTAATTGGACAGCCGAACTACAAAAACAAGAATTTGATTTGACAATTAGACTTCTGCATTTCTTTAATAAGTAGAAGAGGCCATAAGAATCTAAAGAAAGTTTAAGGCCTACCCTAGTTAACTAATTTTGGCCATTTAGCCGTGGTTTCAACTCTCGTCACCACAGGACTAGAGTGTCAGGTGGTGACCCTCCGGCCAATGAGAGGGGCCGAACCCCTTCTCTAAAGGCCAGTTTTGTAAACAACCCACCCACCAACCTGTTATGATTATTCTCTGTTCCCCAAAGTTTTCTCAATCCCGTTGACCCATTTTTGTGTCGTTTCCCATTGACCATTTATGTTTTGTTTCCGTTTCGTCTGCTTTTCTTAATCATAATTAGATGTCATGTCTATTGAACTTCACAAAATTGTGCCAAATATGTTTATTATAGTTAAATCAGTTAACCATCATGATTATTCTTAATAATTTAGTTTTTCTCTGCTGTGAGTGCACTGAAATCATGCAACATTTCTTTGACATGTCTTTGTGTTTTTGCTACACTCACTAGTCGTGGTGTTTGATGTTAGCTTTTTTTTTTTTTTGCCAAGATCCGGTATGCTCATATTGTCCAACACTGAATTTCCAGTTTTTGATATTAACTTGTACTGGTATATAGACTTCCTCCCCCAAACCTATTTCTGGTCACGTGATATCTACTTGGAAGGTTAGGCCTACTTTTAATGTGGTGCTCCACAAATAAACATCATCTGTGCAAAATAAGAATACTTATTCAACTTTAGTAATGGAAAAAGTGCCATATTTGTTTTTAATGTTTGATGTTGTCTCAATATCTCACATATTGGTTATTCAACATTGGTGGAAAATGTGTGATATTGCGCAAAACACGTTTTGTTATAGGAAGATATGACGACTTTTAATAGAATAACAAGAGTTTTGAGAAGTTATTTATTAGATGAAACAATCCTAATATTGAGTATTGTGGTTCTTATAAATGAAGTAACGTCATCTGCATATAGATTAATTTTTTATTCTGAGACGTACATCTTACGTTAGAGGGTCAATGAATGATAGGTCAATGTTTTTTATATAATTTTATTTGTGGTTACTGTAGCCTTAGGTTTGTTTCATAGTTGTGACACCCATTAGATAAATTAATCTCCAAATTCCAATTTACCACGGCCAGCAATGAGAAATAACCAATGGACTCTGTCAAATGCTTTTTCCTGCATCAAGTGACATAACTATCATTTTCCTATTGGAGTTCTGTGCCATGGTAATTACAGTAAATAAAGAGCCCTCTAACATTGTTTGTGTAGTGTAGTGTGTAGTTTTTAAGAAATCCTGTTTTAACCTAGGACATTATTGACTAACCTGCCTTTGGAAGTGAGAGCTTTACAGATTTTTATGTCTGTGTTAATGGGGGAAATAGGTCAGTAACCACAGGGAAGCATTGGGTATTTTTCTGGTTTTTGACATAATTTATTGTTTGCTGTATTCATGTGTTCCCTAATGCAGAATTGACCAGAAGTGTTTAAAAAAAAACTCAGCTTGAAAATAAAGAAATGAATAAGAAAATAAAAAAACTTCAGCTACTAATCCATCTGGACAGGGTGTCTTTCCTGCTGGCCTATTGTCTAAAGCCCTTTGTAATTTATTTAAATTTAGTGGACAGTCTAACTTAGTTTGATGCTGTAAAGATATCTGTGGTAGGTTTAAGTTGTTTAGATAGAATGTTTTAATATATTCAGTGTCAGGGTTCAAGGCTGTGGAGTATAGGTTTCAGTAATAATCATGTAATACATGTGAAGGTTGACCTGATTTATCTGTTTGCTGCTATAAATTAATGTTCTTTTTAGTGTTTAATTCAGTTTGTTAAGTATTTGCCTGATTTTTTTATTTATAGTCAAAGTATTTATATCGTAACTGTTGTAAAATTGATTCTGTTATAGAAAGTTATCCAGTTGAAGTTCCTTGTTTTAAAGGTTCTTCCAAAAAGTCATTAGGTGTTATATTGAGGATTTGTTCTAGTTCCGGGATATCAATTTGAACTGAGTCATAGAAGAGGGTGGAGTTTATCGATAGTAAATATGAACATAGCGTAAAATGTGTAAAAATCTGTGTGGTAATGTTACTGATTAATATACAGTATATATATTTTTTACAAGCAAAATACTTAAAATCTGATGGCTCAGCAAGATATAACACGGAATCAACAGCACAAATATATCAACCAGTATAATATGAATAAGTAAGCAAACGATGATGGGG
Organism: Gouania willdenowi; assembly: GCF_900634775.1. Classification (NCBI taxonomy): domain Eukaryota; kingdom Metazoa; phylum Chordata; class Actinopteri; order Blenniiformes; family Gobiesocidae; genus Gouania; species Gouania willdenowi. Next base: position 16,731,464 of record NC_041049.1, read on the forward strand.
GAGGGGAGCAGGATTACTATTGCAACAACTAGCGATGTAACGATTAATCGTAAGGCAGTTAAAAATTGATTCATAGGTATCACGGTTGGCATCGATACTTTGAAAATTGAATCGCAGTACTTTTTTTTAAACAGCAGAAGGCGCTATATATATTTTATCCCTTCTCTTGTCCAGCAATGTACGCGGCGGGCAGAATCTGCTACTACTTTCTTTTTGGCCACCTTCTACTCTTAAACATGTTCACAAATGATTCCTCACCCCTTTTGCACCAAAAGAATATTTGTAATATTACCTGAATATCTGTAAAAGTCATGTTTTTCTATTAGCTCTGTCTGCTAGCATAGCATCTCTTTTTCACTGCAAGAATCTGCATGCCAACCGACCACTGGGTTACCAACGCCCTCTGCTGGTCCAAACAAATATCTGACGTAAATCAGTTCAATGACTGTTTTCTTTTTTTTTTTTAAAGTCCAATTGTTAAGGCACAAAATACATTTTCAGTTGCACTTTTAAAAAGAAAAAGAACTATTATGCAGTTTTGCATTGTTTACTATAGAACCAGAATTTAAATTAATAGACTTCTTATTCATTTGTATTATTCCTTTATTTATTTCATTAAAGATTTATTTTTAGTTAAATTGCTTTGTTTTGAATAGTTTATCAAGGGATTCTTTTGATAATGAAAAATAAAAGGAAAATAGTACAGTATTTTCTAGTTTTTTTTCCCCAAAAAAATAAAGGAATATTTTTCAGTCATTTGTGTACAGTCCCATTTTGTAAAATAAATCGTGAGAGAATCGTATCGTGAACCCAGTATCGTGAATCGAATCGTATCGGGAGTTGAGTGAATTGTTACATCCCTAGCAACAACACATCATCAGTCTCACGACGGTCTAAACCCAGCTCACGTTCCCTATTAGTGGGTGAACAATCCAACACTTGGCTGCATTCCTAGAGAGACATTGAATACTTTGAGCTTTGTAAAATCGATGTTTTTGAAACGAGGATACAGTGTTACCGGGAAGAGAAAGAAAAAACTTGGGGCCCTTGCTTGGGAATTGTCATTGCAAAAAGCCCTAATAGTTTTAACAAAACAGCAGGAACGGGAGGCTGTCAACCTTGATTATACGGGTTAGCCCATATATATACAGTATATACATCATATATGTATGTATGTATGTATCTATACAGTCCTTACAGGCTAGTGCTGTTATATACATGTAGGCCCTTGGTCATGTAAACACAAACAGCCGTATATTATTTACATATTGGTTACAAATAGCATTACTAGTTAGCAAAGTATATGGTCGTATGTCAAACTTGTTTAGTCCATTCGACACGACGTTCTGGAACTCTTCTTTCGGTAGGAAACGGGAGGAGTATGTATGGTGGGTAGAACATATGCATATACAACTTGAGGTTCCTTTATTGCACTTGTGAATCGGGCAAAATTCTTCCATCCACTTATTAAACCCACGTGTATTGTTGGGGCAGTCACGCACTGAACAGTGGGACCCTGGTATATTACCTGAAAATGAGCTTACGCAATGTAAATACTTTAATAGTAGGTTGTTCCACTACAATAGTATGACTTTATTGGGCTTTGTTGACAACATGGGTAGCCGTAAACGCTGACCCTGAACATATTGACCTGGGCGCTGCGCATGCATACTGATAACGCTGACTTTGCTTATTCTATGTAGTTTTTCATCTTTGACAACTAGTAAAAAAAACAGGCGCATATATACGTGCATCTATACTCACACACACACTCCACACACAAACATATCAATATATAAACACACACGAAACATTAATTCCCCCCACAACAAAGGTTGTCCGCAACAACCAGTGACTTCTTTTTTGCCTGTCGTCCCCAAAGAACATAACATTCTATCGCTGATGGACCTCTTTTGGAAATCTTTGGAAACCAAAGGACATGCCTTCGAGCTCACGTCTCTTGCTTTTGACCAACACTTTCTATTGAAGATGTTCAAATTTGGCGATGATGGGGCGGCGGTAGATTTCCTCTTCAGGCTTCAAGTTGATAAACACTATAAAATGTGATGTTTTAACTGTCTCTTCAGTACACATGTCAGAAAGTTCTTCAGCAGTTCCTCTGGACAGTCTTGTGAATTCTCCTAAATCCTTGAGAAAATGAAATTGTCCCACATATTGCTAGATTGGATGTCCAGGACAGTTTCTTTCAGGAGTTTATTTCCGTTTCAAGATCAGTTCCCTCCACTGGCAGAGTAGTCGGAGCTGACCTCACTGTTGCTTTTGGGGCAATCATTGATCTGTTGGAAAGAGAACTCCTGACTGGCCTTCAGATCCTCTATCTATTGATGCAGGATGCATAATACATTCAGATTATTATATAGACAAAGTAGTACCAATCAATAAACTCTTACAGGTTATTCTCTGACTAATGCAGGGGTCTGCAACCTTTATTCTCAAAGGAGCCATTTTGCCTAATCTCACCTGGATTAAAGTCCTTCCGGAGCCAAAAAAAATACCTTCTTAATGAAGTCGATTCAGTGTATAAAATAATATACAGTTAAAATAATATTGAATAATTTTATGAATTAACGTATTTGAAGGGCTAGAAAATGTGACGAATTTGAGAACACGTGATCATGTCGCTCAACACATGCTAATTTGTTGCAACATATCACGCATGCATTTTAAGCCGGCATGTTGACAGTTAAATGAATCTGTCCCCACACAAATAAAATCTCTATTTTCATCCCGAATAGTCTTTTTGTTAGTTTAGTTTTCTTACCAGGGATTTAAAACTCAAGATCAGCCACAGGTGCAGGAAAGTTGATGGTCTGTAGATGTTGCAGGAGGTGAAGTAGGAAGGTGGCAGAGTCATTGCGTAACGTGATTTATTTTTAGGTTAACAAATTGTTTTGCCGTAATTTTATTTTAAGTTAGTCATTAATCATCAATACCCTCTGTAAGAAATAACAATTCATTATTCAGATTTTTTTTTAAGCTATAGTCCTATACCACTAGACCCCTGGCCGAGTGGTATAGCACATAAACAGCATTATTAGGACTCTTGGAATCACAGAATCTTAAAGCAACACGTAAAACTCACATTGTCTAGCGCAGCCATAAGCAACTGGCGGCCCCCAAACAACATTGTAATTCATGAAGTTTGAAGTTCTATGAAGAACAGCACAATACACAAAACTCTAGAAACACAGGAAGTGACATCAAAGTGCACAAAGTGTCAAGAAAAGTACAAAAAGTAACAAAAAAACCTACAAAAAGATTAAAAAAACATACAAAAAATGAGTCATTAAACACACGCAATAACAGACACACTAAACAACCGCTTAAACACACAAAAACAACAAAAGGACTTCAAAGACACATGAAATTACACAAAATGACAAGAACAGAAAATGACAAATTGACAAAAAACTCAAAAAATACCAAGAAAGTCCACACCAAAGGACTACAAAGACAAAATGCTTTGTTCTTTCCTGAATTAATACTCAGATTGGTCATTCTTTTAAATGCTGACATGAATGTTGATAATGTGGCCCTCAGATCAGATACAATCACATTTTTGTGGCCCCACTGTGATAGAAGTTGCCCATCTCTGATCTAGTGTGATTCTTTTGTTAATTTTTCAGCTGGTGATTTTTTTAAAGTCTTTAATCAAAAAAAGCATTGTTTAAAGCAGTGGTTCCCAACCAGGGGTACATGTACCTCTAGGGGTACTTGGAAATTGAAATTGTTGAATCTATTTCCAACATGCTGAGTCATTTTTAAGCCTATTTCAGACACTGCACATGCTGATCCAACATCTTTTCCACCCGTTGACAATAAACTGCATTGATTAAATACACAATATTGTGGCCTTAATATCCTACTAATTGTTACTAACATGTTATACACATTAATAAAAATTGAGGTAAATGTACTCTCTGCTATACAATAATTGTAATGACCAAAATGTACAGGTTGACATTTTCAAGCTATTAACAACATGTAAATAAAACAAGAACGTTTAGTAAATTGGAGTGACAAAGGGGTTCTCCTAATCTGAAGAGAGGCCTCGGGGGGTACATGAGACAAAAAGGGTTAGGAAACACTGTCTTAAAGTATGACATGTACTCATATGCTGGGTTGATAGCTAGGCTGGTTCTTGCTATAACTAGCTGCTCATTTTTTAAAACGATAACCTGAGAATAAAATCTGAAGCCTAAATCATAAAAATTCCCTCCAGCTTGGCAACAGGGTTGTCAGGAACATAAATATATTGACATTTTAAAGCCATTCCTTAAGTTTCTGGACACTTTTCACAGTTTGGGTGAGAAACAAAAAAACAATCCACTTAGTTTTTATGCTTATACTTTATCATTTGCTCGTCCTTCTCAAACACACTCGCGGATAACTTGGAAAGCTTCTCGTGAAATGATATGCCTGCGTAGACTTTTCACAAAATGCAGTAGTAGAGGAATGTCAGGGCCACGCTGTATGGTGAGGGGTTCAGATAAATAAACAGTTTCTAACTTCAGCAGCAGAGGACTGTGGCGTTGGTGATGGCTGCTCTTTCAAACGAGAGGAATGTTGCCATCCAAGGGGCCCTGATTCAACGTGCACTGTTGAGACTCCAGTATAGAGCTCATATGTGAGAGTGAAGAAAGCTTTTGTGTGTTTAAAAAGGAAATGTCAGCACAGTGACAAGATCGCTCTGCCTTGCTTTCATGACTCCCAGAATCGCGCAGGTGTGTGTGTGTCTGCGTGTGTGTATGTGTGCGCCCGATGCTTGCTCGCTGAGATGTCGAGGCGGGTCCAACATCACCATCAGTCATGCTGTTTTGAGAGGGAGCCAACTCTGTGGCCACTGTGTAGTGAGTGTGAGAGCTCTATCTCGCTATGCACGCAGAGCGCAAGTAAACCCTCGCCTTTTTTTTTCTTTTTCCCAGTTTGGTTACGGGAAAAGGCTGCATTTTTTCTCTCCATATTTGGTCATATGGAGCACCGCCAGTGAGCAGTAGCTTTTTGATGCCGTACAAACATCCTAATTTTGTGTGGGATTTGTTCTTTTTGGAATGCCTTTTTTTTTTCCCCTAATGATTGTTCAAAGTGGAAAGTGAAAGAGAGAAGATAGTGATAATGGTGTTATCTTTTTACTTTATGATTTTGTTTGAATGACTTAAACCAGTGGTTCTCAAACTTTTTTTGGTCTTTCATTTCTGAATCCAAGTACCCCCTTTTGTCTGACTACAACACTTTGCTTAGAAAACTATTTAAAAATAACTATAGAGCATAATGATGGAAAGAATAAGTGATAACACATTTTAAAGAATCTGATGTTATAAATAAGTGAAAGAAACAGTATTTAGTGCAGTGGTTCCCAACCTTTTTTGTGTCCTGACCCCATTTTGATATCAAGCGTTTTTGGTGACCCCAAAGACGTTTTTTCTTGCTAGAATTGGTTTTTGCATTTTAGTTTAACTAGATTTGTGAAAGTATAAAAACACAGTTGTTTAAGATTGTGTGTTGTTTCATTTTTTTTAATTTTTTTAAAGAAGAATAATTAAAACATTTTTAAAATCTGTTTACAATTTTCAGAAATTTCAGGCGACCCCAAATGGAGTCCTGACCCCAAGGTTGAAAAACAACGATGTTGTAATGACTTAAACCAGTGGTTCTCAAACTTTTTTTTGCTAATGTACCCCTTTCTTTTATTTCTGAATCCAAGTACCCCCTTTTGTCCTATAGAGCATAATGATGGAATGAATGAGTGATAACACACATTTTAAAGAATCTAATTTTAGTGCAGTGGTTCCAGACCTTTTCTGTATCGTGACCCCATTTTGATATCAACAAAACATTTTGTTTGAGCTCCGATATTTATTTATTTATTTTTTTTACAGCATTTTAGTTGAACTACATTTATATTTCTCAAAGTGAAACTATAGAAATATAGTTGTTTAAAATTGTGTGTTGTTTTAATTTTTTTAAAAAAAGGAAGTAAGTAATTTGTTTATAAAGCGATTTTTGCAGATAAAAATCACAAAGTGCTGTACAGAGCTGAGGAGAAATTAATAAAACAAGTGCAACATCATAATAGAATAATAAAACATGGGTGCATATACAGGAGCAGCATCATAAAAGGATAATAAAAAATTCAAATCCAGTTAACTCAAAGCATTTTTTATCAAAAGATAATAACACATTTTTAAAATCTATTTCAATTTTTCTGAAATTGCAGGCGACCCCACATGGGGACCCGAACCTGACTTAACCTCTGATGCAATTGTATCTTGTTTTTGAGTGAGATGGTGTTTTATAACAGCGTTTAATTTGGTAATTGGGTCTAAAGCTGCCAAAGTATCAAGTTAGATATCAAAACCAGATGAAAAGAACATCTGTGCCTTCAAACTCAGCTGTGAGACAGAGATGAAAGCTCTGACAAGTTGGGATATTATTTTGATTGCAACTTAAGTGTCACCTAGCTCCAGGCGAAAGTTAAAAACACATTCCCACAGCTTCAGCGAGGGGAAAACACTGCAGAAGTTTCACACAATGAAAGGGGCACAGAGCCCAGCGTGAAGTGTGATGATCAGCACAAAACGCTTGGAAAGGGACAGAGTTTCATTGCAACACTGAGTCAGTCTAAATATACGACAGATAGCAGCGCCTTTAGAGTTTAGCAGAGTTTATCGCGCTGACATTGGAATATAAAAACACCAACTTCAAGAATGCTACAAAGAGAGCAGTTTGTTTTCATTAGAGCTCCACAGGGATTGTTGAAAGTATCAATTGTGCAACTTCCTGTTCACAATGAATGTGACAGTTTGTTAGATAATTAAAACTAATGTTATTCATCCTCACATTGTCAAATGGGGAGGATGAGTTATACTTTTTGAAATGTTTGAAAGAATCACTTTTGTGTGCAAAGGTCTTTTTAATGTATCCGATTATTCATGCTTATGTATTGACGGACGCATATTGGTAAACCTTTTGAGGGCTTTCTGAATTAATTAAAGTTTAAAGGTGCCGTCCGTAACTCTCAGATCCCTCTCTCCCCCTCCCTCCCCACTGCTCTCTTGCCCTGCCTCCAAACTTTCCAAAGTCCCTCCCCCAGAGTTGCTAACACGCTAACGTTAGTCCGACAACAACATCACAGTAATATAAGATGCTCTGTTAAAAACATATTACTGCAGCACTTCTCTCTCTCTCTCTATGTGCACACACCTCAGCAGCAGCAACAACACAGTGTCACTTACAGTAGCTCCCACGGAGGCTGCTGCGCACACATGAACAACACATGCATCACAGAGTTCTAGTGTAACAATTACAGATCAAACATAATGTAAATCAAGCAGCAGTAATTACCTTTCAAGCAGAAAAGTTGCTAATTCCATCTTCTACTCCTCCAGACCATACACTTTAAAAAAGATGGCACTTTGGGAAAGGGGCGGGGCCTATGAGCAACAGCTGTCAGACAGTCCATCAAACACATTCCTGGCTCTGATTGGTTCTTTTTGCTTGGTCGCGGTGCATTCTGCCAAAGGCTGCAGGAGCACCAGGGGGGACTCAATGAGCCTGTTATTTTACACAAACTACTAGTTTGATGTAAAGCTGTCCTTACATAGTGACAGCTTTAGCAAATATGACAAAAAGTCACTTTTAGAAGAGTTGCAGACTGCACCTTTAAGCACACTCATAGGTAGGCCTATGACCTACACTGGGATAAACAGAAAACAAGCATTATGAGCATTTACAGTATAAAGCATTTCCACTCGGGTCTAATGCGTTCACCAATAGGTTAATGGCCATTAATCAAAAGGGCCTTATTTGGGGAGATACCCCTCCCCATCGTAGGACAAAAAACTATTTTTTTTTTTTTTTTCAAAGTACGAAAGAAAATTATTCTTGTGGTCACCGGAATTGGTGGCTGGGCTGTTTTTGAGTGCATTTTAGGGATACACCCTGAGGAAGATCTCTGCGATTTATCGCAAATACATAAACGGGGAGTGGTGGCCAAGTGGTTAAGGACGCTGGGCTTGTAATCGGAGGGTTGCCGGTTCAAGTCACACCTGGGACATCACTGTGAGATGTTGAGCAAGTTCCTTAACCCCAAACTGCTCCCCAGGCACCGCAAAAATGGCTGCCCACTGCTCCTCAGGGATGGGTTAAATGCAGAGGACAAATTCCATTAATGTAATAACATTACATGGCCAATTTAAGGCAAAAGCCCCGATTTAATCTTTAATCTTAATAATTGTCATTGACATTTACTTCAAAACATTTCTTTATGTCATATTTGGTACCAAAATGTCAACAATGATGAGACACATCTTCAACAAAACAATTTGGGTCGCTTCTAAATCTACTTTGGCCATCAGATTACAAAAAGTGACATTTGGGAGTCATTTTGCACAAGATTGTCCATAACATAGTTAATATACCTGGCATCATATTACTTGAGGTCTTAAAATAATCCCAGTCCATGATTTTAAGACCTCAAACAATACTCTGCCATATATTTTGAATCTTGCACAACATTAATTGCAAAATCAAAACGTTTTTGACTGTTAATTTGTCACTTTTTGTGACATCTGATGGCCAAAATAGATGTAGAAGCGACTCAAATGGATTTATTGAATAAGTGTCTCAACATTGTTGACACTTTAGTTCCAAATATGACATAAAATATATTCATTTAATAATTACGTGCTTTCGATAAATCGCGAAAATCGTCATGAGGGTCAATCACTAAAATGCGATCAAAAACACTGCTGCCACCAATTCCGGGGAGCACAAAAACCATTTTCTTACTACTTGAAAACAAAATACAGTTGTGTCTTTTTTCCAGTTAGTTTTCTGGTGCTCCCCACAGACATACAAGGACAGTATTTGTCATTGACATCTTTTTTGTATGCACGCTTTTAAGAAAGAAAGTGTCTATTTCTACAGTTGCCGTACGGACAACCCCCAGTGCTATTAGTACGGTTACCGAAGTACAAGTACGCAGCGTCTTAGGGTTAGGTTTAGGTTATAACCCTATATCGCAATATTGGTTAGGTTTAGGGTTAGGTTTAGGTTTAGTTTTAGTCACTTGACCTAAACTGGCCAAATAGGGGCAATGCGTACGGATAGAATGTTGGAATATTGATACGGCAACTGTATTGATAGCCACTGCCTTTAAAACATAAGCATCTATCCCTGCTGACACAGAATAAAGGTAAGGATAGAATTAAACTTAATGTTTATTTTGGAGCTTACATGAGAGACTGGAATTCATCTGAAATTGAAGGTCTCATGGGGTGAGGTAATAGTGGGAACAAACTAGAACAAAAATGATGCAAAGCCAATCACTGTCCTCCTTGTCTGGCAAAGTAAACAAGAAATCACAGTAAGAATGAAATAAAAACACTTTTCTGCATCCGTCTACGAGACTCCGCATCCCACAATGCAATAGGCAACACTTTTCTGACAACATTGATAAACCAAGGTTTTACAGTGGAGCTCAAAATAAGCTTGAACATCATTGTTGTCCTCATTAGGAGATAATAATTCAATATTTGAACATTGTAGAAGTTCTTAGATTGTTAGTTGGCAGATGTTGCATTTATTAGTTGCACCATTTGTGTTGCCAGTTTGGCATTTTACCCAACATTTTGGCACTTTGAAACTCACAATCAGTTTGAGGCGCTTGAACAGCTGTTGTATTATATCAGTTTAACTGCTATGCTGAAGCATTTATTCTTTACCAGCTTTAGGCAGGATTTTTTTTTACTATATCTGGCAACCCTGAACACTTTTACCACATTTGCAGTGAATGTTTAACAATTTCTTTTTTATATACGTAGTATTCCAGACAGTTAAACTAATACCTCATTAAATATCTAAAATACTCTATGGGGTTTAATAAATATATGTCAAACTTGATTGCACGTCCTATATCCAGGGTCAGGGATTCAGTGATCTTATTACATTGGGTAACTTCAGCTCTGCTCACTGTTGCCTTCTAACATCTTCTGACATAAAATACATCCTAGGTATTCCATTGAGATTTTCTTGGCTGTATGTCCGTCTGTGTGTGTGTGTGTGTGTGTGAACAGATAACCTCACTCAGTCTGTCTCGCTGTATGATTCACTGGGTACAGAGAGGTGTTATGGAATGTGAACCATTGTCTGGGAATGCAAGAGTCTCCTTTTCTTTGCCAAATGGAAAGTTAACATCTTTAACCTTCAGGTCTTTTCCTTTGCACGGATGGGAAATTTCCCCATCGCTGGTTCATCTTTCAGCAGGGTACAAAAGTCAGTGTGGAGGAAATTGTTTAAACGACTTGATGGAGGATTGTGTGTGATCGCCATCTGAATCTGTTGATGACAATAAATCAGGAGAATTCCAAGGTTTTGTTTGGATTTCCTGGCCTAACCTTTCGGAAACCTCGTTCAGTTATCAGGAAGAAGTAGCTTTGCAGGTTTGCCAATCCATGGTGTCAGCTCCACTTGATGACATTTTACCTCATGGCAGCCAAAGCCACTTGTTCATCAAATGTATTTGGGAGGAGATGGATGGTGGGCTGAAAACAGATGGTATTGAGGAAATAATGTTGCTGGGCTCTGATGGTGTGTAGATTCGTGATAGACAGATACATCGGCCGATTTTTGCGATTTTTACGTGTATTGGCGTCAGCCGATTGTTCTACGTCACCTGTTTTTAATATTTGTTAAATATTCTTTACTTGGTGCCGTTCTACCTCACCTTTGTTAATTTCAATAAATGTTCCTTTTTTGAAAATTGAGACTTGTAGCATTTGTTATCATCATTGCGTAATTTTTACGATGTAAATTGAGGGAGCAAAAGTTGTATCGGCTCCAAATACCAGCCCAAGAAAATCGGCAGTCCGTATCGGTCATCGGCTAAGGGTGATGAAAAAAAAAATCGGTATCAGCATCGGCCCTAAATAATCCATATCAGTCGATCCCTAGTGTAGACCAGAGATGGACAACTTCTATCAGAGTGGGGGCCACTAAAATGTGATTGTCTGGTCCGAGAGCCACACACACAAACGCGTACCAGGCTCTACACGCGCTGCCTGAGGCGTTCAGCTGTTTCTCTCCCACACACACACTTTACTCTGTTAATATTGACTATTGTTTTATGTGAAATATTTTCTTATATTGGAAAGGTTAACTGGAGCCTTTTTTTCCATCTCCGCTGTGTAATGTATCAACATTTACTGCAGCGATGATCTGTGTGCGAGTTTGCAACTGAATGTAGGTCGGACTATTTTCAGCGCAGAAACAGTCACCGCAAACAGTTCCAGATTTGATGAATTGCATTGCGCCCACTGCATTAATTTATTTGCATTTCCCCCTCCCATTTTTTTACGCCCCTTGTGAAATCTGCCTACTTTACATATTCATCATAGGGGAACACGCTAAATGGATTGTGGGCGCATTGTGATGTGCTGAACATGTGCAGTCCTGATTCCCTGGAGTTTATACTCTTATTGTTGGGTGGAGTGACATTTGCACACATTTTAATACCCCTAAACCTTTAGTGAATTTGCCCCTTTGTATGTTTTTGAATTTATTTTGTCTATTTTCCCGTCAATATGGCAAATTTTTGTTGCCTTTTTTGAGTCATCGTGTGTGTTTTTTGTGTAATTGTTGTCATTTTGTGTATTTTTCAGTAATTTTGTGCAATTTTGTTGACATTTACTGTGTTTTTGAAGTCGATTTGTATATGTTGTTTTTGTAGTGATTTTGTTTTTAAGTGGTTGTTTAGTATGTCTTTATTCATTTTTCTGTCGTTTTCTGTGTTTCTGGAGTTGTGTGTGTTATGTTGGGCTTCATATAACTTCCAACTCTATGAATTACAATTTTGTTTTGGGGGATGCACAAAATTAGCCGCAAATTGCCTATGTCTGGTGTAGACTTTCTCGTTTGTCGCCCTGAATAAACAGTTAAAGCTGAAGATCTCAGATTTAACAGCAGTGACTGGTCTGATTGATATCAACTCTGTAAAACATACATAAACGTCGATGTAAATGCAGACATATATAAAGAACAGTTTGGCTTCATAACACAACAATAAAATCACTGTCGACCTCATAGATCAATTAATCAAACATAATTTACTCCAAAAAGGAAGGAAAAATGTCCAAATTGCCACTTGTTTTGATCTCTACTGCGTAAACACTCTTTTGTTGACATTTTTGAACATTTTTGTGCATTGCATTATGGGATGTGGAGTCCAGTAAACATATGCATAGAAGTGATTTTCTTTCATTCTTGTCGTGCTTTCTTGTATTTCTAATATGCCAGACAAAGACAACAGTGATTCCCTTGACAACATTTTTGTTGTAGTTTTTTAATAGTATTTGGTTTTTTTGTATTCGTATTCGTATTTGTTTTGCGCACCGACTACCAAGTCAAATTCCTTGTGCTGTCCTAAAAACTGTACTTGGCCATTAAAACATGATTCTGATTCCCGGTGTTAAACAGAATGAATGAAGTAAAAACACTTCTTTGCCCCCGTCTCCGCGACTCCACAATGCAATGTACAAAAATGTCAACAAATGGAGTGTTTATCTGACAAAAACATTACCGTGTCCAGCAGTTTTTTTTTTTTTTTTTACAAATCATCACTGCCTATCTCTGGTAGAAATAACCAGTAGGTGGGGGGACGTATGTGGGACAGATAAGGCAAGTCAGGAGTTCCTTTTTTTTTTTTTTTTTTTTTACAGCAGTGTAACCCAAAATACACTGTGTAAAAATAATTTGTGAGGCTGGTGAGCTTTTTTCATTTCTGCTCAAGCAAACAAAGCAACAGTAATCCTGTTTCTCTTGGAGGGTTACATATTGTGTTTGCAGAGGCTCCTATTATTCTTGTCTTAAAGGGGTTTTGCATTCATTATTGTATATGTGCTTGTTTAGCATAAATACAGTAAGTCCAAATTGTAGTTCTACAAAAAAAACCAATGGTTTAAACCCACATACGTCGAGCAGCACTCTGTTCCTCAGAACACAAACAGTAGCTTATTTCAAGCTTAATATGCTCAAGATAAAATTTGTTTTGAGTTCTATGATTTCCAGTGGTGCTCAAATGACTGGCCAAGGAGATCAAATTTAATGTGCTATATTGGTTTTCCAACTCCAATAACATTTTTTTCCCTTGTACATCACTGGAAAAATTGGTTACAATGTTTAAAAATTATCTATATCTCAAGTTGTATTTAGCATTTAGATTTGTAACAATGATACAAATTAGATTATTCTGTTATTGGCCTTTCATTGTTAATATTCATTTAAATGAGCAACAGTAACCACTAACTGAAAAAAGATCAAAATGTGTGTTGGAGAAATTTCTTGGCACAATAACACCTGTAATGAGGAGTCTTGAGGGTGTATGGAGTCAGGTCAGACCTTTCTGTCATTATAAATATACTTCAACACACACATACGCACAAAACTATTCGTGCTGATTAAACACGTGAAACATTTTTATGTGTCTATCAAAAGATGGTGTATAATGCTAGAGGCTTTGTGCTGCATTTCATGTAACTCGCAATTCTGTATGTTTACAATTTGCTTCACTTATATTATGAAAAGCCTGAATGTTAAAACTTGTAGTAGGCTTATTACCATACGCAGAGTTTGCGGCCCCCACTGGTCAAAAGTTTTCATTACAGTTTTCCACAAATACATTAGAAAAAATGAAATTCTTGATATTATGTACATAATTTACAAATATTTTAAGTGCCATAAAACAAAGTGACTGTACAAAATAAATATGAATTTAATTGTTGCTCGAGTCATGTGACCATCCCCTCTTCCTTTCAAGGCTTCATCTGTTTCGCAATTCTTCTTCACAATGTAAATGATGAAGTGACACTGCCTCCAGCAGGTCATGTATGGTACTGCAGCAAAAGTAAAGCACAACGTGGCCATCGGCCTGATTTTATCATGAATTTACGATGCATCGACGCAAATTTTTGTGGTCAACATTATTTATTATGTTACTAATATTTTTTGCGTTATTGTATATTTTACACACATTGTGGTTGGCGCGAATCTCAAGACGGCCTATATATTTAATTCTATTGTTTCTCTTGCCCCCTCTGGTAAGAATATCAAAGTCAGGCAACTCGCAATTAAGTTAAAACTTTGTAGTTGGCTTATTATGCAGAGTTTGCGGCCCCCACTGGTCAAAAGTTTTCATTACAGTTTTCCACTAATTCATTCAATACAATTCTTGATATAATGTTAACATAATTTACAAATATTTTAAGTGCCATAAAACAAAGTGACTGTACAAAATAAATATGAATTCATTTGTTGTTCTTTTAAAAATGCAAGTCATTTTTTGGAGTCATGTGGCCATCCCCTCTTCCTTTAAAGGCGTCATTTGTTGCGCAATTCTTCTTCACAATGTAAATGGTGAAGTGACACTGCCCCCCACCCCCAGCAGGTCATGTATGGTACTGCAGCAAAACGTGGCCACCGGCCTGATTTTATCATGAATTTACGATGCGTCAACGCAAATTTTTGTCGTCAACATTATTTGTTATGTTACTAATATTTTTTGCATTATTTTATATGTTACACACATTGATTCTTTTGCCCCCTCTGAATCTGATACTCCGCCTGGGTGTATAATGCTAGTGGCTTGTTGCTGTGTTTCAGGCAGCTCGCAATTCTGTCTAATTTACAATTTGCTTCCCTTATATTTTGAAAAGCCTGGAAGTTAAAACGTGTAGTTGGCTTTACCCTCAAGTGGTGGCAACTTGAGGCAGCCCTGAGTGTAGATCGTCAGAGGTTTTCTCTTTAAAAAGACTGATTGCTTCAGAAACAGTCGAGTTGTTCTAGGACTAAGGCATTTCATCCGTTTAAAGTTATGACTATAAGATTTTCCTCAATGAATAATTTGTTTATAAAGGGTGCTTACAATAACAGAAGTTTGCTGAAATTTATGCTCGGTAGTTGAGTCTTTGAATACCAGTGTTATGTTCCAAAAGTATGACCTCACCGGTGTATGACGAGACAAAGTGCACACGTACAGAGACAGTAGATGACATATAAAGCGTTCAAGGACAGAGATGGAAAAAGGAGAAAATATCTTGGCTTTACAGAAGTTAAAAAAAAAAAAACTAAAAAAACAAAACCTCCAGCTGCAGCCGCTCTGCGTTCAAGTCTTAAAGCCATGTTAATGTTGTGGAGACCCTGGACGTATAGAAGGAGACAGCAGAAACCCATAACCACAAGGGCAGATTTCCAAACACTGCCCTGTAGGTGGGGATGGATGTCACACACACACACAGACACACACACACACACATATTTACTGCATCGTAAACACATACTGAGCCCGCAGCGGCTTCACCCATTCACTCATTTGCTGTATTACGAGTCGCAAAAGCATCCCCACAAATTAACTTATAAATTAAAGTGTACACAAAAAGCACATGAGCGTTCAGATGCCCTGCCTCCCTACAACTGCATCCACACACACAATTAGAAATGTAAATCTTGTTTGGGGAAATGTTGTTTACTGTGATGCATAATGTTTATCGTGATGCGCAACCCATCATTTACAAGCAGAACGTATTTTAACAGCCCTGTCAGAAGGCTCTCTGGAGTCTCTTCCCCTACTGAGAACGATAGGTTTACCCAACATAAACTGTCCCTTGAGCCTCTGCCAACACAGCTGTTAGTGTGCACTACCCACAGGCTCACTGTATCCCTCTGTCTCTCTCTTGCTGCTCATATTCACTTCCTGTTACATGATTAACAGCTCTATTGTTTGCATACTGTGATTTAAGGGCACATAAGAAGAGATTCATCTTTTTATGCTTGTAAAAGGGTAAAATAGTTTCACTGAAGCTACTAGCATTGTTGGTAGCTAGCAGAAAAGACTTTGGCTGTGTTCGAAATCGCATATTAACATACTACTCATACTAAGTCTGACATCAAAATAAGTATGTAGTGCGTTCACATTAGATTGTATGGAAAGACTGAGTATGCGAGAAATGGATTTCAATTAATTAAGTTAATTAAATCAGGGGCTTTTTTTATTGTCATACAATATATATTTTACACATACCTGTATATGAAAGTTGTTTTCTGCATTGACCCATCCCTGAGGAGCAGTGGGCATCCACGGTGTGGCGCCCGGGGAGCAGTTGGGTTTAAGGGACTTGCTCAACATCCCACAGTGATGGCCCGGGTGAGATGCGAACCGGTGACCCTCCAATTACAAGCCTGCTTCCTTAATCACCAGGCCACCACTCCCTGGAATACCCGCATGTATACTATATCGGAACATTTTTGAAGTATGCACGGCGGGCACACTAGTCATACTCAACCGCCCCATGATGCATTGAGAGCAGAACGTAAAATTTTCCTGGAACCGGCTTCAAGCTAAAAGTCAAACATTCCCTTTTCAAAATAAAAGCATCTCTTCTTGTCTTCCACTAGTTTGTAATGCTTTTGTAAATATGGCTCTTGTTTTGAAGTTAACCAGAGATTTTGTCAGAAGCACAAAGGCGAGTCTCCAAAAATCTTTGAAATATCAGCATGAAATGTGTTTCCACAAGTTTGATGTATCAAATGGGCACATGATGATATTCTATTTGGTCACTTTCTTACTTAAAATTCAATTCAACTTTATTTGTATAGCCATCTCACCTCATCTCGCTTATCAAAATATAAAATTCATAATAAGAAAGAAAAAACCCAACAAGATCCACATGAACAAGCATTTAGCGACAGTGGGAAGAAACAACTCCCTTTTAACAGGAAGAAATCTCCAGCAGAACCAGGTTCAGAGGTGGCAGCCATCTGCTGTGACTGGTTGGGGTCAGTGGACAGAAGGACACACAGAACAGGATAGAGAGATAGAACATCAGAGTGTCCCAGACTAGTTGAGCCGTGAACCACAGATCAGGAACTGCCATCATCAGCTTCACGACACCTGAAACAGAGAAGAGAGAGAAGGGAGAGGAGAAGGCACTGTCTGCAGAAAAACATGATACATTATTATCAAGTCAGCCTGTCTTGGCCTTGGGTCTCACTCCCAGTGACCTTGTCAATACTTATTATAAAGGTGACGAATCTCTTCCTGTTTATTGGTAAGCTAACAGCGACTCCAAGGTCTGCAATGCGATCGTTCACAGACGAGCCCATGTTCACTCTAGTGGTTAGGTTATGTTATGATTCAGTCCTGGTTATGCAAACTGTAAATCATAACCATCTACATCAGAATTAGAATCTCTTCCCGTTAAATGAACCAGTAAATGCGACCGTTTACAGATGTCCACTCTAGTGGTTGTTATGATTCTGAAATGCTTTCAGAACTTTCAAAGGTGGCGAATCAACTGAGATATTCAGTCTTGGTTTGCTTCCGGTTTTTGTCGTTGTATGTTTGAAGTGCATCAATATATGCTCATTGAGTTTGTAGTGTATAGTATGGAGTGTGCCATTTCAAACACAGCCTTTAATTACATGTTGGTGGCCTTCGATTTTGTCTACGTTTCGTCGGCTTCCTTCAATCAAATGTATTTACTGGCTATTAAACTTCTAAAAATTGTACCAAACCATCTCGATCTGCTAAAGTATTAATTGATTACATGGAAGATCTTGGAATAGGAGATGTATGGAGACTGAATAACCCAACTAAAAAAGAATATACCTTCTTCTCCCCCGCGCATAAATCCTTCTCCCGAATCGACTTTTTTCTTTCAAATAATTCCATCATACATAAGATGTCCTCTAAAATACATCCTATAATTATTAGCGATCATGCCCCAATATCCCTCACCCTGCAGTGTGACTCTAATCAGAAAGTATCCTCTCTATGGCGCTTTAACACCTCATTACTTAATGACAGTGAATTTGAAAAAATAATAAGAAAAGAATGGGAGGACTTTCTATTGACAAACGACTCCCCGGAAATATCACCGTCCTTACTCTGGGAAACTGGCAAGGCTGTCATTAGAGGGAAGATTATATCATACTCTTCTTTTAAGAAAAAACAGGAACAGATAGCAGAAAAAACACTTGAAGAAAAAATTAAGAAACTTACGGAAGAATACGCAGCTAACCCATCTGAACTTTTATGGGAAAAACTTCAAAATACAAAACTTAATCTGGATATCATCTTATCTAAAAAAACCGACTTCATTTTGCAACAATTACGATACAAAAACTTTGATTACAATAATAAATCAGGCAAATACTTAGCAAATCAGCTTAAACACAATAAAGAAAATTCCTTTATAGCAGCAATTTCTAATAACTCAGGTCAAACTTTAAACTTACCTCAGGACATTAATAACATTTTTCGTGATTATTATCAAAACTTATACTCATCAAATTTAAACCCTGACACTGAAGATATTAAAACCTTTCTTAATAAACTAAACCTACCACAGCTCACTATAGATCAGAAAACCACCTTAGACTCACCATTAACCTTACAAGAATTACAAAATGCTTTAGACAGCATGTCAACAGGCAAAGCACCAGGTCCAGATGGGTTCCCTGCTGAATTCCTAAAACATTTCTGGTCAATGCTGGCTCCACTATTTTTCAGAGTAGTAACAGAGATCAAAAATAAAGGTTATGTAGGAGGTCACATGAATACAGCGAACATTAAATTGTTACTTAAACCAGACAAGAACCCCATGTTACCCTCAAGCTATCGTCCCATCTCACTTATTAACACAGACTTAAAAATTATTTCCAAAGCACTCACATCCAGGTTAGAGAAAGTAGTACAGTCAATTATACACCAAGACCAGACAGGATTTATTAAAAATAGACACTCCACAGACAATGTGAGAAGACTGTTTAATGTGATCAACATGGCACAGAACTCTAAAAAGAAAAAAATAATCTTATCACTCGATGCAGAAAAAGCATTTGATAGAGTAAACTGGTCATTCCTCCTAACTGTCCTTGGCAAATTTGGCTTCGGAGAATCATTCATACAATGGATCTCCACCCTGTACAATAAACCTAAGGCCTCAGTAACCACAAACCAAATAACATCCCAAAGCTTCACACTGCAGAGGGGAACCAGACAAGGCTGCCCACTCTCACCTTTGCTTTTTGCAATATTCGTTGAACCTCTCGCAGCAGCTGTACGTCAGAACTCTGTTATTAAAGGAATCCACTCATCCATCTCAGAACACAAAATTAATCTTTACGCGGATGACATCTTACTCTATTTGGAAGAACCGCAATCCTCTTTAGAGGAAGTATTTAATCTAATAAACAGCTTCTCTAAATTATCAGACTATTCCATTAACTGGACAAAATCATCAATCCTCCCTTTGACAAAAAACTCATGGAATCCTGCAAACCAAAATCCACAACACCCCTCCACCACAAATACAATTAAATATCTAGGCTTAAATATATCACCAAACTTAAATGAATTAATTAAACTAAATCATGATCCGATGTTGGACAAAGTCACAGAAGATCTGCGGAGATGGAACAATCTCCCCATCTCACTACTTGGCAGGATAGCTTCAGTTAAAATGAAAATCTTACCTAAAATAAACTACCTGTTCTCAATGATACCACTGAAACCACCAAAACAATGGTTTCAAAGATTAGATTCTGCAACTACAAAATTCTATACTAGAAATAAAAAACCTAAAATAAGCCTTTCAACCCTTCAAAAAAACAAAGACGAGGGTGGTTTAGAAGCCCCTAATTTCATGCATTATTACTTAGCAAACCAAATATTATATTTAACAGAGTGGCTAAAACCAAAAGAATACTACAACACCTGGCTAGAAATAGAACAGTTAGACTGCAAACACATTAAACTCTCTGATCTCCCTTTTATCACTGCGACCCTCAAACATCACAACTGCTTTAAAAACCCACTAATTGCCTCCACACTGACTGCATGGTGGAAAGCCCTGGACATCACAAATGTCCAATTAAAAATTAGTATACTGTCTCCAATCTGGCACAACCCTGACTTTAAAAATAAAAAAACACCACTCTATCTGAAAACATGGGAAGAGAGTGGAATCACTCATCTCCAAGACCTTTTTGAAAATGACAAGATCAGGCCATATAACAATCTAACCCAAGCATTCGATATAAATAAAAGTAACTTTCTACAGTACTTACAAGTAAGTGAGACAATAAAGAAAAATACTTCACTAGACTTAACTACTTTACAACCTCCAGAACTGGCTATATATATGAAAAAAATCTCAACAAAATCAAAAAAACTCTCAAAAATATACAGAGCGCTCTCGAACACTAACTGTAATTACTTACCAATCGCGAAGTGGGAGGCCGAACTCTCAATCACCCCGAGCACTGATTTCTGGACAGAAATTTGTTGTAATACTTTTAAGATGACAAAAAACACAAACCTTCAGCTAATTCAATACAAGGTCCTCCACAGATCCCACACTACCCAACAGAAAATGCATAAAATGGGCTTCTTAGCAACAGACATCTGCTCTCAGTGCACCCAGAATACAGCGGATTCCTATCTACATGCCTTATGGCTTTGCTCCCCAGTTCAACACTTTTGGATTCTAATCACTGAAAAACTGTCCTCCATTTTGGACTGCAGGATTCCTTTATCTCCAAATCTTTGTTTGATTGGAGACCTGACAATGCTTCAACTTCCAGCAAACCAATCACAATCAATCCTTGCGGCACTAGCCATAGCAAAAAAAACAATATTACTAAATTGGAAAGACAAAAAATCCTTAAACATAAACCAATGGCAAAATCTCCTCACAGAATTTATTTCCATGGAAAAGATGTCTGCTCTCAGAAAACAAAAAAAAATAACGTGCTTTGAGGAGCGTTGGACTCCTTTTTTAATTGCATTAAATCTAAATTTTTAAAACCCTGATGATCTAGCCTGCAAGCGACTGCCAGCACCACTCTTTACTAACGCACTAGCCCAACTGTAAGCTTGGGCCACCTTGGGCCTCTGGGGTGGTCTTGGCCGGGGTGGCTGGGGTGGGTTGCCGGGGTCTCTTGTTGCCTCGACACGGGTGTGCATTCCTTCTGGGTGTTCACGAGGTCCCGGGGCTGTTTGATTTGGCGCTGTTGCCCCTCGCGTGCACATCTGGTTGGTCTCTGGGGCTGGGGCCCTGCGTGCTCCCCTGCCGCTCCTTCCCCTTGCTCCCTGTCCCCCTGTCTCGTCCTCCCCCCCCCCTCCTCCTTTGCTCTTGCGCCCGCCATCCTGTTGGGTTGGGTTTGGGGGGCTCCCGTTGGCCTGGGGCGCTGGTGGGGGGGCTGTGGCTCCCGCCTGGGGGACGGGCGGTGCCGTGCCGGGTGGGTTGGCTGGGGGGTGGTCTCGTTGGGGGGCCTGGGGTGGTGGGGTCCTTGGCTCCGGTCCGGGGGGATCCGGGGTGGGGGTGGCTTTGGGGGTGGCTGCTGCCCGGGGTCGGCGATTGCCTCCTGGGTCGCTGGGTGGCGGGGTGTGGCTGTGGGTTGCTCCGTCGGCCCTTGCGGGTCCTAGGCTTGGCTCCCTGGGGCGCGCCTTTGCCAGGGATGTCGCTTGCGCGGCGAGCCAGGCGGGGCCCCCTCCGGGGCTTTTTGTTTGACCGCAATGGCCGGGGTGTGGCCGTTACGGCTAGAGGGGTGGGGGGGGGGGGGGCGGGGGGGTCTCCCCGGGGGTCGTATTGGGTGGGTGTGCGGGGGCGCGGCGCGTGGTTCTTGGCCTGGTGGATCCTTGTCGGGATTGGCTGGTCTGCTGGCTGGGTGCACCGGGCGCCGTGGGCGCGATTCCGGGGCGGGGGTGCCCCGGGGGCGGATCCTTGGTCTACGTTTCCGGGGGAGTGCTCTCCTGCCATCTGCCCGGGGACCGGCCGCGGCTCGTGGCGGCGCTGCGCAGCCTTGGGCGGGGCGGGGCTGGTGGCCTCGGGCCCGCTGTCGTCCGGGGTGGGCTGGCGTCGGGGGGGTGTCTCGTGCCGGTGCGTGGGTCGTCGGGGATCGCCTCCGTGGGGGGGGGGGGGGCTCCATTGGCGCCGTTGGTGTGGGGGGGCGGTTCCGGGCTGGGGGTGCTTCGGTACTCCGGCTTGCCGGTCCGTGGCTGGCGGGATGGCCCTGCTTGGCGGTGGATGGCGTCCTCTCTAGTCGGGGGGGCCGGGGCCGCCTCCCGGTGGAGAGTGTTGTATCGTGGCGCCGGGTGGGCCTGTGCTGGCCCTGGTGCGGGCGCGGGCCTCCCCCCCTGCTCGGCCGCTCCCCTTGGCGGCGGGGTGGCGTTGCTCCGGGCCGGCGTGCGGCGGGGGTCGCCCCCTGGGGCGCCGGGGGATGGGGTTGGTGCCTGGCTGTGCCCGGGGGTGGGGGTTGTCGCCGTGCTCCGCGGGGCCGGCGCGGTCTGGGGGGTGCCGTGGGGGGGGGTCTCTGGCTGTGCTGCTCCGGGGCCCACAGTGCCACTTGCCCGTCTGCGCCATCTACCCTCTCGCGTGGCCCGCCATGCGGACGGGCCCGGCTCACACCGGACAGGCCTCCTACATGTTCACTTCACCACACTCCCAGCTGGTCTGGCTCACTCACAAAATGCACCACACACCCATACCCAACCCTTGGGGGGCTGGATGGTGGGGCTGGGGGTGGAGGGGGCCGCCACCTGTGTTACTATGTAGTGGCGTGGGGGCGGCACTCCCACCCTAGTTGCCCTACTAATCCCTCCAATTTTAATCACATCTCAACATGCCACCCCCCGGAGGGTGTATTATCACTTACACCCTCCGGCCTATTACACCACATACACATAAATCCACAGAGGCTGGATGGGGAGCACCGCTCCCCTCCATCCCCCTTCTTTTAATCACACCCCATACATTCACCAAACACACACATTCACACAGGGGATCGGGAAGTGCCTCTCCATTGGGGAATGGAGAGGCACCATAACAGGGTGGTGGGTTGGTACACACATTTGGGCCTCTCCGGTGGGGGCCTGGCCCCTCTGTTGGTGGCTGGGCCACTGCATAGAGTAAAAATACATCACGATGGTGCGGTCGGGCGTGGCGGTGGGTCTCGGAGGGGCTTTGCCGGGGTCTCTCCTTGCGGGGTCTTTCCGGGCGGTGTCGGCCTGGTGGGGCGCGGGGGTGCCTCTCCCCCTTGGGTGTGGCTTGGTGCTTGTTTCGTCTCCTGGTGGCCTTGGGGGCGGGCCCCGCGGTGTGCGGGCCCGGGGCGGCCTGCCTCGCCGGTTTGGGGGGTGGGTGTGCTGGGGGGGTGCTGGTGTCCTCACCGGGGTTGGGGCGGGGTTGTTTGGCGCCTCGGGATGATGCTGTTTACTGGGGGGGCGGCGCTAGCTGTTCCGGTGGTTGAGGTTGCTTTCGGCCGCCTGGTGGGTACGTCCTGCCATCTGCGGACTGGTGGGTGGGTCCGGGGCATCTTTGGCTGGGGGCTGCTGTCCCTTACTTGATGTGTGCCGTTGGGGTGCCTCCGTCCCCGCGGTGGGGGTCGCCGGTTGCTCGCGGGCCGGCGGGGGGCGCTGCCCCGTGGCTTGCGCCGTCCGGGGGGCGGCGGGCCCTGGGCTGCTGGCCTTGTGCCGTCTGGGGCTGTGCGGTTCTGCTGGGCTGTGGCCGGGTCCTGGGCCGGGGTGGGGGGCGCGTCCCGGGGGGCTTGGCCCGGGGGCTTGCCCTTGGGGGGTCCTGGTCCCGGGGGGTGCTCCTGGGGCCCGGGGTGCTTGGCCTGCTGGCCGGGCCGGTCGTGGCGGGGGTCTTTCGGGGCGGGTGGCGCGTGCCGCGCCCTTGCGTACCTACTGGTACGGCCCCTGCTTGGGCAGTGCCCCGTGAGGCAGGGTGTCGGGGCCCGAACAGGGGGCCACATCCCGGCGGGGCGGTCTGGCTTGGCCCTTGGGGGGGGCCCTGGCTTTAAAAAAAACTGAAGCTCGTGGCGCGGGCGGCATCAGCAGGGGGTGATCTGGGGCGCCATGGGGGGCTAGGTTGGGGTGCCTGGGGGCCGGCGGGGGGACTCCCAGCGGCCCCCTGGTGCCTTATGCGGCTTGGGGTGTGGTCGTCCTCCCTGGGCGGGCTGCTCCTGGTGCTGCATCCATTCCGGGTCCTTCTGGCCTGGGGTCGGGCCCCTGCTGGCTCTGGGCTCGCCGGCGGGTGCCCGCCGGCTGCCCGTTCGGCGCGGCTCTGGTCGTCTGCTGGGCGTGGGCTTCGGTTCCTCCGCTGGGGCCTCGGGCAGGGGGTTCTCTGGGCCCTCCCCTCGGGGGGTTGGGCGCGGGGGTGTGTGTGGGGGGGGGGGGGGGTCGGTGGGGTGGGGGGTCTGGGGGTTGGGGGTGGGATCGGTGGCGTGGTGCGCTGGGTCCTTGGCTCCTTGGGGCTTTCTCGGGTGTGTATGGGGGGGGCGATGGCTGCCTCTCGGCTTGGGACCTTGGGGGCGTGCGGGGGGCTGCTTGGCCGTGGGGTGGTCGCCGGGGGCCCTTAGGCTGCCCGCTCTCGCTGCTGGCCTGACTGCTTCTTCGGGCCCGGGGGCGGCTCGTGGGTTTTGCAGTGGCGGTTCTTGGAAATACATTTGTCATGTATGCACTGGCCTTGGGCTGTGGGATAACACTCATACTGGGCTCAACCTTAGACACCTTGTTCCCAAATACCTGTTTTATGGAATTTCCACTCACCTCTTCCTCTGTTCACAGCCACCACTATTATTCCTAAACCGCACACTGGTCACCAAACTGCACAATATACACAACCACAATTTCACATCGCATCACTTGGAACCTAACAACTATTCCCCACTCATTCCATATCCTATCTTGTATCCCTCTTCCCTGTTAACTTCCCCCCCCCCCCCCAACCCCTCACCTTGGTGTAAACACTGCCCTCTCTTTTTTTACATCCTCCCTTTAATAAAGTATTTCTTACCCTTCCCTAGGGAGGGCTGGTGATGGTCACAATTATGCAATGAAATAAATAAATTTATTTAATTGCAATAATAAAATATGCATTGCTGTTAAAAGATTGCACTTCTTGTAGTGTTAACCTTCGACAGCATGTGCAGACAAGGTAAAAAAAAAAAAAAAAAAAAAAAAAAAAAAAATAAAAAAATAAAAATTGTACCAAATATGATTAATATGGTTAATTGCATTACATATTAATAAATTATTATTTATCTGGTGTACAAGTGCACAAAAAGCATGACCTTTAATCACTCAAGATTTCTTAGGATGAGATTTGACATGTCTGTCTGTTTTTGCGACGGTTGCTAGGCCACCTGTTAACTAGGGATGTCCCGATACAACTTTGTCATTTCGATATGGTACCGATATTGCAGCCTTGCGCATCGGCCGATACCGAAATTGATCCGATACGAAATCAGCATGAATTATACATACTTTCATTACCTTTTTTTTTTTTCTTTTTTCATGAAAAAAATAATAACTTATTTTGTAGTGTGGAATGTTAGAAAACGCTTGATCAAGTGATGTTAATCAAACAAAGAACAATAGTCAGCAACAGTAGGTATGAGAAAAACTGACCCATTTTTTATTAACCTATTGGTTACATACTTTTTAACCTTCAACATTATATCTACAGCATTCTACAATTGAATAAAATAAGTAAAAAATTAATTGCAAAAAAAAAAAAAACGGAAATTTGAATCCGATATTTGTTTTCAGGCTGATATCGGACCGATATCCGATATCGATATCGGATTGGGACAACCCTACTGTTAACGGATTTTGTCCCAAAGCATGTTTAGTGACCAGAAGTCAGAAAAACTCCGACCAAGGGATTTTTGATCCTTCAAGCACGTGTTTCAGAGGGAGGAAATTCTGCAGCGTGGCTAATTTATTAGCTCACACACCACCAAGTGGTCACCTCCGTGTTATATAACTATATACACTTCAGGTGGTGTGTCTGTCAAATCTCTAGATTTTGCAACAACATTTTGCTGAGTGTCTATGACACTTCTATTTCTCTGCCCATCTGTTTACAGGAAGAAGAACACCATATCTATTTCCAATTCAGGAAGTATATTAGGTCATTTTTGTCCCTTTTTAGTGTTTACTGAATATCGGAGAACCTACATGTTGTTTTATGTTTCATGAAAAGAGTATTGTGTATATACATATTTTCAAACACACACAGGAAATTAGAATATAAAGACTTTTAAATGGTGACAGCTGGCAGAAGCAAACTGCTGCTGTGGTGGCACTCATCTCAAAAAGTGGGTGTCAAGCTAGTCTGGTGTGAAAACAGCCTGCTGTCACAATAAAAAGCCTTACATTTGTCACACTGAGACATATTTAAAATTTTTAATCTTGTGCTGCATTTGTTGAAATGCCTCAACATTTTTTAGACAGGTTCAATTTTTAGACATTCTCAAAATCCCCAGAATACTTCAGCTGGCTAAAGTCTTTTTTTGCCCTATTATAGGCTTTAATATACTGTATATCATGACTTTCCTCAACATCATTAATGGTTCATAATTCATTTGGCAGGGTTGTTCAACAATTACAGCCTATCTTACTGATCGGATTTATTGTTTGTGGAAGTTGTTTGTTGTGTGACAAACACGTGGTTGTAAAGAAGTGGATATGGTTTAGAAATCGAACAGTGTAGCAGAGAACATGGCAGGTGGAGGAAACGGTTTCTCCTAATGATGTGAAAGTGTCCTGGCTGGATGCCACCATGTTTTTACTGAAATGTCTCAGCTTGGACACCTGCATCCGTCGAACTGTCAGCCAACACCTCTACTTACCGCTCCATACTTCTCAAACTATCTTTTGTAACAATGCACTTTGCTTTCTCCCCAGGGTGTATGGGCATAGAAAATGTAGACTGTAGTTTCTGTTTTCTCCCCAAAAAAATGGCTAAAAAAAACCCCACTTAAAATCACATATTTAGCCTTTTGTCTAAATGATTTTTACAGCTGTTCTTCCACCTGAAATACTTTCAGTGCCTGTCAACCATTGATCTATAGTTAGGTTCTGCAACAGTGACCTGGTGCCACAAGTTTCAGCTATGGATAGATTTATCTGTCTACGTTGGCCTCTCTGAGTTCACACTAACTCAGGAAATAAAGGCGGAGACCTAACTGACCACATGTGTCTAGAAACTCGCAGTCTGAATCCAGCAAACCATGTCATTTTATGTGGTTCACTAGAATGTAAAAGGTTCCATAGAATCCAAAGTAGCCAAAATATAACAGAGAAATGTGTTTTTAAACAAGTACAAAAATGCAAACAGAAAAAAATTCAAATCAATTAAAATCAGGCTGAGACGAAAAAGAGAATACATACAATTGTAGACAAAAATAGGCTAATTCATTTCATTTAATGTTATCTTACGTTTAAAAAACTAATCATAAATTGTCTTACAATGTGTGTCTTTTTTCCCCAGCTAAGGATTTTATATGGATTTTTTTATTTTTATTTTTTATTTTTTTTACTTTAAAAGGCATTCGTCTTGTAACTTATAAGTCAAAAATTGCATTATTTTGTTTTGAAAAGAATGTTTTACTATTACTGTGTTTTAGGTTGTTGTTGTTGTTTTGCTTTTTTTTTTACTATAATATTATTTGCAGTGGATTATTTTTATTTCTGATTGTTTTGAACATCTTACATTTAATACATTTAAACTAATACAGTGTTCAATTTGTGTTTTAACCCTAGTGTTCAACGTTTGGAACTAAACTACGACATTTTGTCTCTAAATGCATGTTCATGAGGATTTGTTGGGTTTCTTCTTAAGAATTGTATATTTTGATAGCGCTTATTTATTATAAATAATTAATTTAATGAATTAAATTGAATTGAATCGTGACTAATTTTGTTTCCCAGGTTAAACTCGTTGTATTTGTGGCCCTAACAGCTGACGCATAACTTGCAGCAAACTAGTTTCGACTTGTTTATCCACACATTTATTCTCTTTGTTCAACAACCAAAGAACCCAATGTTGAAGATTATCCCAAGGGGTGTGGTTATGTATAATTGGCATGTGAATGCCAAAAAAAGTGCCATTCGTGCATAGCTGCGTAACTATAACTTTGGGATTTAAGTGTTCATGTGATGGTTCAAAGTGGGTAGCTTCTCTGAGTATCACTGGAATTAATCTGACCAAAAAAAAAAAAACAGCATTTTTCTTTGCACAGAATGGTAAGAGAGTGTTAGGAATGTTTCAGTGGAGCCAAAAATAGATGCAGCGCTGCTGGCTCGTACTTATTCGTTTGCTCTGTTTCCAGATTTTTAGCTTTAGCCCATTGTGCCTCTTGTGACGGATACGGTGCCTTTGTTTTCATGGTTTTAATTCTACATCTTTGGGAGAAGACAGCGTTATTGTTAGATGGTGTAATTTGCTGATTGTCGGGATAGGATCAAAGAGGACTTTAAAGCTTTACAACAGACTGCTACTTAGGCAGTGGGTTCTGTGCCAACACGTAGTATTTTAACTGGAAGGTGGCAGGAGAGGATCATAAGCAATGGAATAAATGTCTATATGCAGTAAAATACATATGATATATACTGTACATGGCCTGGCCCAGGGAGACTAAAGTCTAAAAATGTGCCAAACTTTGGACTCCAGGTGATTTTTATTGTATGGAATACTGTTTTCCACTTGGTCTGCCTTCATGTGTTGGTGTCTTGGTTGTGTGTGGGTGGTCTGCTCGGGGATGTACGCTGCTTCTTTGTTTTACTGAGGAACCATTCTGTTAGCATTGGACACGGTGCTGGAGCTGAAACACACTGGGGCTTCTTCAGCCTCTTTTATCCATCCTGAACCACTTTAGGAATGGCTATTGTACTTCAAATTACAAACTCAAGCATGTAGCGCAGAACAATTTAGATTTAAAGGATGTGTTACTGTATTTGACACTTATAGGGTTCCGGCTTTCTCAGGGCTCCTTGGTTTTCTCACAAAATCCATAAACTTGTATGTTTGGTTTAGCCCTGGGCGACATATCGAGTTGTACGATATATTTAGATTTCTGATTTGGGCGATATAGGAAATTACAATATTGCCTATAACTAGAAGTGTCCCAATCCGATATCAATATTGGATATCGGTCTGATATTAACCTGAAAACGAATATCGGATATCAGATTAAAATTTCTGAATTTTTTTATTAATTTTGTTCAACTGTAGAATACTGT
The DNA here is from genome assembly GCF_900634775.1 of Gouania willdenowi. Lineage (NCBI taxonomy): Eukaryota > Metazoa > Chordata > Actinopteri > Blenniiformes > Gobiesocidae > Gouania > Gouania willdenowi. The sequence continues at coordinate 16,760,565 of NC_041049.1, forward strand.
AAATATTATGTTGAAGGTTAAGATTCATGTAACCAGTTGGTTAATAATTAATGGGTCAGTTTTTCTCATACCTACTGTTGCTGAATATTGTTCACTGTTTGAGTAACATCACTTGATCAAGCCTTTTTCTAACATTCCACACTACAAAATAGGTAAATATTATTTTTTTATTAAAGAAAGAAAAAAGTAATAAAAGTATGTATTATTCATGCTGATATCGGATCAATATCGGTATCGGCCGATACGCAAGGCTGCAATATCAGTATCATATCAGAAATGGGGACATCCCTACCTATAACGATATAATTTCATCCTTGTATCAAGTATTACCAATGGGAGAAAAAATATAGACTTTTTGTACATATCACCCAGCTCTAGATCAGGGATTACAATTTTCTGTGATTACAGATAATGGACGTAAAATGCAGAATTCACGTTCTGAAATGGAAAAACTAATTTGATCCTGGCTGATCCCAATATAGCACAAAAATGCCTCATATGCAGGTTTTGGGACAATATCCTGCATTTATACGCCATTTACCCTCGGAAGGTGTGACAAATTGACAAATATGTCCAATTTTGTTCATTATCTCGGTTTGACAAGTAATCATGTTATCTTGTCACTGAAAATTAATGCAAAGCTTCAGCTGAAGCGTGCTTTTAATGTCTTGTGATGAACAAGTGGTTCAGATTATTATGACTGCGTTCTACTTTGAAAAGGCACTCGGTACAAACACAGGTCAGTGTATTAGTTCAAATGGTAATCATTTTACCTATTCACACATCACGGTAGAAGTATTTTACTGAAGGTGGTTCACCAGTTGGCATTAATTAAAGGTTTCAAAAACATTCGTTTTTGGACCATATCACCCATTTCCGTGGTATTTTCTCTGTAAAGCGATTGGCCGAGGACAGGTTAAGGGATCTGTTAAAGCTCTCATATTATTTCAGCGTATGTGCGTAACCTTTCCGTAAGTCGTCTGAGGCACATAAAGGTTAAAATTATAACAGTAGTTGACTCTATTAACCCAATTATCATGTTAGGTATGATTATGGGAAGTTTAATTGCCAGTAAAGTCATCTAAACAGGGAAAAATCAAGAAAGAGAAATCAAATGGTAAAGCGTAAAATGACAGTGGAAATTGGTAAAGGTGTAACAATTAGGGATGTAACGATTCACTCAACTCCCGATACGATTCGATTCACGATACTGGGTTCACGATACAATTCTCTCACGATTTATTTTACAAAATGGGACTGTAGACATTGACTGAAAAATATTCCTTTATTTTTTTGGGGAAAAAAAATAGAAAATACTGTATTATTTTCCTTTTATTTTTCATTGTCAAAAGAATCCCTTGATAAACTATTCAAAACAATGCAATTTAACTAAAAATAAATCTTGAATGAAATAAATAAAGGAATAATACAAATGAAGAAGAAGGCTATTAATTTAAATTCTGGTTCTATAGTAAACAATGCAAAACTGCTTAATAGTTATTTTTCGTGACTTTTACAGATATTCATGTAATATTACAGATATTCTTTCGGTGCTAAAGGGGTGAGGAATCATTTATTAACATGTTTAAGTGTAGAAGGCGCCAGAAAGAAAATAATAGCAGATTCCGCCCGCCGGTACACTGCTGGACAAGAGAAGGGATAAATATATGGCGCCTTCTGCTGTTTAAAAAAAGTACTGCGATTCAATTTTCAAAGTATCGATGTCAATCGTATTACCTATGAATCGATTTTTAACTGCCTTACGATTAATTGTTACATCCCTAGTAACAATACATGTATTTGTATTGAACCGTTTCGGTACAGGACGATCGGTTTGGGTACAGGGTTGTGCACAGGGGAGTTCCCGGAACGGAAGTTGCGTGTTTACTTCTGCCTGCAGCCTGTGTACGTCATGGCTAGCGCTAGAGAGAAACCAGAGCTGGAGGACCCTCCCATGTCGCTAAAGTCTTCTGCTTGGGAACACTTTGGCTTCCGGATGAAATACTGCAACGGAGATAGACAAGTGGATAAAACGAGGGCAGTGTGCCGACATTGTTCAGCTGAGATCGGGTATGTTTCCGGGAACACGACGAACATGCTAACTCACTTGAAACGGCACCACCTGAGTGTGAATATTACTGCTACAAGAAAGAAAACGTCCTTAATGCAAACGCAGCTGTCTTCGGGATTCAAGCAGCCTCTGCCTAGCAATTCAGATCTGGCCAAAGCTATAAAAGCTGTTAACAAGCTGTGAGGAGCTTATTTTTTTTAACTTTATTTTCATATTCTGTATCATGTTAAATACATTGTTGATTTACTAAAGTTTCGAATAAACAACAAGCAAATTTATGTTTTACATTTTATTCCATACTGTATCAAAACCGTGACCTCAAAACCGAGGTACATATCGAATTGTGATATTTGTGTATCATTACACCCCTAGGAATTAGTGATTTCTAAAACAAAATTGGGGACATTTTAAAACGGAAAGTCGAAGCCTCTACTATTTTGGTTCATTGGAATCCAGATTTATTGCCCATATGAGTTTGTCCATTTCACTGTGTGTTGACACTACCATTGACTGGGTAGATGCCCTCAACTCTATCCAACATTTTTCTAGCATAGAAACATAATGAATGTGTATCACTTTTATATAAACTTGAACACCATAATAGATCAACAACTCATCTTTGCACAGCTAATAGTTTTGTCTCCCTTGGCGTCGCTAGTTCTAGGAAGTATGTGATTAGAGCGGTGATGTTTAGGGGCCTTGTCGGTTTTAGTTATTGCTCTCATTTCATCTTAATTATGGCTGTATGAAGATCTTAGCTTCTCATCCAAGCGTTATTTTGCTCTTTGCCATCGCACAACTGACACTAAACGTGCATCTAAACATAGACATTGCATTCTTGTGGCGTTGAAGATATTTCAGTCAGAGTCAGAGTGTTTTTTAATGAAGTAGTGCATGGATGGGGACTCAAAGGGTGGGAGGAGCTCGAGTGTCAAAATGCAGCCTTGCTTGCTTTAATACAGTTTTTAAATGCAAGTGCAATATTCAGTTACATGTTCAGACTTCCACCACGCTGATTGTAGGAAATTGGTAAACGGACCAAAGGTTCTCCTACTTCAGACATGGGCAACTGGCGGCCCTCGGCCTATTTCTATGCAGCCCCCAAGATTCATCCACCAAAAATGTGTAATTCCAGAAATTGGATGTAATATGAAGCCCAACATAATACACAAAATAACAACAGCAAAATGCACAGAATGTCAACCAAAATAAACAAAGCAACAACAAAAACAGAAAACATTTTCCAGAAATATACAAAAAGGTGCATTAAACAGACATTAGAAACACAAAACAACAACAATCACATACACATACATACAACACATACAAATGGATTTCAAAGACGCACACAATGCCAACACAATTACACAAATTGTGTTCAGACTGACAACAAACATTCTGAAAAACAATAATAAAATGCAAACACACAACACACAAGCAATAACAAATGACTCATAAAATACCAAAATGCCACATGAATCTGTCATTTTCACATTTCTTGTTTTTCTTTCTTTCTGCTATTGTTGTTGTCAATTCTCTAATTGTTTACATGTTTTCCACTATTGTCCTATGTTAGTGTTGATATATATATATATATATATATATATATATATATATATATATATATATATATATATTTATATATATATATATATATATTTTGTTCTAACTTTCCGCTCTTATACTGTATATACTGTGTTGCTGCAAACTTGAATTTCCCCTATGGGGATTAATAAAGGTGTATTCTCTTCTAAAATGACTCCCAAAACACACAAAATCACTAAAAACTCAGAAAACAACAACTAAACTACACACACAAAAAAGAAAACAAATAATGATGAAACCCTTTGTTTTTTTCCTGTTAATGCTCAGATTGGTCATTATTCTTGATGCTGACATTCATTTTGATAATAAATGAAGTTCTAATTGTGCAAGATTTGGTCTCTTCCTTTGAGTACTATTTCAATGAACTTGTACTTGAGTATTTTATGTGTGACTTACTTGTACTTGTACTTCGGTACATTTTCAATCACGTAACATTCTACTTGAGTAGGATATAGAGTATCACTACTCTTTACACCTCTATCCTTGTCCAAGATCACAATTGAGAAAGCTCATTTTTGCGACACACGATAAATAACAAATGTCTCATAAAATACACAAAATATCAGGAGAAAATCCCAAAATGACAACAAAACTATACAAAAAAAAAAGAAAACATGCAATGATAAAACCCTTTTTATTTTCCTGTGTTAATGCTCTGATTGGTCATTATTCTTAATGCTGACATGAATGTTGATGATGTTACCCAATCACATTTTGTGGCCCCCGCTGTAGGGCTGTGTGATTTTACCTAAAAAAAATCTCTGATATTTTAAAGAAATATTTGAGTCTTGATTGGATTTTTTTTTTTCAATGCATTTAAAAATGACTGCAGACATCAGATATATTGTCAAAAGTGCCACTTTATTGCTGTGATTGATCTCAAGCGTTAAAATGTAGAGAAAAATCCCAAAATAAAAAGTAAATGAGGCTCTGACGTTCAACAATTTCAAGCTTTAACCCAGGTTTAAGCAAAAGTGCAACAGCAACTTAAGAAATCATATAACTACATATTTTATAACATATAACATTACAATTAAAAAAAATAGTAATAAACTCCTCCCTTTGCATCTCAGCATAGTGGGAATAAAAAATGAAACATGCCTGTGGCACACATATAGCTACTCAAAGGGTAAACAATTGTAAACAAAGAGGGGGCGCGCTCACATCGCGCTACGGTAACCCACAGGGTCAGAATGTAAAAAAGTCAGAAAAAACTGAAATGGAAAATAATAATAATAATTATAATAAATTTAAGCTCGAATTTGCAAAATAAAAATCATTTTCATCTACAAATGTGATAAATCGATTAAATCGATTTTTTTCCCAGCCCTACCCCGCTGTGATAGAAGTTTCCCATCTCTGCAAACATGGAAAGAGTTAAGAGTGACTAGAGGCAGACGTTGGGTGAGAGAGTAGGAAGTCACAGGGATGGAGGGAGGAACCAGATGGAAGAAGTGTTAAGCTCTATCAGCATTGGCTCTCTGGACTGGACACTGTAGGAAGCTGCATGGTTATGGTGCTAAACAAAGTCACTGAATGCTGACTCAGAAGGTATGACAGGCTAAAAATCTCTGTTTTGGTGACTTTCCTGCACACAAACATTGCTTCTTTCCTCTCCCGTGTGTGTTCCAACTGCTCAGCGAGCAGCTGTTTTGCTGTACTCCGGTGTACACTATATGTTGGTGGGGGTTCTTCTTGGCGATCGAAAATGTATAATAGAAGGCTGAGCGGCTCCTGGGTGGTCCCAGGCCTCACGGCAGAGGCTGTCACGTACCAAAGCGAGGTATTTTTAGTGAGTTCCTCTCCACTGATGGAGTGCACGTCCTGTCCTGGACACCCTGCCTCTCGCTTGTTTTCTGACAAACTGTGGGGGCTCCTACCAGAGTGGAGCTGATATACGTTGTCGCTACATTTTCTATGTGTTTTTTTGTGTTTATTGAACTTAAAGGTGTGATCTGGAACAGATATAGTACTGTTGTTGTTGTTTTTAACTGACCTGTGTTGACCCCCTGACATCTGGTGACATTTACTTTCCTGTGAAAACTTCACAATAAAAGCATGTGCAAAAATAAGCTCCTTGTCCAGAGGTGAAAGTAACGGATTACGAGCACTCACGTTACTGTAATTGAGTTGCTTTTGTGGGTACTGTATTTTTTTGACTATATTTTTAAATCAGCTAATTTACTTATACTTAAGTATGTTTTAAAACAGTGGTTCTCAAACTTTTTTGGCTCAAGGACCACCTTTCTCTTATTTCTGAATTTACGTACATTGTCCGACTACAACATTTTACAAAAAATACTATGACAAAACGACTATAGAGCATAATGATGGAATGAATGAGTGATAACACACATTTTAAAAAAAGTGGAATAAAACAGTATTTAATGCCTTCTGTAGTTTTTAATATTTCCATTCATCTCCTGCCTGGTGTGGAACCAAGACTGACAATTTTCAGTTCATGTTGTAATCAATATCATTTCCATCATCATTATTATGATTATCATTTTAAAACCCCATATTTTAACGCATTTATTTTTTTACATTTTTTACTCTTTCTCTCTCTCATGTACGCCCTGTAGTGCCATCACGTACCCCCTATTGAGAAACACTGTTTTAAAAGGAGTAAAGTGAGTCGTTACATTTCTACACCCAACCTTTACTGAGTAAAATATTATTTTTTTTTGTTTTAAAATGATTAACAGACACTGTGAAACTACAAAAAATGAAATGACCAGACAACAATCAGATGCATCACATCATAGCTGACCAATCAGATTAAACGTATTGCACCTCGCCAAAACAGCATTGAATGGAGGTTATTTGACCACTCTCTATGCTTCAGGTTGGGGTTTCTACCTATGATGTTGTTCCCCACATGGCACATTTGGCAAGGTTTTAGAGTTCATCAATGTAACTTTACTTAAATAAAGCCATTGTAGTTTTTTTTATTTTGAATTCATTAAAATGGCGTTATTTTGTTTTTAAAAGAATTGTACATTTTGACAAACCTTTTATTTTATACAGATGCCTTTGTGGAAAATAAATAAATTCCATTTGTGCAAGATTTCATCTCTTCCTTTTTAAGTTTAAACATGAGATGTTTACTGTATGCAAGGAACAATGGAAAACTGTATTACCAAAAATAATCATTGGGGGTGAAAGTAACTAGTAACTTTTACTTTGAGTACTATTTCATTCAGCTACTTTTTACTTGTACGTGAGTATTTTTTGTTTGACTTACTTGTACTTGAGTATCAGTACTTCTACTTGAGTAGAATATATATTCGTACTTTTTACATCTCTGTCCTTGTCCAAGATCATGATTGAGGAAGTTCGTGTTTGCATTGACAGTAACTGATTACATTTGGCTTTGATGAGAAGTGTTTGTTCTACAAAGCTAATGAGGGAGAATTGTTATTGTGGATATATTTTCTTGCTTCTGTAGAAACAATTTAAATCTACTTTGGGATTATTTGTGTCTGCCAAGAGAACCAAAAGTCATGTTTTTGGACAATTACAAAATACTCATGTTAATCTCAACTGGTGGATATGAACCCAAAGGTGGCTCGTGGACAGCTGGTCAGAAATAAATGAATACATAATTAGGGCTGGACGATGTAGACCAAAACTCCATATTTTTTCTCAAAATGGCGATATATAATTCAAATCTCAGTATCTTTAATTCAAATAAAGTCGGACCAGAAAAACTGTTAAATTAATAAGTAAAAAGAAAAATCTGATTCAAAATGCCACACAGGCACATTTATTAACAAACAGCTGCACAATATCTGCCACTTTGGGCTTTTTCTCCTATAAGGGACAGCACGTGTGAGTGAGTTCTATAGTGTGGCTTGTTTAAGGGAATGTCTGTGTTAGGACGCACTCAGAAACTGTGCATTTCATGCTCTTCTTAGAAGTAACAAAATCAGCGACTCCTAAAACTAGTAATTTAACACAATATTTGCTATAAAAAGTATGTATCGATATAGGCAATATTGTAATTTTCTGTATCGCCAAAATAGAAAAGTCGATATATCTTGAATCTCAATATATTGCCCAGCCCTACAATTAATGTCTCTCACGTTGGATTTTTATTTTGAAAGAAACTTTGCATTTGACAGGCATGCTGTGAAATGCATCTTGCACAGGAAAATATATGTTTTGAAAAAGATTATAGTTGTGAGTTTTCAACAGCTTTTTTTGGAAAAACTAAATTTGGTTGGTTGAATTCTAAAAAAATTAAAAAGTGGGTCGTGATTTAATGACTGTGGCAAAATGTGGGGCCCAGGGTGAGACCAGTTGAGAACCCCTGTGGTAAATAACCACAGATAAGAAAGCATAGATTACAACTGTGCTGGGTTCCGGCTTGGGTGCCGGGGGGGCTCCAGGTTGAAACTATCATTTATCCCCCTTCTTTAGAGTTTACATTTTTATTATTATTAATTATTTATTTTCATTCTCTTTTTTTCATTTTCCCTTTCTTCTCTCAATTTTATTTTGTAAATGTAGATATATGTAGAGATGTCCCGGTACAACTTTTTCATTTCTGATTTTTTTTCTTTAATAAAAAAATTATTATTCCTTATTTTGTAGTGTGGAATGTTAGAAAAGGCTTGATCAAGTGATGTCACTCAAACAGAGAACAATAGTCAGCAACAGTAGGTATGAGAAAAACTGACCCATTTATTATTAACCCGTTGGTTCCATACATTTTAACCTAACCTATTCTACAATTGAATTAAATAAATAAAAATTGAATTGAAAACAAAAAATCCGAAATTTGAATCCAATATTTGATATTTGTTTTCAGGCTGATATCGGACCGATATCCGATATCGATAAGGATCGGGACACCCCTATATATATGTGTGTGCTGTATATAAATATTTTTTTATTGTTCCTTTCCCCACATATTTGACTATTATTAACTTATTATTGTCTCTACCCCTCACCCTCTAATAGTCCAACACCGTTATTATAATTATTATAATATCACATACACACACACACACACTTACTGTATTATAATGTATAAGATGTGTTAATATTGTCGATGGTTTCTGGCATTTTTTCTGTAATTGTCTCTGTCTTTGTGTTGTATGTGACAAAAAAATTAAATATATAAACAATAAAAAAAAAAAAAAAAGATAACAACTGTGCTGTTACATTACATAAGACAAATCCAAGTTCAATACATTATAAATCTGATCAAATTAGAAAAGTGAAGCTTAGTTTGGCAGTTTTTTTCTTCATTATGATTTTACCCGATCACCGCCTCCATGAAGACATTATCTGCTCCAATGTAGATATATATATATTTATATTTATCCTATTTATCCTTTATTCTCTATCTATCCTTTATTTATCGCTCATCCTTTATATTTATCATTATTATTGTTGCTGGGTTGTGTCTTTGTTTTTTGTTTTGCTGGCTTGTTTCTTTGCTCTTTGTTTTCTTTGTTTTTTGTTTCATGCACCGACTACCAAGACAAATTCCTTGTACTGTCCTAGAAACTGTACTTGGCCATTAAAACATTTCTGATTCTGATTCTGAAATGACCATGTCTGTGCTGTTTATGCTCCTCCCACAGGGTACAATCATGGAGGAAATGGACTTTGAGCGGCGCCGGGAGCTGAGGAGGCAGAAGCGGGAGGAGATGCGCCTCGAGGCGGAGCGGTGAGATTCATTGTCATTTGTCTTGTTTTGTTGCACTAATAGTTGCAATGCTAAATCAATAAATGGTTCAATTCTCCAACGTGGCTCCACCGTAGCTGCTCCTAATTGACAAATCGCGCCATCATTAAACTTTTACTGCTCAGGTTGTTCAAAGCGAGGTTACGGCCTGTGTCCGTCCACCACATCCTTCCTCTGAAGCTCGTGCCAAGTTTGAAGCTGGTAGAGCCAGGAGCAGGGTCGTTAAAAAACATCATTCAGCAAATATTGGCTTCACTATCTGGGGCTGAAAGAAGAAAAAAAAGTTTGATAAGCAATCTGATGAGCCCCGTGATGACCTTTAATGTTCAATCACGCCTTCCCTCCTGCAATCCAATTTTCTTTTTGCAGATACTGTGGCTGTGTGAACCTTTTTCTTTTTTTTTTATTCAATGGAAGAAACTGATTAAACTGAAGTTCATTCCTGCAAATTGATTGAGCAGGTACCTCGCCAAATGCAGCAATCAAAACAGTAAAAAGACTTCTTTTTTTCTCTCCTTTTTTTTTGAAGCACAAAGCGTACACTTTTGCTAAACCTGTGTCCTTGCTGCAGAATTAAAAAGAAAATGTTCTGACATGGATATAGATACTGGCACAGGTCACATACCTGTGCTCTTATTTGTATCTGCACTATTAAAGGAAAACAAGCTGAAAGTAGATGTTACAAATTATTTTTTCCCTTAAAAGAGACATATCATGCTTTTAAATCCTTCCTTTTTACATATACAGTAAATCATACAGTTGTGGTCTATATAAAGTGTAAACTGCAATGCTTGGGTCTGAATTCCTCATTATTATAGCTCCACAGGCCCCTTTTCTACCCTTTTCTGATGTGCTTCTGAGAGCAACTCGTTTTGGTGCTGTCTCTTTAAATGCAAATGAGACTCTTCATACCCCGCCCCCTCTCCAGGTTGCAGAGGTGACACTCGGTTCAACTCCACCCTATTCGGCCATTTTTGTAGTTTGATAGAAGAGATACGATAATGAAGCGGCGCAGAAACTTTTTATTCACACGTTATTTACAAAATGTCAACAACAGAAGACTTGTCCATCCAGCCTTACATGTTCCAGCCAGAGTCTGACCCGGTGGAGCGAGATGAAAATGAAGATGATGAACCTGCAGAACCCTAACAAGTGAGCTAACACAAGCGCCGAGCTAACGCTAGCGCCAAGCTAACGTCACGAAATGCATTTTATTACAGTCTTTTCAAAGACAAAAACGGCAAAATGAAATGACTAATGAAAACTTTAGACTTAAATTAAATCACGTAGGCCATATCATCAAGGATCTAAAACGAGCACACAGCGCTAACATATGAAGACGGTGCAACTGCTAATGCTAACAAAACAATGACGTCTTATCATCACACTTTTTAGCGTTATTTACAGCTTACCGAAGTGCTCTGTTCATCGTCTCCAAAGATAGAAGGAATTGAACCCTCAATCAGACAAAGTCTTTCAGCAAATCCTTCTTTATACTGGCAGAGGTTGCTGAAGCAGTCATCCTTGAAGTGCTTCGCGCACACAAAAATGACCTTACCCACAGATGTGGGTACATTTCCATGAAAAATAAAACTCAACCAGGCACTTTGAAAAGGTTCTGATGCTGGGAGACGTTGTAATGAAGCGTGTGGGTTACTACATCCAACAACCAAACATTTTGACTTATCCTCTCGTAACTTCTGCATCCTTGAGCTTGGACTACAAAATAAAAGCGAGAAATAAAAATGGCGGATTGCTCGAAGTGTTGGACCTGGAGTCGATGTACTAATTTGGCAGTTCCGCTGCAAATACTGTGACGTTATTGTTCAAAAAATGTAATAGAGAATCGAAAAATAGAAACAGATTGAAAAATATGATCAACAGAATATAAAGATATCAACGGAGCACCTGAAGAGACTAATTTGAACTTTTCTGTACTTCTAAACACTCTAAATATACAACAAAATGCATTTAAGGGCTAAAAAAAAAAGTGGATTTAGCATGATATGTCCCCTTTAAAAAAAACTTCAGAATACAAAACGATATATTTTTTTTTTTAACCGAATACCTGACAAAAGCCTTCACTGTGAAGGAACATGCAAAATACATATCAGCAAATACAAAAAAAACTTAACAACAATAACAATAACAACAACAAGGCCTTCACAACGTATCAAAATTACAATAACATGCTTCGAACATTTAGCTCCTAAATGCTACATGCTACGTGCCGTGTGTTGTCTTTTTGACAGTGATACATTTGATTTAACTGTTTTCAGTTTTTCTTGATGATAGCTGTAGGTTTTGTAAATGCTAATCAAAATTGTTTTAGTTCATAACTTCACTCAACAAGCCATTGTCCTTTCACTAAAATGTAAACACTAACATTAGCTAACTTTAGCCAGACAATGGAAAAGCAGACAGCTTGGTTTCCATAGCATTTATTAACATTCAGACATCAGATTTTGTCAATCCTTTCATCAAGAAGCACCATAATAGCTTCAAAACAGATACAAATACAAATACATGTGTGTAAATGTTACCCATAATATTCACATGTATGAATTTTATATCAAAGCATACTAAAATATAAGTTAACAACACCAAATAAACAAACTTGCTGTGCCAAAATAAAAGCTCCTAACAAATAAATACACTTTCAAAACAAGGAACATCTTAACAGACCTTTAGTAAGGGTCATTTACACAAATGATCAGGGCTTTGATTGTTACGTTGCAACATAGTATAGTTGTATCAAATGGGTACACACAGCATCACATAGTTACTGTATTATGGTAGTTTTTAAACAAAAGACGGGCTAAATTGCATGCCTTTAACAGCTAATTTCCTTGGCATCCTTGATAGACTCTTCTTGTTTTAGAATAGACTATGCTTCATTTCCCTAAATGAACTTTAAACAGCTGAGTGAAATGAAGGTTAATGATTCTGCAACAATTTATAGCATTGAAATCCCAATAAACTTCATACTGCATGAATTATTTATACATTTCCTGGGTGTTTATGATACAGAGAAGATGGAATTTTGGCAGAAACCGTAGCCAGTGATGAGATGACAGAAAAAAGACGAGGCTGACTGAAGGAGAAACAAAGCATGTATGAAAAAAAAAAAGAGTAAAAGTTGCGAGCTCCCTTTGACTTTCACATTTTTTACCCACGAGCTCATTTGTCTTTTGGAATTGTTATTTGGTTAAGCGGCGCTAATTTTAGCTGGCAGGCAAGGCGCTACTCCTGTAGCTGATAAAAGATTACATCTCTACCTTGTTTCCGTTAATGCCAATACATTGAAACAATCAATATTTACATCCTCCTCTTGCTGAAACTAGTCAAAACCACATGCTGACTCCTTGGCTTGAGTCCAGTCAACCATCACTCCTGTGAGAAGAAGATGGAGTATGTGGGGGCCGTATAATAACAGCTGTAGGAATGCCAAATTCCTGGCTATTATAAGTGTTTACTGGCCCAGTCCCTGTGAGCTGTTACCTACGTGCTAGGATGCTGAGATTGTCTGCGCGAGTGTTTATTTTGCTTTAGTTTATGTAACGGAGCTCAATGCACACAATGTAACTGAGTGCATGTGACATGTCGATTTTTTTTTTTCAAGCTACAGCCACGTGTGTGAGTGTGTGTGTGTGTGTGTGTGTGTGTGTGTGTGTGTGTGTGTGTGTGTGTGTGTGTGTGTGTGTGTGTAAGAGTGTGTGTGTGTGTGTGTCTGTGTATGTGTGTTCTTGATGGGACACCCACGTTTTCCCAGTCCTGTCTTATTTCTCATCAGCTTCAACTGTAGTTGTAAGGAATGATCGTTGACACAGCGACTGCAGTTCACTTATGTAACATACAGCACACACACACACACACGCACGCACGCACGCACGCACGCACGCACACACGCACGCACGCACGCACACACACACACTAAGATTCCTTTTACACGTTAATCAGCCCTCTGGATAGCATGTTTCCTGTCCGTTAGGAAGGTCTCTGCTTTTGCTTTTAATCTTTTGCATTCTAACCAAAGGTAGCACAAGAATGTAAAATTTCCCTGACAATTCTTGAAGCTGCGTTTCCATTACCCTTGGAAATGCGCATTTTCAAAATAGCGCAATTAAAAACTGGTAATGGAGTCACGTGAACTTTGAAAAAAGCACTAAAAGAAATAATGCTAAAACATTTTTTAATGCTTTCATGAGGAGGAATTTCAGACGTTTGAATATTAACATGTGTCGCAAAAGCGCCGTGGAATCACTTTTTTTGCAAATACACGTCACAAAACGTGATGTACACGGTCACATGACATGATGTACCTGGTCACATGACAACTTCTCTCCGAGAAAGCATGGCGCGGTACGTGTAAACAGAATAAGAGACCGAGACATTTCATTACATTGTAGTTAAAGGCACACCGCTGGCTTTTTCACCTAAAGAGTTGACCCATATGAGTTATTTTATACAGCCATTGACAGTATCAATGCTCCGAGCGGGACCTCCCTCTTAAAATACTGCCCATGTAAGTTTGGAGGAGACGGACCGTCTTTCACCAGATCATGTGACCTGGAGAACGTTTCACTTTACGGTAGTCACGTGACCACAGGCTTGGCTATATATACTGTAGTTCCCACGTTACGTCACAACATACGGCTGACCAGGCGCCTTTGCAACGAGTTTAGCCTCTGTTCACAGCCAAAAGAGCACAATATGGTAGTTTCATGTTGGGTTAATGTTGCACTAATCACAGTGATAGTTCAGTTAAACGTGGATTATTTAGTAAGGGAAGTCGGCAAGTCAGATCCGTAACTTCAGGATAAGGATTGGTTTTAAGGGCTGGGCTCACGCCGCGGCTACAGTCTATGGGCTAGAGGAGCAGCCGTCACCGCCCACTCTTCTCCCTGCCACCACCGCAGACCCGGTGCTCGGCCTGCATCGGTGGCGCTTCCCCCCTACTCCCTGGCCTCGCCGCCGTTGTCGGCCTCCTTTGCCGGGGGTTGGAAGGGACGGGCAATCCGGCATGCACGGGGTCAGGGCAGACGGGTGACTATTCCGACCCTCGGCGAAGGGGGCCGATCTGCGGCGAGGCCGCCGATCTGCGGCGAGGCCACCGATGCAGCGAGGAAGGCCAAGTGCCGGAACTCCAGTGGCGGGGAGAGGAGGGCAGCGGTGGCGGCTGCTCCTCCAGCCCATAGACTGTAGCCGCGGAGCTAGCCCAGCCCTGCTTTGCACCCCAGCCCTTAGAGCCAATCCTTATCCTAAAGTTACAAGTCAACTACTGTCTACATACACAATCAAAAGACAAGGGAGGCTGGCCCGACTGACTGGTGATTTTTGACAGTGACAGTGCTGCGGCGCTTGTGGCCACTAGGGGCGCTTGCGTGAAAGTTACCAGTCTAGCGCCCCTAGTGGCCAAAAGTTACACAGTCTGCCTTTAAAGTGCCACATTATACAGCAAACAACAAAGGAATACACAGTGTTAAAAGGAGGTTTGGAGCATCCAATCTTCCTGCGGCAAAGTCTCCACTTGTACCTGTATGTGAGTTTAGACTCATGCTTTTTAAATACTAAAGGGAGATGATGGTGGTTATCGATGTGTGTTGTTAGTGTGGGGTGGGAGGAGACAGTCTGGGTTTACGTTGTGATCTTTGTGGACTAATGGATGGAGAGGAAGTAGTCCAGAGAGACCAGCGTGGGAATGGGTCAGCATTTCTGACAACACAAGCTCCGCCCCCTCCCCTCTCTGTATCACCCCTTCCTTAACCTCTCTCTCTCTTTTCGTCAGTTCACAGCCGCTCTCTCTTTCCCCTCTCCTTCCGTCTTGCTCTTTTCTCCCTTCCCTTCCCCTCTAGCCTCTCTTTCACAGAGGAGGGGTTAAGGAGGTTTTTCTCAAGCAGTTTTTACAGACATTGCTGAGATACTTTGCAGTAAAGAAAATATTTGGACTTATTTCTCCTTAACAGCCACATGTATGTTGAAAAGCAGATTTTTAAATGGGTCTAATTGGCGTCAATGTGCACTTATTACCGTACTTTTCCACATTTATAACTTAAACACATACTTATGGCTCCATGTTTGCTGTCACATACTTCTTTTTCTTTTCATTCTTTGACACAAAAGAAGAAATAACCTTTGTTGCACACCATATTGTGGTAGAGAGACATATCTAAACTCCATAACTGACTTTTCAAATCATTCTGTACAGGAAAAGGTGTTTTCTCTGATAAAATCTACAGATTGCCCTTTTCTCCATTATTTTGCGCGCCCTTTCCTTTCCCGCTTTTCATTACCTGCTTCGCCTTCATATGCTCACTCTACATCCCCCCCTCTTTTAACCCCTCCCTATATTTCTGTCAGAATGCTGATAGGGGCCTAGGTAAGGAAAGGGATAATAAATCAGGCCTTTGGGTGTGTGTGTGTGTGTGTGTGTGTGTGTGCGTGCGTGCGTGCGTGTTTCTAGCCCAGGCCGTGATTGACGGGAATGCTAATTCAGCTTTTAGGAGTTTGTTCTTCGCTCCTACGAAGGAATCTTTAACCCTGAGATTGTAACAGTCATCCTTGTTACTAAGCACCCTTTTGTTCTGTATTTATCTCTTGTTGTTTTTTCTTTCTCATGACATTTTGTGCTGTTTCTGGGACGGCTCAGTCCTTTGGGGATTGCAGCGGTTGTTTCATAATTTTCCCTCCCTCTTATAAAAGCGTTATGTTTTTTTGGCATTTTAAATAAGGGTTAATGTACTCTGTGTGTGAGGGAAAACTCAACTGGTACTATAAATGGAACTGGAATGGAAATGTAACACTTAGATATAGTCTTGTTTTTCAGTTGCAGGCTAACTTGTTTCAAGGGTACCTGTGGTGAAAATGCATATAACCAAAAATGTGTTTAATGTGTTACCGATAAACAAAATATGTGCCTTATACAAAATGGCGGCTCTCCATAGAACAGTGGTTCTCAATTTTTTTACCCCATTTCTCTTATTTCTGATACCAAGTACCCCCTTTGTCTGACTACAACATTTTGCTTAGAAAACGATTTAAAAACAACTATAGAGCATAATGATGGAATGAACAAGTGATAACACACATTTGAAGCAATCTTATTTTGTAATTAAGTAGAAAAAAATCATATTTAGCGCAGTGGTTCCCAACCTTTTTTCGATTGTGACCCCATTTTGAGATCAAGAATTTCTGGCGACCCCAAAGACATTTTTTTTATAGAATTACTGATAGTTTTTGAACATGTTTGAGCTCAGATATTTTAAGTCAAATTAAATGTAAAATGAAAGTATAGAAATACAGTTGTTTAAGATTGTGTTGTTTTAATAAATAAAAAAAAATTAAAAAAAAATAGTAATAATAATTTAAAAAATCTAAAATGTGTTTACATTTTTCCGAAATTCCAGGCGACCTTGCATGGGGTCCCAACCCCAAGGTTGAAAAAAAAATGATTTAGTGGTTCCTGAATAGATTTATTTCCATCAACCCCTTAATGGTGACGTGGCTGGAGGCAGAAACAGGAAACGCCGCTGGCTAAAGCATAGATATATATAAACACTAGATGACACAAGCAGGCATAGCTCAAAGGCGGCCATCTTACCTCAGACAACTGACGTTCTGACATTCTGACGCACTCTATGGTAGCTGTTGGAAGGTGAGTGATCAGCTTAAACAAAAATACCCTTAACTTGATGAAATATTGACGGATTTACAAACGGTTTGCCTTATTACAAACCTTATTATACATCCTATGACATAGGATGCTTGTACATGTTGAAATTGCTGCTTGCCTTTAGAAAACTGGTTGAAAATTGAGCAAGTTATGGTTATTTAAATAGTACATGCACCATTGACATCAATGTAATGAGCGGGGCCAGCTGTCTGAGGTAAGATGGCCGCCACGTTACTACGTCGCTCCCCATTGTCTAACAGCGCGGGTAAGTCATTTATGGTGGTTTTCCTCCAGGCTAAGCCCCGCCCAACATAATATCTCATAATGTTTACAAACAATCAAATAAGTTAATAATATAGTTTGTATCATATCCGATCATCTCACACCTTGGATGGGACCAAGACTAACATTTTATTTATTAATTTTCTACTCTCTCTCACTCTCTTAAGGACCCCCTGTAGTGCCATTGCGTACCCCGAGGGGTGCACGTACCCCCTAGTGAGAAACACTGCCATAGATGATGCCCAAAAGTATAAAATCATTCTAAAAAGTCATTTTAATGTGTTTTTTTATGAAACGGTGCATATATTTTGTTTATTGGAAATACATTAAACACATTCTTTTGTTGTGTACATTATCCTTTTAACCTTGTCAGAGCCTTAAACGCCACATTGACAAATTTAGGAATAATCCAAATGTGCTATTTATTTTGGATCTAACAGAAAGGGATCATTGTTTTGCTAATATTCGATGCATTGAAACTGAAGACTAAAGCCTAACGCCCAGCAACGCTATATTTTCTGATGTAAGCGGATCCACATGTGCAAGCCATTGTCTGACATCACTAATGCTGTCATCCAGCAGGTCAAGCTTGGGCGTGAACAGATTCATATGTTCTGACAATGTTTCACATTTAAAAAAAAAAACTAAGCATAACCGGCAAAAGGGAGGGAACGCCATAGAGAGGAAGGAAAGCAAAAGAAGGAAACTGCTGTTCACAAGCTGTAAAACCTCAAATAAACCCCAGCAGCTTTAGCTCGGCTCACCACACATGTTGCAATTAACATGCAATGGCATGCTCGGCTGCCCGACCTCAAAGGCTGCGCTGTGATGTTAGGTAGCTAGGCATGTGGTTAGCAGTAGGAGGGTAAAGGTCAGTCAGGACGCCACAGATCAAACATGGAGCTGAATTCATGGATGTCAGGTGGCCAGAAAGACAACATACTGGGAGAATGGGGACGTAGAAGACAGCATTTTTATCTGCTTTACTTTTCATTTAAAATCAAAGTCAAACATAGCCGACTATATAGCGTGTAGGTGCTTTTAAAACTTTGCTTTCCATTGAATGACTCTGAAATGAGTAACCTAGACCACTGTTTCTCAAATTGGGGTACGTGATAGCACTACAGGGGGTACTTGAGAGAGAGACAGAGAGGGGAAATTTAAGTGTCAGTCTTGGTCCTACCCCAGGTGTGACATGACTGGAATATATACAAACTATAGAATTCAATCTATTCAGGAGCTACCAAATCAGTGTTTTTCAACCTTAGGGTCAGGATATATATATATATATATATATATATATATATATATATTGTGTCACGATCCAAAAAAGGTCGGGAACCACTGCACTAAATACTGTTTTTTTTTTCCATTATGCTCTATAGTTGTTTTTAAATAGTTTTCTCAGCAAAATGTTGTAGTCGGACAAAGGGGGTACTTGAGTTAAAAAAGTTTGAGAACCACTGACATAGACAAAGGCCAAAAAAAAGTGCTGCTTTCACTTATATTGAAGCTCATAAATATACAGTAGCTCAACCTTGTAGCCAACTAAATTGTAAAGAGGAGAGTGCATTAAATACATGAAATATGCATTCATAATCCACAGCTTGTCGGCTGTGAGATATCTTAAATTGTTGAGTCTAATATAGAAAACAAATGTGCGTAACAATGTGTAGAACCTGGTGCGTGGGATAATGGCTGTGTCATTTGAGCAATGGCATCAATGACTTCATTCTTTGTCTGTGTTAACGTGTCCTTGGGTAGCGAGGACTCTGTGACTACTAATGTAGTGATTGAGCAGGATAGGATTATCACAAAGGCAGCTCAGTGCAGTGGCAGTTAGCGATGCTGCATAATAGCAGAAAGGTCATGAGTCTCATTACCGGTAGTATTTTAAAGTAGGATTTGTTCTCCCAAGTCAAAAACACCCAAGCATAATTTGTTAAAAAGGAAAAGGTGCACCTGAAAAGAGAGCCATTAGCCAATAAGTTGTGTTATTTCAGCCCTACGTTTCATTCCTGGATCTATTTGGTGTATGTTTTGCTAGCTGTGCAATCATATGGAAATTAAATGAACAATACAGAATTAAAAAGTTTACTTTGGGCATCGAAGTTTAATTTGTAATTGCGTTGAGTGTAATTGTGATAAATTCAAATTTTTATGTGTTGTGGATATGTATATTTATATAGAAAACTGTTTTTTTTGATTATATTTTTTTTTTGATAGGATAAAAGGGTGATTTGAACCTCAAAGGAAGAAATATTTATTCTGTTTTCCAGGTTAATTAATTTATTTTTTTTTTATTTTAAGTTTTGTTTTAAGAAAGATGAGTTTTCCATCAAATTGTGTTGTATGCCACCCTTTGTAAACTTTGCGTGATTGTTCAAAATAAAAATACAGAAAAATGAAGAATTTAAATTAAAAAAAAAGTTTACTTTGGTAATGCTTTTAGCTTATAATGATGTCACACAGGATAATACATTTAAAGTCTATGGTAAATTGGGTTGTTGCTGTGTTATATTGGATGGAGAATGCCATTACCATGCTTCATATTTATCCAAAGTTAGCTCATTAGCTTAGCTTAGCTAAGCTTTGCTGCCTGTAGCTTAGCGTATTTTTAGTTCCCTTCGCTCAGCTTTCATTCACTTAACTGTGAATGTGAGTTGAGTTTAACTTTAGAATTTCCTTTTTAGGTTTTATTTGTTTATTTATTTGTTTATTTGTTCAATGGATCCCCATTAGCTTCCACCTTGGTGGTTGCTAATCTTGCTGTGGTCCATAGAAAAAACAATCAAGTTTCTAGGACATGTAAGAACAAAAAAAAATTAAAGACAGTTAAATATAAGATAATTGAGTTAAAGTCTATGGTAATATGGGTTGTTGCTTTGTTATATTGGATGGGAAATACCAATACCACTTCATATTCAGTATCCAAAGTTAGCTCTTTAGCTTAGTTTAGCTAAGCTTAGCTGCCTGTAGCGTAGCATATTTTAAGTTGCCTTTGCTTAGCTTACATTTACTTTGATGTGTATGTGAGTTGAGTTTACCTTTAGAATTTTGTTTTTAGCCTTTGTTTATTTATTCAATGGATCCCCATTAGCTTCCACTGTGGTGGTTGCTAATCTTCCTGAGGTCCATAGAAAAAACGTCAAGTTTCTAGTACACGTAAGGACAGAAAAAAAATAAAGACAGGTAAAAGTATTCAGAAAAATTACATAAAAAAGCTACATCAAGACCCAGTTTCATTACACCAACAAATAAACAAAAAAATACACGATATATACATTCAGATTGGTAAAAATATGATTTTAAAGCATTTTTAAATATGCGTAAAGTTGACATGTCTTTCAGATCCCTAGGCCATTTGTTTCAAGTGAATAGCTCTAAAAAAAAGTATTTGTAAATAGTTGGTATATGTCCAGAATAAAGACAAAGATAAGTTAGTTAAATCTTCCTGAACCTAAAAGCAGTGGAAAAATTGTATTAACATGAAGTTTGGAAGAAATAAGCTTTGTTCTCTTGGCTTATTCCACTTTTTGGACAGTGAACACATGACCTGGAGCACAAAGTAGCATTGGTCAAGAATAAACATGTTTTTTATAAATATTAAAGGTGAATAATTTGGTTTTGTGATCCCTCAAGTGCAACTTTAGAGAATGTCTTAAAAAAGGGAAAGTAAGTTCTCCTGTAAGCTACTAAGGCGTCAGCTGACTAAAGAGTGGGAGTGCAGTGTTAAGGTCAACATTACAGTTCATGTTGACTTGCCATGAGATAACGTGTTTGCAAATTGTTATTAAAATGATACAAACATCAGTACTTTGAAGACAGGAAGTTTGTTTTCCTGTTGCAAACTATTTCTAACACGTTTTAGTGACGTTTGATGTGGAAATAGGCTCCTCTGAGTTTAAAAGCAATTGCATTTGTCAAAAATGAAGATTAGGAATTATTTTGTCCTTAAAGGATTTTCAGTCATACAAAAATGTGTTATTTTTATTATCAGATTTGAGGTGTTTTTTCCTTTTGCCCTTTTTCGATATGCGTTGTATTGATCTCGTAAGTGTCGACACTTACTAGATGAAAACAACATGTGGGCCATGTTCTCTATAGATCTCGGCCAACCATGTCTGGAGACAGAGTTTCTATCAGCTTATATAAACTGAACTGTAACCACGATAAGAAGTAGTGGTTGTTGCACAGCTTAGAGAATTGATAGAAAAATGAGACGAGAAAGATTCTTGGGTCCAATCCGGTAAGTTTGGTCACTGTGATGATTACAGGGTCATTTAAGGACTTCAAAGTCTGGAATTGAAAGAGGGTTGAAAGTCAGAGAAAAGAAGAGAAAGTTGACGATTTGCTGATGATTTTGACATGGTCTTTTTTTTTTTTTTTGTCTTGCTCAGGTTGGCACGGAATGATGATGATGAAGAGGAAGCGGCACGTGAAAGAAGGCGCAGGGCACGCCAAGAGAGGCTTAAGAGCAGGGAGAGTGATGAGCCCAGTAGCCTGCCTGATAATGTCATCATGACCAATAGTCACAGGTGAGGTTCTGGAAAACCTTTTTAAAACAGAGTGGAAAAAGGTCTTATTATTATTATTTCTGGCATGCAAAAGGACAAAAAAAAAAAAAAAAACAATGATGTGATTTTGCTCTGAATGTCAAAGTGAATTTCTGTGATTGCAACCATGTCGGAAATGAACTGAATAAATAAATAAATAAAATAAATTATAGTTCATATAGAAACAAATGGATCTAAAGATATGACTCTTTAAAATAGAGGTGGGCAACTTTTATCACAAAAATGTGATTGTCTGATCTGAGGGCCACATTATCAACATTCATGTTAGCATTTGGAATAATGACCCATCTTAGCATTGATATAGGCAAGAACAATGAGTTTGTGTGGTCATTTCATGCGTTTTTGGTTGTGTTGTGTATTTTTCTCTCATTGTGCATTTCACGATGTTTTTTACTGTCGCTTTCTGTGTTTTTTTAAGTCATTTAATGTATTTTCCTCTCATTTAGTTTTTTTTGGTTGTTGTTGTTTTGTGTGTTATATGGCAATTTGTCTATTTTTGTTGTCATTTTGTGATTTTGCAGCAATTTTTTGTGTATTCGTTTTCGCTTTTGTGTTAATTGTCAGTTTGTGTGTTTTTTGAGTAATTTTGTATTTATGTTGTCAAGTGTATATTTCTGTAATTAGTGAGGATGCAGGTGGATCCTTGTTATCCGTTTTTTCTTCCGTCTGCATTAACTCCTCCTACACTGTTTGTCCAAGTAAGCAATCAAGAAGTTCAGAAAGTTCCAGAGATTTATGATATCACTTTTGTGATTTGTAACCTTTAAACTTTTTGATTTTTTTTTTTTTCTTTCATTCATTTCTATTGGAAATTTAAGCTTTTTCAACTTTTAAGCCCTTAATTTCCAGCCATTCTTCAACCATTTCCAATCATTCAACTTTTAAAATGTTCAGCTACTACCTTGAGCTCATTTCAACCTTTTCAACTTTTTTTCACCTTTTTAACCCATTTCAACTTTTTTCAACCTTATTGCTAATGTTCAGCTAATGCTAAGCTAATGTTAATGCTAGGCTAGTGTTACCGCTAGGCTAATGCTAACACTAGATTAATGTGAATGTTGCGCTAATGCAGTGCCTGCATCCTCACTTGCATTTTCTTCAGGAAATGCAAATATTTTAGTTTTGTATGTTTTTGTGCTTTTGCTTTGGGGGACACTCAAAATAGAGGGAGGGCTGCATGTTGCAACCATAGAAAAAGAAGGGACAAGCTCCCCGGTGGAGTGAAGCTTTTATTTTTAGAGCTCCCCCTGCTGACTGGTCATAAACCCAGCCTCCTCAATGATTACAGATGGGATGTGGGTCCAACTGTAAAGTTAAAATGCACGTCACATAATTTTTTTCCAAACCTAAACTCTGCTGTGATCACTTGTTATTATCACCCTACATTGTGTTCAAGTGCTCATATTTCTGTGAAGTTTGTTTTAAAGTTATTTGAGATCTTGAGTAGTTCTCTTTGTGAATGGCAGTTATGTCATGAAGGAAAGCCAAGACGCCATTTAACTAGATATTTGAGTTGAAATATATGGTGGTTTTGTACTCACCTCTATCATCTGAACAAGCCATTGGTAGAATTTCCAGACGGGAAAGATACTTAAGTTCGTGGTGTCGCTGGGCTGCGTAAGTCATCAGGGCAGAACGCTAAATGGGCGGGGCTTGTTACCAGGGCTCCTCCTGCCAGACCCTACTGCGCATACTCTGGCTCCAAATGACGTCAAATTTGCACGATGGATGCGCCCCTAAGCGCCGTATTTTGGCTTCAAGAACGTTGAGTGGGAGCAGCCACAGTGCGCGCCCACTGGTTGCCCCCGGGCCACCGGTTGCCCATGTCTGCTGTAAAACATATCCATTGACTTTTATCTGTGTGTAAATGAAAGGTTTGTCTGTGGTTTTATTAAAGTCAAACTTGTCCTAAGTGAGAAGGACTGTGCAGAGAAAGGAGGTCAGGTTGGCTCTGCAGGGAAAGGATTGATAGCACAGTGTAGTAGTTAAGTGATGCTTCCAAATGCTCAGACAGGAGTACACGTCCCAGATGCAGGCACTTCACTGTAGGTACCCGGCAAGAACAAATCTTTGTGAATGTTTGAGCCAGGGTTCACAGCACATAAGTGCACATAAGTGCTGGGAAAAGCAGCCACACAGCTCGGAGCAAATCTGTTAAGATGCTTAAAATAGAACAAAAAGGAAGATATTTTTTCCCTCCACGTTTTATGAAAACAATGTTGGATTTTTTTTTTTTATATATATACCAAAGCTAATTTTTTACTTTTGACGATTGAGGTCCCTACTTGAACTTTTCATTAGAACCTAACATGGAATAATCAAAAAACCTTTTTTCAATGTACAAAGTACTACTGTAAGTGATAAATAAAACAGGTATTTGGTAATAAAGGGGGGATATCGTACAACATGATCTGGTACACACCACATTTTCATAGTTTGATCCAGAATCCATATATGTTAGAATAGAAAAGCAAACAAATAAAAAAAACGCCAGTGAAAGTGTTGAGAAAAGGGCGAGACGATTTGACCCAAAAAAAAATAAATATTGATGTTTTTAACTAAAAGTGTTACCAGACGACAATTCTGGGTTAAATTTGCTCATGGAAAATGCCACACAGGCACATTTATTAACAAACAACTGCACAATATGTACCACTTTTGGCTTTTTCTCCTATTAAGGACAGCACGTGTGAGTGAGTTCTGAGGTGTAGCTTGTTTTATGGAAGCTCTGGGTGAGGATGTACTCAGTAATCCATCTAACTGAGCTTTACATGCTGTTCTGAGAAGTAACGAAAGCAGCAACTCTTAAAACGAGTATTTTAATACAAAATAAAAACATGTATCTCAGAAATACGAAGAAATTGTAAGGATGGACACTGTTTGACAGTTTTCTATAAATAATATCAAATACTTTTATGATGTGATTCGTACTGTGTGATTGTATAAATCAAAATCAAAACAAGTAAAAAAAAAAACATACGCAATATTGTAATTTTCTATATGGCCAAAATAGAAAACTCGATATACTGTATGTTGAATCACGATATATTGCCCAGCTCTACTTGACGGTGGTAATAATATGGACGCGTGTGACCAACACAGTGCTTTTTAGTGGAAAAAGGGATGGACACTTTAAAATCTCTACATTAATGCCAACTGAAGTCATAAAATAAAGGCCGTGGCTATTGATACGTATCCGTAGACTGCTACTCTATGCATACGAAGCGCCCCTCATAGGCCAGTTCAGGTGACGTGATAGGTGCACCACGTGAGCTACCCCGCTAACCCTTTTATTTTAACCCTAGCCCAAACCCCTACCCCTACCCCTAACCCTAATGCTATCCCATTTCCTAACCCTAACCCAGAAAATAAACTAAAAAGTTTATATATGTATATTTAAAGGTGGAATTTGTCATGTTAAATATGTTAAATGAAATAAAATGTATGTCAGAAGTGGGATTCAAACCCACGGCAGAAGAAGGAAGACTCTTTGAGTCAGGTGCCTTAGACCAGGGGTTCTCAACTGGTCTCACCCTGGGACCCACATTTTTCCACGGCCCCACGTTTTTCAAAAATAGCTGTTGAAAACACACATTCTCTTTTTTAAAAACATAAATCTATTTAATATCCTGTGCAACATGCACTTCACAGCATGCCTGTCAAAAGAAAAGTTTCTTTCAAAATAAAAGACAAGTCCAACACGAGAGACTCCAAGTATGTACTTATTTTTGACCAGCTATTCGTGACACACTCAGTACAGGTCCGCGACCCACTTTTGGGTCCCGACCCACTAGTTGAGAATCACTGCCTTAGGCCACAGTGAAACAGTGAAACAGTGAAAACACAGGCATATTACGCTTATGTAGAAAAGGTCTGGAAAACGTACCCATAGTCCCGGGGGCTATTGATACGTTTCCATATCAATAGACACTTCCTAAAATAAAACTTGAATTCCCATCCTGACCTCAGCAGGTTTATCTCCTACATGAATAAATGCAACCCCTTCTTCCCTTTCTCTGTAGTGTGACAGAGACTGTATCTGTGAGCAGCTCGTATGGAGGTGGGGAGGACGAGGACCAAGCCCTGCTGGACCGCATGGCCAAGCGTGAGGAGAGGAGGCAGAGGCGCATGAAGGAGGCTCTGGAGAGGCAGAAGCAGCTGGAAGGAGACCATGACGTCCCTGTGGAGAAAAGCCACCCTGAGGAAGAGGAGGAGGAGGAGAGACCCTCCTGGCGCAGGGGTCGCTATCGGAACTACGAGGAGGAAGAGGAGAAGACGGTGACCTACAACTCCAGGAGGGAGGAGAAGGAGGAAGTGGAGGCTGCACCTGAGGAAGAGGAGGAGCTGAAAGAGGAAATAGTCGAGGACAAACCAAGAAAGTACCTGAGAGAACAGGTTAGCATCCGTTCCGGCTCGTTTATTTAAAATGTTGTGGATTGATTGCATCGGACTGTCCCAAAAATGTGACATTTGTGTCTGTAGGCATCAACCGAGGAGCCTAAAATGCAAAACGAGGTACAATTTATTGATTCGCCTTCTTATTACTTTTCTCTCAGAGTTACTCACAAGTTTGCCTTTCAAAGAAGTCCTCATCCTTTTTTGTAGGACCTTGCTGGAGAAGAATCACATTTGGTAGTCAATGAGGGTTTAAATCAGACAATTTCACAGGCAGGGGAGGATGAAGAGGTATCTGAGGATCATAATGTAGATCATTCATCTGAGAGCAAAACTATGTTAGTAGGAAACGACACCGAGGAGGACTTTGAGGTGTCACAGATACTGCACTCAGAGGATAATGAGGTACCCTGCACGCGGTAAGGCTTTCTATGTGTGTGTGACAGGGTTGGGCTCGATTATTATTGTAATTAATAATTCATTACAATTATGGCAAAAATTCTGTTGCTGTTAGAATTTACAGGGTCCCCACAGCCATGAAATTCCTGGAAAAGTTATGGTTTGAATTTTTAAAAAAATGATTTTTTAGTCTTGAAAAGTCATGGAATATTTTAACTGTTTTGGAAAAGTTTTGGAAATATAGCCTATTTTTTTTTTAATATTTAAAATATGTTGAACCCCAAAGATGTTAAGCGTTATCTCATAGTGAAAGTGCTGCATACCGGCAGCATCATTGAGCGGGAATCACGAGATCTCACAAATTCATGCAAATTCAAAATCAGCCTCATTTATTAACTGTGCGTAGGTAAGATCACTTCAGCTGGCATACACTAAAAACCAGCAAATGCAAATAAAAAATGTCAGCGCTTAAGAACTAAGTCATGGAAATTTGGTAAAATATTTTGGAAAAGTTGTGAAAAATCATTGTGCAAAAAGTGTGGGAATCCTGAAATTTAAATGAGTTCAGATATTTCACTTTGTAATTGTAATTAGCATGAAAACTCTATAAAAACTGTTAATTATAAGTTAATTAAACACAAATCTGCGGAACCATGTTACAGTTCTATGGCTTACACATACGACAATTATATATACAGTGTATATATATATATATATATAATTAATAAAATATGTATATCAAGTTTTCCCACTACCTGTCAGTTCTCTTAAGTGTCATTTTACCTTTAAAAAAACATATAAAATCAAGGGTTATACTGACAGCAAAAATGTTTTTTAAGAATATTTTCATTGATTAAGAAGCCTAACAAGGTAACCAAGAGATAAGAAACAAATTTGATGATAATAGTATGTTTTAGTGTATTTTACAGCTGATTCAAGACAGGGCCAAACCGACCCGTTATCATAAGAGATGCTAATAGAAAGCTAACACAAGAGGAAGGTTACATTTTATGAGGTTATTTATTTAATGCTCGGTGAATTTGTGTAATTGAGAATGTAAATGTAATTGATTTTCAGGGGTAAATTATAATTGTAATTTGTCACCATAATTGTAAATGAGTCGTAGTCAAACATGGATAATTGAAGACAGAATTGTAATTGAAAAATGTAATTGACCCCAACCCTGGTGTGTGTGATGCATGGCACAGAGTCATTGCGTAATTTCAGTGTCCTGACACACCTTTGAGAAGAAGACACATAAACAGTAATATCCCAGGACAACAGTGCCAACCCCTCTATCATGGATCCGCACCTCGCTGACTTTGTACTTCACGTTTGGAGGGACAGACGCTGAAATTACACGGACACCTTCCCTCCGTCTGGTGTGTTTTGTGTCGTTTGATAAGCGACCGTAGCCGAGGCCACGTCCCATGGTGCGGCTGCTGCTGCAGCTGTGTGGCTGGTGTTTTAATAGGGTCAATGCTACGCTCCACATGAGTGGTCACAGTGTTTTTCTTCTCTCACTTGCTGCATGTCTTCCACTTCTGCAAGAAAAAAAAAAGCAACAACAACCCATCACATTATACTGACTCCACACCAGCTATAGACAATAGGGCAGAGAGGCATGATGTTCTCTAAAATAATGAGCAACCAACGCCGTGAATACAGCATGACGCGTGTGTTTCCGGTGAATAATATGACATCATGTTAAAAGCCAAACTCAGTAAAATCAGTGAGCCACAGATAATCCAGATGAAGTCATGAGTTCCTTTAATCGTAGTTCTGCTTTGCTGCCCACAGGAACACTTCTCATCTTATCTGTGTGTTCGATTAGACAGGATATTTAGATTTAGTTTTAGTCAGAGCGTTTTTACAATTACTATTTCAGTTATAAGCTAGTTTACGCTAGTTTTCGTCAACTAAATGACATTACCATTTTAGTCGACTATATCTGTTAACAGATAGAGTCGACTACAATATAAAGAATAAGAGTTTACACTTTTTTTTTAACACAATATTTAGTTAAAATATATCAACCTGACATGCAATGGTATTGATGTTTGTAAATACACACAGACATTATCGATGTGAGCAATGCTTGACACCACATGAAGCCGTCTTACCATTGGATGCCTTCATACAGACAAAACAAAGAAAGAAACTTAGTTCTGATTGGATTTTGTTCCATATCAACATTATTGTTTTGTTTTTATTTGTTAACAAAAAAAAAATATATATATATATATATATGTTTTGATATAGTTTTAATAGCCATAGTTTTGTTATTGTCACTTCAAAAATGTAATTTTTAGTTGACAAAATTTCCTTGTTTTTTTTTTTTTTATTGTGTACACTTTGACCATTTATGTTTTCACTACTAAAATGTTGTTTTAAAGCTTTATCTTTACAATTCCAATTTTAAAAAATCAGAAATTTAGAAGTTTAAATATTTTATTCTCTTAAAGAGTCAAAAATGATCTTAAATACATATTCTATGATGTGTTTTAATAGTTGAATTATCAACTTAACCCATCCTAGCCTGTACGTATTGATTAGGGTAGTGATTGTTTAACACTATCATGCACACTCTTGTGCCAGTCCTCACCAATTTGGCATCCTGGGCAAGAGTTTAGGTTTTATCCCCTTTGCATCCCAGTAAATTTTGAATATATTTGTCTTTGACTATTTTTTTTAATTTTATTTTAGAAAACAAAAATCCAATCAAAATGTAATTTGAAATGAGTAAATAATAGTCAACTTAATAACTTCTGTGAGGTGCACTATACTTTATAGACGGTCCCTGCCCACTCCACTCTTGATACGCAGCTTATTGACATTAAAATGCATCATTTTAGCTTCCCCAAAGTATGGGTCTAAATGTTACTAAAATATACTAATAGAAAAAAAATAGTCTAAACAAAATGTAAAAAACATACAATAAGAATAGGGCACTGCATAAAATGAAATATTTAAGAAATCAGTATTAACGCAGCAAATGAAGATATTTGTACAAAATAACTATATTACTTTTTTTTTTATAGACCTCTAATGCTGCATTCTGGGGTCACAATAGGCTTTGCACTGTAGTGTAATTACTAGGGGTGTGTATTGCCTGGCATCTGGTGATACAATTTGTATCCCAATACATACTGTAGGTCACAATACGATACGATATATCCCGATATTAAATATTAAAGTGTAAGGGGATTATTGTGATTTATATATATATATATATATATATAATCTGTAAATGTGTACACCTTCATGAGAACATTATGTATGAAATATATTTTATTTGCATATTTTACACTCAAAACATTGGCTTTAACATGCCATGTGCTAACAACTTAAAATGAAAAATAACATATAATCTGCCTGTGGCTTTTAAACCAACTTTGACTTTAGTGCAACATGACTTTAGTGCAACATGACTTTAGTGCAACATGACTGAGGTATATGCCTAGAATAACAAATTATTACAAAAGTTAGTACTTTGTTTTTAGATTTAATTGAAAAAACACAAGCTGGTCAACATGCCCAGGTTTCAGCACTTCTTTGTGCAGTTACAATGTCTCCTGCAGTGGAAACGACTTTCCTGGTAAAATAAAAGTTAAAAAAAACAAAAAAAAAAAAACGATATGAATGCATTTAGAATCGATCCGAGAATCACGTGACGTAATATCGCAATATACTGTATTGCCAAATCAAGTTTTTTCAACACCCCTAGTAATTACATTAATGTGGGCTTGTTTTTTCATATGAACAAATAGTACCAACTACTGTTCTTTTAATATAGGATTACTGTACGATAATATATTAGCATTATATACTACTTATACTATACTGCCTAAGCCGCGGGTCCAACATGAGTGATGAGTATCTTTAGGGATATGCACACATTTCCACAACAATCAGACATTTATGGACGTTGATAAAAACGTGCTACGTGCATATAGAAGATTACAGTTCTACCTTAATAAGGTCTATCTTTAAAACTATCAGTCATGGGCATATTTTTTTTAAAAAAGGATGTTTATTGTGGATACACCTTAACAATGCTGTGCATAAAAGACTATAATTGTCCATTTGTGTTTAATTGTGTGTCACAGATTTTTTTCTTTTTATCTTTGCCACACCAGGAGAACATACAGTATTGTATGGGTGATAATAAGGTAGAAGTGAGAAACAAAGCCCTGGAGACGCTCCAGGTTTGATGATCACATGTTAGCTAATCCTCTGTCAGCAGTAATTCTGGAGTGGAGGCAGCGAGATGTGATGTTCTGTGTTATTGTATTTTGGATGTGCCCTCTTCTGCCCCCTCATGCGACATCATGTGATGCCTCATGATCAACCTAATGACCACCATCACCGCCTCCTCTTTATTCCACCCATGGATCGCACCGTTCCTCGCTGTCCTGACTTATATTCTTGGTTGTTTACTGTGGGTGCAGGTGAACGAGAGGGACGGAGCCCCAGAGGAGAGGGATGATCAGAGGAAGCACAACGGAGGGATCCACGAGGAGGAGGCGGAGCCTAAACAGCACAGGAAACCTGAGAGGAGCCTCAGGTACCCCCAGTCACTGTCTGTGTTCACACCAAACTGTATAATCAGCTCCAATGAATTATTCATCAATGTCAGACCTACTCACAGCTATATTCCTCAGATTCATCTCCTGCTTCAGTAATTCTCAAACTTTGGCACAGGAACCGTCTCCTTTTTCTCATTCCTGTTCGGTCAAAAAAAGAAAAAAAGCTTAAAATGTAGCGTGTGGAACTAATGTTTTGAAGTTGGACGACACACACTGCGCTCCAGTGGTGACAAGAATGAGACAGAAGAAACACAGCCTGTCGGGTGGAGTAATATATTAAATGTATTATAGGAGCGGAAAGGAAGCGCACGGCAGGAAGTGAATGTGTCGGATAAAGTTTGACACTCGCTTTTTTTTTTTTATAGCCAGAATGAAATGTAAACAAACAAGACATGAGAACTAATCTCTGCAGCACAGAGTTAATATAGGAGATGTCTTCCAACGCA
Organism: Gouania willdenowi; assembly: GCF_900634775.1. Lineage (NCBI taxonomy): Eukaryota > Metazoa > Chordata > Actinopteri > Blenniiformes > Gobiesocidae > Gouania > Gouania willdenowi. The sequence continues at coordinate 16,792,299 of NC_041049.1, forward strand.
TTCATTGTTCTCCTTTCTATCTAATTAGAGAATTAATGTCAAGGAAATATTTCAAAATAAAGCAGCGATGAGTGCAAAAGGTGCCACAAAGTCATTCTTAGACAGAGCGTAAAACTACATATAAAATAAATAGATTTTCAGCACAAATACTTTTACTTTGCATCATTCCTTTTATATATATATATATAAAAGGAATGATGCATAGAGGTGGGACTCAATTAAAAAAAAATCTAATTACAGACGTACTTAATTAATCTTGATTCATCTAAATTAATCTTATTACAATATTTGACACGAGAAGCAACGTTTCCACAAGTTAAACAATGAATTATGTGATTAAGTAGAAAAATAAATGTAGTTTGTGAAGGGTTTGTGTACTACATCTACATACTGTATATGGATTGTTACTGTTGTTTTATTGTTTTAAGAATTTCAAAAATATGTTTTCCACCAGCAAAATATCATTTTTTGGTTTTTCATTTCATAGGTGTACAGTACATAATATTCATACACAATTGTCAGCTGCTACCTAGCAACCTACGGTAATAGCACCTTTAACACAATATGGTGGATTTTCTTTTCTAGTTGTTTGGTGTAAAAAATTGGAAAAGCTGCAACACGATTGTCCTCTGTGACCTACAGCTTGAAACATGAGACAAAGTGTAAATGTATCTTTGCTAAGGTGTACGGAAGAGGAATAGGGCCACAACAAACAAGGTCCAATATAATATATTATTAACGTTCTGAGGAAAGAGTCAGAATTATGTCTTTAAACTGAGAATTCTGACTTTAATCTCAGAACTCTTGACTTCAAACTGAGAATTCTGACTTTAATCTTAGAATTCCAACTTTAATCTCAGAATTCTGATTTTAACCTCAGAAATCCGACTTTCTTTCTCAGAATTCTGACTTTAAACTGAGAATTCTGACTTTAATCTCAGAATTCCGACTTTAATCTCAGAATTCCGACTTTAATCTCAGAATTCTAATTTAAATCTAAAAACTTCTGACTTTAAACTGAGAATTCCGACTTTAATCTCAGAATTCTAATTTAAATCTAAAAACTTCTGACTTTAAACTGAGAATTCTGACTTTAATTTCATAAATCTGACTTTTTTCTTAGAATATTGTTATTACTAATAATAATAATAATAATAAAAAGAATAATAATAATTATAATAATAATAATATAGGCTTGGTTTTGTATGTTTTTTTCCCAGTCGTCCTAATCCTCTTCAGTAATAGTGAGTGCTACAGTAATGCCTATTTTTATTCTTTTATGCATTTATCTGTGTTTGCTTGAGCGTGACGGGTTTAAACTGATGTGTTTAATTATTCAGCTCAGGATCAACTGTCAGGCTTTGGCGTGCAGGTCAGCCACTTTGTCTTTCTGCCTCCACACGCTGATCCACGTTTTACGTCTTTGTCCCAGTCGCAGCAGCGTGAGATCCCCCGAGGCGTCTGCAGGTGACGAGCAGGACGACGCCGCCCGACTCGAGGCAGAACGCAAGCTGGAGGAGCTGAAGCGTCGCCGTGACGACGCAGAGAGCGAAGAGTTTGAGAGGATGAGGCAGAAGCAGCAGGAGGCCGAGGCCGAGCTGGAGGAGCTGAAGAGGAAGAGGGAGGAGAGGAAGAAGGTGCTGGAAGAGGAGGAGAGGCAGAAGAAGCAGGAGGAGGAAGAACGGAAAGCCAAGGAGGAGGTAGGAGGAATCATCACGTTTTATTGCTATTATTATTATTATTATTGATAATAATAGTAGTAGTACTATTAGTATTAGTATTAACCAGCAACTCCCTTACTCTCCATTTTTAAAACTTTTTGTTGTATCAACTTCAGTGTTTTCAAAATCAGAATTAGAATCAGAAATGCTTTATTTATTCAAGGAAGAAATTACTATGTTACAGAGGCTGGAGAAATATTACAAATGAAAAGAGACAGAAAGAAGAAAAATGTAAATAATTTAGTAAAAGACTGTTAAGTAAATAAGGATTAAATACAAGTGCACACATTACAGAAGAATAAAAAAAAAAAAAGATTAAAAAAAATAATCTTTTAAAAAGATTAAAAAAAATTAACTGATATGTCAAAAAATGCATATATTTTTTCAAGGTAACTTCTTCCGACTTTCTTCTTGCAACACTCTATGTACTCTATGTAGATTAAATACTCTCCAATATAATTTTTCTCATGTTGTCATCATGTGAATCATATATAATGTAACCATTTTTTTGTCACTTCAAAGTATATAACCAGAAATAAACACAAAATTCAAGCATAAAGACACTGATTTTACAGTGTTTTATCCTCTTGTATACAAGTGGTAAAACAACTGTCTTTGTTTTTCTTCATTCAGTATTTTGGAGGTCGTAGTTGTAAAGGTTTTTGTACAAACAGACCCTGTCGTTGCCAAGTTGTTGGTACGGTGTCGTAAATTTTATTTTGTGTTTGAAGACTTGAAGGTTGTTGGAAGCGCATTCGAAGCAACGGAAAGTAATGTTTGCATCAGAATGTCCAAGAATACAGCTGCTTGTAATTCAAACACTTCAGGCATTATTTCCTTAAAAGGGAAAAGCAGTGGAGACTCCCACTGAGAAATAAATATCATTGTTCTTATTTTGTTTTAGTTTTTTTAATGACACATTTTAGGACTGACTCACATTCTTTTTATATTAGATGTACTCATCCAATATACAATATAATGTAATATATTTATACATACACAGTGTGTATGTATATATATATATATATTATAATATTGTTTTTTGTGTGGCCCTAAAACAAATCCCCCAAAATGTGTATTTCAAGAAGTTGGAAGGAATATAAAGCCCAACATAATACACACAACGTAAGTCTCAAAACACAGAAATCGAAAAGCAAAGTGACACAAAAGCACACAAAAAAATTACAAAAATACACAAAATGACAACAAAGACTGTCACAGCAACCACGTAAACAAACAAAACGAAAGCACAAGAAACAACAACACATTACAGAATAGCTCCAAAGACACACAAACTGTCAATAAAATTACACAAAATGACAGGAAAATACAGAAAGTGGCCCCAAAAAGGCACAAATCGACAACATAAATGCAGAAAATGACAAAAAAAATACACAAAATTACAACAAGAACGCACAAAAAACTGACAAAACGGTCAGATCAATCATTATTCTAAACGCTAACATAAATGTTGATAGTGTGGCCCTCAGATCAGATACAATCAACATTTTTGTGGCCCCCGCCGTGATAGTGTTGCTCATCCCTGCATGAAGTGTTCTCACATTTTACCGGCTGTTTGATGAAGCAAATGAGACGTAGGTAAAGGTTCCACCTTATCTATGACAGTCCCATTTTTCTAAATGTACCCCTTTCTGAGGGTTCAAATACTCATATATAAATATTAGTTTAGTTGGACTTCTTTTCCATATTTCTGAATGTTTATCTTTATCGTTTTGCACCAGTGTGAAGGGAAACTCATGCATCACACTCGCTACCAGCGCCGCTGAGACGTAATCTCACCATACGTCTCCGTTATCATGGCCCAACCTATTAGGTGGCCACATATAACACACGTCATTTTTTTCTTTTTCCTATTACTCTAACCCTCGTCCCGGTGTATGTCAACCCTGATAACCTCCTTCCCTCCTTGTGTTCTAATCTGTATACACTCAACATGTTGGTGCGATTTGTTTGGCCCCCTGTCAGCAGACTGCTCCGAGGCCCAGGCGTTTCCACTAGTCAGTTATTATCGTAACTGCGTAGTTGATCATTAATTACAATTATGGCATTATTATAATTGTAATTTCAAAACACTGTTGCTGTAGTAGTCGTAATCTAGATCATTTAGATAATTGACTTTGTAATTGTAATTGCCATGAAAATTTTATAAAAATTGTCAAATATAATTTAACGCTAAACTGGTGAACCATGTTACAGTTCTATGTACAGTTCTACACATATGTAGTAAACAATTATTAAAATATGTTTCGTATCAAGCTTTCCCACATTTTACCCTTTAAAATAATAAATAAGAGGTATACAGACAAAAAGGCTCAGATGTCCACAACAAAAATATTAAAAACCTATATTTTCATTGATTAAGAAAATATAGGTTTTCTATAAAGAAATCAGGTCATAGATATTTGTTTTTGGTGTATTTTACAGCTGATTTAGTATAAGAGATGCTAACAGAAAGCTAACACAAGAGAAAGGTTAACTTTTCTTAGGTTATTTATTTCATGCTCAGTAATCACCAACTGCCTCACTCCCATCACTCGCACACACCGCCGGGCCTGGGGGGACCAAGTCTTCTCCATCCCTGCCCCCACTCTTTGGAACTCACTCCCACCACCCATTAGAAACTCAGACTCACTACTAAACTTCAAATCATTACTCAAAACCCACCTGTTCAAACTGGCTTTACCATAAACCCCTTTTGTGCTGTCTTGTTTTGTCTTAATCCCCATGTAAAGCGTCTTTGAGTGTCCAAAAAAGCGCTATACAAATTTGATCTATTATTATCATTATTTAGTAATTGTGATTAATTGTAATTGAACTTTAGTAATTCAGAATCAGCTTTATTTTGTCATTACACACGTTACAGAGCAACGAGATTTCATTTCATTTTCATCCCGTCCAAAGAAACATGAAAAGACAATCACATATAACATGGGAGGACAAGAACGGGGTGGTGAAATAGAAGACGGCCTTGAGCGGCTGGCGTGTGGCTAAGCCAATGGTGATAAGTGATTTGTTTTTGATTCAGGCAAGCACATTTCGGTAGCCTTGAGTCTTTGGTCTCCAGCAGTACCTCTCCAAGGTAGTTTCAGTCCGGCGTAAACGCTCCAAAGTAGCCTCCTGCTTACTTTTCAGTTCATTCATCACATTAGTCTGAGTGTTGAGTGATCTGCCCCATCCATTGGAAACGACTGGCAGCCTTGCCAAAACAGCTGCCAACGTAATACAGACTTTGCGATAGATCAGAAAGCTGCCCGCTCCAATCAGCAGAATCCCTGCTACCATAATTCCAATCATGTTGATGTCCTCCACAGAAAGCTTGGACAAACACACGATCTTCCACTTATTCCTGGAATCCATCATGTATCCGGCCGCAAACGTTTTGTCCGGACACGCAAGCTCACCCCTGCCCGGTCATTTGTCAAAAAAATATTGATCGATTGCATTGAAAGACCAGCTGACCAATTCCATAATTTCAGTTTTTGGATAAAATGCAGAGAGAGTCTCCTATTAGAAAACAAAACAAGCAGCAAGGGCAGATAGGGGAGGGGAGTGGGAGAAGAGGAGCAGAAGAGGAGAGGGAGGCATAGAGGGAGAACATAATTGTAATTGACTTTCTAAGGATAAAAATAACTATAATTGACTTTCTGAGGATACAAAAGAATTGCAATTTTATTGTAATTGAAAAAAATGCTGGTCACTTTAATCATAATTGAATTGTAATTGAACATGGGTAATTGAATAAAATTGAAAGTGAAAAATGTAATTGAACCCAACCCTGCCTGACTGGTCCGTCTTGGTCGATGTTGGCTCTGAATATGAATCAGTCTCTGGCGTCTGCCACTGAGCTCTTTCTCTTGTGAGATGTTAATGAAGCCTTTGGTTTGTAATTAAAAGATGGCCCAGAGATACAGAGAGACTAATTACTGCTGCTGACAGCTGATATACTGCTAGGCACCAGCCCCTCTTCTCATTACACTGCAAATGGCTTGTACATGAATTGTTTGGGTATTCTTTTAATCTGTTGATTGTCTGAATGCTTCCAGGAGCTTTTTTCTTCTCCCCAAAGCAATTATTGTGCTTTTTGTGATTTACATAATTGTTGACCCTCTGTTTGGAAAACATGACAAACTAGTTACAAAGTGGCATCCACAAATTGTCGGAGGTACAAATTCCACCTTTTCCTGGGGCTGCTACTTCCTGATTATGCATGCAACTTCCTGTGAGACGAACAGAATACATTTAAAAAGGAAAAGGCTTTGTCTGGTTGAACAGATGTCTCAAGGGCCACAATCGACCCAGTTTGATCCCAAGTAGGTCGAACGTCTTTTTATGGAATCAACTTCAGTGATATCAATATTGTATTCTAGTTTGCACTTTGACGTGTCATGTCAGCATTTTGAATAATGACCAATCTGAGCATTATTACAGGAAAAAACATTTTTTTGTGTTCGTGTTGTGGTTTTGTGTATTTTTCTCTTATGCTGTGTATTTTTAGATGAATTTTGTTTTTTGGCGATTTTTGGGTCTGTTTTTGGAGTTATACAGTGTGTTTCTGTGTGTATGTGTAATTTTTTTCATTTTTCTATATTTTCTGTCATGAATCTGTTTTTTTGTCTTTTTTTTAGATTTTTCATTACAATACAATTCGTTTATCACAATTCAAACATTCCATCATTCACATAGTAAATAATAAAAACAATAAAGGAATTAATATGCATAAAAATACATTGCCAAGAATCAGATAAAGTGCATACAAGTACTCAGTGCAATCTTCTAAAAGTCTTAAAATTACATCAAATTTCCCAGAAAATTATGTGAACTACAGAAACAATTTGTGATTTGAAAGTAATGATGAGGGAAATTCATTAAATTTGTAAAAGGTGAAATTTTAATGATTTCCATTCCCGTTTTCTTTGTAATTCTTACTTTAAACAGAATCCTGCCGCGGGCCTTGAGTTTGACCTCCAATTTAGCAAAAACTGCAGATTCACCACTAGCTAACCGCTAACACCTCTATCAAGGAGCAGGCGTAACATCTACGGATGGGCCTCCAGTAATAACGCAGACTTGTTATTTGGTATAAAAGCATTCAGTATTCATAAGTTATCCTGTAGTTTGTAGTTTTTTGTGGCACAAAAAATAACTTAAAAAGGGTAACAGTACCATAGTCTAGTTAGAGCAGGGGTTCTCAACCTTGGGGTCCGGACCCCATTTGGGGTCACGAGACACTGAGAGGGGATCACCAGATGTCTTCAAGAAACAAATAATTTTTTTAAAAGAATTTGAGCCCATTTTCTACAACTACACCAATCTTGCCATAGTTTAACCTATTTTAATAGTTTAACCTTTTTCTTGCCATATTTTTGCTCATTTTAATACATTTTTGCTACATTACTTCCCCTTTCAAGACATTTTGGGCACTTCTAAAACCCTTTCCACCACTTTTCCACCTAATGTAGCATATGTTGACCTATTATTGTCTCTTTTTACCTCTTTTCACCATATTTCATGCTTATTTTTGCCAATATAACCACATTCATAATTTGTCATGCCCATTATTTGCCAAGTTAAAATAATTTTTCCCACTTTTTTCTGCCACTTTTAAGCCAATCTTGACATTTGAACCTTTTTTTTACCACTATTTCTGTCCGTTTTTGGCCACTCTAATGTGAAACTTTTGACGATTTTCTTTGATTTTTAAAATCCCATTTCACCACCTTTTCCACCATTTTTGGTCACTTTCAAGCCATTAAAACAAGGATTTAAAACTTTAAGATGACTATATACTATGGCCCAAATAATAATAAACTTCCTGGATAACAGTTGATTTTATTCAGATACAGTAAATAAAGAAATGTGGTTATAACAGATTCATAGAACAATAGACCATCATTTTGCTGACTTTATGGATGGGCCCCCAAAAATATCTCCCCTTTATTCCCCCTTATAGATGGCCCTTCAGGTACAGTGGGGGTCACTGGTCTATGGAACCTTTATATTGGGGGTCGCGGGCTGAAAAGGTTGAGAACCCCTGAGTTAGAGTAACAGGAATAGCGTTGGTGGGACATGCTACTGAACTGTCTTGGTTCCTATTATTCAGGAAGAGAAGAAGAAGATGAAAGAAGAGATTGAGCGAAGACGAGCAGAGGCAGCAGAGAAGAGAAACAAGGTGGACGACACTGAGGACAGCGACGACAAACCCTTCAAGTGTGTGAGTCCTCGAGGCTCTTCTCTGAAGGTCAGTCCATCACATCTCTTCACAACATGTTGCAGTGAAACCCATAGTAGCAGCACCTTAATCTGACCGTTTCTCAATAGAGACGACTGTTGCTAGCACATTTTTTCAGCTGGGGCTAACTCGCTAATTAGTCAAACATTAGCTTTCTGCGTCGGTTGCTATTTCTGTCAGACGCATAAATGGTCCCAGCTGGCTCATTTTTTTAACTTCAAAGCTCTGTTGAATGTGTGCTTGACGGCTACATGAGATGATATCATGTTCACCCATCTGCTCGTCAATGTGAAGACACACAAACAAAAGAGCAGCTGCCTTTACTTGAATTGCCATAAAGAGCGTGATGGAGCAAGTGTTTGAAGTATAATGTGGGCAACTAAAAATATCAGACTCATTATAACTCAAAGTGCAGTTTGAGTCTCAAAGGTTTCTACATACTTCACCAGAACTGGAAATTCAAAACCAAAGGAGGTGACAATAAAAACCAAGGATAGTTTTTAACAATCCAAGACACAATTTACTTGTTGGGTGTTTTGGTTGAACTGGTCATCATCATAACTGGTGATTAGTCGCAGATTCGGCCAGGCTTGGAAGTGGTTACTTATAGTGGTCACATTAAAGTTAACCAATAATTTGGTCACACGCCAATAAAACTATGCCTCAGATGACAGCCATGCATTCTTTTACATTTGTTGTCATAATCGGCGTACGGTCAGAAACCAGTCCCAAGATAACATGATAACATTATCATTACATTACGACGAGAGATGGGCGACATTATTGGCCCACGATATTATCAGTCGATATTACATAAAATTGAATATTGGTTGACATCGGTATCATTCTTTCCACAGATATTGAAAAACCGATATGTATTGTTGTTTAAAGATAACTTGTTGAAAACAAATATGGCACTTTTTTCATAACTGAAGCTGAATAAGTAGTACTAATTAGTAGACAACTAGAAAAGTAGACAACTTTTCATCGGACTGCTCCACGCTCGTCATCTCTGCTGTAGTGTGTGTGTGTGTGTGTGGCGCGTGTGCTGGCACATGTGTAAAAACACTGGCTCTGATTGGCTACCATGAAACATGATGCCGCCTTAGCCAATCATAATCGCTCACCTTGTTTTGCCAGGTGTGCTTTCAGATAACAGTTTATTCAATCAATGCATGAAACGCACTGCATTTAGCGTTCAGTAACGTATACAGCGTTGTAACGGCATAAAAAGTAATTAGTTAGATTACCTCGTTACGGAAAAAAAAAAAGCCGTTTCTCATTATTCTGTTATTCCTGTTATTCCAAACACTGCCCACCACTGGCAGCAAGCTTAGAAAATAAAATAAAAAATGTCCATCATGTTGGATTCCAGAAAAACTGGAATTATACTCAAAATGTAATTCAGGAATGAGTTGGCAAAAAAAAACAATATTTAAATGTATTTCTAACTGCTCTGTGGCTGCTCATACAGGAATTTAGGTGTTATATGGCCGCCATCTTGGAAAATGGCTGCCATGTTGAATTTCAGGTGGCTAGCACTTTTTTTCCAAAAATGTACTGTTCTGACATTTCTATTAAATATTCAAAATATTTTTTGGCTTATCTGCTCTACAAAAACATTTGTCTCGCACTAAAATGACCCTTCTTGTTCTGAGTGCACATTCAAACTGTCCACCACGCTACTACTTGGTACCAGTGACTTAAAGGGACATTCTTGCAAAAGAATTGCATACACTGCTTGATTCACAAACTGCTTTTAAACCAAAAAAATAGTACATAGTCAAACCTGCAGTTGTGCTCTTTGGAATAAGTTGGTAGGCTGTAAAATATTATGAATTAATAGTTTTAAGGAAGATGCCACAATACGGCCAAAATATGATTTGTAGGTAATTTTAGAGCCATAAATCTTTGTTTGTGCTTCCATTAAGCCACACAACATTTTAGTTTGCACTTTGTTGAGAAAGATTTAAGATTTTGGGGCCAGCTTGTATCTCAGAAAGGTTAATGGCACTTACACTGCAAGCACTTTAAAGTCTGTTGTAATTAAACCAATCTTGAAGATGAGAAAAGCAGCCTGACCCATAAGGCAACGTTTTCAATTCCGGGGGTTTTCTATTTCCTTCTTCTTTCATCTGCAGTCGTTAACTACTTTAATGGCTAACACAAAGTTTAAAGCCGCTGCAGCTTTAAACCTTTTACCTGATTGAGCGCACTTTAAATTTTCCAGTTTTGTGGCCTTCCAACTTCACACCTGTCAGCAGAACTGAGTCAATATTTCAGTCCTCTGAAAAACCTGCAAATCCCACTCATCCAGCAGTGCGGCTAAGCTATAGCTAAACATTTGTCATTTTTGGAAGATAGGGGGACATAGGGGGGAAATCTGTGACTTATCTGATTTGATTTAAAAACTCAAGCTAATATTTTTGTCACCAAAGGACACATTTGTGTTATGCTTTTCTTTTCTCATTCAATGACAAATGTTTTGTTGCAGTAGAGCAACGCTGAATCAAATTAAAACGTGAATAAAGGTTTGCTGCGATGCCAAAGGACTAATCATGCATGCTGCAAATTGAGGAGGATTTTCAGCGAGTGAACAGAATCTAATTATTGACAGTTAGCTGTAATATCCATCTGTGAGAACTTTGTGGTTTGGTTTGTCTAGAGCAGGGGCGTCAAACTCATTTTAGTTCAGGGGCCAAACACGGACCAGTTTGATCACAAGTGCGCCACTGTTTTTAGGCGGGAAAAAGAACAATTTCAACATTAATGTGCCCAAGTTTGCACTTCCAGTTATACATTAGACATAATATATGAAAGGCATCAATGATATCTAAGAAATAAGTGAAAGATATGTAAAGTTCCTTTGATTTATTTTTTTATTTTTACCAATTTTTACTTAATTTGGGAAGATTTTGTGAAATAATTCTAGAATAAATTGTAGGATTTTGGAAAAATGTAGAGTTCTTTCAACAACAATCTACAACTGAATTATTTGGTAATTTATACAATGATTTGTTTACACTTTCCCCTGTGGGCCGAATCGGATGCTCTGAAGGGCCTGATTTGGCCCCCGGGCCTTGAGTTTGACACATTTGTAAATAATGTTGTTTGTCTGTAATTCTTCACCTCACAGACACAGCTTTACTTTGTCATCATGTTCACTGTACGTACTTTAGTTTTGAATTTTGTCTTTTTGTGCCAACAGCACAATTTTGCATGTGTTGTTTTGCAGTGTTATGTTTAATAATTGCAGTGGTTTTAATGGTCATGGTTCTCTCCTGTGTACATTTTCTATTTCTGCTTCAAGTTTGACGTATTTTTTTCATTTTTCCCAGGGTTTCTCAACTGGTCTCACCCTGGGACCCACAATATGCCAGGGTCATTAAATCGCGGCCCACGTGTTTTTAAAGAATTCAACCAACCAAATTTAGTTTTTCAAAAATAACTGTTGAAACCACACATACACTACTGGTCAAAAGTTTTACAACACCCTAATTTTTCCAGATATTCATTGCAATTCAAGTCGTGCAAGTCCAATGAATATCTTGAAATGGTACAAAGGTTAGTACTGATCAGCCAGAGGTTAAATAAAAAAGGTTTGGTTACCCAAACCTGAAAAAGAAAGTACATTTTAGAATTATACAAATAGACCTTTTTCAGGGAACACAAAGTGGGTTAACAATTTAAAACTATTCTGCAACAATAAAGGTTGAATCAGCCGTTGAAAGCTGGTGCTACTAATTCCTACAGGTGTTCCAACTTTTCTTGGTTACCCACAACCCCCTCTGTCTGCATAAAAGCAGTGTTGGACCCTCATGAGCATCAGGTGAATAGTATTATTCATAGATTCTATCATTTCTTTTTCAACACAAATTGCTTATTTGTTCTATGCTTTCATTTCAGAGTGCAATGACACAATAAACTGAATAATTTTTAGTAAAAAACTGGAAAAAGTGTGGTGTTCGAAAACTTTTGACCGGTAGTGTAAATAGTCTTTTTTTTTTTAAACATAAATCTATATATTTTCCTGTGCAACATGCATTTCACAGCACGCCTGTCAAAAGAAAAGTTTCTTTCAAACTAAAAGACAAGTCATGAGCGACATTAAGGATTTATTTATTTGTGGCCAGCTGTCTACGATCCATACAGTACAGGTCCGCAACCCACTTTTGGGTCCCGACCCACCAGTTGAGAATCGCTGAAGGGCAGGCGTCACAATTACAGAGCTCACAAAATGCACAAATCAAACCATTTCCCCACACATAGGGTCTGATTTACGAAGAGCCCAAATAAAGAGTGCTACATGGGTGATGCATGTAAATGGATTGCACGTGCTGTTCGTTTTCCTGTTTTGCGTGATTTACTAAGATTGCTTGTGCAGATGACAACCGGTGCAAAAGGGGTTTGAGGTTGTTTAAGAGAAACGGGGGAGCACAAAATGAAAACTTGTAGCCATTGAATGCGAGGGGTTAATGAAAGAGGCGAAGAAACATATTCTTGAACCACAGCTAATAAATTGGGAAAAAAATGGCAAGATATAAGATGAGATAAAAGAACAAACTAAGTCATAAGCAATATTTTTATTCATTCATTTAAAAAATGTTGACTTCTGCCTTTGCCTGCAGCCATCTGTGAGTAAAGCTGTGACAGTTAGCACCTGCCTGTCAAACATGTTAAATAAATACACAAAAAGAACCACATATCTAGCAGAGACATCCAAATTGCAAATTTGTTTTGTGCAGACGCGCTACATTACAATGTGATTGTCTTACCGGAGGGCCGCATTATCAACATGAATTTTAGCATTTAGAATAATGACCAATCTGAGCATTAATACAGGATAGAACAACGGGTTTTGTGACCTTTGTAGTCCTTTTTTGTGGGTTTTCTGTTTTTTTTTTGAGTTTTTAGATCTTTTGTGTGTTTTTGAATTCATTTTGTCTATTTTCTTGTCAATATCTTGAATTTTTGTTGCCTCTTTGCACGTTTTTTGAGTCATTATGTGGCTTTTTGTTATATGTTTTGTGATATTGTTGTCTTTTTGTGTATTTTTCTGTCGTTTTGCACAATTTCGTTGGCATTTTGTGTCTCTGAAGTCCTTTTGTATATGTAGTCATTTTGTGGTTGTTTAGTGCGCCTCAGTTGTAATTTTGTGTACTTTTGTTGACATTTTGTGCATTTTGCTGTTGATTTCTGTGTTTCTGGAGTTTGTCTGTTATAGTGGCCTTCATATAACTTCCAACTTCATGAATTACAATTGTGTTTGGGGGGCCGCACAAAATTAAACCAAAGGCCGCCAGTTGCTTATGTCTGCCCTTAAAAGGACATGGAATATTTTTATTTTTTGTATTAAATAAGTTTTACGTGCTCCCGTAATAGTTTTAGCATATACGTAAGTGCCCACATATAAGTTCTAACCTAGATGTAAAACCTTTAAAGAGCAGTATTATGAAAAAATCGCTTTATAATGATTTTGCTATAGTGATATACATCCCTTTAGCCTCATTCAGACGGCCAACGTTGAAAAGTTATGTTTCCTCCCTCCCTTGTTATTCTACATTGTGTAAAAAGTCAGCTCCAAATGGGCGAGTTGGATTTTTCTCACGTTGGGACGTCACATCGCGGAAACTCCTCCTCCTAACAATCCTGGCTCCTCCTGTATAAATATGTGAGCTCCTCCCTCTCAAACTGCCTCACAGTTAAAACAAACACAGCGGTTTAATATAGAATATACATTATACATTATACATTATATACACAAAATGTGTTCTCCCTGAGGAGCAGTGGGCCGCCACGGTGTAGCCCCCAGGGAGCAGTTCCACTTTTAGTAGCCGTTATATTGCCTTTGACATGATCTGACCTGTTTGTGTCCCAATGCAATGCAGCGGTTGGACAAAACAAATGATTATCATCTTAAATGCGCTATTTCTGTAGTTAGGAGATGTAAGAAGGAGAAGAAAGTGACATAGCAGCTTAACACTCTGGTGAGTGTTTGAAACAGCTGACTGACTCCGCTGCTGCTGATGTAAACATACACCCTGAAGCAGCCTTGAGACGGCCTCACAATCACAATAGCCGCTTAAATAATCATGTGTTTTACTGTAATGTGCAGTTTTTTTTGGCTGAAAACAATATCAAAAGTGTGTGGTTGGATAGCAAAAGAAAATCGCTATGGTGACCACTGATCTCCCTCACAAGAGCGAGGCATGAAGTCTGCGTCTACACACACTCCCAAAGGGCCCACAACAGCTTGTTTTTAGAAGCGTCATGAAAATGACTTTTCAGAGGGCTACAGGTGAGTTTGGGAAAATAAACCTCAAATACTAGATAGATAGATATATAGATTATTTTATTGTCATTCAACATAACATCAGGGATGCACTGCAGAACGAAATTGCGTTGCATTTAAGCACAACAAAAACAGTTGGATCTTTCTTAGAAAAATGGATATGGGTGAAAAATAGCATAATACTGGACCTTTAAGTGCTTTCAGAAAAGTTTCTTAGGTTTTGTTGGCTGATGTTGAACACGTACACGTTGACATTATTTCATTTCTTTAGTGAAAATGTATTTCTTCATGTCACTTTAAGGGCTCTGTACTAAATAGATTGCTTGTGTTATTTTGTGCTGTTGATACCCAGTTAGTAGATTACCTGCAGCATGTGTTAGCTGCCAAGTTAGCGCATGTTTTTACTCTAAAACCATCAGAAAATCAGGCTTGAAGTATATGAAGTTTTACAAAGTTTTTTAGTTATTTAAATTTATATTTGCAATTTATCAACTGATTTTTATTTCAAGTCACTTGTGCAAGTATCAAGAAAATCATCCGTACACACAATTTTTTTGTGTTTGGGAGAACTCGTCAGCTTGGTAATTGTTACATTGTTCACTGTGTTTATAGGAAACCCTATTTGATACTAATTAAGTAGCTTACAATAGTCGTACCAATTCTTTCCTGCCGTGTGAAATCATCAGGAAAGAATTAAAGCAATGAAGTTGTGGGCTGGTAAAAGGAAAAAGAAATCACAGCTTCGCAGAGCAATAAGATTTTATAATGAGTTTCACTTTACAAAATGTAATTTTCAGAGGTATTTAAATCACACATTGATGCAGCTTTACAGGGAGAAAAAACAGTGTTTTTATCTGTCAGAGGTCATAATGTGGATGTAATTAACAAAAACCTGCATGTTGCTACTGTGGAGCTGCACAAAAGCTGCTCGACAGCTGACTTTTTTTTTTGTTTTTTTGTCCTGCTCGCATAAATTGAACAATTTCCTGCTTGGTTTCTGTACTCATTGAATTTCATGCCCTTTCAGTTCTGTGAAACCTGTCAAAAGCTTTTTTACATGCTTGAATGGTTGGAGAACGTATGCCTGTTCATTTTCTTTTCCTATTATGTGGTTTTTTTTTTGTACTGCTATCATGTGGCTCTACTATAAAATATGCACCTCGACCAGGACTCGGCTCTCAGTGGAACACATGGAGCCCAAGAGCTTTTCCTTCATGCTGTATCAGCCCATCCCAGCATTGCCCTGCTCTGCACTGTAGATAATACTCAGTGCTCTCTGGCCAGGAAAGATAGAGGCACCAAATGAAGGACTGGCTGCAGGAATATGCAGGAACGCGATTAGCGTTAACAGGATTACTGTAACTGCGTTCGTTGGGCTATAGTTGTTGGAAATGCGTCTGAGAATGGGGAATTTCCTGTCTGAGAGTATTTCAGGAACTCCCACATTTGGTAACAGCCAAGCATAAGCTCTTTTTTTTGTTTTTTGTTTGGCAAAGCAGCTTGTGTCCTCCCGCTGTTGATTTGTCCATTCTGAGCTGTTTTCTTTTATTTTTTTTGTAAAGCATTTTCTTGTATATTGTAAACTATTCTCAGAGATTCCCACAATCCAAATATGGAAGTTTAAGGCTTGTGTTTTTTGTGTGTTTGTGTGCATGCGTTATAAAGGATTGTTTGTTGCTGCTTAGGAAACTGCAATAAAGTAAGATTCTCATATATACAATATTACACTGAGTTAACAGGAAAAGATAAAGTGCAATTAGGTTATACATCTTAAACACAGATTTCAATTATCTTCTACGTTTTGATCATATATGCAACACAGCAGGGATGGGGTCCATTATAATTGTAACTGCATAAAAGATAATTACAATTATAGCGTAATAGTGAGGATGCAGGAGACTTTATTATTCTTTTTATATGTTATTATTCGTCCTTGCACTCAAACTACTAACGCTAATGTTAATGCTAGGCTAATGTTACGCTAATGCTAACATTAGGCTAATGCTAATGTTAAGCTAATGATAGCACTATGTTAATGCTAATATTAGATTAATGCTAACGTTAAGCTAATGCTAACGCTAGGCTATTTCTATTGCGATTTCTAGGTTAATGCTACTGCTAAGCTAAGGCTACCACCGGACTAATGCTAACACTAAGCTAATGCTAACATTAAGCGAATGCTAATGCTAGGCTAATGCGATTGCTAGGTTAATGCTAACACTAGGCTAATGCTAACATTAAGTTAATGATAATGCTAGACTAATGTTAATGCTAGGTTAATGCTATTGCTTGGCTAATGCAATTGCTAGGCTAATTCTAATGCTAGGCTAATGCAGTGCGACGCAGGCCAGCACATGCATCCTCACTTGCATTTTCTTCAGGAAATGCAAATATTCTAATTATAATTGTAACTGTAATTGAAAACATGTGTTGCTGTTGTAATCATAATTAAATTGAGGTCAGATAATTGACTTTGTAATTGTAATTGGCATGAAAATTATACAAAAACTACAATTTGATTAAACTCAAAACTGCAGAACCATGTTACAGTTCTACACACATGTAGTTAGCAATTATTAAAATATGTTTCATATCAAGGTTTCCCACATTTTACCATTTAAAAAAAAAAATGAAATTAAAGGTTTTCTGACACAAATAAGTCTCAGGCGCCCACATCAAAAATATTAAAACATATATTTTCATTGATTAGGAAGCCTAACAAGGTAACCATGAGATAGGAAAGAAATTAAATGATAGATATTTGTTTTTAGTGTATTTTACAGCTGTTTTAAGACCAGTTATCATAAGAGATGCTAACACAAGAGGAAGGTTAACTTTTATTAGGTTATTTATTTCAGGCTCAGTAATTGTGATTAATTGTAATTGAACTTTAATTGTAATTTAATTGTGATTGAACAATTGAGGACGTAATTGTAACTGAAAAATGTAATTGGCAACACAATGATGGGTTCAAGCAAGCAGAAACAAAGGATAAAATATAACATATTTTACAAGTTTATGAAATTATATAACACTAACTATTACGCTAACTATTCCAAACTTTCTCTGCAGATTGGAGAGCGAGCAGAGTTTCTGAACAAGTCTGCACAGAAAAGGTAAATTTACGCATAATCATCTTTGTTCATTTGGCATTATCCAGCTTCTTCATCGGCTTTTTTAGCTAAATCTAAACCACAGCTTAATACTAAAAGTTCAGTCCATTATATTATGTACCGTCTGTATATAAAGTAATATAGATATATTGGAAGTTGTCTCGTTGGTTATGTAGTGTTTCTCTGCCCTGCAGCACAGCCAAGGCGTCTCATTCTCCTGTTGTGTCCAAGATCGACAACAGGCTGGAGCAATACACCTCTGCAGCTCAGGTCAACAGTAACTTTTACACATAAATTCTGCACAAATGCATCAATATTTAATTGAAATTCAGTTTCTTTGTTTCAGTCTGACAAAAATCTTCCATTATAAATCACTGTTTAAAAATATATAACACATGACCAGGCCAATGTAGAATACATATACGCCCCAACATAAAACATTACATTCAAGTTGCTTTTTTCAGATAATAGTTAGAAGAAACATATTAAAAAATTACTTTATACACTTACAATAATATTCTTACTACTTTGCATAACTTTCCAAGATATACTGTGACATTTTCTAGTGTCTCTCATTTTTATTTCTCTATCAACATTATTTCATAATTTAACCCCAATAAGTCTGTTTTACTGCTAATCTGGCCTTTGGTACAATAAATATACAATGATGCCGTTCACTGATTCTCAAACTGTGGTACACGCACCACAAGTCATATGCAGGCTTTATCTAATGGTACGCAAAATGTATTTTATTTGATTGATTATTCAAGTACAGTGTTTTATTTTTCTATATTTAAACACATTGTAACTGTTCAAACTGTGTGTAATGTTACAGTGGCCAACAACATTAAATAGACGTGTTAAATGAAACATCCGCCTTGTTTTTGATGAGTACCTGTATTTTAATGTTGGTCATTATGGTGGTATTTTTGAACGCCTTATGGAAGAGGATTTAATTTAGCTTTAAACATTATCTGTGTTATTTTATTCAAAAACCATAGCTTTAAATTTCACGAGTTTTAATTTAACAAATATTAAAATATATATATTTTAAATCTATTATTTAATCTTTGAAAATATTTTCAGCCAATATATCACATTAGTGATAGGGAATAGTAATAAGAATTATCAAAAATGCTGTATATGTTAATCAACAGTTTGATGTTATTTTTGTGTTGTAGGCTCCTGTAAAAAAACTATAATAAAAGCATATATAAATCAACTGTTGAAGTCAATTCATCATCCTGGGATCATGTGTTTTAAGAAGATGTCATGTGATGCAGTTGCACTTTTGATTTGCATATTCCCAATCTAAGATGTATTTTTTAATTTATTTCCGTTACTTGAATTATTATTAGTTATTATGTAATGTATATGGTTAGGTCAAATGCATACAACATGGGTAAGGTGGTATATAAATTGGTAAACCTTCCATTTTTCTTTCCTCCACCAATATACCAAAACAAAACAGCGTCATATGTTGTAACTGATTTTCCAATTTGATTTTCTTTGTCTGACTGACTTCAATACAACGTTGTCCAAGGATTATAAATAGAGACTCTAAGAAACCATTATTTCATTTAATGTCAAGGTAAAAAAAAATCTCAAACTTTGCTTTTTCTTTGTAACTATTAAGACCATAAATGGTCCAAAAATACCAATGCGATCAAAGTAAGCTAAACTAAAAACACATCAAACATCACATTTTGCCAGACTCATCGTTTCCTGCTGCGAATACTTAATAAGTCCCACTGAACGTGTTTCTCTGTTCATTCTAATCCCCAAAGCAACTCTGAAGAATTGCTTCGTACACTTTGAAGTCCCATCAAAGCTCCCTCGATGTTAATAGATGACAATAGACCAGCATTTTTAACAAAGAGAAATATCTTAGCTTTAATCAAATCACCCTAGCTTGCCATTTCCTGGTTTAAAGTGGTGATTTTGTCCCTGCAGAGAGAGAACAAGGAGTCCCGATCCCCTCGCTCTGGAGTGGTGGATCTGCCCATGGCCACAGACAGCCTACGAAACATCAAGAGCATGTGGGAGAAGGGCAACGTGTTCAGCTCACCTGGTGGCGGAGGAAGCACGTTCAAGGTAAATGTAGAGAATTAACAAAAGTTCAAATGAGTTTAATGTGCGACTGTAGCAGAGAGCGAGAGAGAGGAGGAAGTTTCACAGTTTGATCGGTTCTGTTGCGTGTGGACCAAGCATGGCTGACCTTTGACCCTTTGCTTCCAGGAAGCAGCTGTGATGAAGACTGGTGTGGCTGGACGCATCAATGACTGGCTCAACAAAACTCCAGAGAGCAACAAGTCGGGAGGAAAACCTTCGGTACGGCCGCTCCAAACAACATCTGTACCGTAGAGCTAGAAATGTATAAACGTGAATGCATACAGTATCAAACAGCTCAATAAGATAAAACCATAGGCGGAGTTTGAGATTCTTGCTGGGGGGGTAGAGTTATATTTTGATAAGAATTTAGCGATTCAGATTCTGTATCGATTCTTGCTTATTGATACAGTTTTGTATTGATTCTTTTATCGATTCCCAAATAGGCTGAAAAACAAGCAGTACATGAGTACAGAAAATAATACAACCTGGTTCATTATAATAAATATCAGGTCTATTAATATAAATCTTAATTATTCACAGCTGAGATTAAACAATACCCAAATGAGTAAAATGAGTCCACAAGTCAAGTGGCTATTGGCTTAGGATAATAAATTAATCCTCATTTTTATGATTATCACACAACGTCAGTAAGTACATTTTATTTATATAACATAGATAGAAATGACAAAGTGCTTTACAGTAAAAACCCAGTGCTTCACAAAACGGAATAAACAGTGATGTACAAAGAGTCTCGATATTCGTGTCGACGCATCGTTTATTGGAAATTCATGATAAAATCAGGCCGGCTTCACCATTTGCACTGTAAAGAAGAATTGCACAACGGAAGAAGAACCAACCTAAAGTCTTAAAAGCTTGGGACCAATTGACTGAAAACGTATACTAGTAATTTTAACAGAACAACAAATGAATTCATATATATTTTGTACAGTCACTGTGTTTTATGGCACTTAAAATATTAGTATATTATGTACATTATATTAACAATTGTGTTTTTTCGAACAAATTTGGGAAAACTGTAATGAAAACTGTCAATGCAACCCCCGCCCCCTGCAAACTCCGCGTGTGGATAAAACCATTCCAACTCTAAAAACTCGCATTGAAAGCTAACTTTTTGGTTTTTTGAAGCTGTACCAATGACAGCATCACTGCAGTTACTAGCTAATGCTATTCTATTGCTTGTATTGAAAATGTCCGACACACAGATGCTAATATCTAATTTTAAAAGGTGAACGTACATATGCCTTTTGCCGTCTAAAATGTTACATTTTATAGACCAAAACTCATATCTCAATATTTTTTCTCAAAATGGTTATATACGATATAAATCTTGATATTTTTAAGTCAAAGTCTGACCAGAAAGGTTAAATTTGCTGATGCAAAATACCGCACAGGCACATTTATTAACAAACAACTGCACAATATGTGCCACTTTTGCCCTTTTTTCCTATAAGGGACAGCATGTGTGAGTGAGTTCAGTATTATGACTTTTTGTAGAGGAGGGTCTGGGTTAGGACACACTCAGTGATCCATCTAACTGTGTTTTTCATGCTGTGCTGAGAAATAGCAAAAGCAGCAACTCCTAAATCTAGTATTTTTATACAAAATTAGCTATAAAATAAAAAATATATCAATATAGGCAATATTATAATTTTCTATTTTTTACCAAAATAGAAAACTTGATCTTAAATCTCGATGAAGCCCTATTAACATACATACATTAGGGGACAATCAATAAGTAATTGGATTTTATTGTATAATTTACTTCATTTTTACTTCAATTTTTGTTTTTCATTTTGTTGTGTTTTTTTTTGATGAAATATGCTCATCTTTTTGTTTCACTGGCACCACCTGCTGGTCAAAAAAGTAAAAAGCTGACCCCGGAGCAAACATAACCTGACAAACTACTTCTGATAGACATGGAGTTTCTATTTTGTTTTTTTTTGTGAACACACAAACCCAACATTTTCTTTTAAAGATTTACTCTAAAGCTTCATTTGTTTCAGATTATAGCTTAAAGTTTGTCGCAGAGGGAGTTAATTATATTTAAATGCTACGTAGAGAGACCACGTTGAATGTTTTTAAACGAGTTAAGTTGGTTAAAAAATGGCTGCGTGTACCTTTCTTGGCTTTGGTGATAAAGTGTCTCTCTGGTGGATTCCGTCAGTACCTTTTTCTTTTTTCTTTCCCGCTCTTTAGCTTCTGTCAGTCCCAGCTCTCATTTCCAGCCTTACCTGTCCTCCTCTGTCACCCCGTCCTCCCACATCTAAGACGCTCCATCATTGTCTGCACAGGAGTTTCAAACATTGCTCAGAGCCTGTGATCGTTGCTGAGAAAGCTCCTTATTGTTTCCCCTCTGACAGGACCTGAAGCCTGTGGATGTCACCAATAAGAGGAGTTTATGGGAAAACAAAGGTGCCACTCCAACAAAGGTATTGATTTCAGCTTCATTCCCAGGTGACGTAACGTGCACGTAATAATCTACCAGGGAAAAGCCAAGTGGGCTTTAACCAAATGGAAGTTTGAATTATTTCAGTCTCGCTTGTTGTCATGGTAACATTTTTTTTTTTTTTTTTTCCAATTCATGCCAGCGAGGAGAACATTTGTTCTTTTTTTTGTCTTAAAACAATTACCATTTTTTTTTTTGTTTTTTTTTGAGAAAAAAACAAAACAATTAGCGTAAAACTCGTGGTATTTTAATCTTGCCGTGACAGCCAAGGTTGGTTACATCACTCACTTTTGTGTTTGTTTGTGCTTTTAAAGAACTCTCATAGCTAGTTGATCTCGTCGTTAAATCTGGGGGGAGCAAAAAGCCTGAAAAAGAGGTAAAGAAGTGAAGCCGTTTCACCTTTTGTCTTTGAATGCTTGTTGTAACACAAATGTGTGTAGCTGGCACGACCACCACCACCATCCGCACCACCCCCACCATCACCGGGCTCTGCTGCAGTTGGACTGCTCATTTCTGCTGCCATTAACCCTCCTATTATCCTCAAATATTATTAATACTAACACATTTTAACCCCTGGGGGTCAATCTGACACTTTGTTTATTTGTTGAATATATAATCATGATCAGGTTTCATTATTTTTTGCCTTTTAATTGCGTTTTAACAAATGTAATTTTTAATTTTCTCTATTGTAACCTTTTTTAAACTACGTGTCTTGTTTGTTTTCTTTTCCAATGTGGTTTTATAATAGAAATGGCAAATAAACTGTGTCTCAATCTGAATCTAAATAACCCCTTGATAATGAAACCATGATGTGTTCTCTAGTGCCACCATCAGGTCAAACTTGTAAATTATAATTCATTTATCTTGAATAGATTTCATGATAACATAAGTCACACACAGACAGACAATTTTTACACAGTTAAACAGCTTGGGGTCAAATTGACCCCAAAGGAACACTAATGCATGCTCATTGAAAAAAAAAAAAAAAAAAATCATCATGATAGTATTATGTTTAATCAATTGTACGCATCAAATTAGGAAAAGTTATCAAATATTAAGCAAAAAAAAAAAAGTCAACTATTGTTTTCTAAATGATTATCATTGAATGGGGTCAAATTGACCCCAAGGATAATAGTAGGGTTAAAAATACTCAACCAGGAGTTTAAAAAAAAGCCTGTTACATTTTGTTGCCTGACATTAGGTATAGGCTATTTAGCAAAAATGATAATTTTTTGAATGGTTAACATTGAATGGGGTCAAATTGACCCCAGAGGAACACCAATGCGTGCACATTGGAAAAATATCATCATGATCATTTTATACTTAATCAATTGTACCAATCAAATTTGGAAATGTCATCAAATATTAAGCCAAAAAATTAAAGTCAACTATTATTTTTTGAATGTTAAACATTGAATGGGGTCAAATTGACCCCAAAAATAATAATAATAATAATAATAATAATACATTTTATTTAAAAGCACTTTTTGAGACAATCAAAGACACTTTACAAGTTAAAACAACAATAGCAAAAACAGTGATTAAAACAAAAAATATATATATCAGAAAAATGAAAGAACATTTAGGATAATAGGAGGGTTAAAACACTCAACCAGGAGTCAAAAAGCCTGTTTGAAACATCACATGTTGTCTCCTGACATTAGGTACACGCTTGTATTTAAAAGACGTTAAAGGTTGTAACGTTTTCCAAATTTACACTTCTGCATTCATTGGACTGTTAAAGCCAAAAGCACAGAGTTAATAGTTAAAAAAAAAAAAAAAAGTCTTCGTAAAGGCATTTTTAGTGGTGGTCCACACTGTTGACTCCATTAACACCCTTTGCTTGTTAAAGCCGACTCAGCAATATCCAGAAGATTACAGTTTGTTGTAAATTTTTGCGTTGTAAAAACATCTTTACCAACGCGGCGCCGCTGGTCCAACTGCAGCTGAAGCCCGTCTCACAAATGGCTGCGTTGCACCGCCGCGCTTTCTTCTGACGACCACAAATCACTGCCGTCGGACCGGCTTCACTTCACTTTTTATTGGCCTAATGGAGAAACTGTTTACAGCGCTTCTTTTTACGAGGCTGCGTCTCTGATGTCACCTCGCATTTTTTAACAACATGGTTTCTTTGTTCTCCTTTGGTGTAAAAAAAAACATGCTTACATTAGTGCATTAAAGGGAGGAATTGCCCAAGAAGAAGGGTTCAAATGCAACTTTGATTTTCTTTTCCCCCTACAAGCATTCCTTCTTTTCTTCAGCCCTTGCTATACCCCATTAGCGAGGAACTTCAAAAAGCTGTGGTGCACCAGTGTAAAGTGGGGTAGAAGTTGGTGGTTTGCAGTGACGCAAGAAGAGTCCTGGACAGGAAATGTTGCAGTTATCTACCTCATCATTAGCAAAACCACGCTAGGCTTT
Organism: Gouania willdenowi; assembly: GCF_900634775.1. Classification (NCBI taxonomy): domain Eukaryota; kingdom Metazoa; phylum Chordata; class Actinopteri; order Blenniiformes; family Gobiesocidae; genus Gouania; species Gouania willdenowi. Next base: position 16,816,672 of record NC_041049.1, read on the forward strand.
GGGAAATCATGGAAACGCTGAGGCAGGGTTCAGAATCAACCTCGTTGGCAGCGTTTGCGCTCAGCTTTTCCCTCATTGTGTTCTTGATGTGTTGCAGGTGACAGGCAGAGCAGAGACCAAATCAGTCGCCAATGGTGAGTTTTAACAACTCAACGTGTCAGTGGGAACTGCAGAAGTGCTTGGGAAAGTCTTTTTAAGAGGAAAAATCTGGAATGACGGCCTGGTCAAATCTTCCAGTTCATGCAATCTTAATAAATAGTTCTTTGGGTTTTTAACTTTAAAACATCTACTGGTCTCAGTCGATGTTCATGTATATGTATATAGGATACATACATAAAGAAAAGTAAGAGTGGAGAATTCCGTTACGTGGTCATGGTTCTTTGCTTAGGTAAAGAAAATCATATATTTTTATTTTCTACTTACACTTTCAACATTAATTGAATGAATTTTAAACTAAAGTAGTGTTTCTCAGTGAGAATAAAACATGGTTGTCAAACTCATTTTAGTTCAGGGGCCAAATACGGACCAGTTCGGTGGAAAGTCGGCCACAGATTACTGGTGAGAAAATGAGCAATTTAGACATTATTACTTTGCCCTAGTTTTACACTTACATATATAAATGATATTATAATTGTATGTAAGGCATTGACAATGTCCTCAATCTTTTGGCCATTTTATTTTTCGATTTGAGAATATTTTTTAGATATTTTCACAGGTTTTTTGAAAACATGGGATTTCTTTCAACAACTTGAGAATAAAAATGACTCTCATCAACTGTAAGCCCTGCAAATATTGTGAAATATGCTTGAATTTGTGTGTTTGGAGGGGCTGAGACATCTACAATGGAATTAGTTTGTGTTTAACACAATAATTCATGTTTTCTCAGTCGTTAGGGGCCAAATCGGATGCGCTGGGCCAGATTTGTCCCCCCGGGGCTTGAGTTTGACACATAAGGGTTAGAACAAAGGCTAATTTTATCATATTTTAAGTTTTCGGCAAAAGCTGCTCTCTGCTTTGTTTAGTTTTTTTATTAAAAAGCATATAATCAAAAATAAATAGGACAGTTACCCCTGCTTGCATCACCATCTGCTAAGCATTCTGGGTTTATTAATGAACTCTAAAATACAGTGATATTCTGTATCAAGCAAGCTTCATTATAAAAGAAGTTTTTTCACTTTTCATTTTCACAAAGGTTACAAACTTACAAGTAGCATGGAGATTATTGCAGGAATATATCATTGAATCTAAGATAAGAATACTGTACTTTATTGGTTCTGCTATGGGGTAAAAATGTAAGTGTCAAAGTAGTATTAATAGGAATAGGGCATACAGTAGATACTGGCAGAAGAGACAGCTATAAAAAAATCTATGTACATTTATGATCCTACATGAATAATATACATATCTGTGTGGGTGTTTGCTTTAGGGATAGAATGTTTTCATAATCAGATAATTGGATCTATCAATATTAAAATTAATTAATTTATATATATATTAACTTTACTTATTTAAGGCTTTGAGGCAGAGAAAATCATCAACTGATAATGTTAAAATGTTTTACTTTGGAGCCTATATTAACAATATACAGTCATTTTTATCAAAGGGTTTTAAGTTCTAAGTTTCTAATAAAAGTGAAATTAACAATATGCAGTAATTCTTATCAAAGTGTCTTGAATACAAATTCAACATAAACACATTTAAAAAGTATTCAAATAATTTTATCATCTTTCATATTTTGCATCCAAAAAAATAATTCAATATGATTAGAACTACAGTTGAACTTTATTCTGTTGAATATGGTTTTGTTTTATATAGTGTATTTTTTATATTATAAAACGTTATATATTTTATATTATTATTATTACTAATATTGTTGTTATTATTATTGCATAAATAAAGATTATACTTTTTTATAATTACATTTTGTTCTGTATTGTTAAACGTAAACGAGTGTCAGATTTGATCCAAAGGCTGTTATGGAGGGATTTGATGTTCAAGAATAAAACAAGTGGCAGTTCTTTTTAATTATTTTAGTTTTTATCACAATGGCATATTTGTAGACAACAATGAATTCCTTTTAAAAATTGTTTTTTTTAGAACAATTAGGTGAAATTGAATAATTTCTCACGGCAGTGTAGAGAAGAAGAATGAGTCAAAAAAAAAAGCAGCGTGAACACACGATCCTTCACTATTGCGCCTCAAACCTCTGCAGTGGTTCCTCCCTGTAGATGAATGTGGAGGCAGATTGGGACGTGCACCCTTCTCGTTAAGGGTGTCACCCTGTCACAGGCTCTGTTGATTTATACTGCAGCATGTGCCCCGAGCCTACGACAGGCTCTGCTTTGCTTTGTCCTTTAGTTTAAAGCTCCACAGCCTGGATTCCTCCTAAACATTGTTTGCTATTTTAAAGACATCGTGTGTCTTCTGTCGTGCCCTGGCCTTGACGGATTCCGTTCATGGGCCGCGTGTCACCATGACACACGGACTCAACCATTTTTTGATGCCACTCAAACATTTTTAGGTCTCCTAAACTAGCACTGGTTTATTTCTGCTGATCACACCCAGTTCCAGGCCAGTTTGTCCCAATATTAGCAGCTATTCTGGAGATTAGCTCTCCATCAGCGGCTGACTCAGAGGATGACAGAGGATTTGTGGAGATTAGAGCTATTTCTGCAGGACTATGAAGACTTTTTTTTTTTTTAGACACAGTTTTGAAAAATAGTGATTAGCTGTTTGCGTTACACATTTTCACAAAAATAAAAGCGATATTTCTAAATGTTGACAAAGTATAATTGCGCTTTGGACGTGTTTCCATTGAAGGTTGTTTGGGGCCAGAGCCTCGTAACTACCATGAAATCTCATTCAGTGAGACGCCGCTGCAGGAAGACGGACGCTCACGTCTAATGTGGCACTAATCATTTTATAGTATAATGCTAAGAAATGTCCCGGTCTCCTCTAGGGGTGGGAACCTCTGGCTACCTCACGATACGATACGATAACGATTATCTCACGATATGACGATACTGCAATTATCGATATATTGATCATAAATCAATCTACGATAATCTATGACATAACAAGAAAAATAAAAGATTAAGTGAAAAAATACAATTTTTGTTTTACATCTCTGAACATATGAACAGTGACACTATTTCAGTGCAACATTTCTGTAAATAAGTGTCAACATACCAATGTAAACTAATGAGTATCTCTAATAATGCTTTCTGTAAACAAAAAATAGGGTCTTTCTTACCAGTGACACCATTATAATGCAATATTCAGTTCCTTCAACAAACAGTGACATAATTTCTGTGAAGACATACCTGCACATTTTAGTGAAAAAGCAGAAAAGGTTTTGGAAAAAAAAAATATATATATAATAATTAAAAAAATATATATATATATATATATATATATATTAAAAATAAAGATACCTAGCGCGAGCGTATCGATAATCGATCGTGCGAAAAGGTATTGTGATATATCGCTCTATCGAGATATCATCACACTCCTAGTCTCCTTTTCTGTTCACACGTACCGTGCCATGAGTTGTCTTCTGTGTGTACATTTTTATGTTTTTTTTTTTTTTTTGCAATTTTTTTGTGCATATTTGTGTCATTTTATGTGTTTGCTTTAGGGGCCACACAAAATTAGAGCGATTTTGATTGGATATCTTTCTTTATTCGATCATGTAAATGACAACTTAAAAACAGTTTAAAAGCCAAATAAAATAAATAAACATCAAGAAAAAAAAACAAAACAACTGTATCTTGCGTCTTCAAACACATCTCAGTTTACAAAAGGAGTAGGAAGAAGTATAAACTAATCTTGTTCTACCCCTTGAATTTTTTGTGGGCCCCGTGAATGACCATTTAGTTTAAATACATGCAAATGTTTATTTGTACAAAAAATAAATTAGACACAACAACAACAACAACTAGGGATGTCCAGATACAACTTTTTCATTTCCGATATGATACCGATATTGCAGCCTTGCATATCAGCCGATATCGATATTGATCCGATATTACAATGAATCATAAATACTTGTATTACTTTTTTTTTTTTTAAATAAAAAAAATACTAATTTCTTATTTTGTAATGTGGAATGTTATAAAAGGCTTGACCAAGTGATGTTACTCAAACAGAGAACAATCGTCAGCAACAGTAAGTGTGAGAAAAACTGACCCATTTATTATTAACCTATTGGTTACATACATTTTAACCTTCAACATAATATCTACAGTAGGGATGTAACGATTCACTCAACTCCCGATACGATTCGATTCACGATACTGGGTTCACGATACGAGTCTCTCACGATTTATTTTACAAAATGGGACTGTAGATATATGATTAGTGAAAAATATTCCTTTATTTTTTTTGGGTTCAAAACTATAAAAAACTGTACTGTTTTCCTTTTATTTTTCATTGTGAAAAGAATCCCTTGATAAACTATTCAAAACAATGCAATTTAACTAAAAATAAATCTTGAATGAAATAAATAAAGGAATAATACAAATGAAGAAGAAGCCTATTAATTTCAATTCTGGTTCTATAGTAAACAATGCAAAACTGCATAATAGTCCTTTTTCTTTTTAAAAGTGTAACTGAAAATGTATTTTGTGCCTTAACAATTGGACTTAAAAAAACAAAAACAGTCATTTCACTGTATTTAGGTCAGATATTTGTTTGGACCAGCAGAGGGTGCTGGTAACCCAGTGGTCGGTTGGCATGCAGATATCTTGCAGTGAAGAAGAGATGCTATGCTAGCAAACAGAGCTAATAGAACAACGTGACTTTTACAGATATTCACGTAATATTACAGATATTCTTTCGGTGCTAAAGGGATTAGGAATCACTTATGAATATGTTTAAGAGTAGAAAGCGGCCAGAAAGAAAGCAGTAGCAGATTCCGCCCTGCCGCCAACACTTCTGGATAGCGCCTTCTGCTGTTTAAAAAAAGTACTGCGATTCAATTTTCACAGTATCGATCACAGTATCTATGAATCGATTTTTAACTGCCTTACGATTAATCGTTACATCCCTAATCTACAGTATTCTACAATTGAAATTAAATGAATAAATAAATTGCAAAAAAAAAAAAAAAACGGAAATTCGAATCCAATATTTGTTTTCAGGCTGATATTGGACCAATATCGGATCGGGACACCTCTAACAACAACAATAAAAATCTGATTTCACAAAAGGATGTGAAAAATGAGTAAAGGAGGCCATTTGTTTACATCAGGATGCATCGCTCTGAGACGCTCCGTTATCTAATAACCTGTTTTTATAACCTTAAACTAAATATGAACTTTGATTGCTGCTTGTTATGGGCTCCTGTGTCCAGCCATTAACCCACTCGTTTTCTGTTATTCTCTAGGTATGGGACACTAAAGTCCTAAAGGAGCCACTGAAGCTCGGGACCACAACAATCCAAGACTCTTCCTTTGATTCGATGTTTCTCAAAAACCAAAACTAACAGCAAACAAAAAAACAAACAAAAAGATCAGATCTGACGAGGATCCCACCCACCCCCCAAAAACCACGAAGAGACAGGAAGCTTGCTGCCCGAGCACTGCACACAAACACCAGTAGCAGCAGATTTTTGCCACAGACGGTGCATTTGCACAATGATTATTGTTTGCTTTCTGTATAAGATGCTGTGAAACGTGGTCCAGAGAAATTCAATTGTTACTTCATAAGATTCCTATCAGGTAAAAAAAAAAACTAATTAACGCAAAGATTCATATTTTCTACTTTAAAGCATGGGACAGTGTAGTTTTCCACATTCCAAAGAGTTGGTTCAACCAGTTCTCCCATTGCTTGTTTTTATTTATATTTAAAGCTGATTCACACATCGCTATTTTATTCAATGTTCACCTGTTGGGGATAGAGATATAAGCACTTCTAGAGATTAGCAGAATTCACTTTCATTATGTTTTACCAATAGTGCAGCAATGGTCTGAGTAATATATGTTAGCACGTGACATTTTTTAATATCATATTGTATCAACTATAACATCTGTATACTCATTAAGAAAGGTCTTTTTGCTTCTTTTTTGTAAGTCGTCACCAACAGGTTTTAAGCCGAAGGTTAGAAATTCAAACGGCCATTATGACGTTAATTAGCTTCTGTGTCATTTTATTTATGTTTTAATGTGTTTTTAATATTCTTAAGAAGATAATTCCGACTTTTGTACCTGTTCGATCACTTTAGTATCTTCAGACATTCCTTTTGAAAGCAAGTGCACGAGATGCCTTTCGCTGTTTTTAAACTGCAGGGTTTGTAACTGCGTAAACCAGCCATCTTTTTTATTTTTATTAACCTCACTATTGCTTCTGCGCTATAAAGTTTTCTGCTTTCTTTTTTTTTTTTTTTTTTTTCACAAGAACAGAGAACTTTGGACGTCTCGCTTCTTGTTGTTGAAGACAAGTGTTGTGTGATTGGTCAAAAATGTGATGCTGGTGAGGTTCGTTTTGTTTTCATCCAACTCACATGGTCAACCAGTATGGAGGAAGATTAGTGACTTTATTATTCAATCAAAAACAAATATTTTCAATCAAAGAAAAAAATATTTGAAACCCAAATAATTGCATTTGAACACATTTTTTTAATTGAAATGTTCTTTTGATTGAATAATAAAGACACATATCTACCTCCAGAAACCAGAAGTTATTTCAAATGTGTCTTATTGACTCTTTTGAAGCAGGAAAACACAGGATTTATTTGCATTTAGTGGAATTAAGTCTGTGTTATCGTTTTGCTGACTATATGTTATATTGTGGTTGGTTTAAAGATGTAATTACCATTGATCCACCTGATATCGGATAGTTATTCATTTTTGTAAACAGACAGATTTGAAGTGATCAATGCGTAAATACACATGAGCCGTTGTCACGGACTGAGTTTACCTCGTACTGAGATCTATTATGAGCATATATGCACGCGCATGCAACCCTAACCTAATCCAATAAACTAATAAAACACGTCCGTTCACTTTGAAAACAGAATTAAACAAAACTGAATAATTTTTTTGGAGCAAAAATCCATTTCCGGTAGTGCGCTTGTGCGTATGCCCTTAATCAATCTCAGTATGAGGTAAACTCAGTCCGTGACACCGTCTTACGTCCACTAACTCAATCAGCTCACTTCCTATTGGATCACTTACCGTCTTGTCCCGCCTTCCATGCAACAAAAGTAGTTTTGATTGGATACCTTCCAGGAAAAAAAACTTAGTTCTGATTGGATTTCGTCCCATGTGAACATTAGAGTTCCGTTTTTATTGGTTAACGAAACTGTAATGGTTTTCCAACACATGTATTTATTTTCAATTTGTAATGGGATGTATTTGAAATAGCATACTCTATACACAACAAACTCAATGGAGTATATACTGTCTACTATATACTATAAGTATGATTAGGACGATGACTGAAGTATACACCCAAGTTTCCCAACCCGCATTTTGAACCTACAACGACAAAAACCTAAATCACGCTGAGGCTGCATTTCTCCGTTGAGTCGCCAATTTTGAAAGTTCTGAAAATATTTTAAGTGAGAAAGTGACCAAGTAGAATATCAACATGTGCTCATTTGATCCATAAAACACATTTCACGCTGACTTTTCAGAGATTTTCCGAGACCCGCCATTGTGCTACAGACACGACTTCAAAATAAGAGCCCTGTTTACAAAAGCGTTAAAAAACTAAGAAGAGATGCTTTTGTTTTGAAACGGGAATGAAAACTTTCCGTCAAAAATACAGTATATACACTGCTTCAAAGACGTCAAGAGACGACAAAGATCGCTGTTCCTGTGAAGGATGTAGAAAGCTTTTGGCTTGAAATACTTTCGATATGTTATGTGAGTTGTGTCGGATACCCACCACTATGTTAAACTTCTGGCCTCATCGCAGCAACGTGGTATTAGTACAAAAAGCCTTGTTCTGACTTGTTCAGGGTGTTTTGTTACTGACAATACTTCTATAGCACATTCCCTTCTTTTTTTTTTTTTGAATAACTGTTTTGTTGCACAAGCTTTGGTATGAATACAAATGGTTTATCAGGGCATTAAATTGATCAAATTACTGCTCACAAGTCTGACAATCACATTCCATGGCTCCTGAAAAGAGCAGGGGGGCTTGACCAAATACAATGTGTGATTTATTGTGACATTCAGTGATTTTATATTGCTTTTTACGACTTTGCGTCCATTATTTTATTTTTATTTTTTAATTTGTTGTTTTTATTGTGTAACCAGACACTCGTTTGTGTAGCGCTATGCCTATGCAAATCACATCTTCTGTAGTTTTGTCTCAACAGGCGGTTTCCAAATGAATACATTTTGTGGTAGTTTTACTCCATTTTCAGCAATCAGCATCAGCAATAAAGACATTGAGCTATTCCAGTTTGTTGTGCTTTATTTCCCGTGTCTCGTGTTGAATTATCAAAGCCACTTTTAAGAGGCTGTGAAATTTTACGTCATAATAGAAATCAATCACATCAAAACTTTTAGGTTTTTTTTTTTTTTTTTGTAAAACAAATCAAATATATCTTTTAACCTTATAAAGCTGAAAAATGTGATTAACGAAAAAGTATTTGTCAACTGAGGGGTCAATTTAGCAATTTTCCATAAATTCCACAATTTAATGGCGAAAAAAAGGAGACCTGTGCTTAACTTACGTTTAAATTAGCTAGCAAAAGTCAGTTTAACGCTCAAATAATAATAATTAGTTCATTGCAATGGACCATTTTTATGAAGCTATTATTGTTAGCTAAACGGCTACGTTTCAGCTGCAGGGTATTTTTATTAGCCAGTTAGCTAAACGGCTAGATTTTAGCTGCAGGATATTATTGTTAACCAGTTAGCTAAACGGCTACGTTTCAGCTGCAGGGTATTTTTATTAGCCAGTTAGCTAAACGGCTAGATTTTAGCTGCAGGATATTATAGTTAACCAGTTAGCTAAACGGCTACGTTTCAGCTGCAGGGTATTTTTATTAGCCAGTTAGCTAAACGGCTAGATTTTAGCTGCAGGATATTATTGTTAACCAGTTAGCTAAACGGCTACATTTCAGCTGCAGGGTATTTTTATTAGCCAGTTAGCTAAACGGTTAGATTTTAGCTGCAGGATGTTATTGTTAACCAGTTAGCTAAACGGCTACGTTTTAGCTGCACATTTTAAAATGTGGTTTTACAGCCACATATGGTCTAGCTTGAACTCTAAAGGGTCAGACAAGATGAATTGAGGCGGGGGGGTTCAGGAAATATGAGCAATTTTAACAGTATTTATTGTAATTTATATTTCACATATGAATACTGTAAATCACAGAGGATTTTCTCAGGTTTAAAGCAGAGTCACAAATATCTGGAACAGAATCCATCAATTTCATTTTCCACTTTTTTCTCAATTTTCATGCCTTACTGCATCTTCATCCCAGTTTAAGTGAGCTCATCATATTTGGACTAGTCTTCTTCTTCTTCTTCTTCTTCTCTCTCTTTCTTCTTCTTTTCTTCTTTTCTTTTCTTCTTCTTCTTCTTCTTCTTCTTCTTCTTCTTCTTCTTCTTCTTCTTCTCTGCACACGCTGTCAAAGGTCAACACTATATGTGGTGTAGTCTTTTTGCGACAGCAATGCATGTTTTATTATTGCAATTAAATACATTTGTTTACTTTATTGCATAATGTACATAAAGTACATTGCGCTATAGTTTTTAGGGTTTTGTAATAGACTTATCTCAGAAAAAAAAAATCCCAAGTTTTTACATTTTTATGCCTTACTATAGCCGTACCTCTAATTTTTAGTGTTTGTCACTCTGGCATTAAGAGTAGGCGATCATTCATATTTAGGTCAAGTTTAGAAATAAATCAAATAATGAATACAATGTGTATATAACTTATTTTGACAACCTATTGCATTCCTTCCAACATTTCTATTATTGTGACAACAGAAGAAAGAAGTCCATTTCCTGTCCTAATGGGTCACAGCAGGTTTTGAAGGCAGCGTAAATACTGCAGGTGTAGCTCATCTTTCTGCGTCCAACAATAGAACTCACAGGTCTGACCAGTCAAAGCAAAGACATGTGGTCACATGATGAACCACGCTGTATTAAGTGCGTGTTCTACTGTGGGAGGATAATTGAACTGAGGGGAAGATTTAGACCAGTCGTGTTTGATCTTCAGTGGATTTACAGGAGGTAAGAGTTAATGTCCATGACCTCAGGGTGCATGACAGCAGAGAGGTCAACGCTGTTTGAGGGGAAGTTAATAACATTTAATATTTATTTAAAACATTTTTGATCACACTAAACTCATCAAAATGAAAAAAAATTGATGTTTTTTCCAAAAATAAGATAAAATACTGCTCGGGTTTAGTGAAGTGTTGTGTCAGCATGTTTTAGATGATCATATTTTCTATTATTTCCGGTGCATATGTTAGTCAAGAAGGTGCTAATCCCTTCCCTCATATACTACTGTGTTGGTAGCATGCTTCAGGCTTAGACTTAATGCTAGCTAATGGACAAACCAGGAGCCGCGGCATCGCTGTCTGCAGCTGACTCTGTTGTTCCATAGTTTCAGCCAGACGGCAACTGGTCACATTCATTAAAAACCATTTAATACTGGGTAATACACTGTGAATTCTTTCTGGGTTTCCATTCCACTGCCTTTCTCCGTCCAAATGGTTTTATTTTACTTCTCTCTCAATCATTGTCGATTTCTGTATCTTCGCGTCTGACTTTCAGAGACATAAACAGAACGTTAAGTTTAAAGAGTATTCAAGGAGCGTTTTTATTCGTCTTAGTCACACGTCGTCAAAAGTACTGAATGACTTTATCGCGGGGATCTCGAGTGGAAACGATGTTCTCTGAGGTTTAGATGTCAACGTGTAGCTCAAAGTGGCAGCTGACCAAACTATAAGCCCTAAAATAACCTGTGTGAGTACGGACACCTGCTCTGCTCGTTGATTTACTGGGAGCTGAAGCCATTGTCTGGAGGAGCTGCTTGACACCTGTTCAAACACTCACTCTATTATTCTTAAAAATAGACCTGAGCTCTGCACGCGCTCCTCAGGCCTCCTGACTGACTCTGTTTATGATGGAGTGATTTATAAGCCTGTGGAAAAAAACAAAATCACGTACCAAGGAGTGAGGTTAAAGACACATAGAAACACACAGGTGGGATATGAACTTGGTGCAACTTCCTGTATAAGTTACAGTTATTAAAGGTCCAATATAATGCTGAATCAACGTTTTTGAGCTTTTAACCTTGTTACAATGTTAATTTCGCATCAAAAACACCCCCAAAATATTATTGGGCTTCCTTCCTGCATCTCTGCCCTCTTCTGAAAAACAAGCGGTCAAACTTTATTGACTTCACTGAATGAACCGGCCCCTCCAGGAAGTGCCTGCTGCCGGTGTAAGTACCAAATGCAAGTATATCCAACTGCAGCCGCAGGTACAGTACATGCAACGCCCCCTACAAACCACGCCCACGCAAGCAATTCTTCAATGCGCTGAGCCGTTCCATTTTTAGTACCCGTTATATTGCCTCATATCCCGTTTGACTTGATCTGACGTGTTTGTGACACAATGCGACGCAGCGGTTGGACAAAACAAATGATTATCACCTTAAATTCACTATTCCTGTGGTTAATAGGGTTGAGGAGGAGGAAAAATAGACTTAGCAGCTCCACGTGAATTACTCCGCTGCTGCTGCTGCTGTGATAAACACACAGCCTGAAGCGCTAAGACGGACTCACAATCACAATAGCCGCTTAAACAGCCATGTGTTTTACTGTAATGTGTAATCTTTTTAGCTGAAAACAATAACGTGTGGATAGCAAAAAGACAAAAAAAACTTTGAGTCAAATTCATAACAATAGCAACTTACAAAATGAGTTAGTCAGAAGTTTTTACGAGTTTTACTTGTTTTTTTGTTTGTTAGTTTGTTTGTTTCCAGTCATTCTAAAATGTGAAGGCAGCAAATATTAGATTACAAATGATTACAAACATGTTGCCTATATCCAGGGCTCTTGTTGTGAAAAGATCAAATCTAATGTTGGTTTTCTGTGTTTGGCAATATCTTTACTTGAAGTTTCATACAGGCTGACATTACACTGTCATTAATATGACATGACACCTGTTATTAGCATGCATAAGACGTATTAAAGGCTGTCATTAAGTGTCGTTTGCTAAATGATGAGACCTTTAGAGCTAGAACAATTTTTTGGGTTAGGTGGATGGATCTAGTGGGGTTAGGTAGGGTTAGAGTTTTTACAACATGAAAACACCAAATTGAAATACTGTGAGAGTTGGACAAGAATCAACCAGCAACACTACTTCATACCATAGGCGGAGTTTGCGGGGGCAAAATTTTTCATTACAGTTTTCCCAAATCAATAAAAAGAAATACAATTCTTAATATGATGTACATAATATGCTATATTGTAAGTGCCATAAAAAACAGTGACTGCACAAAAGATAGATGAATTAATTTGTTGTTGTTTTAAAAATACAAGTTATCTTTTGGCGCTCGAATGTGACCTCGAATCATTGTCTTCTTCTGTTGCACAATTTACAACTTTAAACAACGTGTCCACGCACATTTTTGTTGTCAACATTAGAAATTATGCTACAAATAGTTTTTGCATTATTGTATATGTTACACACATTGTGGTTGGATCCAGAGATGGTCTATGTGTTTAGTTCTATTTTTTCTTTTGCCCCACCTGGAAAGAATTTCAAACTCTGCCTACATGCTTCATACCCAAATACATTAGTTTACAGCAAAAAGAGAGTGGTTTTGGGTTTCGTAACAATCTTGCATTTGAATTATTTGTTATAAAGGAACTTGCAATTATTATTAAGAAGTAGTACCTGCACTAATACAGTGGAAAATTTAGACTTTCTTCACCTTTTAAGAATTCAGTTTATTGCACATGTGTTATACTAGGACAGTTTTAACAAAGAAACACAAACAAAACGAACTGCAAACTCCTTAACTGATAGATTTGCATCATGACTGACAGTTATTGGACATGTTTAAACAAAGCACAAATACAGACAACCAAGATAACAGGGACCATGAACCATGACCAAGCACCAAGTCTAGCTAGAATAAAGTAATGTACTATGAATAGACAAACTTAAATGTGCACAAAACCCTTAAACTGGGATGCATAAAAATGACAACACATGCTCTGTCCTGATTGGTCAAAAACCTTCTGTCTACCAACAGAGTTTCTTCTCACAAAGGCTGAAGAATGGTACAAGTGTTACTTGGTTTTAATGGTGGAGAATGTCAGTGTTACTCCAGTAGAATAGATTTCTCTTTACACTTCATTTTTTTTTTTTATTATGAAATGATTTTTTTAACCAATGTAACCATGGAAACTGTGGAAAACTAGACGTTTTCTTTTTTTCTATTTTTTTTTTTAGAACCTGAATAAATTGGAAAACCAGTGCTGAACTTGGCACGCCTACAGTAGTGGTAGAAATCTAACAACAATATACAGTAGGTAGATTTAAATAGTATGCTAATTTAATTTCTAAAATGAATGTGTAAAATCTGTGTTTGCAATTTTATTAGAGTTTCATATTTTTGCATGATCTACTCACCTACTTCTATGATACAAAAAAAAAAACCCAAAACAAATCAAAAATGCAAAAGAAAACGTATTATTTAATCTCGTTATAAGTTCTAAGCTTTGGTTCAACGTCACCCTCACTTTCCAGTGTTAAACACCCTCTTCTTTCAAAGCCCAAGCTGAAATTTCATCATAAAGCTTTTCAATCATGTTCTAACTCTAAGATCACATCAACAATAGTGTTCTTTGTTACTGACAATTGTGTGTGAAAGGAAAAGGACATTCCCTTTTATGTCACGTAAAAGAGTCGTGAGACATTTTCAGAATAAAGATAAAACGAAAAAATCATCAAAGATCAAGATGTTGTTGACACTTCCCTCAGGTTGAACTGCATTAATATTGTTAAATGCATATTTAAAATTTAAAAAAAAATTTAAAAAAAGCTTCACTGCTGCATAGAGTGAAGTCAGCAGACTGACACCAAAAAGTGAAGGTAAAGCCATAGGAAGGAAATAAAATACATTTTTATGCCTTTTCATCATTTTTCATGCCGTCTCACCCCTGTGTTTTCACAATATCTCGATACGGCGATATATCACGATGTTTTTCTGCACAATCGATTATCGATTTGCTCCCGCTTGGTATCGATTTATTTCTTTTTTTGAATTTTTTTTTTTTTCAAAACCTTTTCTGCTTTTTCACTAAAATGTGCAGGAAGGTCTTCACAGAAATGTTGTCACTGTTTGTTGAAGGAACCAATATATTGTTTAATGGAATATTGCACTATAATGGTGTCACTGGTAAGAAAGACTCTATTTTTTGTTTACAGAAAGCATTATTATAGATACTTATTAGTTTACATTGGTATGTTGACACTTATTTACAGAAATGTTGCACTAAAATAGTGTCACTGTTCATAAGACAGTTTTTCAATTTATTGTCTTTCAGAGATATAAAATAAACATTGCATTTTTTCACTTAATCTTTATTTTTTCTTGTTATGTCATAGATTATCATAGATTGACTTCTGACCAATATATCGATAATCGCAGTATCGTTATCATGAGCTTTGTATCGTATTGTGAGGTACCCAGAGGTTTCAACCCCAATAAGAAAATCATCAAAATTAAAACAAATTTCATTTTCATGTCTTACTATAGGCTACATACTGTACTTTATGCCTTACTTTCAATTTTAAGTGAAAAATTATCCTTATTTCCCCGCATAAACCAAGGGAGCGGTTTAATCAGATTTTTTATTTATTTGTTTTTTTTACATCTATTTAATGCCTTACTGTCTTACCCCAGTTTAAGTGTGGTTTCCATTTTTATGCCTCGCTTCCAAATTGTATTTTTTAATTTATTTTTATCACTGTATACTGCAGTGATCACAAGATGGGTGTGAAGCACATTGTAGGGTGTACATGACATTTGACAAAAATGCAAAAGGTGTACACGGACCAAATAATGCTGGGAACCACTGCCTTACTGCAGTCTTATTCTCATTTAAGTGTGTTGATCATGGTCACACTAGTTGTCTAAAAAAATAAAAAATAAATCATTTTTGTGTTATCTTTAGCCTTACCTCCAATTTGTCAGATTTTTGTAATTTTTTTAATGCGTGACTGTAATCTCACCTTAGTGTGTTTATCGTATTTGCATTAGTTTTTAGGGTCTCACAGAAAAATGATTTTATTGACATTTTATAGCCTTAAACCTTTCTTTATACAATTGTATTGAACTTTTATAGCCTTCAAAATTCATTTTATTTAAATTTCAAATTAGATTGTCAATTCTCTCTTTTAGAAGGTCACTAAAAACTACTCAAATGATATATACAACACCTTAAAATGGATGTGACGCTGTAAAAGTCATAAAATGTTTTCACAATGAGGAAAAATGGGAGAATCACAGCAGTGATAGTCCTACATTTGCTCATGTGAGTTTTTCAGCGATGAAAGGTTATATAATGTGGAGATTAGAATACACCCAAGTGCTGTTTTTGACATTTTAGTGCATCTTTATTATTGCAGGTAGTTGTAATCCAACATGTCTGACGAAGGCGTGGTCGAGGAGATGCTGTGAGTATTTTTCACTCAAATAAAGATTGATGATTGCAGAAGGTGAGTCGGCCACTCTGAAAGTTCATTTCTTTATTTCGTCTCATTTCAGAGAGGAAGGTAAGTGCACACTTGATTATTCTCTGTGTATTAAAGAACAACTGTCAATTGCGT
Source organism: Gouania willdenowi (assembly GCF_900634775.1). Taxonomy (NCBI): domain Eukaryota; kingdom Metazoa; phylum Chordata; class Actinopteri; order Blenniiformes; family Gobiesocidae; genus Gouania; species Gouania willdenowi. The sequence continues at coordinate 16,832,490 of NC_041049.1, forward strand.
CTGTTTGTGAGGCGTACCTGACCTGATTATGTCTGCTCAGAGGCAGAAACGCAGCAGGAAGAAGGTAAAGGCGTCTTACATGGTTTCATGTGTGCGTCATCCTGCTTGTGCTGCGTCTCCTGTTTGCTGTCAGTAATGACAAGCCACTGCGAGCTAACTCCACGGGGCTTTTTTTTTTTGTGTGTTGACTCTTTATTGTCAAGAGCCGTCACTCAGTTCTTGTAGATCTGTCGACTTTTCGTGGGATATATCACTTTCCTCTCTTTGCTTTAGAAATCCACTCTTTCTATTTCAACATGTGATTCATTCTGAACAACAATGACAGGAATAAACAACTGTATTGCATTAATGGCTTTTGATCATTGTAATGTATAGCGATACTTGTCATCTCTGAGATACGTTTTGACATTTTCTAGTTGCTTTTCTTCTTTTGTTCATGTAAGAACAAAACTTTAGCAGAAATCTTAAGGTTTCAATTGAATTTCATCCATTTAGAATGTAGTCATAGTAACTAATACAGCTTCTGGAACGAACCTGGTTCATACGTAGGAATTATTGTGTTGACATTAGAAAGTTGGGAAGAATTACTAACGTAACATGCATGTGATTGGATGTTATGTTGGAATAAACACACATGGTTTTAATAAATCACTTTTTGATTGTTCGGTCACTCACGTAATAACCTCAGGAAATGTTACACAGGATCTGGTATCAAAGGAATATGGGTGTCCAAAAGGAGAAGACCAGTTTATACATATACTTACATGATTGTAAATTTGTTTTTAGCTTGAAATGTAGCATTTTTTTTTGTCTACAATTCAAAATTTAATTTTTTTTTTTTTTGGTTTCTACTGTATTTATGGTTTCATTGAATTTGCAGACAATACAATTTTGACATTTTTGTTTTTGAGGTTTGTAGTCATACATTTTATTATTATTTTTCTATGTAGCGAATACTTTTTAATCAACTCCAAAAGTTTTCAGGCTATAGTTTTATTTTACGGTTAAACTGAGCCAGACGATCAATTTATGACTAGCTACAATGCTGCAAATTTTCATGCTAGCTCCATTAGCAACAAGCTTGTTGTAACAAAGAAACGCTATATTTTAAGAAGCAAAACTTGCCTCAGAATGTTCATGAAATACTAATATACTGAATTTGGCTATTTGTATTAGTTTGTTGATTTTGTGAAAACACATGTATGATAAAAACATGTTTTTTTTGCTAAGAATCAAGGTTAGCCGCTAGCTACTTTGGTCTCCCTTTTTGTCATTTTACTGACGTTAAATGCTAGCAAATCACTTCAAGTTCTTATGGGGTGTTAACTTGAGATAGATTTTAATAATTTTACATACATTTATGATTTACCTTGATTATTGTTGCAAACATTATCATGAAAATAACACTTTTATTGGGTTTATTCAGCTTTAACCTTAAAAATTGCAATGTCGCTCTGATGTTTCCAACATAACTCACTGGCCTGATCTGTTATCCACGATCACTTCCAGTTGTTGGCTTTGTTCAGAATGGATGTGAAACGTGCACTGTGTTTCTAGTGCATCCTAGGAGACAGTATCACACAGCCCAAATCCCCACTGCAAGCGGTTTGCCACAGTCACATTGATCCACTAATCCATATTTTGTGCACTCAGTCATGGTGACACTGAAAGAGAAATGGTTTGCACAATTTATTCTTTTTGTCAGTAAATACAACTTCTTTTCTTTCAGTAATGTTCCTCAAAGCTCTGTGACGAGTTAGTGTCATGCAGTGTTTGGTGCTTGAGTTTTGTTGCTACTCTTTTCTTCTATGGCTGTTTGAGGTACTTGTCATCTCTAATAATTCTTATTTCCATTTTATTCAGAAGAATACGCACCAGAAGTGGAAGGTATGTGTGTTATTTTTCCTGCAAAAGAACACATTGAATGTAGACCACGGCGTTTCTTAACTGAAACAGATTAACAAAAATGGTTTAACAAAAGACCATCAACAGAGATGCAACACTACTATAAATTTAACACACAAATGTCAAACTCTCCTGCCCTTTAGAGCATACTCAACTGTAGAAATGACAAAGAAAACATAAAACATTGCGTAATTGACCACGTAATTCAGTTGCAGATATCTCAGTCCCTCCAAATACACAAAATCAATTAAGTCACTTACTGCTTGGATACAACATGCTTTACATAATTTATTTGTGGAACTGCAAGCTGGGTCAAATTATTGATTGAATGAAATTGCTCGTTTTCCCCGCTTATATACTGCGGCCCTGTTGAGATCAAACTGGTCCCTATTTGGCTCCTGAACTAAAATGGCTTTGACACCCCTTTTCTAACAACAAGTTCTGATTAACTATGGCCAGGCCCACGGAACAGCTCAGCGCCGAATAGCACATACCCCATTCCCGGGAATTTAGTCAAATGACTCGGATCCACCAAGTAAAACAAATCATATTGTGTGATGTAAAATCTTAAACTACGTTGAATTGCCTTTGAAACGATATATCACACGACTATGTTGCGATAAATTTAGAAATTACCGGAAAAGGAGATGGCTCCCCGTCCCCTCATCAAATTATGCAAGCCATAATCATAATCTACGTTGAATTACCTTTGAAACGATATATCACACGCGTATGTTCCCATTAATTTGGAAATTACCAGAAATGGGGGGTGGGCCCCCGGGCCCCATTTTAAAAAAAGTTCTCAGAGCATCTCATCATATTCATTCAAAGAGTATTCATACCAAAGTGCATTCTGATCTAACAAGAACTAACAAAGGAGTAGTCATTGGAAAAATGCCCCCCCGTGACACCTACGGGGTAATGGGCCCCAATTATACTCTATATTGGTATGTGCCAATGATTCGATACCACCAATCATCGTAATATTTACCTCACAATAAATGGCAAATTTACTTTTGGTTTTTTTTTTTCTTTTGGGGCCCCAAATAAAAAATCGGGCTCTGAGCGTCGATGCGTACACATCCATAGATTATACCTACCAAATTTCAGCTTGATCCGTTTCACTAGTGTAAAGAAGAAGAAGAAGAAGAAGAAGAAGAAGAAGACGAAGAAGAAGAAGAAGAAGACGAAGAAGAAGAAGAAGAAGAAGAAGAAGAAGAAGAAGAAGAAGAAGAAGAAGAAAAGCTACGTCCACGCTGTGACACAACAAACTATAGACCCCACACACATAGGGCAACCACAGGCAAGTTGCAGGTCAACATCGGGCAACAAGTTGACCCACTGGCCCTCAGTGGCCTTTAAACTGCTCCTCTATAAGAGCCTCTGATTGGCCCCCACTGCCTTCATTAACACACCAGAAATAAGAAAGCGTGCACACACACACACACACACACACACACATTGACAAGCAGAACACAGACACACACCGACACACTACGGCACGTAACACAACCAAAACCATGTTCATAGTTCTCAAATATTGCAAAGACATCCTTTGTGGTCTTTGAAATAATCACAATACAAAATCAATGGGAGCTCATACACTACACTTGATCAGCTGTCATACTTGGTCAGCGTATGTATTTGGTGTCACAGTATAGACCCCTTAATGGCCAAAACAGGAAATACCGCTGGCTAAAGCATAGATATATAAACACTAGAGGACGCAAGCGGGATTCGCCATCTTACCTCAGACAACTAACGTTGTGACGTTCTGACGCACTCTATGGTAGCTGTTGGAAAGTGAGTGATCAGCTTAAACAAAAATACCCTTAACTCGATTAAATATTGACAGATTTGCAAACCTTATTATGCGTAGGTATGACATAGGATGCTTGTACGTGTTGAAATTGCCGTTAGAAAATTGGTTGAATTGAGCACGTTATGGTTATTTAAATAGTACATGCACTATTGACATCAGTGTAATGAACGGGGGCCAGCTGTCTGAGGTAAGATGGCCGCCATGTTGCTACGTCGCTCCCCATTGTCTGACAGCGTGGGTAAGTCATCTAGTGTTTATATACAGTATATCTATGGTGGTTTGCCTTCAGGCTAAGCCCCACCCAACAAAATATGTCACAATGTTTATAAACAATCAAAGGGTTTATATCTGAAGAAGAAAATATCTCACCAGGCACAGATTTAAGCATAAATAATTATGATTGGTTAAGAGTATGTTATACTTCAAATTAGTACAAACAACACCTATAATAGAATGATGCAACTAGATCAGGGGGAACTTTGGTGCAGTTTAAACCTCTGACAAAAAAAACAAAACATAGAGACTAATTGTGAAAACTTTCACGTACTACATTGTAGACATTTCCCATCACTGCTACATTAATTACACCCCTTCAAAATAAAATTTGGGATCAGGGAAATTCCCCTAAGACCCATAGAAGCAAGTCCACAACCCACTTTTAAGTCCTGAACCAGTATTTGAGCACCGACATGGGCTAAAAGTCATATATTGAACTATCAAATGTCAGTGTGCATTCCTCGCTTTAACTTTCATGCCTCCCATCACCAAAATAGAGTGGATTATGTTCTTTATCGTGTTGTGCTGTCATATTGAAACACCTGCATTTGCGTATTAGTGTTGGGTTTTCACTAATCACCGTGTTTTGCTGCCAAGACGCTGGCAGCTGAGACTACTTTTGTTGTTTGAAAGTGAAAAATCTGTTTCAAAGAGTGACATCTCAGACAACTACCACTGTTTGTGTTAAAGGAAAAATGTAATTAAATTGTGATATTTCAGCTCTTACCGTGAAGTTGCTTTGTGTATAATCTTACACGCCTGACATATTTTCTTCTTGAAATCCCTGTTATGTTTATTTATGTCCTGAGATGTCTAACTTATTAAAAGGCAGGAAAAAGCAGATAATATTTATAACATATTCCTGTGGCGTGTAGTTGTCTGCTTTAACATGACAGCGTCTAATGGTGTTTTTATTATTTGTGCTCTGCCTCAGAGGCTCCTGCCGCTGCAGCTGAAGGTAAAGACTTGTTTCTTCTGCTGAAACACATTTGTCTAAATTACTCTCTGTACTGATGAGCTGCTTTTTTTTCTTGCGTTGATCGACTGCATCCTCACGTCACCTTTCCTGCAGAGGACGGTACAGTTCATTGTCTCCCATTCATAACTTATGCATGCTGTAATTAAATAAAACCAGACTACTGTTTCTTTCTGTTAGCTGCAGTAATACTGAGATGTTTAGAGGAATGTTTTTTTTATGGGTTGCTGATTGTAAAGTTGTGCATGCTAAAATAAACAGCAAACGGAAAAACGTCTGAATTTTTTTTTTTTTATTACTTTGGACCAGATTTAAAGAAATGTTTGTGAAATTTGGGATTTTTTTTTCTATACGTTTTTATTTAATGTCAATGTTAAATCTAAATATTAAATAATAAATCTAAATCTAAATGTTAAATTCAAATAATAAATCTAAATCTTAATGTTAAATAAAATTCTAAATGTTAAATCTAAATGTTTAAAATTACATCTAAATCTAAATGTTAAATCTAAATCTAAGTGGTGAATTTGCATATTAGCTCAATATTCAGTTTCACCTGTGACATTTTGAACATTTAACATTGAGATTAAACGTTTAGATTTAGATTTAACATTTAGATTTCAATTTAATATTGAACATTTCGATTTAATATTCCAATTTTACATGTAGATTTAATATTTAAATTTTATGTTTAGATTTAATATTGACATTATATTTTTATGAGAGAAAAAAAATCATAAATTTCACAAATATTGCTGTAAATCTGGTCAAAAGTAAAGTAAATGTGGTTTGTTGCTAAATGTTGCAAAAAGTTGCTGTTTATTTTTGCATGCGCAACAATACAATCAGCGCCCCATATTTTTTTAAGCCTTTGGTTGCGGGTTACTTTTTAATAGTTTTATCATCGATTTATCTGTTTTTATGTTTTGGTTTTTTAACTCACACTGACTTTTTACTATTTCAAAATTGCTGATTTTGCTATTTAAAAGTCAAAACTTGTCGGAAAACTCTTTACAAACACTTTTATTATATTATTTAATTGCTGGACAGGTTTTTTTGTCCTAAATTCTAGTCGTATTTTCAAACCACTGAATTAATGGAGGAGGTCGATAAACAATAAACTGTAGGAGGCTATCTAAGAAGAAGTAAATGCTGTGAGGAAAACAAGAGTTAAGTCAATAAAAGATGGCTAGATATAAGAAGAAGTGAGGAAATATAGTTCATAATAAGTTTTTGGCAAATAAAACAGGTAGGGGGCTGGAGAAGGAGAGCCCTTTCACAACAAACGACGGCCATCTGTGAGTAAAGCTGTGACAGTTAAAACCTGCTTGTTAAAATGGTTAAAACAATCACTGCAACAGTTCAAGGGTTCTGTAAATGTATATTTATATATGCTGTTGAGTTAGCGCAAACATTTAGCATACCAACCTTTAAGAAATCAATCAATAAATCGTAAATTGTGCTGAATCGTCACTTATTAACAAACTTTTTTCATACAAAATGATGAAGGCGAAAACATTTACTCACTGTTCTGTTTCTTACATCAATCATCTGCTTGTCCTTTGATCACCTCTCCTACAGCGCCTGCAGAGGAAGGTAGGATGCACTGTTAATCACAATTTCATACATGATGTAAAAAGACATATTTGTCCTTCAAAAAACCTATAATTTTTGGAAATTTAATCATAATCTGAAGTATTTACGTCGCTTTTGATACAAAGACTATATCTTTCCATGTTGTCTTGTGCTAAATATTGTTATTGATAACATGTATGTACCACATTTAATCATGTTACTTTCTTTTCTTCCCATCTCAGAGCCCACTGCTGAAGGTAAGATTCCTTTTTCTGAGACTTTAACACAGTGTGTTTTATAAATAGAATAAGAAACATTGACTGATGAGCTGTTCTCTGCTTGTTTCATGTCCAGAAACAGAAGAGCCTATAGAAGATGGTAATGTATATGAATTCATATAGTGTACGATCAGTCTAAAGCACTTTGGTTTTGTTTTAAGGGGCGCCGATTGTAAAGTTTGACCATGGTGAAATAAACAAAAACGTTTTACAACATTTAGCAACAAACCATGTTCAAAAAACATGTGTGAATTGTTTTTGGTGTTACTTTTCACCAGATTTATAGAAATATTTTTGAAATTTGTGATGTTTCTTTTCTTGTAAAAATATAATGTCAATGTTAAATCTAAATATAAATGTTAAATATAAGATTTAAATATGAATGGCAAATACAAATGATAAATCTAAATCCAAATGTTAAATTTAAATGTTAAATCCAAATGTCACAGGTGAAAATAAATATTTAGCTAACATGCAAATTCACCAGAAGTAAGCAAATAAAAGCTAATTCCGGTGAAATGTTAAATTCAAATGACAAATCTCAATCTAAATGTTACATTTAAACATAAATGTTAAATCTAAGTCTAAATGTTAAATAAAATTCTAAATGTTAAATCTAAATGTTAAATCTAAATCTAAGTGGTGAATTTACATATCAGCTTATTCAGTTTCACCCTTGACATTTAGAAACTTTAACATTGAAATTAAACGTTTAGATTTAGATTTAACATTTAGATTTAAATGTAACATTTAGATTTAAATGTAACATTTAGATTTAAATGTAACATTTAGATTTAAATGTAACATTTAGATTTCAATTTAATATTTAACATTTAGATTTAATATTGACATTATATTTTTACGAGAGGAAAAAAATCATAAATTTCACGAATATTGCTGTAAATCTGGTCAAAAGTAAAGTAAATGTGGTTTGTTGCTAAATGTTGCAAAAAGAAGCTGTTTATTTTAGCATGCGCAACATTACAATCAGCTCCCCATATTTTTTTAAGCCTTTTGTTGCAGGTTAATTTTTAATAGTTTTATCGTCGATTTATCTGTTTATTTTGTTTTTATGTTTTGGTTTTTTAACTCATGCTGGCTTTTTACTCTTTCAAAATTGCTGATGTTGCTATTTAAAAGTCAAAACTTGTCGGAAAACTCTTTACAAACACTTTTATTATATTCTTTAATTGCTGGACAGGTTTCTTTGTCCTAAATTCTAGTCGTATTTTCAAACCATTGAATTAATGGAGGAGGTCGATAAACAATAAACTGTAGGAGGCTATCTAAGAAGAAGTAAATGCTGTGAGGAAAACAAGAGTTAAGTCAATAAAAGATGGCTAGATATAAGAAGAAGTGAGGAAATATAGTTCATAATAAGTTTTCGGCAAATAAAACAGGTAGGGGGCTGGAGAAGGAGAGCCCTTTCACAACAAACGACGGCCATCTGTGAGTAAAGCTGTGACAGTTAAAACCTGCTTGTTAAAATGGTTAAAACAATCACTGCAACAGTTCCAGGGTTCTGTAAATGTATATTTATATATGCTGTTGAGTTAGCGCAAACATTTAGCACACCAACCTTTAAGAAATCAATCAATAAATCGTAAATTGTGCTGAATCGTCACTTATTAACAAACTTTTTTCATACAAAATGATGAAGGCGAAAACATTTACTCACTGTTCTGTTTCTTACATCAATCATCTGCTTGTCCTTTGATCACCTCTCCTACAGCGCCTGCAGAGGAAGGTAGGATGCACTGTTAATCACAATTTCATACATGATGTAAAAAGACATATTTGTCCTTCAAAAAACCTATAATTTTTGGAAATTTAATCATAATCTGAAGTATTTACGTCGCTTTTGATACAAAGACTATATCTTTCCATGTTGTCTTGTGCTAAATATTGTTATTGATAACATGTATGTACCACATTTAATCATGTTACTTTCTTCTCTTCCCATCTCAGAGCCCACTGCTGAAGGTAAGATTCCTTTTTCTGAGACTTTAACACAGTGTGTTTTATAAATAGAATAAGAAACATTGACTGATGAGCTGTTCTCTGCTTGTTTCATGTCCAGAAACAGAAGAGCCTATAGAAGATGGTAATGTATATGAATTCATATAGTGTACGATCAGTCTAAAGCACTTTGGTTTTGTTTTAAGGGGCGCCGATTGTAAAGTTTGACCATGGTGAAATAAACAAAAACGTTTTACAACATTTAGCAACAAACCATGTTCAAAAAACATGTGTGAATTGTTTTTGCTGTTACTTTTCACCAGATTTATAGAAATATTTTTTTTTTCTTTTCTTGTAAAAATATGTCAATGTTAAATTTAAATATAAATGTTAAATATAAGAGTTAAATATGAATGGTAAATACAAATGGTAAATCTAAATCTAAATGTTAAATTTAAATGTTAAATCCAAATGTCACAGGTGAAACAAAATTTTTAGCCAATATGCAAATTCACCAGAAGTAAGCAAATAAAAGCTCATTCCGGTGAATTGGCATATTAGCTAAATATTTAGTTTCACCCGTGACATTTAGATTTAGCATTCAGATTTAATGATTAGATTTAACATTTAAGGTTTACATTTCACATTTATATTTATATTTAGTATTTGGGTATAGATTTAACAATTAGATTTTAACATTGAAGATTTACATTCCACATTTAGATTAATAGTTAGCATTTAGATATAGATGTAACAATAACATTGACTTTTAACATTGACATTATATTTTACCTGAAAAAAAATCACAAATTTCACAAATATTGCTCTAAATCTGGTGAAAAGTAACAAAAAAAATTCACATACGTTTTTTAGACGTGCCTTGTTGCTAAATGTTGTAAAAAGTTGCTGTTTATTTGAGCATGCGCAACTTTACAATAGGCTTCCCATACTGTTTGTCTTGTTTATTCTAATACACTTTGATAGAGAAACGGCCTTCTTTCTCTTGCTTCAAATTCATTTCAATCATCCTAAAGGTTTCATAATATGCAAAAAACCACAGTGATAAGAACTGTGTGAAGGTTTATGGTAAATCTGTCAAGTTTGCATTTTGATTAATGATCGTTTTCCCTTTTCTGTTCTGCAGAGTCTCAGGTTGCAGATGAAGGTACTGAACCTGCTTATCAAACCTTATGGAGACATGCTTTCTGAAATATATGCTCTCTCTATATTTCTTTTTAAATTTTATTTACGTTTTTAAGGCGTATTTGTGGGTTTTTTTAAAGCGCTATACGAAACTGATGTAATGTGTTGCATGAAAAGGTTACTCAGAAAAAAAATTGGTTTCAGATCCTCATCACCAAAATAAATAATTTCCTTAAATATTTGGTGAAACAATATCTAAAAAAAACATTACTGTCCTTCAAGTCCATTTTCCTCAACTAAGCTATAATATTTTAAAGTTCTTGTATAGTTGATCAAATATCTCTATGCTTTTTCACACTGACAGATGACTCCAAACCCAAACCAAAGTAAGTGCGTTCCTCCCATCCATACTTGGTTCAGCTCAAATTACCCACATATCCATAAAAGCAGATAGGAGATCTTGCTGATGTGTTTCAGGGCGTTTGTTCCAGCCTTGACGGTGCCAAAGTTGCCAGAAGGAGACAAGGTTGACTTTGATGTGAGTGAGTGTATATTTTTGAAGAACTCTAGCTGTGGGTCTAAAAATATTCCATTACTTTGTTCATATAGATTACAAATACAGTAAATGAACAAGAAGATATTAGCTTACGTTGTCAGATAAAAAACAAAAAACAATTATCACAATCCACTATTGAGTTGAAAAGGTCATACCCAGAGTAAGTATAAAAGTTTATCCAGATTTAAAGTAAAAATATAACATGGTTATTTTTTTCAACTGCAATATTCTTTAGTTTTTTTTTTCTTTTCGAAAATATTGTATCATTATCGTCTATCGTGTTGTATATTGGTTGCCGATTGTAAAGTTGTGCATGCTAAAATAAACAACAACTTTTTGCAGCATTTAGCGACAAACCATTGTTTAGAAATTGTATATGAATTTTTGATGTTACTTTTTACAAGATTTACAGCAATATCTGTGAAATTTCTGATTTAACAATATCAGTTGTTAAATCTAAATGTTCAATTTAAATATTAAATATTAAATGTAATAGTTACATTTAAATATAAATGTTAAATCTAAATGAGAAATGTAAATGTAAAATCTAAATGTTTACTGTTAAATCTAAATGTAAAATGTAAAATGTTAAATGTTAAATGTAAATGTTAAATGTTAAAGGTTAAATGTTAAATCTAAATCTAAATGTTAAATGTTAAAATCTAAATGTCTAAATATAAATCTGTTAAGTGTAAATGTGAATGTTCAAATGCTAAATCTAAAGGACAAATTTACGTACATACTAGCTAAATATTTAATAGTTTCAACAGTGGCATTTAGATTTACCATTTTACATTTAGATTCAACATTTAATATTTAAGGTTAGATTTAATAAATACATTTAACTTTGACATATTTTTTACGAGAAAAAAAATCACAAATTCTACAAATATTGCTGTAAATATGGTCAAAAGTGACGTAAAGAAATTGAAAGACGTTCTTCAAAAACGTGGTTTGTCGCTAAATGTTGCATAAAGTTGCTGTTTATTTTAGCATGCGCAACTTTACGATCAACACCCCAGTGTATTGTCCCATCCTAATATACGTGTTAACATAAAGGTTTGTAAAAGCATGTAAATCCAGGATTGGTTCATTACTTTGTTACTGTCCATGTGTGTCTGCAGGACATCAGCAGGAAACGTCACGACAAGGATCTGTTAGAGCTGCACTCGGCCATCGAGGCTCATTTCATTCAGAGGAAGAAGGACGAGGAGGAGCTCATCTCGCTCGTTAACAGGATTGTACGTGTTCCAGGACAGTGTGCCAGATCACTGCAGTGTGAATGCACACCCTCACCAAACAATGTGTGTATGTGTATGTGGATGGATGGATGGATGGATGGATGGATGGATGATTAGGAGAAGCGTCGTGCTGAGAGGGCCGAGCAGCAGAGGATCAGAGCTGAGCTGGAGAAGAAGAGACAGACTCGTCTTGCAGTGAGTTCCTTCTCTCAGGGTCTGAAAGCATCACCTGTTCTCCTGGTGTCTTGACTTTACAGCTGCTTACAGTAACAGGTCCACATATTTCACAGGTTTGAAGAACACCTCTAAATCACTGCCATAGAAATAACAACCCTGACCTTCAGCGACTCATCCTGCTATTCCTATTGAACCTCGTATATGGAAGTTATTTAGCTGCTCTTTTATTTTGAAAGACATGTTGAGAAAACACATATTTGATTGCAATTACTGAATGGGTGTCTGTCACGATTGTTATACGTGTAATTGTTATAATTACAGTCATGACATAATTGTAATTGTAATTGTAATTTAAAAATTCTATAAAAATTGACATTTAGAGTTTATTTTAAACCTGAAGAATTATGTTCCAGTTCTATGGCTTCCACATACTTACCAAAGAATAAAATGTGTTTATTTGATCAAGTTTACCTGTCAGTTCTCTTGAGGCACATTTTGCAATTTAAAAAAATAATATAAATCTAGGGGTATGCTGACAGAAAAAAGGCCCAGACTAATAAGGTAACCAAGAGATGGAAAAACAAATTAGACGATAGATAATATTTTTAGTGTATTTTACAACTGATTTAAGACGTGGGCCAAATGTACAGAAAGATACAGTAACACAGAGGAAAGTTACGTTTTATGGGTGTATTTATTAAAGGCTCAGTAATTGTGATTAAGGGTAATTTAACTTTAGTAATTAAGAATGTAATTGTAATTGACTTTATGTTACTTTTTACAAAATTTACAGGAATATGTGTGAAATTTGTTATTTTTTGTAAAAAATACAATGTCAATGTTAAATCTAAATGTTCAATTTAAATATTAATATGAAATCTGAATGTTACATTTAAATATAAATATTACATTTAAATGTTACATTTAAATCTAAATGTTAAATTTAAATGTTACACCTAAATGTTACATCTAAATGTTAAATGTTAACTGTTTAACCACATATATAGAGGGGAGGGAAAAAAGAATTAAATCTAAATATTTAAATCTAAATCTAAATGGTATATGTTATATCTAAATGTTAAATCTATATCTAAATATTTAATCTAAATCTAAATTTTAAATCTAAATCTAAAAGTTCTATGTTTTATCTAAATGTTAAATCTAAGTCTAAATATTTAATCTAAATCTAAATGTTATATATCATATCTAAATGCTAAATCTTATATCTAAATGTTAAATCTAAATGTAAATACTATATGTTAAATCGAAATGTTTAAATTTAAATCTAAATGTTATATATCATATCTAAATGCATAATCTTATATCTAAATGTTAAATGTTAAATCTAAATCTAAATGTTGAACTTAAATGTTTCGCAGATATGCAAATTGACTCCGCCCCTTGTAACCTCAACCAATACACAAGCAGAGACACACACAGCAATTTACACAATGATTCATGCTTTCTCTGTCATTTTTATATTCTCTTGCGGGCCCAATTGGATGCTTCTAAAGGCCATATTTGGCACCCGGGCCATCAGTTTGACACTTGACTTATACTGTAATAGTAGTGTCATGTTTGTTATGATTATCTGTTGGTAAAAAAAAAAAAAAAGTGTTCTTTGTTATTTTTGTAGGTTTCTGTAGTTTTTTTTTTTTTTTCCTAAATACATTTTGGTTTGTTGTTCTTTGCTTCGCCCTCAAATCTAGTATTTTATTGTGAAGGATCATTAAAATAAAACATCTAGAGACCATGTCCACCTCCATTTTTAGGAAGGTTAAAACGCTGTGTAATAAGTGAGCGATGCTGACAGGGCTGTAACTCTCCTCCCTCTGACAGGAAGAGAGAGAAAGGAAGGAGATGGAGGACGCTCGAAAGAGGCTGGACGAGGACGCCAAGAAGAAGAAGGCTCTCACAAACATGACTCAGCAGTACTGTGGCGTTCAGCAGAGGGTGAGTCAGCTCAAAGTGAACAAAAAGGTCACCTTTGCTGTTTTTCTATCACTTCCTGCCCCTCCCCGGGTGTTGTTTTACACTCATTTAGCTAGATGGAAAGAAGGGAGTGAAGAAGCAGACGGAGAGAGAGAAGAAGAAGAAGATCCTGGCTGAGAGGAGGAAACCTCTGAACATAGAGCATCTCAATGAGGAGAAGCTGAGGTAAAGACTATTGATCATCCATCTGCAGGAAAGAGTTGACTTAATGACATCATATCTGCAGCACCTTATCATAGCAGCACAGTTTGGTGATGATGATGATGTTTTTATTTCCTCCTGGTGTTTATTAACAGGGAAAAGGCCAATGAGCTGTGGCAGTGGCTGTTGTCGCTGGAGGCCGAGAAGTTTGAACTCACCGAGAAACTGAAGAGACAGAAATATGATGTAAGTATAAATTATTTTGGATTTTGAATCAAATGTCATAATAAAACGTTTAGCTTTTTGTCCCTAGTAAGACAAGGACCTTTAAAGCATCCGTGTAAAATTCATTAAAATGACTGTTTAAATAAAACGTATTCATTTAAGATTCAAGACATTTTTTCAGAAAAAAAAAAATAAATAAATAAATGATTAATATCACAATTTTGTAAAAAAAAAAAAAAAAAAAAGGATAGTTTAAAAGTAGTGGTTACACTTTACTTGAAGTTTTATACATAATGCTGACATTACGCTGTCATTATCTGTCATCAGCATGAGGCGCTGACTGTAAAGTTGCGCATGCTAAAATAAACAGCAACTTTTTGCAACATTTAGCAACAAACCATGTGTAAAAAAACGTGTGAATTTTTTTTTTTTTTCAGATTTGCAGCAGTGTTTGTGAAATTTACTTTTCTTGTAAAAATATGTCAATGTTTAATATAAATGTTAAATATAAATATAAATATAAATGATAAATATAATTGCCTAATGTTAAATGTTAAATCTAAATGTCACAGGTAAAACTTAATATTTAGCTAATGTGCAAATTCAGAAGTACCAAAATTTAAGCTCATTGAAGGAACTATAGATGGAATAGATTTTGATTTAACATTTAGATTTACCATTCTGAATTAATATTTAGCATTTAGATTTAACAATTATCATTTAATTTAACATTTAGAATTAACATTGACATTTATATTTTCACGAGAAAACACATATCACAAATTTCACAAATATTGCTGTGAATCAAAAAATTCTAGGTGTGTGTCAGAAAACTACAATGACAAAATGACTGTACCAACAGACTTTTACTTAACCAACTTGCATTTTGAAATGTTTTTTTATAACTCTTTACATGCATGATGTAAGCATGAGCTTTTATTAAACTATTTCTTCCACAAATTGAAACTAGAAATAAAATGTACGCCTCCTCCTCTTCTTCTTTTCCTTCTCCTGCTTTAGGTTCTTAGCAGGCTAGACGTAGCAAAGGTGCATTACTGCCCCCACAGGTCACAAATAGAAGTTTGGATAGCTCACGAAAAAAAAAACAAAATAAATAAAGAAAAAAATCTCGCGCGACAGATTTTTAACGCGACGAGAAATATCGTCGAGTTTAATCTCGTCACACCCATAAAAAATTCACATATGTTTCTCTAAATGCGGTTTGTAACAAAGGGTTAGCTAGGGTTAGGGTAACAAAGGGTTAGCTAGGGTTAGGGTAACAAAGGGTTAGCTAGGGTTAGGTTAGCTAGGGTTAGGGTAACAAAGGGTTAGGGCAGGGGTCAGCAACCTTTACTCTCAAAGGAGCCATTTTGCCCAATCTCACCAGGATTAAAGTCCTTCTGGAGCCGGAAAAAAAAAAAACCTTCTCAATGCAAACAATACAGTGTATAAAATTCTATAAAGTTGAAATAATATCAAATAATTTTATGAGTTAATGAATTTAATTTCTTGCAACATATCAAGCAATCTATTTTCTTCCAGAATAGTCTTTTTGTTAGTTTTGTTATCTTACCAGGGATTTCATTACAACTTAAGGTTAGCCACAGGTGCAAGTTATTGCACAATGTGATTTATTTTTAGGTTAACAAATTGTTTTTATCCTAATTTTATTTGAAGTTAATGTCATTATTCATCAATACCCTCTGTAAGAAATAATAATTAATTATTTTATGAAGTTTTTGAAAGCTATCTAGAGCCATTACAAAAGAGTCAAAGAGCCACATGTGGCTCCAGAGCCGCAGGTTGCAGACCCCTGGGTTAGGGTAACAAAGGGTTAGGGTAACAAAGGGTTAGGTAGGGTTAGGGTAACAAAGGGTTAGCTAGGGTTAGGGTAACAAACGACACTTAATGACAACCTTCATGACACCTTACTCATGCTAACGACATGTGTACCGTGTCATAATAATGGCAGCCTTTATATATAAAACTTCAAGTAAAGTGTTACCAAAGTAGTTTATTGTTCATGACTGAACGTTATGTAAACCACCCAGTATTTAGTGTCACTTCTATGGACTATATTTCCATGTGGAACCATTGGATCATGTGGTGATTCTCATGCTTGCTAATTGATGACACTTCCAGATCAGTTTACTTCAAACCCGAATCAGTGAGCAGCAGAAGTTGTGAGTAACAGTGACAGAGGACTGTGAGCCTCTTGGTTGATTTTCTGTCAGTGTGTCGAGAAGGTCACAAAGCCAGTGTCGCAGAGCCAGGTGACGGCTGTGTGTGTGAGTGACTAGCCGACAGGAGGTAAAACAGGTGGTGTGTGCGTGTCTATGTAAAGGTCAGCATGTGCTTGTTCAACCCAGAGATTGAGGAGGCGGGGTTACATCACATCACTGCAGCAGGGAAGTACTCGCAGTGCCAGAGAAGGCCAATGCAGTTTGAAGTTTTTGCTTTGATTTTGACTTTGATGAGAGATGGGACGTGTTCTCATGACAGCACGGTAAGTAGAAGAGTTTAGCCAGTAAAGGTCACCTCTTCTGAACATTTAATACATCAAAATACATATCGGAAGTTTTTGTCTTGATACATACCGGATTTAGGAGTTCTTTCACTTTCAAGGATGTAAGAAGTTTGTACAATAGCTCAAGTCCAGATAATATGGTGTAGAAAAGTATGGGAGGATAAAAAAAGAGTGTAATCGTACAAAAGTCATTTTTATGTGGACGCGTTTTAGTTTGAAGAGCACAAGAAAACCAACAATAAAAAGCTAAAAGTGGATTGGACATGGATGAAACTCAGTGGGGCAATAAAGGGAACAGACCCAACATAACTGAGTCAAATTTCATAAAGTTTAGTCAATTACAAACCGAGATATGAATTTTTTAAGCTTCGCCAATAATGAGAGAATTTTTAAAAACTGATCCCGAATCAGTTTATTGTCTATCTTTGTTTAAGATTTTGTTGAGAACTTTTGAGACAATCCTGCTAACACTCAATCAATCAAACATAGAAATGAACTCAGGTGAAAATATGACCTCCTTGGCAGAGGTGGTACTCATCCTATAGTTAGCTTTCAGGGCCTGGACTACGAAGCTGGATAAGTATATCTCTCCGTTAGAGGGCTTCACCTAACCAAACATTCTCTGTCAGAAAACACCTGTACTACAAAGCTGGCTATCAACACGTTCACTTAAGTCAGGTGATTTCAGACACACTGCGATGAGAGCACATTGTTTCACTGTAGTATGTTCCTGCTGATACAGACAGCGTAACCATAGTGTGTATATGAATAAATTGAAGAAAATCAATGACTTGATCCATCTGCGCATACGGAGAGTGTCCGACACAAGCTTCATTAGCTGACTGTAGATCAGTCCATCAGATGTAAATCAATATCTTTCCTAAAGGACGTCATCGCTAAGTGAGCATTGCTTTTACCCATTTCCTAAACTCAGCTGTCAGAGCTACACCAACCAGGATCATCTAACAATGGGCAGCTAATTTTCCAAAAGAACTGAATCGTCAGGAGGCAAGACTTTTGTAGTCGACAGATCTTAACCACATCAGAATCAGAAACATGTATTAATGGCCACACAATTGAGTTGGTGGAATTTGTTTCCAATACAGCACATCATGCTCAAACAATGCAACATTACAAGGTTTAAAGGTCCCACATCATGCTATTGTTCACCCATTTCATCCATTTGTTCGAAGAACCCCAAAAAATTGTATTTGAGGTTCATTTTCCCAAACTCGTCTGTTCTGAGCAACTCTACACAAACAGGCTGATTTGTGGCCTACTTATGCATATTCATGAGTGGGCGTGTCTATAGATGCGACACTGACTTCCTCCGCCCCGCACAATGACGTAGCCGACCTCAGGCTGCTTTATAAACATGAGACAGAGCGTGGGGGCGGGGCGTTCACCGGTACATACATTGACTATAGAAAATACATATATAGCAATGCGAGGAGGACTCATGTCTGTTTACATGTCCATCACGGCAGACAACTTCCTGGAGGCGCGGCTTCTCCAGCTCAGTGCCACGTCAAATTTGTCATCAAAGTGGGAATGCGTCATCACAGTGTAGCGAGGTGTTTGGGCTCTTCCTGCTGTAAGAAAGGAACAAATCACCCTCTAACTAACGATTGAGGGAATCAATGAAGAAAACACATATAGCACTTTATGATGTTTAAAGCACAGAAAAGTTGATTAAGTTTAACATGGGCCCTTTAAGTTACTAACCAGGATAGGTGGTCAGCTTTAGTTACCGCAGCGTCGTCGTACAGGACACACCGAATAAATCCCAGAAGTTAGCGTGATAAGAGGAAATCCAGCTTCGTAGTACAGGCCCTAAAATATGTAATCCACAAATTCACAGAAACCAGCTGATCAGCTGTTATATTTGGTCAGTTGGCTTTTTAGGACAACAAATTTAAGACATCATATGAAATAGAAAACCAGCAACAAATGGCAACTTTTATAGTATAGTCTTGAATGAAATTAAAGCTTTTTTTTTTTTTATTGGTACGTTATGGACAAAATCTACCCATACTCCACTAATGGATTTCTGGGATTAGATCAGATGAAGGGAAGAAGATATCACACCTGCAACAGGGCCCTAGAAAAACAAGAGTCACGTGATGTCATGTATTTTGAGTTATTCACAATCCCAGTATCCGGGTTCCTGTGCAGTTTTCCCAGAGTTTAGCCACAGACCTCCATGTTTGTCCCCCACAGATCAATCTGCTCCAGGCTCGTGTCAAAGCCAACCAGAGGTAAGCTGTAACCACACCTGAGATTTCCTGTCAAATCTCAGGTGTGGCTGAGATTTGATTTCCTCAAGGGCCTTTGGGAAATCATTGTTCTGCTCTGAGCAAAGTGCAAACTCTGCTCCTGAAAGCAATCATCCGTGTGTTTTCGTTCTGGAGTCAAGAACTCCATTTTCCCACAGCCTTGACAAAGCTGCAGTTAGCTCAGTATTTTAGCTGTTTATGACACTCAAGGCCTTTAAAATCCACTTTGTGCTACTTGATATCAAGTAGGTACATGTGGCTGAGTGAGTTTAACTTGTGAAACTGCACTGGCTGCTATCAGGTTTTTTTAAATACATATTTAGAAACTTGTTTAATACAGCTATGAAACACTACGCGAGTGCTTTGACGCATTGCAGCCTTTTTTTCCAAACGTACGCACCACTTTTTAACCAAACCAAATAAATTCAGATGTTGTGATGGTGCGAGAAATAACTGAAAGGAAACCCAAACTTCAGGAGGCGGCGATGGTCACATGCTCAAATATTAATTAGAAGTCGATTGTAATCGACAGGGAATCGTGAAACTGTCACATTAACCGTTTTGTGCACAATTTCCACATTTTTTTGTTGTTGTTCAAACTCATGCATTTAAATTGGAAATTGTTGAGTGCTACTCATAACGATGTCCAAACATAAATTTTTATCAGAATGACAGTAAATATGCCACTGCACAAAGGAGTGGTTTGATTTTATCTCATTTCTGATTCTTAATTAAAACAATATTTTAAAAAAAATGTACGGTTAGGGTTACGGTAAGGGAAATAACTTCTAATTGAAACGCATCAGTTTGAAATTTGTTCCAAGCAGCACCAAAAAAATATGAGGAAATCGTGTCGGCACGCACTAAAAGTAAATTAATTTATGCGACAGTTTCACGATTCCCGTGAGGCTGGGCTGCAAGAAGTGGTCGTAAGTTTCGAGTAAGATCTGGTAAGTGTTTGGACGTGATAATCAAAGGTCAGAAATCAGACAATAAAAGGTAAGAACAATGTGGGGAAGAAGCAAATGTGTGCTAGCTTGTTTCTTTGCTTTGTGTTATTCTACTGACAGCATGTTTTAGAGAGATTTTACACAAGCAATACTGAATTCTTAGTTATACCTTTTAAATATATATCACTATTGCCCAATCCAAGATATTTCAACTAATCTACAAATACAAATCTATTGGCGAAACATGTTTAAAGTAGAAAAAAGCAGCTCAAAGTGCTAGACATAAAAACAACAGAAACAAAGACAAAATCACCTCTATATTTATCACTATTATAGTATTTTTTGCACCATCCACTAAGTTAAAATCCTTATTTTGTTTTTAAACTGTACTTGGTGAGTAAAGCTTTTCTGATTCTAATCCCACTGAGGAAATAGAAAAATATTCTCCTACAGTCAACATTTTTGGGCGAGAAATAACAATTAAAGTAAAACACATACAGTAGGTAACATAAACAGAAGTTTTAAATAAAAGTAGAATAAAACAGCACTAAAGTATAATACAATAAAAAAGTCAGCAAATGGAACATAATTCAAAAACTAAATACAAAAAAAATGTTGTTTATAAAATAAAAGGCAGTTTGAAGTATGCTAATATTACTAAAATAATTATTTTCAAGTTTAGCTTCATATTTTATTATATATATATATATATAGACCATAATCCTGGCACCACTGCTGTCAGATTATCGTCATAACTTTTCATGTGATTAAAGAAAAACTAGAATTAGTCTTTTTTTAAATAATGTTTATTTATTTATAGTAAGTAAGTAAATGCTCACCATCATTTTTTTTTTTTTTCATTTTGAAATAAATAAATTTCTGTATGTGTGACCCCACAGTGCCAAAGGAAGAGGAAAGGCCAAAGGCAGGGTGAGATAAACGGAGGTGGAAACGACACCTGTTCGTGTGGAAGGAGGAATCGGCTCCGTACATCTACGTCTGTAAACAATAAACGCACATTCAATCCTCTGCGTGACACTTTTTATTTTTCATGATTTCATCAAAGAAACTTGACTTCCTTCCTTTTCTTCACACTCACACTCCATTAAATCAAGAGTCCAAAGCACTTCCATGGCAATACAGTACCTCTCTTTATTCTTTGTTGATGGGAACCAGATACATCACAGTGACCGCACAGCGTAGCATTAGGTTCACATGATTGTAAACTCCACCTGCTCGTAGGACTCAGGACAACATCCACACTTTAAATAACACTTTAATAAATAATGGGATGGCGTTTACAGTGCGAGGACAGAACGATGCAGTGCAAAAAAAATGAAAGCCATGGATTGTGACAGCTACGGCTTCAAAGGTAGAACACTATTGTTGGTTGGTAATTATTATTATCCACCTAAAGCCACAACCTTTTTCTCTAGAGTCAGAAATGCATCAAAACGTCCGTTTCTGGTTTGGTAAACCGATTGGCCACAAAACAGAACAAATGAGATTCATTTACCGGTACTTTCACCATCAGCTAGAGCGTCTAAACCCCTAGCTTTAAGCAAACAGTGTGTGTCCATTAGCAGAGACAGCTCATGGCTTCATGAATAGCTTTATTAGCACATATTTTGTTCATGTGGCTCTAGGTGATGGCTAGCTGTACAGGGCACAACGTTTGTACATGTGAGCTCAGACGTGATGAGAGTGTGTAGCCGTGCGTTTTTCACCACATGTGTGTTTCTCTGATCTCTGCGATCACCTGACTGGCTTTCTGCAACGCCTGTGAACAAAAGGAGAACACACACACACACACGTTGAATGAGGCCTGAAGCCGCCTGGGGAAGCCTCTCACGTCCTACCTGCAGCATGTCAGCAGCCTCCTGGCGTCGCTGAGCCATGTCTTCTGACTCTGTTAGCAGATCGTTGAGGAGGCCTGATTTATACAGCTGGCCCACCAGCTCACTCTGAAGACTGTCCTTCACATGGTTGACCAGGAAGTGCATCACTGCCTTTGGCACACTGTGGGAGACAGAAAAAGAGCTGAGCAAAACAAGAAGACAGGACATGGGTCGTGGGCTACATGTCCAGACTGGTGAAATATTGAGCTGTTCAAAGAGTAACTAAACTGCTGAAAAAACACATGTATTTGGGTATGAAGTCGTGTTGTTGATTGATTCTAGTAAAACTCTTGACATTTTAGTCAAAGTATTTTGTTGCAGAAATGTCAGACGTGACTGCCCTCTATGGGTTGAAACCTGGCAATTACAATTGAATTTTGTTCATGGCTGAGAATGGGTGTTGTTACATTTTGGTTCATCTCAGGCCTGTACTACAAAGCTGGATTTCCTCTTATTGCACTAACTTCCAGGATTTATTCCGTGTGTCCCATCCTACGACACTGGTTAACTTTTTACAGGGCTAAATCACCATGGTAACTTAGGCTGAACAGCTAACTCAGTCAGGAGTAGGTTATGATGTGGATAAGATCCGAGCGAGCACTAAAGCCCCGCCTCCTGACCAATCAGTTCTCTTGAAAAACGACCTGCCCAATAAAAGGAGGATCATTGTGAGGAAACGTCTCTGTGTGGATCTGATGTGACGCTGACAGGAGAGAGAATATTTAGACAGTGAGATAAAACAGGCTGTATAAAATATAAATATTGTCCACCTTATGATGTACGCTGAGTTGTATGAAAGTAGCATCAGAGCCACAGACAAGGTCATGTGCCTTAATAAAGTGAAACTGATCAGTGCCCGTTAATTCTCCCATGAATTAATATTGTATAATCTCACTAATTTAAGCATTAATAGTCATTCCGTCCAACTTTTACTGCAGCAACAGCGTTGTTTTTGGTCTGAATTATTGCTTTGAATTCTTCATATATTTAAAGAATTATTCCTCAATTGGGACATACTGCAAGTCTGCACAGTATCTCTGTGTTTGTGAATGGTCTGACGCTGCAATCTCCACCCCCATCACTGGAGCACACACATAGCCAGGCTGAAATCAACGTGTTTATATCCATCTTTGTAGGACAGGTGCTCTCTGCCACAGAATGTTTGGTTAGGTGAAGCCTGCCAACAGAGAGATATCCCAGATATACTTATCTAGCTTCATAGTACAGGACCCTCACATCAATGTTAGCCCCGCCCCTCTTATGAAAACAATCACCTGTGGACTCTGCAATCTGTGGCGAGTAGGTTGGATTGAAAGAATAGTGAATAGAGGTAGATAATAAAGCATAGATTGTTCTAGATTTCAAAGTATACTCTGCGTGCGTCTTAACTGCTCCAGGAGCCACACCCATAATTAAGGCATTTTTTTTTAAAATGGCAGTAGCTATCTGTACGGTTGCCGTATCCATATACCGACTTTCTATCCGTACACAGTGCCCCTCATTGGCCAGTTTAGGTCACGTGACTAAGACTAAACCTAACCGTAAACCTAAGACGCTACTTCGGTAAACGTACCAATAGCACCGAGGGTTGTCCGTATGGGAATCATACGAATAGAGATGGTGGCAGATCAGCCAAAACCTGTGGTTCAGTTTAGCCCAGCAGGAAATATTATAACTACACAGAGGTGTAAAACCAGCTACAAACAGCAAAGAAAAGAAAAGATGTGTTGTTTTTTTGTTGTTGGTAACAAAAATCTATCTGGCCTTCACCTGTGGTGCTGACTCATCAGTTCCTAAACTAATAAAGCTTATGAAAGGGCACAAAATGGCTTCCATGAATGATCATATGTTTACCAGAGACAGCTTTTACAAGCTTATTAGTGGATGTGTGTGGGATTAGCTGATTGTTGTTTTTTTTCTGTGGAGGGGGTTGTGTAAATAACTGCTGGTTTCTGTTGCACAAGGACTGGGGCCTGAATGAATGACGGACTGCTCTGATGGTAAAACCAGGGAAGTTTCAACAAACAAATGATCGTAAGTGTTTAAAACGCCATAGTTTGTCTGCTGAAGTCGATTCTGCTCAGATGCTCATTTCCTGCTGAAACACGCAATAATAAACACAAACGCTGGCTTTTTAATATCATTGTTTGCTTTAAAAAAAAATAGTGTCATTAAAGCTCAGTCGACAAGACTAGGCAGTGAAATACAAGGTAAATATAACACGACTAAATTAAATTACCACCTCCAAGCTAAGCATTGATTCACTGCTAACGGTGCTGCTAATCGAGAGGAATGGGAGTTAAACACTTTTATTTACCAATAAAGGTAACTTAATGAACCCCTGTTGTTTTTCCTGCAGAGCTACTGTTTGAGCATTAATCTACAAATTCAGACAGAAACTAAGTGGATCACGTCCACTATGCAAAATACTTCCTTTATTTTGCCAAGGAAGGAGTTGAAAATTACAGTAACTAAATTCATAATGGCAGAATTTTCAAAATTACAGGGGAAAAAAACTGAATTTCTCCCCAACAAATACTAGTTCAACCAATGTAACAGCATTTTTTTCTTTTTAACTTGTCTGCACATGTTGTCAAAGGTCAACACTACAAAAAGTAGGGATCGTGACCCCGTGTGGGGGTCGCCTGAAATGTCTAGTAATTGTTTTTTTTTTTTTTTTTTTACAACTATCGATTAAATATATATTTTTAATTTATTCTAAATATTATTCTTTTTCAAAATGAAACACAACACAATCTATAACAACTATTCTATACTTTCACTTTCTCAAATAAAATGCAGTATAAAAATAGATGAGCTAGCGCACTAATCCTGGCTACTCTGTATTTGTATAAAACACTATAAAAAATTTGATCAAAAACTAATTCTCGTTTTCTGGGGGTCGCCAGAAATTTGTGATATCAACATGGGGTCCCGATCTAAAACAGGTTGGGAACCACTGCAGTAATAGATTTTCATCTAATACCTGCCCTGATTTTGTAATATTTACACCAAGTTAGGTCTAATCTGTAAAACTGCATAGTTGTACTAATCTGAACTATGTGGGAAAATTGCAGATTATTAAATCTGTGACAGATTTTAACCTTGTTTCAATGGCTTCGTAGAAACACGATCGCTGACTCTACCTGTCTTGGATGTTCTTGCGAACGATCAGAAAGTACGACTTGATGAGTCTCTCTATGACCTCACAGTCCCGCTGTTCACGTGACGACAGTTTCCTGGCAACGGGCACGGGCTGGATGGAGAAACGGGAAATTAAAACCTAGCTATTGTTTGCATTGTGGTAGCACGGTGCTAAAGTAGCCGGCGTTTGGTTACCACATCCAGCAGGTTGACGGCTCCTTTAAGGGGACTCCCTGGCCCGGAGCCTGGAGCTTCTTCACCCTTCTTCAGCATCCCTCTCCAGTTGCCGGTACCGTCCTGCTCCCCCTGAGGACCTGCTGCTGATGCCTGGAACACACATAGGATGAAGGCAGATACACACAAACACAGCTTTTAGGGAGAGTTTAGCATTGGGGATGATTTGGTTAACACGATTAGGACGGGTGACATAAACACTGACTTATTCATATGCAATAATAAAAGCTAAACAGGCAGGTATAAGCGGAGAGGCCTGACTGTGCATTTTTGGTTTTTTGCTGGGGTGAAAGAAATACATTAAACAAAGAATGCTTTTATGCAATTACGAATTATGCCTATCTTTTAAACAATTTGCATTCTTTAAAAGTGAAAAAAAAAACCCAACTCAATCTATATTTCCTTTCAACCACCACAAATTCTTACTGATCCACATTGGCAGAGCCTTGGGCTGCTTCCTTTCCTATCCACTTCTCCTTATCCCCGTGGATGACCTGATAGCAGATCAGTGGGCCCTGCTAGAGGAACTAGCTAAAGTCCTTCAATTCTTTATGATGCCACAGTCTACTTGAGTGGTGGAAGGTATCTGACAGTGTCAGCTCTGCCTCCTCTGGTCAAAGGGCTTTTGAAGTCCACTCAGAACACATGTGATGCAACTCCTGTGCAGACTTTTCAGGAAGTTGCTTTGGAGGAGATCACTACAAGCTGACATTGTCACGGTCACTTGTGATAGCCCATCATTGCTGCTGCATTAGACCCACGCTTCAGAAAACTGACATTTCTGACTCCAGGGGAGAGGGTCAATGTTAAAAAAAAAACATCCAAACTTTGGCCTCAAAGTCCAGATTTCTTATTCTTATCTGTTTCATGTGGCAGGTCCTGATGTACTTCAGAGTGCAGCATCTTTCAAAGGCTGAGAGTCTCCTTACTTGATGGAAGGTGAATGAGGCTAAATATCCAACCATTGCATCATTGGCCAAGTCATACCTATGCATTCCAGATACCTCTACACCATCTGAGTGTCTTTTCTCTGCTGCTGGAATCATCGCTTCAAAGAAGAGAGCCAGCCTCACACCCAAACATGTTGTTCTGCACTTTAATTTAAAATAATAATAATAATAATAATAATAACCTTAAAGTTTCCTTTAGCCAAGTTGGCTTGTTAATCTTAGTTTGACTTAAATAATGCCAACCTTTGAATAAGGTGGTTCTTTTTTATGCTTTAAGTAAAAGCAACTCTTTAGTTGGTTTAAACATGCTGTCAGAGTACAACATGGTCACTTTCACAGGTGTGAGGATTTAAGCAGATGGGTTAAAATAGCAATTCAAAAATATGTGCTTCTAAATAAAAATTATAGTGATTAGTCGATTAATCAAAAAAGTTATTGATAGATTAGTTGACCACCAAAATAATCGTTAGTTGCAGCTCTAGTCACAGGGTTAAGGAAAGGTTTTAGGAGGCTTCCTAAAGGAGTTAGGAAAAGCCCATCACAATTGTTTTGACAATCAGACACACTTCCACAAGGTGACGTAATAATCTGATTGCGGTGAAGGTTAGTGACGTCTGCCGTCGTGAAAAAAAAACACAAATTTCCAAAAATGTACTACTAAAAGCACATTTATAACACTTTCTCCTGTGCCTCTAACAGCTGATATAATCTGAAATATAGGTTTGAATATAAATTAAAGGAAAACAGGCTACGAGGAACAAAAAAATAAAAACTAAAAAGAACGTCACATTGAGAATAGTTGCTCACACTCACCTTCCATCCAGAAATCAACATTAAGCCAAAATAAGTATGATTTTATGAAATTATTACATTTATGCAAGATATAGACCTACATAACGTTGTAGGCATACACATGTACAACTACACAAAGCATTCCTAGGTGAAATAAATATGTTGAATAAAACAATATGTGGCTGAAGATGTCACTGATCCCTTTTTCTTGAACGACTGAGTGCTCCGTTTTTAGTCATCGCGAGTTTCTGTGAACGCTCAGATAAGCGGGTCCCTTTAAATGTTGTCACCGCAAGGAATTGTGGGACAGCATTATCTGGTCTTCTTTGGTAAAGGATGCATCAGTGTTTTCTAGGCTAAAGTAGGTTAAAAAGGACCTTTTCCTTAACTTTTAGAGAATTGGAACGCTCCTTATCATGGCCACCACTTTAAAACTTCCAGGGGTTAATGAAAAGTGGATAGGAAAAGAGACAGGAGGGACTATTCGGACACACCCATAGATTTTGAAGCATTCCAGTGGATCATTTATAGCAAACAGGTGATGATCGTTAATTTGTAACGTGGGACACATGGTCGTAAAGTCAAACAGAAACAGCTGTGCAAGAAGATTTAATGAGGGACAACAACAAAAGTAGCTACCAAGGTGATGGCCTGAAAGACAGTGTGATGTCACAGCTCTACAATGAGACACAACTGGAGATAAAGTGCATCAACAGCAGGTCTCTCTCTACCAACGCTTTCAATGCAAAGCAGGCTTTTCAATCACTTTTTAAGGAACACGAATAACGAACAACATTAGACAAATACTTTTATATTTCAAATTAATTATTAACATGACCAGAGGCCTTAAATATGTTTAGCAGTGCCTTTATCTTAGATTAGAGCGCTGTTCATCCTTGGGGTTGGGACCTAGGGCTGGGCAAAATATCGAGATTTCTATTTTGGCTATAATGAAAATTACCACATGTATATATATATTATAGCTTATACTGTTTTAAAATACTTATTTTGGGAATAACCCAGAACTTCCCCTAAAAAAAAACCACATAAAAGAACTCACTCACACATGCTGTCCCTTACAGGAGAAAAAGCCAAAAGTGGCACATAGGCAGCTGTTAGTTAATAAATGTGTTAAAAAAAATAAATAAATAAATTTAAAAAAAATTGTTTTTCTGGTAAGACTTTATTTGAATTATAATAATGGAGATTTATATTGTATATCACCATTTTGAGAAAAAATAGTGAGATATGAGTTTTGATCCATATTGCCCAGCCCTATTGTGACCCCATGTGGGGTCGAATGGAATGTTTATAAAAAATATACTGATTAATATAATATATTTATATATTATTAATAAAGTATTATTTAATTATAATTATTTACCACAAGCAATCTTATACACAAGTAATATATACTTTCACTTTCATAAATATAATTCTAGTTCAAATAAAATGCAGAATAACTATCTGAGCTGGATCATATTGTGCATCTTTGTCCACTAATAATAAATCCTGTATAAGAAACATGATCAAAAACTAATTCTAGAGAGAAAATGTATCTGGGGTCGCTAGAAATATGTGATACAAAAATGGGGTCACCACCCAAAAAAGTTTGGGAACCACTGGGTTATAGGTTCTCAAACTTTGAGCCATAAGCTTAGGGGTTTGTGAATTTTAATTAAATTATTGAAGTTGCATCGTTACAAAAGTGTATAACTAAATATAGGGACAAATGCACCAATAACACAAATGTACGTTGCATGTACAGTAAATGATACTGGACCTGATGCACTGCTGTATCACTGTTAAGTGTGATGGTTGTCTCAATGGATAGAAAATTGCGCAAAAAAATGTTTTGATCATTTCTCCTATGAATGTGCACATATTTTGTTTGTTGGTAATAAATTAAACACATTCTATGTTATATATAAGTGTTTCTCAAATGGGGGTATGCGATGGCACTATAGGGGGTACTTGAGAGGGGGGGAAAATCTAAATAAAAGCATTAAAAATATGAGAATTCTAAAAGATGTATTTTTGGTAAAAGAATCAGTCTCGGTTTCACACCAGGCGGGTACATTATAGAAATAAATCTATTTAGTAAAAAGCAGGAAATACATAAATACTGTTTCATTCCACTTGTTTACAAAGTTGGATTCTTTAAAATGTGTTATCACTCATTAATTCCATCATTGTGCTCTATCGTTGTTGTTTTTAAAAACAGTATTCTGAGCAAAATGTTGTAGTCGGACAAAGGGGGTACTTGGAATCAGAAATATGAGAATGGGGGTACTTCTGTCAAACATTTTTGAGAATCACTGACATACAAGACTAGTACAGGTAGTCATATAGTTCATTTCTACTACAAAGATCTTAAATATTTAAATTAGTTGAAACGTCTTAGATCATCTGTTGATGGCAATCTATGAGAGAGGGAGGCTGGTGTCAAACTACAAATATGAAGCAGTGTGTGCTGTTTGGGGTGGAGTCGGTGGACTTTACCACTCTATAAAAACACAATCACAAAAACCAGGCTTTAAAAAGCTTCTGATTCATGATGTTTTTACAAAGTAAATAGAACTAAAGTCAATAGAATAGTGCATTGCTTCCATTTGGACTGTTTCCTCCATGTTACAAATCAGCTGAAGAGCAGATCTGTCTAATAGGTAACAGTCTGTACGAGCAAACATAACAAAACAACTACAGACTTAAATGTGCAAAGGGACAGCTATTGCTACCCTGGAGCCATGCCAGCCACATGGAAGATGGAGCGCACCGGCGTTATTACTCCCCTCTGCACAATTCTTAGAGCGTTGTAGAACAGCATCCATTGTGTTAAAGTGGGAGGGAAGAGAAGGAAAGGAAAGGATTGCTTTGGGGAAAAACACACATCAGGAACAACAGGAGTGTGAGAGTAGGTCCACAGAGGCTGAGAAAGGCGAGCAAACCCCGAGCAGAGTGCATGCCAGAAGCTCATGCTTTAACTCATCCATCCATGCATTCATTCATCATCTAGTCATCCATTCATCCATGCTAGACAGCCAGCGAGCTGTCTACGTGCCCACCTTGGCACCATCCATGTCAAATCCAGACGCAGGGAACTCGCCAGAAAGCCCAGTTGGGCCCGTTGGGTTTAAGCCAATAGACTAGCAGAGAGAGGACAGCAGGGATGGAGAGAGAGAGAGAGAGAGAGTAACGCACTAAGAACAGAACAGAAAAGAAGAGGACGCCTTTAGAACTGTGTTTTTCAACCTTGGGGTCATGACCCATGGTGTCGCCCGGATCAAATGGGGTTGGCTGAAATGTCTAGTAATTGATTTAAATTATATTTCTGTATTTTAAAACACCATCACACAATCTCAAACAACCATATTCTATACTTTCACTTCCTCAAATATAAATGTAGTTAAAAAAATACAGTAGAAAAATTAAATAGTTAATTAAATAATAAAAACAATCATTTTGTATTTTTTTAATTCTTTTTTTAAATCAAAACACCATCAAACAATCTAAAACAACTGTATTAAATACTTTCACTTCCTCAAATATAAATATAGTTTAAAAAAAAAAAACAGTAGAAAAATTAAATAATAGTTGATTAAATAATAATAAAAATAATCATTTATTATTATTTTTTCTTTCAAATTAAAACTCCATCACACAATCTCAAACAATTGTATTCTATATTTTCACTTCCTCAAATATAAATCTAGTTAAAAAACAAATGCAGTATAAACTTATCTTATCACTATAGTGCAACTCGTAATACTGTATCACAAACATGACACAAAAAGTAATTTTACCAAAAAAAAAGTCTCTGACATCAGCAAAAATTTGTGATATCAAAATGGAGTCACGACCCAAAAAAGGTTGGAAACCACTGCTTTCGAATATGCTGGAAAGTGTGAAAAAAATGAGATTAAATCCATCCAGGATTTAAACTAAGTGAATCCCTCCTCCTGTGACACTCCACTGCCACTAATCATTAGTCAGCATCTTTGAAACAACATTATTTTAGCGTTGTACCTTATCTCTGGATACAGATGTGGGCAGCTCTCTCATCCTGTTTCTCCGCTGCTCCTATGCATATAAAAATATTAAATATTAAAAGTCCACAAAAATTCTTTAAAGTCTAAATAGGAAAACAGTGCATGTGATTTGGTTTTATTCACTCATTATTGATGAGCACATCATAATATATATATATATATATATATATATATATATATTAACTAGAACCAAGAGAAAGAAAGAAAGAAAGAAAAAAAGAAAGAAAGAAAGAAAGAAAAAAAGAAAGAAAGAAAGAAAGAAAGAAAGAAAGAAAGAAAGAAAGAAAGAAAGAAAGAAAGAAAGAAAGAAAGAAAATTAACTGTGAATATTCCAGTTACAATCCACTTTATTATGCACAATCCAAAATAAACAGTGATTATATTCTTTTATCTAATGTTGCATATGAGGACTATGTGAGGGCATCTTGGCACTGTGTTTGCTTGTATGCACAGCTGTTACTGTGAAAGTGGTGCCTTGAGTCCTTGTTTTTATTTACGCTGCCAGATAAGGCTTGTGTATTTTGTTGTGAACACACACCTCTATATTGTTATTCATGACCCCGCAGGCATCTGCAAAGTCTGGGTGCTTCGTATTGATGTAGGCCAGCTCGATTGCCACCAAATTGTGAACCTTTCAGGACAAAAAATAAAAAAAATAGAGAGGACATTTTCAATAATCAAACTGTGGTGTGGCTTGTGAGAAGGACGTGGACCTGGTTTTTGTACCATCTCGTTAGTGATGGGCAGCCTCTTCCTCAGGAGGGAGGTGACCACTTCAACTATGGCTTCGTGAAGCTTGGGGAATCTCTGCAGCTCCTGTGCAATCAAATATAGAGGATATTAACTGGTGCTAACATGGGCTGTTGAGCATGCAAACGCACACACACGTGATGGGGGGTGGATCGCTTCTAAATTAATGCGCACCAGTCTAACGCACGCGTACCTGCCTGCCTCACTTTCACTAAACTTACCCAGTTTACGTAGTTAGGTGTAGTGGCAGGTGTGGCGTGAGTGAAGGTATATCAAACAGGTGCGCTTCACTATGTAGCACCGTCTGCGTGATATGTAAACACTGAGAAAAAATTGTTAGGCGTGCAGACGCATGTAAGTCAGTAAGTGTGTGTGAGTGTTGAGCGTTGTATCCTGTCCCACAGCAATGATCTGATTCAGTCACTACCACTCTATGGACGGGTGTTGTGACACAGACTGTAACCGGACAAAATGGTGGCGTGTATATGCCTGCACACGTAAGGGCCTAATATTTTTTTCTAAGTGTTTACATGTCACGTAGACAGAGCTACATAGTGAAGCACGTCTGATCGCTATAGCTTTACTCACACCACACCTGCGTCTATGTGTGACTGATATATTCATGTTTGCACACCTACGCCACACCTGGATGTGCACCTAACAGAGGCTTTAATGTCTATGCACAGATGTGTTAACACGTTAACACATCTGCGAGCACACATGCGGACGTGACTTGTGCCCATGTACCCATTCCAAGTCTATGGGAAATGTAGATCAGAAGTGCAGGCGCAGGGTACGCATTTGATAGCCTGGTGCGCATGAATTTAGAAGCGATTACACGCACACGCGCACGCGCACGCACACGCGCACGCGCACACGCACACGCACACGCACACACACACACACACACACACACACACACACACACACACACACAAGTGTTTGCTACCTGTGTGCTATAGTTGCTGCAGTGCTGGATGATCCTCTGCATCTCCTCGTGGACCAGCTCCACACAGCGCAGACTGGGCTCCTCCAGGCGTTTCACCTGCTTCTTCACCAGCAGCTCAAAGGAAATCTCAGGCACAAACAGGGAGGGGCGCGGGCCCTAATGTATGGGTGGGGGGGGGTAAAGGTAAATCAGGTTAACACAGTAAAAATGATTTAAAGTTCATTTGTAAAGCATTATTTGACATTTTGGGGGAAAATATGATTTTAGGTCTTCATATAACTATCATAGAAAATCACTAGGATTTTGCACAATTATTTTATTGTTCTCACAATTATGATTATGATGACCCAAATCTTTTTCCAATTACAATTATTTATTTTCCCCTTAAAGTCAACTGCAATTACATTCTCAATTACTGAAGTTTAATTACAATGAATCCCAATTACTGAGCCCAAAATAAATAAGCCCATAAAACTTAACCTTTCTCTTGTGTTAGCTTTCTGTTAGCATCTCTTTATGATAACGGGTCGGTTTTGACAAAATATTATCAGTCATCCAATTAGATTCTCATCTCTTGGTTACATTGTTAGACTTCCTAATCCATAAAAACATAGATTCATGTTTTGGGTGTGGGCGTCTGAAACTTTTTTCTGCCAGTATAGCCTTCGATTTAAATGTTTTTTGAAATGGTAAAATGATCCTCGAGAAAAGCGACAGGTAAACTTGATATGCAACATAATTTAACTATTGTTAACTACGTATGTGTAAGACATGGAACTGTGGGTAAAGGGTAAAGCACTGTTAATTTAGTCGACTAAAAGTTTTCATCTAAAACACTATTCGCACAGGATTAGTTTTACCCTGGGACCACATGTGATTTGTGATAATTGCGGAGAATGTCTGTGATGTTAATCCCATGCAGCCATGTCAGTAATTTGTAAAGTAAAAATTCCCCCACAAACTACCTACTATATTTTGCTGAATTCTGAGGTCCTGTGATAATACTGATCCAATGCCAATAGGCCTCTCTGTGATTTGGACAGAAATGGGCGGGATCTGTTGTGTTGTTTCCGATGTCTGTGTTTACCTCGTACTGAGATCGATTATGAGCATATATGCGCACGCACACTACCGGAAAATGAGTTTTTGCTAAAAAAAATATATATATAATTCAGTTTTGTTTATTTTTGTTTTCAAAGTGAATGGACACGTGTTTTATTAGTTAATTGGATTAGGTTAGTGCTAAGGTTAGTGTTGCATGAGCGTATATATGCTCATAATCAATCTCAGTATGAGGTAAACACAGACCGTGACACCGGGATGCATGTTTATTTACTTTTGGCGGACAATGGAGGCTGCAATGGAGTGTTTAGAAAACCTTATCGGCCCGTAACGTACAGCAACTGTGCGGTAAGAATCTTTTTTTTTTTCTGTTTGTAGCCTTCTATTTGATACAGCTAGCACTAGCAGTAACACAGCACCGAGCTGTGGTCAAAAGCCTGCAAAGCTGTTTTAACATCAACTCACACATTGTTTCACGTTTCCAGATGTCTGTAAATTTCAGCAAAATCTCAGGCTTCAGTTATCTCGTGCAAATGCGCCACATAAAAAGCAGACGTTGAGGGGTCATTTATTTATTTATTACCTAAGTAAAACTAATCCCCTGCGAATGGGCTATAGTTTTCAACCACTCAGTTTTTGACAATAACTAGACTATGACTCATTTAAAAAAAAAAAAAAAAAAACATGTTGACGAAACCTGTATCAAAATAAGTATTTTCGTCGTCTAATAAAAACTAAACTGTAATTTTGTCACAAATGATGCTTTATATTTTAGTCGACAATATCTGTAACAGATGTAGTCATATGTTGTTTAGTTGACAAAAACTAGAATATAAGTGAAATAGTCCTGATGACTAAATTATGACTAAAACTAAGCTGCATTTCTGTCAAAGGACTAGGACTGAAACTAAATCAAAACTTGCTGTTAAAATGTAAAAATAGTCGACTTTTCTGCACCCCTTCCATTGTCATACCCTGACTCCCTCTTCCCTGTTCCCTCCCCCCCTCACCTAGGTGCTCTCTCGTTTCATATTCTCCCTTTAATAAAGTTTTTCCTTGTGCGGGGCTGATGGTTACAATTATGCTATAAAATAAATTAATTTAATTGCAATAATAAAACATGCATTGCTGTCGAAAAAAAATTGCACTACATGTAGTGTTGACCTTGGAGGTGAGAAAAGAAAATAACAAAAATTGTAATTTTAAAAATCTATTTTTCAGAAATTTCCGGCGACCCCACATAGGGTCCCGACCCCAAGGTTGAAAACCATGGGTTAACAGGTTGCAAAGCAGGATGAGTCCCTGTGGCACGTTTGATGCTGCTGCACTCACTGTAGCGTTCCTTATGGCTGTGAGGATATCTATGGTGCTCAGTCCTCCCAGTGGATCCACCGACTCCAGCGTTCTGCCAAAAGTCTCGTGGAATATGTAACAAATTCTGGCTCCGCCACATCTGGGAAGAAAAAAAAAAAAACAGCAGCGGGGGGGATATTAGCACAGATCTGAACCTGCTGGCCTCTGATCCTGCCACAGCTCTTCCTTCATACAGACGTGTGCGTGCACAAACTCTCAAAATGGATCATGTGAAATGATGAAACGCAGGCTGGTTATTTTTTCCTGCTCTGAAACAACAGCGCCCCCATGTGGTGGAGCCTGGGAGGAGCCACGGTTATTACAGGGTTCCTACAGCTTTGGTCAAATTTAAAACTTTTTGTTGCCATTTGAAATGAAATTTAAGACCAACTTCACAGTAAACATAATCGGGGGGTAAAAAAAATGCTACATCAATTACATTGGGTTAGGGTAATTTATTCTTGTGTCTAGTGCAGACGTACAACTGGTGGCCATTAAAGTAAACACCCAAAATTACACAAAATGACAGTAAAATACACACACAAAAAAAACAAGACTAAAATAATCATAATCACTCCAAAAACACAAGATGACAAAAAAAATGCCAGAAATCTATAAAACAACAAGCAATTTACATTTTCCCAAGTTGTTTTATAATTTTATTTTTTTTTTTTTAATTAATGTCACCGTTTATTTTGAAATGTGAGACTAATTACAATCATAAAATCATACTTATTATGCGTTTAAATGTAAGACTTTTGAAACATTGCTTTAAAACATTTTAATGACAATTAAGGCCTTATTTTTAGATTAATGAATTTAAAGCCTTTTAAGACTTTTTAAGAATACGTGGAAACCCTGTATTACTCACAGCTCAGCCGTCTCGATGTACTTGGCCGTGCCCTCTATGGTGTTGCAGTACTCTGTGGCGAACTTGGTGATCAGCTGCAGCAGAGTGGCGCTCTGGTCCTCCACGGGCTCACCGTAGCTGCTGAGCAGGGACTGGTACTGGGCCGCCAGCACGTTGATCCGTGTCTTGAGCTCGGGCAGGCAGTCCCGGATGTGATGCATCAATAGCCTGACATTAGGACAGCAAAGGGCAAAGTGCTGGCTTTGAAATGGCACATCCTCTCATACCTGGGATTAATAAAAGAGCTGCTCCTGACCTTCAACACATGGTGCACAGTGTGACACACATTTATTCATCCTACAACCATCACATTACACTCAGATTTGGGTTCGTAGCAGGGTTGGGGTCAATTACAGTTTTCAGTTACAATTACAACTTGAATTATCCATTTTCAATTACTTTTTTTTTAGGAATTTATTTCGAACAAACAAAAAAATGGATGAAATCAAAAACGAATAAACAAATAAAAAATAAAAAAGGTAATTTTAATGTAATACATTTGATTCGTTTGACAAGGGATAGGAAGAAGCCTAAGGCTTGTCAAGTCTTACCCCCGTTCTTCACCATTAACAACTGCAAAATGTAATGAAATTAACTAAATGGACAATACAAATAAATACTCCAATCAAGCTATTAAAAAAAACAGAATAATAACAAACATAATGCACGGGCACCATCAACATCTGTGAGATTTACTTTCTCCTTCTTTATTGCTTTAAGTACATTAGATATATCTTTTGTAAAAAAAAATGTAACTGCATTTTATATTCATATTAATTGTTTGCACAAAACCACCCCACAAACGGAAATACACAATTTAATTACCATTACGGTGACTATCATTTTTTCCAATTAAAATCAAATTACAATTATTATCTTACCCCTTAAAATCAACTACAATTATTTTCTCAATTACTAAAGTTTGATTACAATTTTACTAACTTTTTATTTATATAGTGTTGCTTTACTGATGATCTCATGTAGTTTGTATTTTATATTTTATAAGTATTTATAGGCCTGTTGTGATGACTGTATGTGCTTTTGTGTTTGTATGCTATAGTTTTAGCATTTTCACATTTACATTTTACGATATCAATTATAATGTATTTTGTTAAAGCCCAAATAAAGAGAAAAGATGGAATTTAGGAAAAGCTATAAACTATTTGTACAAAACATCAGTTATATTCACACTATTGTTACTCTGTATCGTCCCTATTGAAATACATTCTATCTTAACTCTAATTAGAATGTAATGTAATGTTTATTTTATCTTCATTGCACTATTTTTCAGGTGTTTTGGGGTTTTCCGTGTGTTGTCTTTTTTTATTGAGATATGAAAAATATTTTAATAATTGTTATCTATGCACGTGTAAGCCATAGAACTGTAACAAGGTTCCCCCGGTTTTATGTCAATTACAATTACAAAGTAAATTATCTGATCTTAAGTACAATTCAATTATGATTACAATCGCAAAATAATTTTGCAATTGCGATTACAATTATAATTGACCCCAACCCTCGTTCTCACCATCAGTAAAACCTAATTCCTTTGCAGAGAAGCAGAAAAGCATCACATTTTAAATCTAAATATTCCTTTCTGCTCTTTTACCCGTTTGTGTTGCGTCTGCCGCCCTTGCTGTATTAAGCACCAACTTTAAGCAAAGCACTTTTTAATGACGCTGCAATCCAGCCCGTCTTCGTGTCGCTGTGAAAAATGTGTGAAACCAAAGGAAATCACACAGCAGAGCAGAGCAGCTGCCTGAGGTATTACTCTTTATTTCCCAGTACAGTGCTGAGCTGAGCTCCTTCAGAGCAGCTCATTTATTTTCCCTTTCCATTTCAAAATGCACTGCATATGCTTTAAACTCACCCATCAGGTCTCGGCACAAAAACAGTCAGCACCTCAAACCCAAAACGGATTCTTCAGGCTCAGATTATATCAAACAGAAAAAGTTTAGCCTAACCAGTCATTTCGCAAATATGCTAAATATCCTAAATTATTTATCTACGTCTTGTTTTTAATGATATTTTAAAGCACACGTCAAACTCAAATCTGGCTCTTCAGAGCATCCAAATCAGCCCACAGGACAAAATAAAAGTGACAGAGAAAACATGAATCATTGTGTAAATGAAAACAAAAAATATTTGCAGGTGCTCAGTTTTACTGATATCACATGATGGCAGTAATTTTTACGTTAAACTGTTGATAAAACTCAAAATTGTCACAAAATCCTTCACTTTCCCTCATATTATTACATTTCCCTTAATTAAATAGAAATTGGTCACAAAATCCAGGAAATTTAAAGTTAAGAGGCTGTTGGGACTGATATCTGTCACTTATTGCTTGGATATGGTCAGTTTCTCACTTATTTTGTATTTTATGTATACGTAGAAGTGTAAACTAGGGAACAGTTTGACACCCCTGTTTTAAGGCGTAATAATGTTTGATGTGATGTTAAAAGAAACATTTGTTTTTAAAACACACTTCATAAATCAATTTTTAAGTATATTTAACAATTAATGTTTTATTTACCAAAAAAAGGTAACGAACCACGCTGTATGAAGTGTATATAATTGCATACCTTGATATATATATATATATATATATATATGTTTGTTTCCCTATGTTGGTTTTTACTCTCTATACAAGGATAACGTTAAAAATTTCCCCTACTTACAAATAAAAGCAGTGCAAGTAGTCTTTCTTAAATTCTCCAAAATCCAAATTGAAGTTTAAGATACAAATCATATCAAAAACAATCCAAATTCACTAATAATGTATAAGAAATGCATGCTACTTTTTATCTTTAATTATTAAAAACTCTATTCTGAGTCAGAATATTGATTGTTATTAACATTAATTCCTATGGTCTACACTACTCACTGGCATTAGCCTTATGTTAGAATACTAAAAGATACATTTATGGATGGACTTTACTACAGAGAGTGTCACAATGTCTGTCTGTGCTTAATAGGAGCACAAATCCATATCGGGATAATAAATCAGGAATAAAGACGAAAGGTTATCAGCAATAAAACCAAACCGAAAAAACATCCATGACGATGCAACCAGACTCCAGCACTGCCTAATGGTGACACACACACAGTAGGAGTGAGTGTGTTATGTAACATGTTAAAGTTTCATATATTCAGAAAGAACTCACAAGGACACATCAAAGCGATCTGAGGAAGACTGACAGTTGGCAGTCAAAACATGTCAGGAGATTAAAGTACATGTTAAAGTAAAGTCTCTGATAAAAAAGTTGTCTGAATAAATGAAACTGTAACATATTACTAAAAAAAAAGAAAAAAAGAAGACAAAGTGAACTTTGCTAGAGTGCGTGGTGTGTGCTGTGTTGCTAATCAAAGCGCTAACGGCTGCTACCTGTTCAAGGTTCTTGCCAGGTACTTTGTTCCGTTCCTGGTGGCGAGGGAGGGATATTTCTTCTGCAGGAAGGCGTGTTCGTCTCTGATGGCGTCCACCACTGACTTCTTATTGTTGATGTCCAACTGGCTCCTGCAGGTTCAAACACAGCGACAAAAAACTAAGAGTCAAAGGTTGTGCTGTATTGATTTCTGCTCACAGAACATTTGGTGATTGCTCAGGACAATAGAATTAACTCGTTGGCCACAGTTACATGATGTTTTTTCATTCAGAATTAATTATACGGAATTAAATAATTCAACTTTGTGTTTACATGGAAATAGTCATTCCGAATTGAGGTTTACATGGAAAAACATTTATTCTCCTTTATTCCGCTTTAGAACTGGGGGGTTTGGACGGGTTCTGATTCAGACAGAAGCCAACGTGACATAGGGCTGCTCGATATAATCAAAATAATAATCACAATTAATTTAGACATAATTGAAATCAGGATTATTTGTCAAGCAAAAAGTTATGAATTTTTTGTACAAAACAATGTAAAATATATTCTTTAAACAGAATTAAAATCGGTCAAATACAAAAATCAAATATGTTCACTTTTGCACAAAACAAAACACTTATTGCAGGTGATGTGTTCGAGGTCTTCATCATCAACCCCAAAGAAGAGCTTGCACGCGCGTGCATTAAACAACTCAACGTTAGTATTAATAATCGTGTTTTCTTCTGTGTGCACCAAGCTTTATTCTTTGTAGATATCCTAAATTGTGAAAGTTTGTTTAGCAAATAAAACGTGTAATTAAAAAAATATATACGTGTATACATATTTTTTCTTTTAAATAATCATTTTTTCTCAATTATGCTATTTTTGTAATCGTTGAGCGTAATAATTAAAATTCTGTCGTAATTGAATTCCGATTAATTGTACAGCCTTAACGTGATGTATTCACATACTGGCAAAAAAACACAGAATAAACTTTTCTTTTTGGCTACAACATAGAAAACCACATTATAAGAACTGTTTTCACTTTAATTTTGATTGTGGTTTTAACGCAGCAGTTCAACGATAACATACTGTTTCACTTTAGTTCATGGAGGAGGAGAAGAGAGATAGACGGCCATACTTTGACCAATGAAAGCCAGCGGTTAATGCAACGGCTGATCTGCCTCCATCTACAGGACGCTGAGTGGAGGAGGATCCCCTGATGAAGCTTGTTCCGTTTGTCGATGTCTGTGTGTGTGTAATAAGTCTGTGTGAACGTCCGCATGTTTATGCTTCCACACATTCACTTTTTTTTTTATTATATCCATGTCTTCTAAGGCTCTTATTAAATAAATAGTCTCTACTCGAGTCTGGTCGGCCATCTTGGATTATTTTGTCACCAACGCATCATTGCGACAGTACAAGCATGTGCAGAATGACCGGAATACATTTAAAGCAGAATTAAACGTTTACAAGATTGAAGAATTAAAATCTGAATAAACTAGCCATGTACGTCAGATTTAAGTTTAATTCCAAATTCGGAATTAGGTGTTTACAAATGTGAATTAAAGCTCTGGTGTGAACATGGCCATTGTGAATTAAATACTGGATTATAGATAATAAATAAGAACCTGTTGACGACTCCAATGAGGCCCAGTTTGACTGGAATGACTCTTCCCATCAGAACGTCCATTGCATCCGTACCAGCGTCCATCAGGTCCAGCTTGGTCACCACTGCCAGTGTCCTCCTGCCTGATTGATCACAGAGCCATCATAATACAGGTCACTGGATAGGGATTCATCAGCATTGTCAACCACAATTAAACCACGTGTCATAGGCTGATGGATGGTTTGGGGCCAGGTTAATTACAATTACATCTTCAATTATCCTTGTTCAATTACAAATACGTTGACCGGCAATTTTTTCAATTGCGATTAAAATTAAAATGATTGTTTTCCCTCTGAAAGTCAATTACAATTACATTCTAAATTACTAAAGTTCAATTACAATTATTCACAAATACTGAGCATTTAATGAAAAAACTGTGTTAGCTTTCGGTTAGCATCTCTAATAACGGGTCAGTTTTCATCCATGTCTTAAATCAGCTGTAAAATACACAAAAAAAATATTATCTATCATTGAATTTGTTTTTCATCTCTTGTTTACCTTGTTAGGCTTCCTAATCCATGAAAATATTGGTTTTAATATTTATGGTGTGGGACTCTGTCAGTATAGCCCTATATTCAATTTTTTTTTTAAATAGTAAAATGATCCTCAAGAGAACTGACAGGTAAACTTTATATGAAACATATTTTAATAGTTGTACGCCATATAACGGTAACATGGTTCCCCAGTTTTGCATTTTAATTACATTGTAAATGACAGT
Source organism: Gouania willdenowi (assembly GCF_900634775.1). Lineage (NCBI taxonomy): Eukaryota > Metazoa > Chordata > Actinopteri > Blenniiformes > Gobiesocidae > Gouania > Gouania willdenowi. The sequence continues at coordinate 16,874,352 of NC_041049.1, forward strand.
TTTGACAGAATTTTCATGCCAATTCCAATTACAAAGTCAATTATCTGAACTCAACAACAGCAACATATGTTTTCAATTACGATTACAATCATAATTATGTCAGAATTGTAATTAATTACCAATTAGGTAATTACAATAATAATTGATCCCAGCCCGGGATTGGGAGGTTTCGCTTCGTACCATCTGGATCGACCTCTCGTGCCACTTTGAGAGCCTCTGACGTGGCCATGTCAGTGTTGGCTGCTGTGACAGCCAGGATGATGCAGTTGGGGTTGGAGATGTGCTTCAGGATAAGATCTCTTATCTGCACCTCAATGTCCTTAGGCTGATCACCCACAGGCACCTGCAGGGAGCGACACCAATTAAACACACACTCGCACGTCAGTTTGATGCATTACGCACTGGAGCAGGGATTTCCCAAATTAACACAAGCTCCACCAGAGGGGTCGGACTAATGAGGCTGGACTCATACGCTCTGGCGCCACGTGTTTCAGAAACATCTAACCAGGGTTATTAATTCACTCTGGTCTATAAATATGAAATACATAAATGCTCAGTGGAATCACAGCAGTGAGCGTGAAGCTCTGATAATCCAGGCATGCTTTAATGAGACTAAAATGAATGCTTGCGTCATTTAGAAAAAACAGTGTTTTGAAACCTAATTCCCCCAGAGGGCGCTACAGGATCAAAGCTTCATTTCAGGAATGTGGCATTTGTTACCTTTGTGATTCCTGGCAGATCCACCAGTGTGAGGTTTACAACATGAGGGGAGAAGATCTTCAGGTGAATGGGTTCCTCGCTGATTCCCTGCAGAAGGATGATATACACAAAATAATGCTAAAATGTATCTACGTGACAAAGTTTCCACTGTCTTTGATGATTATTGTACCAGATAACAACATACATGTGACTGGGAGACGCCATGTGTTATAGAACTAAGAAATGGAGTTACTAATGTTTGCCAATTTCCTTTTTGATCATGTCTCCAAATTCCTTGCGTTGGATCATGTAAATAACCTGGTTTAGAGGTTATTTATTAAACTCAAGTCCACACAACTGCGTAGTTAGCTCCTAATTTTATTTGAACTTACACCAAAAAACTTGACATTTTAGGCTGGAAGCCCATCATCAGACATGAATGCAGCATTAGACACACCTGTTTTTGTACATGTAGGTGCTTGATTAAACAAAGCAGTCACCATTGTAGAGACCACAGTTAGGATACATCTAGGGATACATACTCCCCCTGGGACCCACATTTTGTCACTGTCATTAAATCGTCATGACACACTTTTACAATTCAACCAAACAAATTTCGTTCTTTCAAAAATAGCTGTTGAAAACACACATATGTAATGCTTTTTTAAAAAACAAATCTATATATTTTCCTGTGCAACAGAAAAGTTTCTTTCAAAATAAAAGATCAAGTCCAACATGAGAGAAATTAAGTATTTATTAATTTTTGACCAGCTGACCAGAACAAGTTTGTGACCCACTTTTGAGTCCCGACCCACCAGTTGAGAATCTCTACTCTACACAATGTGCCCCCCTAATTTTGTCCAATATAAAAGTGATAATTTCTACAACAAATTATAATGTAGTTTTAGTCATAGTCTTTTGACTAAAATGAAACTTAGTTCAAGACCAAATGTAGTCATCAGAACAATTTCAGTTATACTCAAGCATTAGAGTTTATGTGTAAGACCAGAGGGGTGTTCTATAAAGCGGGTTATGTTCAAACTCTGAGTATGTTCAGGCTCCAATGAGGGAAACTCTGAGTATCTCATTCCTAAACACGAGGTATGTTCTTCTCTGAGTTTGTTACCATGGCAACATTGTCCGTGAACTAAACCTGGTCGCTGGCAGGTTTTATCAAAGAACTCTGGGTTTCTATCTGGCTCCGCCCACCTGAACACCGTTTCTGAACACTTTAATGAACCGTAACACTTTTCTCTGAAACACATTAGTAACATCACACACCACAGATGTGCTCACATCATTACTAATGTTGTGTTGCTTTACTTTTTTCTTTTTTTTTTGTGCAAACGGTAGTTTTCTTTATAACATTGTGGATGTAGATCATTAAGTGAAAGACACAGAGGTTGATCTGCATTAAAACATCTACTGACGTCTGTAGTAAAGTTCACTGAATACAAACCTGTGGAGAATGTAAAGGAGGAGATGATAATTTAAATTAATCCACTTTTAAGGCTCGACTGTTGTTTTATATTGTTATACAGTTAAATCTGTAGATCATGCGTATTTGAAGATATGATGGTGCAGTGAATTGTGACGCTGCTCTTGGAAGGAATAGGTCGCGGGTCCACGTTCCACTTCAGTGTTTTTTAATGACATATTTTTAGGACGTTGAGATGACTCTAGCGACAATATTACATTAAAAATCAATTTAAATGATGCGATATCAAGCGGCAGTCACTGTCTTAATATCCAGTGTAACAGGAGGGCTCTCTATGCAGACATCCTTTGCTGCTGACACGTCTCCTCAAACACATTTTATTCATATTATTCACCGCGCGTCACGTCACTGAAGAGATAAAGTGATGAAGCGACCAAAAAGTGTGACTAATTACAGGTGATTTAAGCCACTATAATCACTGAAGACTGAACGCACCTTTAGAACAGGGTCATATTCCTCAAACACCGGCTTTTTTCACCCATTATGGTGAATAAATCACTATTTTCCATTTGGTTGTCATGGCAGTTTGAGTATTCTCTGATTCATTGATGATGGTTTTTTATCGCGCGCGTGCACGTCAGTAACCAAAGGTTTACATACTCAGGGTTGATTAACCCACTTCATACCAGCTGTAATGGAATCAGATACCCAGAGTTTCCCATCGCGGGGTATGTTGACCCAGAGTTTATGGATAAACTCAGCGTTTGTTAACCCTCCTTTATGGAATACCCCTCACATGAGCTGTTTCACGTCACTAACAAAATCAGCATACCTCCTATTGGATCACATACCAACTTGTCCCGCCTTCCATGCAACAAAATCAGTTTTGATTGGATATCTTCCAAAAACTAAAAATCGTTTTGGTTTTGTTTTTATTAGTTAACAAAAATATCAATATATATGTAGTTTTCATTCACATGTATTTAAACAAGTCACAGTCTTCTTATTGTCACTTTAAAGCAACAAAAATGAAATGTGCTCACATAAAGCAAGTCAGTAGATCGACTCCACACTAAAGGTTTTTGTTTGTTTTTTGTCTTGACTGGAAACAACTCATTTAAAATATACAGAAATAAATGTAAATATGCCATGCAGTAAATTTGTGTGATTTTAAATTACTATTATTGTCTATAATTATTAAAATACAATCCATTATTGGCAGTGATGTTCCTATAATTTAAAAGCGTTTAGTGAATAGATGAAAAGATGTTTATTGTTCAAATAATGAGTGTTAAGACTACATCCTGGGTCGGGTTATGCTACACAGCGTCTATCAAAGCAAAGAAACTGAACTGTATTCAAACAGAAAGCTATTACAATGCAACCACTGTATCTACATTAGCAAAAACAGACAAGATGTGCATCGTAACCCAAACTTTTTGCAGTATTTAGAGTCAATTAGAGTCATTTAAAGTGGAATTGAGAAAACTACTAATTCAATAGTAAGTAAATACAGTCTCCTTTGTAAAATGTAGCTATGTATTGTCTCAGGTGTGATATAATTGCCTATATAGCATAAAATAATCTTTGTTCCAATAAATTACAAGACAATATAGTATTTTATTTAGCAATAACACTGATAGTTTGTGGTGAATTTGACCAAAGAAATAGCCTAAAAAGGAACTAGGAATATTTACTGATTATTTTTAAATTCATTGTTAAATCTTTCTGAGTACCCCCTGCAATGTGCTCCCGTACCCCTAGGGGTACTTGTACCCCTGTTTGGGAACCACTGACCTATACTTTGTAATTTAAACGTAACCACTCATTATTTAAAGTAGCCAAACATTGCTATCCATCCTTTTCTATTGCTTTAAATATTATGACTGCTTCAGGTCTTTTCTCTTTGGATCATCGTGTATCTCTTCCTCAATGGCTAAACTGCTTTAGAAATATCATTATTTCAGGTCAACAACAGATACATTTCCAGAAAAAACAAAGACCAGGCTTCTTTTTCCCCCCACCTTCAAGTCTCACCTTATTATTTCCTGATATCCGCTCGGTTTCATTTTCAATTTCTTTCCTGATTTCATCAAACTCTGTGTAAATCTGAAAGTAAAAGTGTGGTCAGACAATGCCGTGACTGTGACTCAGTTATATTATATAAGTTCATACAACTCACCTTGTTTTTTGTGTGTAAAAACTTCCCCCACTCTTCACCTTCTCTATCTGTAAAGCAAACAAACATCAGGTTACAGTTGTGTATCTTTTAGCCTTATTTAAGTCAACAACATGAGGACGATGCAGAAGCCTAAAGCGATGATGACTACCACAAGGATCGATGCCTGATGAAGGTTACTGGTGTGCTGAAATCAAAGGTGAGCTAATGGATGCTAAGCCAGGTTAGGAAAGGTGAAGACACCTAAACAGTGAGAGCACCTTTGGTAATCAGTGATTTTTCACACCATGGCATCTGTAAGTGGAAAGAAAGACAGCGACTTTTAAGTTGAAGTCTGGATGCAGGGGACCAGGAAGTTACGTAAAGAGGAATGAAAGCAGCTCTAGTCAGTTTAGAACAAGGATGTCAAACTCATTTTAGTTCAGGGGCCTAATAATACAAACACAATTCATCTCAAGTTAGCTGCAGAATATGGGCACAACTATTTCATTATAGTGTGACAGTTTGCACTTGCACACATAAATGATATAAAAAGTATGTTGGGCAATGTCCAAGCAGATATTTAGATTACAGTCCCTACAATTTTCTTGATTTTTGATTTAGGCATTCCACAGTGCTCCATACTGGGACCGTTGCTGTTTAAGTCTCTTCATAAATGACTTGCCCCTAATCTGCCCCGGTGTAAACTGACAAGTTAACGCGGACAATGCAGTTTTTCATGCACTCGCCAAGTCACCTGAGCAGGCAGCAGGCGTCCTGTCTGCGTGTATGGTTGAGGCAGTGGGCATGCACTGTGGCCATTTCCACTCAACGTTCTTAAGCCAATATATGGTGCTTAGGGGTGCTTCCATCTTGCAATTTTAGAACCAGAGTCTGCACATTAGGGTCCGGTGGGAGGAGCCCTGGTAAGACGTCCATTTAGCGTACTGCCCTGATGACCTACGTAGCTCAGCTACGCCAAGAACTATAGTACATTTCCCACTGGAAATTCTACCATTTGCTTGTTCATATCAGAGGTTAGTACAAAACCACCATTTATACATAAGTGTAATGTGCCTGTGTGCTTTCATTGTCCCAGGATGGCTGAGCGGTCTAAGCGCCTGACTCAAGAATTCTCCCTTCTGCTGCCGTGGGTTCAAATCCCGCTTTTGTCATAAATATTCTTTTCATTTCAACATATTTAACAAGGCAAATTTCACCTTTAAAAATACATACACAAAAAATATTAACATTTTAGGGTATTTCCTGGTTTAGGGTTAGGGTTAGGGCTAAAAAAAATAAAAGGGTTAGCAGAATAGCTAAAAAATAAATATGAGCTAAATTAAAACTGACGGTACTTTAAGTCACGTGGTCTATCGATCACGTAACCTAAACTGGCCAATGAGGGGCGCTCCATAATATGGACAAAAAACCGATCTGCTACCATCACTGCATTATTCTGGAGAACCATACATTGCTAAGCTTTGAAAGCATAATCAACTTGTGCTTTCTTAAACTAATACGGCTGGATACCGCCAGGTACCTCGCGATACAATACCTAAACATAACAATTTTTTTTTTTTCCCCCACGATAACATATTATCACGATACAGAGATTCTGTGATAATCAATATATCGCGGGAAATTTCATACATGATACATTACGATATCTGTCACTAAAGAAATTCAGAATTTATCGACTGCACTGAATCCATTTCATAGAAATGACAAAACATTGTCAATCAATTTCACATGAATGACAGCCAATTAAAACAAAGTGTATACTGCTTAAGTTTTACATGTGTAGTTTAGAAGATCTTGTCGTTTAATTCAACCATTTCCACTTCACTGATGTCCATGATTTGAAGTCACTCTGCTGTTAGCACCTACCACCATCTTCATTTTTTCTTCCGTCTGCAGGATCTACATGGACTAGCTGGAGGATGAGGGGTCGCCTGGTTACGATGCCGGTCCCACGGGGCAACAGGTCCCGCCCCACAAGGCTCTCCAGCACTGAGCTTTTTCCACTGCTCTGAAAACATAGAAACATTAGAGGTAAGCACAAAAAACAGCAGATTTCACACATCAGCTCCAGGTCTTGGGAGCAGAATCAGTTCCAAGCCAGACTGGGAAAACTACAGCAGTGAACTGGTTCAGGAAAACAGGTGCTTTGGCCTGGAATGACACTGTCAGCGGTTAGGGCTAGGGGATGTATCAAGATTCAGGATATATTGAATTTTCTATTTTGGCAATATAGAAAATTACAATATTACCTATTAATATAGATTGTTATAGCTTATTTTGTTTTAAAATACTTGTTTTATGAGTTGCTGCTTTCACTACTCCTCAGAAGAACATGAAAAGCTCAGTTAGATAGATTTCTGAGTGTGTCCTATCCCCAAACAAGCCACACTTAAGAACTCACTCACACATACTGTCCCTTATAGGAGAAAAAGTAAAAAGTGGCACATTTTGTGAAGCTGTCTGTTAATAAATGTGTCTGTGTGGCATTCTGAATTGTGTTTCTGGTTAGACTTTATTTGATTTTAAATAATCAGAGATTTATATCATATATCACCATTTTGAGGAAAAAAATATCAAGTGTGAGTTTTAGGCCATATCGCCCAGCTCTCGTAGCAGCTGATTACAGAAGCTTTATTTGACTCTGCAGTCTAATTATGAATAAGGGTTTTTTTTTTTATTTAGCATAGCTGTGAGTTAAACACTGGCTACGTAGATTCAGATATGCTAAATATTAGCATTAGCTTCCTAGCTGTATGTATTTAAGCTAACACCAAATGTATTAATATGCTGTATTCATGTCAGGTTATGAAGCTAACGTAGCTGTTAGTGACAGAAACATAGACACTTACCTGAGTTCCCACCACTGCTATCTGCGGCAGCTGAATAATATCAGCCCCTACTGTGTTGAACACATCCTGGAGCTTATTTATTACGGGAATAAGAGCCTCCATGTTACTAGTTTTTAAATTAAAAAGCGAAAGAAGGTGCCTTTTCTTGATGGAGCCAAAGTCATTCAATGTCCCGACACCACCATTGCAGCACTACCCACGGGATCGGCTAGCTGAATGTTTTACTAGGAAATGTAGTTCTTTAACACGAAAACGCTGAGGCTGTCTACCGGTAAAGAACTACAATTTGGTCTGTTACGTCAAGACATCGCGATAGCTCGTTATAAGCGAATGCGCATTGAGTGTGTTGGTGGTTTTTTTTTTAGCTTCTTTTGCTAAATGCCTTTTATTTTCGAGGACTTCTACTCAAGTTTTCTCTCTGTGCTTTTGTAGTAATTCATCTATTTCACCATGTTGCAGTTTCTGGTAAGTGAAATTATACTATTACAAATGTCATCTGGCTGCTTGATTAGTTTTACTGATTTCAGATAAAGAGCGATAGGTCAGCTGAGGCTTTCAGACGATGTCACGTTTCGTTTTCGGTCGTTCATCAGAGCTGAGCACTTTCCTTCTGACAAATACATTTAAAAGACACACATTCATTTGTGTCGTTACACAAAAGTCACCGATTGGTACTGAAACTACGAAGTTTAAGCTAATGCACATCGTATCGCGACATTACAACATTACAACTGTAGGACTATCGCGATGAGATAGTATTTGATGTTGTTTTTTTACAAAAACGTACTAGAATAAACAAAATACCAAAATGAAGAACTTGCCAAGGAAACATCTTCAAACAACGTATAATTTGTTAAATTCACTCACGATTCAACAGTATTATGGTAAACAATCATAGAAAACAAAATAAAACAAGGCCGTGGCTATTCATACGGAAACGTATGAATAGATTTCTAGTCTATGCATACGCAGCGCCCCTCATTGGCCAGTTTAGGTGACGTGATAGGTGCCCCACGTGACTTAAAATTCCGTCAATTTGATTTTAGCTCATATTTATTTTTAACTACCCCGCTTACCCTTTTATTTTAACCCGAACCCAGGAAATACCGTAATTTTTTATTTTTTTATTGTATTTTATGTATTTTTATCCCTAACCCAGGAAATACCATCAACATTTTTTCGTATATGTATTTTTAAAGGTGGATTTTGCCGTGTTAAATATGTTAAAAAGAAAAAATGTATATGACAAAATTCGAACCCACGTTAGGCGTGTAGACCACTCGGCCATCCTGGCACGGTGAGAAAACACAGGCACATTACGCTTATGTAGAAAAAGTCCGGAAAATGTACCCATAGTCCTTAAGGCTATTAATACGTTTCCGTATCAATAGACACTGCATAAAATCACATAAAGTGAAACAATAGTAAGCAAATATCGAGATAGTATTTGATGTTGCTAAAGTCCTGGATCGATCGCTCATCCAACAATTGGGTAATCAGTCAATTCAATCTTTAATTGGATTTAACTAGTGTTTGAAAAGGCATAAATATCATTTTTTTTTCAAAAAGATAACAAAAAAAAATGTACGAAAATGGCAAACAACGAAATATGGATGAATCCAGAACCACCAGCAAAAAAAAAAAAACAAATATGTAAAAGTATCTGTACAGAATTAAAAAGCATATGAAAGTATAAATAAATAGTGTATGCACTGCAGTCTGGTTTGTAACTCTTAACAATTACATTATAACTCATATGTTACTAAATGAAGCCAAATCTTTTTCATCTTTAACAAATACTGATTACAGTGAAGAAAACGGTCCTGATTAACGTCCTGACATCACCTGTATCACAATATTCATTGTGAAACAAACGACAACAGCACAACCCATGTTCAGCTGTAGCATAATTCATTTGGTTTTGGTGAATTTATCGTCATAGAATTATTTTCAAATCGATTAATCAACAGATCATTTCATCTTGACTTTTTCATCTACTTGCTGTTATTGTCTCTACATTCATTGCATCATTTCCACAAGTGTTGGACTTCAAGTGAAAGTAAAAATATGCAGCAAAACGGTTTCTTGTCTACTTGACCGTGTTATAACTTTTTATTTTCCAGGCTGGCTTCACTTTGGGAAATATTGTAGGAATGTTCCTCGCTCAAAACTATGAAGTAAGTCGTTTTTTTTTTTTTTTTACTTTTCCATTAACCAGCCAGTGACATCTTTTACCACACGTTATGGATTCCTCTGACTGTGAAACAAAAATAAAATATCAAGCAACACCTGTAATTCAACCCTTTCATTTGTCCCTGATGTTATCCTACAATACTCGATAACACAGTCACTGTGGTTTGGAAAAGTGAAAGGAAAACTTAGTGTGAGCTTTCACGAAAACAGGCAAACACTCGACACGTGATCTCTTTAGATTGGAATGTTCTCCATTTGCGTTCATGTAATTTCATCTGACAGTACAAAAAGGTGCGTGCGTGCGTGCGTGCGTGTGAATGAAGTCCAGGGTTTGTCACACCTCCTTCAGTGAGTCACACATGAAAAAACGTTGATACTGAGAATGTGAACAGGATAAGCAGGTATAAACGAGGGGTGGATAAAACTGTCTCCTGTGTATTTTTTTTTAAATCACTTCATTCTTTACATGTAGTTTTGTTAATCTTGGAAGTGATGTGTGTTTGAGGGAAATGTTTTGAAACGTATTTAAAAAAAAAAAAAAAACAAATGTGAACTTAAGCAAGATTTATCCAGACTCTGTTTCTCTTGCAGGTTCCCAACATTGCCAAAAAATTAGAAGATTTTAAGAAAGACGTGGAGGCCAAGAAGAAGCCCCCGGAGTGAAGAACACGAGGCCTGAATGAGAGCAGAAAAACCCTCTTGTCTGGAGCGATCCTATTTATTTGGCACGGTGATGGTGTATTGAGTGCACACGTGATAAAAGGATATTATGTGTGAAAACATAATGAAACAACAAAACTGTGCCTCTCTGAGCTTTATAGACCTGTTCTCAGTTGAGACTATTTTTATAAGATTAATTTAGCAGAGTGGCTTTAAATGAATGAAATTGTAATAAATGAATTAAAAAATGTTCTCATGGTTTCACTGGACTGGGTGTACTGGGTAATATAACCTAAAGAGTACAACCACATTCTATAATGCATAAAGTAAGTTTCATCATTTTCCATATGGTCAATTGCAGTTGCAACATTTCATCATACAACATTTTTATTTGATTATCATCCTACAGACAATAAAGTTGCATAATATACATTAAAAAGAGTGTTTTAGTTTTTTTTTTTTTTTTTTGCTTTTACTGACACGTTTTAACAGTGGTAATAAATGGACTCCTTTGGACACATTCAGTGGACCTTTTAATGTGAAGTCGAATTCACTCTTAACTTGCAGAGTGGTACCAATTGTGGGCATGAGTTTAAGAAGCAGATCATACATTTGTTCTATCTGCTTAAAGCTGCAGTATGTAAGTTTTGTTTTTTTGGGGGGAGGGGGATTGGCTTCTTTTGGTCAAAAATCCATAATCACCTTTGAGCATATTATAATCCAAAGTGTTCTGAGTGGACAGTGGAACTCCTCTTGGCTCTACAGTATATTTAGACTTCAGAAATCCAGGAGCATGACGCTGGATTTTAGTCAATCACAGATCTTTCTACAGAGTGCCATATGAGCTGTTTTAGGCATTACTATTGCCTGCTCGACTGAAGTCAAACAGACTCACATACCATCGATAGTGATTAAGTGTAATTGTGGACGTTCCATCAGATGTCTCCATTGCAGAGTAAAGCACAGAGGTTCCACGACAAAGCAAGTGGAAAAAGGAAGACCTGCGCATCCACTATGAGTCTGCCCCACATACTGAGTCAGAGGGAGAGTGATAACAGATGGGATAAATCATGTGTAAACCTAAGAGGAGCACATCCAAGGTGGAGAGAAAAGGCAATTAAATTGCAGTCTTGGCGTGGAGTGTCTGCTCTGCTGGGATCACTGCGGCTCTGAGCCTCTAGTTATTGTCCTCACAGCAGTGACTGATGAGCTACGTGCTTACATGTCTCTAAAACACCAGAAAGCTCTCTAATAACACAAGATAAAGTCCCTACATTTGTCATTAATCTCTATTTAGGAAAATAAAAGTCTCCAAGAGCTCCATTGTTGTGTGCATTCACAAGGATCCCGGTAAGGAGATGATAGGTTTCAAAACAGGGAGGAGCATGGTTGTTTCTCATGATTCTACATACTGCAGCTTTAAATCTAAATCATGGCACATGGTCAGTCTGCCATTCAAAGCAGCTATTGCTAACACCTGCACCATTGAATCGTGCCTTAAGTGTTAATAATCATCTTTTCAACTAAAAAGCAGATAAACAAGTCCATTTGGCAGAACATGTCAGCTACTTTTTCTTTTTTCTCTTTGATTTCTTCTTTTGTGACTTTATCAAACGACAGCCACTTAACTCCAGGAAGTGCGCTGCATTGTGGGCAATGTAGTAGTTATAGCCGATGGGATCTGGAAGCAGTTCAAACTCAGGTTGGACACAGGTTGGACTCTCTTTAGCCTTTTTCGAACCCTTTGTCTTCTTTGCAGACTTTGATTTTTTACCTTTAGTGGGCTTCAAAGTCAACACAAATAAACATTTATATTAACATGGGACTAGTTTAAAAGCATTGACTTGTGTATTATTCTTATTTAAAGTGTCTTTGATATTACCATGACTGAGCAGAAACTACTTCCAGTGAAATCAGAACAGATCAATTAACCATCTGGGGAAAAAATAGTAAAAAAAAAAAATGCATAAAATCAAATGTTGATCACTCAATAAAGTAACTTGTAGGAAAGATTAAATAAAAATAGATTTCTTACCAGCTCTGGACTTTTCACAACAGTAGCAACTGAATGGCTTGTGCGGGGACTGATATCCCTCATTTGTTTATTTTGCGTTGTCATAGAGACACAGTAGAATGCTTTGTGACAAAAGACAACAGACCTAACAGAAAGTAATGCTTTAAACAGAGCCCACATGTAGCAGATCCATTATGGAGTTGGACACACTTTATTCTAGGACGGTGCAGTGGATTTATTTAATTTTTAAGAGAGTTTTTGGCACGTCCCTCCATGTCCTCCTGATTTAAAAAGCTCTTACAATCATTTTGTCAGGTTCCTATTTAGTTTGTGTTTAGCCCTTGTGGTTTGCTTTTAGTTATTCTGAGTCTTTGTTCATTGTTTTCTAGTATGATCTCCTGTATTAACTCTTGTCTCCAGGTATTCCTGCTCGTATCTCCACCTCCCAGTGATGTCCGTGTGTTTAGGTCGTGAGTGATTAGCTGCCTCATGTTTTGCACCCAGGTGTAGCCCCGTTACCAATCAAGCCTCCCCTCACTATTTAGCTGAATGTTTGGACACAGTGTGACTGCTGGATCATTGTCAATGTTATGATCCCCGTGTGCTGCTGTGTCTTGTTCCCTGGTTTCTTTGTTCTGCCCTTTTAGAATTTTGTTTCTTTTAGACAATGAACATGGACAGGTTTTAACAAACGACACGCCTGCCTGATGTATGTGTCTCTGCATTTGGGTCCACACCACCACCTAAACGTGACACATTTAAAGGTGTGGATTTGGCATTTATAATAAGGACATTCAGGTAATGTAAACGGTCAAGCAGAAACTCTTGGATTTTCAAATCATGCATTAATAATAAATATGAGTCATTAAATACCATATAAGGCCTCCAATGTGGAGCCGAGAAGCATTTCAGTTGCAACACAGCAGCTCAACCTCCAACACCACCACAGTACAGTAACATGTTCAGTTGCATGCAGGTGTGGCAGAACCAAAGTTAGCTGCTTTCAGTGAAGCATCTAAAAACTAAATATGTTGTAAAGCAAGTGGCAGGAAGCTTTGCTGCATAGTCATTTCACCAGAAGGTAGAATTTATAAAGCCCACAATGTCTCAGTGCAGTAACTCAGTCCGTAGAGACATGGGTTGGAAACCAAAGGGTGGCCGGTTCAAGTCCCAGTGCAGACCAAAATACGGAAGTTGTTCGGGTTGCTGGAGAGGTGCCAGGGCACTTTTCGAGCACTGCCGAGGTGCCCTTGAGCAAGGCACCAAACCCAACACTGCTCTGGTGCGCTCCCTTCATCGTAAAAGCAGCCCCACTCTGACATCTCTCCATTAATGCATGTCCACAGGTCCTGTTTGTGCATGTGTGTGATTCAGGCCTATGTGTGTGAGAAGCACGTCCCTAAAAATAACAGAGTGTAATGTAATTTCCCTTCACGGATTAATAAAGTAATTAAAATTTACATCAAGTGTCTTTTAAAAGTCATTTAAAGTGCAGCATCGGTCCTTTTGGTTTGCTTTATTATTTATATGCAGGGAACAAGCTTTTCAGATGCGTCCATCTACTGTGTGGTGATGAGGTGGACGATCATCTGGATGATGCGGGACCCGCGGGGACACGTGTACAGATCTATGTTGGGATTCCTGATCTTATCCTCCAGCAGCCGATCCAGTTCGCAACGCAGCTCCCTCACTAGCTCGGCCACCTTGGTCACAGAGAAACACAAAAATAAATCATATAGTAACAGTATATATATTCTCCAGCACTTCAATGGTCACTGTATGCCTTCTTATGGAGTCGCAGACATGACAAAATAATAAAATAAATTAATTAATTGTGGCCCCGAATTAGCGATGACATGCACACGAATCACTAATTCTACAACAGGTGCATGAAATACTAATCAATAATATTAAGTTTATTGCCAGTAGTTAGCGTGGCTAGTTGCTGCAGCAACGGCAGATGTTGTTAACATGGACCAGATTAAACAATGAACAAATTTACAATATGTCTAATTAAAAAAAGTGACACAATTACTACATAATAAAGTGATATATTGCAATACTTCACAGCACGATTATCGTATCGATTCAAAAAAATTCTAAATCAATTTTTTTAAATCGTGTTTTTTTTAACAACAAAAAAAAAAACAATTACGCTAACCTCACTCCTCAATGCACTGTAGCTTGGGCGTTGATTGTACTTTATTTTCATAAAACATACTGGGCACTTTTATAGATGTATGGTTACTTTTTGAAAATCTAAGAACTAAATCTGTTCTACAAGGCAAAGTTCAACTGTTTTGAAAACTGTAAGTTGACATTTTATAAACAAACCATTTGTTTTTGATATTGGTACTTTAATTACAGTTAATTAACATTTACTTGTTCTCGCAAGTAAAAAAAAAAACAAACTGTTTTTCATATGATTTTGTATTGATATCGTAATCTATAGCTTAGTATCAAAATAGATCATATTGTGACATGCTATTTGTGAATCGTATCATATCGTCAGATTCATGGCAATGCACATCCCTACTACACAACATATATCCTTCAGATATTATTAATTACTTTTACATTACAGTACTATTGTGTGTACTGTCAGGGCAAAATTGTTAGTTATGTTTATTAACATATTTACTCATAGACCTTATTTTTTTTAGGGCTTTAAGTTGAGACTTTTCATTTCTGCTGTCTCATGTTTTCTGCTCTCTTCTCGAGGTCAGCTTCCCAAAACACATCTTATCCCTCATACACAGAAGCGTCACACACTCACATGCCTACACACACTCACATAGTCACACATACACACCCAATACACATCCATTCATACACACAAACACCATATACGCACACACCTCCAACACTCACGACAATCAGGAGATACCAGAGAACTGGTTGTTTTGACCTAAAGAAGAAACTGTCTCTTTTCACCCTCTTCTTTCACCTCCACCCTGTCCTCTTTATCTCCTGGGGGGAGGAGGGAGGGGGACTGAGGGGGAATATACGTGATGAGTTAGAACTGTGGGCCACTCGATCATCGGACGTCCGCCCGGGGCGGTCACTAATTTTGTCCATCTTTGTACTCCTTTTTATTTAGTTTTATAATAAACCTTTTTTATAAAATCATCAATGTCTCGCCTGGACTCCATCACTCAACCAGAGCAATAAATCATGTCTCCAAATGAGGTCAACCGCAAATTTGCCGTGACAGTACATTATACATCAAAACACAAAGTAGTGTTTTTTTGTGCACACAAATTAAGTATTTAATTTATTTTCATGCCGTGTCATGTCTGGGGCTCTGTACCTTCCTATGTAGAAGTTAGTGAGAACTCTTTGCATCTTGTCACTGACCTGATGTGAGGGAGCAGCAAATTGAATCCATCCATCATCCAGAGAAAAGACAAACACTCCTTTGTGCAGCTCCAAGTTGATCTGGCCACACCCAAACAATAGCAGCGGGTACACAGACACCATGCTGCAGTCCCTGATAAACACACGGCTGGTTTTCACCTTCTCGCGGTAAACCAGGAATGGGCTCTCGTAGTGACGAGTCTGTGGAGCAAACAAAACAAAAGCAGGTTTGTTTTGCATTTACAGCTGTGCTTTGTAATATACATATGATGCATTTGCTTTTTAGGCCTCACAGTGTAGTTGACAGAGGACGGGTGCACGTGCACGTAGCCATCACTCTTGGTCAAGAAGCGGAGCTCGTTGGCTTTGGGTTGCATCTTCGCCTCGCCATGGCTGGTCATCTTGCAGTTCCCCTGAGGAGTTTGAACCTGGAGAAGGACAATGCAAGCCTTAGTTCAATTTGAGCTTTGGATGTTTCACATTTTAGATTTAAAATGACTGGAAAGGCACCTGGAGCACGTTGGGATAGAGCGCAGCGCAGAGCATGGCCGACATCAGACTGATGTTTTCAGAGTTCAGGTTAGCCTGGAAAAATAAATAGAACTGTTCAGGATGTGGTTCATGATGAAGGCCAGATGGTTAGACTGTGTGTGTGTGTGTGTGTGTGCGTGTGCGTGTGCGTGTGTGTGTGTCAGGGTTGGGATCAATCACATTTTTCAATTGAGAACCCCCTCGAAAACGAGATGTTCCATCTCAAGGGGCTTATCCTCCAATAAATAAATAAATAGCACAATGTCTGAAAGACCATATAGTTTGTGATATCAACAGCCTCGATGGTCAGCAAATCTTTAGATTCTGACGAAAACTCACTCATCTTCATGAGATACGAGTCACGCCCCAACATGTTTGATAATCAATTGTTTCTATCTTTGTCTTGAAACTAGATCTAAATCAATTCAATACGACTCTTTGCAATGGTTTCCTCTATATGCGTATTCTACATTTTTACTACCTGCCCTCCATCTGAAATCGCGCCCCCTTTGCGCGTCATCATAATCACGTGACTAAAACCCAGAGATTACAGTTCAATTAGGATTACAATTACAATTATTTCAATTACTTGCCAATTACCTGATAACAATTATAAATTATCTCAATCCGTGTGTGTGTGTGTGTGTGTGTCTGACCTCAGGACCCGTAGCCTCCAGGACTCCATCTGTGTCATGAGTCGAGGCGCGTTCGATGGCTCTAGCTCTCAGTCCCTCTCTGCAGAAGCCGATGTCAGACAGCAGCTCAGCGAACTGTCTCTTCAGGCTGGCGATCTCCTGCACAGGCATCAACTGTTCTCATACTGTACTAGCTTAAACTCTCAATTCAACACTGCGTCATACCAAGATCATCAAAAACTCTTTGTAAATAAATTCAGCAAAGTCAGTTCTCTGACCTGTAAAACACGCCAGGACAGGAAGTTCTCCCTGCAGTAGACATGGGCAGCCTTCTTCCCATTCTTTGCAGCAGAGCACCATCCCTGCACGAGAGCATCATTCATCACATTAAGCATCCAGGCAGGATAGTTGTATATTGGAACATTTCTATTGGTGAAACCTTTATACCTTATAAGCCTGTAGCAAAGCTAGATGGTCGCTATTGCCCACCGCGAAGGCACGTTTCTTCACATTGGCCTCCTCTCGTTTATCCCAAGGAGACACCTGAAGGTCAACGAATATATAAAGGTTTTTAAACCAATTTTCCAGGACAAAGAAACAACTTTAGTGAACAAAAAAATTTAAAAAAAAAATCTTAAATATAAAATACACCAGGGTTGTGGTCAATTACATTTTTCAATTTTAATTATGTTCAATCATCCATGTTCAATTCCAATTAAATAATGATTACAGTGATTAGCATTTTTTCCAATTCCAATTCAATTCAATTTATTATTTTTCCCCCCGAGTCAATAACAATTCAATTCTCAATTACAAAAGTTAAATTACAAATTTACAAACTTTTATTTATATAGCGCTTGAAAACATCCCACACGGGACCAAAAGGTTTTAAAATTCATCTCATGTAGTTTGTATTTTGCTATACCATGTATGTTTCTCATTTATATGCCTGTTTTGATGATTGTATGTGTGTGTATGGTGTTGTTTTAGCATCTTTACATTTACATTTTAGTGCACTGATTATATGTTGTGTAAAAGCCTAATTAGGGACAAGAGTTGGAATTTAGCAATAGCTTTAAACTCTTTGTACTAAACATCAGTTACATTCACACTATTGTTATTTAGTAAAATTGTATCGTCCTAATTTAAAGAAAATTATATCCTAACTCTACCCCACTAAAACAAATTGACTATTTCTTATTGAATTTTCTTGGGAATTACAAATTTAAAGTCAATTATCTAAACTCAATTAAAATTGAATTACAACGGCAACATACCTTTTCAATTACAATTCTAATTACGCCATAATTGCCATTATCAATTATGCGATGACAATTATAATTGACCCCAACCGTGAAAGACACACAAAATTCAAAGCCAATGCCAAAATATGCATTTAAATAAATATACAAAATAATTCTTAAAAAAAGCAGCATAGTAATAAAAAAATGTCTGGCTAGGAAAAAAACAAAATTAAGCTTCACAAACACATTGTTGCGAAACCAACAAACATCGTGTCTTATCAGTGGTAAGAACTCTTACAAATGGTGATTTAAAGGCTAGACTGGCAGCGATGGTGAGCGCAGGGTCGAGGCAGCGGAACATGGCACCAAAGAGCATGAGTTTCCCGATGCGGACGTCGACAGGCAGGCAGGCCAAGTGGTAACCCAGCGGGGTCAGCTTCTCGTCCGCAGTCAGCGCTCCCAGGTCCTGGAGCTGCTGACTGGCTGCGTCCAGGCTTCCAAGAACTGGGGGTTCAATGAGTCGAGAGAAGACCGACTCCAGGCTCTGCTCAGCAAACAGGTCCAGGATCTTAATCCTGTTGGGGAGAGGAGATGTGAAAGCAGCTTGAGAACCAAAAACCAAGATAGCGGGAGATTAAATCCACTTCTACCTCAGAAAATGTGTGCACAAATGAAAATAAAAGCAAGGTTTCTATTATGTACATAAACAGAAATAAAACATGAGGCAGATGGAGGTACCTGAGGCAGAGCTGCTCCAGGGGAACTCTCTGGATCTCAGGCAGCTGTTGCTCAGCCAGCTGGTGCTTGAAGCAGTGACTGGTGAAAAGGTGAAAGCAGACGCCCGAGGCCACGCGGCCAGCTCGACCTTTCCTCTGCAGCGCGTTGGCCCGAGAAACCCACGAGTCCTCCAGGCTCTCCATGCATTTGGAGGCGTCGTACCTACGACCAAAACACAAAATGCATCAGAGCGCGTCCCACATCAAGCTCATTTCATATCAGGCTGACAAAACACACGCTTACGTTTTTTCTTTCATCTTGCCAGAATCGATCACGTACACCACGTCGTCAATGGTAACCGAGGTCTCTGCGATGTTGGTGGAGATGATAATTTTTGTGACCCCGTCTGGAGGGCGGCTGAAAATGGCCTGCTGCTCTTCATTGGACAGGGTTGAATGGAGAGGATACACCACACATCTGATAACACAGTCACAATAAGCATCCATCACACACAAATGCTTTTTTCAGTATGAAAAAACCCAAAAAACTGTAGAGGAAGCTGAGGAAGCTGAAAAGTTGCTTTGTAAAATTGATAAATAAACAAACAATCAAACCTGGATGCACCCTTGTTGTTGAACATTCTGTTGGATTGAAGCTGCTCGTAAAGCATTTTGATCTCAGCCAGGCCGGGCATGAACACCAACACTGCACCTGCAACCACGTATTAGAATGTTATAATAACAGGAAGTGACAAAATCTATACATCTGAGACCAGGCAATGCAGGGCAAATTTATTTGTATAGCGCATTTCATACACACGGCAATTCATTGTGCTTTACATGATTAAAAAGTGCAACAGAAAACATTCAACAGTTTAAAAATCAAAAACAACATTAAAATCAGCAGGAAAAAAAAACATTTAAATCAGGAATAAAAATTTTAAATCAACAATAACATGATTAAAAATCTCCCTCTCAGTCATACGCAGTAGAGAAAAAAAAGTATTAAACTTAGATTTAAAAATGTTTACATCACTAAATACTTGATTATAACCCAGAGGTCTTCTTCTAATGTTGATGCTTAGTCAGAAGATCATAGAAGCAGTGTTTCTTGATCACCAAACAAAACAAAGAGAAACAATAAATGTAGAAAAATGAAAAGAAAAGCTGTGTAAGTGAAACCAGGCAGATATTGTTCCTACCTGGAGGATATTTGTGCTTTCCTTCAACAATCCACTCCAGCAGGCTTTCCACCAGGTCCATGTTAATCTTGTCCAGGTCCATCGCAGCAAGTGTTTTGAGCACAGGTTTTTTAGCATCTACATAAACCAAAAAAAAAATCCCATCCATTGGTCTGAATAAATTCAGAAGAAGAAACTCATCATCAGTAGCTAATCGGGGTTGGGGTCAATTACGTCTTCAATTATCCATGTTCAGAAACTCAATTATGATTATGATGACTGGCATTTTTTCTCAGTTACAATTAAAATGTAATGTATTACTTAATCTATTACCAAAGTTCTATTACAATTCATAAGATTTACTGAGGCTGAAATAAATAACCCCATAAAACTAAACCTTCCTCTTTCTGTTAGCATCCCTTATGATAACAGGTCAGTTTTGACCCATGTCTTAAATCAGCTGTAAAATACACAAAAAAAATATTATCCATCATCTCTTGGTTACCTCGTTAGACTAGTACCTAATCAATTCAAATATTGGTACTAATGGTGAGGATGTCTGAGCCTTTTTTGTGTCAGTATAAAAGTATTTAAATGATAAAATGATCCTCAAGATTCACTGAGAGGTAGTGGTAAAACTTGATATGTTTTAAAAATTGTTAACTACGTATGTAACATGGTTCTCCAGGTTTGCATTTAAATTAATTGTAATTAACAGTTTTTATAGAATTTCCATGCCAATTACAAAGTCAATTATCTGATTGCAACAACAATTTAATTATGATTACGATGGCAGCAGATTTTTTTGATTACAAACAGAATTATAATTACACCATAATTGTAATTAATGATCAATTACGCAATGACTCTCTGAGATCAGCCTTTTTTCATATGTTCTCACGTACCTTTGTATCTGATGCAAAGTTCCTGCAGGTTAAGCTCCTGGTCTGGAATCGAGTCTTTGACAAAACCCGTTTTGTGAAAACCCGTTTTGTCAAAAAACTTGAAGTCCTGCAGGTCGTCAATCATGTAATCCATAGCATTCCTGGGCCCATTGATGGAAGATGAATTGTGTTTCCGCTTATAAGGGCTGTTCCCCTCGATGACGTAGCTACACAAACATGCAAACATGTCAAGCATTAAGAAGACACTGATTTCACTTAGTCATCTAATACAGTGTTTTTCAACCTTTTTTGAGCCAAGGCACATTTTTTTCATTGAAAAAATCACGAGGCACACCACCAGCCAAACATGTTAAAAAATGATACTCTGTAGCCTATATTAACAATATAGCCATTCTCATCAAAGTGTCTTGAATAGGAATCAAATAAACACAAAGAATAAAGGACTTTATCATCATTTGTATTTCTTCTTTCAAATAAAAAGTGCACTTATCATGTCCACTTCAAAAATACAGCTTGAACATAACAAATGAAACAACAATGTGGTCTTAAAGGGACTGAAGCGATGCGATTACATTAAAAATCAATGTAAATGACGCAACGTCAATTTATCCCCCCCTCAGCGACGCGACTTGCATGATCAAAGTTGAAAAATTTTAACTTTTTAAGCGACGTGAAGCGATATCTCCCGTCCTCCACTGTCTGTAGAGCGGAGGCAGCAGCCCCTCCCTCCCGCTTCAGTGCTGACGGCTGCAGCGGAGGCTGTTCTACTTCCTCAAAGTATCAGGTTCAAAATTAAAGCGGTAAATTTCTTTAAAACCACAGTAACTACTGATCAAACACATTCTGAGTGAAGTCATCCTTTAATATCTCCGTTAAGTTGATCATTTAACCGTAGAAGCGGAGCAAGAAGGAAAAAAAAAGACGTCATCAACACACTCTCTCTCTCTGTCTCTACCCTGTTACCGGGGCCACACACACACACACACACACACACACACACACACACACACACACACACACACACACACACACACACACACACACACACACACACACACACACACACACACACACACACACACACACACACACACACACACACACACACACACACACACACACACACACACACACACACACACACACACACACACACACACACACACACACTTCCCTAGTGATCGCGTCGCTGGAGCGATGAAATGATGGACTGACAAAAAAGCACCACTATGTGCAAACTACCGATCAGGGACGATTTAAGGCAACGGCATCGCTTCCGTCGCGTTCGGTGTGCACGCACCTTTATTCACTACTGCAGCACGGACACTCGACAATGGTATATTATTTGCAGATAATAATTAATATGTTTTCAAATTTTTTTTTTAGACCAATTAGGTGAAATTGGATAATTTCCCACGGCACACCTGACGATCTCTCGCGGCACACTAGTGTGCCGCGGCACAGTGGTTGAAAAACACTGATCTAATAAACAAGAATAACAGACATACCGAGTTTCAGCAATGGCGTCTTCAAGAAAAAACTGATCAACGGGGAAGGTTTGCCCTGGAACAACATACTCATTACAAAACTATAAAACTTCCGGAGCGTGTGTGTGTGTGCGCACTGGGATGATTACCTGGTATGTGGATGGTTGGACAGTTGTAGAAATAGTCAGAAAAAAGGTCAGCATTAAGAGTGGCACTCATGAGGATGATCTTCAAGTCTGGTCTCTGCACGATTAAGTCTTTGAGCACCAAAAGCAGGAAATCACTGAGACAAAATGGGAAAACAAAGCTTTAGAAACAGAAAATGAGAATCAACCAGTTCCTACATTTTTATTTAACTCGTCTTGACCCTTATGAACAAAAATTCCTTGAATTTAAATCTTAATTTTTTTTAATCTATGGTTGTGTTTGAAATCATATACTAACGTACTACTCATACTAAGTCTGACGTCAAAATTATTATGTAGTGCGTTCACACTAGATAGTATGGAAAGATTGAGTACGCAAGAAATACCCGGATGTATACTATATCGAGATATTTTTTAAGTATGCAGAGTGGGCATACTACTCTTACTCAACCATCCCATGATGCATTGAGAGCACAATGTAAAATCGTCCTGGGACCAACTTCAAGCTAAAAGTCAACATCCCTTTATCAAAATAAAAGCATCTCTTCTCGTCTTTCATTCGTTTTTAACGCTTTTGTAAGTAGGGCTCTTGTTTTGAAGTTTTGTCAGTAGCACAATGGCGGGGTCTGAAAATCCCTGAATTGTCGGAATGAAATGTGTACCGTATACGCGAGTTTTATGGATCAAATGAACACATGTTGATATTCTACTTGGTCACTTTCACGCCTAACATGTTTTCAGAACTTTTAAAGGTGGAGAATCAACGGAGATATTTAGCCTCAGTGTACTTCAGGTTTTTGTCCTTGTAGGTTCAAAATGCATCTTGGGAAACTTAAGTAGTATGAAGTATACTTCAGTGGGAACGGTCATCATCCTGATCGTCCTAACTGTACTTATAGTTTATAGTAAACAATATATATATACTCATTGAGTTTGTAGTGCATACTACAGAGTGCGCCATTTCGAACACAGCCTAAATACGTAATGCACTTCCTTTAAGTGTGAGATCTCATCCTACCTCTCTTCTGTGCGCTCGTGCACTTCGTCCACGATGACGTGTGTGACACCTTTGAGGTCGGCCTCTCCCTCCAGCCTCCTCAGCAGCACGCCTGTGGTGCAGTACAGCAGTCTAGTAGCTGACGTCTTGTAAAAAGTGATTGAGAGAGACAGACTTCATTAGAGTTCAGAGAACACTAGGTGTGGCAGAAATGTGTTAGCTGTATCGATATCTGTACCTTGACGCTCTCCAGGCGAATCTGGTAGCCCACAGAGTTTCCCAAGGACTCTGCGCGCTCCTGTGCTACTCTCTGAGCCACGGAGATGGCAGAGATGCGTCTTGGCTGGGTGCAGACAATGTTGGCCACCTGCCCAGCAGACCCCATTAGGGAGCCGTCCAGGATGAACTGAGGAATCTGAGTCGTTTTTCCACAACTACAGAAAAAGAGCAGAAAATAGCCACAAAGTTAAAAGCACCGTCATGTTTTGTTTTGGGTTTTTTTAAACAACATTTTTGGTATTTAATATGGTAAAACCAGGGTTCCCACAGTGCTGTTATGCGTAGGGACCCTCAATGCTGTGATTGTGATCTCCTACAGTGCATAGGGGGAATTTCCTGTTTTTAAATTTTTCAATCGGTACCATCATATTAAGTGTTGCACACTTGGACACAAAAGGGATTTCCAGGAGTGCACGTGGGTTGTTTTAACACTTTCAAATCTGCATAACCCAGAAACACATTCATTAGCCGCACCGTCTACTTAATGCATGCAATTTGCTCAAATGCTCCTGTCTTCACCTAAGGACCCCAGCAGCCACTAAGCTGCCCTCGATGTTGCCTGTGCGCATCCTTCGCTTTGTAACCCATAATTAGCGGGGGGCGTGACCATAACAGTCCCAATATTACTGCAGGTCCCACATAATACATGATTTAAATTTGAAAAGCGCATTTGGAATCAGTCTTTTGAATATAATGTTATGTCTTGTCCATAGAGTGTCTGAGTATTTATTAGTGGAGTGCATATACCAAGCATGAGTAACTCTAACTACGTTCATCATGACCCTTCATTCATTCAACAAGTAACTTTTGGCTTTAAAGTAAGGCAGTAACAAAGATTAAAAAAAAAAAACTTAAAACTTAAGCTTTACTTCACAATGTTTTTTGGATGCCCAGGGACCCCCCACAACACCCGCGCAAATGCTGTGAAGAATTCCTGGTGAGAACCCTGTTAAAACATTTTCAACCATTTCAGTTTGGAATTCTCTAGGGCTCTATCTGACTCACCCTGTCATCCCGCTGACCACCAGCACTTGACTCCGGTCCAGCATTTCTAAAATATTCTCCCTTTCATGCCAAGCCGGAAGGTTCTTCCTCTGAACCAGCATGGACATATAGCGCCTGGACGACTGAGGTGACAACAGGAAGGAAGCAAGGCAGCCAGTGTCAGATGAACACAATCAGATGTAAAGGATGTGAGGAAATATAATTGATGTCACATGATTACCAGTTTCCTCTGGAACTCCCGGCACAGCTTGCCGTTTTCTGACAGAACGTTGGCGATCTTGTGGTTGTGCTTGCTGACCATCTTCTTCCTCAGACTGATATAACTGTCATTCTCAAATACATCAGCTTTGTCCTCTTCTGTTTCCCTTACTGAAAATTAAAAACACGCAGATTTGACCATCAGTAAAGTCATGACAGGGTTGGGGTTAATCATAATTTGTAATCACGTAATTGATAATTAACTATAAGTATGCCATAATTAAGGACCGAAGTACCAAAATGGGACATAGGAACCTATTGTTTTTGCTTTTATTATTATTCACAGGCTGCATCTGATTGCTAATTTGACCCCCTGAGCAAGCCCAAAGTCTCACCAAAATTGCCACACACCTCAGGCCTAGTGAAAATTTTAATAATTTGGCGCTATGAAAAAAAAAAAAATCGGTAAAAAAAAATGCGATAGAACCGCACGCCTGTCAGGTTTGACTGATTCATATGAAATTCGCCACATTTATAATTAATCTGTTGCTGTCAAATCATAATTAAATTGTAATTGAGTTTAGATAATTCACTTGGTAATTGTACCATAATTGGTATGAAAATTCTATAAAAAAAATGTCAATTATAATTTTACACAAAACTGGAGAACCATATTACAGTTCTATGTAGAGTTCTACACATACTGTATGTAGTTAATGATTAAAATATGTTTCATATCAAGCTTCCCCATATTTTACCATTTAAAAGAATTGAAATCTAGAGGGATACTAACGCAAAAAACGCACTGACACCCACACCAAAAATATTAAAACCTATATTTTCATTGCTTAGGAAGGCTAACAAGGAAACCAATAGACAGGAAAGAAATTAGATGATAGATACTTGTTTTTAGCGTATTTTCCAGCTGATTTAAAACCAGTTATCATTAGAGATGCTAATAGAAAGCTAACACAAGAGGAAGGTTACATATTATGAGGTTATTTATTTTAGACTCAGTAATTGTGATTAATTGTAATTGAACTTTAGTAATTGATAACATAATTGTAACTGAACTTTAGTAATTGGTAACCTAATTGTAATTGACTTTCTAAGAATAAAAAAACAATTGTTATTGGAATAAAATGATGGTCACCGTAAATCGTAATTGAGTGTAATTGACCTCAACCCTGACTCATGTTTACATTGGAATGAAGACTGAACAACAGATTTAAGTGACGGACTCACCATCTGTGGCTCTTTGGTCGTTGCTGTGAACAGACTTCTTGTTTGGAGGAACACTGCTGTTCTTCACACTCTTACTGTTGGCTGTGCTTTCAGCAGGTGAAGGAATCACTACAGCAGGTGGAGGAATCACTACAGCAGGTGGAGGAATCACTACAACAGGTGGAGGACTGCTGTATTTATGGTGACCAACAGCCAGCAGTTCCTTCATTGTCTTTTCATCCTCACACAAAGATATAAGTGTATAAACCACAGATTCACTGTTCTTTGCTGCAGTCAGAGCTTCTCCAAACAACCTCTCGGTCACACTGAGCCTAGCTGCTGCTGTGACACACTCGTCGTTGGTGCTAAACGCAACGATTGGTGCCTGGAATGGATAACGGTTTCCTTTAGGAAAACGAACCACCAGTTCATACTCCAGGGGTGTGTAGTTGCTGACGCCGGGCTGGCTCGGGCCTATCAGATCCAAGGAATCAGCCTCAGATTTCGGAAGTTCGTGTATGAATCTACATTCGTCTCCAAAGCGGCAGCCCTTGCCTTTCAGGAAGAACCTGCAGATGTCTTTTTTTGCCGTTTGTCTGGCTCCACTGCCGGGGCTTCCTTTGTTTTTCACAGCGCCGTCTTCGAGAAACGGGAGGTCCAGACTGATGGTCCACACTGTGTTTGCGATGCTGTCATTGAAGCGCTCGCCTAAGATGGCGGTGAGTGCGAAGGCTTCCTCCTGCCTCTGTGACAAGCACTCGTCCATAGGCACCACTGCCAGGCCATTGGGGGACACTGCTTTGGTACCAAAGCGTTCACTGAAGACCTGCTGAAGGAGGAGCTCCAAAGTTGTGCCAACTTCTCCTCGACTGGAGACCAGCGCCTGTTTGGCTCTTTCCCTGTCAAAGCCATACCTATGGAAAAAAGGACTTACAGTGACTACATTTTTTGGTTTTTAGTTTTTATAGCTGTATATACATAGAAAACACCTTTTGACAATAAGAACACTCCTTATAGGGCATTATTGCAGTGCCAGTCAGTGTTAACTTTGACGACGAAAACTCTGCCGGAAATGTTTTTGTCGACTAAATTCTTTTGAGTGACTACATCAAAAAATTTTACATTTTTGTTAACTCATAAAAGGTAAACTATAATGTTCACATAGAAGGACATCCAGTCAGAACTAAGTTGTTGTTTTTTTGGAAACTACTTTTGCTCCATTTAAGGCGGGGCAAACTGGTAAGTGATCCAATCGGAAGTGAACCGATTACGTTTGCGGACGTATGGTCTTACGCGTTGATCACAAACATTAATACCATCACATATTAGTAATTGAATCTTTAAAAAAAAATACATAAACTGTTATGATTTATAATTTAGTCGACTATATCTCTAACAGATTTAGTTGACTAATCAACATTTTTTTGACTAAAACTACACTATAACACAAATAGTCCTGGTGACTAAATTTGGACTAAAACCAAGTTTCATTTCTGTCAAAAGACAACAAACTAAAAAAAAAAAAAAATTATTATACATAACTAACTAAATAACTAAAAATTTGCTGTCAAAATTAACACTGGTCGCAGTTCTAATTTATATGTATTTTTTTAGCTTCTTGACAGCAGTGATGTATGAAACACATGAAAAAAAACAATGAAAACATTACCTGCAGAGTTTCCCAATAGCAAACAGAGAAATAATAGGTTCGGGACTGGGTCGCTCCTCATCAGACGGCTCATACGCTGGACTCTCTGCTCTCCCCACAGGCTCATCATTAGTGGCCCAAAACTGGCCTTCCTCTCTGTGGTCCAGCTCATCATACTCCTCTCCCTCTGAGGAATCGGAATCAGACTCTCTAACACAAAACAAGCAAATCGTGTGTTAAAATTTGTAATTCTTCTCCACCAAAAACCACATTAATGTATATTTAGAAGTGTGTGCTTACTCATTGGGGTCATCAAATTCCCCACTTTGTAGATCCCGAAGCAACTCCTTCAGTTGCTCTTGGTTCTCATTAGTCATGAAGATCTTCTGTAAGGACAGTTTGCCCGCCTCTGGTGGAATGGCATTACCGGACTTTGAGACAACCCTTGAGCTGGTGGTCAAGGACCAAGGAAGAGCTTTGTCACCACTTTTCTCCTGTCGCCTTCGATCTCTATCTCTGTCTCGATCTCTGTCTCGATCATAATCTCTATCTGTGGTTCCCCAACCTTGACTTGCGTCTCTGCCTCCACCTCGGCCGGTGCTTTGCTTGTTTTGAGCAGGTCTGCTGGGAAATACAGAGACAAAGAACAATATTTAGGAGAAAATTGGGACATGTTTTGTGTGACCATACATCCGGATCTACCCAGAGACGTCCTCTTTTCACGTCTTGTCCGGACCCGATGGCAGGATTTTACAAACTCATCGAATTATCTGGGTTTCCCAGGGACCTGATCTAGGGGAACACGTTAATTTCAATGACCGTAACTCCGCTAATATTTGCTCTATCTAAAATTCCAGCCGTTTCTGAAAGCTAATGAGTTGCTCTTTACAGAAGGTATCATGTCATTATGGTAATTTTACTCACACGCGACTGAATCATAAAAGATGCCGCTTTGTTTTGATGAAATCATCGCACACGAGGAAAAAAAAAGAGAGACTAAAGTCTGAGATGGATGGAAAGAGACCAAATACTTGTAGATTTAATTAAAAACATCAACAGGAAGACCATCCTGGATGATAAAAACCACAAAGGTGGTTCAAAGAGGGATTTGAAGACTTAAGAGCCACTGGGAGAAACGGTCAGCATGGGACCATGTGAAGTAAAGTTTCTCAGTTATTTGTTAGGTGTTTATTTAAAGGGGACATATGATGAAAAATCCACTTTTGATGTCTTTTTGAATACACATGAAGTAACTTAATTGTCAACCGGCACACAAAATGTGAAATAAATCCATCCGGTCCTTTGTTTATGGTCTGTCTAAGTATTACAACACAGAGGAAAGTGCTCAGTTTAAAATTTTCGAAGTTGGTGATGTCATAAGTTGAATCGGGAAAGAAAATACCCTCCCCTCCGCTGGTAACTCCACCCATAGACTCCACCCCCATTCAATCATTTGCATTGCATTGCATTGATTTTGAATGTAATCTAGGTACTTCAGTCGCGTTTGGTGCAAACGCACCTTTAGTGTGTGCCACACCGTGGAAGAGAGGGGAGGGGGAGGTCTTTGCAACTCCAGGGACACCCCCCCAAAACGGAGCGCTCTGAAAGAGCTGTATTATTCATGATATTAAGCCTACCCTGTTGCTTAATTCATGTTACTGGTACAGTGCCCGTCAGAAGTATGCATTCATGTGGGAGCATAAGGGGTATATTTGCAAAATGTGGGTGCAATTTTTCTGGTTTAATTCTATGGGACATGTGCATGTTAAATGTGTTTGTTGTTTTGTTTTTTTTTACTCACTTTTATATTTTTTTTGTTTGGTGTATTTTTCTGTAATGTATGTTTTTTAGAGTCATGTGCATTTTTCTATTTTTCTGTTGTGTTTTTGTGCATTTTTTGTATAATTATTGTTTTTTTTGCCATTGTAGTGCGATTCTGGAATCATTTTGTGTGTTTTTTGTGTAAATATTTAGTTTTGTGTATTTTGAGCCATTTTCATATTTTTTTGTATTTTTCTGTAATGTATGTTTTTTGGAGTCATCATTATGTGTATTTCTTTTTCTTTCAGTTGTCTTTTTGTGCATTTTTTGTATAACTGTTTTTGGTTGCCATTGTAGTGATTCTGGAGTCATTTTGTGTACTTTTGGTATAAATATTGTTTTATTTTACTCATTTAGTAAATTTTTATTATAAATAAATACCGTGTCTGTGTGTGTTCCCGTGAAATGTATGAGACGCTGATAACCAAACTCCATAGGCATTGTAGCGCCAATCAGAAAAACAACAAAACTGCGCAAAACAAAATGTAAAGCTCCAAACTATATGAGTAAATTAAAGTATTATCTACAATTCTACAATTATTTTTTTAAAAAACAAAAATCATTGATGTTACTCATTGTTAAGAAGGTATCTGTGAGATTTCAAGAGATCAAAGACCAACTGTTATAATGCATAATAAAGGCGAATTACTTCAGTCATTTTTTAAAGCCTCCGTAATACAGAAAGAAATGCATTTTTAAACCTTATGGACAATAACAACTTATTTATCTACTATATTGCATTTTGCCATTACAAAGTACATAAAATTAAAAAAAAAAAAAATCAAGTAATTTGAGTATGTCGAGGTCGCACCAAGTGTCCTCTTTTTTGGAAATCAAAACATGGTCACCCTGGACATGTTGGTATTATTTTAAAGTGTTACTGAATAAAGCAGGGGTGTCAAACTCAATTAAGTTCAAGGGACAATTAAGGAGCAGTTCGATCACAAGTGGGCCGCAGGTTTTAGGTGGGGGAAATGAACAATTTCTTCATTAATGTGCCCAAGTTTGCACTTTCAGTTTTAATTAGACAAAGTATGAAAGTCATCAACAATATCTTAGCAATAAGTGAAAGATACTTAAAATTACCTTCGATTTTTAGACCAATTTTTATTCAATTTGGGGAGATTTTGTGCAATCATTTGAGGAAAAATTGCAGGATTTGGGAAAAAGTTTGTTCTTTCAACAACAATTTGCAACTGAATTATTTGGTAATTTACGCAATATTTCATGTTTTCTCTGTCATTTTCGTTTTCTCCTGTGGGCCGAATTGGATGGTCTGAAAGTGAGTTTGACAAGTGGCGTGAACGTACCTGTTGGAGCGAGCTGGTCTAAAATCAAGACAGAAATCATTTTCATCGCCCCAGAGAAAAGCATCTCCTTTATGGCTTCCACCTCCTCCTCCTCCTCCTCCTCCTCCTCCACCACCTCTTTTTCCTCCTCCTCCCCCTCCTCTTTTTCCTCCTCTTCCTCTGTTAAAACGTCCTCCTCCTCTGTTGGGCTTCCCACTTCTTCTCTTTGTATCCATTTCTCTGCAAAAAATAAATAAATAATTAAAATGACCATCACTATTGCATCTTATTCTAGATGCATTGAAAACCTCCAACACATTACTAAGCTTCCTAAAATAGCTGAACAGAATATACTCACATAAAATCAGCGTCGTGTCTTTCCAGTAAACCTGTGAGAAAGGATGAGAAATGCACAGTTTAATGTATTCTCCTAGTCTGAAGTGGTCATGGAGGAACAGAGCTGTGCTGGTAGGCAGCTACAGTGTACTGCACACACTACACTATACATTGCTAAGGGGGGTTTCTTTGTGGCACTTCAGATCAAGTGCATACACCAGTGGGATGGTGGCTGACACAAAAAGCCAATGGCTACAATTACACAAACTCACTTGATGTAAAGTCACTAACCAGGGCTATGGTGGCTTAATTAATGCGTCAAGCCGACAGCCGTGGTGTGTTATTAGAAAGAGAGGGTATGAGTGGAAATATGTTACGTAGCGAGATTAGGCTCCTAGCTAACAAGCTAGTAGCTAGTGTGTTGTTTTTTCTCATTGGACAGGCTGTTTAAAAGCTTTCACGTAAGAAAAGTTGAGAAATATAACAGCCCAAATGTGCTAAAAATTACGACACGTGTTGTAATAGCAAATTAAAAGTCAACCACGAACTGTAAACTTTATTAAATGCTATCAACAAACCTCAGGAAAGCACCGGTAACTCCTTCCATTGATTAAGGCTGCGTCCGAATAGTTCCTCCTATCTCCTTTCCTATCCATTTTTCCTTAACCCCGGGGAAGACGTTACGGAGTTAGGAAAATCATGGCCACCACTTAAACACTTCCGGTGTCATGTACTGAGTGCGCGTCGTACTAAGATTGAATATGCGCATGCTCGCACATGCGCACTACCGAAAAATGAATTTTTGCTAAAAAAAATAATAATAATAATACTAATAATTCTTTTTTGTTTTCAAAGTGAATGGACACGTGTTTTATTTGTTTATTGGATTATGTTCGGTTTAGGGTTAGGTTATAATTTCAGTACGGAAGTAAACTCAGACCGTGTCATTTTGTATGTTTATGTGGTATTTCCTTATTTTTCGTGTGTTTACGGAGTTATTTTCAGTGTATTTGTTGCTCATTTTGTGAGTTTTTGGAGTCAAGTTGTCTGTGTATTTAAGAAAGCTTAATAATTGATGTCATCATTTAGATTGTTCCATTACCCGACAGCCTGAACAGAAATGTACCTTTCTTTTGTATCTGTTGTGAATTTTATGTTTTTTTTAAAATATCTGTATTCTTCACTATAAAAGCTAGCTTATCTGCTTTTTTGTGTGTGACGTAATTAAGGCCAACATTAATATGGTTAAACATGTGTTAATATGTCTTGTATACAGTATGTATTGCTTTGAATTTTCTTAAAAAAAAAAAAAAAGAAAAAGAAAAAAAAGGTGGGTGGGGGGTCAATAAAAACATATAAATAATAATAATAATAATAATAATAATAATAATAATAATAATAATAATAATAATAATAATAATAATATCCAATATGATTATTTAAACGTCTTACCGATTAGATGCAGCCGTGCTTTCAACTGGTAATTCTGACTTATTAGTGGCGTATCATTGGTGTCGCGCATGCGCAGGCCGACACCAGCCCTGGCCATGGGTAACCATGGTAACAACTGCTGCTAGCTAAAGGCTACATCGAGAGGAGTGGTTTATTAAAGCTGCTGTTGAAATACTGCAGACTGCGTCCTTTCTCCATCTTGTTTTAATGAGGTTTTTATAGAAGTCTACCGAGCTGAAGCTGTGAGGTTATACCCAGTACTGTCCTTCATCACAATGTCTGGTAGGAACTCGTTACTGGAAAACTTCTAACACTTTTATTTGAATAACCGAGTGCACTGGGAATGCATAAAAAACGGAAGTCAATGCCTAAAAGTTTGAGTTGGGGCTATAAAAAAAAAATAAAAAAATAAAAAAAAAAAATAAAAAATAAAACATTTGTTTCCAGGAGCCAATGATTGTTACTGGGGCCACTAAAACAGAGACAGATTGAAAACTAAAAGACAAGAGCTTCTGCTGATGATCTAATGGTGTGTATTACCATTGAAATTATTATGGAAAACAGTACAAATATTTGGGTCAGTTGTGTATACAGAGCACCTGACTCCATAGTTGACATATTTAAAAGCATCATAGAAGAAATGTTTGTGGGGTCTAGTCAGAAAGTCACGATCATCTGTCGGGATATCAATATAGATCTGCTTAATCCAACAAAACATATGAGCACAAGCTATTGTTTTGCATCAATGCATACAATCAAACCAGAATGGCATTACTCAATATATATATTGATGTATTTTCTGTGATGTAATTGGAGTTTTCCCAAACTATTATATCATAGCGTACCTGTTAGTTTCTTTTATTCAGAGGCAAATCCTTAAAATAAGGTAAGTCAGTAAAAGGCAAGTGCCAAATGTCACACAGAGACCTTTATTCACAGTGGTGTAAAGAACAATATCAACATTTATCAAACTAATTATGTGCATTTGTGCACATTTTAAAAACAACTTCAGCCGACCAAAGTGCTGTACATTTTTTTTAAATTATTATTAAAATTAACTAGCAACTATTAATTTATTAATTCTAAGTTTATCAGATATTACTAATACTATTACTATTGTCCAAAGTATTATAAAACACACACACCCTGTAATGATGGCCTTCTGAGGACTGTCCCTTTAAGGGCTCCATGGTAACATAAGGTCAGAGTTGAGTCAGACCTGCCTTCTTCTTGATTTGGAAGGAGCTTTATGCTACTTTTCGGTTACCGTCCCGTCTGAAATGACATAGAAGCAGGACGGGGGGGTTTTCGTCAGCGCGTGTGTGCGTTGAGTTTCACTCAGAGGGACAGAGCAGGATTGAGGTGGGGGTGGGGGAAAGATAGACAGTCAGAGGAGAAAAAAGGCACAGTGGCGGCTGGGGCTGAAACGATTCATCGAGTTATTCGATTAACTCGATTACAAAAATTCCTCGAGGCAAAAATTGTGCCTCGAAGTGTCGTTACATTCCTATGACACGCACTATAAGCGCAGGGACCTCACACCACTAGCGCGTCATCAATGCGCGACAAACGTTCTGCATTTAGTTGGTAAACGACAGAGAACGTCTAAAGTCTGGGATCATTACATCCTCAAAAATAAACCTGGCATACCACAGCAGTACGACTTCAATGATGCAAGGTCATGAAGCGCTAATTTAGGCCTCGGCCGATAATCAATAAATACATAAATTAACTGAATTAATTAAATGAAAATGTACGCGGAAGGTTTCCAGCCTCGATATATTGACATATGCATGTGTATTTGGCTGCAGAGGTTAGCGTTATATAAAACAGCAGATAACTCAAGTCAGTTCTAATAATTTCTCAGTGAACCTGCAACGTAATTACTCTAAAATAGTACACAATCACCAGGCAATCATAGACTTAGGTAAACAAACAGTTATAGTCCGGTAGATTCCGCAGCTCTAGCTTCGGTTTGCTACGGCGGCTACGCCCAGCGGCCTGTGTAACAGCGGAGCCTCGTACCAGCCATGTCCGCCAGTGGAGGAGACGTAATAAGCGGTGTGATCGGAAGCACGCACAGCACATGTGCACACACAAAACAAGGTAGCCGGTCTTTAAATCCTTAAATTTGATGTAGTCAAATTTAAAGCCATAAAAGCTTTACATTTGAGAAAAAGGGCATTGAATTTGAGAAATTGTAGCATTAAATATTGTAGTACGTCTCAGTGCTTGTGCTCTGAAGTATTGTGGATTTTAAACACTGTCTCTGATCGTCACTGTGACAATTCTAATGATGTCAGCAGCACAATATTTTGATATAGAATAAAAATACTTTATTAAGCCCGAGATTAATTCATTTTCTCAGCTGCTAAAAACATAATTCCAGTGTTTGTCACACACATACACACACAGGTTTCTAGGTTAGCATAGTTACCATAGTTAGTTGACTTAACTGTATTGTTATTTAATTGTTGGCACTGGCACTTATTAACACTACATGGTTAAATTGCAATAAATGGGCTTAGTTTTGGAGCCAAATGTTTTTTTTTTGAGAAATAAAAGCCAAATTCTTGATCATTTTACTGACACGTCATTTTCGTTACGCATTAATTGTTTTGGTTGCTTAAAAATGCAAAAAAAAAATCCGATTAGTTGATTAATCGATTGATGAAGTGCTAGATTAATCGATTCCAAAAAGAAATGACAGCTGTAGCCCTACTGGCAGCTCTACGGGAGAAACATTTAATGTTACGTGAATTATATCGATATTACGATATAGCCCTATGCTATATCTCTTAACTAAATATATCCATATTTATTAAAAACTCCATATATCCCCCAGCCCTAGTCTGTATCCATTGGTTACCAAACCAACTGGAATAGCATCTCATAGTAAAACATTAATAGATAATATATTTACAGAAAACCACTTAGTGAGTGGACTGTTTGAGTGATATACTGTAAGTCATCACCTCCCGGTGTTCACAATGTATGACCGAGACTGAAGATAAAGAAAAATAAAGAAAAGATCACTAGATTCATGTGGGTTAAAACCAAAAAAAAACAAAAAACAAATGCATTCAGAGATGAACTTTTATCAAAAGGTTGGAAGGAAGTGTATGAATATGATTACATGGACCAAGCTTATGAGACATTCATCAATGTATTTACAGCTCTTCATGACAAACACTGTCCCATGCAGCAATACAAAACTAAAGCAGTAATGTAGCAACTTATATAGACATTTTATAACAACAGAACAACAGAATCAGAAAAAAATATATAAATCATATAAGAACAAATGAACAAATACTCTGAGAAAATGTCAAAAGGATGATTATGATAAACAACAATAATAATATGAAGGAAACATGGAGAATATTATCGAGTACAACAAGAAATGAATAAGAAAAAACTCATTATCCAGATGTTTTTCATGATACTAACAAAAAAAATTGAGGATATACAACAGGTGGCAGATGGGTTCAATGACTTCTTCATGAATATTAGGCCCAAATTAGCAGGACAAATAAAGACTCCTCAGTCAAGAGACAGAGGCAGCAAACAGACACAGGAAGACAAAACAGGAAACTCAATGTTCTTAAAGCCAGTAGAGAAAAAGGAAATAAGAGATATAATTACAAATTGTAAGAATCAGACATCAAAAGACCGGAACAATCTTGATATGACGCTGGTAAAAAGCATTATGGATGGCGTCGTTGACCGGCTCACGTATCTTTTTAATTTGTCTTTCAAAACTGGTACATTGCCAAATAAAATGAAGGTTGCAAAAATAATTTCTCTGTACAAGGCTGGAGACAAGCACCAGTTTACCAATTACAGGCCGGTTTCATTACTTTGTCAATTTTCAAAACATTTAGAAAAACTCTTCAATCCAACGGTACCATTTTTTGGGAACTAAACACAGCTTTGTGACTGTGAGTGAGGGGAAGAGTTGAAGTTTCCATGCAGGACTTGAACACAACATTTGTTGTCAGTGTGTGTGTGTGTGTGGCCCTTTAACTGTGAATTAGGGATGTAACGATTCACTCAACTCCCGATACGATTCCATTCACGACACTGGGTTCACGATATGATTCCCTCACAATTTATTTTACAAAATGGAACTGTAGAAAAATGATGACTGAAAAATATTCCTTTATTTTTTTGGGTTCAAAACTATAAAAAAAACTATACTGTTTTCCTTTTATTTTTCATTGTGAAAATAATCCCTTGATAAACTATTCAAAACAATGCAATTTAACTAAAAATAAATCTTGAATGAAATAAAGGAATAATACAAATGTAGAAGTAGCCTATTAATTTAAATTCTGGTTCTATAGTAAACAATGCAAAACTGCATAATTGTTCCTTTTCTTTTTAATTTCACTGTATTTACGTCAGATAATTGTTGGGACCAGCAGAGGGCGCTGGTAACCCAGTGGTCGGATGGCATGCAGATATTCTAGTAGTGAAGAAGAGATGCTATGCTAGCAGACAGAGCTAATAGAAAAACGTGACTTTTACAGATATTCACGTAATATTACAGATATTCTTTCGGTGCTAAAGGGATAAGGAATCATTTATAAATATGTTTAAGAGTAGAAGGTGGCCAGAAAGTAGTAGCAGATTCCGCCTGCTGCCAACACTTCTGGATAGCGCCGTCTGCTGTTTAAAAGAAGTACTGCGATTCAATTTTCACAGTATTGATGTGAACAGTGATACCTACGAATCGATTTTTAACTGCCTTATGATTAATTGTTACATCCCTACTGTGAATGAATACGCTTGCTGCTCGACCAGTGTGCGGAGCGAGGGAGCGTTTGTGACCGGAGCAGATCGATTATAAGCTGTATGACGTTTTTGAATGAATAGCAAAATAAATGTTGCAGCTGTTGAATTAAAGCGGAATCCCATATCATACTCAATGACTGCTGTGAAACAAGGGAGTTAAGCCCAAAGCTGAGGATAGCTTCAACTAATAGAGAGTTGGAGATGAAGCTGTGGAGGCAGACCACACTAAAACTACGTGAAGCCTCTATCAGCTTTAGCATTAGCATTAGGAGCAAAAACATATTTCCCTACTGTGGCATCGCAAAATCTGCTGTTGCTTATAGTCCGTAATAGTATATTTACTTCATTTATCAACACTGAATGTATGCATGTACAATACAGGAAATAGTTTGATGACATCACCATCAAATGTGAACGGTTGCCGTGGCTGCAAAACTAAAGGAAAAAAAGAACCAATCACATCTGGAGTATTTAGATGTTAAACAAACAACATTTGTGTATTTTAAAAGCTTAAATTCTGATGAGAAATGGCTGCTGCAGGTAAGAGACTTTACTGATGTTACAAATTATCATTTAAAAATTACTTTCTTGCTGGTTTTAGTGTATTGAACTTTTTTTTCCTTGCAAAAAACAGTTCAGTATTTTCTGGAGATGATATTGTTTTGAATAGTATATTTGATAATCTTCCCATTAAAGATTCCCATGTTCACAAAGGGGAAAGAAGAAGTGTATTTATTTAATAGTGGAGTGAAAGTATAACATGTAACTCAAATATAATACTCCAGTAAAGTACAGATACTACAAAATATTACTTAAGTTATCGTATTCACATATGCACAGCGAAAGTGGGACACACACACACACACACACACTAACAGCAGACGCTGCTTACAGAGCTGGTAAAACGGGGAACAAGTCCATAGCTCAGCCACTTCGCTTCAACCTGAGACATTTTTGTTGTTCGCTCATAGGTTTTTACATTTTTTGCACAAATGCGAGTGAAATAAAGCCGTGTCACGTAACGCAAACAACTCTTCGGTGTAAATGAGATGATAAAACAATGCAATGGGAGCATCTACAGAAAGTTTCATCACGACAATGACGTCATTGATTGGATCGGCGAATTAAGACATTACAGCCGATCACATTAATTGCATAAAATGCAAAATATCAACCGATTCGATATAGCCGATCAGATCGATGTAAAGCCTACTGTACATACTGTATCTTCACAGTTCCAGACAAGAAAGAAGAAGAGGAATCTCTGACTGTTGATGGTAAATATGCCTCAACATCCTCCACTGCACACATTGCACATGATATATTCATGTCTTGCTTCTTGTTCTTCACAGATCTTACAAAGATCTCCTACATTTTCCCAAACGGTGACAAATATGGTGAGTCCTGGGTACATTCTATCAGATTTACTGCAGCACTGTGACCTTTATGTGAACCTTTGCTCTGCACAGAGGGGGGGTGCAGCATGTCTGCTGCTGAAGTCCTGGTGAGGAGTGGGATGGGTAAACACACCTCAACCTGTGGTCTCACATACACTGGAGAGTGGCACGATGACAAAGTAAGAAAATAATTGTTTTTTTTTTGTTGCCGTTCTTCTTCTTACATGTGGATAGAATGTGTTTGAATGGTAAACATGCACAATGTGTGTGTTTCTCTCTCAGATGCACGGCACAGGGACCCTGCAGCATCCCTCTGGAGCTTCATATGAAGGGGAATTCCATGAAAACATGTATCACGGCAATGGAACGTACACGTTCCCAGACGGCTCTTTGTATAAAGGTCAATTTCACATGAACAGGTGAAGAAATCACAGTTTTAGCCTTTTATATATATATATATAATTCTTTAAAGAGAAACTAAACCCTGAGGTTTTGGCTGACGTACATCTTGGCTAGAAATAAAAAAAAATGCTTTGATTATGGGCGGGGCTTCTGGCACTAATACTCACACAAAGTTTGAGGTCAAAAGGAGTTTGTTGTGCGTTCACATGAGATAGTATGAAAAGATTGAGTGTGAGAAATACCCAGACGTATACTATATTGGGACATTTTTGAAGTATGCACGGTGGGAACACCGGTTATTGTCAACCGCTCCATGATGCATTGAGAGCGGAACATGAAATCGTCCTGGGATCAGCTTCAAGCTAAAAGTCAAACGTCCCCTTTTCAAAACAAAAGAATATCTTCTTGTCTTTCATTAGTTTTTTCACGCTTTTGTAAATACAGCTCTTGTTTTGATGTTAACCAGAAGTTTTGTCAGTAGCACAATGGTCTCCAAAAAACCCTGAAATGTCAGCATGAAATGTGTTTTTGTGAGTTTTATGGATCAAATGAGCACATGTTTGTATTCTACTTGGTCACTTTCTCACTTAAAATGTTGAGAACCAACAGATATTTATCCTCAGTGTGCTTCAGGGTTATGTCTTAGGTTCGAAATGCATCTCGGGAAAGTATACTTCAGTGGCAACGGTCATTATCCTAATCCTTATAGTATATAGTAGACAGTATATATACACTCATGGAGTTTGTAGTGTATCGCTCAGTCTGCCATTTTAAACACAGCTCTAGTCTATAGTATAAAACCTCCAAACAACAATCTATGCTATGCTAACTATACCTACTCAATACTCACTTTACCTCTCTATACACAATTCTCTCCACAGGTGATAGTTTTTATGGGGGGGGCGGGGCCAACAGTGTTGGTTTGTGACATAAGGAGCCACCAAATTGTCTCAAAGCACCATTCTCAGCTAATAGCACAATTCAACTGTAATAGCCAGGTTTCAACCCATAGAGGGCAGTCACTCTTACAGTAGTATTATCATTAATATTTTATTTAAAAAAAAATAATAATAATTGAACAAAACAAGCCAAATACGTCTCGCCGATGTCGGCCTCAGATCGTGCGTCGGCATTTTACTCGTGTAAAATGTCATTTCCATGAAGCTGCTTTTGTGCTGGGGCTCTTTTGACTCTACTGCTGAAAATACATTTATGATCATAAACTGTGTCTCTCTTTATTTTGTCCACACATAATAAGCTATTTAGTGGTAGTATATTGTTGTTTTTGTTGCCATATTCCTATCAGATTTAGGTAAATACTCGACTATGGATATGGAGATATTTATACTAACTGAATGATTCGAGCTAAATAAAGGTTAATATAAGCTGTAGAGAGGATCTTTAATCCATCGTCCAAACGCCGATGTCTCCGCGACGTCTGCCCAATGAGCAAACGCTCTCAATAATACGTCTCGCTGATGCAACTTCATTCATCGTGCCGACGTCGGTGAGATGTATGTGCACTACCAGGTTTGTTTACGCTAATACTGTATATCAGACTTTAACATTTGGTCCAAGATCAACACAAATAAATGTTTTCCATGTGTCATGTTTCAGGATGGAAGGGGACGGAAGCTTCACTGACCCACAGGGATTAGGTTGGAACGGAGAGTTTCACAGAGAAGCCGCTCATGGACTGAAATTGCAGATCATCTAAAAACCCAGTGACTCAGAGCCTCACTTTTCATCATGGCATGGAAAATATTATGATGAAAATAAAAAAAATCTATTAGTCCACCTGACTGCTTTATAAATGTGTTTTCTGTTTGATTTTAATGTTTTTCATAATCAAAAGCTTTTAAAACAAATGCTTATTATTAAATTACATTCAAACTTATACCATTTCAGCGCAAGAACATACAATATATGCAAGAAAATGTTGTTGCAGTAGCAGGACAAAACAGTTAAAGTACAAGGATATGACTGCTCCTTATTTACAAATACAAAATATTGCATATTTAAGCTTCTTTTGGGTTCATAAATAAACCAGTCATTTACTTTACGACACTGCACAAAAACTCCAAATCTATCCTGACATTAACGTGAGGTAAATGCTATTAAGTTAATATGTTAAGGTTTCTTTTATTCAGACAACTGTCCCTTAGGAAATCCACTTTGATCTGACATGTTTTGACTTTAAAGTGCTAGTCTTTGTCAGAGGAGTCTACTGATGCCTTTGAAGTTTCCTGGACTTCCGCGTGTCAGGGGATCAAAGTGGATTTCCAAAGGAACGGTTGTCTGAAT
The DNA here is from genome assembly GCF_900634775.1 of Gouania willdenowi. NCBI lineage: Eukaryota > Metazoa > Chordata > Actinopteri > Blenniiformes > Gobiesocidae > Gouania > Gouania willdenowi. Next base: position 16,915,738 of record NC_041049.1, read on the forward strand.
TAATAAAACCTTAACATAATATTCAAAAAGAATCTTGCAGGAATTACTACACGGAAGTCAATGAAACAGAAAGACGCCTCTGACGAAGACTGGCAGTTGATAGTCGAAATGTCATTTTCTAAGGAAAAGTTGTCTGAAAAAAATGAAACCATAACATATTCAAAAAGAATTTTGCTGGAATTGCTATTAAGTAGGGACGTAACGATTCACTCAACTCCCAATACGATTTGATTCACAATTTATTTTACAAAATGGGACTTCAGACAAATGATGATATATCAAACATTCCTTTATTTTTTACAGGAAAAAACTAGAAAATACTGTACTATTTTCCTTTTATTTTTCACTGTCAAAAGAATCCCTTGATAAACTATTCAAAACAATGCAATTTAACTAAAAATAAATCTTGAATGAAATAAATAAAGGAATAATACAAATGAAGACGAAGCCTATTAATTTAAATTCTGGTTCTATAGTAAACAATGCAAAACTGCATAATAGTTCTTTTTCTTTTTAAAAGTGCAACTAAAAATGTTTTTTGTGCCTTAGCAATTGGACGTTAAAAAAAAAAAACAGTCTGCACTGTATGTACATCAGATATTTGTCTGGACCAGCAGAGGGTGCTGGTAACCCAGTAGTCAGTTGGCATGCAGATATTGTTGCAGCAAAGAAGAGATGCTACGCGCTAACAGACAGAGCTAATAGAAAAACTTGACTTTTACAGATATTCACCTAATATTACAGATATTCTTTCAGTGCTAAAGGGGTAAAGAATTATTTATGAACATGTTTAAGAGTAGAAGGCAGCCAGAAAGAAAGTAGTAAGAGATTCCGCTCGCCGCCTCCACTTCTGGACAAGAGGATAAATAGATAGCGGCCTCTGCTGTTGAAAAAAGTACTGCGATTCAATTTTCAGAGTATCGATATGAACTGTGATACCTATGAATCGCTTTTTAACTGTCTTACGATTAACCATTACATCCCTACTAAGTTACAGCTGTATTTGAAACAACATGCTACAGAGCTAACGCTAACGGCAGTGTGTGGTGTAAGCATGTCAGTGTGAGATGACTTTGACCTTCAGAGCATCCCTCGTTTTCAACATGACTCCCCAGTTACTAAAGCAAGAAATCCACAACCATCCGAAGTATGGAATCATATTTATTTAGCAGTGATCTATTTTGTAACATTGTGTCGTTCTCTTGTATAATGACTCTATGGGTCTGTAGTAATTGCACAAACCCCTTAACACTTACTGTATGCAGACCGTACAGAAATGTAACAGACACACGTGTATACTGAGGTAAACAGTACTAACACACCCACGCTAATGCACAGAATCAGATGCCAGAACAATCATAGTGATATATATATATATATATCACTGACTGTACACTCAGTAAGTAGAAAATAAAAGCTTTAGTATTGCCATCTTTTAGTGAACAAAACAAATGGAAATGGCACGAGATACAAAACAGTACACAACTGTGAGTGACTCCACTCTGCACGTACACATCCCTCAATATTGCATTTCCCCTTAAAACTTGTTGCTTTATTGTTAATATACATGTATTTAGATTAAATATCTAAATGATGTTATATTGCTGGAAGCTGAGCGTATTTACATTTGACACGTTTCTGTTCAGAATGGGATGATAAAGGTCTCATCAAAGATGTCAGAAGCTTTTTAGACTTTAGATATATTATCTCCATAAACCTGAGAATTTAACAAGTATAGATTATGACAGATATCACTTTCCTGGATGTAGCAGAAAATAAATAAAACTCTTCCTATTGAAAGCTAAACTCTGTGCTTTAAAGCAGTGGTTCTCAACCCTTTCAGCCCACGACGCCACAAAAAAATAAAGGTTCCAGAAACCGGGGACCCCCACTGTTCCTGAAGGTGGTTGAACAGCGCCATAGTATATAGTCATTTTAAATATGAAAATCCTTGTTATAATCAGAAATAAAATGGGTTGAAAGTGACCAAAATTGGTGGAAAAGATGGTGAAATGAGATTTTAAAAAAAAAAAGAAAGAAAGAAATTAGTTAAAAGTTGCAAATTAGAGTGGATAAAAACAGACAAAAGAAGTTCAGTGTGTATATTAAAATACTGGGCATGACAAATAGTGAATGTGATTAAATTGGCAAAAAGAAGCATAACATTTGGTGAATAGAGGTTAAAAGTGACAATAATGGGTGAATATATGTGACATTAGGTGGGGAAAGTGGTGGAAAGGATTAATAAATGTCATAAATGTGGCAGAAATGGGAGTAATGTAGCAAAAATGCATTAAAAAGAGCAAAGATATGGCAAGAAAAAGTGATGAAAATAAGTTAAAATATGGCAAGTTTGGTGTAGCTGCAGAAAAAGACCAACCCCCTCCCGGTGTTTCACAACCTCAAATGGGGTCCTGACCCCAAGGTTGAGAACCCCTGTGTTTAGGTGAAATGCTACTGTCCGTTAAAGAGAAATGCATTTAAAAATTGAAAATATCTTTTTATAGAGTGTGCTGACTGTGCTTTTTTTTTATTGTGTGTTACTGGAGTAAAACAACTCACCGCTGGAGCCTCACGTAGGTAGTCACATGTTAAAAGAATGAGTCACAAGCTACAAAATCAGCACCGTTATCAACTTATTGTTGTCACAGGTTTCAAAGCAGGCCACCAGTGATGTGCTCAGTGTGAGTGTGTGTGTGCATGTGTGTGTGTGTGTGTGTGTTGTGAGAACAGCAATGGAAGCAGGAAGTCATGAATAACCATCCAGTGAAAGGTTTGAGGAAACACTTTCACCCACAGAACAATCCCAAGAAATTGGTTATTTGAAAAAAATAAATAAGTGTAATGTGCTCACTTAAGTGAAAGACTGCATTTATCTAATATTATTATTATTAGAATATTTTGTAATTACAAAATAATCTATTCATGTTTTTCGCCCCAGCAGAACATCTACAAACTGGAACCACATCCCTCGCCTCCATTAAAAATATCTCATATATCAGAGATACTTACTGACTTTTTAAAAACACAATATACGCTCTTAATACTCTATAAAGTCATATTATATTAAAAACGTACATTTTTTTATTTAAAAAAAAATCCAATTTTTTTTCCTTTATGGTAGCTACATGTATTTTTGTATAAATAATTTGAAAAATCATTAAAAACGTAGAAAACTTTCAATGAAATTAGCTTACCAAATATATTTCCGAAATCATTGAATTTTATTACATTTTACCTTAAGAAATAGTGTTTTTTCCTCTGAAGTGAACACACTACACTTCCACACTAACTTTTAAGCCAAATTAATTAATAGTCTTAAGCACAATCTCACATCCCTGATAAAAATTCCTGAAGTAAATAATAAATCTGTGCTTTAACAACTCTTTAGGACATCAATGTTGATAGATTTGACCTTTACATTCCAAATAAAGACACACAGATACTTAAAAATGCACAAATAAACATTGACGAACAAAGTTTAGCCTCTACAATCAAACAACTGAAGCTAGTAGATTTCTCTTTTTTGGTGCAATAGAGTGCAAAATGCTCCTATGTTGACCAGACTGTGGTAGTTTTATATAAATAAACTCATAGAAGTAATTAAAAAAAAATTAAAAAAAAAAAATTCAGTTAAACTTACATTTTTTTTTAATAATAAATAAACTTTCACCCTAAAATGTTTCCAACACATGCTGATGTAAATAAATAAGACAGAAGTGAAAAAAGCACCGAGATGATAAAAAAGAGGGACATCCAAGCTCCTCCGTGTGTTTACAGTAGTCGTAGGCACGTTAGCATCATGGGTTCATGTGGCCCTCAAAGCGTCTCCGTGACCTCTGACCTCCTGCTTTATACCATCCTTCCACCCCTGACGTCCAATATGGTCTTCATTGAAAACATTGCCCTGCAACTCACCCACAGGATTGTGTGTACGGTATGTGGCCTCTCTGCCACGTTATTGGTTCTGCAGCAGCCCCTCCCACTGGATTGGCTGAGAGAACACCTCCCTCTCCAGCCACATCTCGTAGCTGTAGTGAAAGTCTTCTGGTAAGTCCACGCGTTGGCCCAGCACGCTCTGCAGGCAGTTATCCACCGGCATGTAGTCGCTGTTTTTGTTTTTGTCGTAGCGGCGGCTGTTGAACTTCTCGATGCTCTCACGCAGGGCGCATTCCTCCGCCTGGAAGTCCCAGGGCCGCGCGTCAATATCTGGGAAGGGAGAACATTTTTATAAATTGCAGGTTGTTGAGCACAAACACTTTGTGTGTAGTAAAGAAAAAAAACAAGTAAGGATGTTATAACACTACACGCTCGCACACACGCACACACAGTGTAATTCATTAGCTGCCAAAGGACAGATTAGCTGATGAATGTTGTGTTAACTACAGGAAATACAATAGATCTAGTCTTAAGCACGATCTCACATCCCTGAAGTAAATAATAAATCTGCTCTTTATGAACTCTGTAGGACGTCAGTATTGATAGATTTGAATCAGAATCAGAAAAGATTTTATTTGCCAGGTACAGTTTAAAACCGCACAAGGAATTTTACTTGGCAGTTTGTGCAAAGAACATGCGCACAAACACACAGAGGCAGCCATCTGCGGCGCCATCATGTTTGGATGAAAAATGGAAAAACAGGAGGAAAGGAGAGGGGAAAAAGGCAGGTCCTAAACTATGTTCCCTAAGGGGAGCACAGTGTAAGACTGGGACTGGTGGACTGGAGGAGGAGACTGAGTGTCATTTAACATGAACATCCTGGAGAATAGATAAACCGTCCTTGAACGGCTGAGCCGAATGTAGGTAAGGATTTGCTTTTGGCCGGCTGAGCACATTTTCCGTTGAGCCTTAGGTCCATGCTAGGTCAAGCTCAGTAACTCCAATATGGTGGCCTCATCTCGGAACCTGGGCAATCAACATCTCCATGTTGGATTCCAACCTGCGTAGACATTACAAAGTAGCATCCCGCTTACTTTTGAGTTAATTTATCACGTGTCTGAGTGTTGAGAGTCCTGCCCAATCCATCAGAAATGACTGGCAGCCTTCCCAAAACAGTTGCCGACGTAATTCGGACTTTGCGACAGGTCAGAACGCTGCCAGCTCCAATCAGCAGCATACCTGCTACCATACTTCCAATCATGTAGATGTCTTCCACTTCTCCCAAGAGTCCATCGCGTATCCCGCCGCAAACATTTTGCCAGCACAAGTGGGCTTACCGCTGCCTGTTCTCTTTCTCGAAAAAAAAAAATTGGGCGATAGCATTGAGAAACCAGCTGATCAATTCCATAATTTTGTTTTTTGGATAGAAGTGTAGAGAGAAGCTCCTATTAGATTCTGACAAAAAGACAGCACAAGACGAAGTAAGCAGTAGCAAGGGTGGATAAGGGTAGTGAGGGAGCAGAGGAGTAAGCGTCCGCCTTCGATCAGAGCCAGGAGAGAAAAGGCTCTCATCTGACCTTTGACCTTTACATTCCAAATAAAGACACAGATACTTAAAAATGCACAAATAAACATTGACGAACGCAGATTAGCCTCTACAATCAAACAATTTAAGCTAGTAGATCTCTCTTTTTTGGTGCTATGGAGCACAAAATGCTCCTATGTTGACCAGACAGTGGTGCCATCATGTCCATTCTCCTTTGTCCACACTTTGAGGACTAAACCACTCAATACATTACACATATTTTATAATATTGTTCTTTTGAACCACTTGCTGTAATTCAATATTTTACTGTGAGAAGTTTGTATTACTATTACTGTTTTTTTGGATTATCATAAGCATTGGTCGATACCGAAGTCACATGTTCAAAACTCTTAACAGTTTGCAAAACAGAAGTCCATGTGGACTAAACTGTAAATCACACAAAAATGCATTCAGTGACAAAATGTATGAACTCTTTTCTCAGTCACTAGTTCACCACCTGCAAAAAAATATTGGCGATTCTTGAGCTGTCATGCCCATTAATTGTTTCTACTTCTAAAAATGACATTACCCCAACCCCCCTCACCCATTTCTGCCACGTTTCAGCCAATATTGACACTTTGAACCCTTTTTACCACTTTATCTGTTCGTTTTTGGCCACTAATTTGCAACTTTTAACCTATTTCTCTGATTTTTAAAATCTCATTTCACCACATTTTCCACCATTTTTGGGGACTTTCAATCCATTTTATTTCTGATTAAAACAAGGATTTACATCTTTAAGATGACTATATACTATGGCCTAAATAATAATACACTGGATATTATTCAGATAAATAAATAAATAAATGTGGTTATCACAGATTCATAGAACAATGGACCATCATTTTGCTGACTTTATGGATGGACCCCAAAAATCTCTCCCCTTTATTCCCCCTTATAGATGGCCCTGTCTCCTCATGACTGTTCTTCAATGTTCATGTCTGTGTTCAACCACCTTCAGCTACAGTGGGGGTCCCTGGTCTCTGGAATCTTTATTTGGGGGTCGTGGGCTGAAAAGGTTGAGAACCCCTGATCTAAAGTAGTGAATAGTCTGGTTTTTTTTGTTCAAGGTTGGTGCTAACACTTTTAAAGGTTATTATTTATGCAAACTGTTGTTTACCGTTTCCATAGGCCCAGTCGTCGTTCAGCCGGTGCCGTACTTTCTGATAAATGGCCGACATGGTCTTCATGTTACTCTTCCTCCACTGACGCCCCAGGTATTTAGTCTGGATCTTCAGCAGCTTAAGCACGTAGAGCTGCATCATAGCCTGCTTAACTTTGAGGGCTCTCTTCAGGATGGGAGCAGATTTAAAAACAACCAACATCTGGAAAGTAGACGTGAAGCGTTTTAATATTGAACTCTCTGCTCGTGGTCTGATTCATCAGGCTGCTCACCATGGTCCTGGAGTGTTTCCACTTGGTCAGCTTGTTCAGAATTCTCAGCAAATTGATGCAGGAGAACAGGTTCCTCCAACAGAACTGGCTGCTGTCTCCTGCTTCCTGAGGACACACACATGCACTGATGTCAGGCTTCACTGCTTTACCTCAACCTTTCCTCAGCGACTCTTTAGTGACACTATCACATCAATGTTCACTGACAAAGCGCTGACTCACCAGGCTCTCTGCTGTCAGCTCAGGCATCTCATGGACCACACAGTGGGGAAAGTCCAGCACACAGATACTGCAACCACAATCAAATCCACACAAATACTCATAAGAACACTTTGATTTCTTGGAGCACAGTAGGCTTCAGTGTTGGGGTAAATTACATCTTTCATTTACAATTATGTCTTAAATTAACCATGTTCAATAACAATTATTATTAAATTATGATTATGGTGACCAGCATTTTGTCCAATTACAATTAAAATTAAAATTCTTATTTTTCCCCTGAAAGTCAATTACAATTATGTTCTCAATTACTAAAATGCAGTTCCAATCATCTCCTGGTTACCTTGTTAGGCTTCCTTATCTATAAAAAATATTGGTATTAATCGGTGTGGATGTCTGAGCCTTTTTTCTGTCACTATACTCCTCAATCTCAATTTATATAAAACAAATTTTAAAAAAAAGATACTCAAGAGAACTGAAATGTCGTGGGAAAACTTGATACACATCATATTCTAATAATTGTTAACTACATATGTGTAAACCATAGAACTCTACCATGGTTCCTCAGTTTTGCGATTTAATTAAATTGTAGTTTTTTTTTATAGAACTTGCATGCCAATTACAATTACAAAGTCAATTATCTGAACTACGTCAGCAAAAGATGTTTTCAATTACAGTTACAAGTATAATTATGTCATAATTGTAATTAATGATCAATTACGTGATTACAATCATAACTGACCCCAACCCTGGTGGGCTCTACAGTTTCAGAAAGTGCTCCTACCTGTTTTTGGCACTGATGTAGGACATGATGTTTTGGTTGAAAAATTTGAGGATCAGTGGGATGCAGTTGGCAAACACCAGATGTTGAGAGATGATCTCAAACTGCAGCAGAGGGAGAGATTTCCAACCTTTTCACTCATTTATCGGTGATGCTACACTCTCTTATAGTTACACTGCTGAAACATAAAAATCAATAACTTTTCTATGAAAGATCAGCATTTTAACCAATTTAAAACATTAAAAACCAAAACCCACTTTTAAAAAAGGCAGTTTTCTGCAATGATTGACATGTAAGAAAGTAAGTATTACCGTTTAGGGCCATTTATGTGATTGTGTTACGATCGACTAATGTTTAGACGAGAGGAAATACAAAAAACGAGCATCTACTTCACAGCGCAGACAATGACAATAAAGCAATATATATAATAGGCTGTAGTTTACAGAAACTAACACTAGTTTATCTTTTTCAGGCAATAATTCTTTTAATTAGAACTTGAGGGTATGAAAAATTCACAATTTAAAAAATATTACCCAATATACAAAATTAAAGAACATTTTAGAATTAAAATCATATAAAACAAATCATCTCAAAAGAAACGATAAAAAAGAACACGTGAAATTATTATTTAATTTAAACAAGTTTTTGTTACATATATACAGTATATAAAACAAAAACTTTAGAAATAAAAAAGATGACTAATGAACTTATGACTTATTGCTTAATTAAAACAAAAACTTTGGAAATAAAATGATATTTACAACATCTTATTTTTAAATTTTTTGTTTTAATTAAGTAATAATTTCACATGTTCTTTTTTTTCTTAATCGTTTCTTTTGAGATTTATATACACTGAACATAAATATTAACGCAACACTTTTGTTTATGCTCCCATTTTTCATGCTGTCTATAATCAGCATCTTGATATGCCACACCTGTGAGGTGTTGCATTTATATTTTTGTTCAGTATATATATATATATTATATATACATACAATTGCATTTCTGGTGGCAATGACTAAAATGAAGCCTCACTGCGAGGTGAAAGTTTGTAAAATAAAGAAGTTATATTTTGTTTCATGAAGCTTGCTTCTGTATTTATTTGATTGTAACTTGCTGTTGTGATATATGGATTTGACCAAGAAATTGTATTGTTGTCATTATAATAAAATACATCACTGGTAAAACTAATAAGAGAAAAAAATTGTCCTTATAATAACGTTTTTTTGCTGAGTTTCCTTCGTAGAAGAAACTACAAAGATTAAAGACACACACTAGCTGGTGGGCAATAGGATAAATCCTGACTACATTTTCAAAGGCTTCTTTTAAAATTCTTGCCTGTGTTGTAGAGATGTTCACAGAGCTAAAGCAAGATCATCACCTCCCAGATTTCCACCGACACTTATTTGACTGAATCCAGCACCTCATTTTTTGCTTTTAGGTGTTTTGATTACATTTTGAATTATTATATTTGGACAGCTGTGTCTTTTATTGAGTTGAAATCACTGGACATTTCATTGTAAACAGAAAATTTTATGTAAAAACTGAGCACGAGTGAGGAAGAGAGTGAAAAGTCAGGCCACGCCCCCACGCTATGTCTAAAGGGTGATCAGCTTGGAAGATGGTAGAAATTGGCTTAAAAAAAAAAAAAACATTTGGATTTAAAAGCTTTTTTAAGCCAATAAATGAAGCCAAGTCTGAAGTTTAGAAATCCAAGCTTGTTTCTCTGGAAATCAGGGAGCAGCAGCAACAGTTAGTGTAGCATAGCAGATACAGGTGCTGTAGCGATGATGCTAATGAAGGAGAACCTGCCTCCAACAGACAGGACACAGGAGGAGAACTATCCGAGGGACATGAGAAGGACTCAGGGTGGACTGAAGATGAGCTGCTACTCTTAGCTTATGAAAGACAAGGCAGGCCTCAGCTGTGAAATATGTTAAAAAGTTGCGAGGATACAAAGTTCTCCATGGCTGTTTTCACAAATAAAAGGTGAGCACGCATTTTATTATCATTTTATGCTGATTCATTAGATGAGTTATGGTCTTATGTTATGAGCGTAAGAGTTTGTAAATATTTTGTATTTGTGGGTTTTGGTGTTCTGAAAGTTTTGTGACCTTTGTGACTAAACTAAACTGATTTTGCGCTGTCCTTGGTGCTGAAACATGGCAGAGTTGACAGCAGACTGATGCGCTCCGTAACGGGTGATTGCCCGTGCTTCTTTAACGCTGATTCATCATTCTTTCATTAAACATTTAGCTTCATTGGTTGTTTGTGTTCACGTGTTATTATTGGCCCTTTTAGTTGGCAAAAGGCACTTTAGCGATACTTTAAAAAATGTAAACATGTTTGTCTCTCTTTTACTGCCGCAACAACATCCGCCGTTTGTTCCGGGATTTGATGATTTACAAACTAAGCACTGGATGTTCATAAATGCGGCACAAACTGACACGTCTCCTGTAGTGTGGGCCTCTGCATGTAATACACTCTACTGACAGCAGAGGGCTCACAATAAGCCAGACTGTGAAGGAATGTCCGTCCCTTACTACTGCACACATCTGCAGAGTGATGATGATGGTGATGTTTTACATTTAAAAAGCTTTTCTAGCAGCGACATGAGGAGATGGGGAGGTGAAAGATGGGGATGGTGAATGGAGGAGAGTAAAAGAACACTGTAGTAAATGTGGTAAAGGTCATTGAAGGTAGCATGAGGTGTGTGTGTGCGTGTGTGAAAAAGAGAAGGCGTAACAAATGTGAGGATCCTGCAGAGGAACATGTGCGAGTGTACGCGTGTGTGTGTGTGTACATGTTTGTGTCACCTGATAAATATGGTTGAGCTTGAAGTGCTTGAGGAGCAGCAGCAACAGAGCAGAGATGGCTTTGACGATGATTTCCTTGTGACGGTTCACGTCGATTCCCAACTTCATGCTCTGTAGGACCGTGATGCTGGATGACAGGAGGAATGACAGCGCTAATGTTAGCATCTTATTTAGAACAGAAAAAGACTAAAAATAGAAAAACATCTGCCTTTTATAAAGGTGTTTTTGTTTGAAAGCGTACCTGTAGTGAAAAAAAAAACGTGTTTAATGTGCTACCAATACACAAAATATGTGCACCTTTTTATTAAAAAATAAGACATTAAAAGAATTTTTTAGAACTATTTTATACCTTCTGGCATCAACTATGGAGATGAATTAAAAAAAACTCTAAAAGATGTAAAAGCACAAAAAATATGATGCTCTACACTCAAATAGATAACCAGAATTGATGTGAATTGATTACTGTGTTTTTATTTTATCTCTTTCTTTTATTCTAAATGAATGACATCTTGAATTATATTTTCTTGCTATTGTTTTATTTTGGATGTGATTATTTTTCAAATAGGCACAAATGACATTCTCTGTTTTGCATTACTTTTACGTTTTATTTTGTTTTCTATGATTGTTTACCATAATCTTGAGTGACTTGAACAAATAAGTTATTTTGAAGTTGACGTTCCGTTGGCAAGTTATTAATTTTGGTATTTTGTTGTAAATTGTAAAATGCCATATTTGTTTATTCTTGTACATATTTGTCTATAAAAAATCTATAAAATCGTTCCAAAAAAAAGTCCTTTTAATGTGTTTTTTATATATATATATATATATATATAAATAAAGGTGCACATATTTTCATAGTTTTCAGGTTTGTCGTTTTCCCTGTTATGCTCCTAACTGACTGTGTTTGAATTGCATTCATTTTTCATCTGAATTCGCGTAATCATCTTGCCAAAAACAGTCCACGTGAATTGTGTTTTCAGCACTGCCAAGAACAGCCTAATTCAAACAGTTTATAGATCCCAGTCAATCACACTGACAGGTTTCCAATGCACTGTACGGTCCTTACGGCATCTCTTCTGGCAATACGTCAGCCAGGATGTTGATGGAGTCGGTTTTGGCTTTAGAGGTTGGAGCTGCAGCCAGCAACAGCTTCAGGAGGGCAATCTGACAGGAAAAGGAAGCAATACACACATTATGTTGTGTATCTGACAATGATGTTGATTGAATACCCGCTGAGGCTCAAGAAAAAAACACAAACACATTCTCCCTTCTGTCTTTTTACAGTTTTCTTCAAAAATACACACCATAGAAAACAAAAGACTTGTAAAATACACAACTTTCGTCCCAATATTTACTACACTTGCGGATTTAAATGTGGGGCTTGCATTATTTTTGTGAAATTTCAGATGGAATTGTAAAAAGTATTGGAGTGTATTGCTATTGGGTGACATAACAGATTGGTCACCCCAGGTAACAACATGCATGCCAGCCAACCATATTTTTTCATGGTTACTGAGCCACTCACTATGTTAGTCCTACTGAGATCAAACATCACTTTTATAAAAGAAATCTGTTAAAGATGCCATTCAACATCTAAACTTAATAACAGAATACTTGGATACAATACAATTTCACTTGAAATTTAACCTTATTCAGTGTAACAAGGGCTAGAAGTTGATTTGTTGATTTTAATGTAACAGTGAATTAAATGGCAAACAGAAGAAGTGAATTCTGACAGACCTGAAAGGGGAGAAGATATGACTGTGTGACAGTGACATTAGCAAAGAAATTGAAATCTTAGTCCATTCATCTTCTCTACTGCTTTATACATCAGGGTCACTTAATACAGCTCATCTTCAGACTGTCCTACACAAACTGATTTCAACATTAGTTTTCCACTTATGGAGACAATACATTATTTTATGAAACAAGTGAATAAATATCCATGTTGTCTAGATGCATTTTGTGATTTTTATTTTATTTTTGCCTTAATAACTGATTTTTTGACCCCCGTTTAAACGCCAACAGCTGCTGTCTAGCACACAGGTGACTGGTTTAGTCAATTACTGAAGCTATGGGGGACATTTCCATTTGCAACTCAGTGAAATAGAGCGTTGTTTTATGTGCCAGAAAATGTAAGTTTAAGCATCAACTGATGTAAAATTCACATTATAATGCCATCTTTTTCATTTTCCTACACTTTGCTTATTGCTCAGAATTGCCAGGGTCGTTCGGGATTCGTTTGTGGTTCATAGTTCGTTTGTGCTTCGTTCAGGCTTTGTGGTTCGTTCGAGTTCGTGGTTTGTTTGCGGTTCAAGCTTTCTTTGGATTTTGTGGTTTGAACGCTTTGTTCGGGTGTTGTGGTTAATGGTTGGTTTGTGTTTTGTTCAAGGTTCGTGGTTTTTTCATGCTTCGTTCATGCTTTGTGGTGCGTTCTTGTTTCGTTTGTGGTTCATGTTTCGTTCATGCTTTGTGGTTCATTCAGGGTTCGCAGTTCGTTTGTGCTTTGTTCAGGGTTTGTGCTTCATGGTTCATTCATGCTTTGTGGTTCGATTACGGTTTTGTGGTTTGTTTGTGGTTAGTGCTTCGTTCGGGGTTTGTCGTTCATTTGTGCTTTGCTCAGGGTTCGCGCTTTTATTGCTTCGTTCATGCTTTGTGGTGCACGGTTTGTTTGTGCTTAATTCAGGTTTTGTCTGTCGTGGTTTGTTCATTCTTCATGGCTCATTCTTTGTGGTTCTTGGTTCATTTGTGCTTCATTCATGCTTTGCGGTTTGTTCAGGGTTCGCGGTTCGTTCAGGTTTTGTGGTTCATTTATGCTTCATTCAGGATATGAGCTTTTTTCATGCTTCGTTCATGCATTGTGGGTTGTTCGGGGGTTCACGCTTTGTGGTTCATTTGTGCTTCCTTCAGGGTTTGTACTTTTTCATGCTTTGTGGTTCGTTGAGGGTTTGTGCTTTTTAATGCTTTGTTCATGCTTTGTGGTTTGTTCCAGGTTCGCGGTTCATTTGTGGTTCTTGGTTAGTTTGTGCTTCGTTCGCGCTTTGTGGTTCATCCGTGCTATGTGGTTCTTTCAGGGTTTGCGGTTCATTCGTGGTTTGTGCTTTGTTCAGGTTTTGTGGTTCATTTGTGCTTCGTTGAGGGTTCATGGTTTGTTCATGATTTGTAGTTCACGGTTCGTTTGTTTCATTTGTGCTTCGTTCATGGTTTATGGTTTGTTCAGGGTTCGTGCTTTTGTAATACTTTGTGGTTTGTTTGGGTTTGCGGTTTGGGTTTTATGGTTTGTTTGTGGTTCGTGCTTCATGGTTCATTTGTGGTTCATGGTTTTTCATAGTTTGTTCATGCTTTGTGGTTTGTGCTTTGTTCGTGCTCCGTTCGTGCTCCATGATTAATTTGTGGTTCATTCAGGCTTTGTGTTTTTTTTCAAGCTCCATTCATGCATTGTGGTTCTTTTAGTGTGCGGTTCATTTGTGGTTCGCTCAGGGTTTGTGCTTTTTTCATGCTTCAGTCACGTTTTGTGGTTTGTTCTGATTTTGAGGTTAGTTTTTAGTTCACTCGGGATCCATGGCTCGTTCAGGGTTTGGATTCCATTTGGGTTCGTTCGTGGTTTGTTTATGGTTTGTTCGGTGTTTGAACCCACTGTTCATTCAAACCACATTTCCCGAATAAACCACAAACCCCGAAGGTGTCATTACTCTTCCGTCTTACTCTGATGTTTTGGACAAGTAAGGTATCAAAACTTGCAGATAATTTCTGGACATTATGCTATGTATTGGCTTTTTATAACTTTTCGACCTTTTGAATCATTCCACTTTGGGCACTGGGTGGGAAGGAGCTGGTTCCTGATTGGTGGGTGACATCAGGTTCTCCTTTTTTTTCCCAGCAGCCAAATAGTGGTGCATTTCAGCTATGCATCCTCGCTTGCATTTTCTTCAGGAAATGCAAATATTCAATATGAAAGGTAAATAATGAAGGGGCCTAATATAGAGCCTTGACAGACAGCCTTTCCCCTTTGTATTAACTCACAGAGACTACTGGTTTGAGGCGTTTGCGGTGGTATGAGTCAGCGTCCCACGTAACGGGCAGTCATGTGACAGAATGTCCACCATGCCAGACCCACACAGATAAGAAGCACAGACATTGTTGATGTTGTCTTCAGGGCATTGTGTTAAGTAATTAAGGGATTGACATTTCACCATAATCTGCATGTTGTCCCTGCATGACTGTGCGGTAAAAACACAAGCCTTTTTGTTCAAGTGAATATGCCTGAAAATGGTGGCATAACCTCAGGTGACGACAAGTCACATTGTGTCATGCTGATCTTCAAGCTAAAGGTTAACCACATGACAAATGTTGTGTGGTTTGAGAACTTAAAAAAAAATGTGTTCCCCTAAACGCCCTCATGATCTTGGGGGAGTCTATTTAGACTGACAGATTTAGATTGTCACCATTATAAATGCAACATCTGGTGAAATATTTACATTAACAATGATTCTTGTAAATATCTTTATTATATTGGTACATTTGTATTATTAGTGAAGATGCAGGAAGCATATCACTATTGTCATCCATTTTTTCTTCCATCTGCCTTAACTCCTCCTACATCGTTTGTCCAACTGACGAATAAGCTACCAAAAGATTCAGAAAGTTCCCGAGATTTCTGCTTGTACTTTCATAATTTGTAACTTTTAAACTTTTTGACTTATTACATGTTTTCTTTCCCATTCATTTCTATTGGAAATTTCAACTTTCTCAACCTATTTAAACTTTTTACATTTCTTTAAACCCATTTAGACTTTTTTCAACCCATTTAATATTTTTTTCCCCTTTTTCAAACCGTTTCAGCTTTTTTCATTTTTTAAAAACATTTTTCAAACCCATTTAAACTTTTTCAACCCATTTCAACATTTTTCTTTTAAAACTTTTTTCAACCCATTTCAACCTTATTGCTAATGTTCAGCTATTGTTAGATTAGTGCTAATGCTAGATCAATGCCAATGCTAGGCTAATGCTTTTGCGAATGCTAATGCTAGGTTAGTGTTTATGCTAGGTTAATGCTAATGCTAGATTACTGCTAATGCTAGACTCATACTAATGCTAGACTACTGCTAATGTTAACGCTAATGCTAGCTAATGCAGAGCGACGTGGGCCAGCACCTGTATCTTAACTTGCATTTTCTTCAGGAAATGCAAATATTCTAGATATTATTATTCTATTTTTATTTTTTCTACTGTAATGTGTGCACTTGTAGTTAACCCTTATTTAATTAACAGTCTATTACTTAATTAGGTATGTTTTCTTTACTCTTTCTTCTGTCTTCGTTAAGTGTTTATTCTTTTACTTTGTAATATTTCTCAAGTCCCTGTGACATAAGTAATTTCCCCCTGGGTTAAATAAAGTAATTCTGATTCTGATTAACAATGCAGACATTTAATGTTTAATAAAGGCTCAGTAATTGTGATTAATTGTAACTGCACTTTAGTAATTGAGAATGTAATTGTTATTTTTATAAAGTAATTGTAATTGACTTTCAGAGGAAAAATAATAATTGGAATTGGAAAAAACTGCTGATCACCATAATCATAATTTAGTTGTAATTGAATTAAAAAATGTAATTGACCCCAACACTACAAGGTATATATTGTCTCCAGGAGCTTTAAAGTAATATTACGTGTGCAGTGCAGTTATACATGCTACCAATCGGATGCGTTGGGTACTCACCACATACTGGGAGAGGTTGGGAAGCATCCCCAGGTACAGCATCTCTGCTTGAGTCTCCTCCACCTCTTCCTCACCCTTTTAACACAAACACACATCAATCACACACACGAAAACCTCACAACTTTGACAGTTATTATTATTTTTATTATTATTATTAATGAGGAGGTGTTGGTTTCTGACCAGAGTGAGGGGACACTGCTGCAGCTCTTCTTCTCTTTTGATCTGAACTTCAGCAATAGAAACATATTTGTGCTGGAAAAGATGGGAAAGCAAAGCATTGTCTTTAATGGACGTGGAAGAAATGTTAACTCGCTCAGTGCCATTGACGAGATAACTCGTCATTTGCGTTTTTTCACTGGGATTACTAGAAAACACCCTGGCGGGCATCCCTCATCAATATCTAAGCTGTGGGGTGTTGTAGTGGCCAACTGTGCCCTGAAGATGGCAGCCACTGATGCTACTGATGGGGAGAAGAAGCAGGAACGAGTGAGATTATGGCACTACAGAGTGATATTGTGACGTATCCAGCAGCTCACAGCTCCACATACTAACACAGAACATGTATGGGCCTGAGTGGATCAACTCTGAGCCAGATAGCAAAATAATAATTTTGCCATCAAAAGTCCTGTCTCAGTGTTTTTTTTGTTTTATACAAGGAAACAATGTTCACAAAACAAAAAATAGCTTTAAAGTCACTGACAGGGTTTTTTTTTTTATTGTTATAAAAAGCCTGTTTTCTCAGCTTTTTGCTCTGAAACTGAAGATTTGTGTAAAACTTGCTCTATTCAACGGCTGATTACAAAAGAACGAAACGAGCCAGAAACAATTTCTTTTTTTTCTTCAGATCATTCTTCAATCTTTCCGAATTCGGTGTCAGGTTTCAGATTGTCATAGTAGAAAATATTCTTTGGGTCTTTAAAAATCAGTCAAAATGCTCAAAAACGGCTGGCACTGAGGGGGGTGGAAAATCTGAAAATGGCTGGCACTGAATGAGTTAATCAGTGCTGCTGATGAATTATTGATTAGCCAAAGTGAAGATGGCAAATAGATTCAGAAATGTATGAACATGTATGATTGATAAGAACAGCTGTCCTCACTCACCTGTTTTAGAGTCTTGACGCTCTCGTGAATGGGTCTGGGTAAGCCCACCAGGGTCTCTGTGTCACTAAAAACCAGTAATAGTTAAAGTAGAAAGAATCAAAATCAGATATACTTTATTTATTCCAGGGGAAAACTGCTTTTTTTTAACGGATGCTCAAGAAATATTTCGAATGAAAAGAAGAAACACTACAACATAGAAAAGAAAGAAAAGAAAAATAATATGTGCATAATTAAATAAAAAACTTTTCATTAAAAAGGGATTAAATACAAGTGCACACCTTCAGGAAAATATAATACAAACTGTACAAATATACTACAGATAAGAACAAGTATAGTATTTTATAGAAAGAAAGCAACGCTGACACAAAGGAGCCTGAAACACTCACCTTCCCAGAGTGAAACCGATGAACTTGTTTCTGCTGGTTTCCAGAAAGTGCTCGATGTCCTTCTCCCTGTCAACACAGAGACAGAGACACGCTGCAGGAAGTGGATCTTTGAAGGAAACCTGATCCTGCAACTCAGAGTCTAAGCCAGAGATGGGCAACTTTTATCACAGGAGGGTGGGATACAATCACAAAAATGTGATTGTATCTGATCAGAGCATCACGTGATCACCATTCATGTCAGAATTTAGAATAACAACCAATATATTAACACAGGGAACAACACAGGGTTTGTATGTTTATGTGGTCGTTTTGTATATTTTCCTTGAATTGCGAGTTTTTGTTGATGTTTGGTGTATTTTTCTGCCTCATTGTGTGTTTTTGAGATCATTATGTGAATTTATTTGTTTTCTGTCATATTAGTTTAGTAAAAAAAGATCAATGTAAATTGCTAAGATAAACTTAACACAAGATACAGCACTACACGCTAATGAAAGCCAAGTCAATTCAGAGTCAATTCATGTACTTCTGTACTTGTGTGTTTTTGTTGATATTTTCTGTGTTTTTGGAGTGATTGTGTATTTTTTGGCTTTTTTTTATTCAAGTGAATGCAATAATCTTCCGTATACTTCCACTACTTGCTCTGTTTTTTTTTCTTCCACTACTGGCTGTTTTTTTTTTTTTTTTTTTTTTTTTAAGATACATTAAGATAATATTTTCTGTGTTTTTGGAGTCATTTTGTATATTTTTTGTCTTGTGTGTTTTTGTAGTAATGTGTATTGTTGTTGTTTTGGGTATTTTTTTTGTAATTTTGTGTGGTATGGTTAATATTTTCTGTGTGTTTTGGAGTAACTTTGTGTAGTTATTGGCTTGTGTGTTTTTGAGTCATGCATTTGTGTTGGTGTTTTGTTTTTACTGAAATTTTGTGTGTTTTTGTTAATATTCTCTGTGTTTTTGGAGTCATTTTGTGTATTTTAGTCTTGTGGGTTTTTGGAGTCATGTATATTATTATTGTTGTTTTGTGTATTTTGTCATTTTATTTTTTCTGTTGTCATTCTGTAGGTTTTTGTTGCCATTGAGTGTTACAAGTCATTTTATATAAATGTATATCCTTGTTGTCCTTTTGTGTGTTTTTGGAGTCATTCTCTGTGTTTACTTTGAAGGCCACATGTGGCCCCCAAGCCTCCAGTTGCCCATGCCTGGTCTAAGCAGTGGCCTTGACTCTCATCAGTGGTCAGTGAATTCCAAGAAGAGCTGAATAGATTCAGAATAATTAGGAGTCATTTCTTAGATGTATTATTCACATCTCTGGAGGAGAAACCATTTGCACCTGGCCTGATTCGACACAGATGGAGAACATATTGCAGGAAGGGAAAGCTGTGAGATTTATTTACCAGCTGCCAATCAAATGCAGTCAAATCCGGCTGAAATTCTTTGCTCGAAAGCAAACAAAAAGACACGAATCCATTCATCGTTCCGAGCTGTGGTTCTCAACCTTTTCAGCTCACAACCCCTAAAATAAAGGTTCCAGAGAGGAACAGTCATGTGGAGACAGGGTCATCTATAAGGGGGAATAAAAGCAGCTTTTTGGGGCTCATCACTAAAGTCAGCAAAATGATGGTCCATTGTTCTATGAATCTGTGATAACCAGATTTATTTATTTATCTGAATAATATCCGCTGTTATCCATTATGGTCCATAATGTATAGTCATCTTAAAGATATAAATCTTTGTTTTAATCAGAAATATAATGGGTTAAAACTGACCAAAAATGGTGGAAAAGGTGGTGAAATGCAATTTTAAAAGATGTAAATAAGAGTGGCCAAAAACAGACAGGAGAAAAGGTAAAAAAGGGTCAAAGTGTCAATATTGGAACAATTAGTTTAAACCGGCAAATAATGGGCATGACAAATGATAAAAGTGACAATAATGGGTCAACAATTCGACAGTAGGTGGGAAAAGTGATGGAAAGAGTTTATAAGTGCTGAATATGTCTTAAAAGTGGAAAAAAGGTGCTGAAAATGTATAGAAATATGATGTAGAAGTGACAGAAATGGGAGTAATGTAGCAAAAATGCATTAAAAGGAGTAAAAAATAAGGCAATAAAAAGTGATGAAAATAGGTTAAAATATGTCAAGTTTGGTGTAGTTGCAAAAAAAGGTTAAAAGAAAACAAAAATAAGCTCCAACCCAAGGTTGAGAACCCCTGATTTAGAGGTCAGAGAAAAACACCAAATGACTGTCAATCACTTTAGTCCTACCTGACTTTTGGAGCCCAGGGCAGACCTTTAGGGAAGTTCACCCTTTCTGTGGGAGGCCTCAGTGGAGGCGGGGGCGGCGGAGGCTGGATGATGACGTCCCGGTCCAAAGGGTCGACCTCCCCTTCGATACCGCTGTCGGCATCCTCGGGGTCCTCCTCCTCGTCCCGTGCGTCGTCGTTCTTAAAGGGGTCGCGCTCGTTGTACGTGTCGAGGCTGTCCTGTTTGACCAGCGGCTGGAGACACAGGGATGGAGGAGAGTAACGGGCCAATAATAATAATAATAATAATCAAGCAGCATGTTGTTCAACTGACACTATTCAGAGATATTGTACGTCATGTTTACAGCAGAAAAGAACATTCATTTGTTCTTTTCTGAAAATCACTAAGTATTCCAATATTTCATAGTGTTGAATAAATGACTCATTGTGGGTAAACCATGCAAACAACGTGTTGCACAATGCAGTTTCACTAGCAAAGACACCTATGCTTATGAAACAAGATGATACTGAACAATTAACATGACGCTAAATAAAATGTGGATAAAAGATAAAACTAACATTAAAAATTGTTATTTATTTATCATTTTTACAATTATTAGAATCTTCTTTCTTGCTCCTTCTTCTTCTACTTCTCATGGGTAAACCATCACCAAATTCCACACAAAGCTCCAGTCCCATGCCAGATTGCCTCAGCTGCAAAAACAGGCCAATAGTCCTAAAGGTGACCCTACAGCAAGCCTCTGAACATCAACATTTGAAAATTCCACAACAAATAAATAAAATGTGCAACAGATTTGCAACTTTCACCTAAATGTAGCCCCAAAACTGAAGAAACCTTGGTACAATTAAATCTTTTTGTAAATTATATAGTCAAATTAAGTCCAGTAAAACATATTAAATCTATCACCTACCACAACTTTTTCTCAATTGACACCAACAGGGCATCAAAATGTTGGACTGTAAACTCTTTTGTAAACATACTGTATACTTGAAAATTCCACCTAAATACATTTTCAATGTAGTTCTCTTTTTTTTTTCAAGTGACAAAATTATATATGTCATGCTATATGATGTCTCTAAATGATCAGAATTTAAAAACAAATGATTTTTTTCCCCCCTTTATTTCAGATTTATTTTCACTTGATTTTATGTTCACTAAAACGTGAACAATTAGAGTCAATGCAAAAACTGCATTTTTAAACATTTGTTTTTCACTTATGGAGTCAATAAATCATCAGACCAACATCTCCATGTGGTCTAGGCGCAATTTGTGAATTATTTAGGATTTTTGTCTTAATAATCCTATTTTTCAAAGCCGTTTTTGAAATCTCATTTATTCTGATGTAAAATTCACATCAAAATACCACCATTTTTCACCTTCCTACACTCTACCTGTTGCTCAGAATTGCCTCATTTTGCCTAAAATTGCCATGCTCCAACCATTGCTGTGCATAGGCTATAATTACTGTCTTACCTTACAACATACAGTACATGACTGCTGGACTGAGGTTTTTAAACAACTGTTATTCAAAATCATTTAAGTTCAAGAACCTTTTTATTCCTTAATATAACCTTTAACTGAACTTAAAGTGAGAAAATAATCTCCATTCACAGCAACCACAGGCAACAAGTCAGGTTCGACTTACCACACGTTTGCACTCCAGACGAAACACACACATAAACAAATGGCATGAGTCAGCTGCTGCAGCTGATGTGATGTGTGGTGGCACTAATGCTAATGCTAATGCTGGACTACAGTGAGGAGTAGTGTGAGGTGAGACTGTGCTGTGAGCCATTCTCTGTGGTGAAGCCATTCTCTATAACACCAGACTAGTGTCCACCTATCAGGGTTAGGGGGCAACTGCTTTCAGGGGCATCGCTTGAGGCCTTGTCCACACATTCTCACAGCGTTCTCACTTTGGAGTTTAAAAACACAACTTTGGATGGAAAAAAAAAAAAATGCATTTGTTAAAACTTTGTAATAATAAACAGCTTCCATTGTTCCACTGTACGTGGAGACAAGGCCTGAGGCAGAGGTAAAGTGTCTTCAGCGTTGCTACGCCTCAGCTGATCTCAGCTCACCTCCCCAAGGAATGCACTTTAAAGACATTGACCCTCTAACCCACAGTCTACGGTGCAAAGTGCGTCGGAGGGCGAACTCGGCAGCGATGTGATGAGAACGTTGAGGAAAAGGGATGCGCGCCTGCTGTGGATGTTTGAGGTGAACCGCCGCAATGGGACAGAGTGAGCGCACCAACCAGCGCCAATGATAACAGCCAGCAAGTCAGCCCTGTCCCTCAAACCCTGCCAAGAGGGGGGTGATAGAGGAGAGGAGTGGACAACGAGGAGGGAGGTGAGGATGGAAAAAAAAAAGGAAAGGTTGGATGGAGGAGGAGAAAGAGGAACATAAGGTGGATATAATGTGAAAAAGAACATTTAAAGCAGAAACTAAATGTTAAAAGGCATTTAATGCAACATAAACAAAATAAATAAATGAAAAAATAGATTAATTTTAAAAAAGTATTAGAGGAGTGCTTTTCATCCTTGGGGTCACCTGAAATGTCTAGTAATTGATTAAAATAAAAAAGAATTGATGATTAAAAAATGCATTTTGGATTATTGAATAATTCTTTTTCAAAATAATACACACAATCTTAAACAACTGTATTCTATTGATAAATATAATCTAGTTATTAATTCAAAAATAATAATAATAATAATAATTAAATGCAAAAACTTGTCAATAATCCTGGCCACTCTGCATATATCTTTCTAGGGTCTCTAGGGTCGCCAGAAACTCTTGATATCAAAATGGGGTCACGATCCAAAAATAGGTTGAGAACAACTGTATTAGAGGAAAGATATTTCAGATTATTTCTAAAAGGGTTTTGAAGACAGCTAACACAAGAAACCTTTTTTTATGGCCATGAATACTTTTTAAAACTGGTTTAAAAGCTAGAGTCTGCAATCGTGTTCAGGAACACTTTTGTTATTATTGGTGAAATGGTCTTTCCATCCTGAGAGTAGTCAATACATGATCTATTCAGGAAAAGGATGAAACAGAGTCAGACCTCTGTAGCAGCTGGAACCCTGGAAAAACTCTGACCAATCCCTAATGAATACATGCAGACTGTGGCCCCAGTAGCTACATATGAACCATCAAATTAAACAACGGAACTTAAAATATGATAAAAAGGTTCATCAGCTGTGGCCTGAATACAGACATCTTGCTCCTGGTCCACTTAGACTAGAATTAAGTGCCTGTTTGTGCATAATCAAATATCTTAAGTGAGATTGCTGCAGAGGTTATTGTGGTATAGTTTTTAACTTTTTCCTCAGACAGATGACTCTCATGGCTGTTTTGATGTTGTTCTGGAGGCTGAATTCAGGGATTATTTCCAACAACTCTCTGAACGAGGGGTTTCCTGATCCGCAAGCACAAGAAATGTGTTTTTTTGTCCATAATCTTTAATTGAACAACGTAGTTTTCTCTTCCGCCAAGCAGCCGGTAAAGAGTTTGCTGAAATCATCATAAAATGCTAAATTTAATCTAAGATGTATATGAGAATGTAAAAATATTTTGTGGCTGCATTAATTACGGTGTGTTGTTGCATTTAGCATCTACATAAAAAAAATGGGACTTTATCACATTTCCTCGCCACTCACCCAGTGGTCAGGGATGTAAACTGCAATCCATCAATCCCATGTGGCTATGACATTTTTTCTTCTGAAAAATGATGCAGAGGTTCATCTACATGAATCATGTGACAGTCAAGCATTTTGTACTTCCGTTGTCGCAACTCTCTCTCTAAACGGCTCCGGCTAAAATCATGCTAGCTTTCCAACATTGCAGACTGCACCTTTAAAGAACATGGACCAATTCTCTTTGGCGCTAAACTACCTTAAAAAAAATCCAATAATTTCAAATTAGAGAAATAGATGGACTTTGTTTACAAATAATGCAAGTTTTCCAAACTGATCCTCCAAATTACAGCACCTATTTTCCATATGTCTAAAAACACTACGTATACAGGATGGTTTAAAAGTAGAGAGGAGGAGCTCTCACGACAAGACAAAAGAAGATGAGGATGAGTGAAACATTTGGATGGAAGAGAGGGGGAAAGTTAAAAGAAGAGAGGGAGTGGGAGAGGAGTGCATCAAGGCCCAGCTCAGTGCAGAGAGAGAAAATGCAGAAGAAGAAAAACGGGGAGTATGTGGGTAAAGACCTGCTTCTTGGGAAAAGGACTGTCTCCTTCCAAGCTATCAACAAAGGCACTCTGTGGGGACACAAGGAAGAGGGGCAATGATCAACCAGAAACCAGTTCAAGCTAACAGACACATTTTAAATGGATGGGACTCCCACAGCTGTGTGAGCGTCATCATCATCATCAGAGGTCACTGACTTACAGCAGAGACACGATGAAGTTGGAATGAAAGAGATAGAGGACAGCTCAACATGTTTGATGCAGTAGTTAGTATGTTCACTGTGTGTGTGTGTGTGTTTCTATACGCGTGTGTGTTATGGACTTGTACCCTGCGGCTGCGGCGGCCCCGCTTCTGTTGCTGCTGCTGCTCAATGAGCTCCATGGCGGAAGCCGGGGGTGAGGCCGCCCTCATGGCCCTCACCACCTTGATGCTGTCTTCAGGCAGTGGAGGAAGGTGGAGGCGCTCCCGGCATCGAACCTTCAACTCCTGGAGCTCCTCGAAACCACCCAATGTGAACTGCAACATGAGCGACACACATCGCCTTCCTGGATTCAACATGTCATGGTTTCCACTACTGTACGCTCTGCTATGATGGACTGATTTAAGGTTAGGGAATCCTCTTACTTTACGTTTGGAGTTTGCATGTTCTCGTTATGTTTGAAAGGAACTATACAGCTTTAGTTTGCTCGCACACTCTACTGCAGTGGTTCCCAAACTTTTTCTTGTCGTGACCCCAGAGACTCTTTCTCTAAAATTAGTTTTTGATCATGTTTGTTATACAAAGTGACAATATGCGCCAGCTCAGATATTTCAATACCGCTTCTTATTTGAAGATTTACATTTGAGAAATTGAGTAGAGAAAACTGTTGCTAGAAAATTTAATTTGAAAAATAATTATTATTATTATTCAAGCTCTTTGAGCTTTCTGCATCTTCCTGAGCTGTATATATTTCTGTGATATTATTGTCACTATTGTTTTGTATATCATTGTATATTTGTATCATTTTTGTATACATTCTATTTATTTCTATATTTTTCTAATTTTATTTTTTTTTAAACTTAATTTAGGGGCTTAACGGGGAACTTGGAGACGTTATTTTGTTATGTACATGTTATGCACAAAATGACAAAAAAACAATACATAATTCAAGGATTTATTATTATTAATAATAATGTAACCTTTATTTTAATCAACTGTGCAAAATAATAAATAAATATTGTAAAAAAAACAAAAACTAAAATATAAAGTTAAATTTTAATCAGTCATTTTATATATTCTATTATTACTAAACATTTCAGGCGACCCCATGTTATTTCCAGGTGACCCCAAGGTTGAAAATCACTGATCTACTGTAAAGACATCTAAATCAAGTTTGTGTGCACTAATGACAATAATATTTATTCTGCGTTTACAGTCCCAGTTCCCCTGAGTCACACGCACACACTAACCAGTATAGTTTTCCACAGCAGCAGCAGCACTTTCTTCATGGGGAAGTGTGGGGCGTTCATGCTGCAGAACTTGGTGACCATGGTGAAGAGAAGCAAAGCAAAGGGCTCTCCATTGTACAGAGGAGAACCTGAGGAACAAACAGGCTGTGGCTTAAAGGACAGAACAGGAAGTGCATTGTTCAACTTCCTCCTACAGTGCTGGGATTGGGAAGTAATCGGCTCTTACAGAACTCTAACGTATGGGAGTATAAATAAATGAGGTAAAAGGTTTATTTTAATCAACTTGATCCAATAATAAAAAAAAAAAAACTTCATTACCTTCTTAAAGTAATGACTTGCTCTATCACTAATTGTGTCTTACTTGAAATTCCTTTAATCTGAGCATTTTTTCTTTTATTTTTTTTTTTAAAGAATTTTCTTCTGAAATTAGAATTAATCAATTTGTTTAAGTACAAAACTTTTCCTCAGGACTTCACGTACACACCCAGTTCATTCTTAAAGGCCTCTCTGGCTGCGATCCACTCGGGTCGTTCGTCTTCTGTTTGAACTCTGATGGTCTCCACCATCAGATACATAATACTCAGTAAGACTCTGCAAAGAAATAAAAAAAACACATACATCTCTTGTTTTGCAGCTTGTTTGTTTGTGCATTTCAGTACTCAATTAGGATGTCCCAATACAACTTTTTCACTTCTGATACGATACCGATATGCAGCCTTGGATATTGGCCGATATCGCAATCAATCCAATATGATATAAGCACGAATCGTACATACTTTTATGACTTATTTTGTAATGTGGAATGATAGAAAAGGCTTGATCAAGTGATGTTACTCAAACAGAGAACAATAGTCAGCATCAGAAGGTATGAGAAAAACTGACATTTATTATTAACCAATTGGTTACACACATTTTAACCTTCAGCATAATATCTACAGTATTTTACAATTGAATAAATATAATATAATATATATCAGAGATTTTAGATGCAGTCCGATAAAATCCAATATTAGTTTTCTGGCTGATATGAATAAATAAATACATTTTATTTGGTTGTCCATTCGATGCACAGTATATTGACAAATACCACATTCACCTAATACATCTCAACCAAAAAGGGATTGGGTTGAAGCAACATGCTTATATAAGCCCATCCAGACATTACAATTTAACTATTTAAACTATTTAAACAACAACAATTCTCAATTAAATTTGATACACTCATAATTTCCAAATCAAAATACATTTTCTTTAATAACTTAATTTTTTTCTTTTATGACAACAGTGCATATGCGATAATCATTTCATATTTTAAAGTATTTATAAATGTAGATATTGTGTTAATTGATCTGAGTTGATCATTAAGATCGTTCCACATTTTTATTCTAATAACAGATACACTCATTGTCTAACATTAGTTCTTGTTTTTTTTTTGTTTCAAATTGAAGAAAACCTGTCTTAATTTGAAGAATGCTTGAATACCTACAGCAAGATCTTTATTTACAACTCGAAACAAAATTACTAGTATTTTTAACCTAAATATATCCATACATTTTAATATATTTGATTTTATAAAAAGTTCATTATTATGGTCACGGTATCCCACCTTATTAATGAATCTTATTGCCCTTTTTTGTAATTTTGATATCGATATCGGATCGATATCCAATATCAATATCGGATCGGGACACCTTTAGTATTCAACACTCTTCTTTATACATCTATATTCATCAGATGTGTTGCAGGTGGTGCTTCACACATTAAATGCTTTGTTAAGTCAACAAATGTACTGCGTTTGTGCTTTACCACAATATAAATGTGTGCATCTGTGGCAGTGATTAGATACTAATTAACTCCTCTGTGCTGCAGTAAGTGTTCAACCAGAGGCAGTGGAACAGATGGAGCTGAGCAGTACCCCAAATTAAATACGAGGGAAAGGAAATTACATTTTGCTGACGAGTAGGAACTTATTCTCACTAAGTGGGGGAGGGGGGGGGATGATGTAATACATGAAAAAACTAACATAACATAGACATATCTATAGAAATGTGCAGATTACACGCAGAGTATAATTCCAATTGACAGGAAGAAAAATGATGGGCCTATAAAAAAAATAAATAAAGAACGTAATCAGAAATCTAACTTTTTCTTCTTTTAATTTATTTATTTTTTTTATATCTACTGGTTTTTTTTCTTTAGGCAGTGGAAAGCACAGGTAGGCCCACCTGAGCTCTGTGCTGTCTGCCAGGGAGATGGCCGGCTTCCTTACCGCACTGCTACAGGCCTGGTTATTACTGCAGCAGAAAAAACACAAAAACAACACTGACAACATTATTTCATATAATATCAACACATACAAATAAAAAAAATAAAAAAACTTTACTGACAAAAAACCTTAACATAAATCTTGGTAATCCCACTTCTTGAATTGATTGTCAATGATTTGATGATCATTGGAACATTTTTCATAGGGCAGTGTCACCCTTTGGTGCAATATCTCGTTTGTCTCTGAAGAAAATCCTACCAGACACTCTTATCATCAGCAACAGCTGAAAAACTACTAAAACCCAATGAAGTCACGCCTCTTTGCATCACAGTAAATTTCTCGGCCAATTTAGATATCATCACACAAGAACATGAATATCTTTGTCTTTGACCATTTATTTTGGGTTTTTTTTTAAGAAAACAACAACCCAGTTAAAATAGTTATCTAAAAAATAGACTAATAGAATAGAATAAACCTTCATTGATCCCCATAGAGGAAAATTACACATTGCAGCAACATCATAGAATAGCAAAAGTAAACAGTAAGAACAAAAATAAATATTAGCTTTAAAATAAAATGAATAATAATAATAATAATAATAAAATAAAAAAATATTAAGATAAATAGCAACTAAATATATTGAAATATATAATTAATGTTTATTAAAAATGTAAAAAACCGTAAACGTGTCAATAAAAAAAGTTTACTTCCTCCCACTCCTTTTTCGAGTTTATGTACATATGAAAGTATGTTAATTCTAAAAGAGGCATGTGTATATGTAATGTATGCTGAACTCGGAATAGACTAACAAACAATCAATCAAAAAATATCCACTGTACAAAATAAGATATTTGAACAAAATATATTACATATTTTTTCCTCTAGTGGGCTTGTGTAAAAAAAATATAGTCCAACAATATATTGTTTCATATTATTATTTTACAGGCTTTGCAATGTCGTATAGATACATTAAAGTGGCATTATTTTTTCACATTAACAAATAAAACCAACTTCGTTTAATATAACAATTCTATAAGATAAAAATACACTTTGTTCACCCTCCATGCTGGGCGCCCCCCGCTAGCATTTGCCTGTACTGTCTAATCCACTCACTCTATCTCCATGCTGAGTAGCTCTAGCAGTGCAGTGAAGATGCCCATATCATAGAGCAGAAAAACGTTGTGTCTGGACCAGTGCAGCACATCCACCTCTGTGTCACACTCATCAAACACTCCTGTTTAAACACAGTGAGAAAGAACACAGGTTAGAAACAACGTTTGTATAAAGTGATGCTTATTCTACTCATTGATCTGCTCCGTCCTTTTGTTGTAATGAAACCCTATTACTTACTGCTCCACAATTTATTCTGAAATAAAACCTGAGTTTTAGTGGCGTGTACCCTGAGCCAGGTAGAGGATGGCTCTGGCCACCTTCAGCCGCTTGTCCCGGTCCGTCACCTCCAGCGCGTCCAGCAGCCTCATCACGTGTGCTTTCTGCTCCTCCACCGTCAACTGGATCCACCTTCTGCCTTTTGCTACAAGAAGGTAAAACAACTACTCAGGATACAAAGTTACAGCCAAAAAAATTATCAGACCACTTATTATTAGTCCGTTTAGGTGTCCTGTTAATTGAAAGCATATTTGATCCATCTTACAGTGAAAATGTGAACCTAAATTCTACTTGTGGAGTCCAAAGTACAATCCGGGGATTATGCCATACAAACAGATTTGAACCCAAGTAATTAAAAGCACATGGAGTGTTATGACTGATTTATAACTATAAAGACTGTGTAGATCAGGGGTGTCAAGCCCATTTTAGTTCAGGGGCCAAATACGGAGCAGTTTAATTTCAAGTGGGCCACAGATATTATGCAGGAAAGCATGTAATTTCAGCATTATTGTGCCATAGTTTGAACTTCTATATAAACATAAAATACACCATGTAAGAAATCGACCATATCCAAGCAATGAATGACAGATATGAGTCCCAACAGGATCTTCACTTTGTATTTACTAGATTTCATGACCAATTTCTATTAAAGGGAAATATGTCATAATTTCTGGAAAATTGAAGAATTTGGGAGTTGTTGGGTTTTTTTTTTTTTAAATGACTGCAATCGTACGATATAAGCACCGGGAAAACTGTAAACCTCTGCAAATATTGAGTTCCATTTACACAATGACAATTTTCTCTGTAATTTTTATTTTCTTCTGCAGGCCAAATTAGATGCTCCAAAGGGCCAGATTTGGCCCCCGAGCCACGACTTTAACATATGTGGTGTATATCAGTGGTTCCCAAACTTTTCACAGTCCTGTACCCCTTCAGACATTTAACTTGAAGACATGTACCCCTGTACTCCTTCACTTAATACACATAATGTAATGTCAAATACATTGTAGCCCTACAGTGAATTCCACCTATCCTGTTGAGGAATAATACATAATATTTGCATTTCCTGAAGAAAATGCAAGTGAGGATGCAGGTGCTGGCCGGCTTCGCACTGCATTACCTTTGCATTGGCAGTAGCATTATCTAGCATTAGAATTAGCCTAGCTATAGCATTAACCTAGCCTCAACATAAACATTAGCACAGCAATAGCATTAGCCTAGCATTAATACTGACCTAGTATTAGCTTTAACATAGCATTATCATTAAACTAGCAATAACATTAGCATTAACTTAGCATTAGCAATAACCTAGCAATAGCATTAACATTAACATAGCAATAGAATTAGCCTAGCATTAACATTGACCTAGCATTAGCCTAACAATAGTATTAGCATTAACCTAGCATGAACCTAGCAATAACAATAACAATAACCTAGCATTAACCTAGCATTAGCAATAACCTAGCATAGCATTAACATAGCAATAGAATTAGCCTATCATTAGCATAACAATAATATTGACCTAGCATTGGCCTAACAATATCATTAGCATTAACCTAGCAATAACAAAAACCTAGCATTAGCGTTAACCT
The DNA here is from genome assembly GCF_900634775.1 of Gouania willdenowi. NCBI lineage: Eukaryota > Metazoa > Chordata > Actinopteri > Blenniiformes > Gobiesocidae > Gouania > Gouania willdenowi. The sequence goes on from NC_041049.1 coordinate 16,946,774, forward strand.
AGCATTAGCAATAACCTAGCATTAGCATCAACATAGCAATAGAATTAGCCCATCATTAGCATAACAATAATATTGACCTGGCATTGGCCTAACAATATCATTAGCATTAACCTAGCATGAACCTAGCAATAACAATAACCTAGCAATAGCATTAACTGCTCTATTTATATTATAGTTTCCAATGTTGTCATTGTTTTTGAATTTTCATTCAGCTACCCCCATGACAATTTGCGTACCCCATTTTGGGAACCTAAGGTGTAGATAAACACAACTTGGACATTTAAATCTTCATCATGTCAGAATAACTGGAAGTAAAACGTCAATAAGTAACTACTTTGAAAATGTTCATTTTTAAAATATTAGCCAATATTCGGAGATGTTAAAAATGTCTTTTTGTTGATTCTGAGATAGATTTTTGTTTGATTTCATAATTATGTGATTCTCTTCTAGACTAATGAATGATACATAATAATAATTACATAATAAGATTAGATGAAATGCTGATGTCAGCACAATGCAAAAGCGTTGATATTTAAAAGTTAATAGGACTTAATATCCACTGTCTGAGCCCAGATTTCCCGTCTTCTATTTTTAAACCCATGCCTTGATTATTACACAGTCACCAACTGGCTTCAAGTGACATCACATCATCAGTAAAGCACTGATCTTCCTCTGCTTAGAATAGTGTGATTAAAGATGTCTACTTAAGTCAGGGAAACTAAAACTGCTTCCCAGTAACAGATCTGTGCTCAGTGACCTTCTTCCCACAGTTTGAAGTTTTAATAAGACATGTCCTTATAATGACTGTAATTTTCTTTGACTGACTGAGCATTTACTTCAGAATAGAATACAGTATACATTTTGATGAAGTTCCCTCCATTGTCTCTGCTTTACAGGATGAACTCTGGTACAAGCCACACAGTCTCATCTGTACTCATGTTAATGTGTAGGTGCTATAACTTTGTGTCATTAGTTTAAAAAGAATAGGCAGTTTTATTTTAATCAATTAAATCCAAGCAATACAAGCCACTCAGTTAATTTAAATACCCTACGATAAGGCACCTTAAACATCATAAATGTGCTTTAATTTAGGAGATGAAACATGCAATAACTTAGAAAAAACTAAAAAACTTGGTCCTTGGCAATTTTAAAAAGCACAAAATCTAGAATAATATATAATGCTCTTAGTTTCAACTCAACTTCTCAAATTTTCTGTAGTTTTAAGCATCAGGAAGTTTCCATAGATGCATTTACTCTTTCAGTATAAAAGCCCGGTTGGAAACCCCATTTACTGTATGGAAACGTGGCTAACTGTATCTTGCGTTTCATTATTCCCTTGACTGAAGGCGCGATCAACAAATCTATTGGAGGAACTGATCGTCTGTGAGAAATATCCACTCACTTTTTATTGTCATTAAACATCAATTATGAACAAGATCATTTGGATTCTTGGACACGTACAATTTAAGGACATCCTTTTACACATCTTTCCACATGTCATGCATCGCAAAACAAAGTTTTACTTAAAGTGTTGGTAACACTTTATATTAGGGAACACCTAGTAACCATTCATTAGTTGCTTATTAGCATTAGTAACATATTGGCTCTCAAATAGTCATTATTAAGTACATATTAATGCCTTAGTCTTGCAGTCCAAACAGGGTTAGGGTTAACCACAGCATATTGAGATCATAATTCAAAAAAACAACTTCCTTACTTACCACTAATAAGTATTCATTCTGAGGTTAATGAGGGAAAACTCTTGGTTAATGGCTTACTGGTTGGAGGGTTTGGGCAATTTTGCCTAAAAAAAAAAAAATCTAAGATTTTTTTTAAAGAAAAATCTAAGATTTTTTTTAAAGAAAAATCTAAGATTTTTTTTAAAGAAAAATTCGAGTTTCGATTCGATTTTTTTTTTTTTAATGCACTTAAAAATGACTGCAGACATCAGATATATTGTCAAAAGTGCAACTTTATTGCTGTGATTGTCCTCAAGAGCTAAAATGTATAAAACAATCCCAAAATAAAAAGTAAATGAGGCTCTGACGTTCAACAGTTTCAAGCTTTAACCCAGGTTTAAGCAAAAGTGCAACCAAATCATATAACTACATATTCTATAACATATAACATTACAATTAAACAAATAAACTCTTCCCTTAGCATCTCAGCATAGTGTGAATAAAACATGAAACATGCCTGTGGCACACATATAGCTACTCAAAGGGTAAACACATGTAAACAACGAGGGGGCGGGCTCACATCGGAACGCGAAAAAGTCCAAAAAAAACTGTAGTGGGTAAAAAATTCAATAAAAAAATAAAATAAAATATATATATATATATATATATATATATATTTTTTTTTTTTTTTTTTTTTCTTCAAAAACTCGAATTTGCAAAATAAAAAATGTTTTTATCTACAAATTCAATTAATCGATTGAATCGATTTTTTGTCCAGCCCTAACTGGTTGTATGATAAGGCCATGCAGAATAAGGCATGAATAAGTACTCATTAATGACTATTTAAGAGTCAATATGTTACTAATGTCAGGGCAAAATTGTTAGTTATGTTTATTAACATATTTACTCATAGACCTTATTCTTTTTAAGGCTTTAAGTTGAGACTTTTCATTTCTGCTGTCTCATGTTTTCTGCTCTCTTCTCGAGGTCAGCTTCCCAAAACACATCTTATCCCTCAGACACGGAGGCATCACACACTCACATGCCTACACACACTCACATAGTCACACATACACACCCAATACACATCCATTCATACACACAAACACCATACACGCACACACCTCCAACACTCACGACAATCAGGAGATACCAGAGAACTGGTTGTTTTGACCTAAAGAAGAAACTGTCTCTTTTCACCCTCTTCTTTCACCTCCACCCTGTCCTCTTTATCTCCTGGGGGGAGGAGGGAGGGGGACTGAGGGGGAATATACGTTTTGAGTTAGAACTGTGCCACTCGATCATCGGACGTCCGCCCGGGCGGTCACTAATTTTGTCCATCTTTGTACTCTTTTTTATTTAGTTTTATAATAAACCTTTTTTAAAAAATCATCAATGCCTCGCCTGGACTCCATCATTCAACCAGAGCAATAAATCATGTCTCCAAATGAGATCAACCGCAAATTTGCCGTGACACTAATAAGCAACTAATTACTGGATAATGGGTGTTCCCTAAAATAAAGTGTTACTGAAGTTGTATACATAAGGCTGACATTACGCTGTTATTAGCATTAATAAGGTGTCATGATGGCTGCTAATTAGTATCATTTGCTAAATTATGACACCTTTGGAGCTATGTTGGCATTTTTAGGTTAGGTGGAGGATCTAGTGGGGTTAGGTAGGATTAGGGGTTAGAGGTTAGGCCAGGGGTCTCCAACCTTTACTCTCAAAGGAACCATTTAACTTCACCTGGATTAAAGTCCTCCTGGAGCCTAAAAATACCTTCTCACTGAAGACAAAACAGTGTATTAAATCCTATATAGTTAAAATTATATAGAATAACGTTTGATTTAATTTTATTTGATTTATGTTGATCATGTAATCGGCAACTTAAAAACAGTTTAAAATAAAATAAAATAGACATCAAGAAAAAAAATTTTTTTAGTTAATGTATTTGAAAGGCTACAGAAAGTAACTTGAATTTGATAACACATGATCATGAGGTCAACACATGCTAATTGCTCATTTCTTGCCACACATAAATTATGCATATTTAACAGGCACATTGGCGGTTAAATCAATCTGTTCCCACACAATTAAAATCTCTATTTTCTTCCAGAATAGTGTTTTTGTTGGTTAAAAACTTAAAGTTAGCCGCAGGTGCAAGAAAAGTTAATGGTCTGTAGATGTTGCAGGAGGTGAAGTAAGAAGATGCTGAGTCATTGCACAACCTGTTATGTCTTGATTTTATTTATCATTAATAGCTTCTGTAAAAAAAGAACTCCTTATTTCAATAGTTTTTTTAAAGCTATAAGGAGCCATTGCAAAAGAGTCAAAAAGCCGCATTAGGCTCCAGAGCCGCAGGTTGCAGACCCTTGGGTTAGTGTAACAAACAACACTTAATGACAACCTTAATAACACCTTTTTCATGCTAATGACAGGTGTCGTGTCATAATAATGACAGCGTAATGTCAGCCTTTATGGATAAAACTTCAAGTTACCCAAAGTTTTGTTGCCGATGTACTGTACGTTTCTTGATCAACCCAACCCTGAGCTAATGCTAACTACGCTAGCTCTAATTCCTGAACCTGATAGTCAGCTGGATCAGGTTTGTAAACAAACACCATACTTAAACAAGACCTTTTTAGGCTAAATGCAAATATTTTCACAATGAATACAAAGACGTGACGACAACAGTTAAACAAGAACATGATACAGTCTATCTACTGGCTGTGGTTTCTGAACGTGCTCTTAAATGGGTGTGTGTGTATAAATTTAAAACACACTGTGTACAGCTCCGGTTTTCTCTCACCACATCAGACACTGAGTCAATATGAACAAAACCATTTCCAAAGAACTTGTGATCACACAGAGACTAACCATGGCTCCTGAAGTCCTCGTCAAAGTAATCACGATTGAGGGAAAACTCTGGTTCCTCTGTGTAACTGTAGAGCTCTGAGGACAAGACGGAATAATCAATTAGGTCATAGAAATTACATAGAGTACAACCTAACGTTTACATTCAGGGGCCAGTAGTTCAAAACATTTAATCTGGATAAAAATGATCTGGTTTTGGAAATCTCATTTTTTGCCACCCAGGATCAGGTCATCTGTTTTACTTTTTATGTCAGTTTTTCAAAGCAACATTGGATTGGATCAACCTGATCCAAATATCCGGATTACCAGTGCTCTAATGGGCTCAACATATCACAATGTGGGCTACCTACAGCTATGTAAAGAACAACAGGTAGAAGAGCCAACATGGGGTCACTGTAAGTGTTATTTTAGTGTTTGGTCTCAAAATAGAAAAGAAAACATCTACTTCCATTTATAATTCATTTTATGACCCCTCATCTGAACCACAACAAATACAAAACATTAACAAATACATTGTGGATATTTTGAAAACATCTCAATTAAAAAGGCTAAATGTCCAATAGTTACAAAATAAATAATATAATAAGGGTTCTTCTTCATCTGCGGAGGACAGACCAGTATTTTTCAGTAGTGCTTTTAGGAAGTGGATCTGAAGTTTCACTTTGATTTTCTTGTGGTTTGGTCAGCTTGATTTGTTCCTCTGCCAGGAGTATCTGTGCTTCTGCTCTTTCAGTACGAGTAGAAGCACAGGGAGCATGTAACATTATACTTATGTGTAATGTCCTGCACTACATCACTACCAGGCGACCTGTCAATCTCCGTGATGGCGTTTATGATGCACCTGAGCCTGTTGAAGAACCAGACCAACCTGCGGCATTCTGTCAGAATGATCGATGCAATTGTTAGACGTTATTTTTGACAGTTTCCTCTCTGATGATTGTTTCTTTGAAATGAATATACAGTGATGACAGAAACACTTAATATATTTTAATTTGTTATTGAATCTGTTTGGGGGGAATTGTTTCATGATTTCATTGTCTTCACAAGATCATTTTTATTATATTTTGACTTAACTATACTGAAACGCTTATTTGGCTATGTCTACCTTATTTACTTTATTACTGCAATGGTTAAACAAGTCAAGTACAAAATAGAAATAAAATTATATACACTAATTGAAACAAATGTATTATTTGACCATTTTTCTTCCTGAATTCTACCTTGAAATCCAACCCCCTGTTGGGATCAGGATAATCCTGTTGTTTTGGATCAGAGTTATCCAAATCCTACTTAAATGTTTTGAACAACACAAACTGAAGGTTTGATCCAGATTAAAACTAGGATTGGATTAGGTGATCTAATCCTTCTTTCCCCTTTAAACAACCCATTTTCAAGGTGTGATCCAATCCGATAACCAAAATCCGATCAGATTACAACAACTGACCCCAGGTGATGAAGTGGTTTATCGGCTTAATCTAATAATTAAAATCCTCATGTCAATCCTGTAGCCATTTTTTGGAGTGATTGTGTGTTTTTGTTGTCCTTTTTCTGTATTTTTCTGGAAAGTCTGTGTTTTTTGAAACTTTTTTATCTACTTTTTATCTGCAGTTTAATTTAGTTACAGTTTAGTTGATACTAAAAGTAAGTCATTGTGTGTGAACATGTACATAGATAATTTTTATTATTCTTACTAAAATCCTGGCAGAAAAACACATGTATTACCAATTGTCTTTAACTCAGACTCTATCACATTAGATATGTAGCAACCTTAAATTATTCAGTTGAAAAAGGTAATTAAAAAAAAAAACATTTAAATAATGTTTATTTAGGCAATAGTCACTAGAGAAATAATAAAGGTGTGTTACAGTTGTCCCAGTCATATGTTAGCATGCAATGCAAACAGTAATGCAAACAGAAATGTTCCCACACACAGAAACTAATCGGTTTCATACACAATGATTCAGTGCCGTCATGTGTATCACCTTTAGCAATCAGCGTGAACAAACAGTCACAGTCGGTCAGAAAGAGAGAACCACATGCATTTAAAAGTAGGGCAGTTATTAGGCTTGTAACAACCTGTTAAATAAAGGCTGGAACAATGTTATGTTGACTTGAAGTTAAACATGCAACAATGTTTCTGACTAAAAAGCTAAAAAGTATTAAAGCAGAACTAAATAACTTGCACTTAGCGCTCCCCCTAAAAGTCCCTTTTGGTTACGTCACTGTTGTAAACACTCCGCAACCCCCGCCCCCTGCCCCACCCCATAGCCACATGCACACCTTTGCTCTCCCAAGACGGTAGCAACCGATCACTGAAAAATCCTAATACAACAGTGACACTAAGGGTGCTTTCACACATATAGTCCCATGTGACCATGTGAACAATATGAGGAAGAGAAATAAGTCAAATAAATGAATGATGTGGGAGTAATACGGAAGGGAGTGTGGAAATGTGTGTGATGTGTTTGTTTGTGTGCTGACAAAGCGGCTCTGAAGATCGATGGATAGATGGATGGATGGATGGATGGATGGATGGATGGATATTTGTGTGTGTGCGTGCCTGTTGCCGCGATGATAGCTGTGTGTTGCTGCTGAGCTGTTACTGCATGGAGTTGCTCCGTTCCTCAGACAAAGGTCTTCTCTGCTTTTTTTTTTTTTTTGCTGGCTCAGCCATGATATAAGTTTGAGAAAAGTGAATTCATAGACAACCGTGTGCAGCCACATGGCTGGTCATAATCTAGCATTAGTTTATAATGGGCTGCCGTGAAGCAGTACGTCTTGCCACCGGGTCGGAGGCAGGAAAGTTGCAAGTGCGGTTTTCTAGCCAGAGACAGCAGGAAGAGAGGAAAGACCCCCAATCATCCCATAAACACTTGTATTACCCTCACAGGGACTATGAGAAGGATTAATTAAGGTGAAAAAGTGACTTAGTTCTGCTTTACAACTCTGGCTTTGTTTTTATTTGTTTGTTTTACTGAATATATGAAAGATATTTGAAACTGCAACTCTTGTACTTGTCCAATGTTTTACATTAATACACCAGGATGAGTAGAAATCATCACTATGCTAGGAACTTGCTCATTATACTTGCAAATTGTGTGTTTAATAGGAGCCGATGTCTTACTGGTACAACTGGGAAAACCTGACTTAGCGTTTTTGGTTGTTTCTTTTATTTTAGCTGCAACAAAAGGAAAAAAGCAACAGATACTTTTTACATACTGTACATGTAGGAAAGAATAGAATCATTACAAAAAGTGTGAAGAAGGGAATCAGTGACTTGCCTTTTTAGTATGTTGAAAAATAATGCATCGTAGCAGTGGTAGCCAAAACTGAGGATAGCACTCCAGCTATCTCTGCTATGTCTTTTCAACTCATATTTGACATTGTTTGGTGGTTAATCTTATCGAATCAGTGAAGCTCTTGATAAATGTATACGATTAAATACATTTAATATTTATAGGTACCTATCTTAAAAACAGCTAATAATACGGTATCTTAGTGAGTTTCTTTCCTTCTGTTCTCACTCAGATGTTCCTTATCTCCTAATTACATTTCCTCACTATTTAACGAAAAACTAAACCCCAAAAAACACTTTTTTTCTGATGAAACCAAATGTATTTGGATATGAAGTAGCGTTCTGGATTGGTTGTTGTCGAACGCCTCACATTTTAGTTCAAGTATTTCAATTTGGAGTATTTTGTTGTAAAAAAAAAAAAGTAAAGTTTAGTGACTCTTTAAAGGCATGTTTGGACACAGAGGGACTGATGGACTATTGTCAGTCATCTCGTGACATAGTTTCAGCACATGCAGCAATCAAACCATCTCACCTGAGAGCTCAGCAGTGAGCATGTCTGTGTCTCCATATTCAAATTCCAGGTTTGGAGACTCCATGGAGCTCTGCGGAACAGACAAGTTAACACCCCATCACTAAAAGATAGTATGGACCTGCATTGATTGATCACAGGCTTCCATCATTTCAAACCCAGCATGAAGAATACATTAAAGAGGGTCTAAGTAAAGATCATTGATGTTTCACACCAACAACATGCCATACTGCAGCCTATTCATGTTTTACAACTTACTACTGCACTGCACTCCTCCGCTAGCACTCACATGCATACACAAGATTCACCCACCCCCACACACACATATACACTCTCCAGTAACTGTTCTCTTCATTACTAGAAACACAGGCTATGTCGAGTGCTCATTTACATTTCTGCACAAAGCAGCCACTGACAATCACAGGAGCTTTTTCAGCACTGAGATAAAACTGACAACAGTGAGGGTTGAGTCTGCACCAAAAACGTTAACTCCAAATCACAAATCTAACGATTAGCAGCATGGTAGGGCAGCAGGGCACGTGCTGGCTAAGCATTTTTTTTTCCATGACAGAGAAGGTCATCTACGCATGGTAGAATTTATGATAGGATCATCAAAAAAGATCCAAAATCTGTGTCAGCAGGAAACGTGCAGTACCTACAGTATATCACATTGTTCTCATTTTCTTACAAACCACAGAGTTAAACTAATGCAGCGATTTTCAACCATAGATCAAAAACTCAAACTGTATTTCTTTCAGAAAACGGGAGAATTCACTCACAAAATTGAAATGGAACCAAAATTATTATTACTCCATCACAAACTTTGGGTTTTTTTGTAGAGGTCGACAGATGTATCAGGCGACCATATATGGACTTTTTTCAATATCGGCCAATTTCTATTTTATTTAGCACTTTAGAGGACACATTAAAGGAAAAAATAAATAACATAAAAAAAGTTATATGCGGATGTATGCATATACAACAAAAAAAGTAATAATAATAATAATGTGTATGGAGAGGTAGAAGCCAATATTCTTACAAATAAAAAGCCGATATAAAAGGATAAGGATATAAAATAATAGTGCCTGATCAAATATCCTTATCCTATTATATCCTTAATAGGATAAAGATTTTTGTTTTACTTGGTTGTGTATGAGTATATTTAAAGTTCAATAAATGTTAAGAGTTCTATTGGTGTATTTAAATTAATTTCTAATATATACATTTATATCATATGAGTGTTTCAATTGTCTTTCATAATCAATGTGCTTTAAAAAAAAAAAAAAGTATATCGGCCTCAAATATTGGCTTACAGAATCAGCTTTAGATATCGGCCATCGACTGAATTCTTTTTTTTTTTTTTTTTTTTTTTTAAATCGGTATCTGCATCGGTCTTTGAAAATCCCATATTGGTCGACCTCTAGCTTTTTGACAAATGGTCATGTGACTAACTTCAGAAAGGTTTCGCGCATTGAATTGTGGGATTGGCAATCCCATCAAAGAATGCATAGATAGATCGGAAACGGAAAAGTTTTGTGACAGTTTTGGCAAGAAAGCGAGGATAGTTCAAAGGAGCACTATCCAATCAACCAGAGTAGCTTTTTTTTTTAATTTGAGAAAAAAAAGAAAAACAAAAACAAAATTTCTATTGGATAAATGTAAAAATGACATTTTTGATCGATTGGTAAAAGTTGCATGTAACCAACAATGGCCAATCTCCACAATGTAAACAAAACACATTTACTATCACATTGTACTTCCAAAACTGTGTTTCTGTTTCTTGTCACAATCTTATGAGAACTTATTGTTTATGATGTTCCCTTTGATCCGCCATGGTTTTGGCACAAAATTTAATCTGTGAAAACTCCTGAATTGTCATATTGGGGGATTTTTGGGGTCACATTGAAATCAGTAATAGATGAAAACAACATTCAGATCAAATACAGCAACATTTTCAATGAAAAATGTTAGAGATCGTCAGTAAATAGATTTTATTGCTTTTTTGTTTTTTCCACAGTATACCACTAAAAACCCTTACTGGATTATTTCTTGATCAAAATCAATCATTCTGCACTATGTTATTTATTTGAATTACCGAATGCACAAAAACACAACAGTTGCTTGGACAAAAGCAGGAAAACGCTGAACAAAAAACCGTTCAAAGAACCCAGTGCAGAATTATTTGAAATAAGGCTTTTATGTGCGAACACTTAACATGCAGAGATTAATGCAAAGTAAAGGCTAAAACGCTTCACAAATCACTTCTGCATGATTTTAGCCATGCATTAGGCTGCAAATTTTAATATATGTGTGCTTAATCAAGTAAGCAACATCGCACAGGATTTTCCCCTTTAGCTTGTAGATAATGATTAGAATATAAGATGAAACTTTCCTACAGACACAATTAAAGATTCATTTTATGCAAATGAAAAGGAGGACAAACTTTCCGACTGCACTGGTGGGATTCAAGCTGTGGGAACGTAGCGGTGTTTAACCCAGTGAAAAACTCCTGAGGGTGGGGGGGGGAATGACTGCTGCACAATCTAAAAATGGTGTCATTGTAGAGCTCTACAGATTGCCTGATAAGGATAATGAGCAACTCTTTACAATCAGGTGCGGAGGAGCAGAAGCTAAAACATGCAGAATATGGACTGGATTTGGACACCTTTGCTGTATACGTCATGTGTCAAAGTCAAGGCCTGGGGGCCGAATTCGGCTCCTAATAGAGCATCCAATCTGGCCAGTGGGAGAAAGTAGAAATGATGGATAACAGGAGTCATTGTGTAAATTACCAAGTTACTCATTTAGTTGTAGATAACTCAGTATACACAATGAAACTCCGAAATTGCTCTCATCACGTCACTGCAGTCATTTTTATCCTCAAATTGTTGAAAGAACTGTCATTTTTTTTCAAAATACTAATATTTTTCTCAAATTACTCCACATTTGCCTATAATGAATAGAAACTTGTCAAAAAAGCAAAGAAATTAGAGGTGAAAATCCTACATGCACTGACTGTTTGGATATTGGCTGTGTTTGAAATAGCATACTAACGTACTACTAAGACTGACGTCAAAATGAGTATGGTATGTAGTGCGTTCACATTAGATCGCATGAAACGACTGAGTATGTGACAAATACTATTTTAAGTTAAAGTTTTGTTTATTCGGACAAGATTTTCCAGGAAATTTTTATCTCCCAACATGTTTCGAAGACTGGCAGTTGACTCTTGAAACATGTCATGAGCTTAAAAAAAAAATTTGAAAAACCTTGTCTGAATGAACGAAGCCTTAACTTAACATACTATTAAAAAAGAATACAAAATAAATCTTGCGGGAACTATTTTGTAAATAGGGCTCTTGTTTTACAGTTAAAGGCACACTGTGTAACTTTTGGCCACTAGGGGCGCTAGACCAGTAACTTTAAGGCAAGCGCCCCTAGTGGCCACAAGTACCGCAGCACTGTCGCAAAAATCAACAATCAGTCGGGCCAGCCTTCCTTGTCTTTTGATTGTGTATGTAGACAGTAGTTGAGCTGTAACTTTAGGATAAGGATTGGCTCTCAGGGCTTGGGTGCGAAGCGGGCCTGGGCTCGCGCCCCGAGGGTCGGATTCCGGCCCGATTCCGGCCGCCGCGCTGACCCTCGGCGAAGGGGGCTGACGACTGTGGCGAGGCCAGAGAGTAGGGGGGAAGGGCCACCGACACGGCGAGGAGGGCCGAGCACCGGGTCTCCGGTGGCGGGGAGAAGTGGCGGCTGCTCCTCCAGCCCATAGACCGTAGCTGCGGCGCGAGCCCAGCCCCACTTCGCACCCCAGCCCTGAGAGCTAATCCTTATTCCAAAGTTACGGCTCTGACTTGCCGACTTCCCTGACCAAAAAAACCCACGTTTAACTAAACTATCACGGCGATTAGTGCACCATTAATCCAACACGAAACCACCATATTGTGCTCTTTTGGCTGTAAACAGACAACAGTAAATTTGTTTCAGCTGCCCACAGCAATGGCGCCAGGTCGAAAAATGCCCGTATGTAGTGACATCACATGGGAACTATATATATAGCAGAGCCTGTGGTCACGTGACTGCCGTAAAGTGAAATGCTCTCCAGGTCACATGACCTGGTGAAAAACGGTCTGTCTCCTCCAACCTTACATAGTCAGTATTTCAAGAGGGAAGCCCCGCTCGGAGCATTGATACTGTCAAGCTCTGTACTGTATATTGTCCTGAGGAATCATTTAAAATAACTCATATGGGTCAACTCTTTAGGTCAGAAAGTCTGCGTTCTGCCTCTAAACGGAATTTTTGTCATTAGCACAATGGCGGGTCTCTGAAAATCTCAGAAATGTCTGCATGAAATGCATTTCCGCAAGTTTTATGGATGAAATGAGCACATGTTGATATTCTAGTCGGTCACTTTCTCACTTAAAATGTTTTCAGAATTTTCAAAGGTGGAGAATCAACGAAGATATTTAGCCTCAGTGTACATCAGGTTTTTGTCGTTGTAGGTTCCAAATGCATCTTGGGAAACTTGGAAATATACTTCAGTGAGAACAGTCATCATCTTAATCCTCCCAAACATACTTATGGTATAGACACTAGAGTATATACTCATTGAGTTTGTAGTGCATAGTATGGAGTATGCCAGTTTGAACACAGCCTACCAGTGCTCATTCCTGTGACTTTGACCAACAATCCACACACTTGAATGATTTGAGGTTAATGACACACAGCAGCCAGATGAGACCCTTTATCCCAGTTGGAGCAAGAGCACACTGACGTTAAACGCTTTTATCATCAGTGACATTCAGCCACCACGCCATCACCAACCCCCTCTGCTCCACAGCTCAATGGCTACGAGATGAATATGCTCCAGTTTTATCCCTTTCAGTCCGTGCTCCCAGAGCAGCCGCTGAATGGGTAAAGCCCTGACAGATGGGTCTCACTGACTCTAGTGTGTATCTGGACTAACTACCACTGAGTCCCTCATTTTATACTCAGTTTTAATGAGAAAAATGGACTATATTTGCAAATGCTGAAGGAAACATTGGTGAACCCGTCTCATCTGTTTAAAAACTGAAGCCACAGCAGTTAAAATGTTCAGAATATAACCAAATATTTTCTAAATAAAATCCAAGACCCCTCGATAACACTAAAAACAGCAGCAGATTGTTGCAATTCTACCTCAAATCGCTAATATACGTTCAACATTCTGAATATTTCTATGCCTTCTCTTTTTAAAGCTAATAGGGAAAACAACATCTTCTTTTTGTTTTTTTAAATAAAATATTAATATTTACTCCAAAATGACAAAGAAACAGTTTAAAGAAAAAAGAGCTGATATATATAGCTGAAAATAATCAGTTTTATGCATTATTTAATCATAAAACTGTAGCAGACTCAGAGTGTGTGCATTCCACCACAAGGGCCATAATTATATCTTACAATTACAATTTCATCATTTGGTAGAATATAATGTTTTAAAAACCAGTTACAAAGCTTATTTAAAAATCTTACCCACAAATTTGCAATCTCAAACCATTAGGAGAAAAAGTAATTATAACTTGCAAAAAATAGAGCTATTCGAAAAAACCCAAATTGAGAACAGTGACAAAAGAAAATGTGCATTTCAGTTCAAGCCAGAGGGTCAGAAATCATCAATATGTTGACAAAGAATGTGAAATGAATTATGCTGAAGAGATATGAGACAGAAGTGTAATTGACAGCTTTACATCAAACATCTAGTAGTTTGTGTAAAAAAATAACAGGCTCATTGAGTCCCCTCTGCTGCTCCTGCAGCCTTTGGCAGATTGCCAGAATGCACCGCGACCAAGCAAAAAGAACCAATCAGAGCCAGGATCGTGTGTAATGGACTGTCTGACAGCTGTTGCTCACAGGCCCCGCCCATTTCCCGGGGCTGTAGCGCCATCTTTTTTACAGTGTATGGTCTGGGGGAGTAGAAGATGGAATCGGTGACTTTTCTGCTTGAAAGCTAATTACTGCTGCTTGATTTACATTATGTTTGATCTGTAATTGCTACACTAGAACTCTGTGATGCATGTGTTGTTCATGTGTGCGCAGCAGCCTCCGTGTGAGCTACTGTAAGTGACACTGTGTTGTTGCTGCTGCTGAAGTGTGTGCACATTGAGAGAAAGAGAAGTGCTGCAGTAATGTTTTTAACAGAGCATGTTATATCTTCTTTTTATTTATTCAATCACACAGCAGAAATCACATTATACAAGTATTTAATATTATTCATAGAGTACATTTAAACAGCGTTCTTCTTTACAATGTATCCATATTGCTGTGATACATATATATTTATATAAGTTATTTTGTATTAAAATACTCATCTTAGGAGTCGTTGTTGTTGATCACTGAGTGTGTCCTAACCCAGACCTTCCCCTAAACAAGCCACACTACAGAACTCACTCACACATGCTGTCCCTTAGAGGAAAAAAAAAAAAAAGAGCCCAAAATGGCACATATTATGCAGCTGTTTGTTAATAAATGTGCCTGTATTGAATTTTTCATCAACAAATTTAATCCAGAATTGTCTTTCTCGTAAGACTGAATTTAAAATATTGAAATATATATCGTATAATGTCCTTTTGAGGAAAAAATATCAAGATACGAGTTTTGGTCCATATCGCCCGGCCCTGTTGTTAAAGAAAAAGGTTATTTACACTATATCTACTTTTTCTCTTTATATATTGATGTTGGTCTAAATCATTTGCATGTTTTAAATCATGACCTGTAAAAAAAATCAATTGCATTGAATCCCAGTGTATGTGTAGCATAGGTAAGTAGGGTCATTGGGGGCTGTGATAATGACAGGTTCTCATTTACAAAGGAAGGCCGTAGAAAAGTAGATCCATCATGCACTATTGCACGCCCCCTCAGTACTGCATGATAAATATTAACCAATGCACCAAGACAGCATGTATCAATCATACACCTGTGAACACCAATGGAATTATAATTAATATTTAAGAAGCCCTTTAATGTGATGGTTTTGCAGCATTAAATCTGCAGTACTAAAGCACATAAAGGAGCCCATTGACCTGGAGCTGCTTGTATAGTGATGGATTGATAATGTAACATGATAGCAGTGTAATAATAATAATAATTGTTCAGTTCAAGGTCACTTAATAAAATTAATAGGTCTAGACAATTAACAATATTAATTATTAATCTGAGTTAAAATGAAAAGAACTGATGTTGACAGATAGTCAATGGAGAAGCCAAGTGCCCAGGTGGTCGGGCAAGTGTTCGTCCGACAGTATTACACCTTACTGAACGAGGAGCCAGAGAACCTGCACAAGTTCTATGGGAAGGACGTGTCATACGGTCACGGAAGTTTGGACTCCAACGGCAAACCAGCAGAGGTTGATTATGGAAATTTGGAGATCCAGAAGTGTGTGACGGAGCTGAGCTTCAAGGACTGTCACAGTCAGATTTGGCACGTGGACTCCCACTCTACGCTGAGCGAGGGCGTGGTGGTGCAGGTGAAGGGGGAGCTGTCTAACAACATGCAGCCCATGAGGAGGTTTGTGCAGACCTTCGTCCTGGCTCCGGAAGGAACCGCCGCAAACAAATTTCATGTCCACAAGGATGTGTTCACATACCAGGATGAGGTGTTCGAGGACTCGGACTCTGAACCTCCTGAAGAGTCTGAGGAAGAGCTGGAGGAACGCCTTTCCTTTCCCACTGAGGACACAACAGAAAAAAGCTCCTCAGACCTCCCGGAGCCCGCCCCCCGAGAATAACAGGTCGTTCTCCTGGGCGTACGTTACCAGTAAGTACCTCCCACCCTGTGGAGCCGTCCCAGCGTTAAGAATCACCCCCCACAAGATTAAAGTCCCGCCCACAACACAGCTCAGGGTGGAGGTAAAGTGTGAGTCTCAGAGCTCCACACAGAGACCTCAGAGAGAGCAGAGAGCACAAGAACAAAGGCTCAACAATCCAACGGTGGTGCACCGCAGCCCCCGACCAGTGTGTGAGGGGGAGAGCAGTGAGTCTGAGGGTCGAAGGATGGTTCTTCGTTATCCTGACGCTCATCAGCTGTTCGTAGGAAACATTCCTCACGACGTGGAAAAGACCGAACTGATGGAGTTCTTTGAACACTTTGGCTCAGTCCTAGAGATGAAGATCATCAGCGGAAGAAAACATCCAAACTTTGGTGTTTAACGATTCTGAGCCGGTCCAGAAGATCCTCAGCAGCAGACCTATTAAGTTGTTTGGCAACGTGCGTCTGAATGTCCAGGAGAAAAAGACGCGTGAAGTCAAGCGCAGAAAGGCTCGTCCTCACCATGGAGCGCCCAGAGGGGGCGGAGTCAGAGGTCCCCCATCCCGAGGGGGTGGAACCAACAAACCCAGCTTTGGCTCTGGGCGTGGGGTGGTGGCCTAGTGAGTGTTTCTCTGCCCCCAGGCAGTGAGACCACGCCCCCTCCCTAAGCCCCACCCACTGTGTATCTGGACGTTTGCTACACGCTGAACTCAAATCGACCTAAAGATTAAAATATTGGTTGAAAACTACTTGAACTGTGGTCTGTGGTCAATGAAGTTTGAATAAAAACTAACAAAGACAAACACGAGTCGTAACATTGCCTGGCAAGCCTTTCTGGAGGGCTTGAATCAAAGATCCGAACAATAATAATTGTAGGAGCAATGATTTATTTCTGAGCTACCTCAGTATAATACGTTTATCATTTACCTGACCCGTAGATGGGCGGGTCATGCAGGTAATTTAGGTTGCCATGGTGATTGCACAGATGTGGTCAATCAGGGAGAAGCAAACAGTTTTTCGAAGATACTCCTGGGGCTCTTGTGAATGGGTTTTCTGTATTCAGTTTTACTGGACAATTTAATAGTAATTTTTTTTTGTATTCACAATTCCCTGTTTATTTTCTGGATTAAAGAGCAAATAATTCCAAAACACCATATTTCATATTATTTACCAATCAAGTACCTGTCAAAACAACAATCCCTGCACCACCAGAGGTGGACAAAGTAAAAGGACTTAGAAGCTTCAATAATAATAATAATAATAATAACAACATGTCAGTGTTAAACACAGCTCTGTGTGCTGTTCAGGTCACATTTCTCCACCTGCATTCCCCGCTGTAGGATTACTGCTGGGTTATTTTTAGGAGCCGGGGTCCAAAATAACACCTGACTGTGTCTGTCTGCATGGAGAAGGACATAGAGGAGGATCTGAAAGCTACCCAGCAACAAAACACACGCACACGCACGCACACGCACGCACACACACTCTGCAGCGGCGTTACCTCCGACTCTTTCTGCTGGTCCTTGAACACATCCTTCCCCTTCGGTCTCGCTCTGTCCCCGGTGTCGTTCAGGTTATTGAGGAGCGGGACCTCCATGTTGTCCTCCGCCTGCATCTTCACTGCTCACCTCCTCCGGTGGACATACCGGTCCGGTACCGAGTCCTGACAGAGAGCAGGTTGGAGGTTCTCCTCCTAAACCTAAACCTAAACCTCCTCTGACACTCCCCCCCCACACACACACCCCACTCTGTTTGATTCGTTGTCCCTGCGCGCCCCTGGAGGGCGGGGTTACAGACAGCAGAGATGAACGTCACCAATCACTGAAGCAATGTCAACGAGCTGAAGGAACCAGGATAAACACAGACATATACATTATAGATGGACATTAGGCAACTATGAGCAACTAGCAGAATGTAGAAAGGAACAGAAGGTGGCTTTATAATGTGACATTTACATTAGTTGAGGCTTGAACTCAAATTCTGGCATAAGAGAGTTTCTCAAATGGGGTACGTGTACTCCTAGGGGTACGCGACAGCACTACAGGGGGGTTTAGTTAAAGAGGATACTCATTTTTATTCATTATTATTTTTCTTTTGTACAAAAAAACAAGAGAAACATACAATACGACATGAGAAACAAAAAACACACACAGATAATAAATTAACAACACACAAAAATTGCAACAAAAACACACAAAATCAAAATAGGGAAAAATATATACTGAATAAATTACAACAATAAAACTGGAACTGAAAATTAAAGAGTCAGTCTTGGTCCCACCTCAGGAGGGAGATAACCAGGAACGATAAAAACTATAGAAATAAATGTAAATACTGTTTTATTCCACTTGTTTAAAATATGAGAATCTTTAAAATAAAAGTTATCGCTCATTCATTCCATCATTATGTTCTAGAGTTGTTTTTTTCCACAGAAGTCTGAGCAGAATGTGGTAGTCAGACAAAGGGGGGTACTTGAGCCCCAACAAGTGTGAGAACCACAGCTCTATGACACTGAGTTAATAATGTCTACTGTACATGTGTTTAAAACCTCTTCTAGCTCATAATGTAGGAACACTACAGCTGCAATGATTAGTCAATACATTAACACACGATGTTCATGATAGAACATTCTATGTCACCGAGCACATGGTGTAGCTTCACTAATGAACTAAGCCAGTCACCTGTGTGCAAGACAGCAGCTGTTAGCGCCTAAAGACAGATTTCACACAGCTGTCAATAAATCAGCTGTTCAGAGAAAAATCCTGAAATACACAATTTGCATCAAAACCAGTGGTTCCCAAACTTTGTGTGCCCATGGTACACCAAAGGCTAACGGGTGTTATTGCTCATATCATGTACAATATCTGTAAATGTGTAAAAATATTTACTAAAATGTGACAGACAACTATATTACAGATGAAATATTTCACAAAATATTTAAAAAATAAATAAATAAAAAACAATAGGTATAGAATTTGCTTCTGTATTATGAAATGAGTGCGTACAAAGTGGTAAATTAAAAAAACAAATTATTTTTTTGAAGCTGTATTTTGCAATAAATTATATATAATTGTCACAAAATCCCACGGCAGACCCAGACTTGGCACACAGTTTGGGAACCACTGATCTAGACAGCGTGAAAATGATCATAATTTGTTTTTAACAATGATTTATCGGAAAAACTGATGTTTAAAAATGGAATTTGAAAAAGCTGTAAACATAAATAAAAATTCTGATATTTTCCAAACATCCTACATAATGGCTCCAAATCTGGTCATTTAAAAAAAAAAAAAAAAAAAAAAATGAACATTGAAAAATTGTATGTTTACATTACCGTATACAGTCAAACATTTTGTAGGCACTTTGGTGTCAATTGAGCAAAAAAAATAGTTGGTGGAGAATCTAAAGCACATATTGTTGATTTGTTGTGGATTTTAAACATTTTGAATTTTAGACGTTTGCTGTAGCCTCGTCTTTAGAACAAAAACAATGAATTTATCACTTTACTTCTGCTTCTGTTTTCTGATTTGAATGATGTTCATCCTCTGGAGATGTGTCACTTCTCATCCAGGTGGTTTTTAAAGAGATTTGTCATTGACATCACAGCAAAGCAAAGATGGTCACGAATATGTGTTTTATCTGATCCGAGGATCACTTTGACAACATTCAGCTTTTAGAATAAAAACCAATCAAAGCATTAATACAAGAAAGATCAAAGGTAGTCATTTTGTGAGTTTTTCTGCTATCTTTGTCGTCTTTTTGTGTGTTTTTGGAGCCACTCTATGTGTTTCTGATGTTATGAGTCCTTTTCTGTATTTTTGTTGTCATTAGGTGTCAGTCTGTGTATTTTTGCTGTTGCTTAGTGTGGTTTGGGATTCATTTGTATTTTTTTGCTCTTGCGTTTGGTATTTTTGTACATTACGTCAGAGGGCTAGGGCTGCAGTAAACAATCATTGAAGTGGTTTTACTTATTTTATGAATAATAATCTATAAACGTGTGAATTCATTCAAAAATGCTCAAAATTACAGTCTTGAATAAAGTGCACATCCTGATTATGAATTGAATGAATGAATGAATGAATGAATGAATGGAAAAACTACAAGATGTAGGATACATCCCCAAGGAACGATACAGTGATTACATATCAAAGCTCATCTGCTATCTGCACTCTGCATGAATATCCAGGTTCATTTATTATCCTCAGGTGGATGTCACTTCACGTCCTGCCTTTGTAGCTAGGGGGGGGGGGGGGGGGGGGGGGGACTGTGAATTATTGATTTGTGAAGGCAGGGGTTAGTGTGCAGGCCACACTCCTACCCTTCAGCACACAAAGAAACACTCATGGGATTTTCTTTTAGTGGAATATCATTGATGGTTAAAACCGTTTTCAATTAAAGCCACAAGAAAACAGGAATCGATAGTGACTGCAGCCATTAAACAAGGCAGTCATCTTTGGATTGTTTTAAACAAAGAAGGAAACAAAGGAACAATCCAGGACCCCCAAAGTAAAGGTACCAGAGACCGGGGACCCCCACTGTGGCTGATGGTGGTTGAACACAGACATGAACATTGAAGAACAGTCATGTGGAGACAGGGTCATCTATAAGGGGGAATAAAGGGGAGAGATTTTTGGGGTCCATCCATAAAGTCAGCAAAAATGATGGTTCATTGTTCTATGAATCTGTGATAACCACATTTATTTATTTATGTAACTAAAATCCACTGTTATCCAGGAAGTTTACTATTATTTGGGCCATAGTATATAGTCATCTTCTTTAGGATGTAAATCCTTGTTTTAATCAGAAATAAAATGCGTTAAAAGTGACCCAAATTGGTGGAAAAGGTGGTGAAATGGGATTTTAAAAACAATAGAAATTCGTTAAAAGTTGCAAACTAGAGCTCAAAGGGTCAACATTGGCTTAAAAGTGGCAGAAAAAATAGGAACAATTAGTTTAAACTAGCAAATAATGGGCATGACAAATCATGAATGTGGTTAAATTGGCAAAAAATAAACATGAAATATGGTGAAAAGAGGTTAAAAGTGACATAATGGGGTCAAGACCCCAAAAAAAAAAAAAAAAAGGTTGAGAACCTCTGGATTACGCTGTGTACGGATGTAAAAATGCACCTCAATGTTTCTGATAGCACATCTGATTTTTGTCTCCAAGCTTGTTGACACTGTTTGTTTAGAAATTAATTTGTATGGCTTCCTTTTCAGCTTGTGTGAAACCATGTTTAAAAAAAAAAAAAAACAGATGCCAGAGGCTTGTCTGTCAAGTGTAAAAAAAAAAAAAAAAGGGCAGCTTGGCACAGCCAGTGAATGAGGGTGATATCAGAGACGTCTCCACTGATCACTGCTGTGACTCATCACACAATCACACACGTCTCTTATGAAGCACCACAGAAAGCATCAGCTGCTCAAAACAATCACTGACACTTTACATGAAGTTTTATACATAAAGGCTGACATTATTAAGACATGATGCCTGTCATTAGCATGAATAAGGCTCATGAAGGCTGTCATTAAGTGTTGTTCATTGCACTAACCCAAACGTAGGCAACTGGCGGCCCGGGGGCCACATACGGCCCTCCGTCAAATTTTTTGCGGCCCCCCAAAAATTGTGATTCAAGAAGTTTGAAGGAATATGAACATAATACACAAAAAAATTCCCAAAATGACTCATAAAATGTAAAAAGACAACAAAGACAGACACAACAACCACTTAAACAAACGCAATGTTTACAAAAACACACAAAACAAGACATTACAGAATAGCTCCAAAGACACGCAAACTGTTAACAAAAGAGAGTGTCTATTCACACAGTTGACGTACGGACAACCCCCGGTGCTATTGGTACGTTTACTGAAGTACACGTACATAGCATCTTAGGGTTAGGTTATAACCCTATATTGCAATAATTTTTAGGGTTAGACCTAAACTGACCAATGAGGGGCGATGTGTACAGATTGTGGATATATTGATACGGTAACCGTAAGGATAACCACTGCCTTAACAAAATTACACAAACTGAAAGGAAAATACAAAAAACAACAAAATACATAAAGTGGACGCAAAAACGCACAAAACCAAAAAAGAAAAATACACAAAATTTAAACAAAAACAACAAAATAAAAACACACATTATGACTGAAAACAACAAAGACAAAACCCTCCCCGTGTTAAGATTAAATCGGGGCTTCCGTCTTTATTGGTCATATACGTTTTTACATATATGAAATTTGTCCTCTGCATTTAACTCATCCCTGAGGCCTTAGGGGTTAAGGGACTTAACCCCTAACATCCCACAGCGATGGCCCGGGTGGGATTCAAACCCTCGACCCTCTGATTACAAGCGTCCTTAACCACTAGGCCACCACTAATGCTCTTATTGGTCATTAATCATTATTCTAAATGCTGACATGAATATTGATAATGTGGCCCTCGGATCAGATACAATCACATTTGTGTGGCCCCCGCTGTGATAGAGTTGCCCATGTCTGCTCTAACCCTATACCTCACCCCACTAGATCCTCCACCTAACCTAAAAAATGCCAACATAGCTCCAAAGGTGTCATAATTTAGCAAACAACACTTAATGACATCCTTCATGACACCTTATTCATGCTAATGACAGATAATAACAGCCTAATGTCAGCTTTATGGAGAAAACGTCAAGTGTTACAAACAAATCAACAATAAAATCAAATACAGAAAAAAAGTAGCTTTGTTTTTAAACATTTTTTAATTCATTTAGATTACAGAATTTCTCATTATTATTGCTCATTTTCTACCATTACTTGCAATATTTAAACATAGGGCTGTTTCTTTATTATTAGACAACTTAAAACATGTTTGAGAATCTTGCCAGTTTGCATCTGGATGAGGATTTACAACAATAAATACAGGAGTCGAGTCTTGGTTCACCTTCCTCTACGTTTTAAAGGTTGCCTATCTGTATAGTGTGTGTGTGCGTGTGTATATACAGTATACATATACGATGCTGGTGTCTTCCCCTCCCTACCCTGGCGTAGTTCAGCTCACACTGACTGAACAAAGCTGCAGGCTGAGATCCTGAGGCAGCTGTTTTTTTTTTTTTTTTTTTACAAAGCAGCTACAGCCTCCAAAAAACAAAAAAAAAAAAAGAGGACGTGCACAGTTACAAGAGACAGTTTTGCCTCAAAGGTATAAACACAACAGGTTAGAGAAATAAAACAGACAATTTAAGGAAATTCTCAACAGCACAGGACTGAAATGCACAACGATTGGCATGGAGCGATGTGACAGTGTAAGATCCAAGAAAGAACTTAAAATTAGTTTTTACGCAAAAAAAAAAAAAACATCAGAAAGTTTGAAACCTTTGATTGAAAAAAAAAAAGCTAAACTTGGAAACTGTTGGTCATGTCAGACAATAAATGTGTTTGAATACTGATACAATTACATACTTGACACAGTTTAAATGTATTTGGCTATTGCTAATGAGGTACTGCATTACGACTCAAGAGGAAGAAGTCTTAATAAACGTCATCATCCGTCGTGTGCAGTTACAGCTTCTGTTTTCATCGATTTCCCCTCAGAATTGCCAAGGTTTTTTTTTTTTTTTAACTCTATAAAGCCACAGGTAGTGGATATAGGTACATTTCCTGTTTCAAAATAAAAGCTTCTAGCTGTTGGTTAGGGATTGTAAGTCATCAGGTTTGATCCCACTGTGAGCAAAGCAGGCGAGCAGAATGGGATGGATTCATACGTTAAAACCATGAACCGTGTCAGTCATGGGTGGATGTCAGAACAGGCATGAATATCTTATGGAGTAATGAAAGAGTGAAGAAATTTCATAGAAGACATTAACAGGGATGTAAATGCTAATATATATATATATATATATATATATATATATATATATATATATATATCACATCATAGAGACTAAAAATGACAGCTGTGAGTACCAAAGCTTTGTGCTATTGTGTGGTAAACACTGTAAATCTAAACAGCACCATATACTTATTATTGAGGACCTGACAGAAGACACTTGTCCAAGTACCGGCTTAGCAAGAACCATCTGCACATTTGGTTTGTTGGTAACTGTGGTTCCACAGTCTTTAAAAAGAGGGTCTGAGAAGTTTAATTACACCTATTTCGGTAACATTTATTCATCTTCTCTGCATGACAAACATATTAAAGATGGCAGATGGGAGAAAAAAAAACAATAAAACCTCTTAAATTCCACCTTAATACCCAAGTATACAGCATTGTCAACCTTCTGCTGTGCCTCCAATACAGTATGTTTGTTCTTTTTTAAAAGAAATGACCAAATAAATAAAAGCTCAATACTCCCCAACGGTGGCATTGTGTAAGCAGCCAATGAGATGGTTTCACTGTGAGTCACGTGACCAGAACCATGATCCAGTTGTGCAACGAGAAAAAAAGCTAAATTACAGGCTGATCAAAGGGAAAAAATGCATAATACATGTAAAAAAAAGAAAGAAAACAGACGATGACTCAAATAAAATACATGATATGATTGGACCCTGAGACCCCGCCTTAACCCCTCCCACTTAGTGTAGCCCCACCCCTTCAGCTTTTATACAAGACGAAAGAAAAATCACAAGTAAAAAAAGAAAGACAACATTGAAGAAAAAAAAAAAAAGTGTTCACGAAATCTCCAAAGATTATTTTCATTCACACTGATTTATTAAATCAAGTTTTATAAATTTTATGGTTTTTTTTTTTCCTTTTTGATTAGATTAAAGTTCAGTAAATTTCATCTTGAATAAACAGATGATCCAGCAATGGGGAAAAAGGATGGAGAATTTATGCAGGAGTGGACACACAAACCAGCGTCTAAAGTACAGAAACAGAATGACGGCGGTATGTGGAAGTCAAACGCTTTCCATCAGGAGGATAACGGCTCCCATGGAGCTAGTTAGTAGCTAATAGCTAATAGCTAGTAGCTAGTAGCACATGGCAGGAGCAGCTCCACCCAGCGGACTAAGTGTGGATTATTACTGTTGTCGAGTGTGAATAAATAAAGACAGGCTCCTCCCTCGCCTCTCCTTCAGGCATAAAGTAGATGTGTTCTTCTGTCCGTCTTTAACTCCTCCTCCTCTTCCTCCTCCTCTGTGAGTCTGTGCCGTTTGTGGAGTGTTGGTATTTCATTGCGTCAAAGCCCAACACTGGTTTAATACCTTAAAAACGAGCACAAAACATGAGTTAACAACTAACAATTCAACTTAGGCATGAATGCTTCTTTCTGAAAGCAAGAAAACCTTGCTGCTTGCTGACGCAGTAAGACACGCCCACTCAGGCAGCCGGTCAGTGCTGGCAGTGACAGTGACTCGCTGCTCAACTACTACACACAATACACAGCCCACAAACATAAGCACACACAGCCCCACAGACGCCATATTACTCAAAAACAGCGCCTGCTCTACTCCCACCATTAGCCTCAGAACACCGCGGCCTCACACACACACACACACACACACATAAACAACATGCACGTTTACACACACGCAGAGACAGACGTGGATACACACACTGTGTCTGAAAATACACACATAGCTTGATGAACCCTCTGATTAGACCAGATTATGCTCTTTATAGAAGCACACCAAGTGATTGGAGGAAAAACCCTCCTCCCTCCTCTCAGCTTTTATAGGAGGGGCGGGGCCAAGAGTGAAAGTTGATGACGCAGGGCAATCCAAAGAATCTGTCTCAGCCAATAGAAAAATTCCATTTTAATAGCCGGCGTTCAACCCTTAGAGGCCAGTAACTGACATTCTAAAACTAAATATGCAAAATTAAAAATACTTTTAGTAAAATGTTAAAAGTTGGACTAGGATCAATAAACAGCACTACTTAATAACCAAATACTGTACATACAGTATGTATTCAGCTTTGAGGTTTAGTGACTCTTTAAATCTGATACAATCCGCGTATCCTTCATTCTTTGATTATTCCGTTTCAAAACCAAATCAAATGAACAAATAAACAGTGTGGTTATTTTGTTTTACTGAACTTAAAACCATAACAGAAATACAGTAGGGTAAAACTACTAAAATGACTAAAGTTCAATTACAAATAATCACAAGTACTGAGCTGTAAAATACACTAAAAACAAATATCTATCATGTAATTTCTTTCCTATCTATTGGGTAGCTTGTTAGGCTTCCTAATCAATGAAAATATAGGTTTTAATATTTTTGGTGTGGACGTCTGAGCCTTTTTTGTGTCAGTGTACCCCTCACTTTCAAGTTTTTTTAAATGATAAAGTATGAGAAAGCTTGATATGAAACATATTTTAATAATTGTTAAACACATATGTGTAGAGCTGAACATAAATCCCAAGTTTTGCATTAATTGTCCAAACCCAGAGCTGCTGCTTCCATACATACCTATAGTAGTTGGGCTTAAAGGGCCCGTTCTTGTTCAGGCCCAGGTACTTTGCCTGCTCGTCGCTCAGCTCTGTGAGGTGTGCGTCAAACGTTGGGAGATGTAGGCTGGCCACGTACTCGTCTGAAACCACAGTGTGTGTGTGTGTGTGTTAGCGTTCATTGGCAGAGTGATTCTCACACTTTTCCTGTTGTGCCTTTATTGAAAAAGGCAAAAATCATGATTCTTCTTCTTTAACCCTCTTACCATCCTTGGGGTCAATTTGACCCCATTCAATGTTTATCATTCAAAAAATAATAATAGTTGACTTTTAAAAAAAAATATATATAAATGCAACACTTTTGTTTTTGCTCCCATTTTTCATAAGCCGAACTCAAAGATCTAAAACATTTTCTATTCACACAGTATACTATTTTTCTTCAGTGTATTTTATCTCCTTCATTGCACTATTTTTCAGGGTGTCTTGAGTATTCTGTGTGTTGCCTTCTGTTGTTTTTTTCTTGCACTTTATTTGAACTGTCAGTAAATTTCCCCACTGCGGGATCAATAAAGTCACTAGGTTTCCCACTTCCAAAGATGTAAATGTCATCGTAGGTACACTTCAACTGTGAGAGACAGAATATAAAAAACAAAGACGGATTCTGACATTTTCTTCTAAAAACAGTAAATAGGTCATAAATATATTCCTTGAAACATGTAAAAAGCCATTCAACCATTTATAATGTAATTGTAGAGCTTGATTTCACAAACTGTGTTTCCAATTTCTGTGTTCAGGATTTAATGGGAGGGTCAGAAATCGGGTCCGCGTTACGTAACGGAGCCATCATTAGCGTAAACCCGACCCTGCTGCTGAAGCACACCAAACTTCCGCTGCCTCCAGCGGACACAATTCGGCCCTTAGCCAAAAACAAAATGTATATTCAAACTCAGGGGAATAAAACGCATCCACTGGTGCCACGTTTTCCATGGAATGAGCACTTTTATACACCGCAATTTTGTTTTTCGCCTTGAGAGGGCGCAGTTTTGACTCACATATTCGGGTGGAGAAGACCTTTCCGCTGATATGTATTATTTATTTTTGTGGCCCAATCCGATCATTTTTGGAGTTTTCACACTGCTTTCTCCCATATGGTTAGGGTTAATACACGGAGGCGGCGTCTTCCTTCCCACGCGTGGGCGTGGTTCCAGCACCTCTAACTGACACGCCCCCAGCATTTAAGAGCAGCGAAAAGTGCTTGTTTTAACATGATTTTGAGGCCTAATTTTATAGACTTAGCAATATGTTTTACCTTTTAAATTTGGCTCAGTCGTCAATGACACGTTTCTCATGGTGTGACAAACTCATAACACAAATGTGTTTCTGCTTTAAGCTGGGGAACTTTTCGGGCTCTGCAGGATTTGAATCCATAGTCCACATAGTGTGTTACTAAGACTAACATTTGTTATTGTGGTCCCAGCAAATCTTTGGTCTTGCCCGTGTTTGAGTGGTTGGAGTGTGATTCATTGAGTGTGTGGACAGGTGTCTTTTATACAGGTACCAGTTCAAACTGGTGCAGTTAATGTGGGTAATTAATTTAGAATATTAGGGCTTCTTAAAGAAAAACTAACAGGCATTTGCGAGCCAGAATTCTGGCTGGTTGGTAGCTGATCAAATACTTAATTTATGCAATAAAATGCAAATTATTATTGTTTTTTAAATCATACAATGTGTTTTTGTCATTTAAAATTTTTTTTTTAAATCTAATTACAGACCTCTAGTTTTTGGAAGTAGGAAAACTTGCAAAATTAGCAGTGGATCGATTATTATTTTCCTCACTATATATATATATATATATATATATATATATATATATATATATATATATATATATATATATATAATTTTAAATATTCTCATATTCTATTGTCAGAAAGTGCTGACCTTTGGCAGGACCCAAACAAACAAACAAACAGTGGTCACATGGTTTACATCTCTGTGGATGGTGCATACTTATGCTAAGCTCTCACCCCTCTGATACGGCAAATGTGTTGCAATATGCGGTATATCTTCGATGCAATCATCTTTTTATAAAAATGCAGCCATCCTAAAAGGAGGAGGAGGTCTTACCCATCTTCTTTGGGAGCAAGTAAACATCCTGCTTGTAGCGTCCCTCGGGAGCGTTGTAGAGCTCTATCAAAGCCAGTGCCTGAGCAGACACACAAACAATGCTCATCAGTGTGTAAAGCTCCAGCTTTTGTCAGGACATAAAGAACCTAGAACGAGCAGGTAACAGCGACATGTGTGGGTCCACAGCTGTACCTGTGTGGTGGCGGTGATAGAGAGCACAAAGGTGGGCACTGTGGAACAGCTGAGGTTCAGCAGGCGACCCTGGAGGAACAAACCCACAAAGAACATCCCTTACATCAGTGACAAGCTACTTTTTATCACAGTGAGGGCCATAAAACTGTGATTGTATTAGACCTGAGGGCCACATTATCAACATTAATGTCAACGTTTAGAATAATGGCCAATCTGAGCATTAACACAGGCGACAACAAAGGGTTTGGTCGTTATTTTGTGTGTCTTTGGAATTATTGTGTACTTGTTTGGTATAATCTTCTGCCATTTTGTGTAGTTACAGGGGACTACAGATGAAAAATAGCCTTCTGGCTAATTCTGGCTTTTTTAACCATGTTTGTTCATGGGTTATATGAAATTGCACTGTCCCCTTTCAAATAAACCAATAAAAAAAAATTAAAAATAAAAAGTTATGTTGTTTTTGCGTGATTTAATTTTTTGTAGTTTGCTGTGTTTTCATGTATTTTTGTTGCTTTTTTTGGAGTCTTTTTTTTATATTTTCAGTTTTAATTTTGTAAACAGGTATTTTCCTATATTTTTGTGTTTTGCAGTTAATTTGCGTATTTGTGCTGTTTTTGTGGTATTTGTATATTTTTTGCTTTTGTATATTTGTTGTTTTTGTGTATTTTTGTTGTCATTCTATGTGGTTTTCCGTCATTTTCATGCATTTTTTGCTGTTTTGAAAGAGAATAACAAACCCTTGACTCAGCAGCCTATCCTGCCTGTTCATACACAGTGAAAGAAACAAGGCCCTGGATTTCCAGAAGATTATAAACTCATTTGCATTTACAGGGCCTATACTACGAAGCTAGATAATTATATCCCGGATTTATCTCCATTAGAATGCTTCGCCTAACCAAACATTGTCCACCAGACAGAAGCTGTCCTACGAATCTAGATTACAACTCGCTAAGTTAAACGAGTTGATTTCAGCCTGGCTACATGCGCGCTCTTGTGGCAGAGGAGGAGATTACAGCGTCAGACCAATCACAATCACGGAGGAACTGTAGAGCAATTTACATCACAAGTGAGGAAGAATTCTTTAAAAATATGAAGAAAATCATAATTCAGTATAAAAACAACACTGTTGCTGCAGTAAAAGCAGAAAGTAATTAATGCAGGAATTGATGAATGTTAATGATCAGTTTCACTTTCACCTTGCTTTTTACATTTCTAAAGGTATGCTTTTAATTGAGTGTTCACTACCTCGATGATCATCATTGTGCTTAATCTATTACAGTATAACGGTCAAATTATAATTTAAAAAAAGACTAAAGTGGGACTAAAAATTAGTCCAAATCTAAAACGGATTTCCACCAACTAAATTTCAATTAAAACAAAACAAAACGACTAACGTGACTTTATAAAGTCACATGTTAACAAGTCTAAAAATCCAAACCTCCCTTTGATCTGCAGTCGCCACTAAAATTTAATTTATGTGGAATGCCAATGATTTTAAAGGACTGAAATGCAGTCCATGTGTGAATGTGTGTGTGTGTGTGTGTGTGTGTGTGTGTGTGTGAATGTGTGTGTGTGTGTACCTCTGCCAGCAGGACTATCCTCTTGCCATCAGGCCAGATGACATGGTCCACCTGTGAGCGAACTCTCTCCCAGGTCAGCTCAGGCGTCCGCAGACTTGCCTGTAAGAAAAACATGGAGACTTCTGGTTTACACCTGTTTGTGCTGTTATTTATTTCAAACAATGGATCTAATGCCGTGGAAGCATTAAGGTGACTCCCTAATGTTGTCTGCAGTGAAGTCAGTGTCACAGCCAGACGTGAAATGAACAGATTACAAGTCCTCACGTTGCTGTAATTGACTTGATTTTATGGGTACTTTTTTAGTTTATTTCTAAATTAGTAGTTTTATTAGTACTTAAGTATGTTTTTAAAAAAAGTAATTTGTTACATTTCTACACCCAACTGTTACTGAGTAAATTATACTTTTTTATGATAATTTTTTAATTTCCATTTCATGGTCTCAATGAACATAATCCATATGTTCTGAGTTGTGTCATTTCTAATCAAAGTCCAGCCACTTTCTATGGTTCAGGTTGGAGTTTCTACCCATTATGTCATTACCCACATGGCACATTTAGCGTGGCACTGTTTTAGATTTCATAAATGTAGCTATTTTTTAATTTTTATTTTGAATTGAATTTATTGGTGTTATTTTATTTTAAAAAGACTTGTACATTTGGACATACCTTTTATTTTATACAGATGCTTTTGTGGAAAATAAATTAAGTTCCAACTGTGCAAGATTTCATCTCTTCCTTTTTAAGTTTATACATGAGATGTTTACTGTATGCAAGGGAACTGTGGTAAAATTTATTACCAAAAATAAACATGAGGGGTGAAAGCAACTAGTAACTTTTACTTTGAGTACTATTTAACTGAACTATTTTTTACTTTTACTTGAGTATTTTATGTGTGACTTACTTCTACTTTCCTTTAGTACAATTTCAATCATGTAAGAGTACTTCTACTTGAGTAGAATATATCAGTACTCTTTACTAGGGATGTAACGATTCACTCAACTCCCGATACGATTCGATTCACAATACTGGGTTCATGATACGATTCTCTCACGATTTATTTTACAAAATGGGACTGTACACAAATGATGAAAAATATTCCTTTTTTATTGGGAAAAAAACTAGAAAATACTGTACTATTTTCCTTTTACTTTTCATTGTCAAAATAATCTATTGATAAACTATTCAAAACAATGCAATTTAACTAACAATAAATCTTAAATAAAATAAATAAAGGAATAATACAAATGAAGAAGAAGCATATTAATTTAAATTCTGGTTCTATAGTAAACAATGCAAAACTGCATAATAGTTATTTTTCTTTTTAAAAGTCCAACTAAAAATGTTTTTTGTGCCTTAACAATTGGACTTTAAAAAAAAAAAGTCATTGCATTGTATTTACGTCAGATATTTGTTTGGACCAGCAGAGGGCACTGGTAGCCCAGTGGTCTGTTGGCATGCAGTTATTCTAGCAGTGGAGAAGAGATGCTATGCTAGCAGACAGAGCTAATAGAAAAAAACGTGACTTTTAAAGATATTCACGTAATATTACAGATATTCTTTCGGTGCTAAAGGGGTAAGGAATCATTTATGAACATGTTTAAGAGTAGAAGGCGGCCAGAAAGAAAGTAGTAGCAGATTCCGCCCGCCGCCAACACTTTTAAACAAGAGGATAAATATATAGCGCCCTCTGCTGTTTAAAAAAAGTACTGCGATTCAATTTTCAGTGTATCGATGTGAACCGTGATACCTATGACTCGATTTTTAACTGCCTTACGATTAATCGTTACATCCCTACTCTTTACACATCTGGTCACAGCCCTAAAGAAACCCTCTGAGAAAAACCAGGCTTTTGTCCATTCCAGAAACAGTTCTAACTACTGACCACGTCGATCTCCGTGTTGGAGTGTCCCATGTTGCAGACAATGCAGCTGTTCTTCATGCGGTCCAGGTTCTCTCTCACCACCACGTTCTTATTACCTGATGGGAAGGACACAGCTGTGAGACAGAAGAGGGACGACATCTGTCCTAACAAGACTAGGGCCGTGTTCGAAATGGTATACTCCGTACTACGCACGACAAAACTAGTATATACGGTCTACTATATACTATAAGCATGGTTCCCACACTTTTTTCACAATGGTTTTTCAAAACTTTTCCAAAATATTTAACCAAATTTCCATCACTTAGTTTAGTGAACCAATAAGATCTATTCAAGACCATTAGAGCATAAAATGAACGGGCCTTTGCAGTGCACTAGTGTAGGTCTGACAGTGTGCCATGGTTAGTAGCAAAAATGTAGCACAAGGAATGCAAGTTGTGCCCGTCACTTACAATATCTATCAAATAACATCGTACTGTACAATGGCGCAATTGCTTTTGACACCCATTTTGCAATATTTTTTTTTTTAAATAACGATTTATAAGCTATTAAATGTAACATTAAACAACAACTAAGTGCTGCCGTGTTTAATTATAAAATTACAATTTCAATTTGCAGACACATTAATTTAAAGCGATGTACAACACAAGGTAATAGTAATAGCGAAGGTTGGATTTTAAACATTAAAATAAAATAGGTTATATTTCCAAAACTTTTACAAAAAGGTGAAATTATTCCATGACTTTTCAAGACTTGAAAATCGTTTTTTCAAATTCCAGAACTTTTCCAAAAATGTTATGACCGTGAGGACCCTATGTCAGTATGGATAGGAGGAATAGGATGATGAGCGTTCCCACCATATCAACATGTGCTCATGTGATCCATAAAACAGAAACACATTTGATGCTGACATTTCAGAGATTGTCAGAAATCCTCCATTGTGCTACTGACAAAACTTCCGGTTAACTTCAAAACAAGAGCCCTATTTACAAAAGCGTTAAAAACGAATGGAAGACAAGATGATGCTTTTATTTTGAAAAAGTCACGTTTGTTTTTACATGCCACTCGCAATGCATCATGGGGCTGTTGAGTATGACTAGTGTGTCCACTGTCCCAATATAGTATACATCCAGGTATTTCTCACATACTTAATCTTTCCATACAATCTAATATGAATGCACTACATACTAATTTTGATGTCAGAGAGTATGAGTACTACGTTAGTATGCAATTTCGAACACAGCCTTAGACTTTCTTTGTTTGTCATTTTGCAAACATCACAAAACAACTGCATTTGTGAAGAAAAATCTGTTGCATTTTGGTCAAGATTGAAATGTATATAATGTAAAAAGGTAAATGGATATATATATTTACATGCAATGTTACATTACATATAATTATGCAAAATGTAAAGTTATGAAAATTTACAAAATGCTGCAATAGAAAGACGAACTATTTAACTGCTGAATCTGGGAACGTGATCGATGTTTTTTATGCATGGGGACATCTTTGTTTCCCATTTGTCAAGAGTAAAATTTCAAATGGCAAAATAAAACTAAAGATGTTGTGATGCGTTTTCCTTTCTCTTGTGAAAGCTGAAAGACTGAAGTTTGCTTTAATTAGTAATGGATGTAGCTGAAAACAGCTCCTACTGTGATCCTTATTAAAGCAGCTTTCTGTCCCGTTATCTTAGTTTCACCAAACTTCTGTTCACTAATCACACAAATCCTCTTATTATGGATCCCGATCCGGTCACTGCTGCTCTCTCCCTCAGTGACGGAGCAGACAACACCTACTATTATGATTATTATTATACCGACTCTCTTCTCTAAATCTGACCCTTTCCTGAGATGAGAACTCCATTAGCGACTCCTCCAGTGGGGTTAAAATGATCAAACATCTGCGGTTAACCCTTAACTGCCCTCTGGTCTAATATAATCTAACTAATCTGATTAATTTTCAGTTAAATATTAATCTCACCTAAAGCACATTCAATTAAAAAGGCAGATTATGCATTTTAACAGGACATTACCGGGAAAACCATTTAGATTCTATTTAATTATACGGTCCTGTACAATGATATCTGTCCTACCGTTGTCATAGTGTCCTTCCTGAACAACATTTAGCCTCATCTATTTTCTATAGAAGTGGCTATCAGCTGTGCAGAGGTTTCTGGTGCTGCCTTTCAATCCATGTGTTACACAGACTATTTGCATGTTCTCTTTAATCCCATTCATGGTTTCTCACAGTTAAAGCCATGCATTTACTGTAAAAGTCACTGAAGACAGTGTAGAAGTGTGAATGACTAGAAACGGTCTGTCCATCCCATGTGTGTAAAATAAAATCATTAAGAAACGACAGTATCTTTATTTTGAAACTAGGTGTCAATAAGGACTGTTGAAAGTAAGAAGGAGGCTTCTTAGTAGTGGCATCAGAACACAGAATATTTTTACCAACCATTAAACTCCTCCTCCTCTGTGCAAGTTAATTAACCACTTCTGTTCTTTACTGTGTTAAAAGTTTTATTTCATAATAAAAGCCAGAAGTCAATGGAGCAAATGAACAGATGATATGAGGAGCTGCAGCATTTGGTTTTATTTTACTAATATTAGTATTTCTATTTAACATTTTTGGGGGTAAATGCATACATGTAGTACAATAAATAATTTGATTCATCAATCTCCTGCTCTAGGTAAAATGAAACACACATTTCGAGAAACACACCCCTTTTTCCTTTTGATTCTGACATCAACTAATGATTGTAAGTATATAAAACTACACAAAGGAAAAAAACAAACTTCTTTCTTCTTCTTTTCTCTTTTTCTTCCTTTCTTTTAAGAATTCATGATTCAACACATTATCTACTCACTATAGGTTATAATTTATAATGTTTTTTTAATAATGAATAAGCCAATCTGCCCTGTATGGACGCTTGTATACAAACACTGATTTTGGTTGAAAGAAAATGTAATTGTGGGATGCAGACTTTTTCAGTATTTGTTTACCATATCAATACATATATTTATTATAATATATATTTTTTATTGTTATGTATTTCTTTATTTTGTTTGTCTTACGTAAAGCAGCTTAGAGTTAACAAAATAGCGCTAGATGAAATTGGTTTATTATTATTACTATTATTATTATTATTATTATTAATAAAAAAGTTTTCACATCAGTGAAAACGTTGGAATCTTATTTTGAAAGGGGAACAGAGGAAGTTCTCAGATTAAACTCAAACAGTGGAAGAGCAACCCTTGCATCCTTTTAGTATGAAACCAGTGAATTCTCCACACTGCAGGGTAGTAATGATGCTACTTCCTCAGTAAACGTCTCGTCTTCTTAACAAACACAAACCTGTGCAGGTGATGACGATGTCCACTTGTCTGATGACCTCGTTCAGTTTGACCAGTCTGAAGCCGTCCATGCTGGAATTGATGGAGGAAAAAAAAAATGGTGTAACAGTTGCAACGCTAAGCCAAAGAACAAGCAGGAGGAGGAGGAGGAGGAATGGTTGTGTCTAACCAGGCCTGCAGGGCACAGATGGGGTCGATCTCTGTCACATAGACGATAGAACCCATTGCTTTGAGTGCAGCGCAGCACCCTTTTCCCACCTGACGAGAAGGAAACCAAATTGTTGTCGACACGCAGATCAAAACAGTTCATCACCAAGATATTTTCATCAAAGATTTTCTGTCTGCACAAAAATCCTCTACAAATGTTAAACAGACTCGTGGAATGTTGCCAATAATCCCACGTCAGAGCGTCCATGCTCCTACACGCATCCCTCAGAGGAGAAACATATATCTACTCTGTGACTAATGTGTGTGTGTGTGAGAGAGAGTCCAGATTTACCTCGCCGTATCCACACACCACCACCTGTTTGCCTCCAAACATAACGTCTGTGGTTCTTTTCAGGCTGAGGACAGACACACATTAGTGACACTGACTTAGGGGAGAGAGAACTGAGCGTGTGTGTGTGTGTGTGTGGCCTACCCGTCGAGGATGGACTCTCTACAGCAGTAGAGGTTGTCAAACTTCTGCTTGGTGACAGAGTCGTTGACATTCATGGCGGGGACACACAGCTTCCCAGCTTTGGACAGCTGATACAACCTACACACACACACACGCACACAGGAGAGTGGAAAATTAAAGTGTAATCCCACCCAGTTATAATCAATATAATATATTTTCTAAATTGTAAAGGTTAGCGAGGGGAAAAAGGTTATTTAGACAACCATCTTAAACAAGTTTTATTTCAAAAACAAGCAATACGTTATGTTCATAATAAAGGAAATTTGGACCACACCGAGCCACTACTCACTAAATCAGAATGACATACGTTAGCAGAAATTGTAGCTTTTTAAACAAGTCAAATAATATTTAAAGCACAACAAAAAATATTTCGGTCACTGCGTGCACGGACAAAAAAAAAAAGCTTCAGTGTGTCAGACGCGATACCAGGTTGTGAAACAGTTTGTGTTTAAAGTAATTTAAAAACAAAAAGACAGTCATCAACATCATAAATGTCATAACGTCAAACATTTTCTAAGGAAAACTGTCCCCTTTGAAGATACCTCAAACAGAGTAAAAAAAAAAGGCACAAAGGCAATAACTCCGGTAAAACTAATTGCGCACTTCTCATTTTCGAACTCCATCAAGGTATTGATACCCTGAAGCCACACAGTGAATTTGGTTATCCTATCTTAAACGGACCATAAAATACAGTATGAAAATATTAGTAATATAGTAATAGTAATAAAGTATAATAATAAGTGGTGCATCCTGGCTAATCTGTATTTGTAACACACCTAATAAACATGTTCAAAAACTAATTCTAGATATTAATTTAGACAACTGTGATATCAAAATGGGGTCACGAACCGAAATAGATTGGGAACCTCTGGCCTAAGATCCATCTTTGGTTAAAATTTAGCCTAAATCTGTTTAGTACCTTCGACGCAATCCTATTAACAGACAAATAACAATATATTGGAGAATTTTAGAGTGTTCTATTGTTGTCATATTAGCTATAGTTTCCTTGCCTTCTCTCTTTAATGGGTTTTAAATGTAACCCAGTGCACAATCCTGTGGGGGACTTTTACCACTAGATGGCAGTGTAACCTTATTAGAAAAGCAGAAATGTCCACCTGAGTGCTGCTGAGTGCACTAATTGTGTGTTACATAAGAAACCAAGAGCCTCTTTCCCTCCCATTGAAATTGATACCATGCTGTGATTTTACCTGTGTACACCAGTGACACTCTCCTCTACGATGCCTTTGATCTTCTTGAACATGTTGGGGTATTTCTTATAAATCCAGTGAGTCAGGTCTCCACCATCATCCAGGATCTGACAAATGATGAAGATGAGTCATTGAGGAAGAAGGAAAGGATATGTGTAATTATGAATGGAACCATTGCCTCTTAAATTATCTATTGACGTGAGTAAAAATAGCAGCTAATAAGAAGCAGAGAGGGGAGTGAGGGAGTTTGTAGGTGTGCTACCATGTTGGGCTGCCATCCTTCCACGTTGACACAGCGATCGATGCACCACCAGAAGTCATCCTCTGACTCACCCTTCCACGCAAACACGCTGAAACCTACGAGGACACAGGAAGTGCAGGCCAGGAGGGAAGTGAGAGGAACTCAGAGCGTGGCTACATCCAAATAGTCGCTCCTATCTCCTTTCCTCTCCATTTTTCTTTAACTTGTGGAAGTGTTTAAGTGGCGGTCATGATAAGGAGTATTCCAATTCTCTTTAAGAAAAGGAAAGGAGGCTCAATGCTTCCTTTACAATTGTATAATCAACTTTAGCCTAGAAAACACTGACGCATCCTTTACTAAAGGAGACCAGATAATGGTGACCCACATTTCCTTGCAGCGACAACATTTAAAGGGACCAGGCAATAGGCTTGGAACAACTTTAAATAATTTAAAACCCATATTTAAAGATATGTAAGACATATTATCAGATTATAACTGACATAAAACAGAACACTTTCATTCAAATAAAAAAAACAAGGATCAGAGACATTTTTAGCCCTATTAAGTTTTGTTCAGCATAATTCATATTTCTGAGTGGAAGGTGTGTGAGCAACCAGTTCCTCATTCCTTGTAGCCTCTTTTCCTTTGATTTCAATTAAAACCTTGTGATATTTGAGAATATAACAGGGAAAAGTGTTTTAAATGTGCTTTTAGTAGTCCATTTCAGATGTCACTAACCTTCGCTGCCGTAGAATTATTATGTCACCTAGTGGAAGTGTGTCTGATTGTCAAAACAACATGATGGCCTTTCCCTAACTCCTTTAGGAAGTCTCCTGACTCCTGTCCTTGACCCTGTGATGTCAGGGAAAAGTGGATAGGAAAGGAGATAGGAGGGACTATTCGGATTTAGCCTACGTAAGCACGAATTGGATAAGAGAGATGATTGGACCATGGCACAGGGTTAGAGAACAAAGGTCAGGGGGCGGGGCCTCACCTCCCTCTGCCAGCGCAGCTGCCACTTCATTCTGGGTGGAGTAGATGTTACAGGCTGCCCATCTGCACTGAGCTCCCAGAGCTGACAGAGTCTCCATCAGAACCTGTGGAGCGCACGCACACACACACACGCCATGTTTGACTTTTCATAGTTTGAGGAAGGGTTGGGGTCAATTACATTTTAAAATTACAACTACGTTTTCAATTGTCCATGTTCAATTACAACTCAGTTACGATTAAGTTGACTGGCATTTTCTCCAATTACAATGATTATTTTTCCCCTGAAAGTCGATAACATTTACGTTCTCAATTACTAAAGTTCAATTACAATTAATTATTGTCCCCGAAATAAATAAGCCAATAAACCTTCTCTTGTGTTAGCTTTCTGTTAGCATCTCTTATGAAAACGGGGCAGTTTTGACTCACGTCTTAAATCAGCTGTAAAATACACTAAAAATATCATCTTTCATCCAATTTGTTTCTCATCTCTTGGTTACCTTGTTAGGCTTCATAATCAATGACAATATTGGTAATAGTATTTGTGGTGTGGGTGTCTGAGCCTTTTTTCCGTCAGTATACCTCTAAATTTAAAATGATCCTGAAGAGAACTGACAGGTAATGGAAAAAGTTAATAATGAACTACGTATGTAAGCCATAGAACTGTAACATGGTCCCACAGGCTTGTGTTTATTGAATTTCCATGAAATTATATAGAAATTTCAAAAGAATTACAATTACAAAGTAAATTACCTAAACTCAATTACATTTCAATTATAATTATTCAAAATTGTAATTAATAATCAATTACGTGATTACAATTATATTTGACCCCAACCCTGGTCCAAAGTACAATCCTTTCTTTCAAAATACTGGGATCATACTGGGATTATGCCATACAAACATATTTGAAACCAATAAATTAAAAGCATATGGAGTGTTATGACTGATTTATAACTTTAAAGGGCCCATGTTAAGCTAAATGGACTTTTCTGTGCTTTAAACATCATAAAGTGCTATAAGGATTTCATACACATGCCCAAAGTGTTTGTTTCATTGATTCCCTCAATCGTTAGTTAGAGGGTGATTTGTTCCTTTCTTACTGCAGGGTGAGCACAAACACCTCGCTACAATTTGATGACGCGTTCCCACTTTGATGACAAATTTGACGCGGCACCGAGTTGGTGAAGCCGCGCCTCCATGAAGCTCTCTGCCGTGACTGACATGTAAACAAACACGCCCACGAAGGTGAGCATTTCAGCATCCTCGCACAGTGCTATATATGTACAGGTGAACACCCCGCCCTTACGCTCTGACTCATGTTTATAAAGCAGCATGAGCTCGGCTGTGGGTGGGACAAAGGCAGGCCGTCCTCTGGCCCTACATCACCGTACGGGGAGGAGGAAGTCAGTGTCCCGTCTATAGACACGCCCACTCATGAATATGCATAAGTAGGACGCAAATCAGCCCGTTTGTGTAGAGTTGTTCAGAAAGTGACTTTTCAGAGGCTAAAACTCTAAAAAACAGGCGAGTTTGGAAAAATAAACCTCAATACTATGTTTTTAGGTTTCTTAGAACAAATGAAGATGGGTGAAAAATAGCATGATATGGGACCTTTAATGACTGTGTAGATTATGGGTGTTAAACTCATTATAGTTCAGGGGCCTTTTTTTAAAAGGTAAAATTATCCTCAAGAGAACTGACAGCTAAACATAACATGGTTCCCCAGTTTTGCATTTATTTACATTGTAAATGACAGTTTTTATAGAATTTTAATGCCAGTTACAATTACAATGTCCGTTATCTGAACTCAATTACAATTCAATTACGATGATGACAGCGACACATTTTTTTTCCAATTTAGATTACCATTATAAATTATATTACATCATAACTGTAATTCATTACCAATTATGCACTTACAATTATAATTGACCCCAACCCTGG
The DNA here is from genome assembly GCF_900634775.1 of Gouania willdenowi. Taxonomy (NCBI): domain Eukaryota; kingdom Metazoa; phylum Chordata; class Actinopteri; order Blenniiformes; family Gobiesocidae; genus Gouania; species Gouania willdenowi. The sequence goes on from NC_041049.1 coordinate 16,987,510, forward strand.
TTTGAGGTCTAAACCTGATTGTGTTTTGTACTCACAGCGGTCTGAGCGGTGATGTGGGTGCAGCCCACCACTTTGGCACCAGCGAGGGGTTTCTCCCCTTGTGCCCTCTTCCTCAGAGCCATCAGAGCAGGCATTTCTGAAAGACAACTCATTATCAAACATACATGCTAACACACATACAGTACGTTCATGTGGATCAGCAGGGCATCAGCAGGATGTTTGAGGTATTCCCATCTTTTAATCTGACGAGTGGTTCATCACTAATCCATCAAACTCATCAAGCTGACGGAGTTACCGATGCTTGGAGCTGATGTGTGCGTGTAACCTGCAGGGTCCACCAGAGGCTTAGTGTACATTTACATAAGTGATCAGGGAATGATACAGCATCCGTGTGTGTGTGTGTGTGGTGTGTATGTATGATGATCCTGCAGCTGGTGATGTGGGACATATAGTACGACCACTGTTGATAAGATTGTGAAGTCTTATCAACAGTGTATGATACCAAAATAATAAAAATTATGTATTTCAAAGTTTCCTTTTCAGAATAAAGTGCAACTAAACCCCACATCAGCTTTTTTTTCCCTTCATTTTTTAAGCTAAAAAAAACAAATGTATTTGGGTAGGAAGTAGTGTAGTTTAGGAATGTAAGGATATTTCCTAAATCGGAGCAGGTGTGGCAGCATTTTGGCTTTCTAAAGTTGGAAAATGAAAATGGTGAGAAGATAGCAGTAAGGACAGACTGTAGTAGCAGTAAGACACAAACACAAAATCACTATATAGTTGCCCTTAAGAAAAACATGTAAACTCCAAGCCAGGAACATAAGCTGCACTTTTAAAAGAAAAAAAAGTAAGTCACTTCTCTTTTTGCACTGTATTTGTAATTTGTTATATTTGTATTTTTTATGGCGATAAATGAAGAAATGTGCAGTTTATTTTGGTTTTTGAGTTCAAACGGTTTGTAAGAAGGTTATAAGAAGAAAATATATTAGCTGAAGTAATTATTGACAATTTAAATAAAAGGATAATAATCTGTTTTTTCCTCCAAAATATGATTTCTAAGTATTCAAACTGAAAGAAGTTAAGTGCATCATTGCATCCTAGTCTTTCAATTGAGTTTTACAATTGACTTTTGCTATTGGCTGATATTGTTCGTGACGTTTGGGTGGCTTCTTACATCACAAACCACTACTATTTGTGACTAATGAGTAGGAAAATAAAGTGAGTATTGAGTAGGTAGTAGATATTGCAGTATAGACTGAGCGTGTCTTTAACTGCTTCAGGAACGCCGCCCATAATCAAGGCATTTTTAAGTTTGATTTCAAGCCCAGATGCATGCAACCTCGGCGTTTACACTTTAAGTACGAGTGTTGGTTTTACCTTGCTCTGCGATCTCGATCTCTCTGCGTCCGAAGTCGGCCTGTTTGATGTTTTTGATGCAGAAGTCTCCGTTGCCCTTGGAGTTTTTCTGCTGTTTGTCCCGAGGAGACGTCTCATCATCTGAGCTGTCTGTGTACGATGCCGCTGGAAGAGATTGACACACATGTTGTCAATGTGTCAACATTTAAGAAGCAGCAGCATCCAAAGGCTGAATGTGAATACTAATCCAGGTTATTTAGATTGAGGAATGAAAACGCAACAGAGGAATCTGCTTTACCGGATCTTTACCTGGAGAATATATAATCAAAAGCAATGCTAGGTTTACTCAAAGTTAAAAGATCAGTTCAACTGTGATGGTCAGTTGTATCCATGTTAATACAAGCATGAGCGTGAAATCTTATGTCCGAGATCTTCAACACAAACACAAATTTATACCATTTTTGTCTTGAGGTTATCAATCAGCATTTAGAGTTGAATGAGGCCTGGTTCCAACTTCTCTGCTAGTGTTATTTGTGTCTTCTCAGCCCACTTAAAATGAGCTGCATGTAGCTGGCAGAAGGCCTCATATTAAACTGTGGATACCTTCTTCTTCTTTCTTGAGTATTGCAAATGCTGACCACACAGAGATAAGCAAACTCCTTTAATAACCTAAAATCTTCAGTGGGTTTTAAGGGTTCTGGCTGAGTTTGAAGCGAATCGGATGAAGCCTGTTAACAAGGTTCTGATTTGTGTCAAAATTTGTGTGTTTTTCAGAATATATCCGCAAAGTATAATTTAGTTTATCTTAGTTTCACTTTCTATTCTCATATCTATGTAAAGAGCCCTGCCTTGTTACAGCTTAGCAACAAATCACAATTCACTTCCTTGTTCTCTCCACCAATCAGGAGTCAGTATCCTCCGTCCTAACTTTCAGGCAAGTCGGTGCGCAGGTATCTTTCCTCGGGGAGACATGTTCAATCCTTCCAGCAATTTCACGGAATAACCTCTCTTTCTTCTTCATTCATGTGTTCATGCATCCATGAGAATGTAAGTTCATGTCATATGTATTGCCTGTCTATTGTTTAGTGTAGTTTATTTACAGTATTCACCGTGTTTCTTTGTGAGCATATTGGTAATGTGCAGGCTTCACTCTACCCGTGTGATGCACGTGGATGCGTGCATGCATCTCAGCCATTTGCCAGCGTTCAGCTAAATTTAACCCTTTCTTTGCCAAGCCTAATTATAATCCCGGTTTTGTAGTTTTGGGTTGGTTATCAGAGTTTACTATAACAACTACTTTACAGTGTAACTAAGGTATACAAAACCTAAATATACAAAGCCCCTAAAACGAGTTTCCAGGGAAAAATGCCATTTTTGACCTTTGACCCAAGATGGCTGTCTTCCTGTTTGGTATGAGCGTGGTCATCATGGACATTTTTGTTCATCCTGGGCTCAATAATAAATGTGGCGTATTTCGTAGGTATCGGTCAAACCTGTTGGTGGGGTGGTTCAATCGCATTTTTCTATTATGTGGATACCTTAAACCAAGGGACGCAATTTCTGCTCCTAGGGGGCTGCAATCCTGCATGTTTTAAATGACTTTCTGCTTCAACATACCCCACTTAAAGGAGAGGGTTATAAAGACAGTACTTTCCATTCTTTAACACCCATCACACAAGGATACAAAATGTAAATGATCGGTTCCGATGAACTCCCCTGTGGTGCTGATGTGACAGGTTTAAGAATGCGTCTCTTCTTAAATAGAGATTACATCTCGCCGATCAACCGACTCAGTCACAGTCTGCACTTTCTGTACTGTGCCATGGCAAGACAGGATTATAAAACATGAAGCAATAAATGAATTAAGTGGCAGAACAAAACTCTCCTGGAAATCTTTCATCCGTACCGACAGGAGCAAAGTGTATAGAAAGAGTCACACTCAGGAGTTCATGCCAGTGGCTTTAATCTCTCCACTAAAATAAAGTGAAACAAGCATAAAATATTTAGAATTTTAGGAGAGAAAAGAAGCTTCAGTGAAGCCGTTCTTTTATGGGAAGTACAAGCGAACCTGACGTTGATCTCTTTACTGTGGGAACCATCAGATTAATACGAATCACTCCTTTGAGGGAATTATGGGAGAAGACAAGCCATCAGGAGAAGAAAGTATCTCACAAAAGAGTTCTTTGAGTACCTGAAAAAAAAAAAAAAAAAAAAAAAACAACCCTAATCTCAACCAAGTGGACAAGTTTTCCTTCACCTTACAACGACTGAGGTCAAAAGGACACCAACATGAGGAACCAACATGGACAAAAACTGTCAAATCGCTGGGTGGAATAAGTGCTGACTCAGCGCACTCGTCCTTAGGAAAAGCAGGTCATTACTTCGGTCATGAGCTGAAAGCCTGAGGCTGCGGAGAATGGATGTGGGAATGTGTGAGCCGGCTGCAGGAGGGAGATGTAGAAAAAGAGCCAACAAATAAAACGCATAAAAAGCAAAAAAAACACACAATCCTAATGAGTACTGACAGTCTACTCAAGTAGAAGTACTGTTACTTAATAATTTACTTTGATTAGGTTTATATTGTATTTCTCTAAATATGTCTACTTGTTTTTATACATTTATTTAAAAGGCCCATGTTACGCTAAATCAACTTTTCTGTTCTTTAAACATGATAAAAGTGTTATTTGGGTTTCATATACATGCTTAAAGTGTTTTTTTCATTGATTCCCTCAATCGTTAGTTAGAGGGTGATTTGTTCCTTTCTTACTGCAGGGTGAGCACAAACACCTCGATCCAATTTGATGACGCGTTCCCACTTTGATGATGAATTTCACGCGGCACTGAGCTGGAGAAGCAACGCCTCCAGGAAGCTCTCTGCCATGATTGACATGTAAACAGACACGCCCACAAAGGTGTGCATGTCAGCCGTGCTATGTATGCATTTTCTACAGTCTATGCATGTACCGGCGAACGCCCCACCCCTACGCTCTGTCTTGTGTTTATAAAGCAGCATCAGCTCGGCTACGGAGTGGGTGGGAGGAGGGCGGGCCGTCCTCAATGTCCCGTCTATAGACACGCCCCCTCATGAATATGCATAAGTAGGCTGCACATCAGCCTGTTTGTGTAGAGTTACTCAGAAAGTGACTTTTCAGAGGCTAAAACTCTGGAAAACAGGCGAGTTTGAGAAAATAAACCTCAAATACTATGTTTTTGGGGTTCTTAGCACAAATGGAGATGAGTGAAAAATAGCATGATATGGGACCTTTAAATTTGCACAAGGACAATCCAATGTCATCACTTTACTGTTGTTGACTATTTTTGAGTCTCTTTAGATTTTTTGGGATTCTTTTTACTGTCTAATGTTGGAAAAGCGCAGAGGTGTAAAGAGTATTGATATATCCTACTCATAGAAGTACTGTTATTTGATTGAAATTGGACACAAGTATAAGTACAATTAAGTCATGCATAAAATACTCAAGTACAAGTAAAAGGTAGCTCAATTAAAAATGGTACTCAAAGTAAGGTTACTAGTGACTTTCACCCCCCATGTTTATTTTTGTTAATAAATCTTGTCACAGTTCTATAAACTTAAAAAAGAAGAGACTAAATCTTGCATGATTGAAACTTAATTTATTTTCCACAAAGGCATCTGTATAAAATCAAAGGTTTGTCAAAATGTACAATTCTTTTTTAGATAAAATGACACTAATAAATTCAACTCAAAATAAAAAATGATCAGACTCCAAGTATAGCTACATTTATGAACTCTAAAACTGAGAAAATAACCAGCATTCAATGCTGTTTTGGTGCGGTGCATTGCATTTAATCTGGTTGGTCGGCTATGATGTGCATTTGACTGGTCATTTCATTTGCTGAGTTTCTCAATGTCCGTTAATCATTTTAAAACAAAAAAATTATAATTTACTCAGTAAATGTTGGGTGTAGAAATTTAACAAATTATTTCTTATTTTAAAAAATACTTAAATACAAGTAAAATTACTGACTTAGAAGAATACTCTATAAAGTACAAGTACCCATAAAAGCAACCGAATTACAGTAACATGACTTTCACCTCTGCAAATAAATAAAAAATGTGAAAAAAAAGCAAGAAAGAGGCATAAAAATGAAAGTAACAGTGTTTTAGACAGCTGGAATCAGCTTTTCTGTGAAAGCAATTATTACCAGAGGGAAAAACACATGAAATCCTTGTCAATACTGGGATGAACAGCTGTAATCTGCATCATGTTTTAAGGCTCAGCTAAGACGTGGATCCTTTGTCTTCTGCCTCAGAAACACCGTGTCCTCTCCTCAGCTGACCTCACTGATGTAGCTTTTCTCAGAAAAAAAAACAACCATATGGCAGTCAGAAAAATGTGCTGCTGGAAATTCACAGGACGGCTTTATGTTTTCTCAGTGCGAGTACCGAGAACCAACTGGATAATGTGAAACACCTCTGACCATGATGGACCCATTACTACTGGAGTCTGACACGGACCACAGAGTGACTGTTATTTCCATCTGTCATCTGCCTTGTTTTGGTTGTCGTGTCACGTGACCCGTGCTGCTCAGATAATGTCCGAGGGATTAATCCCCTGTGTTAATGGTGGTGTTAGAGTGTAGCGCCCTGTCAATGACTGACACATGGAGGGACATGTCCCACAGCCAAAGTCCAAGCAGCTTAAGAAGTTGAAATCTTTCTAAGAACTGGGCTTTTAGTGCGAGGGTACATTCATTCTGATGCCTGGAATTTCTCTCAGGCCGAGCCAAGGAGGAGCCTCAAACACCCTACGAGTAATATACCTGGAGGGGAATAAAGGAGAGAACTTTTTGGGGCCCATCCATGAAGTCAGCAAAAATATAATCCATTGTTCTACGAATCTGTGAAAACCACATTTATTAATTTATCTGAATAATATCCACTGTTATCCAGGAAAGTTTCTTATTATTTGGGCCATAGTATATAGTCATCTTAAAGATGTAAATCCTAGTTTTAATCAGAAATTAAATGGGTTAAAAGTGACCTAAATGGTGAAATAGGTGATAAAATGGGATTTTAAAAACCACAGAAGTTGCACATTTGAGTGGCCAAAAACAGACAGAAAAAGTGTTAAAAAAACAATTCAAAATGTCAATATTGGCTTAAATGTGGCAGAAAAAAAGTATAAAAATTTGTTTAAACTGCCAAATATCATGAATGTGGTTTAATTGGCAAAAATAAGCATCAAATATGGTGAAAAGAGGTTAAAAGTGACAACAATGGGTCAACATACACTAGAGGTCAAAAGTTAGAACACCACACTTTTTTAAGTTCTTTTTTTCAGTTTATTGTGTCATTGCACTCTGAAATGAAAGCATAGAATAAAGAAGCAATTTGAGTTGAAGAAGAAATGATGGAATTCATGAACAATACTGTTCACCTGATGCTCATGAGGGTCTGGTACCACAGTGTGTTCCAACACTGCTTTTATGCAGACAGAGGGGGTTGTGGGTAGCCAAGAAAAGTTGGAACACCTATAGGAATTAGTAGCGCCAGCTTTCAACGGCTGATTCAACCTTTATTGTTGCAGAACAGCTTCGAGTTCCCTGAAGAAGGTCTATTTGTATAATTCTGAAATGTACATTATTTTTCAGTTCTGGGTAACCAAACCTTTTGTTTTTAACCTCTGGCTGATCAGTACTTACCTTTGTACCATTTCAAGATATTCATTGGACTTGCACGACTTGAATTGCAATAAATAACCGGAAAAATTAAGGTGTTCTAAATCTTTTGACCTGTAGTGTTTTTAGGGATTATAAGTGTCAAAAATGTCTTTTGACAATGTACAGAAAAGGTATTGAAATTTGATGGAGAAGTGGCATAAATAGGAGTAATGTAGCAAAAATGCATTAAAAGGAACAAAAATATGGCAAGAAAAAGTGATGAAAATGGGTTAAAATATGGCAAGTCTGATGTAGTTGCAGAAAAAGGGTAAAAATAAGCAAAAATTGGCTCAAATTGTTAATAAAAAATATTCTTAGTTTCTTGAAAGCATCTGGCGACCCCCTTCCAGTGTCTGGCAACCCACAATGGGGTCCTGACACCAAGGTTGAGAACTGCTTTTTAGGGCCTCTGCTGTCACTGCAGGTAGCTTCCACAACAAATGACCTTCTTTTAAAAGGAGAACTCGTGTTTTTTAGTGAAACAACTTTAAAGTCACCAACGTCCCTGATAATGTCAAGTGCTGTAACAACTAAGTTTTATTGAAAGAAAACTAAACTCAATAGTAAATCAAGAGCTTTTTAATTAAAGGTTACAAATGATGTGTGTGTGTTTTATCTGCCTGATGTGTGCAGGTCATTGATTGCCTTGTGTTGCATTCTGGAGGCAGCTGGCCACAGCTTGACATCTTACATAAAACCTTCTCTTCCTGCCAGGCAGGTGGTAGGGCCCTCGCTAGCATCAACATTTACTTCTCTAGTTAATGAGTCTATAGAACGTAGCTACAGAAAGTGCTCTGTCAGACAATATTTGCCCTCATGTCAACTCAAAATCTGCCTATTTGTAACAAAGTCTCCTATTTAACCATTCTCACTCAGTTTTTTCCATCCTTAATGTTACAGAACCTTGGCCTGGCACTGTGATGAGCTACATACAAATAAATCATTTACAACCCTGGACATTTCTTCAGTGTCCAGTAAATCTCCCATAAGTCACTATGAATACAGTTGGGATGAACTTTTTATACCAATGCACTTTTATACTGATTAACCTTTACCGTACTTTATGTTGTTGTTATGATAACTGTGTATGTCTGGGTTGAATCTTTAAAGTGTAAATGAACGTCGTTGGGAGGGGCAGGTGAAATTTTGTCGTTTTTAAATTCCAAGCGACCCAACATGGGGCCACAACCCTAAGGTTAAAAAACACTGCTGTGAAATAACCTTAATAAATCCAATAAAAACAATACATATCAGAGATTAGAGATGCAGGCCGATAAACAATGTTCTGATACTTTATTGTTTTATTTCATTTTTTTTTTTTGCTGATATCAATATCGGACCAGGACACGGTTAAGTAAGCAGGCTTGTTATCGGAAACGTCTAAAAAAAAGTCTGCTAAATGAATTGTAGTCTAGTAAGAGATTTATAAACTGTTACAGGTAGAAATATGAGGAGTTTGGCAACATCCTCTGGAGACGTAAGACTGAGCAGAATCATTTCCTACAGTTAAGTGCCATTCACCTGCGTGTCCAGCGCGCGCTAGCGTGTTGTTTACCTGAGCTGTAGCTGTCGGTGGACGACTGAGAGATGGAGCGGGACAGGGAGCGCCGGCCGATCTTAGACGGACGCTTGTTGAACTCCTGTTTCTGGTCTGCGAATTGGATCTGCAGTGACAAGTGGGAGCACAGGAGAAACATCACAACTCTATTCACAATCATCACTCACACATGACTGAGACCAGGGTAACTGATAATTACAATTATAGCGTTATTATAATTGAAAAAAATCTGTTCATGTTGTAATCGTAATTGAGTTTAAATATTGGACTTTAGGGCTGCTCAATTAATCAAAATTCGATTATGATTTCGATTATTACATCCAAACATTACAAAAATAACAATCAAGAAAAAACGATTAATAAAAAAAAAAAAATGTGTTTTATTTACTAAATAAAACAAACCCACTATTTCGGACATCTAAAAATTAATAAAGCTTGGGACACAACCAAAACTTTTAGTTGTTTAATTCACGCACATGCAAGCTCCTCCCCTCCGCCCCGCCCCTCTCAAAGCCAAAGCTAGCCTGCAGGTCAACATTAGGGAAAGTTGTTGTTAGTGGACTTGAAACATGGCAGGAGAAACGCAGCAAAAACACTTGGTAAACAAGTCAAATTCTCTTCTACACTTTGGGTTTGATGATGAAGATCTATAGCATAGACACGTCACGTGCAAGAAGTGTTTTGTTTTGTGCAAAAGTGAACATACTTGATTTTAGTGTTTGAAGGATTTTATTTATGTTTAAAGAATATATTTTATGTTTTTTTGTACAAAAAACATATGACTTTTTGGTTGACAAACAATCGTATGAATAATCGTGATTTCAATTATGACTTAAAGTAATCGTGATTATTATTTTTCAATATACAATGGACTTTGTAATTGTAATTCTACTGAAATTTCAAGAAAATTAAATGTAATTAAACGCAAAGCTGTGGGACCATGTTATAGTTTTATGGCAAGTTACACACATACAGTACATAGTTAATTATTCAAATCTGTTTCATATAAACTTTTCCCACTACCTGTCAGTTCTCTTCAGGATCATTTTACCATTTAAAAATAATTGAAATCTAAGGGTATACTGACAGAAAAAAGGCTCAGATGCCCACACCAAAAATATTAATACCAATATTTTCATTGATTAGGAAGTAAGGCTGAATTATGGCCAAAATTATAATTACGATTATTGTGACCAATATTGTCATCACGATTATAATCACAAATATTTATCATGTTAGGTCAAAATCTGTGTTATTACATTATTTTTGAACAATGTGTACAGTTTACAGTTCAAAATTAAGCTTTAAAATGAAATTATACTAAAAAATGTATCTGAGAATCTAAAATGTACCAAAGTCCAATAATTGTGATTAATTGTAGCTGAACTTTAGTAATTAAAAATGTAAGAATGTAATTGACCCCAACCCTGACTAAGACACATGAAGAATAACTATCTTTAATCAAGCTTTAATTTAAATTTCTTTGGTCAGTAAACATAGTTTCAAAGTGTGTAAAAGATGCAAAAGTAAAAACATAAAATGCTGATAATAACTAAGAGCGGGAACAAGTACTGTACGTCGGTACATCACAGTCTCTGAGCAGAGATAGCAGTGCAGAGTTCACTGACAGATAAAAGTCACAATGTGGTCTTTAGCAGCCAACAAGGCCACACCAGGAACAACTGTTTCTTGTGCTTGGGCAAAATAGAACAGTTTTAGTTTATCACAACTTGGAAATGTAACTAAAATACGCACACTTCCTGCTCCTTATTTCACAGATAGCACTAAAGATTACAAACGACTAACCTTTTGTAACAGAAATGCTACAAAATGAGCAAAGGATTCTGTGAAATGTTGGTGTACCAAGGCTACTGAATGTCTTGTGTAAAGGTAGTGTGGAAAGTTTGATGATGCAAATTGTGGTAATACATCAAAATTTGTCACGCTTGGAGATTTTGAAGGCCATTAAATACACATAGTGGCCACGTTTACATTATGTTATTAATATGGAATTATTTATTCTGACTTAAATTATTCAAAATTAAAGTGTTTTGCTTTGTGTTTACATGGAAATAGTAATTACGAATTGAGTTTTACATGGAAAACAGGTTTATCAATTTTTATTTTTTACAGTAGTTTTAGTTTTAAAGTATGCAAAATGCAACATGGTAGCTTAAGGCCAATAAGCCTTTTCACACTCGGAAATCGCGCTTATCCCATCAATAACAAGAAGACAGTCATCAACATCCCTTGCCAGATTGGTTGTCATAACTCAGAACCATTTCCTAAATGTCCCAAATCTAAGAACTTAGATGTATACATAAAAAAATATTATCACATCAGAATAAAAAATCACTATCTTAAATGGTTTGTAAGAAAAGCTGTCCCCTTTGACGATACCTCGAACAGAGTAAAGAAAAATGGAACAAGGGCAATAACTCCGGAAAAAATAATTGTGCACTTCTCATTTTCGAACTCCATCAAGGTATTGATACCCTGAAGCCACACACCACATTTGGTTATCCTGTCTCAAACAGTTTCTGAGAAAAGCTGTCCCCTTTGAAGATACTGTACTATATCTATGTGTCCGTGTAAACTGTGTTTTAACTAATGGACAAAATATGTCAGTCAAACTTCTCTATAGAAAATGTATTTATCCTGAAATTACAGGATGAATGTTAGTGTCAGACAAGTGTTTGCCTTTAGTGAAAAGCCCTTGAGTTAACGTCAATAGAATGTCATTGGCCCTCAATTATCACCTTTGGGACAGTTCTTATCTACCACTTCCTCAGTCTCTAGCCAACCTTTTATTTACACAGTAGATGATCAACAACTAACACAAGCGATGGATAAGAATACAATGTGCAATTTATCATATTACTGGAGACATTCAACCTCTGATAATCTATACCATGTGTCAAACTCAAGGCTTGGGGCCAAATCCGGCCCTTTAAAGCTCCCAATTCGGCCCACAGGAGAAAGTAAAACAGCAAAAATATTTTCATAATATGTCCCCTTTAAGGTTTCATTTAGTCAGACAAATTGAGAAAATTTGATCTCCTGACATGTTTCGACTGCCAACTGTCAGTCTTCCTCAGAGGTGATTGCTTTGATGTATCCCTACGAGTTATGAGTTCTTATGAGTTATTTCTGGACATGAAAGCCATCAATGGATGCTTTCATTATGAAAGAACTGGTAGGTATACCACAAAGCAATCACATCTGGGGAAGACTGACAGTAGGCAGTCAAAACATGCCAGGAGATCCAATTTTCCTGAAAGAAAGTTGTCTGAATAAACAAAACCTTAACAAATTATTAAAAAAAAAAAAAAAAAATAAAAAAAAAAAGACAAAATGAACTTGCTGGGATTCATTCAGTTGTAGATATCTTGGTACCTCCAAATACACAAATTCAAACAAACTGCATGTTTTTCCTCACACTTAAATCACATGATGCCGGTATTCTTTTTTAATCTGAAATTGTTGTAAGTGCTTCCCAATATTACCAAACATTTCACCAAATTAAATAAAAATTGGTCACAAAATCAAGGAAATTTAAGCTCCTGCAGGGACTGATATCTGTCACCCATTGCTTGGATGTTTTTGGTGCCTTAAATACTTTAACGTGGAAGTACAAACAAAGGCACAAGAAGGATAAAATTGCTCGTTTTACTACCTATAATCTGCAGCCCACTTGGGATTAAGCTGGTCCGTATTCGGCCCTTGAACTAAAATGAGTTTGAAACTCCTGATCTATAGTGCTTTATCTAAAAATGGAAGCCCTAAAGCACTGAAAAAATCCATACCCGTGTCACATTATGGTCCACAGAGGTCACACACGGGTTTCGTGTCTCATCTGCTCTATTTAACTCAAGTGTAGTAAAAAGTGATATCCTGAATACTTCCACAAATATCCAGGAACTGTGTGTCCCTCCCAGTCCTGCTGTGACCAGTGTCCAGATGGGAACCATTGGTCTGAACTTTGGGAAATGACAATATGTTTCTAGACAAGGATTGGTCTGTTTAGCGAAGTGCCAGGTGGTTCAGTGGTACATAGGGAATGGTGAAAACACAAACAAACACCAAACTAACACTGTGTGCAGAGAGGAGTAACAAACAAGTGTAGATAGATGTGGTAAGAGATGTGGACGTGTTGATGCCTTAACACATTAGCAAGCTATTCAACCAACAGCATCAGACGGATCATGTTTCTTTTTTCAAATAGTCTCTGCTCATTCTTCAGCCTAGTGTAAACTAGGAGCTATCACTATTCAAATCAAGATATTATCACTACAAAGAGTTAATATGCCATAATGGTTGTCAATTTTTAAAGAATATAATATATAATATGAATTAAACACATGTTGATGTAAAATAACTGAATGCAACAGGCATCTAAATTTCATTTGTTAAACCAAAGGCCAAAAATCCTAAATACTTAATTCTATAACATTTTAATGTTATTTGATTTAGTTTTTGAAACACAGACTTATTAAGAGTCAAATGATGAAGCCAATTATTGATATTCTCAAGCATGTTGTTGTTACATTATCTAAGCCAGAATAGTTATGAGAATATAAAGGAATCTCTTTTTTGTGCAATTTATAATATCCAACCATCCCTTAGAGTAAAAATATGTCACTCTTTCTATGAAAACTCCACTCCGCCTTGTATGTCTCGACAGGAGGGAAAATACATAATTGAGGACAGTCAAGTTATTTGGCTGAATTTTTAGAACATATACGAGGTCAAGTGTAATTCTGACAATGAGCTTCCTTTCACTAAGACGCAAGCATAAGTATAATGCAAGTGGTCCAAGTTACACACATCAGGAGGAAATCTAGTAGTTTTTATTAGGCTTAATACAATCAGGATTTTTGGGCTGATCACTGATCCCATCATATGAATTCAGGTTTTTCTTTTTTTGAGGTACCAACCAAATTTCTTCGATACTACCTGATCCAAATTCACAGAAAATCAAATGGTACCATGTTTTTGGACCTAAACACAGCCTTGTGACTGTGAGGGAGTGGAAGAGTTGAAGAATTTCCATGCAGGACCTGAACATAACATTTGTTGTCAGAGTGTGTGTGTGTGTGTGTGTGTGTGTGTGTGTGTGTGTGTGCGTGCGTGCGTGTGCGTGGCCCTTTAACTGTGAATGAATACGCTTGCCGCTCAACCAATGTGTGGAGTTTGGGAGCGTGTCACCGGAGCAGATCGATTACAAGCTGTATGCCGTTTTTGAATGACTGGCAAAATAAACGTTGGAATAAAGCCGTGTCACGTAAAGCAAATAACTCTTCGATGTAAACAACATTATTAAACAATGCAATGGGAGCAGCTACAGAAAGATTCATCATGACAATGATGTCATTGATCGGATCGACAAATCAAGACATTTCAGCCGATCAGGTCATCAATTACATAAAATGCATAATATCGGTCGATCCGATATAGCCGATCAGATCGGTGTAAAGCCTAGTTTTTATAACAAAAAAAATGTACTGAATGAACTACTTTGTGTTAACCTGGGTGTAAAAGAAAATATGCTGCACTGCTTATAATTTTTACCTAAAACATTTATTCTATTCATCACAGTTTCCATCCCATTACTCATATACTGTAATGCCGTTTACTCAAGAATATTAAGAAACTGCATTATTTGTCATGAATAAATAATGTTTGTGGAGTTGGCCATTTCATAGAATACTGAAAACCAAGAATGTGTCAAAAGGTGAAAAAGACAAAAAGTCTACCTAAACCTTAAATCAGACATTTTGTGTGGGCCCCAAAGTAAAGGCATAGATTTAAAGAACTATACAAAAACAGTGGCAAATAAACAAAAATTATGACACATGAAACAAAGTCACATAAAAATGCACAAAAGGATAACAAAAATGCAGAAATTACAACAATACTACAAAACATTAGAACAAAAAAAATAAAATGTACAAAAATACCCCAAATCACAACAAAAAACAGAAAATTTCCCCCAAAAACCAGATTATAAAAATAAAAAGTATATACAAACGATTTAAAAAAACAACAACAATGATAACAAAAATACAAAAAAGGACTCCCAATAATGTTCTGTATTAATGCTCATATCGGACATTGTTCTAAATGCTGTCATGAATGTTGATAATGTGACCCTTGGATTAGACAATCAGAGTTTTGTGGCCCCCGCTGTAATAAAAGTTGCCCATCTCTGCTTTAAATATTGTTTTTAGCGGCCATGCTTTCTTTTTAACGTTATTTAAAGAGAGATTTGAAGAGATTGTTCTGTAAGTGTCCAAGCTTGTAGAGGAAATCTGATCCTAATCAAACCCAGCGAGGTCACAAGGACAAAAGAAGAGACACCTGCAGCAACATTGGAGCAGTGCCTGTTGAGCCGTCAGCTGGGTCCGAGGTCCTCTCTGGACCTCTGCACATTCAAACACGTAACCTGAGACACAATACGGCCAGCTGTCATTACTCACAATCACTGTCACGTATCACCCACGTTAACCTAGCTGGGGGAAGATAAAATCTAAAGTCTTTGGTGGAGTTCTCAAAGTACTTGGTGATATCATGAACATCTTTTAAATCAGTAAGTACGTTGTTGCGGATATACAACATTTCAGTCTGCAGTTCTTTGGTATTTTTAGACGATGCTCGGCAAAGCAACTCCCATCTCCCACCATCACAAAGCACTGATCAGGTTGACTTTGGTACTTGTATAGGTTTTTACTTACACCCGTCATTCCATGTGGTTTTAGTCCTGAATGGCAGGGTAGTCTAATTAATCCAAGTTGTGTCTCTGATCTTCTGGCTGCATCGAATGAATGGGAAGGAGAAAAAAAAGAGGCCTTTGCCAGTGTGCCAATTATCCTTCTGCAACCTGCCAACTTTAGAGAAATCTATCACAGAATTTAATTACAGATGGAGCTTAAAATGATATATATGTGTGTGGATGTTGAATGAGAGCATAATGTTATATGATTTCTATCGTCTTGCCGATTTCCTTAGAAACCAGTACTTGAACTCTTTGATGATTTCTATACATAAGACAAACATTTGAGCTTCCACAAATGTTGTAGTTGCTATAGATTCTCTTGCACTACTTACTTGGGTTTTTCCTAACTGCTCTTGAACTACAATTCTAACAAACAGTTCTTTTTGTAGAAGAAGAAAAGCAGATTATAGTTCAAGAAACCCTAAGGAAAGGGACGGGCCATGGTTTCCATCTCTTAATCTAGGATACAGTGTTGTTACAGATAATTATTTTGATTTATCAAAACTGAATTTCTGGGGCTAAAGACGCAGTTAGTGATGATCACAAGGCAAGTTTTCAGCTGCTACTTTGCCTCGAACAAAAGCCATTGTTGAAAAAAATAAATAAACGAAATTGTCAGCATTTAAAGCAGAACTAAGTAACTTTTTCACCTTAATAAATCCTTCTCGTAGTCCCTGTGATTATGGGGTGATTGGGGGGTCTTTCATCACCCCCTGCTGTCTCTGGCCAAAAAACCACACTTGCAACTTTCCTACCTCCGACCTGGTGGCAAGACGTACTGCTTTACGGCAGCCCAATACAAACTAATTCTAGATTATGACCAGCCACGTGGCTGCACACGGTTGTCTACAAATTCACTTTTAACCAAACTTACATCATGGCGGAGCCAGCAAAAAAAAGCCTTTGTCCGAGGAACGGAGCAACTCCATGCAGTGACAGCTCAGCAGCAGCACACAGCAATCATACACACTGTCGTCACGGCAACAGGCACGCACACACAATCACAACCCAGCGCTCCATCAGGCAGCACACACACAAATACCAATCCATCCATTTTTAGAGCCATTGTGTCAGCACACAAACACATCACATCACACACATTTCCACACTCCCTTCCGTATTACTCCCACATCATTCATTTATTTTACTTGTCTCTCTTCCTCATACTGTTCACATGGTCACATGGGACTATATGTGTGAAAGCACCCTTAGTGTCACTGTTGTATTAGGATTTTTCAGTGATCGGTTGCTACTGTCTTGGGAGAGCAATGTATGTAGCATGTAGATGTGGGGTCGGGCAGGTGGCGGGGATGCATAGTTTTCATGACAGTGACATAAACAAAAGGGACTTTTAGGGAGAGCGCTAAGCTCAAGTTACTTAGTTCTGCTTTAAGTGACAATGAATGTGTCTAAAATGATGTTGAACAGTGTTCCCCTGCTTCAGATCGGATATAATTACCAGCTCTAAGGCTTTTTAATCCAATTTCAATTACTATCATCTGTACTTTAAATGAGGATAGATGCACATATCACATCAATATCATTAGTGGGGATTGGATGGAAGGAAGGGCACCAGGTTATGTGCAATGGTGAGCTGGCTGTTTAACCTCCCTTAATGCTGGTTTACTCGCTGTGATACAAATAAATGACGAGGAATAAACGATTATAAACACAAGACCCATGTAGGTTTGCTGGTTGGTTTCTGTGGTTAAAAAAAGTTTTTTAAAAAGCCCTGCAGAGCAGCAGCATAAAAGGACCTCTGTAACTGGCATCTGTATCATTTTCCCACATTTTGGTGTTTAATAAACTAAATGTCTCCTCTCTACTGGATGACCTTTTTACAACTAGCCTAAAGATCATGAAAATGCCACTCAGAAGTGAATACCAGAAGCCTGTTTTACAAAGTAGCTTTATCAATATATTATGTTCACAAGCTTTGGAATAAAGCAGAACAGAGTGTGCTGTGCCATCTTCACTTAGTGTTCTGTCAACAGTATATATATATATATCTGCACAAATGTAGCTGTAATAGCGCATTTCATCTTGACTGACCAGGAAAGAACTCCGACTTCTGAGCAGCTTTTAAGTATGAAAAGCTCTGTGTTTGGTTCCCCCTCTTTAACTTTTTACAAACATGAAAAAACAGCCCTGTAGTTTCTTAAGAACCAATTCCCTTATCCCTGACTCATCCAAACCAGTAACCGATTTACATAATACATTAACTCAATTATTATTTTTTGTCTATTTATTTCTCATCTCCATGGCTGCCACATCATTTTTTACTGTACCGTCTTTATTATATATGATGTATATTCATTCTACCATTGTCTTGTCTTATATGTAATATTTATTTATACAGCTTGTTGTATATATATATATATATATATATATATATATATATATAAAACTCATCTTTGTATCATTATGTCAGCTATTATATGTATTTTGTTATTGTATCATGGATATTATATACATATCTATTATATTTTTGGATTATGTAAATTGTATTTATATTCCCCCCTTTTTTCTTACTAACACTTCTTACTAACACTTACGCGCACACGCACGCACGCACGCACGCACGCACGCACGCACGCACGCACACACACACACACACACACACACACACACACACACACACACACACACACACACACACACACACACACACACACACACACACACACACACACACACACACACACACACACACACACACACACACACACACACACACACACACACACACACACACACACACACACACACACACACTTCCCCTGGATCTATGCTGTCGGGTTGGTTGTACCTGTGTCTTGTCTTGTATGTTGCAAAGCAAAATGAATAAATAAATTTAAAAAATTTTAAAAAAGTATGAAAGGCAAGGTCAGCAGAATATCAAGGATATAAGGGATATGTATACTGCCCATAACAATGCAGCAGTCCAATCATGACAGAAAACATAGGATTGGGCTAATGTCTAAGATTTATTCCATGTACTTCCTTTCCTTTGCTTCCTTATCCCTGATACTGCTTGCAACAGGTTTTCATTTTGAGATTAAATCGTAAAAGCTGTTAAAACCTAAAAAAGTGAGAATCCACACAGACGGGAGAATTTAAGTGCAAAGAGAAGTGGCATTAGTTGAAAAGTCCAGCAAGATTTTAATTGCTCCACTTTTAGATTAAGCCTCCCAAAGGGCCTGGGAAAGTGAGCGATGGAAATGAAAAAAGGAACAGGTCCTTTAAAAGGATTAGTGCAGAAAACACAAATTCTCAAAGCCAAATCCTGAAAGTGCTTTGGCCAAGTTGCCCTACACAGTGACCTTTAGGTCAGGCCAAAAAAAAAAAAAAACCTCAGTGGAAACACTCAAGTGGATGCTGAAAGGCAACGATCTGCTGTGGTTGTTTTACGTCCATCTTAATCCACCATTTTGTTCAACAGGCACATGAAAACATCAAACGTGCCCGTCACTTGTGAAAATATTGACAAAAAAGTATTCCACAGGAAGAACGAAGCTGTCAAAGCAGACAGAAATGCGTACCTTGCTACATGGTGGGTACATGGCCAGCTGTGACAGCAGCACAGGTTCTCTATTCTCTTTTTGCCTGGATGGAGGAACACTACAAAAAATTGCCATGCAATGAAAAATTGTCAAATCCACACATCTCTGCAGAGAAGGTGTGCAGCACAGGGCCTCCCATCTTCTGTGATTAAGGAAAACAGACGGAAATCACTGAGTCCACTTCCAGAAACAGAAAAATTTATATTTTTTTTCATTCAATTTTTTTATCTTTTAAATTATTTAAACAAAATCAGACGGAAATGGCATTATGACACATAATTTACCATCACATGGATGTTTACAAACAATATTAGGCATAAACAAGCTATTTAAATGCGTGTTTGAATGCACAGTAAAGAGACAAAATATCAAATCTAGTGCAAAACCTGACAATATTTCACTCAACACTGGAATTCCCATCCTGAAATGAAAATAGCTACTGGATATGGCAGACTAAACCCTCACCTACGTGTTTTCGGGACAATATTGCAATTTGTATTTCCATCATTCCCTACCCCAACCCCCGATAAAACGAGCAGCTGAATGTCTAGCAAGTGTAGCAAACAGTTGGACATCGCAATCTACCGAAAAATGTTGTGTTGCGTAATCTTGCGGGATTTCTGTGTGATGTTCTTTTGACCATCTGAAGCATAGAAATCTAAAATGAATCGCGGTTAACTCAATTAACCCTATTAGGTATGTTCGGCTAGATTTCGGGAAGTTTGAAAATGAGTAATCGCATCTAATTGGGGAAAGCCGATGAAATGGAAACAAGATGCAATACGTAATATACAAAAATGGGCGTCTTTAACAAAACGGAATTAAGGAAATTTGGAGGATGTATGTGCAGTTACCCATACATACTTTAAATGCACCTACCGGTACTTGTACAACATCACCAGAATGATGAGCAGACTTGAAAATATTGCCTACAAGTCTTTCCAAAGCTCTTGTGTCGCTCAGTAGACCAATCGGCTACTAATTCCTCAAGTTAGCAATGATATCTCACAGCTAGAGAACTGTGACTCTGTGTGCTTGTCTCTCTGCAGAGAAAAATGTGTTTTCCATAACAAATGACAAAGTAATACTTTGGAAAGGACATCCATTTTCCAATTCATACTTGTATTAATGATGCAATGTACCTTTTGTTTTGGGAAAACAAACATTGTTGTAATCACTTTGAGGTTGAAAGCAAGGAGTTACATACATTGGTTCATTGGGTCAAAATAGAAAAAACTGGCCAATCTTTGGTTAGGTTTTAACTGCTGATCTGCATGGTCTCTTCAAACTTGCTTAATAAGCAACTTTTTAGGTCAGCTGATTTTTGGTCAAGTTATTCACCAACCCAAATGCACACTTGGTGGTTTTTGAAGTGTCAACTGCTTCTCCAAGCAAACAGCAGGTTGTACATTGTAGTATTATCTGCGCACGATGCAGGAATCATACTGGGTACTGAATGACTCCCAAACCGAGGGGAAAAACAGCTTACTTGGTGGTTTGACTTCACCATTTGGAAATGTCAGAGACAGAAAGTGGGACATGAGTCCTGGCCACAAAGGAAACCAGACACGATGTTACAAAAACAAGCGTCTAGAAGAGAGGCAGTAGTTAAGTTCTGGCATTGCATGTACAGGCAAGTACAAAGGTAAAAGCCCAGGGTTCTCAGAGAAAGAGGAGCAGGAAAGAAAAAAAACTAAGTTCTCACACATCAGGAATATGAAGAAGTGACAGCTTCCCTGCTATGCTCAGTGCAGATGGAGGATATGGAGGAACCAGCTGCTGCAACCTGCTGTTGTGACCTTGACATGTCTTTTCTGCACGTGAGCTTCTATGGCAACAAATGAGAAACCATAGACGGTTGTGTATTTGTGTATAAAAAAAGAGAGAGAGGTGGCTGATCCGTTTCATCATTTGACCAATAGCAGGGGATTTCTGAGCGCTTTGACCAATCGAGAGGCGGAGAAAGAAGAAGGAAGCAGTTAGCGTGAGGCTGTGCGTATGTGCACGAGTATCAGAGCGCAGTGGGGCTGCCTCGAGTGGGCTTGTGATGTAAGAGTGTCTCCTGCTGATTTATATACAGAGACAAGTACAAGCACTGTAAATAATGACACACATGCATACACATGGCCATGAGTCAAATGTGCTTGCAACAGCATCCCATGTGTACGCTTACTGGGGCCACACAAAATTACCAGCAGCCTGACACATGTGCACACACAGATATATGGCCAGAGGGTTGGTGCCACATGGAGCTTTTGCTGTTCTATGATTGCACCACAGGCATTCAAACACTTCTCATTTTCCCATAACCCCATGTACCATCCATGTATACATTTTCAGAACACCTACAGACCGCATGGACACCTGATGATGGAAGATTCATAAAGAAAGATCACATTCATTTCAACACTAGCTTTTGCATATATTTCAGCAATCCATTGGAAGTTCTTTTATCATCTATACAGGTATATGTTTCTATAAATGATTTGATTATTGGTTAAGATTCAGAAAACATTTAGATATGTGAAATAAAAAACAACAACTTTTACTACTTTAGGCCTTGAATATCATTTTAAAGTTTACAGAAATATTGTAAACACATTTTATTTCCAGTTAAGTTGAAAAAAAAAAAAAAAAAACTTATTTTTGTACATTTCAGTCTATCACAGATAAATGGTGGTGTTTTTAAGAATAAAAAGATTTGTACATTCTCAAGAAAACCTAAAAAAAAAACAGATTTTGGAGCCAACCTTGTGTTTTTTCATCTCATCATTTCTTCTCTTTTGCTACAAATAGGCTGCATGCTTGATCGATCATTTAAAGCTGCTAGAGCTCATTTTTGATTTATTTTTTAATATCAGATAAATCCATAGTGTAAACCTTATAGACAAATGAATCAAAGGTAATTTGCTCAATGAAAAGAAAGAAAAAAAATTGCAGCTCGAAAGTTTGTTGTTTACCACTGGCGTAACCGATTCATTTATTTACATTGTTGTAAAAGTTTTGACTAGGGATGTAACAATTCACTAAACTCCCGATACCATTCGATTCACGATACTGGGTTCACGATACGATTCTCTCACGATTTATTTTACAAAATGGGACTGTAGACAAATTTTTTTTTTGGGAAAAAAACTAGAAAATACTGTACTATTTTCCTTTTATTTTTCATTGTCAAACGAATTCCTTGATAAACTATTCAAAACAATGCAATTTAACTAAAAATAAATCTTGAATGAAATAAATAAAGGAATAATACAAATGAAAATGAAGCCTATTAATTTAAATTCTGGTTCTATAATAAACAATGCAAAACTGCATAATAGTTCTTTTTCTTTTTAAAAGTGAAACTGAAAATGTATTTTGTGCCTTAACAATTGGACTTTAAAAAAAAAAAAAAACGTGATTACACTGATTTAAGTTTGGACCAGCAGAAGGCGCTGGTAACACAGTGGTCGGTTGGCATGCAGATATCTTGCAGTGAAGAAGAGAAGCTATGCTAGCAGACAGAGCTAATAGAAAAACGTGACTTTTACAGATATTCAGGTGATATTCTTTCGGTGCTTAAGGGGTAATGAATCATTTATTAACATATTTAAGAGTAGAAGGCGGCCAGAAAGAAAGTATTAGCAGACTCCGCCTGCCGCCTACACTTGTGGTTAAAAAAAGTACTGCGATTCAATTTTCAGAAAATCGATATCAACAGTGATACCTATGAATCGATTTGTAACTACCTTACGATTAATCGTTACATCCCTAGTTTTGACCGTTGCATTGTGGGATGTGGAGTCCCGTAAACAGATGCATTGACATGTTTTTACTTCATTCTTACCGTGACTTCTTGCGTTTGCCTCTAAAAACTCTTCCAAAGTGACTTCCCAACTGGTGTTTTCACAGACTGAAAGTTAGGGCTAAACAATGGCGAATATTTATTCTGAGATTTACACGGAAAGATCTGAATCCAGCCAAATTTAATGTCTCGCGGAGTGAGGCGATATCATGAAATACCAAGAACACTGTAGAACAAAGTGGTGTCAAGCGAATCACTGTCTGTCAAAGAAACAAGAAATCATGGTAAGAATGAAGTAAAAACACTTCTATGCATCCGTCTACAGGACTGGTCCACATCCCACAATGCAATGCCCAGAAACTTCACCAAAGATGTCAACAAACTATGTGTTTGCGCAGGTGAGTGATACAAACAAACTGACAAGAAGCAAAATGAACCTTTTACATTTTTTTCCCCTGAGGCAAATCATCTTTGATTCATTGATCTATGAGGCTTAGTCTATGTCTTTATCTGATTAAACTTTTCCATCCTGAGCAACATTAAATCCAACTGAAAAGACTGAAAAAAGCTTTAAAACATATTCAGCACACGTGCAGAAAATTTCAATCTGTATTCAGTAAAGTGCCTTAGAGTCACTAAAAGGAGACCTACTGTATGTAGGGCCTGCTTCATAGGTTTAAACATGGACTTTTCATGTCAAAATAAGACTCAGAGCTTACAAGGCCTTTTGTCTGGTAACCTTTGTTTCTTATGCATCTATTGTTGAGTAGAGGAAGCATCACAAACAGTGTGGAGGATGCTCAAATATATCGACCAATAAACTGCTACGCATACAATAAAAACAGTTACGTCATTAATTTGGGATTTTGAAAGGGAGAATGCTGGGAAACGCTGGGAACCATGAACTTGCCAGTGGTGTTGAGCGTCGGGGCCCCCGACGTTGTAATTTTGCTCCCTTAAGGAGCAATAGCGCCCCCCTACGTTAAGTTTTCAGCAACGTTGGGGATTTTCTTTAGTTTTTTTCCTTTTTTAATCGGCACCGTTGTAATATTTGTTGCACACGGGTTGTTTAAACTCTTTTTGATGTGCATAACTGAGAAACACATACATCGGAAGCACCGTCTATTTAATACAGGCGATCTGCTCGGAAGCTCCCGTCTTTACCTGAGGACCCTAAAGACCCCTGCCGCTACTTGGCTGCCCCCTTAGCTGCCTGTGTATATCCTCCGCGTAACTACCGTCCAATATAAACCGTGTGCTTCAATCAAGCATGCATCATGTAACAACTCATGAAGCGGCTCGTCATGTTTGTAACTCACAATGGATCATTCTACATGTGCGTGCATGGATGTGAATACCATCTGGTTGAAACATGTTCAGGCTTAAAAGACATCGGCTTCATTCGGGTCGGACAGGTTCGGGCAATGTTCTTCTATTTTCACCCTGATAAAAGCTCTAGTGTCTGTGCGCGCACGTGCGTCCTCCGCGTATGTGTTTGCTCCAATATTACTGCTGGTCCCACATAATACCTCATTTAAATTTGAAAAGTGCATCTTGAAATCTTTTCAATAAAACGTTATTTCTTGTCTGTACAGTGTGTGTGAGTATTTATTAGTGGAGGACCTATACCAAGCATGAGTAACTCTAACTGCATTCATCATGACCCTTCACCAATTCAACTAATACTTTTAGCTTTAAAGTAAGGCTGGAACAAAGATAAAAAACACAACAAAAAAAACAAACTATAGGTTTACTTCACTAAATTTCAAAATGTTCCACACCAGTGGCACTTGCTCGCACGCCACACGATCCCCCTATGCTGTGAAAGATTCCTGGTGAGAACCCTGCATGAACTTTCCTAAGATTCATTCCACTTAACCAATGTAAGCCGTTTTACAGATTCATAGACAGGCAGCTCTTTGTTACACTTGTTTTCACACACACACACAAGTACACCTCAGTTGTGTACCAGTGCAACACGGTCTTGTAGCCATTACACACCAAACTGGGGCATTAATGGCTCCCTGAGGCCTAATGATCCCCTCCAACGTTGGTCGTCAAAACCTTTCGGTCACAATGTGAACCATGCTGCTGGTATCGACCACAAACACCCAACGTCACCTTTTGTTTGAAAACAGAAATGAGTAACGACACTCATTCCCAGAGTGGATTTAAAAACAAAAACAAAAAAAAACACTGCTTTTCCACAAATTAGAGTAAGCTTTATCTAAAAATATCAAAATCCATGATCCACATCTGTTTACTCATACTATTGCTTCTCTTAATGGTACGAGTTTTTCATTAAATTAGTCACAACAACAATGTAGTCAATAAATCCTTTCTCTTGGAAGCAGCTTTAATGGTTCAGTAATGTCAGCCATTAGACAACTAATCCTCAAAAAAGCCTGAAAATATGAAGAAAAAAAAATGGCTGAAAAAACACTTTGAAATTAACAGTTTTCGTTGAAATTGCCCATTTCTGATTTTCATTTGGTCTAAAATTGCTAAAAAAAAATAAATAAAAGTCCATCCCTAAGGGAATAAGATCAAAGGCTAGTTGATAAGGGGGGTGTGGTTCTAGTTCAGTCCAGCCATTAGAGGTCAATGATCTATATTTAATTAGCTGTGTGAAGTCTCTTTTTACTCACATCTTTGGAATTACAGTTCACAGCATGTGGTGCAAAAAAGATCTGTAAAAATAAAATAAAAATCAACATATAAAAAACGACAGTCATCAACATCCCCCGCCGGGAAAAAAAACGGAACAAGGGCAATAACTCCAGAAAAAAATTGTGCACTTCTCATTTTCGAACTCCAGCAAGGTATTGATACCCTGAAGCCACAGACCAAATTTGGTTATCCCATCTTAAACAGTTTCTGAGAAAAGCTTTAACTCCCTTCCACACTTTGTGGTGATATTGAAATGTTGCAAAAGCGCTATGGAAACACTTTTTCTACAAATACACATCACAGAACGTGACATACCTGGTCGCATGACATGAGATACCTAGTCATATCACCACTTCTCTCCAAGTAAACATGGCGCAGTACATGTAAACAGAAGGAGACCGGGACATTTCTTAGCATTATACAATAAAATTATTAGTGCCACATTAGACATGAAACAACAAAGGAATACAGAGAGTTATAAGGAGGTTCTGAGTGTCCGTCTTACTGCAGAAAAGTCTTGCGGGATAAGATTTCATGGGAGTTATGAGGCTCCTGACCAAAACAATCTTCAATGGAAACACGTTCAAAGCGCAATTATACTTTGTCGACATTTAGAAATATTGCTTTTATTTCGCAAAAATCTGTAATGGAAACCCAGCTAATGTGACTCATTGTCCAGTTGTTTGTGGCTCAAAGCTGCACCATTTTCCATTGCACTGCCATTTCTTATTAAAATCTCTGTTAGAACAGCAAATAGTAGAAAACTCTAACTGTTTCCTCCATTTCATTTATTTCAGCAATGTTTTGTGATGTCAACTCAATCCTTCCTCACTTGTTTCAAGTTTCATAAATGCTTGATGTTTGGATTTAAAAAAAAAAAAAAAAAAAACCTGTCTCATATCAGTGAATGGATGTAGATATACTTCAAGGACTCCATAGACATGCAAGCACCTGTAAGCCCTAAAGTGTTTGGAGCCTAGATGGATTACCTTTGTGTTCCAGACTGGTGGTTTGGTCTGACTAATAGGAAGCGAGGCAGACAGAAGCAGTGTGTGGGGCTTCATTTCAGTCTTTGTGAGGCAGCGCTTTTCAAACACAATGTTGGCTCTTTGTTTACATACGTGGCTCCAGTGCGTAGCTGCATTCCTCGTTGATATGCTCCACACTAACAGAGGTGTAAAGAGTACTGATAAATCCTACTCAAGTATAAGTACTGTTATTTGAGTGAAATTCTACAAATACAAGTAAGAAATGCATAAAAAAACTCAAGTATAGTACTCAAATTAATAGTAGTTACTTTCCTCCCCCACGTTTATTTTTGGCAATAAATCTTGCCACAGTTCCCTTGCATACAGTAAACATCTCATGTATAAACTTAAAAGGAAGAAATTAAATCTTGCACAATGGGAACTTAGTTTATTTTCCACAAAAGCATCTGTATAAAATAAAATAATGAAATACATTTTTTAAAAAAAACCATCAATGAAATCAATTCAAAATAAAAAAAAAATTCTCAGGCTCTAAGTAGGGCTGAGCGACAAAACTCATATCTTGATATTTTTCTCAAAATGGCGATATACAATATAAATCTCGATAATTACATTTTTGGCTACTTTAGGGGATATAAATCCATATTACAGTACTTTTCAGGCTCTTCTGAGTAGTAGTAAAAGCAGAAACTCCTAAGAAAAGTAATTTGACACAAAATAAGTTAATAAAATATATCTATATAGGCGATATTGTAATTTTCTATATTGCTTAAATATCAATATATCACCCATGTGGGGTTACATCATCATAGGTAGAAACCTCAACCTGAACCAAAGTAAGAGGTAAAATAACCTCCATTCAATGCTGTTTTGGCGCAGTGCATTACATTTAATCTGATTGGTCGGCTATGATGTGATGCATTTGATTGTCGTCTGCCACTCACTTCTTCTTCTTGTGTACACTAGTTTAAATAGCTACTCCTCTGTTATTCATAAACGGATCAGGATGAAATTTGGAGGGTATAATCTATGGATGTGTACGCATCGACGCTCGGAACCCAATTTTTGATTTGGGGCCCTCAACAAAAAAAACGAATGTCAATTTCTCATTTGCGAGTCAAATATTATGACGGTTGGTGGTACTGAATCATTGGCACATACAATATATAAATGGGGCCCATTACCCCGTACTAGTCATGGGGGCGCCGGGGGGGGTCACCATTTTTCAAACGACTACTCCTCAGTTAGTTCTCATTAGATCGGAACAGTAGTTTGGTATGAATACTCTTTGAATGAATATGATGAGATGCTAGGAGCCCTTTTTTTGAAATGGGGCCCGGTGGCCCACCCCCCTTTTCCGATAATTTCCAAATTTATGGCAACATAGTCGTGTGATATATCGTTTCAAAGATAATTCAACGTAGAATAAGATTATGCCTCGCATAATTTGATGAGGGGCCCAGGGGCCCACCCCCTTTTCCGGTAATTTCTAAATTTATCGGAACATTGTCATGTGTCATATCGCTTCAAAGGCAATTCAACGTAGATTATTTTATGTCGCACAAAAGTATTTGTTTTACTCGGTGGAACCGAATCATTTGACTGAATTCTCTGGAACGGGGTACGTGCTATTTGGCGCGCAGATGTTCCCCGGGCCCGGCCGTAGTTCATCAGAACTTGTTTTTTAAAGTGAAGCTTTGTTTGGTTTTATATCAAAGTATTGCCAAAATAACCTTTAGTTAATTTTTTTTCTTGCATTAATTATTAGTATTCTATTCATATTCATCTTTACATGTGATATTATAGTAGTCACAATCAGGGGTAAATGTGATCAACTTCCGCCTGTGGAAACCTCTCCTATCCTCCACGCATAAAAACACTATCAGATCATCCCATTTGGTTACAACTGGTGTAAACCACTTCCAGCCCCTTTTTCTGAGCTGGTCTGAGTGGAACAGTTGAAGTAATGGAAGTGATGCTGCACGTCTTTGTTGTGTGCTGCAAAGACGAATGCTGTGGGAACAGGAACATGGTGCAAAACTGTGAGAAAACCGGACAAGGCTGCAAAAGACAACAACTATAACACACAGCAGGTGTTGTTCCTGAGGAGTGTGTGTAGTGTACGGTTGTCACTTCAAATAGTTTGCAAAGGAAACTGCATGGGAAATATAGCTCTGTTCTAGTCTGCGATTAGTCATAATAAGTGACTAAGATTTTGTGACAAGGCAGATGGAGGATTAAGAAACTGAGAACACACACAAAGCCAGGGTTTCAATCACATAATATGTGGAATGGATTCAAACAAACCAAAAAAAAAACATTATCACCTTCATATCTTTATCAGTTGTTCTTGTGCTGAATTTTAGGCAAACAAATTAACATAATAACCATAAAATCTGTCCAGTTGTTTTCTGTTGACTAAGAAACCCTTTACTCATTGATTAATCATTAACAAGATGTTTGCTCAAATATAAACTAAAAGCTATCGACTCTTCCTGCTTCGCTTCAGGCCTCATTAAACATTTCTTTTTCAAACCCTGTGCAGAATGGGAACAATAACTGCTCTATTTAACAAAAAACAAGTAAATACAACTAAATCTAACATTTATCAAGTTAAAAATTGTGACTTTGCATCTTCAAAACTCATAAAACTAACAATATGTGCAATAACATATTGTGGAACACAAACAATGATGTTCCTTGAGTGCAAAGAAATACATATTTTACTACTTTTCTCATGATGTCAAACTTTAAAACTTGCACTGTGTCTGTGCAGGTTTTAAAATTCTCTATGAATAATTAGGAGTGCACAATTAATGAAATTTTAATCATGATCGCAATTTTGGTTGCCATGATTAAGTGAACCTGATCATCTGCCATGTTTACTTTTAAAATAAGAGCTCTGCACTCTGTAATAGTGTATTTATTCATTTAGGGCTCTACTCTCCCATGCACGCAAGTCCAAAAAGCTGCGGAGTGGCACTATTCTCCCCCTGTACTTAAGTCAGTCACTGCGCGCCTTCATCCCAGCTACGCACTGTGGGTGGAGTTGCCCTGAAATGTGGGTGTTCCCATTCAAATCTGGCTTTACGCACTTTCTCCAGTGTGCATAAGTCCTTTTCCTCTTACGCGCTTCTAAACCTGGAATAAATGCAGCTCCTCAATAAGGTGAAACATTATATTGCACTAGAAATATGGACTTAGTTACATTTCAAGCCA
Organism: Gouania willdenowi; assembly: GCF_900634775.1. NCBI lineage: Eukaryota > Metazoa > Chordata > Actinopteri > Blenniiformes > Gobiesocidae > Gouania > Gouania willdenowi. The sequence continues at coordinate 17,017,130 of NC_041049.1, forward strand.
CACAGACTCGTGCGTTGCGCAGCAGCAGCTGTGATCACTCAGCTGCTGCTGCACGATTAATTAAAACTCTGACAGATGCAGACTTCTGTCCAAGTTGGTCACAGTGATTCAACTCTTTCCATACTTTGTCCAACGTAAAGTTACAGTTTGATCCACTACAGAAACTGTTCCCACACATATTTCAATGAGGCTCATCTCAGGTTGCTTTAAACAATTTATATTTAAAACTGTGTATTATGGAAGCCAATAGTTCTGTTTCACTGTAAACATCCCTCTGTGTAAAAGCAGGACGCTCTGCGGCCGTGTTATTTCCTCATATCTCCAGCATATCTAACTCGGTCACGCTTTACAGCGATGATGATGATGATCAAGAAGAGATTTTAATTGTGACTCGGACAGAATGCGGCCGATCCTCAGTCACACTGCAATAATCTGATCAATGATCTGATCAAATCAACCTGTGACATTGTTTATCAGAAGGTCTTTCAAATTGAAAGGGCGCCTAATAATTCTCACAGATTTCAATGACATTTACAAGCGTTGGGAAAGCTCCATGTTCCGGGATTTGGAGACAGCCCAAACAAATGACATCACCGCCCCCTTTCCATCAGACCTCCTCCATTGACAGACTACGCGCTTTTAGCCTCCTTACACGTGGAGGGCGTGTCAGCATCCTAGACGGAGATGTGCATAACTGCAGGGGCGCGAAAAAGCGCTTAAGTCCAGAAGGGAGAATAGACCCCTTTGCCTTTGGTACATTTTAAATTCTTGGGTTATTTTTTTTAGTATAATTCCAATTTTGCACTGTAAACTGTACGCATATTGTTTGTTTAAATGTAGTGCAATGAGAACAGATTTTGCCTTAATATAATAATCAATTGTGATTATAATCATGATTACAATATTGAAAAATAATCATGATTATCACTTTGGCCATAATCGTGCAGCCCTACTATTAATAAGATCAGATAGGGAAACTTATTTACTACCAAGTGGCACAATTTACACATAACTGTCCAGAACATGACGTTAAAAGTACATACAAATAAATAAAAATGCTATTGACATGATATATTACAATAATGGACTGCGACCGGAATGTAATTGTGGTGTAAAGGCTGTGATGATATTAAAATGTGCCATAAACACACTCCATCTCAAAACAAACAGGATACCAGTTCATCATAGAGGAAAAACAGATGGAATAGTACAACAGTTCCAATGAAGATTCCGTCGATCCAAACTGTGAGATATTTAGGCCGACGATGACAATGATTTGACCGGGATGAGAGTAGATAGAATCCATGTAATTACCACTGGGCTCTGCCTGCACTCACTCACACAGACCAGCTCCATCGTAGCCATGACTCACAAATGAGAAAGAGTGGGATTAAAGTCACATCCTCTCCTCTGTCATTAAAGAATGAGGTTGCACAATGATCTTGGACGAGGAGGATGACAATGCAGAATGTAGCCTTTGGCCATTTTTTTTTTCTAGACCAATTGAATTGAAGTTTGATCATAGAAAGGGTTTGTAAACCTCTAAACTCAGATAATGCAAGTAATGAAACACTAAACAAACTCAAGGGAACATTTCTATCAACATAAGCAATAAACAAAAGCCTTAATGCTCAAAACTAATTACATTTTTTTATATATATATCTATTATTCACACAACTCAATGGCACAAAAAAAAAAAAAAAAAGAGTCCAATCAGGATCTGACAGCGCACACGCTCTGAGCCGACTCGTCCTTCCACACATCTTACAGACACTTCTTTTAAGCAAAGCGAGCAAGATTGGCTGTAAGCCTGTTAACTAGTAAGCAGTAGTACCAGGAAGATCAGCTTACTGGATGACATAACATTATGAGAGGCAGAGCTTCCTGCTCCACATTCATTCAAAAATATATTTGGCTGCATGATTCTTAAAACTTGAAGAAGTCTTTGAAACGAGTGCCAAATGTCAGCTTTTAGAGAAAATGTTTTCAAAATTGTGTCTTTTTGGTATTTATTTAGAACCTGGAAAAAAACATTAAAGGAGTTAAATGCTAAAAAAAAAAAAAAAAAAAAAAAAAAAAAAAAAGAGCCACAGTTCTTGATAGTTCACTTTTCATCCTCGCTGGAGTGGACTCCGCCCCTTTTTTGCAACTACACCAAACTTGCCATATTTTAACCTATTTATTTTCCATCACTTTTTTTCCCATATTTTTGCTCCTTTTAATGCATTTTTGCTACATTACTCCTATTTCTGCCACTTCTCCATCAAATTTAAATGCATTTCCACTTTCAAGACATTTTCTGCACTTCCATCACTTTTCCCCCCATGTCACAAATGTTGACCCATTGTCACTTTTAACCTCTTTTCAGCGTATTTCATGATTATTTTTGCCAATTTAACCACATCCATGATTTGTCAAGCCCATTATTTGCCAGTTTAAACTAATTGTTCCAACACTGACACTTTGAACCCCTTTTACGACTTTTTCAGTCTGTTTTTGCTCATTCTAGTGTGCAACTTTTAACCAATTTCTTTTTTTTAAATCCTATTTTACCACCTGTTCCACCATTTTTGGTGACTTTGATAACAGTGGAAACTAAAAAAGCACTAGGAAAGCGCAGAACTCCACTAAGCAGCTCATTTCCACCCTATGTTGTAGTCCTACATTGATTTTATATACTCTATTAGATTCATTGATAATCAAAACATACCTTTAGCATTTGAAATAACAATCATATTATTGTCAAATAGTTATCACAATATTGCAACCTTGTTACAAACCATGCTCTGTGAGGAAAAGTTTTCTAATTGGAGCACTGATGACATCATCAGCGAAGTGTGTTCTGATTGAACCTATGACATCATCAACAAGAAGTTCCATAGTGTGGATGGGAAAATGAATGGGACATACATAGAGAAATATATATATATATATTTTGTTTTGGTAGCCAGAACATCACTAAATCACCTGTTCTTTGTCCTATTTATCAATTTTGCTGAAAATTTCACCCAAATCCGTTCATAACTTTTCAATTTATCTAGGCGACAGACAGACAGACAAACTGACTGACGGACAGGTAAATGGAGAGTAAAACATAACCTTACTGCTTTGCGCTTTTGCACTTCAAGCTTGGCGGAGGTAATTATTCAGATAAATAAATAAATGTGGTTATCACAGATTCATAGAACAATGGACCATCTTTTTGCTGACTTTATAGATGGACCCTAAAAATCTCTCCCCAGGGATGAAGAGGGAGGAGACAATCCCACTCATCACTGCCTCTCAAACAGCTTACATCTGGGCTCACCTACAACAGAGAGCTGGCCTTTTAATCTCTTCATGTGATGATAAGGGCGAGGATTTAAAAGCGAGTCATTCAGTCAGTCAGTCGGTCGGTCAGTCAACACTGCTAACTGACTGCCTGCCTGCACATGCTTGCATCATCAGCTGCAATGGCTTGCTTAGCCTTTGCTGCAGCCGGCACGCACAGCTCAGCAGATGCTTTGGCTGAGCTCGTATATGTTTATAATGCACTGAGCTGGAAGCCACACATTTCCATGTACTGTATATAAATAAACCTACAGCTGACCACAGTGGATCAGACAATGTCCCATAACGTTATCTTTATATTACTTTAATGGAGAGATGTTGCACTATCATTGATTACTGAAGCTTATACATATCTGCATTATGTCACACAAAAAAATAAAGTACAGTGACCATAATCGCGTGTGGGAATAATATTAATGTATGACAATATTCGCGGACAACATGTCTGACTCCGCCGATGGCAGATGCCGATAGAGTTGCCATCGGCGGAGTCAGACATGTTGTCCGCGAGTCGCGCTATCAACAGCTGATGGGATTAGGCGCACCAATGACGTAGACGGCAGCGCGGATTGATGGAAACGGAAGAGAAAATAGTGCCGATTAAAACTGGAGGTATGATTTTTTTTTGTGGGTGGTTTTGTGATGTAAATGAATCAAGCTTTCAAACGCATATCTCTTTTTCTATTAAAAACGCACAGTCATGTGGCCCCGGAAACTAACCGGAACTACTTTCTTGACCAACTTCAAACGGCCAGAACTCGGACCAGGGAGGTGACCACTGAGTGAAACAATGTGTATGCACTATAGTGATGGTGAGGATTGCATACAACGTCATGTCTAAAATAGGCGAACTATCCCTTTAAGATATATCCAGTTTTCTGTTTTGGCGATAGAGAAAATTACAATATTGCCTATAGCAATATATATATATATATAGATTTTATAGCCTTTTTTGTTTTAAAATACTTGTTTTAGGAGTCACTGCTTTCACTACTTCTCAGAACAACATAAGAAACACAGGTAGATAGATTTCTTCTATTTTTCTACAAGCATAAAATTTGGCATACTTGCAGATTTTGACCTGCTGAACACATTTCTAAGGTTCTGGACCTCAGGGATTCTAAATATGAGGCCTATTTGACAGTAAGCTTGACTGGCATTGCCACATTGGAAAATCTAATATGGCCACCTATGAATATTTAACATTGAACATCTATGACCAAAAATGTCTCTATTTTACAACATAGAAGCCTGACATCACAGATCAAGGTATCCTTAGTTGATCAACCAAATCAACTGTTTGTTAATAAATGTGTCTGGTGGCTGTGTGGCATTTTGCGTCACCAAATTTTGACCAGAATTGTCTTTTTCGGAAGACTTTATTTGAATTAAAATTAATAAAAATATTGAGATATGAGTTTTGGTCCCTATCTCCTATCCCTAATTATCATTATTTTTCAAATACACATTACACACAATAAAGATCCAATAACTGTATCCTATAGGGGTGGGGGAAAAAATAACATTACATAGTACATTACTAAAATACATAATAGTGTTGTCATAAATAGAAAATACCACTATACAAAAAGTCTGCTAGCTTCATGCTAACGTCTATGGGAAAACCCATGTATATGCTCATGCTAACATTTACCACAATCGCGATGATTTATTTAACAGTGTTTATGCTAAACTTTTACAAACAGTACACTTAAATATACTCACAAGCATATGTTTTTTTCAAGCCGAAAATACAATAACTTAGTAGAGACCAGTAGGCTATGGGGTTTCTAGATGGTGACTTCCGACTACTACGGCAACAGTGTTAGGCCAAAACACACAAACTCACCCAGACCTTTACAGTCTGACACGATCCCCACAGGAAACAACAGCGACCCCAACTTACAATGTATTACATAGACAGCATAAGGAGTGTGTTATTTTTATTTGTTTAGCATGAATTAATGTTACATTTTGTCTTATACAAATTTCATTTGCCTTAACACTATGCATTGTATACATTTTTTAATCGAAAATCGGTTAAAACAAGAATCGAATCGTGACCCTGAGAATCGGAATCGAATCGTGAGACACCCAAAGATTCACATCTCTAGTATCTTATTCTAAAACGTTCTCAAATATAAAGCTAGTTTGAATAAAATGCGATATAAAAATATCTGAGGTGGTGCACTTTTCACTTTGTGCACTAATCCTGGCTACTCTGTAATTGTAACACACTTGAAAAAACATGATCAGAAAACTAGTACTAGAAAGGACATTTGTGATATCAAAATGGGGTCACGACCACGAAAAAGGTTGGGAACCTCTACACTAATCTGTGAAAATGAACAATAAATGTTTTTGGTAAGAAAAATGTGAATTTAAGCATACATAATGATAAAAATGGTCGCTGTAGCATGGAATCCTTATGCAAAGATTTACCATTTCAAACAATGAGCGCGCTAAAATACACAAAATAAACTAAAAGCTATCATGAGTCAGTTTTACTAAATATTCAACAAGTACCGATATTTCTCTTTAAGTTACTTTCTCACACAGACGTATTAAAGACTGAAGCTCAGAGGTCATTTACATAAAACAATATATACCATGGTCCTGTATGCAAATCTGGTCTCCTCAATAATCCAGATGTGGCTGCGGATGTCCCCCGAGTATGAATCACCAGGTGGGCCTTGGGTGCCTAAAACCTTTTTGACTTCCATCAAGCGTCTTTATTGCTTGCTGAAGATAAAAAAAAAAAGTTTCCTATTCCCTACAACTGGTGCAGAGTTGATGCTCTCGCTGTATAATCCAGCTGCTGCCTGAATGACAGTTCTCCACCTTAACTGTGGGTGGTGAGAACTGAGGACAACCAATCAGACTTGGACTGTTTTAAGTATCCGTCCAACATAACCCAGTGTTTACGGTTTCCACACTGAGCATTACATGCATTTATTACTCATTTGTTTAACAGCATTTATCGTCTTACAACACATGTCAAACTCAAGGCCTGGGGGCCAAATCTGGCCCTTGAGAGCATCAAATTTGGCCCTCTCGAGAAAGTAAAAATGACAGAAACAACATGAAACATTTTGTAAATTATCTGTTTTATTTTTGTATTTGCGCTGCTTATTTAACTGTTTTTACTGTAGCTGAATGTAAAGTAAATTTGTTCTGCAGTGCATTTCTGATGTTATGTTGAATGACAATAAAGGAATCTATCCATCTACTGTATCTATCTAATTTAGTTGGAGATATCATAACCCCTCCAAATACAAAAATTCAATTAAAATCCACAATATTTGCAGAACTCAGTTTTCCAGTTCTTATATCACATGACGGCGGACATTTATCTCAAATTGTTAAAAGAACAGTCAACTTCTACAAAATTTAGCAAATTTTTTTCAAACTATTCCATGAAATGTCCCCAAATTCCCAAAATCAGGGAAATTTAAGTGAAGATCCTGCAGGGACCAACATACTCACATACTTTCATTCATATATCATTTATACATGGAAGTGCAAACCAGGGGACAATACAGTAATATTGAATTTGCCCCCCCTCCCCCCATCTAAAATTTGCAGCCCACTTCAGTTCAAACTGGTCTGTGTTTGGCCCCTGAACTAAAATGAGTTTGACGCCCCTGCCTTACAGTAATTGCTTTACCGTACATGCAAACTCTTGTTGTATAGCCCAAAGCGAAGACCATCTCCACATCTTATCAACACTGGCTCATTCTGTGAACATTGACCTTCCCTCACATTTCCTTCCGAGTGCAGAGATTCTCACACACATTTAGTGAATGCCACAACCAGCGGCCACTTCACCTGCTGAGAAAAAAAACAAACTAAGTCAGTCTGACCTCAATATTACCAGTAATCCCTAAGGGCAGGAGCTCCCTTTGCCAAAGTCACCAACTGTAGGTGTTGTTCAGGCTAAATCAGGCTCGAGCATACCAGGTAAGAGGAGGTCCCTCAGGTCACGGATTATACACAACTCTTAAGTAAATCAAACATCCTCTGTTAAGACTAAATTTACCACAATGTGTATTTAAAGCACTCAGTCTCTTACTATAGTAACCCCAGGTTAAGCAGATGTTATAATCCAGCCACTGGAGTAACTGCACAAGGTATGAGAATGGCATTTTTACTTGTTAAACAGAAAGACCAATGCTTGAATCTACAAACAACATTATTTCCTTTTATTTTAATATGGTTTGACAGCAAGCTGACCTGGATGAGGCCGTAGTTGCAATGATTGTGCAGAACTGACTGTCTTTTTCTGTGGTGGGCAGAGAAGCTAAACAGAAAGCTATCTAAACATGACTGTAAACATGTGGACATCTGTTAATATGGAAGCATTCCTTGCGCTCACATGTCACTGCATTAATGAAGAACTTAAACTGTCTTCTGTCCTGTTGGGTGTGACTGGTTTCCCTCAATCCCCACACAGCTGCAAACCTCAACAACGTTTTAGAACAACTTATTGATGAAGGTGTCTTTAAAAACAAGATACATCGACTCATTACAGACAATGCTGAGAATTGTGCCAAACTTCTGGCACAAGCGCAAGGAAAGTGGTCTTTCTATTTAAAAATATTTCAGGGCCAGGGATAGGCGGTATACCAGTTCATACCAAATACCGGTATATATTTTCATTATAATATTCATTTTTAATATACCGCCGTACCGGTGTATTTGATTACAAACTTTTGGAACACTATGCTGCGCTGCGTTTCAGATCCTTTTTAACATTGCACTTCTAAATGGTAAGGTAAACAGTAGCGCTCTGGTGTTAGTTGTGGTGTAAATCATACGTGTAAATGGATAAGAAAGACACAATTGAAAGCTCTGAAGCTGCATGTGAGCATGTGCCTGCGTACGCATGCCTCTGCTACAGGAGAACAACACTCACGGACACCTAAGCATGGTTAGCTTAGCATGTTGGCTGTAATACACAAAAAAAGAAAGCAAAAGATTGAAATTTGTAATTCCTATAATGTTGAAATAAGTCCTGGTGAAGCTGCAAACAAAATGGTACTTTATTCACCATAACAAACCACCACACCACTGAGTATGTAGCATATAAAGCAAGAAATCAAGCTAATGCTAAAGCTAAGCGAGCACGGCAAAGAGCCATTGGAATTATTCTACAATATTCACTCATCATGACAGTAAAATACACCATCCTATGTTAATCGACTGCAGTAATTCATCTCTCATATTTATTTTTATTTATTTTTTTATTTTTATTTTTTACTATACTCTGCAAAATAAACCCGATTTTGATTCTGATCTCATTCAGTAGAAAATGCTGTGAACACCTGATTTTGCATGAAAAATAAAATACTGTTATATACCATGAAACCGTTGTGATATACATTTTTGGTCATACCGCCCAGCCCTAGCCAGGGTCTTGTAGAAGTTTAGGAACACTTTGAGAACCCTTCTGATGAACTGGTTCAGGAATTTGAAACAAGGTGGAACTCAATGTTTTTGAATGCTAAAATGCCTTTATGAGCACTTGGATCTCTCCCAACTAATGTTATTCCACTAACTTGTGTTGACTATAATGAGACGGTGACTGAGTACCTCAAAATGTCCCGATACAACTTTTTCATTTCTGATACGATGCCAATATTGTGACCTTGAATATTGGCCGATACCGATCCAATATCAGCATTAATCATTTATACTTGTATTCATTGTTTTGTAGTGTGGAATGTCAGAAAAGGCTTGATCAGGTGATATTACTCAAACAGAGAACAATAGTGAGCAACAGCAGAAAAACTGACCTAATTATTATAATCCAATGAGTTACATTTATACATTTTAACCAAAAGAATATTCTGAATAATAAATAAAACCTAAATTAGAAAATACTGAAAAATAACCTCAATAAATCCAATTAAAAAATATTATTATTTTGGGGATTTCAGATGCAGGCAGATAACGGACCATAATCCGATATCAATATCAGATATCGGTCCGATATCAGCCAGAAAACAAATATTGGATTTTATCGGACTGCATCTAAAATCTCCGATATATATATTATATTATATTTATTTAATTGTAGAATACTGTAGATATTATGTTGAAGGTTCAAATTAATGTAACCAATTGGTTAATAATAAATGGGTCAGTTTCTCTTATACCTACTGTTACTGACTATTGTTCTCTGTTTGAGTAACATCACTTGATCAAGCCTGTTCTAACATTCCACACTACAAAATAAGTAATAAAAGTATGTATGATTCGTGCTGATATCAAATCGGATCGATATCGGTATTGTATTGGAAGTGAATAATTTGTATGGGGACATCCCTAGAGACAGCCTTACTAGCAAAAGTTACAACAGAACTTTCCGAAGATAAGAACGTATCTGCACCGAAAGTCACACCCAACAAAAATTCATGAAGTTCTCATCCCTGATCAAAACATTAGGGTCCTGGCAATCGCAATAGTTCTCCACCCAAATCTCAAATATTAGCATTTGTTTTTTAAACCATTACCCAGGAAGTCATTGCTAGGATCACATCAAAAACACTGTACGCTGTATAAAATCTAAGCATGCCACCCCCTCAGTCAGCACCACAGGTAACTACAGTAAATAAACTAAGTTCCCCATAATCATCTTTAGACAACGTTACTTATAGTTCAGATACATAACATTGCATGTTGACTGAAATGTAATGCTGTTTGAGTCACAGACCTGGGCAATATATTCATGTGTTTTCAGTCTGAAATGTGGATCAGTGCTGAAGAGTTGTTTTTTTATTTGTCTGTTCTTTAGTCTTTAAAAAAATCAAAAAAAAAAAAAAACAATCAAGTTACAAGTAAAGAATAATAATTAAAAAAACAAAAAAAAACCCTGTCTCAATTCATTGCATTTTGTACTCATGCTTTTTGGGTGTGTCCGTGCATACGTATAAGTATCGGTATCAGTACTCGGGATATGCAAGTATCCAAACCTATAAGTTCCGGTATCGTATCAATATGGGGAAAAGTGGTATCGGTGCACTGGGGAAAGTTTTTAGGCAACTTTTGACTCCTTAATTAGAAGTTATAAGTCGGTCAAAAACGACTTTGATCCAATGATAAGGAAGCACAAATACACATATTATAGAACTAGGAAATATTGTCAAATATATACATTTATATGTAAAACCTTTATTCTGATCTACAACATATACGAATTACAGTTTAAAGTATTTGCCTTTACTTTTCTTTATATATGAAGTGCAATGGGATGCCAAACGTTTCACAATATCAATCACTTAAATTACTTCACAGAATTGATTTATTGAATCAAAAAGCTTCTGTTTCTCCATCATTACAAACAATGTAAACTCCTCAGTGTAGCGTCACAACTTCATTTAAGGCTCCATTACGGACAGTGTTGTCTTCCACAAGTGTGTGTGTCAGTGATTTAGTCTGAATGTCAGCTAAAACGATGCTACGTGTACTAAAGTGTGCCCTGCTGTCAGTCCAGCCACCATACACGGCAGTGTATCATTAAAGGCTTTAGCTGGCACCGCTGAATCAGCTCCAGCTAAGTGGTTAGCGTCCAACCACAATGCCAGCGTTCACCCAGCAGCCCTCACTGCGGCTCGGCTCGGCTCTCTCACCTTCTTCATCCGCGGAGCCTCGGCCACGGTGCCGTCCCGGTTCACGAAAGCCTCTCCGCCGTTCTGCTGCGGGTCCGGGCGCTTCATAGCCGAAGCCTGGGGCATCTTTGCGGGGTTTGGGGTGAGCAAACCCAGGCTGCCCTCCCCGGGTTTGACGGAGGGCTCAGCCGTGGGGGACGTGCCGGCCTCGTGTTGGTCGTTTCTGGGGATCTTCTTGCCGTCCGACGTGGGTGTCATTGGGGATCCGGCCGGTAAGTCTTTACCGGTTGGGACGTCTTTGAGATCGACCTCTGCCATTTTCGCTGCCACAACCTGGACTGACATCGCTGCAGTTTCTCAAAGTCCTTTTTCCACTGATAGCAAGTCAAGCGGATGTTAGCATGGTGCATTGTGGGTCATGTAGTTTAATTAAAAACATGTTTAAAGTCCACACAAAACACAAGTAACAGTCGTTATTAAGGCATCTAATCTTAAACGCAAAGCTTTTTATTGGTTCGGTAAATTAAAACGATCAAATGTCAATGTTTTAGTTGCTTATAATCCATCAGAAGATAACACAGGGACTACATTTCCCAGCAAAAAAAGGTACCCTACTCAATGCATTGTGGGAAATTGAGTTTAGATTAGCAAACAACGACCCCCCCATGAACTACAAAACACGATTTCTGCCTGTTCAATGCAGTTGTTGCCAAACGACTTCTGTTTTTGTCTTTGGGAGACATTGCTCTACATTTAAATGTACCCGTATTTTACATTTAGCAGAAATGTCTTAAATACAAAACCTGCCAAAAAAATAAACATTTTAAGTATTAGGAAAAAACGTTAAGTTCTTCCTCACAACTCAAATATTTTAGTTTCATGAAATATAAATTAGTCTTTCCATATGCTATAAAGCTAAGCCTGCTAATGAAATAAAAAAACATTTAATTACTGGGTTTAACAATTTAATGCTAATTTATGCTTTTCCTTCTGTAGCTCATAGGTGTTTAACCTCTCCAGTCCTAAATGAGGATGAGAACATGTAATTTAAATGGTCATGATGCTGCACATGATACCACTTTATGCCAAAACTCGTGCAATTGTGCATCAGAGGAGAATGTTAAGGTCAAATAGTATAAAATGAACAACACTGCCACCAAGTGAAACCCAAAAACACTTCAATACAGATCTATAAAGAGAACACAACACACTAAAGTAAGATTGTAAAATCTTTCATTTTTACATTTTGAGACATTTTCCAAAAATAAACACACACAAAAAACATGGCAACATTTATGGGAGTTTGTAACGTTAACGAATGGAAATGAATGGCAATTAAAAACAAAAACTAACAAGCAGGTAAATGTGACTAAATTGACTCGTGTGCTTTGTTTTCTTATGACGACAGGTCCATTTTTATTCAGACACATGGCAGGAGTGTCCTCTGTTTTTTTTTCTGTTGAAATAATAATCACTTACACAAACAAGCATAGGAACAAAGAAGTAGATAAAAATGGAGCCAACACTATAAAAAAGGCCAGTTGTACAGCATCTTTTTCCTTTAGTTCGTCCCTTATAAGGACGTCCTCAGGTTGTAGCACCTGCTTCAGTTTTTGTCAAAAAAAGTCCATTAGTTTTCAAATATCCATAAGATGTTGACACCCGACAGGCCCATGTTCACTCTCCTAAAAAGCAAAATAAAACAGACATAACAAACTGATCAGTTGTGAAGTCATACAACGATGAATAGTAGCAATAAAATGTGTTTAATGTACCTTTTAGGTCACACAAACTATCTATACACACGCAATTAGGACAGTTCATAATTCAAATCTTTTAAAAGAAAATGACCAAAACTCATGCTAATTCAATCTTTAAAAACATGCTTTATCATTTTGCATTGACATTAGAGATGCTGTAACTCACCCCAGCATTCCAGACTCTTTGCACTTAATCACGTAGAGGAACATGAGGACTGTGTGGAACAGATTGTTTCTGCCCTGTAATAGAAATCCAAAAGAGTTCATGTCACCATAATGAAAGTTTAAAAAACACACATAACATCCTATAATGTCACTAAAGATTACATCACACGTTTAGACGATTGGTTTTTTTCTTTGACGCAGGCTGTTGCTAACAGGCTAAATATTATAACGCCTTTAACAAAACAAACTGCTTTTAGTACAGAAAAAAAAAAACTTAATTTCGTGAAGGACAACAGTAATCAAAAGAAATATTAATCTAAATTTTCAAAAGATATGGTGAAATAAGCCTTTTTGAAGTAGGATGGAATGTAATTTTAGCTGCACTACATAATAAAGGTGTAAGAAAACATTTATTTGGTGATACGTTGTGCTATTTGCACAATTATCACAAGGGATGTAAGGATTAATGGTAAGGCAGTTAAAAATCGATTCATAGGTATCACGGTTCAAATCGATGCTCTGACAATTGAATCGCAGTACTTTTTTTAAACAGCAGAGGGCGCTATATATTTATCCATCTCGCCTAAAAGCGTAGGAGGCGGGCAGAATCTGCTACTACTTTCTTTCTGGCCGCCATCTACTCTTAAACATGTTCATAAATGATTCTTCACACCTTTAGCACCGGAAGAATATCTGTAATATTACGTGAATATCTGTAAAAGTCACGTTTTTCTATTAGTTCTGCCTGCAAGGATATCTGCATGCCAACAGACCACTGGGTTACCAGCGCCCTCTGCTGGTCCAAACAAATATCTGACGTAAATACAGTGCAGACTTTTTTTTTTTTTTTAAAGTCCAATTGTTAAGGCACAAAATACATTTTCAGTTGCACTTTTAAAAAGAAAAAGAACTTATGTAGTTTTGCATTGTTTACTATAGAAACAGAATTTAAATTAATAGGCTTCTTCTTCATTTGTATCATTCCTATATTTATTTCATTCTAGATTTATTTTGAGTTAAATTGCATTGTTTTGAATAGTTTATCAAGGGATTCTTTTGACAATTAAATATAAAAGGAAAACCGTACAGTATTTTCTAGTTTTTTCCCCCCCAAAAAATAAAGGAATATTTGTCTACATTCCCATTTTGTAAAATAAATTGTGACAGAATCGTATCAGGAGTTGAGTGAATCGTTACATCCCTAATAATCACATTGATACAAAATTTTTTTCCAAAATCATGTTTTTTTTTAACCAAAAAACCCAAAAACATTTAATTGTGCAAATATATGCATAGCACGTAAACTACCTCACTCCTCACTGCATTGTAGCTTGGCCATTGATTACACTTTATTTCATTAAAACATACTGTACATGTTTATAGATGTATGGTTACTTTTTTTTTTTAAATAATTCAAGAATGTAACATAAACAGAATCTGTTGTAGAAGCAAAAGTTAAACTTTTTTGAAAAATGTAATTTGACAGTTTGATAAACATTTATTTTTGATATTAGTACTTCGATTACAGTTAGCTACAATTCACCTGTTCCCGCAAGTTTAAATTTCTTTTAATACATTTTATTTTAAAATAAAAATGTGTAATTATTGATATCACAATGTGTATTGTGATATCAATACAAAATTGAGCTTTAAAATGAAACTACACAAATAATTATTTTTTTTAAATTAACCTGAGAATTTAAAATGTACCAAAGGCAAACTGAATAAACACACAATTACAGAGTGCAGAGCCCTTATTTTAAATGTAAATATTTTGCAACAATCAGGTTAATTTAATCGTGGCAACCAAAATCATGATCACGATTAAAATTCGATTAATTGCGCAGCACTACTACTACTACATAAGAAACGTGTTGAAAACCCATGTGGATTTCGGTAGTAGTAAATTACTAAATAATTAGATTTCTGAGCACGATTCACTAATAAAAACAATAAATATAAAGAAAAGCATGGGAGTGGCTGTCACCTTAGGGAGACTGCAAACGTGTCCTTGGTATATGAGCTGGTAATGTGGAGGAGTTGTGCTGCTTTGGTGGATGCATAACAGGTTCTCCTTGGTAACATCTGTCAGACCAAAACAAATGATAGACATTAAAATCATTCCGACCACATTCAGTGCTTTAGCATTTCTCTACCTGGTTTGTCTGGTGTGTGACTGAAGTGCTGAGAGGTAAAGGTCTTCCCGTCTGGGTATTTAGGGTGTGGGGGCAGCCTGGAGTCCAGGTACGTGCACAACACATGCATGAGGATCTGAGAGAGAATCAACAGTTTGTGGCGAGATGCTTTTTTTTTTTTTTTTTTTTTTTTTTTAATATTGCACTTGTTCATGTCCGAGTGGCGACTCACAGCACAGTCAGTTGGGAGGTCTGTGTCCCACTTCCTATTCTTTAGGTCACCGCCTCTATTCCAGCGAAAGGAGCTCATGCAGCCGCTGTGTGCTAGCTCTGACAGCAGAAAACAGAGCATTCAACACACAAATACAACAAACAACACTAACACACAACCTGCACTGCTCCACTTACCTTTGATTCTGTCCACCAGATACTCCTGGTTGGGTGTGATGTCCAGGTACTGGACTAATGAGTTAAGGGTTGGAATTATCGAGGCTTTCATAACTGATGCCTGTTTCAGACTGCTGATGCTGGCCTCTGTGGAAGGAAGGCAGGGATTCATTCAGTGTTTTTCAACCCTGGGGTCACCTAAAATGTCTAGTAACTCATTTTTACAAAATTACTAAAAACGATTATTCCTTTTCAAATTAAAACACTACACACAATCTCAAACAACTGTATTATTCTATACTTTCACTTCCTCAAATATGAATCTAGTTAAAAAGAAAAACACAGTATAAATATATGTGAGCTGATGCATCTCGTCACTATAGTGCTGCTCATAATAACTATATCACAAACATAGTCAAAAACTAATTTTAAAAAAAAAAAAAAAAAAAGGTCTTTGGGGTCACCAGAAACTTGTGAAATCAAAATGGGGTCACGACCTAAAAAAAGATTGGGAACCACTGGATTAATGAGTCAGTTAACTTAATTAGCATCATACTCTACTTTTTATGTATTCAAAATAAATGAAAATCTAAATAAATTATAGTGCTGTCAAACAATTACATTTTTTAATCATGATTAAAAAAACATGATTTTACTGAGTTATTTGCGATTAATATTAATAATTGCTTTGGTTTTTTTGCTGAAACTCCATATTGTGTCCTGGCAAAATAAATTGAACGTATTAGTAACTTTGTTCCAGCAAATGTATTGTGCAAAACAACATTAAAGTTTCAGTGTTTGTTCAAAGTGCCTTTTTAACAAATGCTTCCTTTATAAGGAAGCACATATTTTTTAATATAAACTGGCATGTTTTGGATCGTTGGCGCTGGCATTACACCTGTTGGTTTTATTTATGAGTTGTCAGGAATGTACGCAAATCTTTTGTCATCCTTTTGTTTCTTCCTCTTCCTCAAGTCTTTACAAGCAGGGGAACAACAATAAAAACTACACTTCCCAAAGATAAAACAATACACTATGCCTCCACTTCCCATAATGCATCATCATTTGAGGTCACACCCAGCCTGCAACTGTTTAAACTAACCTCTGATGAACCATAGAAGCCTTAAAAAGACTTAAGAAAACTTAACACAGTGTCATTGTTAAAATCATCCAACATTAAAGCTTGGAATCAATGAGGAGCTGGTTTACCTCCAATCTGCAGCTCTGGACAGCCCATCCTCCTGAGCTGACTGTTCACTGAGTCGATCTCCTTCACTATGGGAACCAAGATGGTGTCACTGATCCACTGCAACGGACAACACACAAAGGACACACAAATTGAACTAATGCAGATTAGTGCAGGGCAATATATTGTCATTCAAGATATATCAAGTTTTCTATTCTGGCAATATCAAAAATGTAATCTATATCGAGATAAATCTATATTTTTTTTTTTACTTGTTTTGATTTATACAATCAACATACAAATGTTATTCATAGAGTACAGTCAAACAGTGTTTCCATATTTCTGAGATACAAATTTAAGCTTATTTTGTATTAAAATACGCATTTTAGGAGTCACTGCTTTCACTACTTCTCACAAATACATTAAAATTACAGTTGGATGATCACTGAGTGCATCCTAACCCAGACCTAACCCTAAACAAGCCACACTACTGAACTCACTCACACGTGCTGTCCCTTAGAGGACAAAAAGAAAAGTAGGACATATTGTGCAGCTATTTTGTTAATAAATGTGTCTGTGTGGCATTTTTCATCAGCAAATTTAACCCAGAATTGTTTTTCTGAGAAGACTTTGAGTTAAAAATATCAAGGTTTATATCGTATATTGCCATTTTCAGAAACAATATCAATATGAGTTGTGGTCCATATTGCCCAGCCCTAGTGCCGATGTTTAATGACCACACTGTGCAGCATCACTTGTCTCTTTACAAACACATGCTGCTGCTTTTTGATGCATGTGATATATTCAACCTTTTCAATCTGGTTACACTTTTAAAGCCTGAAAGAAACTACTTACATTTCTGAGTTTGGCCGTCCAGCTATCAATACGATCCATCTCTGGGCAGCTCGCTGTGATTCGAGCCCACACCTACAAACCAGGAGGACGTGTTTAATTTGTTTATTCATTACAAATCTGACATGACCTCCATGAGGCTACAGTAAATATCAATGTCTGAGCTACTGACCTCCTCTGCAGCCTGTTTGGAGCCCAGGTCTGTTTCGTCCTTGTTTGCTGATGGAGCCTGGGAGCGACAGGCAGGCTGGTAAAGGAATTTTCTCAGGCTCTGAGCATAGTCTCCCATTGTACGGTTATAGTTCCAAAACTTTGGTCTGTGGCTCTGAGACACCGACTCTGGACTGCCTGCAGAGGAAACCCAGCATCCATTTATTACAGAGCAGTGGTTAAGTTCATACAGCCTAGAGCATGGATATCTTATAGCAATGTTTCTCAAAGAGGGGAATGGAGATATGACAGGTGGGGTGCAACAAACAAGAGGCAATTTTAATCAATAAAGATCATTAACACTAAACAAAATGCCTACACACAAATAACTAAATGAAAAGCCTTAAAATTAAAAGAGCATTAAATTATTAGATTAGATATGCGACCAGGAACAAAAAGTGACATAGAACTAAAGTGCCAAAAATAAAAGGATTTTTTCTTTTTTTGTTTTCTGAAGTTTTGTGTCTGCAAAAAATTATTTCTTTATTTCCTGTATTTTTAAATACTGCACTTTTACATTTGTTTTTTTATGCAGGTGATTAGTTTAATTTAGTTCTTGATTTATTATGAAACACGATGTTACTTGCTCCCTGTCAGTTCATTTCATTCTTACACTGAATTTCCTTTTTTGTTTTCTATTGTACTTTTGCATTTGTTTTTTTTTAATGCAGGCAATTCGTTCACCTTCATTCACAGTGGGGAACACCCAAAAAGTTTGAGAACCACTGTCTTATAGCAAGGAAATGATGAGCTGGATTCCATCCAGATTTACACAAACAGACATTTATCTTTATATTCCTCATGCATGTTTGGTGCTGGCGTGTCTATTGTCACCTGGATTAATTCCTTAAATTCCTCTAGTCCTGCTCTAATTGTTCACACGTTGAATTCTTTTAAAGTACTAACCTAGCTGGCTTTGATGGCTTTTCTCTTCCTCCGAGCGTAAAAACCTCTCTAAGCTTTTCTGGTCCTCCATGTAGTCCTCTTTGCTTCCAGGGGAGTTAAACACAGAAGGGGAAGTGCGGTACCGAGCTCTTAGACCTAATCCCTCCGCTGAACCCAAACTGCTCTTATAGGGAGAAGAGCCTGAGGAAGGACTGTAGTTCAGAACCTGAAGATGACAAAAAATACCAAGCAGTCGTAAAAAATACAATTAAAACAACTTGAGAAATTGATGTAGTAAAACCAAGCACAAACTTTTCCAAAGGCGGCTGAGGGGGAAAAGGCGCCTCCCGCATTGCCTGGTGTTGAAGGGTTGCTAAGAGGGGGGCTATACCCGGGAACACAGCTGGGGGAAAACTTGGGGCTGATGGTGGCAGGACGAGAAGGGCTGAAGCTCAGCACGCTCTGACCTGGCAGCGGAGTCTCCTTCTTCTCTGGCATCTGGGGCGGAGAGGCCTGGATACCTGGAAAAGATAAGGAAATAAAATTACTTGGTGATTAAAAACATGCACAATTTTATTCATGAAGGATTCTTACTTGTCTTTCTCAATCCCACGACCTGGTGTTGCTCATGGGTTAAAGAAATAGTAGAAGGAGCCATTGTGTATTTGAAATACTTCCAGAAGTCAAAAAGGGCATTAAGGCTGAAAAGGGAGGCAAACGCTAGTTCTGTGAAAAACAAGGAAAACAAAACATTAATCAACTAGTTTCCTTAATTAATGCTGCAAATTAATTGACGTTGATCAATAGCCCAGCTGATTAAATGCAACTTTAAAGTTATTTGATTTATCCATGTTTACTATTTGTGATACAAGCAACTTTTTTCTTTACATTGTATCCCAGAAATATGATAGTTTGTTCAAGTTTGCCTTCTGTTATTAATCATCAGCTTCACAGTCATTATGTCAGAGATTCCCAATCCCAACCTTTTTCGTGTTGTGACCCCATTTTGATGTCACAAATGTCCAGCGACCCCAGAGTCATTTTTTGTTTTGTTTATTAAAGTGTGTTAAAAATACAGAGTAGCCAGGATTAGTGCACAAAGTGACAAATGCAGCACCTCAGATATTATTATACTGCATTTTATTTTAACTAGATTTATATTTTGAGAACGTTTAAGCATAGGGTACAGTTATCTGATACTGTATGTATTGTGTGTGATGTGTATATAAAATAGAATTTGAATCTATATTTATAACTCTTTGTTGTATCAATTACTGGACATTTCAGGAAACCCCAAGGTTGAAAAAAAAAAAGACCTTATGTTGACAGTGTTACTAATTAAAGTTATTTATTTTAATTTAGTAGTGTTTTGCCTCTTTGTCTTGAATCATATTTTCGGTATTATACAAATTTATGTTCATGTACAGTGTATATATATCCTGTGTATATCATTGTTCTCATTTCAAATATCGACCAATATATCGGTTATTGACAGATACATTGGTATCTACTTTTTAAAACTCTCAAAACCGGTATCGGTATTAGCCTGAAAGATTCCGTATCGGTCTGGCTCGAGTACATGTTCTAAAAACTGTAAGATAAAAGAAGACACTCACTGGAGCAGATGTGTAAATAACACAGACCCTGGGCTTAATTGAATGTTCTCGAACCCTGCTTTATCCTACAGCCCATGCATTTGCGACCACACATGTTGATGTTGAGTGAATATAAGTGTGTTAGTGCGATTTGTCCAGGGTCAAAATCAGTCAAAGACAGACTATAGTGGTCAGGCCAAGCAATATCAATGAGTAGCTGTAGTGTCTTACCAATGTACCAGATCGGCCAATAGGTGATACTGTAGTATCTGCTCAGCAGGTTTCCTGACCTGAATCAGAAAAGTTCATTTTGCTAAGTACAGTTTTAAAAAACAGCATAACAAGGATAGATGATCAGGATAAAGGATACATTATTTCTTTTATCTTTTTTTTTTCCAGGAAAATAAATATACAAATATAAATATATAAACATATACACAGTGCTGCAGGTAATACTGACTTTAGAGCATCATCTACAGACCTGTTGGATCTGTAAGTGAACTGCAGGGGGTCGGTGATGTCCTTGATGTGGCAGAGCATGAGGTGTTTAAAAGATTTCATGACCACAGAGGTCAAAGCGACGGGTCTGTAGTCATTGGCCACGGTTACATGATGTTTTTTAATTCCAAATTATTTATTCCGATTTAAATTATTCCGAATTCAAGTGCTCTGCTTTGTGTTTACATGGAAATGCTAATTCCCGAACAAGTTTTACATGGAAAACAAGTTTATTCGGCTTTAGATAATTCCGCTTTAGGTCTGGGGGTTGGGAAGGCAGGGACGAACATTGAGTATCACGTTTATCAGGAAAAACACACAAACCTTTTATTGTCTGCTATAACACAGAACATCACACATGATAACTGTTTTCACCTTTGATTGTAGTTTTGAAGCAGCAGCTCGACAATAACACACGGCTTCAGTTTGGACCGTGGAGCAGAAGAGGATAGGAACTAATCACTGGTAAAAAGCCCAGTAAACCTCTGGAAAACAATCACCAGGAATAAATATTTGCTCCCTGTAGGGATGTAACAATTAATCGTAAGGCAGTTAAAAATCGATTCATAGGTATCACGATTCACATCGATACACTGAAAATTTAATCGCAGTACATTTTTTAAACAGCAGAGGGCGCTATATATTTATCCCCTTGTTCAGAAGAGTAGGCGGCGGGCGGAATCTGCTACTTTTTTTTCTGGCGCCTTCTACTCTTAAAAATGTTCATAAATGATTCCTTACCCCTTTAGCAGTGAAAGAATATCTGTAATATTACGTGAATATCTGTAAAAGTCACATTTTTCTATTAGCTCTGTCTGCTAGCATAGCATCTCTTCTTCACTGCTAGAATAACTGCATGCCAAGAGACCACTGGGTTACCAGCACCCTCTGCTGGTCCAAACAAATATCTGATGTAAATACATTGCAATGACTGTTTTTTTTAAAAAAGTCCAATTGTTAAGGCACAAAATACATTTTCAGTTGGACTTTTAAAAAGAAAAATAACTATTATGCAGTTTTGCATTTTTTTTACTATAGAACCAGAATTTAAATTAATAGGCTTCTTCTTCATTTGTATTATTCCTTTATTTATTTCATTCAAGATTTATTTTTTTAGTTAAATTGCATTGTTTTGAATAGTTTATCAATTCTTTTGACAATCAAAAATAAAAGGAAAATAATACAGTATTTTGTATTTTTTTCCCTCAAAAAAAATAACGGAATATTTGTCAGTCATCATTAGGGATGTAACGATTAATCGTAAGGCAGTGAAAAATCAATTCTTAGGTATCACGGTTCACATCGATGCTCTGAAAATTGAAACGCAGTACTTTTTTTAAACAGCATATATCCTTCTCGTCTAAAAGTGTAGGCGGCGGGCGGAATCTGCTACTACTTTGTTTCTTGCCGCCATCTACTCTTAAACATGTTCATAAATGATTCCTCACCCCTTTAGCACCGAAAAAATATCTGTAATATTACGTGAATATCTGTAAAAGTCCCGTTTTTCTATTAGGTCTGTCTGCTAGCATAGCTTCTCTTCTTCAATGCAAGGATATCTGCATGCCAATGACCACTGGGTTACCAGCGCCCTCAGCTGGTCCAAACAATTATCTATTAGGCTTCTTCATTTGTATTACTTTATTTATTTCATTGAAGATTTATTTTTAGTTAAATTGCATTGTTTTTAATAGTTTATCAAGGGATTGTTAATCAAATCTACAATAGAAGGTATTCAAATTGTTTGCCAGGCACAGGTTGTTTGCAGCAGCAAGGGCTCTGGGCTTTAAGTTTGTTATTTGCCTAAGCCCTCTTCATACAGAAGCAGAGTCAATGGCAGAGAAATGGTGTTGTTGCTTCTCTGAGTACAAATGTTTGGCTTTCCTCACCTCCTTTTCAAACATGTGTGACATTAGAACACACACACACTGACTTACATTTCAGTGTAAATCATCCCAGCCAAGCAGACGTTAAGAACAGCCCAGGCCAGAACCACATGCCGAGCCTGCTCCTCCCTCCTCATCTTCATCACCCTGTCTATCATACTGGGAACCCCCTCCTTTGGGGGGGTCATCATCATTTTATCCCGCTGATCAGGCTGGAAGAAAAGAACACAAAAACCACACAGAGGGCTTTTCCACCAAGGGCACGGGCTTTTCGTTTGGAACTTCAGTTGGAGCTAGAGCTACTTCGAAGCTTGTCCTGTTTAGCTGAAGAACCGTCACAAGATGGCAGTGGCAGTTTACGCATGAGCACTTGCGCCATAATGAAGCCCGTGCTTTGACTGTTGACATCGTATGAATACTATCCTCTCCTATGTAAATATTCAGCTGAACAACTCTATCCGTCTTCATCGGAATCACAGGAATCTGGGAGTCACATTAACATGAGGAGGGGCAAAGTTTGACTTCCAGCAGGGAGCAGCTCAGTGGACTTAGCATGCTAGCTGAGATTAGCTTTTATCTACTCGTTACAAACGTAACAACACTGGCCGCTCAACGGCTGCTATGCTTCAGTTTACATTTCCACACATTCTATTAAAAAACAGTATTTGGCCACCAATGCGCGATAATAATAAGTTAAAGTAGGAAAGTAAATACATACCACGATGAACGAATGATAACCGCAGCGCTGCATAGGTTGTATTGTAACCGGAAGTGATAGGTAGCACTTCCAGGTCATGCTTCTTCTTCTTCTTCTTCTTCTTCTTCTAATGGTTTCCGGCAGGCTGTACACTAAAAGAAGCGTAATGCTGCCCTCTTCTGTTCACTTAGATTCACTCCATTTTAGATTCTCAAATAGAGGTTGGTAGATTGGAGATAACTCATGACTGCCTTATCTATTAAAATCGACCCTGTTCTTGGTGCAAATATTGACTTTATTGAAAACACTGTCAGCCCAAGAGTTGAAAGTTCTTTATATAACATTCCCCTTTCAACAGAATAACATCCACAGGCCAATAGAACATGGGAAATAGTCTCATGTTGACCACACTGACATAATCCATCCGGATGTTTGCCTATTCGATTTAAATATGCAGCTAGTCCACAATGCCCCAGTCTTAATCTGGTTATCTTAACTTGATTTGATCGGCAAGTTGCCCACAGGAGTCTAGTGCCCTGCACACAAGATTGACACTTAAAATAATGCCTCCCTCTAGACTCATTCTCCCACTCCCTTTGCCATTGCTGATACACAGTAGCTTTGAAAACACTGATACACTCAGCCTTCCCCAATCGGACCACATATTCAATTTCCGTCTCGAGAAGAGCCTTCTTTGCTAGCCTATCAGCAGCTTC
The DNA here is from genome assembly GCF_900634775.1 of Gouania willdenowi. Classification (NCBI taxonomy): domain Eukaryota; kingdom Metazoa; phylum Chordata; class Actinopteri; order Blenniiformes; family Gobiesocidae; genus Gouania; species Gouania willdenowi. Next base: position 17,041,043 of record NC_041049.1, read on the forward strand.
ATTCCCCACAATACCTGAATGAGATTCCAGGTCATGCCAATAACGAGCGCAGTCTCTGAATATGAAAATAAAATTATCTTGTTCAAAGTTGTTAATTTTCAGTTGATGTATGACATTTTCTGGAACAGGTACCGTGCGTATTCAGTGAAATTCAGTGAATTTTTAAAGGCCGTGGCTATGGATACATTAAACGTATCTCTATTCCAGGGGTGTCCAATTCCGGTCCTTGAGGGCCACTATAGCATGTTTTAGATGTTTCCTTCTTCCAACACACCTGATTCAAATGATTAGGATCATTATCAGGCTTCTGCAGAGCTGGATGAGGAGTTGATCATTTGAATCAGGAGTGTTGGAAGAGGGAAACATCTAAAACATGCTGGATAGTGGCCCTAGAGGACCTTAATTGGACACCCCTGCTCTATGCATACGCAGCCTCCCTTATTGGCAGGTTGAGGTCACGTGATAGGTGCGCCACGTGACTTAAAGCTTCGTCAGTTTTATTTTAGCTCATATTTATTTTTAGCTACCCCGCAAACTTTTTTTTATTTTAGCCCTATCCGAGGAAATACCCTAAAATGTTTATTGTTTTCATATATGTATTTTTAAAGTTGGAATTTGCCATGTTAAATATGTTAAAATGAAAAAATATATTTGACTAAAGTGGGATTCAAACCCACAGCAGAGGAAGGAAGAATCCTTGAATCAGGCGCCTTAGACCATTCGGCCATCCTGACACGATGAAAAAACACAGGCACATTATGTTTATGCAGAAAAAGTCTGGCAAAAAAAGTCTGCCTTATTTCTTAAATTTATTCTTCCTCAATTGTTGCTTACTCAACTGTATTTTCTCTTGGATATTTTACCTCACAATATTTAGATATTATTCACTCAGATAATTCTCAAAAGCATTTAAATTACCATGACTGAGAAACAGTCAAAGACACAACAGAAACAGCTTAAACTTACATTTATTTATTTACTATATTTTATTTTTTACAACTATTGAGTCATTTCCTGAAATTGTATCTAAAATATTGCTTTTATTAATAATTTTTGCATCTACGACATGTGAACAAAGTTACACACAACACAGTTTGACTATCTCAACCAAAAGCCCTGTTGTTGTTTGTCCACTGTGCGCCAATTCAGCACGGAAATCTAGGCACATGCAGCATTAATCCGACTCCTTGGACACTGATTTAGTTTTACGGTCCTGTGAAGAAAACGAGAAGCAATTCATAGTGCACCAAATAAAGATATCAAACATTTAATTTGTAGTGCTCGTCAAAATGTCATGATTTCAATCAGCGGCACAAGAAAGTCAAACAAAACCTTAGTTTAAAAAATCAGCATTTCCTTACATGTGAAAACAATCACAATATTTTAAATACTTTCTTTCAAACAGAGAACAGTTTTTTTCTTTTTTTTTTTTAAAAAAAAGGTCCATCAACAGAAATATGAAGGCTTTTTATTGTTTTGTACAGAATGTATAAATGACAGTGGTCAGTGAGATGCTGAAAAAGGGTTGAATGAATGAATAATCAATAGCTTATACAAATGTTATCAGAAACCAGGCTTAAGGTTAACTCAGAGAAAAGACTTCTGTAAAAAATAAATAATAAAAATCAATGTTTTCAAGCAGCAGTTGTGATTTTTTTTTTAAATTGTCACCATTTTAGGAATTTCAATAAAATAAAGGTATTTCTCATCCTTGTCAATGAGACGGTGATAAAGACTTTTCAGAGTTATAATCTCCAACATCCAGACCACAGTCTTCATTACTGGATGAGTCGAGGAGTCTGTCCTCACCTCGTCTTCCGTCCTCCTCCTCTTCTTCTTCTTCCGCCTCCTGTTCCTTGCGGGACGTACGCTCTGTTTTGGGCCCATGCAGATTTTCAGGTGACGCGTTAGGTGGTATTTGGTGAGGAAAGCTTTGTGGCACTTCTCGCAGACAAAGTCTCTCCGCCCTTCGTGGGAGTTCATGTGCTTTTTCAGGTGGTTGGTCTTTATGAAGTGTTTGTTGCACTTTGGGCACTGGATCCGCCGTTCGCTGTAAAAACAGTACAGGAACAATAACGATTAATATGTCATAAGAAGGACAGAATTGAGGTGAATGCATGCGTTACGTACTGGGTGTGGGAGAACATGTGCTGTCTCAGGTCTTGTTTTCTGATGAACGCCCGCTCACAGAGGTCACACTTCAGCTTCTCAGAGCCGGTGTGGATGAGCATGTGAGAGGCAACGTGGGACTTCTGGGTGAATGATTTCTCACAAACTGTGCACCTGTAGTTCTTCTGACCTGTTGGGAAAAGTTAGGAATGAAGGCCTTTGACAGATGTCTGCATGGGGATACCAACTGTTATGGCAATTATTATATTCATCATCATATCATCAAATGTGTGTTCAGGTGTACAATTTGTCATGTTTTAATACATGATGACTGCATTACTCTTTGCACTTTTGAACAGCTGTGTCATGTTAGATTAAACAGTACAGATCGTATTGTATCCACAATGCAACACAGAGTCTCTGATGAAGGCCAAACTCAAACTCACATGCAGATATACACGCACACACACACTATCAAGGATAGATAAGAGTGGCGCCCAACCTTCCTCATAATATACACGTCTTCATCATCCTCAAACGTTTCCACTGTTGGGCATCTGACCCCCTCCTTCTCCTCACCTCAGGGTGGAACTTTTTCTGTTATCTGTATAAAAGCTTAAGCTGTGAAACTGTTAGTTAGTGGGTCTTGCTTTTTGCTCTACCAGGAGCCTTTTGACCATCCTTGTTGGGGCCTGCCTTTCATTCTACAGGATGGAAACTTCTTTTTTTTACTCCTTTTTAATTTAATTTTATAATAAATCTTTTTTTATAAAATCATCATGCTTCGACTGGACTCCATCATTCAACCAGACATAAGCTAGCGTGGCAAAGAGCCATTGGGCTACTGTGATATACATTTTTGGTCATACCGCCCAGCCCTAGCCAGGGTCATGTAGAAGTTTAGGAACACTTTGAGAACCCTTCTGATGAACTGGTTCAGGAATTTGAAACAAGGTGGAACTCAACGTTTTTCAATGCTAAAATGCCTTTATGAGCACTTGGATCTCTCCCAACTAATGTTATTCCATTAACTTGTGTTGACTATAATGAGACGGTGACTGAGTACCTCAAAATGTCCCGATACAACTTTTTCATTTCTGATACGATGCCAATCTTGTGACCTTGAATATTGGCCGATACCGATTGTCAGGGCAAAAATTGTTAGTTATGATTCTTAACATATTTACTCATAGACCTTATTCTTTTTAAGGTTTTAAGTTGAGACTTTTCATTTCTGCTGTCTCATGTTTTCTGCTCTCTTCTCGAGGTCAGCTTCCCAAAACACATCTTATCCCTCAGACACAGAGGCGTCACACACTCACCCAATACACATCCATTCATACACACAAACACCATACACGCACACACCTCCAACACTCACGACAATCAGGAGATACCAGAGAACTGGTTGTTTTGACCTAAAGAAGAAACTGTCTCTTTTCACCCTCTTCTTTCACCTCCTCCCTGTCCTCTTTATCTCCTGGGGGGAGGAGGGAGGGGGACTGAGGGGGAATATATGCGATGAGTTAGAACTGTGGGCCACTTGATCATCGGACGTCCGCCCGGGGCGGTCACTAATTTTGTCCATCTTTGTACTCCTTTTTATTTAGTTTTATAATAAACCTTTTTTATGAAATCATCAATGCCTCGCCTGGACTCCATCACTCAACCAAAGCAATAAATCATGTCTCCAAATGAGGTCAACCGCAAATTTGCCGTGACAAATTGGCGTCACGAACAGGATCCATCTTCTACTCTGGGGGGCTTCTGCCGTGGACCAGCACCGGAGAGTGGACGCACTTAAAACCCCAAAGCCAGTTTTTATGGCATGGGACTTCCGAGTCTGCCCCGCGGTGGTCTGCCCCTCGGACAGAGACTGGACCACGAACCATCGTTTGATCCTCAAACACCAATTCGGACTATTAAGGCAAAGCTGCCTTTTTTTTATATATATATAAATTTTCATTTACATATATATATTCGCTCTGTGTTGATAGAAAGGCAACCAGTCGAGCACTGTATTGATTTTCATCATTCTGGAGGTTCTCTCCTCTTTCAGCTGTTCTGTGTTTTGACGCAGTGAAAGGACTGCCATGAGAAAGGGCTCAAATGGTTGAAGTTCTTTGCTTTTTAATACTATAAGTTCCCTATATTTTTCTTCGGGCTCGGATATTTTTGTTCAGGCATCTAGTACGGCTGGTCATTATTTACTTTGGTTTTATTCAGGCACCTCCACGGACAGCCTGTGAGGTCCTGACCATAGGATAGAAAGGCAACCAAAGTTTCCAAAACACCCCGGTGCCATGTACTGAGTTCACCTCTGTACCGATATCAGAATAGATTAAAACCCCAACCCTAACCTAAACTGTAGTGGAGACTACAGGGAGTAAAACACTGATAATGGGAATCAAACAGATGAAGAATCCAATAAAAAAATAATATATGCATGCGCATATACAATCTTGGTATGATGTGAACTCAGATCATGACTCAGATCGGCAAGCTTTCAGTGAGTTTTACTTCTTTCTTATCTTTGTTTTTATTTTGTTTAAACGTGTGAATGGAATCAGACTTCTCCCTTTGGTTGTTTGGCTTTAATGCTTTCATTTTAGACGAGAGTCGGCTGCTGTGTTTTCTGTGCGCTTTGGTTTTTTTTCTCAGCTGAACGTGCGGACGTGTGGCACGGGGAGGCACACACACACACACACACACACACACACACACACACACACACACACACACACACACACACACACACACACACACACACACACACACACACACACACACACACACACACACACACACACACACAGAGAGAGAGAGAGGGAGGCACACCCACACACACTGACACCTTCAACCCTTATGCTAATGAAATGTCAACATCATTCAAAGGACCAAGCTTCAGAAAGAAATCGACTATCAAAGGACTCAACTCTCCCATTCAGCAAAGCAATGCTGCAACAAAATAACTCGCTCAGTCCCAAGTCAACTCTTCATCATCTATGGAATGGGCCACATGCCAATGCTGGGATTAACACATCCTGCCCCATCATCAAAGACTGATAACCTGTGGGCATCGGAGTTGGTTGGACACTCCCCCACCAATGAGTTGCGGGTTAAACGCCACGATTACTGCCTGAATGATGGGCAGCAACTGCAGACTGATCACACGTCTGCTGGAACATCTTCACCAAAAAAAGACACTGTTTCAAAAGCCACGAAGATACCAAGCCATAAGAAGTCCACCACAGCCTTTGGTGGTAGTGCTATATCACTTTAGCCTTGAACTTTGGCATGGGGGGGGGGGGGGGACAACTAGGAAATAGCCAACAAGCTTCTCCTTCGATAGGACAATACTAACCCCTCTATTTTCTGACTGTACGCTAGATTATTTTGTTTTCATTTATTCTCTCACACGCTTTGAGATACACTTAAAAGAAGGTGCTCTAAGCAGACAGACCAGACATACAGTCACACACTCACGTTCATAACTATGAGCTGAAACACAGGACCACCCTAACTTCACACAGAACCGTTCTGTTAGCCACATAAGACCATGTGTGCCCATCATTTATCTTTGCTTTTATTCATTATGTTGCTCATTTATTTACACTGCTTTTGCCTTTATGAGAAAAAAACAAACAAAAGGGAAGAAAATAGTGTTACTAATAGGTTTGTTTTTGTTTGATTTTCTTTCCTTTTATTTTCTCATTGAGGGGAGACCCCCACAATGCAAGATATGGTTACATCCGTTGAAGAAAGAGCCCTCTGTTGCCTCAGCTTTTGGAGCTGAAGTTTTTATTTTTTTATTCTTTTATTGGCCATGATGTTTTTGAGCTCACGTTTTTTTTTTTTTTTCCTTTGTTATTTCTGAACGATTCTTCTTTTACTCTTTTGTTTTTACTCAATTTCAGGAAAATTGAGACGGAGATTGAGGACTGCAGCCTCAACCAAGTTAACATTTTTGACCGATACCCTCGTAAACAATCTGTACCTTACCCTTTTGAAGCTGCTTGCGACAGACAGCCTAGTTCAACATTCATCGTTTTCATTTTGCGTGCCTCCTCCATACCGCGTCGGACTGTCTTGCCGGCCCGAAGCCACTCGACAGCAGGGGGGATACCAAATTTTTCCTGAGAAAACTGTCCCATTAGTTGCTATGAGTACATAGACAATTACTCTTCAAACAAGAAGTCCTGGTTTAATGTGCAGAAAAAGGATAAACCTTGCTAGGGGAAACGCTCTTTGGGGGGTCTTTCTTTTCTGAGAAGCGGAACAATTCCTGGGGAATGCTTCTCTCCCGTACACCATCCTAGACTCGCTGAACATGCGTCATACTGTCTTGCCAGGGGATGGCGGCCCACCTGATTTGATACATGCTTGGTAACCGAATATCATTCTGAACAAATTTCCCAGTCTACGTTCCCTTAGAGTGAGGGTTGTTAAAGGCTGGCTCCGGTCCAGTTAAAGTTGAATAATATTAGAGGTGCCCAAAAGTCCTGGCAGTTGTGCAAAGTTTTCCCCCGGTTGCAGACCGAGGTTGAGTTAAATTCCCAAGCTCTTAATTTTCAAGAGTGGTGGTTGAGGTTCCTGCTGATTCAGAGGTTTTTCTTAAATTTCTGGAATTAATGGTGGTTAAGTTAAATTCCCAAGCTCTTAATTTTCAAGAGTGGTGGTTGAGGTTCCTGCTGATTCAGAGATTTTTCTTAAATTTCTGGAAACTAACAGCGGTCGAGTTTTCCCCCGGTTGCAGACCGGGGTTGAGTTTGGTTATTAGTGCACGGCCGTGCCATTCCTGCCTGATCAGCAGATAGCAGACTGTCAGTACTACCATGGGCAATAATCTAAGTGTAGACTCCGCCAAGGCGGAAGTAAAAAGGAGCGTACCTCTTATCAATCAGATGATACCAGTGAAAAGCAATTAATTAACGCTAAAAGGTTGCCAAGCATGGGGGGACAATAAGAGCTCATTGACCCCGAGAGAGGAGGTGGACTGGCTATCGCCGCTGGTGGGTTAGATGAGGCCTATATTCTACTTAGACACTATGCAGCGAAACCTTGTGAATGCATGGACGTGAAAATTGAGGCATGAACGTGTGCGGTGCATGAATGACTGAATGATGACACGTTACGTATGCCTGAGAGAACCGCGTTGAGTGCGAATGTGCCGTGGACGTGTCATTGAGTGATTGACCGATGAATGGCTGTTTGACTACACATGTTCCTCTGTTTCACCTTCCTTTCCTCCTGGGTTTTGATGCACTAGATCTTCTCCCTGTTTTTGCCAATCATGTAGTGGGGTGTTCAGATCTCACTGCTGCTTGTTAATAGAATTATGGTTTTAGGCCTTGGGCCTTCTAAAAAGTTTACCAGGTTTTAAAGGTTATTTTTCTGGGTGTTTAAAAACACCAAACGACGTTTTTAATATATAATACCACTTTCAGTGGAATGACTGGCTTTGACCTTGATTGACCTTACTGTTCATGTTCAGTGTCCATGTTTTTGTTGTTGTATGTGTATACTCGTTGTTGTGTACACTTGTCTATGTCTTTGTCTTAGTTGTTGTTATTGTGTTGTTTTTTCCAATATACAGGTCGCTGGCTGTATACTCAAAGGAGACGAATCAAATCCAACTAAAGAAAAGGGATATTTTAAATTATTCATTTAAGTCTTAATGTTATCCTCTTTTTCTGTTCCTGAGTGTTTCCCAATAGAAAATGCCACCGCCTTTTCGACTCCGATCCTGCCTCCTTCAGCCGTCATGCCTGGTCACTGCTTCTTATGATGAAGGATGAGAATTAAAGGGAAGTATTGTCCATAACTATAACTGGGAAGCAAAGGGGAAATAGATTGAAATAGACACGTGACAATATGACATATTGTGGATGTTCTAACATAGTATCTATTCCAGAGACTACAGAGACTTCCAATACAACTGCGAAAGTGGGGACAGATCTTCAAATTTCCAAAGGGAGCGTACAGTTGACCCTGGCTTTGACCTTTATGGCTGAGGAGGAGGAGGTCGAGGAGGCTGGAGGGCACAAAAGCAGGCGGACACAAGAGAGAGGAAAATGGAGACAGATCCAAAATGATCAGATAAGTGATTTTCCAATGATATTTGTCATATGGTTTTAAGAATCCAAATGTATTCTTATGTAAAAAAGGGAAGGGAGAGGGCCAACGTCCCTCTGATTTTTCCACCAGCACTTAGCGTGCAAGACCATAAAACACTTTCACTGGGTTTAGACACTATTAAGGGAAAAATTAAGTGTTCTCAACATTGAGTTGGTGGCCCAATCTGGGTCGCCTGAGATTTAAAAAGGGTCCTCCTGAAATTCTTGATAATTGATTGATATAAGAGATAGTTTAATGTTAAGTAACTTCCAAGCATTTAAGGAAGCTCTCCAAACCGTGCTATGGCTCGTCACTCCTACGAATGGGATAAATACAGAGAGCAAAAGACAATATGATTGTTTGACTCAACTTAACTTTAATTCTGTCTAACCTTAAAGGGCCAATAATCTTGCTTAACTCTGGTTCAGACACAGAATAGGAGACACTTTCGCCACCAATTTACCTTCAAAATTAAGTAAATTACATCTCAAATAATAATTATGAGGGAAAATAATGAAATAAATGAACTGACGAATTCAGCTCTATAAAATAATTAGGTTATTTTATTAGGTGTGGAGTGTTAACATTATTCAGAATAAATAAAGGATAGAATAAGATTTCTCCTTCATAAATAAGAGATAGCAAAGAAAAATATAACAAACAATTTAAATAAATAAATAACATTATTTATTTATTTGGTTAAACTTATTTAGTTTTCTCACATCTCCATGTCTCCCAATTGTATGTATTCATCTTGAGAAGACATGTAGTCACACTCCACACTTCTCCGTCTGACTTGCATGTCCTTGTAAACAGTGGTTCTCAAATTGTTGCTTCTCACCAGGTATCAGCGTACCACTGGTAGTAGACGTACCACAGTTTGAGAATCACTGCAACTCCAGCTATGCTTCTCCTTGCTCCAGGAAAGGAGAATCGAATTAATACTTCCTGCTTTTCTTTCAGCCTCATATTTTCCCACTCACGTGTGAATGGTTTACAGATAACATTGAGCTAGCATGGCTAAAAGCTCACTAACCCACACCTAACCATTGTGTGATTGTGCAGCAGCACCTTTTAGGATCTGAAAAGCTCTCAGATCCTGACCTCTGACCTGTCTCTGCCTTCCTGGAAGCTATAACTGGCACCAGAGCCACACTAACTATTCATTTAGTTAGTTAACTAACCCTAACACCCCTACTCTTTAAACTTTTTATTTTATTTTATTTTATTTTTTGTTTTTTTCCCCCCCCCTCTTTTCTTCTGTTCAGGTACCAACCGAGCCCAAGAGAGGTTGCCAGGTGTGTGGAGACTACCCTTCCTCTGACAACAACTGATCATCTACACGATATTCGGCCTAAAGACTTCGTGATCATCTACAACCCGAGACAAAAAGGGTGGACCGACCGAAGGTGGATCGGCCCTTTTCAGGTTCAACTGACGACACACACGGCTGTGAAGGTCGCAGAGCGAGCCATGTGGATTCACGCATCACACTGCAGGAAGGTGCCAACACAAGCTGACCCTGATCTTGAGGCGACTGGTCCAACGGAGGAAGAACCAACATTACCACTGATCGAGGAACCGCAGTAAGGAGGTGCGCCTTCGGGAGCAGTTTCTTCTTTTCGGGAGCAGTGCTTTGATGAGCTTTTGTTTGCTTTGAAAGTTGCAAACGAAAGGAAAAAGGAAAAGACCTCGGGGGGTCACGGGCTGACCTTTCTTACGGGGCATACGATCTGTTGAAGCCTTTGAAATCCAACCTTGAGGACATCATGGGAGAAAAGAGGTCACAAGCCTTTCTCGCTGTGATTGAAGAGGTCACAAGCCCTTCTGTTTATGCCCCAGAAGCAGGCTGAAATCATGCCACCATTCTGTCGTTTCATGTCACTCGTGTTCTGGCCATCGATTGGCGCGATGGTCCTGTCCGCAATTCAGTACTCTTCTGGCTCCTGGCCTCCAAGGGGGCAATCGAGGACACTGGACTTGAACCAATGAATGCAAGTGTTGTTCCTAATGTGAATGTTTCCTTTTACAGGGTTACTAATGCTAGCAGAAATAAACGTTGGATAGACGACATCGCCCTGCATGACACTTTAGCTGCGACCGATGTTACTCATCCGTTTTTCACGAACACCTGGTACCGATACGCGCACTATCAAGCTAAAAGTAGAAGCCTATCCAACTGTTATGTTTGCTCTTACATGCCTGTGTCATCAACAAACCCCCGCTTAACCGCGATACCAATGGATGCTTCCGACTCCTTTTGTTATTTGTCTTACTCTAACTTCGGAATGGGGGACCCCAACCGTTGTTTTAAACAGCAGGTAAAAAAAAAAAACTGGCTACACCGCGATGAGACGTCATCCACTATGTACGTAGATTACACGTGATCCACACTTTTTCCCTTCTGTTTCGCCAGAAATGGAACTCATAAACTAGGCCAGATTCCCGGTCACAATGGCAATTATACCCTGGGTCCTGAATGCAACACCGCACATAATTCACACACGTGCCCACGTTCAAACACCCGGGACTAATGGCACGTTCAATTTAGCAAATGGGTTTTGGCTATGCAGTTACAGACTGTATACACACCTCCCCCCCAACTGGGATGGTGTGTGTGCACCCGTGCATGTGACTGATCACACATACGTAGTCTCAACTATTCCCCTTTCGTCACGACGAAAACGCGAATCCCACACTCCTTTGGGCTTTAATCCACACGACGCGATCTGGGGCACAGACGTTCCCCCTGAACATAAACTGTGGATGACAGGCCAGAAAGTTACTTATTCGCTGTTTCCCTGGGCTGGTGTGGGCAAAACACTGCTGCGCGTCGAAACCTTAGACTACAGGTTTAAGTCCTTCGTTAACGCGTCATTTTGGCCCTTACTGGCCTCTCGGGGGAAATCACGAATATACGCTTAATGGTCCTACAAAATAGAATGGTCTTAGACCTACAGACCGCAGCCAAAGGAGGCGTTTGCGCAATGGTAGGTGCATCTTGTTGCAGTTTTATCCCGAATAATACCGCCGACGGTCAGATTATCCCAGAGGCAGTCAAAAACATTTCCAGGCTACGCGACGCCATGAACAAAGACCGCCACAGCCGTATAACCCTACCGCCGCCGGAAGTCCAGCCTGAAGTGTTTATGATGCGTGTTTTTGATGTCTCAGATGATGACTCTGCTTACTGATGACACCTACATATGTTTTTGTTGCTATGCTGTGCTGATATTTTTACCATGTGTGTTTTTGCTACTAGTGATATATATATATATATATATATATATATATATTCCAGATTCATTGCCGTGATTGCCAATGATTTTAGTAGCTAAGGATATTTGATTGTATTGTGCATATGACCTTGTCTCAAGTAATATTCATTATGTGTTTATGGGGTTCTTTGCCTTTTCCTCCTTTCTTCCTGTTCCAACCTTGGGGATGCCTGTGTCCCCTGTAAAACAATGCATATATCCATAGTGTTATGACGGTGTCAGTATCGTTTGTCCTACAGACCACGAGAGGTTGAGCTACAATTCCACTAACTTTTTTGAGTAAGTTTTATGTGTTTTAGGCTGTGCTTTGCTAAGGTTAAACATTTTCACTAACTAATTTTGCTTCTTTTTTTATGTGTTGGACTTTGTCCAAAAAGGGGGGATTGTCAGGGCAAAAATTGTTAGTTATGTTTATTAACATATTTACTCATAGACCTTATTCTTTTTAAGGCTTTAAGTTGAGATTTTTCATTTCTGCTGTCTCATGTTTTCTGCTCTCTTCTCGAGGTCAGCTTCCCAAAACACATCTTATCCCTCAGACACAGAGGCGTCACACACTCACATGTCACACATACACACCCAATACACATCCATTCATACACACAAACACCATACACGCACACACCTCCAACACTCACGACAATCAGGAGATACCAGAGAACTGGTTGTTTTGACCTAAAGAAGAAACTGTCTTTTTTCACCCTTTTCTTTCACCTCCTCCCTGTCCTCTTTATCTCCTGGGGGGAGGAGGGAGGGGGACTGAGGGGGAATATACATGATGAGTTAGAACTGTGGGCCACTCGATCACCGGACGTCCGCCCGGGGCGGTCACTAATTTTGTCCATCTTTGTACTCCTTTTTATTTAGTTTTATAATAAACCTTTTTTATAAAATCATCAATGCATCGCCTGGACTCCATCACTCAACCAGAGCAATAAATCATGTCTCCAAATGAGGTCAACCGCAAATTTGCCGTGACACGATCCAATATCAGCATTAATCATTTATACTTGTATTCATTGTTTTGTAGTGTGGAATGTCAGAAAAGGCTTGATCAGGTGATATTACTCAAACAGAGAACAATAGTGAGCAACAGCAGAAAAACTGACCAAATTATTATTATCCAATGAGTTACATTTATACATTTTAACCTGAAACAAAACAATATTCTGAATAATAAATAAAACCTAAATTAGAAGATACTGAAAAATAACCTCAATAAATCCAATTAAAATATATTATTATTTTGGGGATTTCAGATGCAGCCAGATAACATTTTCTTTTGTTGATATCGGACCATTATCCGATATAAATATCAGATATCGGTCCGATATCACCCAGAAAACAAATATCGGATTTTATCGGACTGCATCTAAAATCTCCGATATATATTATATTATATTTATTTAATTGTAGAATACTGTAGATATTATTTTGAAGGTTAAAATTAATGTAACCAATTGGTTAATAATAAATGGGTCAGTTTCTCTAATACCTACTGTTACTGACTATTGTTCTCTGTTTGAGTAACATCACTTGATCAAGCCTGTTCTAACATTCCACACTACAAAATAAGTAATAAAAGTATCGGATCGATATCGGTCAATATGCAAGGCCGCAATATCGGTATTGTATTGGAAGTGAATAATTTGTATGGGGACATCCCGAGAGACAGCCTTACTAGCAAAAGTTACAACAGAACTTTCCGAAGATAAGAACGTATCTGCACCGAAAGTCACACCCAACATAAATTCACGAAGAAGTTCTCATCCCTGATCAAAACATTAGGGTCCTGGCAATCGCAATAGTTCTCCACCCAAATCTCAAATATTAGCATTTGTTTTTTAAACCATTACCCAGGAAGTCATGGGAAATGTGGATCAGTGCTGAAGAGTTGTTTTTTTTATTTGTCTGTTCTTTAGTCAATAAAAAAATTAAAAAAAAAAAAAAAAATCAATGAAGTTACAAGTAAAGAATAATAATTAAAAAAACAAAAAAAACCCTGTCTCAATTCATTGCATTTTGTACTCATGCTTTTTGGGTGTGTCCGTGCATACGTATAAGTATCGGTATCAGTACTCGGGATATGCAAGTATCCAGACTTATAAGATCCGGTATCGTATCAATATGGGAAAAAGTGGTATCGGTGCACTGGGGAAAGTTTTTAGGCAACTTTTGACTCCTTAATTAGAAGTTATAAGTCGGTCAAAAACGACTTTGATCCAATGATAAGGAAGCACAAATACACATATTATAGAACTAGGAAATATTGTCAAATATATATATTTATATGTAAAACCTTTATTCCGATCTACAACATATACGAATTACAGTTTAAAGTATTTGCCTTTACTTTTCTTTATATATGAAGTGCAATGGGATGCCAAACGTTTCACAATATCAATCACTTAAATTACTTCACAGAATTGATTTATTGAATCAAAAAGCTTCTGTTTCTCCATCATTACAAACAATGTAAACTCCTCAGTGTAGCGTCACAACTTCATTTAAGGCTCCATTACGGACAGTGTTGTCTTCCACAAGTGTGTGTGTCAGTGATTTAGTCTGAATGTCAGCTAAAACGATGCTACGTGTACTAAAGTGTGCCCTGCTGTCAGTCCAGCCACCATACACGGCAGTGTATCATTAAAGGCTTTAGCTGGCACCGCTGAATCAGCTCCAGCTAAGTGGTTAGCGTCCAACCACAATGCCAGCGTTCACCCAGCAGCCCTCACTGCGGCTCGGCTCGGCTCTCTCACCTTCTTCATCCGCGGAGCCTCGGCCACGGTGCCGTCCCGGTTCACGAAAGCCTCTCCGCCGTTCTGCTGCGGGTCCGGGCGCTTCATAGCCGAAGCCTGGGGCATCTTTGCGGGGTTTGGGGTGAGCAAACCCAGGCTGCCCTCCCCGGGTTTGACGGAGGGCTCAGCCATGGGGGACGTGCCGGCCTCGTGTGGGTCGTTTCTGGGGATCTTCTTGCCGTCCGACGTGGGTGTCATCGGGGATCCGGCCGGTAAGTCTTTACCGGTTGGGACGTCTTTGAGATCGACCTCTGCCATTTTCGCTGCCACAACCTGGACTGACATCGCTGCAGTTTCTCAAAGTCCTTTTTCCACTGATAGCAAGTCAAGCGGATGTTAGCATGGTGCATTGTGGGTCATGTAGTTTAATTAAAAACATGTTTAAAGTCCACACAAAACACAAGTAACAGTCGTTATTAAGGCATCTAATCTTAAACGCAAAGCTTTTTATTGGTTCGGTAAATTAAAACGATCAAATGTCAATGTTTTAGTTGCTTATAATCCATCAGAAGATAACACAGGGACTACATTTCCCAGTAAAAAAAGGTACCCTACTCAATGCATTGTGGGAAATTGAGTTTAGATTAGCAAACTACAAAACACCGATTTCTGTCTGTTCAATGCAGTTGTTGCCAAACGACTTCTGTTTTTGTCTTTGGGAGACATTGCTCTACATTTAAATGTACCGTATTTTACATTTAGCAGAAATGTCTTAAATACAAAACCTGCCAAAAAAATAAACATTTTATTTTAAGTATTGGGGGAAAAAAAACGTTAAGTTCTTCCTCACAACTCAAATATTTTAGTTCCATGAAATATAAATTAGTCTTTCCATACGCTATAAAGCTAAGCCTGCTAATGAAATAAAAAACATTTAATTACTGGGTTTAACAATTTAATGCTAATTTATGCGTTTCCTTCTGTAGCTCATAGGTGTTTAACCTCTCCAGTCCTAAATGAGGATGAGAACATGTAATTTAAATGGTCATGATGCTGCACATGATACCACTTTATGCCAAAACTCGTGCATTTGTGCATCAGAGGAGAATGTTAAGGTCAAATAGTATAAAATGAACAACACTGCCACCAAGTGAAACCCAAAAACACTTCAATACAGATCTGTAAAGAGGACACAACACACTAAAGTAAGATTGTAAAATCTTTAATTTTTACATTTTGAGACATTTTCCAAAAATAAACACACAAAAATACATGGCAACATTCATGGGAGTTTGTAACGTTAACGAATGGAAATTAAAAATAAAAACTAACAAGCAGGTAAATGTGACTAAATTGACTCGTGTGCTTTGTTTTCTTATGACGACGGGTCCATTTTTATTCAGACACATGGCAGGAGTGTCCTCTGTTTTTTTTCTGTTGAAATAATAATCACTTACACAAACAAGCAGATAAAAATGGAGCCAACACTATAAAAAAGGCCAGTTGTACAGCATCTTTTTCCTTTAGTTCGTCCCTTATAAGGACGTCCTCAGCTAGTAGCACCTGCTTCAGTTTTTGTCAAAAAAAGTCCATTAGTTTTCAAATATCCATAAGATGTTGACACCCGACAGGCCCATGGTCACTCTCCTAAAAAGCAAAATAAAACAGACATAACAAACTGATCATTTGTGAAGTTATACAACGATGAATAGTAGCAATAAAATGTGTTTAATGTACCTTTTAGGTCACACAAACTATCTATACACACGCAATTAGGACAGTTCATAATTCAAATCTTTTAAAAGAAAATGACCAAAACTCATGCTAATTCAATCTTTAAAAACATGCTTTATCACTTTGCATTGACATTAGAGATGCTGTAACTCACCCCAGCATTGCAGACTCTTTGCACTTAATCACGTAGAGGAACATGAGGACTGTGTGGAACAGATTGTTTCTGCCCTGTAATAGAAATCCAAAAGAGTTCATGTCATGTCACCATAATGAAAGTTTAAAAAACACACATAACATCCTATAATGTCACTAAAGATTACATCACACGTTTAGACGATTGGTTTTTTTCTTTGACGCAGGCTGTTGCTAACAGGCTAAATATTATAACGCCTTTAACAAAACAAACTGCTTTTAGTACAGAAAAAATAACCTTAATTTAGTGAAGGACAACAGTAATCAAAAAAAACATTAATCTAAATTTTCAAAAGATATGGTGAAATAAGCCTTTTTGAAGTAGGATGAAATGTAATTTTAGCTGCACTACATAATAAAGGTGTAAGAAAACATTTATTTGGTGATACGTTGTGATATTTGCACAATTATCACAAAGGATGTAAGGATTAATCGTAAGGCAGTTAAAAATCGATTCATAGGTATCACGGTTCAAATCGATGCTCTGACAATTGAATCGCAGTACTTTTTTTAAACAGCAGAGCGCTATATATTTATCCTTCTCGCCTAAAAGCGTAGGAGGCGGGCAGAATCTGCTACTACTTACTTTCTGGCCGCCATCTACTCTTAAACATGTTCATAAATGATTCCTCACCCCTTTAGCACCGAAAGAATATCTGTAATATTACGTGAATATCTGTAAAAGTCACGTTTTTCTACGAGTTCTGACTGCAAGGATATCTGCATGCCAACAGACCACTGGGTTACCAGCGCCCTCTGCTGGTCCAAACAAATATCTGACGTAAATACAGTGCAGACTTTTTTTTTTTAAAGTCCAATTGTTAAGGCACAAAATACATTTTCAGTTTAACTTTTAAAAAGAAAAACAACTATCATGTAGTTTTGCATTGTTTACTATAGAATCAGAATTTGAATTAATAGGCTTCTTCTTCATTTGTATCATTCCTATATTTATTTCATTCAAGATTTATTTTTAGTTAAATTGCATTGTTTTGAATAGTTTATCAAGGGATTCTTTTGACAATTAAATATAAAAGGAAAACAGCAAAGTATTTTCTAGTTTTTTCCCCCCCAAAAATAAAGGAATATTTGTCTACATTCCGATTTTGTAAAATAAATTGTGACAGAATCGTATCAGGAGTTGAGTGAATCGTTACATCCCTAATAATCACATTGATACAAATTTTTTTTTCCAAAATCATGTTTTTTTTTTTAACCAAAAAACCCAAAAACATTTAATTGTGCAAATATATGCATAGCACGTAAACTACCTCACTCCTCACTGCATTGTAGCTTGGCCATTGATTACACTTTATTTCATTAAAACATACTGTACATGTTTATAGATGTATGGTTACTTTTTTTTTTTAAATAATTCAAGAATGTAACATAAACAGAATCTGTTGTAGAAGCAAAAGTTAAACTTTTTTGAAAAATGTAATTTGACAGTTTGATATACATTTATTTTTGATATTAGTACTTCAATTACAGTTAGCTACATTTCACCTGTTCCCGCAAGTTTAAATTTCTTTTAATACATTTTATTTTAAAATAAAAATGTGTAATTATTGATATCACAATGTGTATTCTATTGGGCTATATCGTATCATGAAATGTTAATTGTATTGTCAGATTCATGGCAATGGACACCCCTACTACATAAGGCTGCACCATTATTGCCAAAATGATAATCACAATTATTTTTGATCAATATTGTAATCACGATTTTCATGTTAGGTAAAAATCTGTGTTATAACACTATTTTTGAACAAACAATATGTGTACAGTTTACAGTGCAAAATTGAGCTTTAAAATGGAACTACACAAATAATTATTTTTTTTAATTAACCTGAGAATTTAAAATGTACCAAAGGCAAACTGAATAAACACACTATTACAGAGTGCAGAGCCCTTGTTTTAAATGTAAATATTGCCAACAATCAGGTTAATTTAATCGTGGCAACCAAAATCATGATCACGATTAAAATTCGATTAATTGTGCAGCACTACTACTACTACATATGAAACGTGTTGAAAACCCATGTGGATTTCGGGAGTAGTAAATTACTAAATAATTAGATTTCTGAGCACGATTCACTAATAAAAACAATAGATATAAAGAAAAGCATGGGAGTGGCTGTCACCTTAGGGAGACTCCAAACGCGTCCTTGGTAAATGAGCTGGTAATGTGGAGGAGTTGTGCTGCTTTGGTGGATGCATAACAGGTTCTCCTTGGTAACATCTGTCAGACCAAAACAAATGATAGACATTAAAATCATTCTGACCACATTCAGTGCTTTAGCATTTCTCTACCTGGTTTGTCTGGTGTGTGACTGAAGTGCTGAGAGGTAAAGGGCTTCCCGTATGGGTGTGGGGGCAGCATGGAGTCCAGGTACGTGCACAACACATGCATGAGGATCTGAGAGAGAATCAACAGTTAGTGGCCAGATACTTTTTTTTTTTTTTTTTTAATATTGCACTTGTTCATGTCCGAGTGGCGACTCACAGCACAGTCAGTTGGGAGGTCTGTGTCCCACTTCCTGTTCTTTAGGTCACCGCCTCTATTCCAGTGAAAGGAGCTCATGCAGCCGCTGTGTGCTAGCTCTGACAGCAGAAAACAAAGCATTCAACACACAAATACAACAAACAACACTAACACACAACCTGCACTGCTCCACTTACCTTTGATTCTGTCCACCAGATACTCCTGGTTGGGTGTGATGTCCAGGTACTGGACTAATGAGTTAAGGGTGGGAATAATCGAGGCTTTCATAACTGATGCCTGTTTCAGACTGCTGATGCTGGCCTCTGTGGAAGGAAGGCAGGGATTCATTCAGTGTTTTTCAACCCTGGGGTCACCTAAAATGTCTAGTAACTCATTTTTACAAAATTAATAAAAACGATTATTCCTTTTCAAATTAAAACACCACACACAATCTCAAACAACTGTATTATTCTATACTTTCACTTCCTCAAATATGAATCTAGTTAAAAAGAAAAACACAGTATAAATATATGTGAGCTGATGCATCTCGTCACTATAGTGCTGCTCATAATAACTATATCACAAACATAGTCAAAAACAAATTTAAAAAAAAAAAAAAATAAAGGTCTAGCATCATACTCTACTTTTTATGTATTCAAAATAAATGAAAATCTAAATAAATTATAGTGCTGTCAAACAATTACATTTTTTAATCATGATTAAAAAAAACATGATTTTACTGAGTTATTTGCGATTAATATTAATAATTGCTTTGTTTTTTTTGCTGGAACTGCATATTGTGTCCTGGCAATATAAATTGAACGTATTAGTAACTTTGTTCCAGCAAATGTATTGTGTAAAACAACATTAAAGTTTCAGTGTTTGTTCAAAGTGCCTTTTTAACAAATGCTTCCTTTATAAGGAAGCAGATATTTTTTAATATAAACTGGCATGTTTTGGATCGTTGGCGCTGGCATTACACCTGTTGGTTTTATTTATGAGTTTCAGGAACGTACGCAAATCTTTTGTCATCCTTTTGTTTCTTCCTCAAGTCTTTACAAGCAGGGGAACAACAATAAAAACTACACTTCCCAAAGATGAAAAAATACACTATGCCTCCACTTCCCATAATGCATCATCATTTAAGGTCACACCAAGCCGACAACTGTTTAAACTAACCTCTGATGAACCATAGACGCCTTAAAAAGACTTAAGAAAACTTAAGACAGTGTCATTGTTAAAATCATCCAACATTAAAGCTTGGAATCAATGAGGAGCTGGTTTACCTCCAATCTGCAGCTCTGGACAGCCCATCCTCCTGAGCTGACTGTTCACTGAGTCGATCTCCTTCACTATGGGAACCAAGATAGTGTCACTGATCCACTGCAACGGACAACACACAAAGGACACACAAATTGAACTAATGCAGATTAGAGCTGGGAAATATATTGTCATTCAAGATATATCAAGTTTTCTATTTTGGCAATATCAAAAATGTCATCTATATCGAGATATAGCCCTATTTTTTTTTTTTTTTACTTGTTTTGATTTATACAATCAACATACAAATGTTATTCATAGAGTACAGTCAAACAGTGTTTCCATATTTCTGAGATACAAATTTAAGCTTATTTTGTATTAAAATACGCATTTTAGGAGTCACTGCTTTCACTACTTCTCACAAAAACATTAAAATTACAGTTGGATGATCACTGAGTGCATCCTAACCCAGACCTAACCCTAAACAAGCCACACTACTGAACTCACTCACACGTGCTGTCCCTTAGAGGACAAAAAGAAAAGTAGGACATATTGTGCAGCTATTTTGTTAATAAATGTGTCTGTGTGGCATTTTTCATCAGCAAATTTAACCCAGAATTGTTTTTCTGAGAAGACTTTGAGTTAAAAATATCAAGGTTTATATCGTATATTGCCATTTTCAGAAACAATATCAATATGAGTTGTGGTCCATATTGCCCAGCCCTAGTGCCGATGTTTAATGACCACACTGTGCAGCATCACTTGCCTCTTTACAAACACGTGCTGCTGCTTTTTGATGCATGTGATATATTCAACCTTTTCAATCTGGTTACACTTTTAAAGCCTGAAAGAAACTACTTACATTTCTGAGTTTGGCCGTCCAGCTATCAATACGATCCATCACTGAGCAGCTCGCTGTGATTCGAGCCCACACCTACAAACCAGGAGGACGTGTTTAATACGTTTATTCATTACAAATATGACATTTTTCATGACCTCCATGAGGCTACAGTAAATATCAATGTCTGAGCTACTGACCTCCTCTGCAGCCTGTTCGGAGCCCAGGTCTGTTTCGTCCTTGTTTGCTGATGGAGCCTGGGGGCGACAGGCAGGCTGGTAAAGGAATTTTCTCAGGCTCTGAGCATAGTCTCCCATTGTACGGTTATAGTTCCAAAACTTTGGTCTGTGGCTCTGAGACACCGACTCTGGACTGCCTGCAGAGGAAACCCAGCATCCATTTATTACAGTGCAGTGGTTAAGTTCATACAGCCTAGAGCATGGATATCTTATAGCAATGTTTCTCAAAGAGGGGAATGGTGATATGACAGGTGGGGTGCAACAAACAGGAGGCAATTTTAATCAACAAAGATCATTAACACTAAACAAAATGCCTACACACAAATAACCAAATGAAAAGCCTTAAAATTAAAAGAGCATTAAATTATGAGATTAGATATGCGACCAGGAACAAAATGTGATAGAACTAAAGTGCCAAAAATAAAAGGAATTTTTTTCTTTTTTTGTTTTCTGAAGCTTTGTGTCTCCAAAAAATTATTTCTTTATTTCCTGTATTTTTAAATACTGCACTTTTGCATTTGTTTTTTTTAATGCAGGCAATTCGTTCACCTTCATTCACAGTGGGGAACACCCAAAAAAGTTTGAGAACCACTGTCTTATAGCAAGGAAATGATGAGCTGGATTCCATCCAGATTGACACAAACAGACATTTATCTTTATATTCCTCATGCATGTTTGGTGCTGGCGTGTCTATTGTCACCTGGATTAATTCCTTAAATTCCTCTAGTCCTGCTCTAATTGTTCACACGTTGAATTCTTTTAAAGTACTAACCTAGCTGGCTTTGATGGCTTTTCTCTTCCTCCGAGCGTAAAAACCTCTCTAAGCTTTTCTGGTCCTCTATGTAGTCCTCTTTGCTTCCAGGAGAGTCAAACACAGAAGGGGAAGTGCGGTACCAATCTCTTTGACCTAATCCCTCCGCTGAACCCAAACTGCTCTTATAGGGAGAAGAGCCTGAGGAAGGACTGTAGTTCAGAACCTGAAGATGACAAAAAATACCAAGCAGTCGTAAAAAATACAATTAAAACAACTTGAGAAATTGATGTAGTAAAACCAAGCACAAACTTTTCCAAAGGCGGCTGAGGGGGAAAAGGCGCCTCCCGCATTGCCTGGTGTTGAAGGGTTGCTAAGAGGAGGGCTGTACCCGCAAACACAGCTGGGGGAAAACTTGGGGCTGATGGTGGCAGGACGAGAAGGGCTGAAGCTCAGCACGCTCTGACCTGGCAGCGGAGTCTCCTTCTTCTCTGGCATCTGGGGCGGAGAGGCCTGGATACCTGGAAAAGATAAGGAAATAAAATTACTTGGTGATTAAAAACATGCACAGTTTTATTCATGAAGGATTCTTACTTGTCTTTCTCAATCCCACGATCTGGTGTTGCTCATGGGTTAAAGAAATAGTAGAAGGCGCCATGGTGTATTTGAAATACTTCCAGAAGTCAAAAAGGGCATTAAGGCTGAAAAGGGAGGCCAACGCTAGTTCTGTGAAAAACAAGGAAAACAAAACATTAATCAACTAGTTTCCTTAATTAATGCTGCAAATTAATCGACGTTGATCAATAGCCCAGCTGATTAAATGCAACTTTAAAGTTATTTGATTTATCCATGTTTACTATTTGTGATACAAGCAACTTTTTTCTTTACATTGTATCCCAGAAATATGATAGTTTGTTCAAGTTTGCCTTCTGTTATTAATCATCAGCTTCACAGTCATTATGTCAGAGGTTCCCAATCCCAACCTTTTTCGTGTTGTGACCCCATTTTGATGTCACAAATGTCCAGCGACCCCAGAGTCATTTTTTGTTTTGTTTATTAAAGTGTGTTAAAAATACAGAGTAGCCAGGATTAGTGCACAAAGTGACAAATGCAGCATCTCAGATATTATTATACTGCATTTTATTTTAACTAGATTTATATTTTGAGAACGTTTAAGCATAGGGTACAGTTATCTGATACTGTATGTATTGTGTGTGATGTGTATATAAAATAGAATTTGAATCTATTTTTATAACTCTTTGTTGTATCAATTACTGGACATTTCAGGAAACCCCAAGGTTGAAAAAAAAAAGACCTTATGTTGACAGTGTTACTAATTAATGTTATTTATTTTAATTTAGTAGTGTTTTGCTTCTTTGTCTTGAATCATATTTTGGGTATTATACAAATTTATGTTCATGTACAGTGTATATATATCCTGTGTATATCATTGTTCTCATTTCAAATATCGACCAATATATCGGTTATTGACAGATACATTGGTATCTACTTTTTAAAACTCCCAAAACCGGTATCGGTATTAGCCTGAAAGATTCCGTATCGGTCTGGCTCGAGTACATGTTCTAAAAACTGTAAGATAAAAGAAGACACTCACTGGAGCAGATGTGTAAATAACACAGACCCTGGGCTTAATTGAATGTTCTCTAACCCTGCTTTATCCTACAGCCCATGCATTTGCGACCACACATGTTGATGTTGAGTGAATATAAGTGTGTTAGTGCGATTTGTCCAGGGTCAAAATCAGTCAAAGACAGACTATAGTGGTCAGGCCAAGCAATATCAATGAATAGCTGTAGTGTCTTACCAATGTACCAGATCGGCCAATAGGTGATACTGTAGTATCTGCTCAGCAGGTTTCCTGACCTGATAGAGGAAAGTCAGAATCAGAAAAGTTCATTTAGCTAAGTACAGTTTTAAAAAACAGCATAATAATGATAGGTATAAAGGATCAGGATAAAGGATACATTATTTCTTTTCTCTTTTTTTTTTCCAGGAAAATAAATATACAAATATAAATATATAAACATATACACAGTG
The DNA here is from genome assembly GCF_900634775.1 of Gouania willdenowi. Taxonomy (NCBI): domain Eukaryota; kingdom Metazoa; phylum Chordata; class Actinopteri; order Blenniiformes; family Gobiesocidae; genus Gouania; species Gouania willdenowi. The sequence continues at coordinate 17,064,842 of NC_041049.1, forward strand.
CTGCAGGTAATATTGGTGTTGTTACACACACACACACACAGTGACTTACATTTCAGTGTAAATCATTCCAGCCAAGCAGATGTTAAGAACAGCCCAGGCCAGAACCACAGGCCGACTCAGCTCCTCCCTCTTCATCCTCAGCGCCCTGTCTATCAAACTAAGAACCCCCTCCTTTTGGGGGGTCATCATCATTTTATCCCGCTTATCAGGCTGGATGAAAAGAACACAAAAACCACACAGAGGGCTTTTCCACCAAGGACACGGGCTTTTCGTTTGAAACTTCAGATGGAGCTAGAGCTACTTCGAAGCTTGTCGTTTAGTTGAAAGAATCGCTTTGATGTTCCATCGTGGATGGTTTGAAAGCAGCGGTACTTTCGAACCACGTCCTTGCGTCACCACAATACGTCAGTACGTCACTGATTCAAATGATTAGGATCGTTATCAGGCTTCTGCAGAGCTGGATGAGGAGTTGATCATTTGAATCAGGAGTGTTGGAAGAGGGAAACATCTAAAACATGCTGGATAGTGGCCCTCGGGGACCGGAATTGGACACCCCTGATCTATGCATACGCAGCCCCCCTCATTGGCCAGTTGAGGTCACGTGACAGGTGCGCCACGTGACTTAAAGCTCCGTCAGTTTTAATTTAGCTCATATTTATTTTTTAGCTACCCCGCAAACTTTTTTATTTTAGCCCTATCCCAGGAAATACCCTAAAATGTTTGTTTTCGTATATGTATTTTTAAAGTTGGAATTTGCCACGTTAAATATGTTAAAATGAAAAAATATATTTGACTAAAGTGGGATTCAAACCCACAGCAGAGGAAGGAAGAATCCTTGAGTCAGGCGCCTTAGACCATTCGGCCATCCTGACACGGTGAAAAAACACAGGCACATTATGTTTATGCAGAAAAAGTCTGGCAAAAAAAAGTCTGCCTTATTTCTTAAATTTATTCTTCCTCAATTGTTGCTTACTCAACTGTATTTTCTCTTGGATATTTTACCTCACAATATTTAGATCTTATTATTCACTCAGATAATTCTCAAAAGCATTTAAATTACCATGACTGAGAAACAGTCAAAGACACAACAGAAACAGCTTAAACTTACATTTATTTATTTACTATATTTTATTTTTTACAACTATTGAGTCATTTCCTGAAATTGTATCTAAAATATTGCTTTTATTAATAATTTTTGCATCTACGACATGTGAACAAAGTTACACACAACACAGTTTGACTATCTCAACCAAAAGCCCTGTTGTTGTTTGTCCACTGTGCGCCAATTCAGCACGGAAATCTAGGCACATGCAGCATTAATCCGACTCCTTGGACACTGATTTAGTTTTACGGTCCTGTGAAGAAAACAAGAAGCAATTCATAGTGCACCAAATAAAGATATCAAACACATTTAATTTGTAGTGCTCGTCAAAATGTCATGATTTCAATCAGCGGCACAAGAAAGTCAAACAAAACCTTAGTTTAAAAAATCAGCATTTCCTTACATGTGAAAACAATCACAATATTTCAAATACTTTCTTTCAAACAGAGAACAGTTTTTTTCTTTTTTTTTTTAAAAAAAAGGTCCATCAACAGAAATATGAAGGCTTTTTATTGTTTTGTACAGAATGTATAAATGACAGTGGTCAGTGAGATGCTGAAAAAGGGTTGAATGAATGAATAATCAATAGCTTATACAAATGTTATCAGAAACCAGGCTTAAGGTTAACTCAGAGAAAAGACTTCTGTAAAAAATAAATAAATAATAAAAATCAATGTTTTCAAGCAGCAGTTGTGATTTTTTTTTTTTAAATTGTCACCATTTTAGGAATTTCAATAAAATAAAGGTATTTCTCATCCTTGTCAATGAGACGGTGATAAAGACTTTTCAGAGTTATAATCTCCAACATCCAGACCACAGTCTTCATTACTGGATGAGTCGAGGAGTCTGTCCTCACCTCGTCTTCCGTCCTCCTCCACTTCCTCCTTTTCCTCTTCTTCTTCTTCTTCCGCCTCCTGTTCCTTGCGGGACGTACGCTCCGTTTTGGGCCCTTTGCATATTTTCAGGTGACGCGTTAGGTGGTATTTGGTGAGGAAAGCTTTGTGGCACTTCTCGCAGACAAAGTCTCTCCGCCCTTCGTGGGAGTTCATGTGCTTTTTCAGGTGGTTGGTCTTTATGAAGTGTTTGTTGCACTTTGGGCACTGGATCCGCCGTTCGCTGTAAAAACAGTACAGGAACAATAACGATTAATATGTCATAAGAAGGACAGAATTGAGGTGAATGCATGCGTTGCGTACTGGGTGTGGGAGAACATGTGCTGTCTCAGGTCTTGTTTTCTGATGAACGCCCGCTCACAGAGGTCACACTTCAGCTTCTCAGAGCCGGTGTGGATGAGCATGTGAGAGGCAACGTGGGACTTCTGGGTGAATGATTTCTCACAAACTGTGCACCTGTAGTTCTTCTGACCTGTTGGGAAAAGTTAGGAATGAAGGCCTTTGACAGACGTCTGCATAGGGATACCAACTGTTATGGCAATTATTATATTCATCATCATATCATCAAATGTGTGTTCAGGTGTACAATTTGTCATGTTTTAATACATGATGACTGCATTACTCTTTGCACTTTTGAACAGCTGAGTCATGTTAGATTAAACAGTACAGATCGTATTGTATCCACAATGCAACACAGGGTCTCTGATGAAGGCCAAACTCAAACTCAAATGCAGATATACACGCACACACACACTATCAAGGATAGATAAGAGTGGCGCCCAACCTTCCTCATAATATACACGTCTTCATCATCCTCAAACGTTTCCACTGTTGGGCATCTGACCCCCTCCTTCTCCTCACCTCAGGGTGGAACTTTTTCTGTTATCTGTATAAAAGCTTAAGCTGTGAAACTGTTAGTTAGTGGGTCTTGCTTTTTGCTCTACCAGGAGCCTTTTGACCATCCTTGTTGGGGCCTGCCTTTCATTCTACAGGATGGAAGCTTCTTTTTTTTCACTCCTTTTTTATTTATTTTTATAATAAATCTTTTTTATAAAATCATCATGCTTCGACTGGACTCCATCATTCAACCAGAGCAATAAATCATGTCTCCAAATGAGGTCAACCGCAAATTTTCCGTGACATAAGCTAGCGCGGCAAAGAGCCATTGGGCTGCTGTTGCAAACTTGTATTACTACCAGTGTGGAATTATTCTACAATATTCACTCATCATGACAGTAAAATACACCATCCTATGTTAATCTACTGCAGTAATTCATCTCTCATCTTTATTTTTATTTATTTATTTATTTATTTTACTATACTCTGCAAAATAAACCTGATTTTGATTCTGATCTCATTCGGTAGAAAATGCTGTGAACACCTGATTTTGGATGAAAAATAAAATACTGTTATATACCATGAAACCGTTACAAAAAATACTGTGATATACATTTTTGGTCATACCGCCCAGCCCTAGCCAGGGTCTTGTAGAAGTTTAGGAACACTTTGAGAACCCTTCTGATGAACTGGTTCAGGAACTCAACGTTTTTGAATGCTAAAATGCCTTTATGAGCACTTGGATCTCTCCCAACTAATGTTATTCCACTAACTTGTGTTGACTATAATGAGACGGTGACTGAGTACCTCAAAATGTCCCGATACAACATTTTCATTTCTGATACGATGCCAATATTGTGACCTTGCATATTGGCCGATACCGATTGTCAGGGCAAAAATTGTTAGTTATGTTATTTAACATATTTACTCATAGACCTTATTCTTTTTAAGGCTTTAAGTTGCGACTTTTCATTTCTGCTGTCTCATGTTTTCTGCTCTCTTCTCGAGGTCAGCTTCCCAAAACACATCTTATCCCTCAGACACAGAGGCGTCACACACTCACATGTCACACATACACACCCAATACACATCCATTCATACACACAAACACCATACACGCACACACCTCCAACACTCACGACAATCAGGAGATACCAGAGAACTGGTTGTTTTGACCTAAAGAAGAAACTGTCTTTTTTCACCCTTTTCTTTCACCTCCTCCCTGTCCTCTTTATCTCCTGGGGGGAGGAGGGAGGGGGACTGAGGGGGAATATATGCGATGAGTTAGAACTGTGGGCCACTTGATCATCGGACGTCCGCCCGGGGCGGTCACTAATTTTGTCCATATTTGTACTCCTTTTTATTTAGTTTTATAATAAACCTTTTTTATAAAATCATCAATGCCTCGCCTGGACTCCATCACTCAACCAGAGCAATAAATCATGTCTCCAAATGAGGTCAACCGCAAATTTGCCGTGACAAATTGGCGTCACGAACAGGATCCATCTTCTACTCTGGGGGGCTTCTGCCGTGGACCAGCACCGGAGAGTGGACGCACTTAAAACCTCAAAGCCAGTTTTTATGGCATGGGACTTCCGAGTCTGCCCCGCGGTGGTCTGCCCCTCGGACAGAGACTGGACCACGAACCATCGTTTGATCCTCAAACACCAATTCGGACTATTAAGGCAAAGCTGCCTTTTTTTTATATATATATAAATTTTCATTTACATATATATATTCGCTCTGTGTTGATAGAAAGGCAACCAGTCGAGCACTGTATTGATTTTCATCATTCTGGAGGTTCTCTCCTCTTTCAGCTGTTCTGTGTTTTGATGCAGTGAAAGGACTGCCATGAGAAAGGGCTCAAATGGTTGAAGTTCTTTGCTTTTTAATACTATAAGTTCCTTATATTTTTCTTCGGGCTCGGATATTTTTGTTCAGGCATCTAGTACGGCTGGTCATTATTTACTTTGGTTTTATTCAGGCACCTCCACGGACAGCCTGTGAGGTCCTGACCATAGGATAGAAAGGCAACCAAAGTTTCCAAAACACCCCAGTGCCATGTACTGAGTTCACCTCTGTACCGATATCAAAATAGATTAAAACCCCAACCCTAACCTAAACTGTAGTGGAGACTACAGGGAGTAAAACATTGATAATGGGAATCAAACAGATGAAGAATCCAATAAACAAATAATATATGCATGCGCATATACAATCTTGGTATGATGTGAACTCATCATGACTCAGATCGGCAAGCTTTCAGTGAGTTTTACTTCTTTCTTATCTTTGTTTTTATTTTGTTTAAACGTGTGAATGGAATCAGATTTCTCCCTTTGGTTGTTTGGCTTTAATGCTTTCATTTTAAACGAGAGTCGGCTGCTGTGTTTTCTGTGCGCTTTGGTTTTTTTTCTCAGCAGAACGTGCGGACGTGTGGCACTGGGAGGCGCACACACACACACACACACACACACACACACACACACACACACACACACACACACACACACACACACACACACACAGAGAGATAGCCACACCCACACACACACAGAGAGAGAGAGGGAGAGCCACACCCACACACACAGAGAGAGAGAGAGAGAGCCCCCCCCCACACACACACACACACACACACAGAAAGAGAGAGAGAGCCCCACACACACAGAGATAGCCACACACACACACACACACAGAGAGAGAGGGAGGCACACACACACACACACACACACACACACACACACACACACACACACACACACACACACACACACACACACACACACACACACACACACACACACACACACACACACACACACACACACACACACACACACACACACACAGAGAGAGAGAGAGAGAGCCCCACACACACACAGAGAGAGATTTCATGTTTGATATATCTGGGGTCCACTCTAAAATGCCTATGAGCAACACACACTCAAACACACACAGATGAATACAGTATTTCATTTTATTTTATTTTAATATTACTGTAATCATCATTATCATTTTTTATTATTTTATTGTTAGTTTCTGTTGGCTTTGCGGTTGTCCCTGAAGAAACGACATCTTCAATGAAAGCTCTTAATGAATGAAATCACCTTCAACCCTTATGCTAATGAAATGTCAACATCATTCAAAGGACCAAACTTCAGAAGGAAATCGACTATCAAAGGACTCAACTCTCCCATTCAGCAAAGCAATGCTGCAACGAAATAACTCGCTCAGTCCCAAGTCAACTCTTCATCATCTATGGAATGGGCCGCATGCCAATGCTGGGATTAACACATCCTGCCCCATCATCAAAGACTGAGAACCTGTGGGCATCGGAGTTGGTTGGACACTCCCCCACCAATGAGTTGCGGGTTAAACGCCACGATTACTGCCTGAATGATGGGCAGCAACTGCAGACTGATCACAGGTCTGCTGGAACATCTTCACCAAAAAAAGACACTGTTTCAAAAGCCACGAGGATACCAAGCCATAAGAAGTCCACCACAGCCTTTGGTGGTAGTGCTATATCACTTTAGCCTTGAACTTTGGCATTGGGGGGGGGGGACAACTAGCAAATAGCCAACAAGCTTCTCCTTCGATAGGACAATACTAACCCCTCTATTTTCTGACTGTACGCTAGATTATTTTGTTTTCATTTATTCTCTCACACGCTTTGAGATACACTTAAAAGAAGGTGCTCTAAGCAGACAGACCAGACATACAGTCACACACTCACAATCATAACTATGAGCTGAAACACAGGACCACCATAACTTCACACAGAACCGTTCTGTTAGCCACATGAGACCATGTGTGCCCATCATTTATCTTTGCTTTTATTCATTATCTTGCTCATTTATTTACACTGCTTTTGTCTTTATGAGAAAAAAACAAACAAAAGGGAAGAAAATAGTGTTACTAATAGGTTTGTTTTTGTTTGCTTTTCTTTCCTTTTATTTTCTCATTGAGGGGAGACCCCCACAATGCAAGATATGGTTACATCCGTTGAAGAAAGAGCCCTCTGTTGCCTCAGCTTTTGGAGCTGAAGTTTTTATTTTTTTATTCTTTTATTGGCCATGATTTTTTTGAGCTCACGTTTTTTTTTTTTTTTTCCTTTGTTATTTCTGAACGATTCTTTTTTTACTCTTTTGTTTTTACTCAATTTCAGGAAAATTGAGATGGATATTGAGGACTGCAGCCTCAACCAAGTTTACATTTTGACATTTTTGACCGATACCCTCGTAAACAATCTGTACCTTACCCTTTTGAAGCTGCTTGCGACAGACAGCCTAGTTCAACATTCATCGTTTTCATTTTGCGTGCCTCCTCCAAACCGTGTCGGACTGTCTTGCCGGCCCGAAGCCACTCGACAGCAGGGGGGATACCAAATTTTTCCTGAGAAAACTGTCCCATTAGTTGCTATGAGTACATAGACAATTACTCTTCAAACAAAAAGTCCTGGTTTAATGTGCAGAAAAAGGATAAACCTTGCTAGGGGAAGCACTCTTTGGGGGGTCTTTCTTTTCTGAGAGGCGGAACAATTCCTGGGGAATTCTTCTCTCTCCCGGACACCATCCTTGACTCGCTGAACATGCGTCATACTGTCTTGCCAGGGGATGGTGGCCCACCTGATTTGATACATGCTTGGTAACCGAATATCATTCTGAACAAATTTCCCAGTCTACGTTCCCTTAGAGTGAGGGTTGTTAGAGGCTGGCTCCGGTCCAGTTAAAGTTGAATAATATTAGAGGTGCCCAAAAGTCCTGGCAGTTGTGCAAAGTTTTCCCCCGGTTGCAGAACGAGGTTGAGTTAAATTCCCAAGCTCTTAATTTTCAAGAGTGGTGTTTGAGGTTCCTGCTGATTCAGAGGTTTTTCTTAAATTCCTGGAATTAATGGTGGTTAAGTTAAATTCCCAAGCTCTTAATTTTCAAGAGTGGTGGTTGAGGTTCCTGCTGATTCAGAGGTTTTTCTTAAATTTCTGGAAACTAACAGCGGTCGAGTTTTCCCCCGGTTGCAGACCGGGGTTGAGTTTGGTTATTAGTGCACGGCCGTGCCATTCCTGCCTGATCAGCAGATAGCAGACTGTCAGTACTACCATGGGCAATAATCTAAGTGTAGACTCCGCCAAGTCGGAAGTAAAAAGGAGCGTACCTCTTATTAATCAGATGATACCAGTGAAAAGCAATTAATTAACGCTAAAAGGTTGCCAAGCATGGGGGGACAATAAGAGCTCACTGACCCCGAGAGAGGAGGTGGACTGGCTATCGCCGCTGGTGGGTTAGATGAGGCCTATATTCTACTTAGACACTATGCAGCGAAACCTTGTGAATGCATGGACGTGAAAATTGAGGCATGAACGTGTGCGGTGCATGAATGACTGAATGATGACACGTTACGTATGCCTGAGAGAACCGCGTTGTGAGTGCGAATGTGCTGTGGACGTGTCATTGAGTGATTGACCGATGAATGGCTGTTTGACTACACATGTTCCTCTGTTTCACCTTCCTTTCCTCCTGGGTTTTGATGCACTAGATCTTCTCCCTGTTTTTGCCAATCATGTAGTGGGGTGTTCAGATCTCACTGCTGCTTGTTAATAGAATTATGGTTTTAGGCCTTGGGCCTTCTAAAAAGTTTACCAGGTTTTAAAGGTTATTTTTCTGGGTGTTTAAAAACACCAAACGACATTTTTAATATATAATACCACTTTCAGTGGAATGACTGGCTTTGACCTTGATTGACCTTACTGTTCATGTTCAGTGTCCATGTTTTTGTTGTTGTATGTGTATACTCGTTGTTGTGTACACTTGTCTATGTCTTTGTCTTAGTTGTTGTTATTGTGTTGTTTTTTCCAATATACAGGTCGCTGGCTGTATACTCAAAGGAGACGAATCAAATCCAACTAAAGAAAAGGGATATTTTAAATTATTCATTTAAGTCTTAATGTTTTCCTCTCTTTCTGTTTCTGAGTGTTTCCCAATAGAAAATGCCACCGCCTTTTCGACTCCGATCCTGCCTCCTTCAGCCGTCATGCCTGGTCACTGCTTCTTATGATGAAGAATGAGAATTAAAGGGAAGTATTGTCCATAACTATAACTGGGAAGCAAAGGGGAAATAGATTGAAATAGACACGTGACAATATGACATATTGTGGATATTCTAACATAGTATCTATTCCAGAGACTACAGAGACTTCCAATACAACTGCAAAAGTGGGGACAGATCTTCAAATTTCCAAAGGGAGCGTACAGTTGACCCTGGCTTTGACCTTTATGGCTGAGGAGGAGGAGGTCGAGGAGGCTGGAGGGCACAAAAGCAGGCGGACACAAGAGAGAGGAAAATGGAGACAGATCCAAAATGATCAGATAAGTGATTTTCCAATGATATTTGTCATATGGTTTTAAGAATCCAAATGTATTCTTATGTAAAAAAGGGAAGGGAGAGGGCCAACATCCCTCTGATTTTTCCACCAGCACTTAGCGTGCAAGACCATAAAACACTTTCACTGGGTTTAGACACTATTAAGGGAAAAATTAAGTGTTCTCAACATTGAGTTGGTGGCCCAATCTGGGTCGCCTGAGATTTAAAAAGGGTCCTCCTGAAATTCTTGATAATTGATTGATATAAGAGATAGTTTAATGTTAAGTAACTTCCAAGCATTTAAGGAAGCTCTCCAAACCGTGCTATGGCTCGTCACTCCTACGAATGGGATAAATACAGAGAGCAAAAGACAATATGATTGTTTGACTCAACTTAACTTTAATTCTGTCTAACCTTAAAGGGCCAATAATCTTGCTTAACTCTGGTTCAGACACAGAATAGGAGACACTTTCGCCACCAATTTACCTTCAAAATTAAGTAAATTACATCTCAAATAATAATTATGAGGGAAAATAATGAAATAAATGAACTGACGAATTCAGCTCTATAAAATAATTAGGTTATTTTATTAGGTGTGGAGTGTTAACATTATTCAGAATAAATAAAGGATAGAATAAGATTTCTCCTTCATAAATAAGAGATAGCAAAGAAAAATATAACAAACAATTTAAATAAATAAATAACATTATTTATTTATTTGGTTAAACTTATTTAGTTTTCTCACATCTCCATGTCTCCCAATTGTATGTATTCATCTTGAGAAGACATGTAGTCACACTCTACACTTCTCCGTCTGACTTGCATGTCCTTGTAAACAGTGGTTCTCAAATTGTTGCTTCTCACCAGGTATCAGCGTACCACTGGTAGTAGACGTACCACAGTTTGAGAATCACTGCAACTCCAGCTATGCTTCTCCTTGCTCCAGGAAAGGAGAATCGAATTAATACTTCCTGCTTTTCTTTCAGCCTCATATTTTCCCACTCACGTGTGAATGGTTTACAGATAACATTGAGCTAGCATGGCTAAAAGCTCACTAACCCACACCAAACCATTGTGTGATTGTGCAGCAGCACCTTTTTGGATCTGAAAAGCTCTCAGATCCTGACCTCTGACCTGTCTCTGCCTTCCTGGAAGCTATAACTGGCACCAGAGCCACACTAACTATTCATTTAGTTAGTTAACTACCCCTAACACCCCTACTCTTTAAACTTTTTATTTTATTTTATTTTATTTTATTTTGTTTCCCCCCCCCCCCTTTTCTTCTGTTCAGGTACCAACCGATCCCAAGAGAGGTTGCCAGGTGTGTGGAGACTACCCTTCCTCTGACAACAACTGATCATCTACACGATATTCGGCCTAAAGACTTCGTGATCATCTACAACCCGAGACGAAAAGGGTGGACCGACCGAAGGTGGATCGGCCCTTTTCAGGTTCAACTGACGACACACACGGCTGTGAAGGTCGCAGAGCGAGCCATGTGGATTCACGCATCACACTGCAGGAAGGTGCCAACACAAGCCGACCCTGATCTTGAGGCGACTGGTCCAACGGAGGAAGAACCAACATCACCACTGATCGAGGAACCGCAGTAAGGAGGTGCGCCTTCGGGAGCAGTTTCTTCTTTTCGGGAGCAGTGCTTTGATGAGCTTTTGTTTGCTTTGAAAGTTGCAAACGAAAGGAAAAGGGAAAAGACCTCGGGGGGTCACGGGCTGACCTTTCTTATGGGGCATACGATCTGTTGAAGCCTTTGAAATCCAACCTTGAGGACATCGTGGGAGAAAAGAGGTCACAAGCCCTTCTGTTTATGCCCCAGGAGCAGGCTGAAATCATGCCACCATTCTGTCGTTTCATGTCACTCGTGTTCTGGCCATCGATTGGCGCGATGGTCCTGTCCGCAATTCCAGTACTCTTCTGGCTCCTGGCCTCCAAGGGGGCAATCGAGGACAGCGGACTTGAACCAATGAATGCAAGTGTTGTTCCTAATGTGAATGTTTCCTTTTACAGGGTTACTAATGCTAGCAGAAATAAATGTTGGATAGACGACATCGCCCTGCACGACACTTTAGCTGCGACCAATGTTACTCATCCGTTTTTCACGAACACCTGGTACCGATACGCGCACTATCAAGCTAAAAGTAGAAGCCTATCCAACTGTTATGTTTGCTCTTACATGCCTGTGTCATCATTACACCCCCGCTTAACCGCGATACCAATGGATGCTTCCGACTCCTTTTGTTATTTGTCTTACTCTAACTTCGGCATGGGGGACCCCAACCGTTGTTCTAAACAGCCAGTAAAAAAAAACTGGCTACACTACGCGATGAGACGTCTTCCACTATGTACGTAGATTACACGTGATCCACACTTTTTCCCTTCTGTTTCGCCAGAAATGGAACTCATAAACTAGGCCAGATTCCCGGTCACAATGGCAATTATACCCTGGGTCCTGAATGCGACACCGCACATAATTCACACACGTGCCCACGTTGAAACACCCGGGACTAATGGCACGTTCAATTTAGCAAATGGGTTTTGGCTATGCGGTTACAGACTGTATACACACCTCCCCCCCAACTGGGATGGTGTGTGTGCACCCGTGCATGTGACTGATCACACATACGTAGTCTCAACTATTCCCCTTTCGTCACGACGAAAACGCGAATCCCACACTCCTTTGGGCTTTAATCCACACGACGTGATCTGGGGCACGGACGTTCCCCCTGAACATAAACTGTGGATGACAGGCCAGAAAGTTACTTATTCGTTGTTTCCCTGGGCTGGTGTGGGCAAAACACTGCTGTGCGTCGAAACCTTAGACTACAGGTTTAAGTCCTTCGTTAACGCGTCATTTTTGGCCCTTACTGGCCTCTCGGGGGAAATCACGAATATACGCTTTATGGTCCTACAAAATAGAATGGTCCTAGACCTACAGACCGCGGCCAAAGGAGGCGTTTGCGCAATGGTAGGTGCATCTTGTTGCAGTTTTATCCCGAATAATACCGCCGACGGTCAGATTATCGCAGAGGCAGTCAAAAACATTTCCAGACTACGCGACGCCATGAACAAAGACCGCCACATCCGTATAACCCTACCGCCGCCGGAAGTCCAGCCTGAAGTGTTTATGATGTGTGTTTTTGATGTCTCAGATGATGACTCTGCTTACTGATGACACCTACATATGTTTTTGTTGCTATGCTGTGCTGATATTTTTACCATGTGTGTTTTTGCTACTAGTGATATATATATATATATATATATATTCCATATTCATTGCCGTGATTGCCAATGATTTTAGTAGCTAAGGATATTTGATTTTATTGTGCATATGACCTTGTCTCAAGTAATATTCATTATGTGTTTATGGGGTTCTTTGCCTTTTCCTCCTTTCTTACTGCTCCAACCTTGGGGATGCCTGTGTCCCCTGAAAAACAATGCATATATCTATAGTGTTATGACGGTGTCAGTATCGTTTGTCCTACAGACCACGAGAGGTTGAGCTACAATTCCACTAACTTTTTTGAGTAAGTTTTATGTGTTTTAGGCTGTGCTTTGCTAAGGTTAAACATTTTCACTAACTAATTTTGCTTCTTTTTTTATGTGTTGGACTTTGTCCTAAAAGGGGGGATTGTCAGGGCAAAAATTGTTAGTTATGTTTATTAACATATTTACTCATAGACCTTATTCTTTTTAAGGCTTTAAGTTGAGACTTTTCATTTCTGCTGTCTCATGTTTTCTGCTCTCTTCTCGAGGTCAGCTTCCCAAAACACATCTTATCCCTCAGACACAGAGGCGTCACACACTCACATGTCACACATATACACCCAATACACATCCATTCATACACACAAACACCATACACGCACACACCTCCAACACTCACGACAATCAGGAGATACCAGAGAACTGGTTGTTTTGACCTAAAGAAGAAACTGTCTCTTTTCACCCTCTTCTTTCACCTCCTCCCTGTCCTCTTTATCTCCTGGGGGGAGGAGGGAGGGGGACTGAGGGGGAATATACGTGATGAGTTAGAACTGTGGGCCACTCGATCATCGGACGTCCGCCCGGGGCGGTCACTAATTTTGTCCATCTTTGTACTCCTTTTTATTTAGTTTTATAATAAACCTTTTTTATAAAATCATCAATGCCTCGCCTGGACTCCATCACTCAACCAGAGCAATAAATCATGTCTCCAAATGAGGTCAACCGCAAATTTGCCGTGACACGATCCAATATCAGCATTAATCATTTATACTTGTATTCATTGTTTTGTAGTGTGGAATGTCAGAAAAGGCTTGATCAGGTGATATTACTCAAACAGAGAACAATAGTGAGCAACAGCAGAAAAACTGACCGAATTATTATTATCCAATGAGTTACATTTATACATTTTAACCTGAAACAAAAGAATATTCTGAATAATAATTAAACCAAAATTAGAAGATACTGAAAAATAACCTCAATAAATCCAATTAAAAAATATTATTATTTTGGGGATTTCAGATGCAGCCAGATAACATTTTCTTTTGTTGATATCGGACCATTATCCGATATCAATATTAGATATCGGTCCGATATCAGCCAGAAAACAAATATCGGATTTTATCGGACTGCATCTAAAATCTCCGATATATATTATATTATATTTATTTAATTGTAGAATACTGTAGATATTATGTTGAAGGTTAAAATTAATGTAACCAATTGGTTAGTAACAAATGGGTCAGTTTCTCTAATACCTACTGTTACTGACTATTGTTCTCTGTTTGAGTAACATCACTTGATCAAGCCTGTTCTAACATTCCACACTACAAAACAAGTAATAAAAGTATCGGATCGATATCGGTCAATATGCAAGGCCGCAATATCGGTATTGTATCGGAAGTGAATAATTTGTATGGGGACATCCCGAGAGACAGCCTTACTAGCAAAAGTTACAACAGAACTTTCCGAAGATAAGAAGAACGTATCTGCATCGAAAGTCACACCCAACATAAATTCACAAAGAAGTTCTCATCCCTGATCAAAACATTAGGGTCCTGGCAATCGCAATAGTTCTCCACCCAAATCTCAAATATTAGCATTTGTTTTTAAACCATTACCCAGGAAGTCATTGCTAGGATCACATCAAAAACACTGTACACTGTATAAAATCTAAGCATGCCACCCCCTCAGTCAGCACCACAGGTAACTACAGTAAATAAACTAAGTTCCCCATAATCATCTTTAGACAACGTTACTTATAGTTCAGATACATAACATTGCATGTTGACTGAAATGTAATGCTGTTTGAGTCACAGACCTGGGCAATATATTCATGTGTTTTCAGTCTGAAATGTGGATCAGTGCTGAAGAGTTGTGTTTTTATTTGTCTGTTCTTTAGTAAATAAAAAAAATCAAAAAAAAAAAAAAAAAACCCTGTCTCAATTCATTGCATTTTGTACTCATGCTTTTTGGGTGTGTCCGTGCATACGTATAAGTATCGGTATCAGTACTCGGGATATGCAAGTATCCAGACCTATAAGTTCCGGTATCGTATCAATATGGGAAAAAGTGGTATCGGTGCACTGGGGAAAGTTTTTAGGCAACTTTTGACTCCTTAATTAGAAGTTATAAGTCGGTCAAAAACGACTTTGATCCAATGATAAGGAAGCACAAATACACATATTATAGAACTACGAAATATTGTCAAATATATATATTTATATGTAAAACCTTTATTCTGATCTACAACATATACGAATTACAGTTTATAGTATTTGCCTTTACTTTTCTTTATATATGAAGTGCAATGGGATGCCAAACGTTTCACAATATCAATCACTTAAATTACTTCACAGAATTGATTTATTGAATCAAAAAGCTTCTGTTTCTCCATCATTACAAACAATGTAAACTCCTCAGTGTAGCGTCACAACTTCATTTAAGGCTCCATTACGGACAGTGTTGTCTTCCACAAGTGTGTGTGTCAGTGATTTAGTCTGAATGTCAGCTAAAACGATGCTACGTGTACTAAAGTGTGCCCTGCTGTCAGTCCAGCCACCATACACGGCAGTGTATCATTAAAGGCTTTAGCTGGCACCGCTGAATCAGCTCCAGCTAAGTGGTTAGCGTCCAACCACAATGCCAGCGTTCACCCAGCAGCCCTCACTGCGGCTCGGCTCGGCTCGGCTCGGCTCTCTCACCTTCTTCATCCGCGGAGCCTCGGCCACGGTGCCGTCCCGGTTCACGAAAGCCTCTCCGCCGTTCTGCTGCGGGTCCGGGCGCTTCATAGCCGAAGCCTGGGGCATCTTTGCGGGGTTTGGGGTGAGCAAACCCAGGCTGCCCTCCCCGGGTTTGACGGAGGGCTCAGCCGTGGGGGACGTGCCGGCCTCATGTGGGTCGTTTCTGGGGATCTTCGATCTGGCCGGTAAGTCTTTATCGGTTGGGACGTCTTTTGAGATCGACCTCTGCCATTTTCGCTAACACAACCTGGACTGACGTCGCTGCAGTTTCTCAAAGTCCTTTTTCCACTGATAGCAAGTCAAGCGGATGTTAGCATGGTGCATTGTGTGTCATGTAGTTTAATTAAAAACATGTTTAAAGTCCACACAAAACACAAGTAACAGTCGTTATTAAGGCATCTAATCTTAAACGCAAAGCTTTTTATTGGTTGGGTGAATTAAAACGATCAAATGTCAATGTTTTAGTTGCTTATAATCCATCAGAAGATAACAAAGGGACTACTAGCAAAAAAAAGTACCCTACTCAATGCATTGTGGGAATTTTAGTTTAGATTAGCAAACAACGACCCCGATGAACTACAAAACACGATTTCTGCCTGTTCAATGCAGTTGTTGCCAAACGACTTCTGTTTTTTGTCTTTGGGAGACATTGCTCCACATTTAAATGTACCGTATTTTACATTTAGCAGAAATGTCTTAAATACAAAACCTGCCAAAAAAATAAACATTTTATTTTAAGTATTGGGGAAAAAAAAACGTTAAGTTCTTCCTCACAACTCAAATATTTTAGTTTCATGAAATATAAATTAGTCTTTCCATACGCTATAAAGCTAAGCCTGCTAATGAAATAAAAAACATTTAATTACTGGGTTTAACAATTTAATGCTAATTTATGCTTTTCCTTCTGTAGCTCATAGGTGTTTAACCTCTCCAGTCCTAAATGAGGATGAGAACATGTAATTTAAATGGTCATGATGCTGCACATGATACCACTTTATGCCAAAACTCGTGCATTTGTGCATCAGAGGAGAATGTTAAGGTCAAATAGTATAAAATGAACAACACTGCCACCAAGTGAAACCCAAAAACACTTCAATACAGATCTATAAAGAGAACACAACACACTAAAGTAAGATTGTAAAATCTTTAATTTTTACATTTTTGTCAAAAGTCCATCAGTTCTCAAATATCCATAAGATGTTGACACCCAACAGGCCCATGTTCACTCTCCTAAAAAGCAAAATAAAACAGACGTAACAAACTGATCAGTTGTGAAGTTATACAACGATGAATAGTAGCAATAAAATGTGTTTAATGTACCTTTTAGGTCACACAAACTATCTATACACACGCAATTAGGACAGTTCATAATTCAAATCTTTTAAAAGAAAATTACCAAAACTCATGCTAATTCAATCTTTAAAAACCTGCTTTATCACTTTGCATTGACATTAGAGATGCTGTAACTCACCCCAGCATTCCAGACTCTTTGCACACAATCACATAGAGGAACATGAGGACTGTGTGGAACAGATTGTTTCTGCCCTGTAATAGAAATCCAAAAGAGTTCATGTCATGTCACCATAATGAAAGTTTAAAAAACACACATAACATCCTATAATGTCACTAAAGATTACATCACACATTTAGACGATTGTTTTTTTTCTTTGACGCAGGCTGTTGCTAACAGGCTAAATATTATAACGCCTTTAACAAAACAAACTGCTTTTAGTACAGAAAAAAAAAACTTAATTTCGTGAAGGACAACAGTAATCAAAAGAAATATTAATCTGAATTTTCAAAAGATATGGTGAAATAAGCCTTTTTGAAGTAGGATGAAATGTAATTTTAGCTGCACTACATAATAAAGGTGTAAGAAAAGATTTATTTGGTGATACGTTGTGATATTTGCACAATTATCACAAAGGATGTAAGGATTAATGGTAAGGCAGTTAAAAATTGGTATCACGGTTCACATCGATGCTCTGAAAATTGAATCGCAGTACTTTTTTTAAACAGCAGATGGCGCTATATATTTATCCTTCTCGCCTAAAAGCGTAGGCGGCGGGCGGAATCTGCCACTACTTTCTTTCTGGCCGCCATCTACTCTTAAACATGTTCATAAATGATTCCTCACCCCTTTAGCACCGGAAGAATATCTGTAATATTACGTGAATATCTGTAAAAGTCACGTTTTTCTATTAGTTCTGTCTGCTAACACGTAGCACTGCAAGGATATCTGCATGCCAACAGACCACTGGGTTACCAGCGCCCTCTGCTGGTCCAAACAAACATCTGACGTAAATACAGTGCAGACTTTTTTTTTTTTTTTTAAAGTCCAATTGTTAAGGCACAAAATACATTTTCAGTTTAACTTTTAAAAAGAAAAATAACTATTATGTAGTTTTGCATTGTTTACTATAGAATCAGAATTTAAATTAATAGGCTTCTTCTTCATTTGTATCATTCCTATATTTATTTCATTCAAGATTTATTTTTAGTTAAATTGCATTGTTTTGAATAGTTTATCAAGGGATTCTTTTGACAATTAAATATAAATGGAAAACAGCACAGTATTTTCTAGTTTTTTCCCCCAAAAAATAAAGGAATATTTGTCTACATTCCCATTTTGTAAAATAAATTGTGACAGAATCGTATCGGGAGTTGAGTGAATCATTAGATCGCCAATTATCACATTGATACAAAATTTTTTTCCAAAATCATGTTTTTTTTAACCAAAAAACCCCAAAACATTTAATTGTGCTAATATATGCATAGCACGTAAACTACCTCACTCCTCACTGCATTGTAGCTTGGCCATTGATTACACTTTATTTCATTAAAACATACTGTACATGTTTATAGATGTATGGTTACTTTTTTTTTTTAAATAATTCAAGAATGTAACATAAACAGAATCTGTTGTAGAAGCAAAAGTTAAACTTTTTTGAAAAATGTAATTTGACAGTTTGATAAACATTTATTTTGATATTAGTACTTCAATTACAGTTAGCTACCATTCACCTGTTCCCGCAAGTTTAAATTTCTTTTAATACATTTTATTTAAAAAAAAAAAGTGTAATTATTGATATCACAATGTGTATTGTATTGGGCTATATCGTATCATGAAATGTTAATTGTATTGTCAGATTCATGGCAATGGACACCCCTACTACATAAGGCTGCACCATTATTGCCAAAATGATAATCACAATTATTTTGATCAATATTGTAATCACGATTTTCATGTTAGGTAAAAATCTGTGTTATTACACTATTTTTGAACAAACAATATGTGTACAGTTTACAGTGCAAAATTGAGCTTTAAAATGGAACTACACAAATAATAATTTTTTTTAATTAACCTGAGAATTTAAAATGTACCAAAGGCAAACTGAATAAACACACTATTACAGAGTGCAGAGCCCTTGTTTTAAATGTAAATATTGCCAACAATCAGGTTAATTTAATCGTGGCAACCAAAATCATGATCACGATTAAAATTCGATTAATTGTGCAGCACTACTGCTACTACATAAGAAACGTGTTGAAAACCCATGTGGATTTCGGTAGTAGTAAATTACTAAATAATTAGATTTCTGAGCACGATTCACTAATAAAAACAATAGATATAAAGAAAAGCATGGGAGTGGCTGTCACCTCAGGGAGACTCCAAACGCGTCCTTGGTAAATGAGCTGGTAATGTGGAGGAGTTGTGCTGCTTTGGTGGATGCAAAACAGGTTCTCCTTGGTAACATCTGTCAGACCAAAACAAATGATAGACATTAAAATCATTCTGACCACATTCCATTCGGTGCTTTAGCATTTCTCTACCTGGTTTGTCTGGTGTGTGACTGAAGTGCTGAGAGGTAAAGGGCTTCCCGTATGGGTGTGGGGGCAGCATGGAGTCCAGGTACGTGCACAACACATGCATGAGGATCTGAGAGAGAATCAACAGTTAGTGGCCAGATGCTTTTTTTTTTTTTTTTTTTTTTTTTAATATTGCACTTGTTCATGTCCGAGTGGCGACTCACAGCACAGTCAGTTGGGAGGTCTGTGTCCCACTTCCTGTTCTTTAGGTCACCGCCTCTATTCCAGTGAAAGGAGCTCATGCAGCCGCTGTGTGCTAGCTCTGACAGCAGAAAACAGAGCATTCAACACAAAAATACAACAAACAACACTAACACACAACCTGCACTGCTCCACTTACCTTTGATTCTGTCCACCAGATACTCCTGGTTGGGTGTGATGTCCAGGTACTGGACTAATGAGTTAAAGGTGGGAATAATCGAGGCTTTCATAACTGATGCCTGTTTCAGACTGCTGATGCTGGCCTCTGTGGAAGGAAGGCAGGGATTCATTCAGTGTTTTTCAACCCTGGGGTCACCTAAAATGTCTAGTAACTCATTTTTACAAAATTACTAAAATTGATTATTCCATTTCAAATTAAAACACCACACACAATCTCAAACAACTGTATTATTCTATACTTTCACTTCCTCAAATATAAATCTAGTTAAAAAGAAAAAAAACAGTATAAATATATGTGAGCTGATGCATCTCGTCACTATAGTGCTGCTCATAATAACTATATCACAAACATAGTCAAAAACTAATTTAAAAAAAAAAAAAATGGGGTCACGACCTAAAAAAAGGTTGGGAACCACTGGATTAATGAGTCAGTTAACTTAATTAGCATCATACTCTACTTTTTATGTATTCAAAATAAATGAAAATCTAAATAAATTATAGTGCTGTCAAACAATTACATTTTTTAATCATGATTAAAAAAAACATGATTTTACTGAATTATTTGCGATTAATATTAATAATTACTTTGGTTTTTTTTTGCTGGAACTGCATATTGTGTCCTGGCAATATAAATTGAACGTATTAGTAACTTTGTTCCAGCAAATGTATTGTGTAAAACAACATTAAAGTTTCAGTGTTTGTTCAAAGTGCCTTTTTAACAAATGCTTCCTTTATAAGGAAGCAGATATTTTTTAATATAAACTGGCATGTTTTGGATCGTTGGCGCTGGCATTACACCTGTTGGTTTTATTTATGAGTTGTCAGGAACGTACGCAAATCTTTTGTTATCCTTTTGTTTCTTCCTCAAGTCTTTACAAGCAGGGGAACAACAATAAAAACTACACTTCCCAAAGATAAAACAATACACTATGCCTCCACTTCCCATAATGCATCATCATTTAAGGTCACACCAAGCCTACAACTGTTCAAACTAACCTCTGATGAACCATAGAAGCCTTAAAAAGACTTAAGAAAACTTAAGACAGTGCCATTGTTAAAATTGTCCAACATTAAAGCTTGGAATCAATGAGGAGCTGGTTTACCTCCAATCTGCAGCTCTGGACAGCCCATCCTCCTGAGCTGACTGTTCACTGAGTCGATCTCCTTCACTATGGGAACCAAGATGGTGTCACGGATCCACTGCAATGGACAACACACAAAGGACACACAAATTGAACTAATGCAGATTAGAGCTGGGCAATATATTGTCATTCAAGATATATCAAGTTTTCTATTTTGGCAATATCAAAAATGTAATCTATATCGAGATATATCTATTTTTTTTTTTACTTGTTTTGATTTATACAATCAACATACAAATGTTATTCATAGAGTACAGTCAAACAGTGTTTCCATATTTCTGAGATACAAATTTAAGCTTATTTTGTATTAAAATATGCATTTTAGGAGTCACTGCTTTCACTACTTCTCACAAAAACATTAAAATTACAGTTGGATGATCACTGAGTGCATCCTAACCCAGACCTAACCCTAAACAAGCCACACTACTGAACTCACTCACACGTGCTGTCCCTTAGAGGACAAAAAGAAAAGTAGGACATATTGTGCAGCTATTTTGTTAATAAATGTGTCTGTGTGGCATTTTTCATCACCAAATTTAACCCAAAATTGTTTTTCTGAGAAGACTTTGAGTTAAAAATATCAAGGTTTATATCGTATATTGCCATTTTCAGAAACAATATCAATATGAGTTGTGGTCCAAATTGCCCAGCCCTAGTGCCGATGTTTAATGACCACACTGTGCAGCATCACTTGTCTCTTTATAAACACGTGCTGCTGCTTTTTGATGCATGTGATATATTCAACCTTTTCAATCTGGTTACACTTTTAAAGCCTGAAAAAACTACTTACATTTCTGAGTTTGGCCGTCCAGCTATCAATACGATCCATCTCGAGGAAGCTCGCTATGACTCGAGCCCACACCTACAAACCAGGAGGACGTGTTTAATACGTTTATTCATTACAAATATGACATTTTTCATGACCTCCATGAGGCTACAGTAAATATCAATGTCTGAGCTACTGACCTCCTCTGCAGCCTGTTCGGAGCCCAGGTCTGTTTCGTCCTTGTTTGCTGATGGAGCCTGGGGGCGACAGGCAGGCTGGTAAAGGAATTTCCTCAGGCACTGAGCATAGTCTCCCAATGTACGGTTATAGTTCCTGTGGCTCTGAGACACCGACTCTGGACTGCCTGCAGAGGAAACCCAGCATCCATTTATTACAGAGCAGTGGTTAAGTTCATACAGCCTAGAGCATGGATATCTTATAGCAATGTTTCTCAAAGAGGGGATTGGAGATATGACAGGTGGGGTGCAACAAACAAGAGGCAATTTTAATCAATAAAGATCATTAACACTAAACAAAATGCCTACACACAAATAACCAAATGAAAAGCCTTAAAATTAAAAGAGCATTAAATTATGAGATTAGATATGCGACCAGGAATAAAATGTGACAGAACTAAAGTGCCAAAAATAAAAGGAATTTTTTCTTTTTTTGTTTTCTGAAGTTTTGTGTCTGCAAAAAATTATTTCTTTATTTCCTGTATTTTTAAATATTGCACTTTTGCATTTGTTTTTTTTAATGCAGGCAATTCGTTCACCTTCATTCACAGTGGGGAACACCCAAAAAGTTTGAGAACCACTGTCTTATAGCAAGGAAATGATGAGCTGGATTCCATCCAGATTTACACAAACAGACATTTATCTTTATATTCCTCATGCATGTTTGGTGCTGGCGTGTCTATTGTCACCTGGATTAATTCCTTAAATTCCTCTAGTCCTGCTCTAATTGTTCACACGTTGAATTCTTTTAAAGTACTAACCTAGCTGGCTTTGATGGCTTTTCTCTTCCTCCGAGCGTAAAAACCTCTCTAAGCTTTTCTGGTCCTCTATGTAGTCCTCTTTGCTTCCAGGGGAGTTAAACACAGAAGGGGAAGGGCGGTACCAAGCTCTTTGACCTAATCCCTCCGCTGAACCCAAACTGCTCTTATAGGGAGAAGAGCCTGAGGAAGGACTGTAGTTCAGAACCTGAAGATGACAAAAAATACCAAGCAGTCGTAAAAAATACAATTAAAACAACTTGAGAAATTGATGTAGTAAAACCAAGCACAAACTTTTCCAAAGGCGGCTGAGGGGGAAAAGGCACCTCCCGCATTGCCTGGTGTTGAAGGGTTGCTAAGAGGAGGGCTGTACCCGCAAACACAGCTGGGGGAAAACTGCGGAGAGTCCTGGATACCTGGAAAAGATAAGGAAATAAAATTACTTGGTGATTAAAAACATGCACAGTTTTATTCATGAAGGATTCTTACTTGTCTTTCTCAATCCCACGACCTGGTGTTGCTCATGGGTTAAAGAAATAGTAGAAGGCGCCATTGTGTATTTGAAATACTTCCAGAAGTCAAAAAGGGCATTAAGGCTGAAAAGGGAGGCCAACGCTAGTTCTGTGAAAAACAAGGAAAACAAAACATTAATCAACTAGTTTCCTTAATTAATGCTGCAAATTAATCGACATTGATCAATAGCCCAGCTGATTAAATGCAACTTTAAAGTTATTTGATTTATCCATGTTTACTATTTGTGATACAAGCAACTTTTTTCTTTACATTGTATCCCAGAAATATGATAGTTTGTTCAAGTTTGCCTTCTGTTATTTATCATCAGCTTCACAGTCATTATGTCAGAGGTTCCCAATCCCAACCTTTTTCGTGTTGTGACCCCATTTTGATGTCACAAATGTCCAGCGACCCCAGAGTCATTTTTTGTTTTGTTTATTAAAGTGTGTTAAAAATACAGAGTAGCCAGGATTAGTGCACAAAGTGACAAATGCAGCATCTCAGATATTATTATACTGCATTTTATTTTAACTAGATTTATATTTTTAGAACGTTTAAGCATAGGGTACAGTTATCTGATACTGTATGTATTGTGTGTGATGTGTATATAAAATAGAATTTGAATCTATTTTTATAACTCTTTGTTGTATCAATTACTGGACATTTCAGGAAACCCCAAGGTTGAAAAAAAAAAGACCTTATGTTGACAGTGTTACTAATTAATGTTATTTATTTTAATTTAGTAGTGTTTTGCCTCTTTGTCTTGAATCATATTTTGGGTATTATACAAATTTATGTTCATGTACAGTGTATATATATCCTGTGTATATCATTGTTCTCATTTCAAATATCGACCAATATATCGGTTATTGACAGATACATTGGTATCTACTTTTTAAAACTCTCAAAACCGGTATTGGTATTAGCCCAAAAGATTCCGTATCGGTCTGGCTCGAGTACATGTTCTAAAAACTGTAAGATAAAAGAAGACACTCACTGGAGCAGATGTGTAAATAACACAGACCCTGGGCTTAATTGAATGTTCTCTAACCCTGCTTTATCCTACAGCCCATGCATTTGCGACCACACATGTTGATGTTGAGTGAATATAAGTGTGTTAGTGCGATTTGTCCAGGGTCAAAATCAGTCAAAGACAGACTATAGTGGTCAGGCCAAGCAATATCAATGAATAGCTGTAGTGTCTTACCAATGTAGCAGATCGGCCAATAGGTGATACTGTAGTATCTGCTCAGCAGGTTTCCTGACCTGAATCAGAAAAGTTCATTTTGCTAAGTACAGTTTTAAAAAACAGCATAATAATGATAGGTATAAAGGATCAGGATAAAGGATACATTATTTCTTTGATCTTTTTTTTTTCCAGGAAAATAAATATACAAATATAAATATATAAACATATACACAGTGCTGCAGGTAATATTGGTGTTGTTACACACACACACACACAGTGACTTACATTTCAGTGTAAATCATTCCAGCCAAGAAGACGTTAAGAACAGCCCAGGCCAGAACCACAGGCCGACTCAGCTCCTCCCTCTTCATCCTCAGCGCCCTGTCTATCAAACTAAGAACCCCCTCCTTTTGGGGGGTCATCGTCATTTTATCCCGCTTATCAGGCTCGATGAAAAGAACACAAAAACCACACAGAGGGCTTTTCCACCAAGGACACGGGCTTTTCGTTTGAAACTTCAGTTGGAGCTAGAGCTACTTCGAAGCTTGTCGTTTAGTTGAAAAATCGCTTTGATGTTCCATCGAAGATGGTTTGAAAGCAGCGGTACTTTCGAACCACGTCCTTGCGTCACCACAATACGTCAGTACGTCACTGATTCAAATGATTAGGATCGTTATCAGGCTTCTGCAGAGCTGGATGAGGAGTTGATCATTTGAATCAGGAGTGTTGGAAGAGGGAAACATCTAAAACATGCTGGATAGTGGCCCTAGAGGACCGGACTTGGACACCCCTGATCTATGCATACGCAGCCCCCCTCATTGGCCAGTTGAGGTCACGTGACTTAAAGCTCCGTCAGTTTTTTTTTAGCTACCCCGCAAACTTTTTTTTTTATTTTAGCCCTATCCCAGGAAATACCCTAAAATGTTTATTGTTTTCGTATATGTATTTTTAAAGTTGGAATTTGCCATGATAAATATGTTCAAATGAAAAAATATATTTGACTAAAGTGGGATTCAAACCCACAGCAGAGGAAGGAAGAATCCTTGAGTCAGGCGCCTTAGACCATTCGGCCATCCTGACACGATGAAAAAACACAGGCACATTATGTTTATGCAGAAAAAGTCTAGCAAAAAAAAAGACTGCCTTATTTCTTAAATTTATTCTTCCTCAATTGTTGCTTACTCAACTGTATTTTCTCTTGGATATTTTACCTCACAATATTTAGATCTTATTATTCACTCAGATAATTCTCAAAAGCATTTAAATTACCATGACTGAGAAACAGTCAAAGACACAACAGAAACAGCTTAAACTTACATTTATTTATTTACTATATTTTATTTTTTACAACTATTGAGTCATTTCCTGAAATTGTATCTAAAATATTGCTTTTATTAATAATTTTTGCATCTACGACATGTGAACAAAGTTACACACAACACAGTTTGACTATCTCAACCAAAAGCCCTGTTGTTGTTTGTCCACTGTGCGCCAATTCAGCACGGAAATCTAGGCACATGCAGCATTAATCCGACTCCTTGGACACTGATTTAGTTTTACGGTCCTGTGAAGAAAACAAGAAGCAATTCATAGTGCACCAAATAAAGATATCAAACACATTTAATTTGTAGTGCTCGTCAAAATGCCATGATTTCAATCAGCGGCACAAGAAAGTCAAACAAAACCTTAGTTTAAAAAATCAGCATTTCCTTACATGTGAAAACAATCACAATATTTTAAATACTTTCTTTCAAACAGAGAACAGTTTTTTTCTTTTTTTTAAAAAAAGGTCCATCAACAGAAATATGAAGGCTTTTTATTGTTTTGTACAGAATGTATAAGTGACAGTGGTCAGTGAGATGCTGAAAAAGGGTTGAATGAATGAATAATCAATAGCTTATACAAATGTTATCAGAAACCAGGCTTAAGGTTAACTCAGAGAAAAGACTTCTGTAAAAATTAAATAAATAATAAAAATCAATGTTTTCAAGCAGCAGTTGTGATTTTTTTTTAAATTGTCACCATTTTAGGAATTTCAATAAAATAAAGGTATTTCTCATCCTTGTCAATGAGACGGTGATAAAGACTTTTCAGAGTTATAATCTCCAACATCCAGACCACAGTCTTCATTACTGGATGAGTCGAGGAGTCTGTCCTCACCTCGTCTTCCGTCCTCCTCCACTTCCTCCTCTTCCTCTTCTTCTTCTTCTTCTGCCTCCTGTTCCTTGCGGGACGTACGCTCCGTTTTGGGCCCTTTGCATATTTTCAGGTGACGCGTTAGGTGGTATTTGGTGAGGAAAGCTTTGTGGCACTTCTCGCAGACAAAGTCTCTCCGCCCTTCGTGGGAGTTCATGTGCTTTTTCAGGTGGTTGGTCTTTATGAAGTGTTTGTTGCACTTTGGGCACTGGATCCGCCGTTCGCTGTAAAAACGATACAGAAACAAAAAGGATTAATATGTCATAAGAAGGACAGAATTGAGGTGAATGCATGCGTTACGTACTGGGTGTGGGAGAACATGTGCTGTTTCAGGTCTTGTTTTCTGATGAACGCCCGCTCACAGAGGTCACACTTCAGCTTCTCAGAGCCAGTGTGGATGAGCATGTGAGAGGCAACGTGGGACTTCTGGGTGAATGATTTCTCACAAACTGTGCACCTGTAGTTCTTCTGACCTGTTGGGAAAAGTTAGGAATGAAGGCCTTTGACAGACGTCTGCATAGGGATACCAACCCATCACAGGAATGGACTACAGATGACAGCTAGAAAGCTAAATAA
Source organism: Gouania willdenowi (assembly GCF_900634775.1). Taxonomy (NCBI): domain Eukaryota; kingdom Metazoa; phylum Chordata; class Actinopteri; order Blenniiformes; family Gobiesocidae; genus Gouania; species Gouania willdenowi. The sequence goes on from NC_041049.1 coordinate 17,091,897, forward strand.
TTAACTTTGATCCTAATTTGTGTAAGAAATGTCATTTATATCAACGGTTAGCCTTCATATCCATGTAATATGCCTTTAAATGTGGGCGGAGGCTAGTGTCGGAAATTAGCGAGGGCCACGGGCCATTTGGCTTCATTGTAGCCAAGAATTCTACCAAAAACCATGTTCCATGGACCAAAATTACCCCCCCAAGTTTTTTTGTCAACAACTGATTTTTCTCTGGAGCACTGTTCACGGGAGCTTTTTTTAATGTGTAAATGCAATTACTGAAGCAGATTCTAGAGTTGATATATTCCATTTCATTTCTGTTTGTAAGGAACCTGTTTACACGATAAGTTGGGAATTGTTTTCTATATATCTTATTTTAATTTCTTTACAAACTGTAGGTCTATTACACTTCTGTTTGCATCGCTGTTTTTAAGGTTTTGTGTAATATTTAAAGGTTGTTAAGAGCTAAATAAACCCATAGTTTCCCTACATCTGTCTTCTTCCTGTAAAAGCTGCTGTACTACTTACAAAGTTCTCTTTGAAAAAGAAAGGCAGTGCTTTTCATTTATTTACGTTGACAGAAGCTAAAGTGCATCTTAATCTAAAACAGGGATTCTCAACTGGTCTCACCCTGGGACCCACATTTTGCCATGGTCATTAAATCGCGACCCAAATTATTTTAGAATTCAACTAACCAAATTTAATTTTTTGGGGAAAAAAAGCTGTTAAAAACAAACATTTTCCTGTGCAGCAATCATTTCACAGCATGCCTGTCAAAACAAAAGTTTCTTTAAAAATAAAAGGCTTATTAATTAATTATTTATTTTTGACTAGCTGTCCGCAACCCACCCAGTACAGGTCCACGACCCACTTTTGGGTCCCGACCCACCAGTTGAGAATCACTGATCTATAAAAGTATCCAATTACAGTTTTTTTCCATGGCCCCCAATCATTTTAAAAATGGCCCCATTTTTTAGCCAAAATTGCCCCATAATATTTTCCTGATTTCATACTCTGACAGAGGCCTTTTGGAGATTTGACCAGCATTGACATATAATGTTGTCATCACATGAGGATTACTTCTTGTATTTCCACTCCCATAGAGAGTCTATGGTGAAACAGCATTGCAATCCAATGTCTTCTAAGTGCTTCCTTGGATGTTCCAAAACTATTACTAAATTACAATAAAGGTCACTTCCACTTTTCAGATACCAGTCAAGGAACTTTACTTTGAAAATGCTGGTGGGCGCAGCATTTGATGCCCCTATCAGCCATCTTACTACAGATCTAGGCATGCCTTCCACAGACACAGTAAAACATCAAAGTCTACGCCTTTAACTTCATCAAAAGTGTTTTTTTTTATTACATATGCAGCTTATAAGTCAGCTATCCTTAATAATAGTTACATGTATTTGTCTTTCAGTTGAGCTTTCATTGTGATTTTGGTTGAGTATCCCTTTAAACAGATACATTTTTCTTCTCTTTCTGTTGAAGAATACAGTTTCTGATTTGGGGAAATATTTTGAATGAATAGTGTATAAACATCACTTACATGAATTCAAGTTTGTATAGCCTGGCAAAATGTGCTAAACATGAACAAAACTTATTTTTATATTCAAATATTAGCAAACCTAAAAAAACAATTTTATTTCATCCAATGAGCAGTTTTTGTTTTATGGGATTCAGACTAAAATAGAAACACATTTTAAGAGTAACAATTGTGAAACAGATGGTATACATGTCAAAAGTAGAGTGAATACTGTATTTCACCATTTTTCCAAGGTTAAGTAAACTACAACTCTAAATATATATAAACTCCAAACACATTAAAACATATTATATAGGGATGTAACAATTCACTCAACTCCCGATACGATTTGATTCACGATACGATTCTCTCACGATTTATTTTACAAAATGGGACTGTGGACAAATGATGACTAAAAAATATTCCTTTATTTTTTGGGGGAAAAAATACTGCACTATTTTCTTTTTATTTTTCATTGTCAAAAGAATCCCTTGATAAACTATTCAAAACAATGCAATTTAACTAAAAATAAATCTTGAATGAAATAAATAAAGGAATAATACAAATGAAGAAGAAGCCTATTAATTTAAATTCTGGTTCTATAGTAACCAATGCAAAACTACGTAATAGTTCTTTTTCTTTTTAAAAGTGCAACTGAAAATTTATTTTGTGCCTTAACAATTGGACTTTAACAAAAAAAAACCAGTCTGCACTGTATTTACATCAGATATGTGTTTGGACCAGCAGAGGGCGGTGGTAACCCAGTGGTCTGTTGGCATGCAGTTATTCTGGCAGTGAAGAAGAAATGCTATGCTAGCAGACAGAGCTAATAAAAAAACATGCCTTTTACAGATATTCATGTAATATTACAGATATTCTTTTGGTGCTAAAGGGGTAAGGAATCATTTATGAACATGTTTAAGAGTAGAAGGCGCCAGAAAGAAAGTAGTAACAGATTCCGCCCGCCACCAACACCTTTGGATGAGTATATATATAGCGCCATCTGCTGTTTAAAAAAAGTACTGCGATTCAATTTTCAGAGCATTGATGTGAACTGTGATACCTATGAATTCATTTTTCACTGCCTTACGATTAATCGTTACATCCCTAATACTATATATAGCTGGTTGCGTTTGGAGCAGTGCTGGGCCATCCTCTTACGTACCTGTGTGAATCTTCAGGTGCATCCTCAGGTTGCTTGGGTCACTGAAGGCCTTACTGCAGTATTCACACTTGTGAGGTTTCATCCCAACGTGGCCCATGAAATGCACATTGAGTTTAGTGGAGGTGATGAAAGCCTGCGAGCACATGCTGCACTTGAACTTCTTCTCCCTCACGTGGCCCTGACCCTTCACTCTGTTGGTGTTTCTATTGCTGTTGCCCCTGTTGCCGCTGCCATTGCCGTTGGTTTGTCCTGCAGACTGGTTGTGGCACGGCCAGGGTGACGAGGAGGAGCTCGACGTGCCATTGGTCAGCTTCTCTTCCTGATGTGGGTGTTGTGGTTGCTGCTCCTGTTGCCTCTGCGGTTGCTGTTGCTGGGAGTGGTCCTGCTGGGGCGGACTGTGGATGTGCTGAGGCTGGGCGTGGCTGCTTAGGTGGGACTTGAGCTCAGAAAAGGAGGTGCACTCTTTGCCACACTGGCAGAGCTGACCCTCAGGCAACTGGGGAACACCTGAGGAACAGCAACAACAGGCAACAGATTCAGCAACAAAGCCGTGATGGCCACTAAACATCGCATGCTGCCCCTCACCCAGCAGCCTGCAGTAGTCTCTGCTGTAGTAGAACAGCAGCTCCTGGTCTGGGTGGATCTCTGTGGTTGTGCAGAAGAACAGTTTACCATTTGCAGGGTACGCCACCAAGTTCTGCTCCTCACGACTCCTACCATCAAAACAAAGGCAACTATGACAACATGAACTGCAGAGACGGGCAAGTTTTATCACAGTGGGGCCATGAAAATGTGACTGTCAGATCCAAGGGCCAAGTTATAAAGATTAATGTCAGCATTCAGAATAATGTCCAAAATGGAACATTAATAAAATTAAAAAAACAAAGCGCTGGTGTGTTTTTCTTTTGTTGTCATTTTGTATATTACATTGTTATTTGTAGTCATTGTGTTTCTGGAGTCATGTTGTGTATTTTTGTTGTTGTTTTACATGTTTTTCTGTTATTTTTGTTATCTTATGTGTTTTTGGAGTGTATTTCTGTTGTGTGTTTTGGGAGTCCGTTTGTGTATTTTTGTTGTCATTTGTGGTTTTTAAGCCAGTTTATTTATTTTTTGTATATTTTTCTGTCATTCTGTGTACGTTTATTGTCATTTTGTTATGCTTTTCCCTCATTTTGTGTGGTTTTGGAGTGAATTTGTGTCATAGGAGTCATTTTTGAGTATTTTGTATTCATACTTTTTTAGTTATTTTTCAGTCTTTTTGTGGTCATCCTCTGATTTTTTTGTGCAAATATTGGGTGTTTTTCTGTCATTTTTTGTGTTTTTAAAGCCACTTTGTGCTTTTGCTTTTGGGGGCAGCATAAAATCAGATAGAGGGCAACATGTGGGCCCCAGGCCAGCAATCGCCAATGTCTGATGTACTGTATTAATACTCCAACATCAGTGTGCTGTCACACACCTGGCCTTCCGTACAAACATCATCCAGTTGCATTCGTTCTCATCTGTCGTCACAATGCAGAACTCTAGCACATTGTTGTGATACATCTATCATAAAAAAATGTATAAAACACAAACGTATCACAATCACATTAATTTGATGTCCTTGTGTCTTAATTGCAGTCTAACAAAAAGGAGGCGACACAAACCTTCCATATTTGGGGCGTGTCTTTTTCCGGCCAGTCGGAGAGATCCACATCGCTGCAATGCTGACCAACCATTGGTCCAAAGCAGGTCCGTACAGGAATGACTTCACGTGCAAACACTCCTAAAGAGAAGATGAGAAAACTATTGGTTTTAGAAATATGGATGTAAATATGAAATTAGTAAAAGTATTTACTTTATCAGTGGATATATTTAACTTTATATCACTAATAAATTGATCAGCCAATCACATGACAGCAAAAAATGCATTTTATTTTTTTCATCTGGCTAAGATGACCACCAGAATTTCCAAACAAGCAACAAAATAGGTGATTTAAAAGCCTTAAATCATGTGTTATGATTGCTAATCTCTTTTCTGTTTTGTCTGATTTGAATTCATCAGTGCACGATGGATGGAGGGGTGGAAGCAGCTAAAGACAGGATGAGCGTACAGGAGTTTGGCTTTGATATTTGAAAGTCTGCCCTATGTGTAACAGAAAACCCATTAATACTATGTGTGGATTTCACTTTATTTCAACAGTTTTTCCAACCTCTTTGATCAATTGAAACCTTTTCTATCCTTTAGACTCCCAAATATTAGATGGTCAAAGATTGTAGGGTCATCGATTGAATGGTCTAAATATCTGCGGTCACAATTGTGCAAAAAAAAAAAAAAAAACCTATTATTTCTTTAGAGAAAAACATTTTAAAAACAGAACATCCTAAGGGGAAAAGCAGAATCTGCTGAAGTATAAACTTATTTGAGTTTGTATTCCTATACTGGACACATTTAATGATAAATGAAAAACCAAAGACCCTGACACCAGGATGGGAATATTCCAACCCAGAAGCATTTGTCTATACTCTGTAGCAACTTCAAAAACTGTACTTCATGGTCTAGAATAACAAATGTGTCGTTCTATGAGTTCCAGCTTAGGTGCAGTGATGAGTCTCTTACTAGGGCTGAGCAATATGCACCAAAATTCATATCTCGATATTTTTTCTCAAAATGGCAACATACAATATGAATGTAAACATTTTTAACATGATAAAGTCTTCCCAATTTGGGGTTAAATCTATTGATGCAAAATGCCACAGGCATGTTTATTAACAAACAGCTGCACAATATGTGCCATTTTTGTTTTTTTCTCCTTTAATGGACAGCACATGTGAGTGTGTTCTCTTTGTTAAAGGTTAGGACGCACTCAGTCATTCAACTAACTGTGCTTTTTATGCTGTTCTGGGAAGCAGCAAAAGCAGCGACTCCTAAAATGAGTATTCTAATAAAAAATATGAGAATACTTGCAATTTATTTATTTTTTTGCAACAACACATCATCAGTAGGTATAAAATGAAAACATCGATATTTTCTTTATCGCCGAAAAATAAATTGCGATATTTCTCGATATATTGTCCAGGTCTATCTCTTACCCAGTGGTTCATCAGTGACAGAGATCCTCAGGCACAGCGGTCGTGGCAGGGAGAGGCGAGCCCGGCTTTGGATGGGTGCATCAGGGATGAAGGTGACTGGGCCGTGCTCAGGACAGTCTGAGGTGTAGGAGCGTTCACACAGTGTGCACCCTAACGTTAAGAACAAAGTCAAACTCAACAGGGTTTTTATTTTCCATCAGATTTAGAGGAGACTGCATTCGATTGTACTCAGAACCAAGACAAATCTGACAGAACGAATCGAAGAAGTGCAATAAAATGGTCTTTGAGCTTGGGACCCTGAGTCGAGAATTCAAGCAGGATACAAGCAATCCAAGTCAATCAGAATTATGTTTCATGTAAACAGTCACTTTCTCCTCAACTTTTACATGTCGTCTAATTTGGTATTTGTGCTACAAAAAGCGTAGAATAACTCTGTAGTTGCATTTCCATTCCGACTCTGTTCACTTAAACGCTGCTCTGCATAAGTAATGATGCTCGTATAGTTCAATCCATTCTTTCTACAGTCTATGGTTCAATGAGGCATTCAGGAATCTCCTCGCTGGTGCGTTCAAGTCTTAAAGTGCATTTTTGCTCCTCGAAAAATATAAAAAACATCTTGCTTTGGCCAGTCATGTTTTCCGAGCTTACTGAATTAAAGGCATTTACCTCGGAGGTGGGCAATCGAATGCAGCATAAATCCATGCATCTCAAAACACATCCTCTGTTGGTGACTATAATAATGTAATAGTTGTTACTTACAGATGGTGAATGCATTGACCATGTCGTCCTTGTTGGCAGAGGAATCATCCAGCCTTAGGCTGGTGTTGACCAGTACCAGGTTGTTTTCAGGCCCCAGAGACACTTCTGCTGTAATAGGGGAGACATTGACAGCCTCTAGGACCATCCCAGAGTGTTCATGAAGAGCCACCGACTCCAGCTGGTTCTGACTGGCCATGGACCCAGTCAGCACCACACTCACCACCCCCGAGTTCAGCTCCCCATTGGAGTGCAGCTGCTCCCCGAGTCCTCCTGCTGCTCCAGCAGAGTTGCCCACTCGTCCTCCCATATGATCTGATTCCATCACCACTGGTAGTTCCAGCACGGGGGGCCCATGGAGAGGCATCACCCTGCCAGAGGAGTCCACTCCGGTGAGGCCGTCGTGAGGCTGCGTCTGTGCATCAGACACCGCAACCACCCCGACTCCATCCATGGTCGCCAGCTCGTTTCCCATCCGGTTGGGGGACATGGGGCTGCTGACACGTGACTCCATGGCCAGTCCTGCTGAATCCAGCTCATGAGCACCAGCTTGGTGGAGTTCTCCCTGGCCGTTGACCTGTCTGGAGTCCATGGGCACCAGGCCCTGCTCCAAGGGACCTCCAGGGCCGCTATAAGGGTCAAGACCTGAGGGGTTGTTGCTGGGCACAGATAGGGTTCCATCCATGTTAAGGCTGCTGGGATGAATGTATTGTGGTGGAGGACGGTCTGCCAGATAGGACAAAATACCTAAAGAGCAAGAGATGAGAAGTTTTATTCCTTTATGTTGAATTTTTAGTTATAATTAAGATTTGATTTAATTTTCTATTTAGAAAGACTAACATTCATTGTGGAAAAACCTAAGAAAAAGGATCAAACAAGTGTTCACGCTACAACTAAGCATCTCAGCACAAAGTCAGATAGACTTCCATGTAAGTAGTTTATTTATAAAGCGCTTTTTGCAGATAAAATCACAAAGTGCTGTACAGAGTTGTGGTAAAAGTACAAGTGCAACACAATAGAATAATAAAACAAGAGTGCATAAATATCATAAGAACAGCAACATTAAAGGATAAAAAAAAATTAAAATCCAGTTAACTAAAAGCTTTTCTGTAAAGTGTAGTCTTCAGCAGTTTTTTTAAAAGTGTCCACACAGTTGAGCTCCCTGAGAGACTGGTGCAGGTTATTCCAGAGTCTGGGAGCTACAGCCTGGAACGCCAGGTCTCCTCTGGTTTTAAATTTAGTTTTTGGGGTCTTTAGGAGACCCTGACCTGAAGACCAAAGGCATCGCCCTTATGAGTAGGGGCACAACAAGTCCGAGATATATTTAGGGGCCTGACCATGTAATGTGAAAAGTAAACACACAAAATGACACTAAAACAAACAAAAAACAGCAAAAAATTTACAAAAAAATGAAAAAGTATAAACAAAATGACCCCCTTAAACACACAAGACAATTACAAATAAATATTTGAAAAAGATGCAACATGACTCCAAAACATAAACAACAAAAACACACAAAACAACAAAAACATACAGAATGAGAAAAAACTAGAAAAAATAACAACCAAAAATACAAAAAAATGACACAAAAACAACAGTGAAAACACAGAAACTATTTGTTCTATCTTGTATTACTGCTCATGTTGTATTTTTCAAAATGCTGACAATCACATGTGATAAAAGTTGCCCATTTATTCAACTGATTCTAATCTGTTAGCTCCAGTGCTCAAATAAATAACGCTCCAAAGGGGTGCCTTGAAACTAATAATTTAAGTAATTCATTACTGTAACTCTGAAAGGAGATCTTTTTAAAATCTGTCTGTAAACAAGGCATATCAAAGTAACCAGGTTTTATGGGAGACAGTTGACATTCACAAATACATGTTTTCTGTGAAATGCATTAAACATTTTCAGTGACAGCACTATTAGAAATATAAGATAACTAAAGTATAAAATAAATTAAAGTAGATTAATTTAGATAGCTAATTCCTTCAAAAATCAAAACATGACCTTGACCCCGCATGCGACCGATGCCGTCAAAAACCAGCCACTTTAATACACAAGTTCTGGATACTGTATGTCCAAAATGTAACCATTTTTGGGAATCCATTTTTAAAACTGTCAACAATATGTAATACTACAGTGGAACTGTGTACATATATTGCTGTATGTAAGGCTAATATTACAGCTTTCTGCACCCTTCTTGCAAGACGGATGATTTTAACCAAAGTGGAAAGAGGCGTTGCCACCCACATATGTAGGCTGGGTCAAAGGGGTCACATACTGAGAGAAGATGCGTTGCTCCACAAGGAGATCAATACAAAAATGTTATGAAGTCTGGCAACCTTTTTTAACTTATTTGGAAACAGAGAACACATGGCATTTGTTGATGTGATATAACTTCTATTATTGTACTGTCTTGATTTTTTTTTTCTTGTTTCTTGTGTGTCTTGTGAATTGTAATTATTGCGTTATCTGGCCTTCTGTTATAGGGTGGGATGGGGAGGGGAAAAGGAAAAATGAAATGATAAAAAAATGTGTTTCGAATGATGTTATCTGTGTTATTCAAAAATTAAAATAATAGACTTTGTTTTAAAAAACTACATCTAAAGATGAACCCACCTGGGAGTATGTGTCGGAAGTAGCTGCTTTCCAGGTGAGGATACGGAGGAGGCGGCAGGGAGTAATTTCTTTCTGGTAGGCCACACATCACCCCCCTGTCACTGAGGGGACCCATGGGAAGCATCAGAGACAAGGCGGAGGGGAGGGACCCGAGGGAAGGACCCAGACTGGGGATGGCCACTGGCATCCCTACAACATAAAACACAGTGACAGACATGAACAAAAGCTCAACGTTGAACATTTACGATCACATCCATAAACGCATTACAGAGACGCTGGAGCATTGTTTATGTCTTCCTAAAGGGATCCTCCATTGTTTTTACAAATGTGGCCTAAAACCTTTGAAATGTCCTTATTAAATCGGGGCTTTCACCTTTAATTGGCCATGTAATGTTGTTTACATACATGGAATTTGTCCTCTGCACCTGGGGTTAAGGAACTTGCTTAACATACCACAGTGATGGCCCAGGTGAGGATCATTTAGCAGCTTTTTCAGTCAAAATGACAACTTGTGCTGCTTTACGTTGCTCTAAAAATCAGTCAAAGTTTAAAAAAATTCGATGTAAACCTCTTTTGTTTACTGAGAGATGATAAATTAAAACCGTGACCCGAAAAAAGTCACAGGGGGCGACAGTTCCCACTCTGCTGTTTTGTAGACGCCATTAAGGAGAGAAGAAGAGCTCGGTGTGCATGTAAATAAAGGCAACCAGGGCCATTTCTCAATTCTAAGTATGCATACTTGGTACTTGTAAACTCCTTGGGACGGACTCGTGGGACCAAACTTGGAGAACGGACTTGCGGAGTGCGCAAGCGCAGACTTTGCATACTCGTCATTTTGGGACAAAATTAACTTCCTGACATCGTTGTCCGCAACAGTGTGGAGTATGTGCACTCCACTGTGAACATCAAAGAAAATATGTATCATTGAGTAGATGTAGTAGTTGTACATTTGAATTATTTTGTAAACCAAGAAAACATTTGGTGATAAATTGAAAAATTCTGAACAAATTTTAAGAATGTTTCATGTATAACAATAATAAAATATTTTATATTGAAATAAGGTATTTGAATTGTTACTCAATAATTAGATTTTTTAGGTATTGCATTCATAATAATTGATAAAAAATAAGCTAAAAAAAAAAACTGATAAATAAATAATTCTGGATAGATTTTGGAAAGGTGGCCCACTAACAAGAATAATATTAATAACAATAATGTATAAAAGTAATTCTCCTTTTTGAATAATGATATTGAATAATTACATGATTTAGGTATTACATTTAAAAAATAAAAAATAAAATTCTGTCCCAAAAATATTTCCTTTAGGACAAAACAGAATCTGAACCACTTCAGGTACGAAATTAAACTCCTAATCTAGTGCAATATTATTATTATGTTAAATATGCTGGTCAATGTATTTTTTTTTTAACTTACACGTGTGCGGCTTATCCTCCTCCGTCATCTTTGAAATCATGCGCGTGTTCGAAGTGCATGCTGGGAAATATAGCTGGCGGAGTACGCACAAGTCTCCTCTGGTGCATGCTCAATAAAATGGGCGGAGCAAATTCTCATCAGTGGATTTACAGCGGACTTGCTGAGAAGCGGATTCAGAATTGGAACAGGACTCGTGGACGTTTCGTGAACGTTTTCACAAGTCCACGAGCACACAAGTCCGAACAAGTACACAGATTGAGAAACGGCCCAGGATTCACTGCAGGAGAGTAAAAACTGTCGCCCTCTGTGGCCAAAGATTTTTTTGGGTCACAGTTTGAATTTATCATCTCTCAGCAAACAAAAGAGGGTGACATTGAATATTTGAATTTTTACTGTATTTTAGAGCAACCCGAAGCAGCACAATTTGTCATTTTGACTGAAAATGCTGCTAAATGATTCTAAATACTTAAACTCATATAGAACTCAATGGACTAAAAAGGGCTAATCACGTCATTGATGACGTCATATCAACGTGGCGGTGCACAGGGTAAAGTAGTCCCAGTTTTAAACGTTAATAAAACAAATATGGTGCCACATAATGCATTTATTTAGGCATAGATCTTCTAATAAGGACATTTCAAAGGTTTTAGGCCACATTTGTAAAAACCGTGGAGGATCCCTTTAACAAGTGACCATGAACTCAGCTTATTACACATGTATGACCGCCACTAAATACAGTAGGTGCTACGCTGGCTGTGGCTTCCATACCTGGAGTGGGAATGGTACTGTGGGTGGGAGAGGTGGGCAGACCCATGTGACTGCCACTCACTGAGGACACACTGAGCTGATCCATGCCCACAGGGCTCAGATTCATCTCATTCATCCTGGAAAGAGAAAAACAAAACAAAAAAGACATGTACAACAACAAAGATACATAATAGAATAGAACAAAGTTTATTGCCATATGTAAAGAAAGAAGTGTCTATTGATACGGAAACGTATCAATAGACATAGTCTGGGACTATGGGTACGTTTTCTGGACCTTTTCTACATAAGCGTAATGTGCCTGTGTTTTTTCACTGTGCCAGGATGGCCGAGTGGTCTATGGCACCGCACTCAAGGATTCTTCCTTCCGCTAACGTGGGCTAGAATCCCACATTTGTCATGTATATATTTTTTTCATTTTAACATATTTAACAGAGCAAACTACATCTTTAAAAATAAACATTTTACGGTATTTTCTGGGCTAGGGCTAAAATAAAAGGGTTAGCGGGGTAGCTAAAAATAAATATGAGATAAAATAAAACTGACGGAACTTTAAGTCACGTGGTGCACCTATCACGTCACCGAAACTGGCCAATGAGGGGCGCTCCTTATGAATAGCCACGGCTTAAAAAAAAAAACAGGTACAATGGAATTCTTCTGCATGTCCTATAATTATGCGGAATGAACATTTAAAAGCTGTAGAGAAATCCAAACCATGGACAAAGCTATTTACATTAGAAGGAAAACCAACACCCACACACTATGAATGTTACAATACCTGTTCTCAACAGTCGATGTCCATCTATCAGTGGAACAAACAGTGAAAGGTTTTTATGTACTTCTCCCTGCAAAGTAATAAAGGATTAAAAGACAAATGTGACAATAATAGCTAACAACAACAAAAACATAGGCTGCTAACGTTAGCTTAGCTTACGCACGTCCGGTAAAAACCACCTCAGCAAAACGCGTTAAGGTGTTACAGCAGGACAGGAATAAAGATAAACCACCGAGGGACAGGAGGCGAGAGTTTCAGTGCAGAAACGCTGTGCAAATAAACAAGAAAATTGCTTAAAAACCACAACATACCAATACAACAGCTCCCGAAACGGGGCCATGCCTTCCGACGCATGCGCGTTATCGATTAAGTGCGTGAGCATTGGCGGTCGTTCGTAGGCGAGGGACCGGGCTCGGCTGAGCCACCCCGCTATGCCCTTGCATTTATTTATTTTTTTAAATATTATTTTTTAACTTTTCCTTTTTCCTGTGTGCAGAGAAGTTTATTACGTCAATCATGAATAGAACAAATCAGTTTTTATCCAATATTAAAGTGTCTTCATATGATATGACGACATCCAACACATCCAGTTTATTTTTGTTGACTCCCTCAGCGTGCTTTACCCCCCCCACTGCTATTTTACTTATACTACTTTCACAGCCTCTATAGTATTGTTTAATTTTCTACAAGGTTCCAGGCTGCTGGAGATGCCGCCATATTTCAGGGCATATATATTTCACACATGTATTTCCATTTTGAACTCTCACACTTTTTGGTGGAAGGAATTTTCCCCCAGAGGTTTAATTCCAACATATTGTCACATACTTCAAGGTATAGATGATAATTAAGTGTGAAGTCCTTAATCTTTTGATGAAGTGCTTCAGAGTAAATATCCATTACTACACTGTAAAAACGAGTGTCTCGTTATTTACTGTAATAAACAATTTATTACAGTCTTAAACATTCTGAGTTTAATATTTTTTAAACTTAGAATGTAAAACCTTGTCCATATGAGAAAATCACAGTACTAGATTATATCACAGGAGTTACGGCAGTGTTTTTTAACCTTGGGGTCGGGACCCCATGTGGGGTTGCTTGGAGTTTAAATGGGGCCGCCTGAAATTTCTGAAAATTAAAATACATTTTTGAATGTTTTTGAATGATTCTTTTATGAAATTAAAACACCACACAAACTTAAACAACTAAATTCCATACTTTCACTTTGTCAAATGTGACTCTAGTTCATCTAAAATTCAGTAAAAAAAAACAAAACAAACAAAAACAAAAAAAAAAAAAAACTTTTGTAACAGTTTAAAAAATCTGATCAAAAACGAATTCTAAAAAAAAAAAAAAAATGTCTTTGGGGTCAACGGAAATTCATCAAATTGGGGTTACCATCCAAGAAAGTTTGAGAATCACTGGGTTACGATAAAAAAAATAAAATAAAATAAAATAAAAATCACAGAAGTCAAAGACAGCGTTACTTTAAAAGTATAAAAAAAGACAAAAATTAAATACATTTATAAAGATCAATTTTAAAAAGTAAAAAATAAATAAAGTAAAAAATAAATGTTAATTTTTGATCCATTATTTAAAAATGTTTTTATCATAATTTGGATTTTCATATCACATTTGTGACTTCTTATCTCATAATTATGACATTTAACTCATAACGACCTACTATGGTATTTATTTATTTTTTTATCATACATTACATACATGTATATTCTGCAGCTGCTACAGGATGATAAACCACCAATAGGATTCTCTGGAACAGTAAACCTTTGTCTTTGACCGTCCCAGTCATCACCTCTGACTTTGAATAACCATTCCTCGTTTCATCCAGAGGAACAAGCCACCACTCCAAAGTTTCTTTAATGATTGGTTTTTGGAACGGAAATCACTCAACGGAAGAACGAGATTTGTGTGTGGAGAGGTTTATCTTGATTAGAGGGCTACCTGCCTGAATGCCCGCCCAGCAGCACACCCACCGGGTCTGCACACCCACACCCACAACAAACACCTTTAGGGGGCTCGGTTTAGAGATGTCACCACCCTGGAGACTTAAAAGCACCGCTGTGGAGGTGAGTGAGGGGACTCTGGCTCAGGAGGAGGAGGTAAATGTAAATGTAAAGGTTATTTGTTGCAGAGTGAATGAAGATTTATTGATATTGTACCTTTTTTCCTCATCCTTTAGTGGCCCTAGAAGGATGTCCTACCACAGCCCGGAGTTCATAGAGCATCACATAGCGCGCTACAAAGTGGGCCTTCCTTTCCACCTGGAGGTTGCCTACGTTGACTCGGTGCACGGACAGCGGTCGCCCTGCCGCAGACTGCCGTATTTCCCCTTCCATGGAGCGCTGGGGGTGTGTGAGTACACCGTGGAGCCCGCGTTCATCCGAAAGAGGAACGAGAGGGAGCGACACCGCGTGCGCTGCGTGAACGAAGGCTACGCGCGCCTCAGAGAACACCTGCCGCACGAGCGCGAGGACAAGCGGCTGAGCAAAGTGGAGACGCTGCGGGCTGCGATCGATTACATCAAACACCTGCAGGACCTGCTGGGTTTCAACCTCCCGGGGATGGAGACGGAGCTCAGTGACGACGGAGAGACACAGCTCTCACTCACAGGACACAACCAGGGACAAATACCGAAGCATCGCGATATTTAAATCGAAGTGTCTGTTGATACGAAAACGTACGTTTTCCGGACTTTTTCTACATAAGCGAGTGGTTTAATCCACTGCACTCAAGGATCCTTTCTTCCACTAATGTGTTGGGTTCGAAACCCACTTTTATCATATATGTTTTTTTCATTTTAACACATTTAACACGGCAAATTCCACCTTTAAAAATACATATACAGAAAGAAATAACATTTTAGGGTATTTCCTCGGTTAAGGTTAAAAATACATATACGGAAATATAAGTATTTCCTTGGTTAAGGTTAAAAATACATATACGGAAAAATAAGTATTTCCTCGGTTAAGGTTAAAAATACATATACGGAAATATAAGTATTTCCTCGGTTAAGGTTAAAAATACATATACGGAAATATAAGTATTTCCTCGGTAAAGGTTAAAAATACATATACGGAAATATAAGTATTTCCTCGGTTAAGGTTAAAAATTAATATACGGAAATATAAATATTTCCTCGGTTAAGGTTAAAAATACATATACGGAAATATAAGTATTTCCTCGGTTAAGGTTAAAAATACATATACGGAAATATAAGTATTTCCTCGGTTAAGGTTAAAAATACATATACGGAAATAAAAGTATTTCCTGGGTTAGGGTTAAAATAAAAGGGTTAGCGGGGTAGCTAGGAATACATATGATAAAATAAAACCTGACTGGCAGGCTATTCATACGTTTCCCTATGAATGACAATTCTGGGCCACAGATTTCATGCGAGAAAACAATTTGTTTCAACATTATTGTTCCCTAGTTTACACTTTTACGTATACATAAAATACAAAACATGTATGAAATCGACCTCAAGCAATAAGTGACAGATATCAGTCACATCAGGATCTTCACCTTAACATTTCCTAGATTTTGTGACCCTTTCTATTTAATTATGGGAAATATTATATAATCATTTGAGTGATTTTGTATGAAAGGTTTAACACTAAAAATGACTGCCATCATTTGATATAAGCACTGGGAAAACTGTAAGCCTTGCAAATATTGCTGAGTTTCATTTACACAATGATTCATATGTTCTCTGTCATTTTTACTTTCTCCTGCGGGCCAAATTGGATGCTCCAAAGGGCCGGATTTGGCCCCCGGGCCATCAGTTTGACACACGTGTGATATACGACAATTGGGTTCGCGATAACAATACAATACAATATTTTTACAAATGAAAAAAAAATAATAATAATAATAATTGCTGTAGCAAAAAAAACAAAAAATTTTTTTATTTCTACTTTAACTCTCTACATATTTACATATGACCTTTTAACTCAATAGGAATATATACATAAAAATGTGGTGTGTAGTAGATCATGTGTTTTTTTATTCAATTTTGCGATACCACTCGTACCCTCTACATCTTGTAATAATAATAATAATAATAAAAATAATAATAATGGCTTGGATTTATTCAGTGCTTTTTTTTTTGAGGAGACTCAAAACGCATTCAGAAAACATTATTCATTCACACCTGTCATACAAGTAGTGGTAAGCTACAATATAGCCACAGCTGCCCTGGGGTGTACTGACAGAAGCTTGGCCCCTCTGACCACCACCAACAATTCATAACAATTATTTAACATGCTTCAATAGAGAATGACTTTTTTGAATTATTTGTCTCACATTATGTAAAACGATTAAAGGCAGTGATGAAAAGAGGGTTTCTTTGACTGTCAAAGCGATGATGAGCCTGTTGGTCACATCAAAGCTGCTTTAAATGATTGTTTAAAGAGTTTTCTGATGTTGAGAGGTTGTTAAAAAATATACTTCAGAATTGTTTTAATAATTGTGTCGATAACAGAGCTGGAACACTTTATGTTTTTAACGTACATCATCAATTTATGTGATTAATACAGAGTTTAATTGTTAACACGTAAGCTGTTTTACTTCAAAGCTTTAGAAATACTGTGTACTTGAAACTATAGCCTATGCTGAGTGTTTATTAGGGATGTCCAGATACGACTTTTTCATTTCTGATATGATACCGTTATTGCAGCCTTGCGTATCGACCGATACCGATATTGATCCGATATCAGCACGAATCGTACATACTTTTATTACTTTTTTTCTTTAATAAAAAAATAATAACTTATTTTGTCGTGTGGAATGTTAGAAAAAGCTTGATCAAGTGATGTTACTCAAACAGAGAACAGTAGTCCGCAACAGTAGCTATTTTTTTATTAATCAATTGGTTACATACATTTTAACCTTCAACACAATATCTACAGTATTCTACAATTGAATAAAATAAATAAAAAATGAAATGGGAAAAAATTAATTTGGAAATTTGAATCCAATATTTGTTTTCAGGCTGATATCGGACCGATATTGATATCGGATCGGGACACCCCAAGTGTTTATAGCCTTCAATGTCTGTATGAATTTCTGGCCACATTTCATGACAGGCGTTTTATTTATTTTTTTGTCTTTTTGGTGGACCAAGAGCTTGGAACCCCTGCATTTAGCCCACAGACCGCCAGTTGAAAAACACTGACGAACGTTTTTATGTATAGTTTTGTTCACTATCCATTTTGTAAGAAAACTTTAAACATGTATATTTAAACCAATCGACTACAGCAGATAATATAAGTCAAATAACTCAACCAACATCAAAGTTGTTGACCAAATCACAGACAAAACAGTTTTAGGACCTAAAAACAAAGAAAACACAGAATTAATCATTTTTTATATCAATGTGTTGTTGTTTTTTTGCTTTTATTAATAATAATTAATTCATATTTAGGTGTGTATGTGCGCGAGAGAAAACATTCTCTAAAAACTAGCCTAAAAAACATGACAGATTATTCACAATAAGAGAATGTTCAATAAAGTTGTATTATTATTAAAAAAAATTTTTTAGAAAAATAACATGTTTGTTTTTACTGTATTGGGAATTAAATACAAGATCTTTAAATTGTGGTGGTCATTATTTTGTTTGTTTTAATAGGTTTTATCTTCAAAAAGTATAAGTAGAAACATAAAATTAATTAATTTATAATTGTCTAATATTGTAAATGAGGCAAAACTTGTCAAAATACTCAAATTGCCATGTTTTTACATTTTGTTGAATGTAAAAATAAATATGAATAGAAATATTTATAAAAATGATTAAAGTCAAATTGATCTGAAAGTGGAAACACGAGTGAGTTAGTGAGTTTTCTAAAGCAGGAAGTGTTTATCAGCTCATATCCTGTAAGAAATATAGTCATCATGAAAGCCCTGAAACACATTGTCTTGTTTCTTTTTCCCACCACTGCTAATCTGCACAGAAACTGATAAGAAACACTAATAAACACATATTGTATACTGGTGGAATGAGTCTTTGCACCAGCAGAATGTAGTGGAAGTGAAGCGTGCAGGTAAAGGAAGAAGTGTATTGACCTCCAGAAGAGCGTGACAAGCTTTCCTCCAACAACAGGAGCTTCTGGTGATTCAGTGTGTGAATTGGATCCAGTAATTAGCCAAGTGCTGGTACTCTGGGTTTGATGGTTCAGTGGCACTGGGAAGATTTAAAAAACAAAAAACAAACTATAAAGCTACTTCAATGAAAGCCAGTGTCAGGATGGATCTTTGCTTTGCTGCAGCACACAGGATGATTTTAATCTGATTCTCACTCATTGTGGTGCAGATCTGACTCAGTGTCATTCCTTATAATGGATGAGATCAAAAAAATAAATCTCCGTCTTTTACTCACGAGTTGTTACATTTGAATGGCTACGTTTGCCCTGTGAAAGTGATTTAGATTCAGCTTTTTTATAATAATATTTGTTCATGTGCAGGGTTTTGGTGTTGAGCATTGGAGGGAAAATGATGGGGAGGTGAGATAAATGTTATCAGTCGTGCTGCAATAGTTGGGGGACCACCAGGAAAGTGCTACAACGTGTTCAGACACACAGCCCTCATGCAGGGACGGAAACGGAAGGGCCAGGAATCACAGGGACAAACAAAGATACAGGCTATTTCCACCTCACACTAAAAACAAAAGACATGCACACCGTAAAAACGTCATTACATGCATTTCATAATAGGCTCATCATGTCTGTTAGTGGATATTTACACTAATAAAGATAAGGAAACACTTTTTTTTTTGCAATAATGCAATCAAATGTCTTCTAAGCCAGTGGTTCTCAAACTTTTTTCTTATTTCTGAATGCAAGTACCCTTTGTCCAACTACATTTTGCTTAGAATACTTTGAAAAAAACACTATAGAACATAATGATGGAATGAATGAGTGAAAACACACATTTTAAAGAATGTCATTTTGTAAATAAGTGGAATTAAACAGTATTTGATGCCTCCTGAATAGATTTACAGTATTTCTATAGTTTTATCATTTCTGGTCATCTCTGGTGTGGGACCAAGACTGACTCTTGTATTTTCAGTTTATATTCTAATCAAGATCATTTCCATCATCATTATTATGATAATTCAACAAGTAAAATTCCTTATTGTATTGTCTAAAAACTCTACTTGGCAATAAACCTGATTCTGAGTATAATTTGTGACTAAAAAAATAAACATTATAAACCCCATATTTTTAATGCTTTTATTGTTAACAGTGCCCGTTAAAGGGCTATATTCACGCGTACAAAGTAAAATAGTGTGTGCGATTTCCCTGGTTTAATTCTATGAGACACATGCATGATAATTGTGTTTGTTGTTTTTTTTTACTCATTTATATATTTTTTTTTGTTTGGTGTATTTTTCTGTAATGTATGTTTTTTGGAGTCATTATATTTATTTTTGTATCTGTTTTCTTTTTGTGCATTTTTTTGTATAATTATTGTGTTTTATTGCCATTGTAGTGTGATTCTGGAGTCATTTTGTGTATTTTTGGAGCCTTTTTGTATACTTTTGTGCATTTCTGTTGTCATTTTGTGTATTTTTTGTATAAATATTGTTTAGTGTTTTGTTTTATGTCATTATGTGTATTTTTGTGTCTTCCAGTTGTCTTTGTGCATTTTTTGGATATTGTTTTTTGTGGCCGTTGTAGTGTGATTCGGGTCATTTTGTGTATTTTTGTATCTTTTTAGTGTAGTTTTGTGCATTTCTTTTGTGTATTTTTTGTATACATTTTTATTTTTGTGTATTTTGAGTCATTTTCATATTTTTGTTGTCGTTTGGTGTATTTTTCTGTAATGTATGTTTTTTGGAGTCATTATGTCTATTTTTGTATCCTTTTGTTGTGTTTTTGTGCATTTTTTGTATAATTATTGTTTTTTGTTACCTATTTAGTGTGATTCTGGAGTCATTTTGTGCATTTTTGTCTCTTTTTTAGTGTAGTTTTGTGCATTTCTGTTGTCATTTTGTGTAGTTTTTGTATAATTATTTAGTTTTGTGTATTTATTAGTAAATGTTCCACTCTCTCTCTCTCTCTCAAGTATCCCCCTGTAGTGCCATCACGTACCCCCATTTGAGAAACACTGTTCTAAGCAATCCAAAAACAACATCATTCATTAGTCATCATCACTGTAGAATAAATAGTTCACATCTTATATAATCTGAGTGTATTTAATATAGGTGTGTTATTTATCTTTCTAGATTTATTTACCATAGAGATTGTAACATTTTATCATTACATTTTAGTTTATTAAAAGATAGTTTTATACAGTATATCCCTGAAGCTGTTCATCTTTTTATGATGACCAAAAACAAAGGTAATTCGTAGACGTCTGTGTGTTTGATTTTAAGATTGAGCCTTTTGTTAGGGAAGTTTGCATGTTCTCCCAAAGTAGCTTTCACTCTCAGATTTCGCCCAACCCTCCAAAAAATAAATGGTTTTGTTGTTGTTTTATGTGCGTTTGAATTAATATGTGTCGTTTCATTCCCTTCTGTATATTTTTATGACATTTTTTAAGTTGTTTAGTGTATTTTTGTCATTCTTTTGTGAAATTGTAACGTTTTTAGAGTCAGGTTTGCATATTTTGGTTGGCGTTTTGATATTGTTGCGCTTTTGGGATGCCGTTTTTTTGTGTTTTAGGAGTCATTTTTTATTTTTTTGCTGTTATTTTGTGTATTCTTGATGTTTTATATATTTATGTTAGGGGGCACACAAATCAAAAACCAAGGGTTGCCATGTCTGACATATAGGGGGTTTTCCTGCTTGGGATAATTGTGTATGAAAGATGATGGATAAATACTAAGGTGATGATAGATCTCATACAGTAAACACTGAGTTTTAAGTGGTGAGAATCAGTAGCTTTACTGTATATTAACATTTGGACTTCATTTGAGAGAAAAAGATTAAAGCAAACTGACGTTTAGACATGAAAATGACAAAAACGCCTCAAAAAACACACAGACAACCTAAAAATGCACCATGGTGTAATTTAATTACTTAAATACATATTTACAGGAAGCTTTATGACATTCAACAAAGTATTAATTTATCAGTTTCTGTTGTGTTCATCTGTTTAAGAGGAGCCGCAGTTGATTAAGAAGAACATCTTTGTCCAGCTCCAACGAAGAGATGCGACGATTTTTATCACTCACTTGCTGTTAAAGAAGAAAAGAGAAAATGCTGTTATTACGACATAATAATTTACATCATTGGTTAATGACAATCTAAAAGCACAATATTTTACCAAGTGCTGCTATTTTTTGCCCCAGTGCTCCACGTACACAGAAAATAACAGAAAATTACAAAAAAGCAAAAATACACAAAATTTGTGATATATCATTATTGTAAATAATGACATGAATGTTGATAATGTGGCCTCGGATCAGATACAATCACAGTTTTATGGCCCTGACTTGGATCAAAGTTGCCAAATTCTCCTCACTTTACTGAAATTGAGTTGCTTTTATGGGTACTTGTACTTTTTTGAGTATATTTCTAAATCAGTAATTTTACTTCTACTTGAGTAAGTCATTTCTTACATTTCTACACCCAACCATTACTGAGTGAATTCTTATTTTTTTGTTATAAAATGATCAACGGACATTGTGAAACCACATAAAATGAAATGACCAGACAACAATCAAAAATGCACATCACATCATAGTCGACCAATCAGATTAAACGTAATGCACGGCGCAAAACGGCATTGAATGGAGAATTTTCTCAGTTTTAATGTATCTACAGTAGCTATACTTATAGCCTGACAATATTTCAAATTTAATTCATTGGTATTATTTTATTTTAAAACAAAGAATTGTACATTTTGACAAAGCTATTCTTTTATACAGATGCCTTTGTGGAATATAAATTAAATTCCAATTGTGCAAGATTTTGTCGCTTTCTTTTTAAGTTTATACATGAGATGTTTAATTTAGGCAGTGGCTATCCGTACGGTTGTCGTATCAATATACAGACATTCTATCCGTACGCAGCGCCTCTATTTGACCAGTTTAGGTCACATGATAGGTCATTCATCGGCCAGTTGAGGTCACATGACTGAGACTAAACCAACTGTAACCCTAACCCTAACTCTAAAAATTGTTGCGATATTGGGTTATAACCTAACCTTAACCCTAAACCTAACCCTAAAACGCTACGTACTTGTACTTCGGTAACCGTACCAACTGTGTTGAGAGTAACTACTTATTTTTGTAATATATTACAGTAATATATTCCTTTTTGAAGTAACTCAGTAGTGAAACTCATTACAAAAGTGGAAAATGGTAACATATTACTAGTTGCAATAAAGTAACTGAAGTTTCATGCATATTTCATTTAAGTGCATATTTGCTTTGTTTTCTCACTGTTTGCAATTATTTGAGGAAAAAAAAGATGATCATTATAATTAAATATAACTTATGGGGAACAAAAAAGAGCTAAAAGTGTTTGAAACAAAACTTAGACCGATGTTATTCCAACACTATCAGTGTGATATAATTAGTGTTCTGGACCAAAAGTAACTCAAAGTAGTGTAACTCAGTTACATTTTAAAAAACAGTAATATTGTAATACAAATATATTACATTTTTCTCTCAGTAACTAGTAATATAAATGCATTTCTAAGTTTACACAACACTGCGTACCGATAGCATCCGGGAGTTGTCCGTACGGCAACCGTACAAATAGACACTTTATTTAATGCAAGGGAATAGTGGCAAAGATAGATGTGGGAGGTGAAAGTAACTAGTTTTACCTTCAGTACTGTTTAATTGAGCTGCTTTTTACTTGTACTTGAGTATTTTATGTATGACTTACTTGTACTTGTAGTTGAGCAGAGTTTCAATAAAGTAACAGTACTTCTACTTGAGTAGAATATATCGGTACTCTTACACCTCTGTTTCTCCTGTAACAGATGCTAAATGGCCATGATGGCTGCATTCGGCCACAGTTTAAGTATTTACAACCAGTCTAACTCCGAAATGTCATTTGAGGCCTTCATCTTAACTTTTTTTCCTCTTCATCTTATTGTTCTCACCTGAGTTAGTACCGAGTTCTGCCACCTGAGGTCAGAATCTGCCTCAGCCTCCGACAGATTGGGTTTTCTGATGCTGATGCCATTAGGGTCACTCATTACAGCACCCAGAGAGCCGTTCACGCGCTGGATGCGAGACCTGAGGAGGCAGGAGTGAACCTGCACACAGGGGACATAGGATGGGACATCAGCCATACGCTGTCAGCATTCAAAGCATGGGAAAACCAACAAAAGGTCAACACATCCCATGACATACTGTAAATCACTCCATAATTGGCTGAGTTACAAAGTGCACAAAAGTTGGACATTGAAAAGAAGAAGAAAATCTAACACAAACTGCACCATGGGAGTTGGGATTCCTTCAGGGTTGTCATCATAAGCCAAACACAAAAACATCAGATTCCATTCTATTGAACACCACCATGTCTCTAATGATTTCAACCTGACGCCTGAGGCGAGATCAGATGCTGCATCTATGTGAACACTTGCATAAAGCCACACCCTTTATGAGAAAAACAACTAGGATCCAAGTCACCTTTACATTCCCACTCATTAAATAGACGCATTTCAGTTCTCAACTTGTGTAGTTCTGCATGCATCGCTGTGACTGTTGGGTTTATAACACCCAGGCAATAGGTGTTCACTATGTATAATATGTGCAATGATAGAACTAAATGTGAATTATTCAGGGGTCAACCCCCTAAGCCACAAAAATATGATCATCTGAATTCGAGGCCCACAATATAAATATAAATATTCAAACTGAACATGAATACAGCAGCAAAGACCAAAGGGTTTTCTTAATTTTTGTTATTGTTTTGTGTATGTTTTGGTCATGTTCTGTAATTTTACTGTTATTTTTTGTTATTTAACTGTTATTTTGTGTGTTTTTCTTGTCATTTTGTGTATTTCTGTTGTGGTTTTGGCTTTTTTGTAATAATTTTGTGTATTTTGGCCTTATTAATATCCATCCATCCATTTTCAACCCTGCTTGTTCCAGTTTTCAGGGTTATGTTTTTTATGTATTCTTTTAATCAGCCATTTTTGCATATCTTCCTGTTGTTTCATGGATTTTAGTAAGCGTCTTGTGTGTTCCCGGAGTCATTCTGTGCTTTTATTTTGGGAGATGATATACATTTTTGTACCTGTGCTGCCCTTTTCCCACTTTTGCCAACGATCCTCTCCCGCTGAGCCGTGTTCTCCTGCTGAGCCCTGTTCTCCTGCAGCCGCTGGATGTACCAGAGACGAGCCTTCTCCAGGATCTCCATTCCACACCAAAGAGCATCCTTCTCTATCTCCAGATCCTTCATACGCTTTATCTGAAACATAAAGACTCAACCTATCAGGCTCTCAACTCCCTAAAATGTGTTTTTGGAGCAACTGGAAATTTAAGACAAACAAGTTAAACTGCCAGTTTGGTTCAGAGCCGTATGATTGGCACAGTGAGGGCTGTTGTCTTCCGGAGGCCCCTGAGGCATTGTGTACGAGCGGGGCCAAAGCACAGAGCAGCAGGGAGGCCTTTTGGCTCTTTTGTCTGCACTCGTTTGAATTAGATGCAGTTTTACGCATGAGGCTCAAACTCAACACAGAAAGAAATATCTTGGACTGTGTCAGATTCAGTTTGGCTTTATACGCACCTAATTTATTAATCAGCAACGAGATGGAAACAAAAACATCCACACGTCCATCTATGAAGCTATAGTAAGGAAATGTATTATCTAAAATCATACTAATCCCAATAAAAAGTGAGTATTTACAGCTTATGAATGTTGGGACGTTTAACAGGAAGCTGTGAGGATCAGATTGACATGTCGGAATGTACCACAGGGATGACTCCCACCCAAGCTGCTGCTAAAACAACACAGGGATGAAAACCAGAAGCAGAACGCCTGCTAGTATACTTCAGAAAATTATAAAATACAGGTCCAAACTCTCAGTTGTTTATTTTGTTTGCTTTGGGGAAGACTATGGGATAGATTTCCCATTGAGGCTCAATGCTTTCTGGATCCGAACAGATCTTGTGTGGTCACACGCTGACGTTACTCGCAGTGCTTGTTTTTTCACAGAAAAACATTTAGAAATATTACATGTTGATGTGTTTGTTCTAAAGATTTGTCACAGTTTTCACTGTAATTCGCCATTTGTGCCTTCATAAGTGGATCATTTGAGTTGCTAGTTATCGTTTTAAGTCACTCTTCCGTCATTTATGCATGACGAAAGTTAGTGAATTGGTTAGTTATGTCATTCTATAGAGACAAAGCTTAACTATAGAAAACAAAAGGGATAAAATGATGGCAAATATACATTTATGCAAAAAGCGCTGCATTCCAGAACTGGATCAAAGCTCATTAAGTACAGTGGGGCAAAAAAGTATCGATTGTGCAAGATGTCCCACTTAAAAATATGAGAGAGGTCTGTAATTTTCATCATCGGTACACTTCAACTATGAGAGACAGAATGTGAAAATAAAATCCAGGAAATCATATTGTATGATTTTTTAAAGAATTTATACGTAAATTATGGCATGATATACAGTAAGTATTTGGTCACCAACAAGCAAGCAAGAATTCTAGCTCTCACAGATCTGTTACTTCTTATTTAAGAAGCTCTTCTATAATCCACTTGTTTCCTGTATTAATGGGAGCTGTTTGAACTTATTATCTGTATAAAAGTCACCTGTCTACACCTTCAAACAGTCAGACTCCACCATGGCCAAGACCAGAGAGCTGCCTAAGGACACCAGGGATGAAGAATTGTAGACCTGCACAAGACTGGGATGAATCAATCTACAATAGTCAAGTAGCTTGGTGAGAAGAGATCAACTGTTTGAGCTATTATTAGAAAATGGAAGAAATACAAGATCAGTGACTGAATCAATCAGAAGACACTTCAAAGCTCCCCTCTTTCCCATAGATTAGATCTGCCAATAACCATCATAATAGTTCCAGTGAGCTTCGATTTGTCTTCTTTTTGAACAGTATGTGAAGTTGTATCTCGCTGGAACTATTACATGGAAGTCAAGTGAAACTTCAAAAGAACCATCAAAGGCGATCAGCAGAACTCCTCTGACAAAGACTGGCAGTCGAAACACATTGGGAGATGAAAAATTTCCTGAAGAACCTTGTCTGAATAAACGAAACCTCAACTTAACATACTGTTCAAAAAGAAGATAAAATGAATCTCGCTGGAACTATTACATTGGAAGTCAAGTGAAACTTCAAAGGCGATCAGCAGAACTCCTCTGATGCAGACTGGCAGTTGACAGTCGAAACATCTCGGGAGATGAAACATTTCCTGAAGAATCTTGTCTGAATAAATGAAACCTATACTGTTCAAAAAGAAGACACAATGAATCACACTGGAACTATTACATGGAAGTCAAGTGAAACTTCAAAGGAACCATCAAAAATGATGAGCAGAACTCCTCTGAAGAAGACTGGCAGTTGACAGTCGAAACATGTTGGGAGAGAGACATTTCCTGAAAAACCTTATCTGAATATACAAAACCTCAACTTAGCATACTATTCAAAAAGAGGACACAATGAATCACACTGGAACTAGGAAGTCAAGTGAAACTTCAAAGGAACCATCAAAAGCGATGGGCAGAACTCGTTTGATGAAGACTGGCAGTTGACAGACGAAACATGTTGGGAGATAAAAAAAATTCATGAAAAACCTTATCTGAATAACCAAAACCTCAACTCAACATACGAGCCATTACAATAACTTGGCTGAAAACAGAAAAGCATGACATCTGATAAGAGATGTTATCTCAGGATGAACAAGAGTCCATATTACTCACCCAAAGGTAGAAGCGAAGGGCCTCCAGGCTGTAGAGGCTGCTCTTCAGTGGGATGATGACCACAGTGTAGGAGCTGGAGGGGTGATAGGCCATGGACAGGAAGGATCTGTGCTCGATGACAGCTCAAACTACCCCATACAGCTGGCTGGAGCTGGAGAGCAAACAACAACGCAGCTCCCCAACAGCTGACACAGAATAACAGCACACACAGAGAGAGAGAGAGAGAGAGAGAGAGAGAGAGAGAGAGAGAGAGAGAGAGAGAGAGAGAGAGAGAGAGAGAGAGAGAGAGAGAGAGAATGGAGGGGGGGAGGCAGAGCAGCATGCTGCCCCCGGGGTGAGGTGATGAAAAATTCTACATGTTACTGCCATGGCTGGTTATTCTACATCCAGTAACGGGAGGAGAGAGAATTGATGGAGGGATTGATCAGATAAAAAAGAGGAAGAGGACTGTAGGAAAACATGTCACAGGGAACTGGAAAAATAATGTGTTGGATTGGAAATTGAAGAGCAGCAGGATGCACTTATAATGAGACAGATACAGTAGAAAAACTATTGGTTTTAAAGCATAAATCACACAAAAAAAAACATTTTTCTCAGCTGTGAAGTGTCAAATCCTGTCATCCTGCAGCTGAAGTGGAAACACATTCCCAAGTACTCCCCCTTTGGTTTCAGGTGAGAATTCTGTCCAAACACGTACCCATAGGAATGTGACATAACCTGAGGAGGAGAGCTGTGCAGTTAAATCAGACACAGAGCTGCACTGAGTAGCAGTTAGCACTGATGGAACAGGATGATCTGGTTTGCTCATATGGAGAACACACACACACACACACACACACACACACACACACACACACACACACACACACACACTGTAGCATCATTGCTAATCAGCAGGTCAATGACTGGGCAGAGCAGCATCACTGCACCACTGTTGGTCCATGGGATGCTGATCGAAGGATTGGAACAAAGGTTTGATGAGCTGGACAAACAACTACAGTAGATATGAATGCACACGGCTGAGTTTGTTCTCCTTTCCCTAAGGGAACTCACACACACTTTTTAGAAAATAAAGGATGAATATATCAATTAATTTCATAGCCAAATATTCAACTTGTTTGTTCTCTGTAGATATCTATCTATTAAAGCAAGGAATCTCTGTGTGTATGTGTGTCTGTGCCTCAAATATCTCAGGGACAGACAGAGCTCATACTTGCTACATAGCTGCAGCTTGGTTCAAAGCTGAGCGACGTGGGATTTGTTTGGACTGAAATAGTTCATTTAATGAATAATTTCATTAAATCGTCTTTTGCCAGAGCCCTTAGTCATGTGGCACACACACACACACACACACACACACACACACACACACACACACACACACACAGGTATTTATAACAAAAGTACACAAAACGACTCCAGAAACACGTGAAATTACAACAAAAACCGACAAAATAACTGTAAGTATGCACAAAAAGGCTCCAAAAAACACACAATATGACTCCAAAACACATACATTAGAGAAAAATACACCAAACGACAACAAAAATATGATAATAGAAAAATGTACAAAACTACCCCAAAAAAGCTACAAAAAATACCCAAAATGACTCCAGAATGACACTGAAATGGCAACAAAAAACAATAATTATACAAAAAAGCACAAAAAGACAATAGAAAGATACAAAAATACACGTAATGACTCCAAAAAACATACATTACAGAAAAGTACACCAAACGTCAAAAATATAAACATGAGTAAAAAAACAAATTTATCATGCGCATGTCCCATAGAATTAAACCAAGGAAATCGCACATGCTATTTTACTTTGAACCCATACATACTGTATGCCACTTTATAACACTACAGAGTATGTACACCTCTTTGTACATCCAACCTTCAAACACATACTCATTTGGCCATAATTGAAAACTCTACTTAAGCTCCTCCCACTATATGAATACATACTTCCAACGGGCACTGTACTAGTGTTATAAATATGCACAGATTTCTTGTGTCGAATACAAATTTTTACATGTTTTTGAATAAAACAAAAACAAAACAAAGCTGGGATAGGGAGAACCTGCAAACTCCACACAGAAAAGTGCCCAGTTTTGTAAATTAGAAGTTCTTGTTTAGAGGAACCACTACACTGCTTCAAAATAAATGTGCAGTTAAATTTAAATATATATATATATATATATATATATATATATATATATATATTGAGCTCTCTAAGATAACAATTTAAACATAATAATCTATGTCTTTTGTTGAAACCTTAATAATAAAAAGGAAAAAAAATGAATAATTAAATTATTGACTTCTGTATGAGCAAAATGTTTGACAAGAATCTTTCTCTCTTAAGCACAAATGAAACACACTCCTGGTCACTGTCAACACCGTGAGCTCCGAAAACTGGCAGCAAACGTACTTTAGACAAAGTTTGCACAAGTAAATGCAAAACAAAGTCTTTAAGATAATAGTTGAATGAATCCGGTGACAGGAGCTATTCACACTCACCGTGAAAAAGTTATTACCCTCAGCCATAATAACTGGTTTTACCATCCACGTCAATAACAACTGAAATAAACCGTTAACTGCCGATGACTTTTTCAGATCACTGTGAAACACTTTTGTTTCACTATTCTTTGTAGAAATCAAAATTAACTCCAAACATCGACAAGGCAACTCCACAAACTGAACCCATGCAAATCACATTTCCTTTAATAAATTTACTGTAAACTGACTATTATTTATTTATTTATTTATTCAGTTTATTTCCGACATGGTTGCATTCACAGAAGTTTTGTTATTCTTTTTTTTTTTTTTTTTTTTTTTTTTATACATGCCGAAAAAGGAGACGAGAGAAGCAGTTTGCTTATCCAAGTCCCGTCCCCTGTTTTGAACACAGAAAGTTTACATCAGAGCTTGTCTCTCTGGTCAAACAGTCTTTGGTTCTGAACACAATTTCATTTTTTTTTTTTTTTGTCCTTTTTTGTGTGGGATTTATTCTCATCTGTAGTCAGTGTTGTCTTTTTTTTTAATTCATCCTCCTCTCCATCGTTGTTCGTGTCGTCCTTCTTCCCCATTATCGTTGTTATTCTCAGCGGATTTTCTGTTTCTGTTAATAATGTCACACCATTAATTTAACACATAGGCAGGATAACTAAAACTAGAGTTTGACTAAATAGAATTTTCATGTTTTTTTTGGAAAAAACTAGGAAAAAAAAGACTCTGGAAGACTAAAATAATTGGAACAAATTTGGTACAGAGTAGTAAAATCACCATAGGTGCAAGTTAAGAGATTACTTTTTTATTGTCCTTTTTTTCAAATGTCCCTTTTCTCCCACTTTTGTAAAACAGTGATAGTTATCACAATAAATACTCTATTTTGTGTTGTCTATGTTGTCAAACTACCATTTTTTTTGTATTGTTTTTCTTTCCTGTTACACTCGACAAATAAAAATATACAGTATATATTTTTAAAAATGGCTGCAAGTTGTGATGCAATTAACGAACCAATCAAAAGTGAATTTAAAACTAAATATTTTTTTTTCTTTTCTGTTGACTTGAATTCAGGTTTTCAGATTATCTTGTGGTATTTCTCTGAGTGTTAATACGGCTCAACTTAATTCTATACTTCAACACACAAAAAATAAAAACTATTGTAGTTTTTTCAAAACATACACGTATAATAATGTTACAAAGCCAATTCAAGCTTAAAAATGAAAATAAACTGAAAAAAACCAAAACAAAAACAAAAACATGGAATGAAATGGAAGTATCCCGAAGCTTAATCATAAAAACCAATTACCTAAATATTTATGAAACTATAAAATCAATTTTCCCCAACAACATTCTGAAAGGTTTCTTCAAAAACATGAAAAAAAGTTGTTTACTTTTTCAAAACCATTAGCGATATGTAGAATATGTAAGGCCCTTATGAATAAATGGTTACATGTCAATTCTTTCTTTTTATTTGTGCTATTAAACCACATTTAACTTACAAATATGTTTGTTGAAGTAAATTCCTGTCTTTTTCAATCATTTGGTCCCAAAAAACATGAACAAAACATCACCTCTTTATGGGTTTTTTTTGTGGCTGTTTTGGCTGCAGTATCCCATCATTACCAGTAGGTTGTGCTATAAACCCACACAACCAACAGGATGCGTCTGAAAAATGCTTCTGAAAAACACCAGGTGAAGCTAAAGAGTAAAAATCCAAACCACTTGACCTGTTGTTTTCAGCCTTTGAACCAGATTGAAGTGAATGTTTTTGGCTGATTAATGGTGTCATTAACTAAAGTCTGAGTTTTCTTTCATTTAACAGCGTAACACATTCATTGGGGTCAAAGGTCACAAGGATTCTCAGATGGTCACATGTCACAAGCTGAGGGCCATATGACAGCTCCGGGGTCAAAACAGGAAATTAAGCTGCTAGGGATTAAACCACAGAGATCACATGCCCCCCCCCCCCCCCCATGTTACATCACAACACGTGACTCCTTCCAAAACCATGAACAACACTTCACGAGTCCATTATATGATCAAGTTTAGATGAACCTATGAGTTTCACACACACTGCCGTGACCAATGTTCCACCGAAGAACACTACGACTACTACTACCACTACTGTGGCTGAAACTGGGCCCCAAGTTACTTCCTGCCCCCGCCGCGGTCCCCACTCCCCCTCACATACACTTTCACACACATTTGCTCCCCCAGTGGCACCAACGCTTTCACGAGAGCTCTGAAAAACAACTCCAACACAAGGAGAAGACAAGAGCGAGAGGAGGAATAAGGAAACCCAGGATTCAGGTTCAGGCCCTCTTACCAGTCCCCACCAGTGGACCAGCTCACTGTTCCACATCAGTTAGCTGGAATCTGAACCACTGAACCTCCACCGAGCCAAAGTTTCACTTTCAGACAACACATACCATGTAAGTTCCACATAAAAAGGAATCCTTTTAAATCCTTAAGTAACAATCTTTCACTTTCCCAACATCAGTCAGTGGAAAGAACTCAAAAACAGTTAAAAACAGTAAAGAAATACAACTGTTAAAAATTCACATTCGATGGTCATAGTGCACGTTTTATATTCAATCTTCAAATAATCTAAATAAAAAAAATACTTTTTTAAATTAGCCTTTTTTTAATTTTTACACGTCAGAATACTGTACGTGTAGACACTCAAAAAAAAAAACTAAATAAATCATGAAAAAAAAATGCAATGAATTAAAAATGAATTATGAATTCCTTCATCTTTTACACCAGCTTCATCAAACAGAATCACGGGGAAGTGCTCGTGCTAATCACATCATGCAGAAAGCATGTAGGAATCTATGACAACATTCTAACCCTTTACTAAAAAAGTAAAGTGTTTTTTTTTTATTAATATTTATAAAAAGCCAAAAAAGAATCCTAAACCTAACCCTAACTGTGAGGATGGGGCTTAATTCAACAAATAGACTGATTACATCTATGGCTAGTGTTGTCTTTAAACACAATTTGAACTGAATATAAGTTATTGCCATTGTTGGTTTTTTGCTTTGTATTCTTGTATATCTTAGTTACTGATTATTAGTCATTTTTTTCCTATTCTGTTTTGTCTTTCTTCTTCTTCTCACTCTCTTTTTCACAGACATTTTATTACAATTAGTGTACAATGATCTAATCTATTATTTTGAACATCTCTGGTTGTTTTTCTCTGTTGGATTTCCTTGTACACAAATAGTATTGTGTTCCTTTTGTTTTCTTCTTCCTGCATTAAACATTTTGATATACAATATTTTTCTTTTCTAAATATCTTTTCACGAGACTGGGATTTTGTCCATTTTTCAAATAAGGTGTTGGAATGTTGTCCATAACCAGAGTCACATTCGCTCTGAGCAATTTTACACAGGTTTATATGTTTCTGAACTGTTGAAGAAATCTGGGGGTACCCAAAAAAAAAAAAAAAAACTCCCAAAAAACAACAGGCATAGGGAGAACCTGCAAACTCCATACAGAAGTGTCCAGTTTTCTATCCTAGAGGTCAAACCCAGGGCCAGAAGTGTTAACAACTCCACCACACTTAAATAAATGTTTAAATTAGATCTAAAAATATATCTTAAAGGTGCAGTCCGCAACTCTCAGATCCCTCCCTCCCGCTGCTATCTTGCCCTGCCTCTAAACTTTCCAAAGTCCCTCCCTCAGAGGAGCTAACAAGCAAACGTTAGTCCGACAGCAACATCATCAATGAGCCTGTTTTTTTTTTTTCACACAAACTACTAATTTGATGTAAAGCTGTCCTTAGATAGTGACAGCTTTAGCAAATATGACAAAAAAGTCACTTTTATAAGAGTTGCGGACTGCACCTTTAAATATTGAGCTCCATAAAATGACAATTTTGATGAAAAAATAATACATTTATTTTGGTTAAACCTTGATAAACGAAAATTAAAAATATGTTATTTTTCAAAGAAAAAAAAAAAAATTCCATTTATTGACTATTTCTGTACGAGCACTCCTGGTTACCATCAAAAACCATGAGCCCCTAAAACAGGCTCGCCCTAAACCTCACCCCCACCCCCACCCCCTATTTCTCCCTTTCCTCTCTTCAAAGAAATGTCCAACATCTGGATAAGAACCAAAACTCACTACAAATACTGTATATGATTAAAGGATGTAATCAGTAAAGCTCTTTTGTGTGACAGTCAGATTATTTTTGCCTATAGCTGGATTCATAAATTCAGGGAGCTATGCAGCCGCAGTGGAAGTAACAGGTGGTCAAATGATTGGATTTTATTCTGATATATGCAGATCAATCATATCCTGGTCTCCCTTGTTTCATTTGTTATCCTCGACTGGCCTAGTCACGCACTCCCATCCAACCTCACCCCGCCCATGCATTCCATGTCTTATAGCTGCTTCTCTTTGTCAGTGTCACGCTCCAATATGAGCAGGCTGGGACCAAATGGAAACCAGATGTTCAGCCTCCAGATGTAGGTAGGGACCAAAACACATCAGCTGGAGAGCAAAACACCTTTTCACCTCAGCTGCACAGAGCTCACGTGTGTGCAGTGTATTTTCAGAAGTACTGATACTTGATTGAAATTGTACTCAAGTACAAGTACAAGTAAGTCATACATAAAATAACTTAAGTGCAAGTAAAAAAGTAGCTAAATTAATAATATTCAAAGTAGAAGTTACCAGTTACTTTCACCCCCCCCACGTAATAAATTTTGTCACGGTTCCCTTGCATACAGTAAACATTTCACGTATAAACTTAAAAAGCAACAGATGAAAGGCATCTGTATAAAATAAAAGGTTTGTCAAAATGTACAATTCTTTTTTAAATAAAAATAACACCAAATAATTTCATTCCTAGGCTTAGCTACATATATAGCTACGCATATATAATATAATATAATATAATATAATATAATATAATATAATATAATATAATATAATATAATATAATATAATATAATATAATATAATATAGCTACATTCCTAAACTCTAAAACAGTGCCATCCCAAGTGTGCCATGTGGATAACAACATAATGCAGTGGTTCGCAAACTTTCCACAGTCCCCTTCAGACATTTCACTTAAAGTCATGTACCCCCTACTCCTGCACACTTAAAAACATAATAATGTAATGTCATATACAACGTAGACCTATATCACAAATCTGGCCCTTTAGACCAACAAATTTGGCTCGCTGGAGAAAGTTAAAAAGACAGAAAAAAAACTAATTATTGTCCAGATTACCAAATAATTCAGTTGTAGATAAATCAGATAGGATATCTCAGATACCTAAATACACAAATTCAATGTATATTCCACAATATTTGGAGAATCACAATTTTCCCATGCTTTTTTTCCCCATGACTGCAGTCATTTTAAATTTAAAATTGGTTTAAAAAAGTTAATTTTTCTGCAATTATTTAACACAATTTCCACAAATTAAACGAAAAATGGTCACAAAATTAATGAAATTTGAAAGAGCAAATCTTGCAGGGATTAAATGTCACTTATTGCTTGGATATTGTTGGTGCCTTACATACTTTATGTATGATTTATACGCTGTGTAAAGTACAAACTTGCGTACATTAATCAATGTTTTTTTAATTTCTATTCACGCACCACCTATGACAATTTGCGTACCCCTGGGGGTACCTCTACCCCACTTTGGGAACCCAGGACATAATGGGTAGGAACCCGAATGTGAAACCAAGAAAGTGGCTGGGATTTGATCAGAAATGGCACGACTAAGAACATTTGGATGACGTTCAATGTGCCATGAAACAGAAGTCAAAAAAGAAAAATATCACAAAAAATTATAATTTACTCAGCATCGATTGGGTGTAGAAATACAACAAGTTGCTTTACTTCATTTAAGTAACATTAGTACTTGTTATCCATTACTTTCACCTCTGTTTATTAGTGTCATCCCTGCAGATGTTTACACACGTTAAACATGTGGGAAAGACGTGGTTTGGTTTGAATCCCAGATTTAGAACTGTTTTCTAACAATTTGTTACAATAAACAAATGTTCCACATTGTTCTGCTTTCTGTTTTTGAAGGTGAACTATTTTTGTTTCTCGCCTACATCACAGACAGGGGCCAAAACAAGTTCCTGCTCTCACACACACACTTCTGCAAGCACAAAAACAAAGGATCGATTTACACTCTCTTTTGCTCCACCCACTTCAGCTCTCCGCCCTCTCCCCACGCCCACAAACTGCAAAAACGTATTACACCACACTGATGGTATCACCCTAATGCTCCATAATTTAGATGAAAATAAGTTTTAAAAATGCACGGATTAATGTTTTTTCTCAGATCAGAGTTGAAATGAAACCAACTAAAGCTACGATGAGACTGGATCCTACAGCAGCACCACAGGCCTCTGAAGACCCCTCAGCCTCCCCCCAAAACAAACAGTGTCAGGGTCTCCTTGGGTAGATTTCATCTTAAACCTGTTCACCCTAACACTAAAGCCCCCCCCCCCCCCAGTCAACCGATGATATCCAGCTGCCTTCATTAACAAAAACTTCTCTCTTTCAACATACGCACATATGAAATCAGAGCCCCCACCACCCCCACAGCTTCACCTGTGGCTTCCACAGCTGAGGACCCCAAAGACCTACACATATCCTCAAACACTCCCCTAAAATGAACACTGACTACACTCAAGTAAAAGGGGTGGATCATACTTTGTGCTTTAATTCTTAAATCAGTGCTGGTAAAGACATTGTGGTTGGTTTCTAAGATTATTAATTCATAAATACTGATTTACTAAAAAATAAAGTCAAAGGTCAAGCTCAAACCTAGAAAAAGTATGTGCATTATTGTGTCTTTATGGAAAGTGTCTATTTGTATGGTTGTAGTACGGACAACCCCCAGTGCTATTGGTACGGTTACCGAAGTACACGTACTGTACGTAGCGTCTTAGGGTTAGGACAACCTTTACTCTCAAAAGAGCCATTTTGCCTCATCTTGCCTGGATTAAAATTCTTCCGGAGACAAAAAATACCATCTCAATGAAAAAAATGCAGTGTATAAAATTCTATACAGTTAAAATATCAGAATCAGAATCAACTTTATTGGCCATGTAATGTACGTTATACACACGAGGAATTTGACTTGATGAACTGGGCTCTCTCTAATAATGTAAACATTAAATAACAATCAACTAGAAAAAATGTAAGCATAAATATAAACAGTAGTTAGACTAATATGTTGAAAACTAAATAAAATAATATAACAAGATAAGATAATAATAATAATAATAATAATAATAATAATAATAATAATAATAATAATAATAATAATAATAATATAATAGTGCAGTAGTGCTGCACTATTACTGTAGTAATATTTAATACTCTTTTGAGTTATTGGATTTGAAGGGCTACAAAAAAAAACTTGAATTTGATAACACACGATCATGTGATGTCACATTTCTAATTTTTTGCAACATATCAAGCATGCATATTAAGATGGCATGTTGGCAATTAAATACATTTTCCCCCACACCAATAAAGTGTATTTTCTTCTAGAATAGTCTTTCAGTTATTTTAGTTATCTTACCAGGGATTTAAAACTTAAGGTTAACCACAGGTGCAGGAAAGTTGATGATCTGTAGATGTTTTCAGGAGGTGAAGGAGTTATTGGATAATGTGATTTATTTTTAGGTTGACAAATTGTTTTATCAGAGTTTCATTTGAAGTTCAGCATCAATACACTCTGTAAGAAATAACAATTCATTATTTTATTGGGTTTTTTTAAGGCTACAGGGAGCCAACGCAAAAGCGTCAAAGAGCCACATGAGGCTCCAGAGCCGCAGGTTGCAGACCCCTGGGTTAGGGTTAGGTTAGGTTATAACCCAATATTGCAACAATTTTTAGGGTTAGGGTTAGGTTTAGGGTAACGTTTAGTCTATAGTCACGCAACCTAAACTGACCAATGCCTGACCTATCACGTGACGTAAACTGGCCAAATATGAGGGCTGCGTACGGATAGAATGTTGGTATATTGATACAGCAACCGTATGGATAGCCTCTGCCTTCTTTATACAGACTCACTTTATGGAGTTTTAATCTCCCTTTGCCTTTGAATGCATTGTAATAAATACACAAGTTAATGCAGGGGTGTTAAACTCATTTTAGTTCAGGGCTAAATATAAAGCTTGATCTAAAATGGGCCAAACAAGTAATTTCAACATTATTGTGCCCTAGTTTGTGCTTCTACGTATACATAAAACACAAAATATGTAAGAAACCGACAATATCCAATCAGTAAGTGACATATCAGTCCCAACAGGATCTTCACTTTAAATTTCCTTGATTTTGTGACCAATTTCTATTTAATTAAGGAAAATATTAGGTAATAATTTAAGGAAAATTCAAACAATTTTTAAGAATTTTTTTTTTAAGAATATATATTTTTTTCAACTATTTAACATTAAATACAATTTAAGCACTGGCAAAACTGTGAGCCCCTGCAAAGATTGTTGAGTTTCATTCACACAATGATTCATGTTTTCTCCGTCATTTTTACTTTCTCCTGCGGACCGAATTGGACACTTCAAAGGGCTGGACTTGGCCCCCGGGCCTTGAGTTTGACACCTGTGAGTTAATGCATATTGTATCATAATACAACAAATTTAGCATTCTCAAACATATGTAGCAAAAGTAAAGTAGAGTAATATAAATGTATCAAATTTGACACCATCACTAACGTGAGTTGTTTTTACCCGATACAATATACAGTATATCAAATAAAAACTACTCATCAAAATAAATCAGAATATGACCATACGTGATAAATTACAGTAGTATACTATTATTTTTATTGAAAAAAAAGCACGTCAGCATTAGTGATGGAGTTACTAGTTTTAGGAATGGGTCCATGTGTAGCTTCAGCATTGTCTGATGTTTGCTCTCTATAACTTTTGAGATTTCCTTGTAGCTGTAACCTTCTGAAAGCACCGCAGTGATTTATTTGCCATAGGTTTGGGTGGAAATCACCAGAAAACGTGCCTGTAGAAAAAAAAACCCCCCAAACCTTCAAAGACGTCAAGGACGATGCTGAAGCAATATCTAGAGACCCATGACACTCAGACAAATTCAACCTCGTGAAAATCATTTAAATACGTTTGCAGGGGCGATAGTGTTCTGGGGTTAAACTGTCTAAACTACTCTTTAATTTGTCGTAGCTTTTTAAAATGTAGAAGGATGAAAAGAATTGGAGATCATTATGCACAGCGTGTTGTGTGTAGATTGCCATCACTCTGTGTTTGTGTGTATACACTATTGAACGTGCACGTCAGCATGTGGATGTGCTGCCTGGAAGTGAAAGGTCATGTTTTCAGCACATCTAAAAGATGTGCACCTGTTTGCGGTTTGCTCTGACACACACACACACACACACCTGCAAAAGTCGTCGTTCCTTTTTCTTCTCGCTGCTTTTTACCACATTAGAGTCTGTCTGTGCCAACCTCTGACTAGATGTAGTAGCTACGTGTGGAAACCTACTGACGCAAACACTGTCTGTGGTGAGTTTGCTCCTGCACGCCGAAGGATGTGTGCGTAAACCTCAGTGTGTGCCTGTTAACCAACACGACTGTGTTATGTCACAGCTTCTCTTCCTAATGCTGTGGTTCATGCCATGCTTAAAAACAATCTGCCGGCTTTCACAATCTACGCTAAAAGTCCACAACGCAGCTCGTATTCTAGCTGAAATAAAATAAAAAAACATAACCTTTATTTGTCACACAAAGGGGAAATGTGCAGTGTTTCAGCAGCAGTAAATAAATAAACAGATAAATAAACAGCACAATAAAAAAAACGGAGATATATACACACACGGGCCTGTACATAGTACAGAGATAAATAGGAAAGACAGTGGCACAAGAAGCACATTGCATAATAAAAACTAAAACAAATCAAAATATATACATATGTAAAATTGTAAAATATATGAAATTGTCCTGTTTCTAATAAGAAAAGCGAAATATGACTTTCTTTAGTCAGAAATGTATAATTGTGATTTTATTTAAAACCTTCATAACATATGATAATGGCTAAGAATTGCTCATTTTCAAATTTATAAAAACTCTATACAGATTCTTCCTTTTCTCTGCTGCCATGTAACCACGGTAACGGCCAATTAAATTTGTATTTAAAATTATATATGTGGGAATATCACCTTTGCAACTCAAAAAAGGATAGTTTTGGAAAATAAAAAAAATGGACTACATTTTTATTGAAAGGAAGGCATTAGCACGGTAACGACTGCATAGCTTACACTATCAAAGCAAAACTCACATAATGTCACATGTCTACATTAAAAGAAATACAGACAGACATTAGCTGTTCTTAATGAGGACCAGGAGACAGACTAGATATTTTCTTTTTTCAATTTTAAATATATCCCAGCCTCCAACAACTCCCACTTCTATCATCTACATTTTTGCCTTTGGCTATATTTTCCACTAACATAGGCTTCCCAGCTCTGTGACTACATTAATGTTAAAATCCAAACTGCATTTATTCAAAACTGCTTTTTTTTCTTCATTAACAATTTCATCTTCAAATCTTAATGTGGTTTATACTGTATGTGTATTGTCATGGTTGTTACCGTTTGGTTTTCTTTGTCATTGTGCGATGTCCTCGAGTGACAAAAAGGTGCCTATTATTAAATGTATTACTATTATTACAGTAGGCCTACATAATGGAAACAATAATCTGATTGTGAGGTGACATAAGTCAAAAACACATTGAAAGCAATGTTCAACAAATACCACATTCTCAGAATAACCTGCTAATCCTGTAGATCTACTGTTCACTACAAAGCAAACAACCCTACAAAGGCTAAACCCATGCAATGTATTTCTTTAACAGCTTCATCCAAATTCAGTTGTCTTTCTGTCATGGGTAGTGCCATCAAAGCAAACCAAAATTGCCACAAGGACCAAAACTACCAACCAGGTGAGTGGAGACGTCAGAGAGACACTTTCTGTGTTCTAAATGGTATACTAAATTGAATCACAGTACTTTTTTTAAACAGCAGAGGGCGCTATATATCCTTCTCGTCTAAAAGTGTAGGCGGCGGGCGGAATCTGCCACTACTTTCTTTCTGGCCGCCTTCTACTCTTAAACATGTTCATAAATGATTCTTTACCCCTTTAGCACCGAAAGAATATCTGTAATATTACGTGAATATCTGTAAAAGTCACGTTTTTCTATTAGCTCTGTCTGCTAGCATAGCTTCTCTTCTTCACTGCAAGGATATCTGCATGCCAACCGACCACTGGGTTACCAGTTTTTAAAGTCCAATTGTTAAGGCACAAAATACATTTTCAGTTGCACTTTTAAAAAGAAAAGGAACTATTATGTAGTTTTGCATTGTTTACTATAGAAAAATAATTATTTATTTCATTCAAGATTTATTTTTAGCTAAATTGCATTGTTTTGAATAGTTTATCAAGGGATTTGACAATTAAATATAAAAGGAAAATAGTACAGTATTTTTCCCAACAAAATAAAGGAATATTTGTCTACATTCCCATTTTGTAAAATAAATCATGAGAGAATTGTATCGTGAACCCAGTATTGTGAATCGAATCGTATCGGGAGTTGAGTGAATCGTTACATCCCTAGTGGAAAGTGTTATAAATGAGCTTTTAATCTATTTTCGGACATTTGTAGTTTTTTTCAACACAGCAGACGTCACTAACCTTTGTGGCCGACTGATTATTACGTCACCTAGTAGAAGTGCATCTGATTGTCAAAACAAACAATTATCTTTTCCTTACTCCTCTCCTAAAACCTTTCCTTAACCCAGTGACGTCATCCACAGGGTTATGGAAAAGTGAATAGGAAAGGAGATAAGAAGGACTATTCGGAAGCAGCCCTGACGTACACTGAGGCTAAATATCTTTGTTGAATCCCCACCTTTGAAAGTTCAGAAAACACTTTAGGTGAAAAAGTGACCAAGTAGAATATCAACATGTGCTCAATTCATCCAGAAAACTTGCGGAAACACATTTCATGCCAACATTTCAGAGATTTTCACATACCTGTCATTGTGCTACTGACTAAACTCCCAGTTAACTTCAAAACAAGAGCCCTATTTACAAAATAGTTAAAAACAAATGGAAGACATAAGATATGCTTTTGTTTTGAAAAGAGGTTGTTTGACATTAGCTTGAAACAGATCCTAGGACAAAATTTACGTTACGCTCACAATGCATCATGGGG
Organism: Gouania willdenowi; assembly: GCF_900634775.1. Lineage (NCBI taxonomy): Eukaryota > Metazoa > Chordata > Actinopteri > Blenniiformes > Gobiesocidae > Gouania > Gouania willdenowi. The sequence continues at coordinate 17,133,628 of NC_041049.1, forward strand.
CAGTTGAGTATGAATCGAGTGGACACTTTAAAAATATCCCGATATAGTATACATGTGGGTATTTCACGCGTACTCAATCTTTCCATACGATCTAATGTGAACGCACTACATACTCATTTTGATGTCAAGCACAGCCAGTGTCTTAGCAACTGTTCTGTGTCCAAACACTCAGCTAAATAGTGCAGGAGAAGCTCATCAGAGTGATGGAACTCACCTGTGAAACGGGTGCGAGCCTAATCACAAACGCACACAACACACACAGTAATTCAACAAGTGAGTGACAAGGAAGCGACAAGAAACTCATTTGAGTTTCACCCACGAGACAGACAGACAAAGACAGCACTGAGCAAAAACTAGAACAGACGTTTGTTAAACGCAACTGAAAGAGATTCCCATAGGGGATAAAAACCTAAATCTGCAACTTATCATGACACTTAGCTTTTAAAGTGCACCAAAGAGGTCACTGGCACTCTTTCATATAATACGTATTTATCCAACTTCATAAAGTCATTGTATGACATAATTCCCCAAAAACTGATTTAAGGAAGAATAAACCCAAGCCACAAGATTTAGACATATAAACTAGGGTACCTGTGGTGAACTTTAAATGTAAGCTCTGCCAAAAGATCTTATATATATATATATATATAAAATACTAGAGTTTTAGTTTGGTTATTAGGAAAACCTGTCTGTCTTTGACAGGTGTTGTGACAAAATCTGTGACCTGACAAAATTGTGGCTCCGGTGGCCACGAAACTGTCAGTCGTGCACTGTTTAAGGGGGAATATACGGAAGCTGATTAGTGGCAATTATGATGGAGAAAATAATTTTGGTCAAATCAAAAATTAAGTCAAGATGTCAAAATGAAATATGTCAAAATTAAAATCGAAAAACGAGACTAAAGCCGAAATTTTGAAAATGAACTAAAAATACAAAAGTGTCATAAAAGTCTAAGGTTTGCTAATGAATTCAAATCTGCAGAAGCTCATAAACACGGCGTCGTAATCTCTTTAAGGACTTTGAAGAGATATTGCCAAGAACCCAGTCTGTTTAGAAGGAAAAACCAGTGAAGTTTGGAAGAGGTGGAGCATTCAGCAAAAAATAACTGGACTGGATGTGGGCCAAGTGTGCTAAAATGTTCGGCCCGAATCGGTAAAACGCATCTGGACCAGTGTCTTTTTCCACAGTGGGCCAGAACTGGAATGGATTCATTTGCCGGATCCGCTTAAAGGCAGGGTAGGTAATTTTCAAAAACTAGCATGGTTTTGAAAGTAGCATCCTCTGAGTGCTCCGCTTTTACCCGCCCCCTCCCCTCTGTGCTCCCTCTAAAGCCACGCCCCTCACTCACATGCACAAGCGCCCGTGCTCCAAAAGTGGACCTCAGCTCGTTGCTTGTATTGAGTAGAAACTACGTCGTCTCATGTGTCATTCAGTGGTAAGTAAACACTAAACGTTATCATTATATATGTTCAAAAACATGACTAAAAAATATGTTTGAACTCTGTCACCGCTGATGAGTGCACGCAAGGGGTCGAGAACAAGCAGGGACACAGGGAAACGTGATTGGTTAATAAAAAACGAACCGTCTTTTTTTCATTGGTTGAAGTTTTTACAGGCTTACAGCTGCTACAGATGACTGATTTTCTTTGTTCCTTTTTCAGAGCACAAAAGATTTTAATTTCTGTCAGGGCATAAAGACAATTTCAACCAAAAAATTACCTACCCTACCTTTAAGCTTTGGACAAGCACTGGCACAGGACCGCATAAAGCAAGTTTATATACAGGCCAAATAAGGCGCACATGCGTTACATTTTGATCAGTTCTAGCCCAGATGTGGTCCAGATTTGTACCAAAACTGTTATTTGCATTGAAGTGCATTGTATATACTGTAAAGTGTCTAAACAGCAAATTAATTATGTCTATCTATTAAAAGGAATTGATAAGACTTTTAGTTAGGAGCTGTAGGGAAACAGATTAGGACCAGTTATGATGGAGACTGTTGTCATATGTGGTGAATTGGCCCTAGTCCGCTTCTCATACATTGAACTTTAATAGCAAACTTTTGACTTTAATCTTGACATTATATTTCATTCAACTTCATTCTCGAAATTTCGACTTTATTCTTGATTTGCCGAAAATGATTTTCTCCATCAAAACTGGTCCTAATCCGCTTCCGTAGGAATGAAAACCCCTTATAAGTAAACATGGACTTCATCAAGCGGAGGCATCATTTTGTCAGGTCACAGGTTTTGTCACGACACCTGTCTATGGCTTGAGCATAATTTCAGCCACAGACTCTCACTAATGAGCTTTTTTTTATCCTCCTGACTGCTCTACCATGACTTTCGAAGAAAATATCCTGACTAAACCTCCAGTATTATATCATCTTTGATAGAGCTTGCAACTTTTCACAAATGCACCTTCATAGAAACCTGTCGTTACTGCTCCGAAAAGCTTATCCTACACTAGGAGTGAATGGTACGCCATATTTGGAGGAACAGTCTCTGGATCACCAAAATAAAAGCCTTTCGTCAGACTCCATCTTGTTATTCACGTTGAAAGCTTAATAGTGGGTACTGTTGCTAAGTACCTCAGCATCACAGCGCAGGGATGGGGCCCCAAATGGAGATTACACAATGCCTCCAGGACGGGGTCACCCAACACAATGGGACTACACACACACTAATGGGTCTCATGTGACACATATATTACAATCTTATTGTGAGGCTTGCAACATAAAATCACACAAAACTCAGTTTCCTGTTAACATTATTTAGTTCTGGGACACAAGGCAGCTTTAAGGAATCCTAATATACAAAGGGAAAAAGAGCAGTAAAAACTGATAATATAAATACATTAATTTGATTATTATTTTTTTAAATTAATTTTGTACCACTGCTTTAATGATAATAAAGTGGTTTTCTTGACTATTGCTAAATAAACTAAATTAAAAGTAACCAAATTAAATTTCTTAATTATAAAATATTCAAATTGTGAATGATTTATTTATTTATTTGTTCATTGGATCCTCATTAGCTTCCACTGTGGTGGTTGCTAATCTTCCTGGGGTCCATAAAAAAAGAAATCAAGATTCTAGTACATGTAAGAACAGAAAAAATGATAGACGTTTAAAAATATACAGAAACATGACATAATAAGGTACATCACGACACATTTTAATTACACCAACAAATAAATAAAAATGAAAAAAAAACATGATATATAAAGTACACGCCCTGTCCAGGGTGCACCCCCGCCTTCCACCCAGTGTGAGCCTGAGATAGGCACCGGCAGACCACCACGACCCTTAAAAACAGGAACAAGTGGGTCTGAAAATGGATGGATGAAAGATATCTACATTAAGATAGGTAAAAATATGATTTTTAAAGGTGTGATATTATGCTATTTTTCATCCATCTCCATTAGTTCTAAGAACCCTAACAACCAGGGGTGGATCTAGAAAAAATTCAATGGGGTGGCAAAAGGGGGGCAGGAATTTTTTAGAGGTGGCAACATATACCTCGCAATGCGATATATCGCAATATTTTTTTTACCAGCGATAATCAAGATATCACGGGAAAATTAATCCACAATACATCACAATAACTGCCACTGAAGAAAGTCAGAATTGATCTACTCCACTGAATTTCATTACATAACATTGTCAATCAATTTCACATGAATGACAGTCAAGTGCATACAGCACAGTGGCTCTTCTTAACAGACAATGTTTGCGCAAATTTACTTTAAATCATTAAAAATGAATGCAAAAAATGATTTCAGTGCTAGTATTATCATGGATTTTCTTTGACAGACATTGATTTATAGACGCACAGTATAATGTCTCCCTCAGCAAATGTTGATATTTTAAAAGCTATTTGGTCCAATCTAGAACAGTATAGGCCTACCTGTACCCCAGGGGTACTTAAACACCTTGCAGGAGGACCTTGAAAATATTTATGAATCCCAGACAGTGCTCACCAATTACGTAAGCAAATAAATTCACTAATTTACATTATTAATGCACACTTTAAATTAGTTCTTTCCTTACTTTTACCAGTAAACATTAGTTTTATGAGCCATAAAAAGTTAGAAAATGCTAGAAGGCAGCTCAACTATAGGACTAATAGGAAATCTAAAAAAAGAAATTATTACAATTCTTTAGAAAAGTTTCACAAGCACTTAATTTAATTATGTTTCAGAACTTCAGTAAATTGAACAAATGTCCTTTCTGAAAGAGAACGTGTGCACATTCAGCACACACCGGACACACCCACGTCCGTGCACATTGCCTCACACACGCTCAAACTATACTCACTCCTGAACTAAACCACAAAAAAGTCCCACAAGTGAACCCACAAGCTGCAGAAGCTGCAGCGCACAAAACACACTCAAATGAGCAAAACCTGTGCTCACTGATGTCTGAAGGCAGTGGAACGTCAGTCACGGAGGGAGGGAGGGAAGGAGGGAGGGAGGAGAAAGTCCGGGGCCGTTACTCCATTTTGGAATGATTTTTTTTCTTTTTGGAGTTATACAAATGTGTGCTGATGGCAGCTATGTTTTTACCTCTTTCCTCCAATGTAAACAACGCACTTCCGTGCCGCTCTCGTGATACTTCCGCGTCTTCTTCGTTGGTGTTTTAGAACTTTGGCTCCACAGTCAGGAAGCGGCAGCGGGGCATTCCCGGTCCATGGCCGCATTGTTCCGTGCTCGTGTGTACAAATTAAGGTGGCATCAGGGGTGGCAAGGCTTTGTTGTTGGGTGGCATTTGCCACCCTATGCCACCCTAGTAGATCCGCCCCTGCCAACAACATATTATATGAGGTTTATTTTCCCAAAGTCGCCTGTTTTCCAGAGTTTTAGCCCTCTGAAAAGTGACTTTCTGAGCAGTTCTAAAAACGTGCTGTTTTGGGGCCTGCTTATGCATATTCATGAGTAGGCGTGTCTGTAGACGCAGACTTTATGCCTGGCTTTTGTGAGGGAGATCAGTGATCACCAAAGCAATATTTTTTTGCAATCCACAGACTGTTGTTACTGTTTTCAGCCAAAAAACTGCACATTACAGTAAAACACATGGCTATGTGAGCAGCTATTGTGATTGTGAGTCAGACAAACACTGTTGCATGTATATCACTATAGCAAAACCATTATTAAGTTATATTTTCATAATAACGCCCCTTTAAAGCATTTTTAAATGTGCAAAAAGTTTATATAAATGAATAAATGTCACTTATTCAGGCTTTTATCCCCTCCTGACTAGTTTGAAAAATGTCTATGCTGCTGATCATATTGACTTATTAACCAACCAAGTGTGTGGCGTGATATGTGTAATAATGACTCACTAGTGTTTGACTTCTTTCTGAAGGAAACAACTGTGTGACTGTTTTTTCCCACGTGTGCTAATAATGCATTCAAAGGGCACTGACCGTAGATGAGACCACAATGGGTTTAGTGACTGCATTTTAAAGTGCAACACACAACAGAGGATTAAGGTTGGACAGGGTGGGGGGTGGTCCCTAAACACTGCAGTGTAGACAACAAAGAAAAGACTTTGGAGTTTGTCGTGCAACAATACGGTGACAGTAAATACAGGACGGATCATTGAGTGGAGGCTGGGAAACCCTGAATATGATGGTGCATTAAGGCGAGATGGGCGGAGGAGGTAAGTCACAGAGAAGGAGGTAAGTCACACGTGATGTTCTGAGAGTCACGTGACAATCTGTGAAAATTCAACATGGCGGCTCGCCGCCGAGACTAGTTTACCGATCCTGCTTACGTGCACATATTAACGATTTTTACCGTTAAATCAACGCCACCGACGAGAGCCGACCACGCGCCCCCCCACCAGCCAGAGTGGAGGACCTCGAGGATTTCATCGATAGATATTACGCTGAGTACGTGATGGAGACCGGACCGAAAGCCAGTACATCAGGTAAGTCGGCCAAGCGCCGAAAAAACGATTCGGCTACCGATACGTCAGACCTCGAGGTAGAGTCCCACACGGAACTCCTACAAACCATAATTAAGAGGCTGGATGTGCTCGATTTACTGCACCGAGACGTTCAGGAAATGAAAGCCAGCCTGGAATTTGCCTATCAACAAATCCAGGACTTACAAAAAGACAACCATGATATCCATTCGGCTTTATCTGCGGTGAGCTCCGAGGTAAAAGAGCTGAAAAATGAAAACAAGTCTCTTAAAGAGACTGTCCTGGATATCCAATCTCGCAGTATGAGAGACAATGTGATTTTCTCAGGCATCCCAGAGACCCCCAACGATGACCCAGATGCTCTGCTAAAAGACTTCATGTCGTCTGCGCTTAAAATCCCGGCAGAAACCGTGAAAAACATCACATTTCACCGTGTCCATCGCCTCGGACCACGTAGAGGTAACCGGCCACGTCCCATCATTGCCAAATTTGAGCACTTTCAACAGAAAATCCAGGTAAAAAGTAAAGGTAGGGAACTTAAAGGTACGCAATTCGGCATGAACGATCAATTCCCTCGGGAAATAAACGAACGTCGAAAAACCCTGTATCCTATCTTTAAGGAAAACCGACAGAAAGGCAAAAACTCCAAACTGGTTGTAGACAAGCTTTACATAGATGGCCAACTGTTTAGGGATTCAAACATCACCCCCTGGCTCTACTGAGAAAGACAAATCTAAAAATAATAATAAATAAATAAATTAAAAAAAACAAAACAAAAAAACGCACACGTGATATGTGAGTTAACACTCAAAGGATAATTCTCCACTTAAGGTGAAGTTAAGGTGGCATTATTTTAAAGTTAAAATAAATATATGTGATGTACGTGTGTATGTATATGTTTGTGTGTGTGTGTGTGTGTGTATGTATATATCTAGATATATAATTTAAAAAAAACAAAACAAAAAAAAATATATATATATATATAACAAAAAAAGGCAAATAAAACCAATAAATACATTTAAAAAAAAAAAAAAAAAAAAAGTGTGTGTGTGTGTGTGTGTGTGTGTGCGTGCGTGCGTGTGTGTGTGTGTATATATAAAAATAGAGGAAAAAAAATAAAATAAAATAATGATAATTCCAAAAAAAAAAAAAAAAAAAAAAAAAAATAAAATAATAATTAAAATAAATAAATACATAAAAATAATAACAACACCAAAAAAAAAAAAAAAAAAAAAAAAAAAAAAACACGGATAGGTGTATATATGGACACGTGTGTGTGTGTATGTATGTATGTTTGTATGTATGCTACATATTAGCTTAGATTTTGGTAAACACTTTTCGGCACGTACTCTCTCACAGGACACTCTTTACCGTCATGTCAACTCTCTCTTCTCCCACCCCTCACTCTTTTTTTTCTTTCACATTCACTCAACACCCACAACACCCCCCACCTCCTACACCTCCTATAATTACCCCTTGCTCCTTTTACTCTTTTGATACTGGTTGTTGTTGTTATTGTTGTGGTTGTATGTTTGTGCTTTTCACTAACCTTTTTGATCCAGTCATTTACCACGTGGTGTTATCGCATGATAAGTGTGTCTCCTCTTCTTTTTTTCTTGCATCCAAGCCTTTTATAACACAGTTGTGCACAAATGACCGCAGATTCTCAGATATGCTTACACCTGTATGGACTAACATTCACCTCATTCTATGTATCAGTTTACAGTAACTTCTTGGAATGTGCGTGGCATTCGCTCGCAGGCTAAAAAGATTAAGATATTTGACTATGTTTCAAGATTAAATGCAGACATTGTCTTCTTTCAAGAAACTCACTTACTTAAATCAGAAGAAAAATCCCTGACAGATTCAAATTTTAATAAAATATATAACTCATGTTTCAATTCCAGACAAAGAGGAGTCTCGGTTCTTCTCAACAAAAGGTTACCTGTTAACATAATCAGCTCCGTCATAGACCCAGAGGGTAGATATATTATTATCAAAGTAGTAATCTATAATAAATGTTTCACAATTCTAAACCTCTATGCCCCCAACAATGATGACCCTGATTTCTTCCATAGAATTTTCTCAGAGCTCTCAGACCTTTCTGCAGACTCATCTTTAATCATCGGAGGTGACTTCAATTTGGCGCTCAACACATCATTGGACAGATCTAGTAAGTGCTCAAATACAAAACCATCTCGATCTGCTAAAGTATTAATTGATTACATGGAAGATCTTGGAATAGGAGATGTATGGAGACTGAATAACCCAACTAAAAAAGAATATACCTTCTTCTCCCCCGCGCATAAATCCTTCTCCCGAATCGACTTTTTTCTTTCAAATAATTCCATCATACATAAGATGTCCTCTAAAATACATCCTATAATTATTAGCGATCATGCCCCAATATCCCTCACCCTGCAGTGTGACTCTAATCAGAAAGTATCCTCTCTATGGCGCTTTAACACCTCATTACTTAATGACAGTGAATTTGAAAAAATAATAAGAAAAGAATGGGAGGACTTTCTATTGACAAACGACTCCCCGGAAATATCACCGTCCTTATTCTGGAAAACTGGCAAGGCTGTCATTAGAGGGAAGATTATATCATACTCTTCTGTTAAGAAAAAACAGGAACAGATAGCAGAAAAAACACTTGAAGAAAAAATTAAGAAACTTACGGAAGAATACGCAGCTAACCCATCTGAACTTTTATGGGAAAAACTTCAAAATACAAAACTTAATCTGGATATCATCTTATCTAAAAAAACCGACTTCATTTTGCAACAATTACGATACAAAAACTTTGATTACAATAATAAATCAGGCAAATACTTAGCAAATCAGCTTAAACACAATAAAGAAAATTCCTTTATAGCAGCAATTTCTAATAACTCAGGTCAAACTTTAAACTTACCTCAGGACATTAATAACATTTTTCGTGATTATTATCAAAACTTATACTCATCAAATTTAAACCCTGACACTGAAGATATTAAAACCTTTCTTAATAAACTAAACCTACCACAGCTCACTATAGATCAGAAAACCACCTTAGACTCACCATTAACCTTACAAGAATTACAAAATGCTTTAGACAGCATGTCAACAGGCAAAGCACCAGGTCCAGATGGGTTCCCTGCTGAATTCCTAAAACATTTCTGGTCAATGCTGGCTCCACTATTTTTCAGAGTAGTAACAGAGATCAAAAATAAAGGTTATGTAGGAGGTCACATGAATACAGCGAACATTAAATTGTTACTTAAACCAGACAAGAACCCCATGTTACCCTCAAGCTATCGTCCCATCTCACTTATTAACACAGACTTAAAAATTATTTCCAAAGCACTCACATCCAGGTTAGAGAAAGTAGTACAGTCAATTATACACCAAGACCAGACAGGATTTATTAAAAATAGACACTCCACAGACAATGTGAGAAGACTGTTTAATGTGATCAACATGGCACAGAACTCTAAAAAGAAAAAAATAATCTTATCACTCGATGCAGAAAAAGCATTTGATAGAGTAAACTGGTCATTCCTCCTAACTGTCCTTGGCAAATTTGGCTTCGGAGAATCATTCATACAATGGATCTCCACCCTGTACAATAAACCTAAGGCCTCAGTAACCACAAACCAAATAACATCCCAAAGCTTCACACTGCAGAGGGGAACCAGACAAGGCTGCCCACTCTCACCTTTGCTTTTTGCAATATTCGTTGAACCTCTCGCAGCAGCTGTACGTCAGAACTCTGTTATTAAAGGAATCCACTCATCCATCTCAGAACACAAAATTAATCTTTACGCGGATGACATCTTACTCTATTTGGAAGAACCGCAATCCTCTTTAGAGGAAGTATTTAATCTAATAAACAGCTTCTCTAAATTATCAGACTATTCCATTAACTGGACAAAATCATCAATCCTCCCTTTGACAAAAAACTCATGGAATCCTGCAAACCAAAATCCACAACACCCCTCCACCACAAATACAATTAAATATCTAGGCTTAAATATATCACCAAACTTAAATGAATTAATTAAACTAAATCATGATCCGATGTTGGACAAAGTCACAGAAGATCTGCGGAGATGGAACAATCTCCCCATCTCACTACTTGGCAGGATAGCTTCAGTTAAAATGAAAATCTTACCTAAAATAAACTACCTGTTCTCAATGATACCACTGAAACCACCAAAACAATGGTTTCAAAGATTAGATTCTGCAACTACAAAATTCTATACTAGAAATAAAAAACCTAAAATAAGCCTTTCAACCCTTCAAAAAAACAAAGACGAGGGTGGTTTAGAAGCCCCTAATTTCATGCATTATTACTTAGCAAACCAAATATTATATTTAACAGAGTGGCTAAAACCAAAAGAATACTACAACACCTGGCTAGAAATAGAACAGTTAGACTGCAAACACATTAAACTCTCTGATCTCCCTTTTATCACTGCGACCCTCAAACATCACAACTGCTTTAAAAACCCACTAATTGCCTCCACACTGACTGCATGGTGGAAAGCCCTGGACATCACAAATGTCCAATTAAAAATTAGTATACTGTCTCCAATCTGGCACAACCCTGACTTTAAAAATAAAAAAACACCACTCTATCTGAAAACATGGGAAGAGAGTGGAATCACTCATCTCCAAGACCTTTTTGAAAATGACAAGATCAGGCCATATAACAATCTAACCCAAGCATTCGATATAAATAAAAGTAACTTTCTACAGTACTTACAAGTAACAGAGACAATAAAGAAAAATACTCCACTAGACTTAACTACTTTACAACCTCCAGAACTGGCTATATATATGAAAAAAATCTCAACAAAATCAAAAAAACTCTCAAAAATATACAGAGCGCTCTCGAACACTAACTGTAATTACTTACCAATCGCGAAGTGGGAGGCCGAACTCTCAATCACCCCGAGCACTGATTTCTGGACAGAAATTTGTTGTAATACTTTTAAGATGACAAAAAACACAAACCTTCAGCTAATTCAATACAAGGTCCTCCACAGATCCCACACTACCCAACAGAAAATGCATAAAATGGGCTTCTTAGCAACAGACATCTGCTCTCAGTGCACCCAGAATACAGCGGATTCCTATCTACATGCCTTATGGCTTTGCTCCCCAGTTCAACACTTTTGGATTCTAATCACTGAAAAACTGTCCTCCATTTTGGACTGCAGGATTCCTTTATCTCCAAATCTTTGTTTGATTGGAGACCTGACAATGCTTCAACTTCCAGCAAACCAATCACAATCAATCCTTGCGGCACTAGCCATAGCAAAAAAAACAATATTACTAAATTGGAAAGACAAAAAATCCTTAAACATAAACCAATGGCAAAATCTCCTCACAGAATTTATTTCCATGGAAAAGATGTCTGCTCTCAGAAAACAAAAAAAAATAACGTGCTTTGAGGAGCGTTGGACTCCTTTTTTAATTGCATTAAATCTAAATTTTTAAAACCCTGATGATCTAGCCTTCAGTTTTTTTTAAAGCCAGGGCCCCCCCCCAAGGGCCAAGCCAGACCGCTTGCAGGCGATTTAGCCTGCAAGCGACTGCCAGCACCACTCTTTACTAACGCACTAGCCCAACTGTAAGCTTGGGCCACCTTGGGCCTCTGGGGTGGTCTTGGCCGGGGTGGCTGGGGTGGGTTGCCGGGGTCTCTTGTTGCCTCGACACGGGTGTGCATTCCTTCTGGGTGTTCACGAGGTCCCGGGGCTGTTTGATTTGGCGCTGTTGCCCCTCGCGTGCACATCTGGTTGGTCTCTGGGGCTGGGGCCCTGCGTGCTCCCCTGCCGCTCCTTCCCCTTGCTCCCTGTCCCCCTGTCTCGTCCTCCCCCCCCCTCCTCCTTTGCTCTTGCGCCCGCCATCCTGTTGGGTTGGGTTTGGGGGGCTCCCGTTGGCCTGGGGCGCTGGTGGGGGGGCTGTGGCTCCCGCCTGGGGGACGGGCGGTGCCGTGCCGGGTGGGTTGGCTGGGGGGTGGTCTCGTTGGGGGGCCTGGGGTGGTGGGGTCCTTGGCTCCGGTCCGGGGGGATCCGGGGTGGGGGTGGCTTTGGGGGTGGCTGCTGCCCGGGGTCGGCGATTGCCTCCTGGGTCGCTGGGTGGCGGGGTGTGGCTGTGGGTTGCTCCGTCGGCCCTTGCGGGTCCTAGGCTTGGCTCCCTGGGGCGCGCCTTTGCCAGGGATGTCGCTTGCGCGGCGAGCCAGGCGGGGCCCCCTCCGGGGCTTTTTGTTTGACCGCAATGGCCGGGGTGTGGCCGTTACGGCTAGAGGGGTGGGGTGGGGGGTGCTATGGGGTCTCCCCGGGGGTCGTATTGGGTGGGTGTGCGGGGGCGCGGCGCGTGGTTCTTGGCCTGGTGGATCCCTGTCGGGATTGGCTGGTCTGCTGGCTGGGTGCACCGGGCGCCGTGGGCGCGATTCCGGGGCGGGGGTGCCCCGGGGGCGGATCCTTGGTCTACGTTTCCGGGGGAGTGCTCTCCTGCCATCTGCCCGGGGACCGGCCGCGGCTCGTGGCGGCGCTGCGCAGCCTTGGGCGGGGCGGGGCTGGTGGCCTCGGGCCCGCTGTCGTCCGGGGTGGGCTGGCGTCGGGGGGGTGTCTCGTGCCGGTGCGTGGGTCGTCGGGGATCGCCTCCGTGGGGGGGGGGGGGCTCCATTGGCGCCGTTGGTGTGGGGGGGCGGTTCCGGGCTGGGGGTGCTTCGGTACTCCGGCTTGCCGGTCCGTGGCTGGCGGGATGGCCCTGCTTGGCGGTGGATGGCGTCCTCTCTAGTCGGGGGGGCCGGGGCCGCCTCCCGGTGGAGAGTGTTGTATCGTGGCGCCGGGTGGGCCTGTGCTGGCCCTGGTGCGGGCGCGGGCCTCCCCCCTGCTCGGCCGCTCCCCTTGGCGGCGGGGTGGCGTTGCTCCGGGCCGGCGTGCGGCGGGGGTCGCCCCCTGGGGCGCCGGGGGATGGGGTTGGTGCCTGGCTGTGCCCGGGGGTGGGGGTTGTCGCCGTGCTCCGCGGGGCCGGCGCGGTCTGGGGGGTGCCGTGGGGGGGGGTCTCTGGCTGTGCTGCTCCGGGGCCCACAGTGCCACTTGCCCGTCTGCGCCATCTACCCTCTCGCGTGGCCCGCCATGCGGACGGGCCCGGCTCACACCGGACAGGCCTCCTACATGTTCACTTCACCACACTCCCAGCTGGTCTGGCTCACTCACAAAATGCACCACACACCCATACCCAACCCTTGGGGGGCTGGATGGTGGGGCTGGGGGTGGAGGGGGCCGCCACCTGTGTTACTATGTAGTGGCGTGGGGGCGGCACTCCCACCCTAGTTGCCCTACTAATCCCTCCAATTTTAATCACATCTCAACATGCCACCCCCCGGAGGGTGTATTATCACTTACACCCTCCGGCCTATTACACCACATACACATAAATCCACAGAGGCTGGATGGGGAGCACCGCTCCCCTCCATCCCCCTTCTTTTAATCACACCCCATACATTCACCAAACACACACATTCACACAGGGGATCGGGAAGTGCCTCTCCATTGGGGAATGGAGAGGCACCATAACAGGGTGGTGGGTTGGTACACACATTTGGGCCTCTCCGGTGGGGGCCTGGCCCCTCTGTTGGTGGCTGGGCCACTGCATAGAGTAAAAATACATCACGATGGTGCGGTCGGGCGTGGCGGTGGGTCTCGGAGGGGCTTTGCCGGGGTCTCTCCTTGCGGGGTCTTTCCGGGCGGTGTCGGCCTGGTGGGGCGCGGGGGTGCCTCTCCCCCTTGGGTGTGGCTTGGTGCTTGTTTCGTCTCCTGGTGGCCTTGGGGGCGGGCCCCGCGGTGTGCGGGCCCGGGGCGGCCTGCCTCGCCGGTTTGGGGGGTGGGTGTGCTGGGGGGGTGCTGGTGTCCTCACCGGGGTTGGGGCGGGGTTGTTTGGCGCCTCGGGATGATGCTGTTTACTGGGGGGGCGGCGCTAGCTGTTCCGGTGGTTGAGGTTGCTTTCGGCCGCCTGGTGGGTACGTCCTGCCATCTGCGGACTGGTGGGTGGGTCCGGGGCATCTTTGGCTGGGGGCTGCTGTCCCTTACTTGATGTGTGCCGTTGGGGTGCCTCCGTCCCCGCGGTGGGGGTCGCCGGTTGCTCGCGGGCCGGCGGGGGGCGCTGCCCCGTGGCTTGCGCCGTCCGGGGGACGGCGGGCCCTGGGCTGCTGGCCTTGTGCCGTCTGGGGCTGTGCGGTTCTGCTGGGCTGTGGCCGGGTCCTGGGCCGGGGTGGGGGGCGCGTCCCGGGGGGCTTGGCCCGGGGGCTTGCCCTTGGGGGGTCCTGGTCCCGGGGGGTGCTCCTGGGGCCCGGGGTGCTTGGCCTGCTGGCCGGGCCGGTCGTGGCGGGGGTCTTTCGGGGCGGGTGGCGCGTGCCGCGCCCTTGCGTACCTACTGGTACGGCCCCTGCTTGGGCAGTGCCCCGTGAGGCAGGGTGTCGGGGCCCGAACAGGGGGCCACATCCCGGCGGGGCGGTCTGGCTTGGCCCTTGGGGGGGGCCCTGGCTTTAAAAAAAACTGAAGCTCGTGGCGCGGGCGGCATCAGCAGGGGGTGATCTGGGGCGCCATGGGGGGCTAGGTTGGGGTGCCTGGGGGCCGGCGGGGGGACTCCCAGCGGCCCCCTGGTGCCTTATGCGGCTTGGGGTGTGGTCGTCCTCCCTGGGCGGGCTGCTCCTGGTGCTGCATCCATTCCGGGTCCTTCTGGCCTGGGGTCGGGCCCCTGCTGGCTCTGGGCTCGCCGGCGGGTGCCCGCCGGCTGCCCGTTCGGCGCGGCTCTGGTCGTCTGCTGGGCGTGGGCTTCGGTTCCTCCGCTGGGGCCTCGGGCAGGGAGTTCTCTGGGCCCTCCCCTCGGGGGGTTGGGCGCGGGGTAGTGTGTGTGGGGGGGGGGGGGTCGGTGGGGGGGGGGGGTGGGGGGGGCGGGGGGGGGGTCGGTGGCGTGGTGCGCTGGGTCCTTGGCTCCTTGGGGCTCTCTCGGGTGTGTATGGGGGGGGCGATGGCTGCCTCTCGGCTTGGGACCTTGGGGGCGTGCGGGGGGCTGCTTGGCCGTGGGGTGGTCGCCGGGGGCCCTTAGGCTGCCCGCTCTCGCTGCTGGCCTGACTGCTTCTTCGGGCCCGGGGGCGGCTCGTGGGTTTTGCAGTGGCGGTTCTTGGAAATACATTTGTCATGTATGCACTGGCCTTGGGCTGTGGGATAACACTCATACTGGGCTCAACCTTAGACACCTTGTTCCCAAATACCTGTTTTATGGAATTTCCACTCACCTCTTCCTCTGTTCACAGCCACCACTATTATTCCTAAACCGCACACTGGTCACCAAACTGCACAATATACACAACCACAATTTCACATCGCATCACTTGGAACCTAACAACTATTCCCCACTCATTCCATATCCTATCTTGTATCCCTCTTCCCTGTTAACTTCCCCACCCCCCTCCAACCCCTCACCTTGGTGTAAACACTGCCCTCTCTTTTTTTACATCCTCCCTTTAATAAAGTATTTCTTACCCTTCCCTAGGGAGGGCTGGTGATGGTCACAATTATGCAATGAAATAAATAAATTTATTTAATTGCAATAATAAAATATGCATTGCTGTTAAAAGATTGCACTTCTTGTAGTGTTAACCTTCGACAGCATGTGCAGACAAGGTTAAAAAAAAAAAAAAAAAAAAAAAAAAAAAAGAAAGGAGTGGGAAACTGGCTCATAAGCCTGACTGACTTATATATGTCAGACGGGGAGACATGGGGAATAAATCCTCACTTAGAAAAGAAGGTCATCATTTGGAACAAATGCAAACATCCGAAAGGTTTTAATCAGTAAAAACATCACAAAGGATGTTCTTACTGATTGAAACATTCAAAATGTCTCCATTGGGGCCAACAAAGTACCATCTTATCTTAAATCTGCTGGAGATGAAAATCGAACTTAGTATGGTTGGAAAAAATATATAAAAGGTTGAAATTGCCGCTCAAAAGTTTGCTTTGATATCCACATTAAACACTCCATTTATTGACATTGTTTTGTGCATTGCATTGTGGGATGTGGAGTCCCGTAAACAGAGTTTTTACTTCGTTCTTACCGTGATTTATTGTGTTTGCCTCCAAAAACTCTGCCAAAGTGACTTCCCAACACATTTCTGGTGTTTTCACAGACTGAAAGTTGTGGCAAAACAATGGATGTTTATTTTGGAGCTTACATGGGAAGGTTCGAAGGTGGCCAAAATGACTGAGGTGATATCACAGGGAACACTGGGAACAAACTAGAACAAAAATGGAGTCAAGCAAACACAGTCCTCCGTGTCCGGCAAAGAAACAAACCACAGTAAGAATGAAACAAAAAAACACTTCTATGCATCGGTCTACGGGACTCCACGTCCCACAATGCATTGCACAAAAGTTTTCCATCAATTTCAATAAACGGAGTGTTTACAGTTGTGATCAAAACAAACTTCCGAGCAGCATTTTGAACCTTTCACATATTTTTTCGAGCAAAATAATTTTAGATGTATTTATCTAACTATGAGGCCTACACTATAGATGTATCTGATTGAAAATAAAAATAATCTCCATTAGCTTAAATACTTCTGAGATACCGATGTATAAAAAAATGATATATGGTAGGAAAAATGCTTATTGTTGTCACCTTGGAAATGTGTGTGTTTCACTTTCACTGTCATAATTGTTATAATTTCCTGTCCTGCCTTTGTGAAAGCAATGGGTTTATTGCCTGTTCTAAATCTCTCTCTCTCAGCAAGCTGCAGATGTATGCTAGCCTATATTACAGTGCTAAATATTAAACCTCACACTTTTCTATAGCAATAAATACTTCCAACAGGCACTGCACTAGTTATAATACATTTGAGATTAAAAAAAAATCATTCTTATTTTTATCCATTTTAGGACTATAATCTTGAAGCATGGTGTGTTTTGAACTTGAACTTGGGCCACCCCCCCTCATGTGAAACTAAGGCCAAGGTTCTCCTTCCAAGAAACATTCCACATTAATGGCATCATTACACCACAGCTCACCCCACCATGCACTCCACCATATGTTCATAAACAACAAGCAGCTTCTTCTAGATTGTTGTCAGATAACTGCAAATTAAGCCTGTATTTGTGACGCTTTATATGACTATTGTTGAAAGACACTGAAATGTCCAACGTTCGTCAGTAATGGAGCGGAAAGCCTGGAATAACCTTTCAGAGGGGCGTCGGCCAGACAGCGAGGCTCTCCTATGACTCCTGTATTACATCAGTGAACACAGCAGCAGGTCGGTCACTCCTTGTGTTGCATTGAACAAAGCTCTGTAATAGCCTGTAATATTAGAAGGAGTTTCTCAATTACAAAAGAAAAGAAGAAGTGTGTGTGTGTGTGTGTGTGTGTGTGTGTGTGTGTGTGTGCGTGTGCGTCAATGAGTGTGACAAAGTCGTTGGAAGGTCAAAGGTTAGCAGTCATTCAAAACACAATTAAACAAAGTTTATTTATTTTTTGTTTTTTATTTAATGTTATGCACAGTACATTCACGTTTCTCAGTAATAGAAAAAAAAAACATGACATCATAAACAACAGCAATAAAGAAAGGAAAAATTGAAATAAAGAGGCATTGTATAAGGTTGATCTGTCTAGGTTAAATATGTTACAAAGCAGTCAGAATTATAATCTTTAAATATGTCATTTATCAAATTGAATGTATGGATAGACTTCTTATTATTGATGAATTTGATGGATTCCATGTCATGTTTACACTCAATGCTGTAAAGTGTGGGTTAGTTTTCTGGAATTTAGAATGAAACAAAGTTTGTTTGACACAATATGTCTTAAAATGTGTGTTTCATAATGATTGAAGCAGTCAGTAGGAAAATGTAGATCTCTATCTCTTAAAAAAAATACAATTTTTGTTCAAATTTAAACTGCCATCCTAAAAATAATTAATGCAGTTTACTACATATGTGCTACATATTGAATTTTTATTGATTATACATATTTCACTACATAAAAGACATAATTGGAATATGCATGCAGACCATCAATTATTTCATATTTATTATTATTATTATTATTATTATTATTATTATTATTATTATTATTATTATCTAATTTAATTAATGCATTCAGAAGAATTGTATTGAGTCACTATTACACAGAGGGATTCACTCTGATTGGGTCATTGGTTTGTTCCTTTTTCAGTGCTTGCAGAGTTTGTACGATCACGTTCTGAGTGTTTGGGAGTTTTTGGCAGAAACGACTCTTTCATCACACAATCTAAAAACTGTACAATTCAAACTAATCAAGATTTGACTCTGGCTTCTTGAGCCTCATCACACAGGCCGTAATGATGGAGGGACGGTGTGAAGGAAGTGTTTGGAGATCAACCGCCGATGAAATGAAAGTTTAAAAGTTGCGCTTTAACACAATGAAGGTGTGAAGCTTTGGGGGTAAACCACAGAAACCATGAATACACTGGTTTGAAATCTGAACTCTAGGTTGGGTTCGATGACTATAAGTAAATGGGTTCATCCTTAGTTGGCAGGTCTGTGTGAGCGTCACGATACTGTGAGAAAACTTCATGGATTCATCAAAACAAAAGTATTTATCAAACCGCATTCAGATGAAATTAATATGTATCTCAAGTGAGCAATGCTTGAATAAAGTGTAGTCATAGAAAAGCAAAGGGTAAATGGTTCCTATATGAAAGTCTCAACACTTTGGGCCACGCCTCTAAGGGAGAGGTGGGCTGCCATGGGACTTAAGGGGTTAAGGGTCTTGCTCGAGGAACCACGGCAGTGAAGATTGATTTGCTCACACCAAATCTTTCCCCTAAATTCAAACCATGACCACCCAGTTAAATTTGAATTTAGTTTTAGTCATAGTCTTTTGCCAAATTTAGTCAGGACTATTTCACTTGGTGTAATTTCAGTCAACTGAGGTTAAGATTTTAGTCAATAAATACATTTTAAAGGTTAAATTACCATTTATCAACCTGATGTGGGATGGTAATAATGTTTGTAAATACACACAGAAAGATCTGATGATTAACATGTACGACCACATGATCCCATGAGGTGTGACTGGATTTTGTCCCATGTGACAAAATTATGGTTTCATTTTTATTAGTTGACAAAAATGTAAATATATTTTGATAAACAGTAGTTTTTATTCACATGTATTTAGAAAAAAAATAGTCATAGTCTCATTATTGTCACCTAAAGTGTAACTAAACCCCTGGTTTTGGCTGACGAGGGGGAATTTTGAAAAATGCCTTGATTATGGCGCAGGTAAAACACGCCCAGTCGATGAAAATCTCCAAAGAACAATCTATGCTATGCTAACTAGCCACTGAACACTAACTATACCTCTCTATTTACAATTCGCTCAATCTATCCTACGCACCACTGAGTGCAGAGCCCACATGTGCAAGTTTTTATAGGAGGGGGCGGGGCTAAAAGTGCTTTTTTGTGATGCACGATGATCCAATAACGTCACAGAATCTCGTTCTCAGCCAATAGCAAAATTCAATTATAATAGTCGTGTTTCAACCCATAGAGGGAAGTCACTCTTACATTTTACAACAAAATATGCCAAATTCAAACACTTTGACTTAAGTGTGGATATGAGAGTTGGACCAGAATCAATCATCGTCAGTTGGCAAACACTTTAAAGCTGATATCCAGAGTTTCTGAGAAATCTATGTTTATGTATAATTTTTTTGAAATGTAAAAAAATACCTAACTAGTCTTTTACTATGGTCTACTTCCGGTGGTTATTCATATACATTAAGTCCCTCTTTCGTCCTATAGACCCCTATACAAATGGAAACAATCGCCGAGTGCACCCAGCCAATAGGCTTCGACTTCCTGTTTTTGAGACTGTCAATCAAAGTGAATGTGGAACTGTGCACGGAAACAAGGCCGCGCGTCACAACAGCAAACATGTAAATATGATTTTGGCTCTTACCTGACCCATAGACATATATCAATGCGACCTGATGCAACCTTATTATGTTCCGCGATGCGCGTGCAAAAAAATAGAGGCGTGGCTTCTGGTAGATTACAGAGGCAGGGGGAGGAAGTGGAGCTGTTGGGGGCGAGACATTCTCTCAGAAACTCCGAATATCAGCGTTAAGATTCATTGTTGCCACCTACTGGACTGGGAAAAGAAACGGTCCAACATTTGCCTACTTTGGTTCTACTTTGGTTCTACTAAAAGTGACGTGAACCTGAGCCAGTTCACATAAAACCCCCAGAGTTCACAGACTTCAGAGACGAATGCCTGATAAGTGTGTTTCTAAAATTGTCCAACAGCTTCTTATAGCAGCTGTCAGATTCTTGGAGATACTTCCTTGTGCACCAATCACTATGGAAGCTACCATCACACTAGTGCCTCTGTTTGTTGAACCCTTTCATATCTCTGGTGTCCTAATCAGCAGATGCTGGATGATGGTGCTCTGTGCTGCTGACCCACATGACACCTGCAAGATGGGAACGCACGTGGCTGCTTGCTGCAGACTGTGATCAAAGGTTAACACTCAACAATGGAAGAAGTTGTGTCGTATGGTCACCATTACACAGCAGTTTAACTGTGCAAACTATTATTAATCATTAATAACCTGTCAGTGGAAACTAAAATAGGTCTGGTCAGCTTTCAGCTTGGGCTGTGAAAGCAGACATTGTTTTAACTGGTGTGCCTGTGTCACTGCAGCACGAGCTACAGCGTTAGGAAGGGAAGCTGTGATGTGGAACACATCAGGTGCACACTGGTCGGGCGTTTACACACACACATCCTCTGGGGCGCGTCCACCACAGAAAGCAACTCCTCACAGACAGACAGGGTATGCGTCAGTAGGTTTCCACACGTAGCAACAGCAGCTAGTCATTGGTTGGCACAGACAGACCTAATTTGGTAAAAAAGCAGCGAGAAGAAAAAGGGAGGCCGACTGTGTGCGCGCGTGTGCATGTGTGTGTGCGCGTACTGTATGTGAAGATGTATGCTTATACAATGATATATACATATACATACACACCATACTGTATATGTATGTATATGTAATTTTGGGGAGTATATGTGTATGTATATGTATTGTTGTGTATATGTAGATGTGAATTACAATACAAGTGATAAATACATTTTATTTAGGCCATAAAATCAATAGTTCCATTATGTAATTCCATTGTGAAGGGGTGGAAGTTTATAAGTTATACTTCTTCTTGCTCCTTTTTAATTATGTATTTGATGTATTATGTCATGTTATGTATTATTATTATACTGGAGGTGTGCACTTGTATTTAATCACTGTTTGATTATATAAGATCTATCTATCTATCTATCTATCTACAGTATCTATCTATCTATCTATCTATCTATCTACAGTATCTATCTATCTATCTATCTATCTATCTATCTATCTATCTATCTACAGTATCTATCTATCTATCTATCTATCTATCTATCTATCTACAGTATCTATCTATCTATCTATCTATCTATGTATGTTTAAAAGTTTTGATTTCTTGTTTGTTTGCATATTTAAATTAAACTCTAAAATTAATCTATCCACATGGTTTTTTCCACGTTGATGTATAGCTCTGTTTGACTCCATTTAGCTTATGGAAGAAACACTACATCAATATTAATGTGTGGTAATGTACCTAAAAATGCACTTTTTTGTAACATAATCTTTCCCTGTTTTGTAAAATTTCACTTTGAACCAGTTGGACTGAAAGTGTTAACTTTTAGGAACACCAGGTTCTGCTTTCAGTAACACGCTTTTTCAGTTTTTTCCATGAGACTGGGGCTATTTGAACATAAGTAGGGCAAATCCAGCGCGAACTACTGGTCACGTTGCAGCTCAACGTGACTTGAGGAGGTGGACACCCTGCGTAAACACAACGTCATGCAAGCACTAGTACACGGGAATGTGTGTCACATATAAGCAGGCTGGGCAAATGGAAGCCGATGCCAAGATATTTGACCTAATTCCGTTACTCAAACTGGGATAGAAGCGACGCTCTGGGCGCGAACTGGCACAGAAAATACCCGGCAATCTACAGCGCTGGGGAAGACTTAAACTTGGTAAGAAGTTGTTAATCAAAAGCTTTTTTTTTTTGTACTTGTGAACTTTCTATGTAGTTTGGTGGAGTTGTTGCGCTTTATTTGCCGGTTTGGCTGTGCGTAAAGAACTTCTCCGTGCGCTCTTGTCGCGCTTTCGGACTCTTTTCATCTCACGTTGTGTTTTCCAATATTAAAACGTATGGATCGTTGTTTACCTCCTGGCTCAGTTCCAACTACTAGGACCGTTTTGACGGTGATTATGTGACCTGACTTCTCTATACGCCCTTCCCTTTCTCAGACTCCACAACAAACAGTAGATAAGCGAGGGGCGGGGTCTGCGGTACTGTATAGTGGGTAGTGGCTCCGCGAAGTGTTCAATGTGACCGTGTGTTCGCGTGGTTGGATTGTCACCAACTCCCCATCTCTCCTCTGGACTCGAGCAGTTGTGCGTAAATTTGGAAAGAAAACGCGTTAGCGGTGAATACCCGTTTGGAACAGCTTTACGCACGGACGCTGATGGTGAGATTTGATTTGTTTTTGCTGCTTTTAACGCCATAAAAATCATTTCTTTCATTATGTTTTATTCATTTACATTAATGTTATGCAATTTAATGTTTGTATAACTTCTGTTTAATGAGAAATTAGGCACTAAATGGATGCGTTTAATGTTTTTTTTGCTATTACGCCAGAATTAACTATCTCACACATAATCGTCGCTACATTTGATGTATTTGTGTTAAACTAATGTCAATGATGTGCAATGTAATGTACAAGCATCATGACAAAATTGTGTGTTGATTGTGTTGCATCACACATGTCATTGACCCACATCCACATCGTGCAACTGTAACTGCGTCACATACTGTAAAACTGAACTTTTTTCAATCTTTTTTTTTTTTTAACCATAAATGCAAGATTTGATGCTTCAGACAAACTAGTTCAAAATATTTTTTTCTTTGTGTTTTTCTGGAAATTTGAGGATTTTTTTTGGTTGGATATCCTTGGAACTGGAAACCTGACCTACTTACCACTGGAAAACAACTTTCACTAGCAGAGAGGGGAGATAAAAAAAGGGAGGGGGGGCAATTATATTTTAATAATGTAGTCATTATCTCCGAGCGGAAAATTGGAGGTGTGCTTGTTATAGGTTAAGATTTTGAGGTTAGATTGAAGTGCGCAATTGACTGATCCCATAATGTCGTTTTTTTGAAATGTACATGTGTAGTAACACACTTACCCAGTGCCCTTATCCTGCCCCTCTTTAACCCTTTCTCTGCTGTTAGTGAGCTTTCCTTTGGGGGGATTCATGGCACAGCAATAACTGCAGTGTCTGAGTGTAGTAACCTGAAGACACTAAAAGTGAACATATTAAAGGGAAGTTTTCTTTATTCTAAGAAACCAAATCTTGATTTCTGACAACTCTTAAAAAAAAAAAAAAACTTTGAATACACCTTTCTTTGTAAAACAAGCTGAATATTTCCGACGCTGCTGTGATTTTAATTATAGAAATTTGTTTGAGATTTTTTTTTCAGGGTTTTACAAACTGTTTGTCGTGGCCCAAAGTAGGCCAAACCACATTTCTCAGGTCCCCTGGACTAAAAGAAATAGACTTGATAACAAAAAATAAATAAATAAATAAATAAAATCTTGAGTGCACGTTCGCCATTGTTATTAGCGATTTATTTTTCCTTGGATGAAAAAAAAAAAAAACCTTATGATTTTAGATGTGCACTCAGATATCCTCTTTGACAGATATATGCAATTATCTGGATCAGTGGTCCTGCTCAGATTCAAATGAAATATTGTTTTTTTTACAGGTGTATATATGTATATATAGTAAAAATATGTCCCCCGGGGGGAGGTTAAAAAAAAGAAGCAAAAATACATCTTGCTAAAAAATAAAAAAAATTCCACTGTATTTCAGATTCAGATAATTGCATTTCTGTTTGGTGATTTAATAAAAAAAATATATATATATTGGCAAGATATAAAAAATTGTCAATGATTATATGTTTTTTTTTTTTTTACTGCATTTGTAGTACGATACAAAATCAAAACAGAATGTGGTTGGCTTCATATTTCAATGGGGTGTTGTATTCAGCACCACTGCTCTAATGACACGAGTGCAGATGGAAACATTCCTCCGTGTGTCTCTCTCACTCTTAATTTTTACTCCATGTGGCTCTCACCGACCTTCAGCTCTGACCTCTGCCAAACGCCCGAGCAGGTGGAGAGTCAGGTTTATATGCTGTCAGCTCAGGTGCACTAATTAGTTACTCAGTGTGTTCTGGGCATGTGTATTTGATCCCATAAAACACCAAAAGGTGCTGGAGGGCAGGTAGTGCTGGTTTGTTTGTTTAACAGCACACATCACACCTCATTGAATGCCTTAGCGCTGAGATCACTTTGCCTCACGTCATCTAAGGGTGTAAGGAAAAATCTATTTGGGGATATATTGCAATATTTCACCGCGCAATTATTGTATCGATTTAAAAAATGTCAAAATCTTTTTTTTTATGCAAAGCACAGAGCAGTGAGGTTATGTTTTACTCTGCGTTTGCCTCTATCTGTCAGTGTGAAAATTGATAAATGGGTCATGGAACAGGTGATTAAACTATGGTGATGTTCTGGCTACCAAAAAAATAAAATAAATAAATATATATATATATATATATACAGTATATATATATACCATTAAATTTCCCATCCACACTGTGGATCTTCTGGTTGATGATGTCGTAGTTTCTCTCAGAGTCAACAGCTCAATGTTGACAGGTAGTCATGGTAATCGCAATGTGTATTGCATCGGGATATACCACATCGTCCGATGCATGGCAATGCACACCCCTAACGTCGTCTGTCTGTTTTTGTTCTCTGTAGGAAAAATGGCCACGGCTTGTACTTCAGAATCTACAGCAGCGGCAGACTCGGTGTGTGAGTCCGAGACGTCTCGCCTGGGAGGCATCGAGGCCCTCAGGTTGAAGCGAGGCTCGGTGCGGAGGAACCTCTTCGGTCCAGTGGACCACCAGCAGCTGCAGCAGGACTTCCAGCGACTGCTCTGCCTGAGCATAGAAGTTGCCAACAAGCGCTGGAACTTTGACTTCCAGAGCGACATGCCGGGCAAAGACTCCGACATCGAGTGGGAGGAGCTTCGGTGCCAAGACGTGCCGGCGTTTTACCGCAGCGCCATGGTGCAGCGGCGCAAAGCGGGGGCGGAAAGATCCAAGAGGCGGATGTCGGTTTCCTCCTCCGGTGAAGGGTCTTGTGCTTCTAGCAGCTCGTCTGGATCTGGGGACGAGTTTCTTGAAGTGACCACAAAGAGGTGCTATCGGATCCAGAGACCGTGGAAACGCAGGCAGTCATCAATCACAGGTGAGTTATTCAAACATCTCTTTATTCTATTCTATTTATCAGCTAATATGCAAGATTTCAATTTTTTTTTCAGGAAATTTGATTTCCTGACATGTTTTGACTGTGAACTGTCAGTCTTTCTCAGAGGTATCTAATGATTGCTTTGATGTACAATATCACTACGAGTTCTCTCATAAGAAAAGTATCAAAGCATCTACTGATCGCTCTCTTATCCAGAGACCATCGGGCCATAAGGACACATGAATGCGATCAGTAGATGCTTTGGTGCTTTTCTTATGGATACATCAAAGGAATCACTAGATGCCTCTGAGGAAGGCTGACAGTTGGCAGAGAAGACAAAATTAACTTGCAAGAATTAATTATCAGCTGTTTTTCATTGATATTAACCATGATGATGTAGAAAAAGCTTTTTTTTTTTTATTGTATTGTATAACAATACAATCTGTTGCTTTACCATCTTTATTCTAATCACATTTCTCTTCCATTAAACAGATTTCTTTAAGGTGAAGAAGAGGAAAATGCTGCATTACAAAATGTCTTCCCGACAATAAGAAAACAACAAGAAGTGATCCTTATCCTCACCTAATGCAGCGTATGTGTAAATATGTAGCAAATACTCAGAGACTTTCCACGAACTCAACGACTTGACAAGTGCCCGAAGCTACATTCCTCCCAGTATATCAAGCTAAGACAACAGAGACACTCATACTGTACTGTAAACTCCTCATACTGTTCTACTTATCTTCAACCATACTGTGAAACCATACTGAATGCACTCTTTAAGGAGTGAACGGGAACAGGCCGACGTGTTTTTCAGAGGCCTTAAAAACTACTTGACCTCAGTGCTTGACCTTTCTCTATGTCTTGCCACAAGCCAGAGGAGGTTTAGATTAGACGAGTTGCTGTTCCTGGAAACACGCAGCACACATAAGTCTCACCCCCCGTAGCAGGGGTCAAAGCCTCACTCTGGGGCTCAAAATTTGGCAGCAAGTCTGTAATTAGTCCTCCAGGTTATGGGTCAGTGGAGCAACTCAGGTAGCATCTTCAATTCTGATTAATAATGGTTGTTCATATGTGATTTATTTATTTATTACACATGATGGCAGGTCATCATTAAAACAATGTTTGAAAAAATAAAAATAAATAAAAAAAAGAAGAAGAAGAAGAAGAAAACAAGTAAAACAAAGCCACTGCCTCCAATTTATGCCTTAGACTGAACGTGGCACTAATTCCTCAACTTTGGCCACTAATGATCCATCACAACAGCAACAACATGTACAACTTAGTAAGTCTTTTTACTATATGAGTTTTATAATATACACATAATGGGGTTGTAAGTTTATCCCTAACCATTACCTCCTTTGGTCGTATGTTTTGGTCAGCTTTATGCTTTGAAACAATGTAGCATTTTTCCATCCTTTGTCTATATTTTCTTTCCTAATGTAGGTGTTTGTTTGTATTTATGTATGTTTGACTGTTTGTTTGTTTATTTTTAATTGTAAGTGTTAAAGTAGTGGCTTCTTAACCAAAGGGAACATCGTGCCATCATCATCATCATCATTTGTATCAAATGAAAGAAGGAAAAAAAAAAAGCACAGAAAACGTCAGAAATTTGGCTAAAAACTGAAGTAAAATGAAGATATCATTTTAAAAGCAAATTTTTTTTTTTAAACCATCTAAAAAAGAGGAACAAAAATTAAATAGGAATAATAATTAGAAAAAAAATTGCTTTCTAATTTATTTTTGAAAAACTAAAATAATTTTTTTTTTGTTTTGTTTTTTGGACGTTTTGTCAAATATGATACACAAGGCTGTATAGTTTGATTCAAGTGTGGTTAAAGACGCCATAACCTGCTGTGACTACCTCATTCAGTGTTCCAGAGACATTCATTAAACCCTTAGAAACAAATCCATCAGTCATTAGAGCTCACACACACAAATAATGGCGAACGAGAGACGATTCTAATGATAAACTTGTTTTGGTTCGTGTACAAGAGTCAGTGGCGCGCTCTGCGTCTGTGTGGGGGGAACTGGGCTCCCTCGAGGAGGAGCCCCCCCCCCCCCCCACCCCCTCTTAAATGGTCTCTGACAGCGTTCCCAGAATAGAGCAGAGGGATCTGAGTGGAGGGCGTGGGGGAGGGCGGACAGCAGCAAAAGGACAAACTTTGAACAGAGTTTCACCATCTAAAGTCTGGATCAAAGGATTTCTCCAGCCAGACAATTGGCCTGTGATTCAGACGAGCTTTTGTCTGCTACCTTCAAAGTCTCCCTCTGTGTCGACCCGTGTGAAAAACCCACATGAAAGCAGGAGTTTGTTAACATGTCGGGTTTAGTTTGGACCCAATAACATGTTTGTGTGTTTCTTCTTTTGTGTGTTCAAGACAAAGCCTTCAAAGTTCATTTTATATTATTTTTCTATAAGGACGTAAATAAAAACTCTGGATTTGCTTTTTTCAACTGAACATGTCTATGGTTTTCTCAAACTACATCTTTGCACTACTTTAAAATTGTGGAGAAAAAACGTTTTTTTTTTTAAAAGTAATGTTTGAAAAACTACACATTTGTTCTTTTGGTTCATCCTCCTGAAATGTCAAAACTGTTGAAAATATATTTTGTTTGTTTTTTTTTTGTTGTTGACATTTTCCTCCAATCTGTCAAGAGGAATTCATACAATTAATCTAATAAAAAAAAAAAAAAAAAATCAAAGCAGTCTTTTCTAATCATCTGTTGTTATAAAGCATAATTTTATATTTCTGGCTTTGTAAATGCATGAATGAATATTTGTGTACCATTTGTAATAATTATCTGTAAATAATACAGGTTTTTGTACTCCTAATTTACAGTTCAAAGTCTACTTCTTTGCTGTTCTGGAAGTGTTTGTATCATTACTAATGCTGAAAAAGTTTATTGCTGAATTGTTGGTGCACTGTTGCTTTACATAAAGTCATATGGAGCGTTCAAATTAATAAAAAAAAATATTGATTATATAAATCATGTTTTTGTTTTTTCATGCACGATGAAAAAGGCGGGAAATTAACTTCAGGTAGCACCGCCCCCTGGCGGTTGGGTTTGGTAATACTATTTTGAATTATGCAACCAGGTCTAAATCTTAATTTAATACAAATACAAAAATAAAAAAAACAATACTTTTTCAGTGAAGTTAAGATTTATTTTAAATCATTTTACACAGGTTGAACCTAAAATGTCATAAAATTGCACAACAGAGTTTTGACATTCCACATACAGTTCATATTACATTCAAAATACATTCCTCATTTAGAGAAAAACACACACAGAGACGCTCATTGTACCTTTTTCCAAACAGTTGATGATATTAAAACACAAGCTGATAATTCTAGTCATGGTGGTTCTGAAATGTGTGGCAATAAAATCAGTAAATAAAACATTTAAGACTATTATTCACATTGTCCTGCTTCATAAAAGTTCACATTTAACCAAGTGAAACAAGTGGTTAGCTCATGCCACCAACTGACAGTGGCGTTGTAAACTAAAAATGAGGGAATGATTAGCTCATGTCAAGTACCAGTAAGTGGTTATCACATGTTGAGGAGTACAGGATGCCCCGCCCCTTTTACAATGACGTCATAACACAGGAAATAAAAAACAAATACAGCTCCATTAGAGCCTTGATCATCACCGTACTCGTACTGTGCAATATCTAGATTATCATACAACCCCCTTATTATTAATCCATCCTAACATCCTATGATTCTGATCCATCAGTAAAAACTCAAACACACTGCTGATAAAAAAATCATCAGCATTATTTACATTCATTGATACGTTAAAATACAGTATGTACACGTCCTGTGAGTGACTTCATGGTGTTCAGGCAGAGGTTCTCACAGCTGCCTCTGCAGAGCTCGTCGCTCGCTCCACATGCTGCGCAGCTCTTTGAGCAGCAGAGGAGAGATGAACATGATGCTGCCTCCAGTCTGTGACGGAAAGACGACACGGGTTGTGAACAATGAGGGTAAAGTTGGTGAAAAACAGCCTCACTATGATTCCAGCGTCTTACCATGACTATAAAGAAGTAGAAGACACTCATCCAGCCCAGGTTGCTCTCAATCAGGGAAACCAGATACTAGAAGATGATAAATAAGTGCTCAGTGCAAAGGTACAAATGCAACGTTTTTGGTCTCATGAAGCTATAAGTCAGGGTTGGGGTCAGTTACATTTTTCAGTTACTATTACATTTTGTGACTGTAATTTTGCTGATTACAATTAAATTACAATTATTATTTTCCTCCTGAAAGTCAATTACAATTATTTTCTCAATACCTTAAGTTCAACTACAATTTTATTAACTTATATTTATCGTATATAGCGCTAAAAAACAGCCCATATGGAACCAAGTGCTTTACTGATGATCTCATGTAGTATGTATTTTGGTGTACGTGTATGATGAGATGTATGTGCATTTGTGTTTGTGTACTATAGTTTTAGCATCTTTACATTTACATTTTAGTGCGTTGATTATTATATTTTAGTTAAAAGCCCAAATAGAGACCAGAGATGGAATTTAGCAAAAGCTATAAACTCTTTGTACAAAACATCAGTTACATTCACACTATTGTTACTCTTTGTATCGTCCTTATTTAAATAAATTCCCTTATATCCTAACCCACTAACCCACATGTGTCAAACTCAAGGCCCGGGGGCCAAATCTGGCCCTTTAGAACATTTACGGTAATTTTTAATTCGAAATTGTGGAAAGAACTCTCCATATTTTCACAAACAACTGCACAAAATTCCTCTAAATTACCCAAAAATTGGTGACAAAATCAATGATTTTTAAGTGAATTAAACCGATATTGAAAACTAGGTCACAGTGATGTTCAAAATCTTTCTTTTCCCCCCACCTAAAATCTGGGGCACACTTGAGAATAAACTGGTCCATATTTGGCCCCTGAACTAAAATGAGTGACACCCCTGCACTAACCCCTAGCCCTTCTAACCCTTACCACCTGTATGTGGGGGTGAAGATTCACTCACAGGAAGTATTAAAACTTGATATGAAACATATTTTAATAATTGTTAACTACATGTGTGTAAGCCATAGACCTGTAACATGCTTCCCGAGTTTTATGCCAATTACAATTACAAAGTCAATTATCTGAACTCAATTACAATTATGCCGTAACTGTAAATAATGATCAATTACGCGATTAAAATTGACCACAACCCTGGTACAGACTCATGTTTACCTGTCCTGCAGCAGCCCCGATGCTTCCTGTTCCATCCACTATACCAGTGACGGTAGCCAGAGCCTCCTGACTGCCCCTTACAGCCTCCTGTCGGCCCAGGTCAGCTGATATAGCCGAGCTGATCATGCCGGACGGACCTCCGATGAAGAAGCCGGTGGTGGCGAGGAGCACAGCGTTTATCACCTGATCGTTAGGAGATCCTGAGGGTAAAGAGGCACACGCACACGTCTTTATTGCTTTATCAGCACTTTGTGGTTCAAAAGTTGAGTTAAAAAAAATCCCATAAATGTGCTCTAACTTACGGCTGTAGCCCACCAGAGCTCCCATAGCCAGAGCCAGACTCAGGGCCAACACTGGTGCTCTCTTCCCCATTAGGTCTGAGATCAGACCCTGAACCGTCGCACCTGCCAGTGAACAACCAAGAGGATGGAAGGTATTGAACATGAAAAGAAAACAGGGGTAAATACTAGGGATGCACCAAAATGAAAATTCGTGGCCGAAACCAAAAACCAAAAATGGGAAAACCTGGGCCGAAAACAGAAAAACATTATTAGTCCCATTGCATGTGTCCTAATAACTTCACTAAAATCAAAGCATTGCAATTGTATACATTAATATTAATGCTTTAAAGAATAAATCAATTAAAATATTTGTTTAACACTGACATTCCAACAATGCACATTATAAAATAAATTAAATTAAATGTTTAACTTGACCCCACTTATACATTAAATAAGGTTATACAGGTCTATAAGTGACTGGGCTGATGAAAGAGTCAAATGAAATATGTTCTTACATTAAAACACAAAGTGCACTGAGGTTCTGAATGAAGAGCAGCTTCTCTGCTTTATCACAGTGACTCTGTCAGCTTTACTCTCCTTTCCTTTGGGTGTCTCCAAGCATGTTCTCTGCTTTCATTGCAGCGTGGATCATTTCTTATGCGCGCGGGTTTAATCCCATCCAAGAAATGAACTTCGTAATGCGGACCACGTACAGTCGTGACAAAGATCAGAGGATCTCTGTGAAACGTGCGCTGACAGACTGAAATAAATTCTACTGCAGATGTGCAGCCGTGCGTCAGGCTGTCGTGTAGGGGTCTGTGTTGACGGAGGGCTACACGTAACTACAGTGTAGATGTGACACAGAAACATAAAACACACTTACATGCTCAGTGTCAAACTCTGCTTAGAAAACGCTTTAGTGCTGAGATGTACTGAAATACAACCGCTCCGTTGGTCCGTGGAAAGGTTGGTCCGTTTACAGAAAAGCGCGCTAGTGTCTTGATAACATCCTGTTTCAGTTCAGTTGTTTCGGTGAGATAAGTGTTTTGGCCAAAAACTAAAAATGCACTTTAGGGCCATTTTTGGTGGCTGAAATTCGGTGCATCACTAGTAAATACAGTAAAAAAAGCCAAAGCTAAAGATATTTAGCTTAAAATCTAGTTTTTGGATGAAACTGAGTAGATAATAGAAGTTGCTAAAGCCTACCGATGATTCCCCCGACATCGTACCACACTGAGAGCCGGTCAGCCTCGGCCTCCTTCCATTTGTAGTTGTTGCTCAAGTAGAACGGGAGCCAGAAGAAGAAGGAGTAGTTGACCAGTTTCAGACAGGCATACGCCAAGGAGTACTGCACACGCACACACACACACTTCAGAAATGTTCCCATGTTGGAAGCTCATACTACTATATTCTATATATCTATCAATTAACTGACAGGCAGAACTCCGGGCAGGCAGAAAGCCTGCAGGAAGCTGACAGCTTGTGGAGGCTCAACCTGAACCTCCTCTGGCTCCTGTTCATCCTGCTGCTGTCTGCAGTACACGTGCACCTCTTCATCCTCCTCGTCACTCATCAGAGGCCTGTAACTGCCTGTGTCCGTCTCCACTGGGTTCAGGCCAGTCCCTGACTCCACATCCAAACCTGGGACACACACACACACACAAACACATCTCCACTATTTACTGAAACTTAAAAAAAATCAAAGCCACTGACATAAGTTCCTTTGATCGATAAAAAACAGAACAGAACAGATTTCCGTACCAACTTCCTTAGGAGAGGTTAGAAGGCCGAAGAAAACCACCACTCCTCCAGCAAACTGTACCACCGAGGTCACCAGGAAGGCATACTGCACACAGTCAGCACACCATGAAGCCACTCCCTGGCTGCACTTGTGTTATAGTTAAAGGGATTAGAAGATCTATGCCTAACAAAACACATTATTTTATTGTTATTAACTTTTAAAAATGGGACTACTTTACCGTATTAAAACCTGTATTCTGCCATCTTGAAATCACGTGATTGATGAAGTCACACATCCTCATTTGCCTGTAAACATCCCATTGTTTTCTATTGGAGTGAAACATTCATTCAGCTTTTTAGATCATTTAGCAGCTTTTTTCAGTCAAAATGACAACTTGTGCTGCTTTTAGTTGCTCTAAATAATCGGGAAAAGATGAAGATGTCGATGTAAACCTCTTTGGTTTGCCGAAAGAGGATAAAAACAATTGAGACCCGAAAAAAAATCTATGACCGCAGGGGGAGACCGTTCTACTACTCTGCGGTTTGGTAGTAGACGATGAAGCAGAGAAGAAGAGCTCAGTGCGAGACACGCTCTTAGCAAGTAATCACCAACTGTTGAATGACTCCCACCCAAAAGAACTTCTATCCTCAGGGTTTGTGCATTTTTATTCTCTTTTGGTAAAACAAAGAGGGCTACATTGACATCTTTAACTTCTCCTGAATATTTAACATATGTGTCAAACTCATGGCCCGGGGTCCAAATTTGGCCCTTTGGAGCATCCAATTCAGGATGCTGGAGAAAGCAAAAATTACAGAGAAAACATAATCATTGTGTAAATGAAACTCGCTTGACTACAGTCATTTTTAATGTTAAACTGTTGAAAAAAACTCTGTTATTACAAAATCCTTAAATTTTCCTCAAATTATTACACAATATTTACATATTATTTAAATAGAAATTGGTCACAAAAATCAAGGAAATTTAAAGTGAAGGGATTGATATCTGTCACTTATTGCTTGGATATTGTCGGTTGCTTATATATTTTGTATTTTATGTATACGTAGAAGTGCAAATTAGGGCACAATAATGTTGAAATTACTCGTTTTTTCGCACAAAATCTGTGCCCCACTTTAGATCAAACTGCTTCATACTTGGCCCCTGAATTAAAATGAGTTTGACACCCCTGATTTAGACCAAAGCAACCAAAAGCAGCACAAGTTGCCATTTTAACTGAAAAAGCTGCTAAATTATCTAAACAACAGGCTGAATGTTTCACTTCAGTAGAAAACAATGGGATGTTTACAGGCAAATGGGCGTGTGACATCATCAATCACGTGATTTCAAGATGGCGGAATACAGGTTTTAAAACGGTAAAGTAGTCTCATTTTTAAAAGTTAAAAACAAATATGGTGCAAAATAATGCGTTTTGTTAGGCATAGATCTTCAAATAAGGACATTTTAAAGATTTTAGGCCACATTTGTAAAAACAATCAGTGGGGATCCCCCTTTAAATAATACCTCACCTCATATCCATATTTGAGCATACTAGAAGCCAGGAAGGCACCCAGGATGTTTCCCACAGAGGCACAGGCACTCCATAAACCAAATATGAAGCCTCTCCTGGAAACACAACACAACCATGTCTAAATGTCGCTATTAGATTAAACGTGTGTAAACAAACAACATGAAAAAGCTCTAATCATGTAAGAAAGCATGCTCTGTAAATGTGGGCGTGGCTTCAGAGGCCACTCAATGAGCTGCTGTTTCTGCACTGATTTTGCTTACATGTTTTCCCTAAGCAGGAATCCTGCACCTAAAAGGCCTCTATGTTTATGCTGCAGGACGCTGAATGGACATCATTGTGTGCGTGTATGTGCATGTGTCTCTGTGTGTGGGTGCATATTATGAAGCTCAACTTAACTCAGATAAACTTGTCTAAAAATGTCTGTATCCTGTGTCTGGTTCTAAAATACGATCAAACGTGTTCTCCTCACCCCGCCTTTCCAAACCAGTTGCCCATGACGGCGACCACGCTGGGCCACACTGCAGACTGCAGCAGGCCGTTCAGCACCCACAGCACGCAGTACACGTACACGTTGTAGATGTGGAGCCATTCTGTGACGGTGCCGAACACAAACTCCTGCAGAGGCGAACACACGATAACAGAAACTAATGACCCAATTCAATGTAGTATTTACAAAAAACATCAATGAAATGAGTTGTTTTTCTGCACTGACCACTACAGCCGAGCCACACAAGCCCACACAGAGCACGTAGCGTAGGTTCACTCTGTCTCCGATCACGCCGCTCAGATACAGACCCTGTATGGAACAGGCAACAGATTCAATATTAGGGGTGGGAACCACTGAGTACCTCACGATACGATACAATACGCGATACAAAGCTCACGATAATGATTATCTCACGATATGACGATACTGCGATTATTGATATATTGGTCAGAAATCAATCTACGATAATCTATGACATAACAAGAAAAAAAAAAGATTTAGTGAAAAAATAAAATTTTTAGTTTGTCTGAAAGACAATAAATTGACATAACAATGTAAACAAATAAGTATCTCTAATAATGCTTTCTGTAAACAAAAAATACAGTCTTTCTTACCAGTGACACCATTATATTGCAATATATTGGTTCCTTCAACAAACAGTGACAAAATGTTTGTGAAGATGTACCTGCACATTTTAGTGAAAAAGAAGAAAAGGTTTTGGGACAAAAAAAAAAAAAAAATCGATACTTAGCGCGAGCATATTGATAATCGATCATGCGATATATATCGCCGTATCAAGATATCGTCACACTCCTATTCAACATCATTTCCCATCCAGTTCAGCTAGTGTTGAAAGCCCATTTTACGTTCAGTTTTTACGCTCCTCATCTATGAAACAAAAACTGTCACACTATTTTATCTGGTATTATCCTGTTTTATTGATTGATTTTGTTTTACATTTTTCCTCATTTTCAAATGTGATTTTTATGGTGTGCTAGCGCTACTGTGATGTTTGTTTTGTGTAAAGCACTTTGAATTGTCCTGTACATGAAAAGTGCTATACAAACAAACTTTTCTTGACTTGACTTAAGCAATGTCTGCACTTTTAAGAGGAGGGGTCGACACAAAAAAAAAACTCACCACAGCGTAGGAGAAGAGGAAGATGGAGTCCAGCACTCCAAGAAACAGGGTGGCCTCATTT
The DNA here is from genome assembly GCF_900634775.1 of Gouania willdenowi. Taxonomy (NCBI): domain Eukaryota; kingdom Metazoa; phylum Chordata; class Actinopteri; order Blenniiformes; family Gobiesocidae; genus Gouania; species Gouania willdenowi. The sequence goes on from NC_041049.1 coordinate 17,169,475, forward strand.
TCATTTGCAAACAGACGATTGTTCTCCCACGTCTGACAAAAGAACAAAAAACACGTTAAGTTAAGCTCACGTTTGTCTAAATCATTTACAGGTAGCGGGGGGGGGGGCTGTTATTATATGACATGACACCTGTCATTAGCACGAATAAGGCGTCATGAAGGCTGTCATTAAGTGTCGTTTGTTACCCTAACCCTACCAAACCCCACTAGATCCCTCCACCTACCCCAAAAAATGCCAACGTAGCTCCAAAGGTGTCATAATTTAGCAAAAGACACTTAATTATAGCCTCCATCATACCTTATTCATGCTAATGACAAAAATATGACAGCACAATGTTGGCCTTTAGTATTTTTTCTTGTCTTCTTCAAATTATTTAATAAGACTATTATTCTACTCATTGCACTAACTGGTACTGCTTCATTTTCTACATTTCTTGAAAGAACAGTTTAAATAATAAATATCTGAATAGTGCAAAACAAGTAGAGCAGCAGTCTTAAAGGTGAGCCTGGGGAGGACAGAAACCTTCCCTGGGGCAGAGGATTAAAAGTTCTGAAAGCAGGGCCACGCAATCCTTCAGATTTTGAGGTTTTAATTCTAAAGAGAAAGATTCCCAGTACTTTTTCCTTAATTGTCTGCATAGAAACAGTGCAGTAATGGTGTCCCTGTACCTCATTGGGGGAGAAGGCAACCGCTGAGTCATTCTGGAAAGATGGCGTCCACTGAGCAGAGATGCTCACTTTCACATTGCTGAACGTCTTCCTGGAGGCGTGCAGCAGCACATAGCTGAAGAGGAAGTGACAACCACAGACAATAGAGAATCATGGGAAAACATCCAGAGTTGTGATTGCAAAATAAACCATACCTTGCCATGGTTCACAGCCAGTAACCATAGTTACAATCATTTAGGAATGGAAACATTGGATTCCCAAAGAATTGTAACCCTTACAACCAATTTCTACCACATCAGAATTGTGCACCAGCACAGCACCAAAACTGTTGCAACTCTGCAGCAAATACGCAGAACTTCTATTTCTGCTGGATACTGGAGCTGTGCTGCAGCAATTTAACAAAAATAAACCCGTGTGGGACAGGAAGTAGTGCATTGACACAGAATAAAATACTAGAATTATATTCAAAATACAATACTCCGTGTTCAAAACAGATTGTAATTCCATCTATTGACAGAGGAAAATACCGACGAAGCCCATTTCGGACTCAGGGAAATGAAATCTGTCCACTGATGCCACAGTTTTGAAAAATTAACACAAACCCTATCCCTTGTTTGGCCCAAAATTTGTGTGTTTCGGGCTCTATTGGACTCTATCCGAAAACCAAGCACATATTCAAACAAGGGGGGACCAGACCTTTCCGTTGATACTATGTTTGTCCTGATCCGAGCACTTTTAAAATTGTATTTCACATATAAATATTGCATTTATCCATGGTTAAATCACACACATGTATCGCGCGATTACACATGAATTAGCGGGATCTACTGAGTCCTTGCTGCAACAGCTGCGCAGCAAAACTGGAGGCGATGGGGATTGCTGGACTGCAGACTGAGTTACGCAGCGGTTGGTGCAGATACGCATCGAGTGAAAAACCAGAGTTAATGTTTGGTCACATCCTGTGCTCGGAGATTAAAAAAATGGTTGCGATGATTAACTTGCAACCCACAGTTATACGTCTGACAAATAGAAGTTGCAGTGTTACTAGAAAACATTCACAAGCAATAGAATGTATAATGAGTTTTTGGTATAAAATATGCATTTAGATTTCATTTTTTACTTAATAAAATCATAGTTTAGACTTCATAAATCAATGACTTGAACATAATTTCCTCCAAAAAGAAAAGAAAAAGGTTGAAATGGCCGCTTACGATATTCAACGTGATATCAGAATAAAGTCAAAACACTTCTATGCACTTGTCTCCACGACTCCACATCCCACAATGCAATGCGCGGAAATATCAACAAAAAGAGTGTTTAGGGTGGAGATGAAAACAAACTTTCAAGCAAAAATTTAAAGCTTTTTTCCTTTCCTTTTGGTTTATATTATCTAATAAAAAATGATCAGGGGTAGCAGCTTTAACAGAGACTACGCCTTTTATCTTTTCATTGACTCATATTACCGTAGGTTTTGCTTTCTCTGCTGATTTTAAATGCTCTTATTGATTTTTAAACTGTTAAATGTTTTCTGTTGCACTTTTTAATCATGTAAAGCACACTGAATTGCCTTGTGTATGAAATGTGATTTACAACTAAATTTTCCTCGCCTTTGTTTGAGCAACGCAACGTGGGAATTCTTTTTCGGAGTTGTTTATATGATAAACAATAGTTTCAATTAAATACATTTCGGCATCCTAATAGGTTCAATTCTAAATTTCTGAAGCACAAGTGTCAAACTCAAGGCCCGGGGATCAAACCCAGCACTTTAGAGCATCCAATTCAGCCCGCAGGAGAAAGTAAAAATGAATGTTTGTGTAAATAATAGGGATGTAACGATTCACTCAACTCCCGATATGATTCGATTCACGTAGACAAATAATGATTGAAAAATATTCCTTTATTTTTTTGGGAAAAAAACTAGAAAATACTGTACTATTTTCCTTTTATTTTTCATTGTCAAAAGAATCCCTTGATAAACTATTCAAAACAATGCAATTTAACTAAAAATAAATCTAAATCTAAATAAATAAAGGAATAATACAAATGAATGAATTTAAATTCTGGTTCTACAGTAAACAATGCAAAACTACATAGTAGTTCCTTTTCTTTTTAAAAGTGCAATTGAAAATGTATTTTGTGCCTTAACAATTGGACTTTAAAAAAGAAACCAGTCTGCATTGTATTTACGTCAGATATTTGTTTGAACCAGCAATCTCAAACAGTCCTGCAGTTATTCTTAAAATTGTTTCACATAAATTAAAAAACAATTGGTCACAAAATCATGGGAATTAAAAGTAAAGTTCCTGCAGGGACTGATGTCTGTCACTTATTGCTTGGATATTGTCGGTGCTTTATTTATATGAAAAATCAATTTGGCAATATTTCATTGCGCAATAATCGTATTGATCCAAAAAAAAAAATCCAAATAATTTCTTAAAATCATGTTTTCTTTAATGAAAAAAAAAATCAATTACCAGTAATTTTGCTAACATATGCATAGCATGTAAATGCCTGGTCACTAGGTGTCAGTGAACCACATCAGACCTTGTTAAACTACCTCCACTCTTCACTGCATTTAGACTGGAAGTTGATTACACTTTATTTTCATAAAGCTTACTGGGCACGTTTATAGATGTATTGATTACTTTTTTTTTTTTTTTTTTTTTTTTTTTAGAATTTAAGAACTTAACAGAATCAGAATCTGTTGTAGAAGCAAAAGTTAAACGTTTTTTGAAAAATGTGCCACTTGTTTTTGATATCAGTACTTGAATTACAGTTACCATTTTAAAAAAGTTTAAAAAAATGAAATAAATTGTATTTTAGAGCATTTTGTACTTGTACAGGTGAAATTTGTAATTATTGATATCTCAATATATATTGTATTGTTTCGTATCGCCATATATCGGGACAAATCATATCGTGACATCCAAATTGTGAATCGTATCGTCAGATTCATGGTAATGCACACCCCTATTATATATCATTTCTCAGTGGAAGAACAAATTAGGGCATAAAATTGCTGTATTTGCTTATTTTCCATCTAAAATCCGTGGCCCACTTGAGATCAAAGTGGTCTGCATTAATTTAACCCCTGAACTACAATGAGTTTGACACCCCTGACATAGAGGATCAGATGTAATAATAAATTGAAAATTCAAACTTCAGCATATTTGGCAGTAAACTGGGTCATTAAACAATAAACCAAAAGATTTTATAAAGTTTTGTTAATCTTTGATCCTAAGATGATCCAGTTCCTAATACAGGAGTGTGTTTGCAATGCAACGCTGCTTTAGCAGGATCTCTCAATGACAAGAGGAATCTGTATTTACCTAAAAAAGGTGAGGAGGAAGACAACCAGATGATGATGGGTGTACTGTGACAGGCAGCCACGGCACGAGGGAGGCATCACAGGTACTACTGGAGGGAGGAGGAGGAGGAGGAAGGAGGAAGGAGGAGGAGGAGGAGGAGGAGGAAGGAGGTGGTGTTGGCGGAGCTCTTCTATGGGGAGTCAGTCACTAAAGCAGGGTAGACACAGACACACACATCACGAGAAGGACAAACTTGTGCCTGAAGAGGGAAAATATTATCATGACATTTGTTTAAAAATATTTTCAAAGTATTTTTTTTAAGAAAGTATGAATACAGGTTTGTAGGGGTGTTAAAAAAATCAATTCATATCGATAAAAAAATTATAATTTATTTTTTACTTTTATTTAACCAGGAAAGTCTTTTCGACTGTAGGAGACATTGTAACTGCACAAAGAAGTGCTGAAACCTGGGCATGTTGACCAGCTTGTGTTTTTTCAATAAAATCTAAAAAAAACCTACTAACTCTGTGCATTTATTTGTTGTTCTACGCATATACCTCAGTTAAGTTGCACTAAAGTCATGTTGCACTAAAGTCAAAGTTGGTTTAAAAGCCACAGGCAGATTATATGTTATTTTTTAATTTTAAATTGTTAGCACATGGCATGTTAAAGCCAATGTTTTGAGTGTAAAATATGCCAATAACAATATAATTCATACATAATGTTCTCATGAAGGTGTACACATTTACAGAGTAGTTGTTTCTTAAGTCATAAACAGACGCTTTCCAAAAAAAATTCAATATCATGGAAAAGTGTTAATTTCCATAATTCCATTCAAAAAGTTAAACTTTCATAGATTATAGATTCAGGGCCCACAATTTAAACAATTTCAAGTATTTATTTTTAATTTGGGCTTCCAGCTCATAAGACCCATGAAAACAGGAATTCAAAAAATTAGAATACTGGGAGAATAAAAAAAAATGACCATTTACTTTTCAGTTTTTGCAGAAAAAAAAGGAGAAGAAGAACTGGACTATTGGCCAGTGGTCCAAAGTCCTCTTTTCTGATGAAAGTAAAGTGTTCCTTTCATTCGGGAATCAAGGTCCAAGGGTTTGGAGGAAGACGGGTGAGGAACAGAACCCAAGCTGTTTGAGGTCCAGTGTGAAATATCCAGTCAGTCAGTCATGATTTGGGGTGAAATGTTCTGTTCCTCACCCGTCTTTATATATACATATAATACATATATATATATATATATGTATTTTGCATTGAAGCGGGTTCTATTCTCAAATTACAGCATGTGCAAAATTGAGCTCTGATGACAATTTTTAAATTTATATTATTTAGTTTCATTTTATTAGATTAGTTTTTCATAAATGAGTGAATGACGTACACATTTTTTTTTCTTTGCATGATAATACATAAATTGTCATTGTCATGATTGGACAACGTTTGCAATTAATATTAGGATGGAAATTAAAATAGAAAATATTATTTTTTAAATAATTCATTTTTTGCAGAATACAAAACACAGGAAAATTTAAAGTGATTGCTTTCTTTTTAATACATTTTAAACTATTTTTAACTGAAAGAAATGCAGTCACGACACTGGATGTATACACAGAATATTGCTCTTCCTCCAAAAAAATAAAATAAAATAAAATAAATAAATAAAAATAACAGAAAAAACATCGATTAAAACGTACATTTTTATTTAGTTGACCAACATAAAATGCTTTGCACTTTTTTTTGCTGATCGTCCTAAAACTAATTATAATGAAAACGCACATACACATCTGTATGAGTTAAAGCAATATTTACATAATTCCTTCTGGAATTATGTAAATATTCCAGAAGGAATGCTCCAAACAAGTAGAACAGCTTCGTGTATGTACGACATGGTTGAAATACTCTGCATAGCGATCAAATAGGCCAGTGTATAGAATGTACAAGCACCAGAATCACTATATGAGACTCATTTATTGACTGGTGACTTTATATAAGTCATTTTCATTAGGTCAGTGCATCTAATGCGCTAATGTGTGTTATCTAAAGGAAACAGGTGCTGCTTTCACAGCCAAAGCAGAGGTTTATTTTCCCCTTTTAGAGTCACTGACACAACACATCACCGACCAATGAGACACAAAACACAAAACACGGCTACACACCAATAAATAAACGTGAGGAAGTGTTCGTAGAGCTAAAATAATCACCATAAAGTCTTACCTTTAAGGTGTTGTCTGTGGCGCGGTATCGCTGAGTTTGTGTTTACACTGGTTTCCTGTGTCACTGCCATCAGAGCTAGTTGGTGCACGACCGCCACCACAGGACAGGAGTGGTATTACACCTTAATAAAGCCACTGGAAATAGCACATATTTTTGATTTGATTTATTTATTTTTGAACATATATAAAAAAGAAAAACAATAACAAAAAAACATAAAATAAAAGGAATGTCACAAAACAAGTTATTTTCCAAAACAAGTCAAAAACACAAAGTGAGAAGATTTCAGTCAAATCATTTACACGTTCAAAAACATTTAGCAACAAACCACAATTGCATAACGTATGTGAATTTTACGTTGCTTCTGACCAGATTTACAGCAACATTTGTGAATTTTGTAATATTATTTTCTTGTAAAAATATAATGTCAATGTTAAATCTAAATGTTAAATCATAAATCTTAATGTAAATGCTAAATGTTAGATCTAAATATCAAATCTAAATCCAAATGTTAAGTATTAAATGTTATTGTTAAATCTAAATGTGGAATCTAAGTATTAAATCTAAATATTAAATCTGAATGTAAATATTAAATCTGAATCTAAATTTAAATGCCAAATCTAAACAGTGAATTTGCATATTAGCTAAACCTGTTTCACCTGTGACATTTAGATTTAACAATTTACATTTTACATTTTACATTTAGATTTAACATTTAGATTTAACATTTAGATTTAACATTTAGATTACTTAACATTCAGATTACTTAACATTCAGATTCAACATTTAACAATTAACATTTTAAATATACATTTAACATTTAGCATTTAGATGCAACATTTAAATTCAACACTTAACATTTAGCATTTAGATTTAATATTTAACATTTAGATTTAGCATATAGATTTAGATCTAACATTTAAATTTAACGACGTTATATTTTTACAAGCTTTAAATGTGATTTTTTGCTAAATGTAAAAAGTTGGTGTTTATTTTAGCATATGTCACTTTACAATCGGTGCTCCATATAAATGTATATGATAAAATGATATAGTGTAATATAACAATATATTATCAAATTAGAAATTATACTTAATGTAGATTACATATTTAACTGGAAGTTTAAATACTCCCGAAAAAGTAGGAAACTGCCAAATACTGTATCATCAGGCAAGTAATCTCTTTATATGATTTTGCGGTGCCATAAAAGCCATGTGGAAATGTAATGTACTTATAGCAACCATACAGCTTTGTTCCTTTTATCTCCTGCAGTAATGGAAACCTGAGATGTTGATCAAGGACTATTAGTGCCCTCTAGTGGCTTGTAGAGGTATGGTCACAGATATAGCGTTGCTAAACAAAATGGAGAAAATGATAAGTAACCTAGACAAGAAATGAATGAATAAACAAATTAATAAAATGAATAAATAAATAAACATTATTTTTAAACCCTTCTTCAGTGGTGAAAAATCCAACCAAAGTCTGTTGTCTACTGGGTGTAAGTGGTGGTGTTGCTGGTGCAGCTGGACACCAGTGGACAGCTGTCTCGTTCTCACCTGTCACTGAAACACATGTCAGAAAGAGTTTCACAGTGATTGGCTGAGAACTCATTAAACTACATGTTTCAAATCCAAACCGCCAAAAATTCACTTTCACCCTGAACGCAGCAGTGATCAGAACTCAGTCTGTGGCCTTTCAACTCTGGTAAGCCTTTTCATGTTTTTATTTATATATTTATTTATTTTAGACTAAGACAGGCATAGCTGGTTTTTTTAAATGCAGAAAAGGTGCGTATCATGTTAAAACACGATATTCCTGAGTAATTATAGCCAAATGCAACATTTTGCAGAAGTGTAAAGAGTACTGATATTTCCTACTCCAGTAGAAGTACTGTTACTTAAATTAAATTGTACATGTAAGTCATACATAAAAAAACTCAAGTACACGTAAAAAGTAAATAGTACTTAAAGTTAAAGTTACTTTCAGTACCCCCATGTTTATTTTTGGTAATAAATCTTGCCACGGTGTCCTTGCATACAGAAAACATTTCATGTATAAACTTAAAAAGGAAGAGACAAAATCCTGCACAATTGGAACTTAATTTATTTCCCACAACGGCATCTGTACAAAATAAAAGATTTGTCAAAAATGTACAATTCTTTTAAAAAATAAAATAACACCACTGAATGAAATTAAAAATAAAAACATTATCAGGCTCTAAGTATAGCTATATTTATATTATATGAAAATAACCTCCATTCAATGCTGTTTTGGCGCAGTGCATGACGTTTAATCTGGTTGGTCGCTATGATGTGATGCATTTGATTGTTTTCTGGTCTTTTTTATTTTTTGTAGCTTCACAATGTCCGTTGATCATTTTAAAACAAAAAAGTAATAATTTACTCAGTAACGGTTGGGTGTAGAAATGTAACAAATGACTTTACTTCTTTTAAAAGGTACTTAAGCACAAGTAAAATTACTGATTTAGAAATATACTCAAACAAGTTCTGATGAACTATGGCCGGGCCCACGGAAACGTCTCCGCACCAAATAGCACGTACCACGTTCTGAGAATTCAGTGAAATGACTCGGTTCCACAAAGTAAAACAAATGAAATTGTGCAACGTAAAATCGTAATCTACGTTGAATTGCTTTTTACACAATACATCACCCGACTATGTTCCGATAAATTTAGAAATCACTGGAAAGGCCCCGTGGCACATATGGAGTAATGGGCCACATTCATATATTGGTATGTGTCAATGATTCTGTACCAACTGTTGCAATATTTGACTCACAACTAAATGAGAAAATGACTCTAATGGAAATTGCCTAAAAAAGGGGGGTGGGCCCCCGGGCCCCTAATTGAATTATGCGAGGCGTAATCATATTCTACGTTGAATTGCCTTTGAAACGATATATCACACGACTAAGTTGCCATAAAGTTTGAAATCAGTAGTTATTTGAAAAATAGGGCCCCTGGGGTCCCCCTGGCGCCCCCGTGACATGTACGGGGTAATGGGCCCTATTTATATATTGGTATGTGCCAATAATTCGGTACCAAAAACCGTAATATTTAGCTCGCAAATAAATGAGAAATCGACTTTCTTTTTTTTCTTCTTTTTGGGCCCCTTGGAGCCCCCCTGGGCCCTGAATCAAAAATCGGGCTCCGAGCGTTGATGCGTTCACATCCATAGATTATACTTACCAAATTTCAGCCTGATCCGTTCACGAATAACAGACACAACAACAAGAACAAAGTGAGTGGTGTTTTGAGTCCGGTAGCCCGGCCTAAAAAGTAAAAATATCTATAAAAGCAACTAAATTATAGTAACATGAGTACTTGTAATCCATTACTTTCACCTTTGACATTTTGTAAAGGTTGTGTTAATCAACTGGTGTACAAATTACAGTTAAAGTAGAAATGTACTTTACTATTACATTTACTTTTGCTGAGGTGGCGACAACTGTATTAATACATCAGTTACCAGTACAATCTAATGCAAATGTCTTAATTAGAGATATGGATATCTAATAATTGCTCAAAATATGAAGATACCAAATAACTCCACATGTACGTGCACCCACTGCTTGGGGATGTTCAAATTTCTCAATTAAATACAAATAACAAAATTATGAATGAGTGGTCTCCTGCATTCCACAGCTGCATGAACAACTGCAGCTCAGAGACAGTTGTAATGTGAACAACAGTTTTTGTACAGGAGCGTATGTACCAAAGAAAAAAAAAAACAAAAAAACGGTGATGTTTCTATAGTGCCAGTGCTTATTAAAAGAAGAATTCCACATTATACTGCAACAAACCACAATCTATTTCATTTATGAGGAGAGACAACATGAGAAAGAAAAAGAGAGGGAGGTTCCCATCCAGGATGTGAAGAGAGTGAGATTGAAGAAGAGGCAGCACAGAGAATAGCTTAATATGTGGAGTTTGACGTGAACTCTGTACTGGATCGAACATCTGAATGAGCTTTGAAATTTGACATGGAGCCATTTAGCCTGATTATGCAGACAACACACCACAGGGGTTTGGAGGTTTTTACAATGGATACTGTCACTACTTCACTGGATGTAATCTGTGCTCGTTTTCCTGATGGACACGTGGAAACTGTGCGATGGTGGGAGGTAAGAAACAGGCATGATGGTGTTGTTTCAGCAGTGCGATGGAGAATAGTGAGGATTGAGAATCAAAAATAAATAAATGCAGCAGAATGAATGCTAAATCCCTTCCTTCATTTATTCATTCATTCTTCAACAGGTGCATGCATGCACTTTACAACATTTGTGTAATAACTACAGTAATAAAGAAGCTGCAGCTATTTTCTCTTTAACTTGTTGCAATGAATTTCATCATTTTGGCAACTTTAACATGTCCAAATTTGCTTAACATTTCTTGATCACACTGTCCGTTCGGATCAAGCTCTCTGGAAAATTTCAATGTGAGAGGACATTGACCTTGGGAACATCCTCTGAAATGTGCAAGTTTGTGGGATAAGTGGAGCCATTCCAGCACCCGGCGGGGTCAAACATCAGTTTTCAGTAAAAAATTAAGCTGCAGCAAAAGAAACAAGCAACAATGAACTGAAGGACAGACAAGATAAATGGAGGAGATTTAGTTTTCTAAGTCTCACAATGCAGAAATGTGAGTCAACTATTGAGTACAGGGCATTATCCAGGCTTATTTCCTGGACAATCAGAACTGTGACAACAGTATGGAAAGATAACTGGTTAAAAAACTTCAGTAACAACTTCTAAAATGAAGCCATGAGTGGAGCCAGTGACTGCCAATGTTTGTTTGTCTCTCAATCAGGTGTCCACTCATCATGGAGGCCACTAGGAGAATGAGAACAGAGCCAGAGTGCATTTATGCGACTGTAAACAGGTTTGTATCAAAGCTGGTTCATCAGTGTCTGATTTAAAAAGAAAAGATTTAAATCTCTCAAGTTTCTCTTGTGCTCAAAGAAAAATAAAGGCCGAAGCTGCCTTTCAGTCATCAAATCCATTAAGCTAAAGTCAGAAAGGTCCGTCATCCAACGGTTTCCGATTTCCCCTGTTTATTTATTAAAAAGACAACAGTTGGATGGAATGGGCCGCAGTCCAACTATGTGTTTATTTGGCAATGCTGATGAGAAGAAGAGGCTTGTCATGGACTTCTTCTCTGGCAGTTACTCAAAGCATGATTTTCCCACTGTGGCCATGAAAAGACAGAATGTCCCCCCAGTGTTCTCAGTCCGCTCACAGGAAACTACAACAGGGGTGTCCAATCTAAGGCCCGCTGACCATGAAAAGTTTCAGTTCTTTAGACAATACTTATTATTTTTTTAAACCAATATTAAAATGTAATTTCTTAAATTTTAAAAATTGAATTAAGGAAAAAAGTCCTCTTTCCAAAAATGTCTAGTCCGTCAATAGTCTCCAAGTTTTAATCTATATGCAAACTGAGACATAGTAGTGTTGAATGAAGTCTGAATTTTTTTGATGAGATTTTGTGAAATGATTAATTTTCCAACTTGTTAATTTAATTTCTCAGGTCAATCAAAGTTTAAATACAAAATTCAGCTAATCGTAGTCTTTGGCTTTGTAAAAGTCTTTTAAAACCATTTATTTATTTCAGACAAGCAATATCACAAACAGCTTGAAAACAAAATTTCCTTTTTCCATCAAGTTTCAAAGAAGCTGAAATGAATTTCAATTTAAAATTGACTCGTGTTGTATTTAGGGAACAACCTGCCTTGCAATGGACAATTGGGAATCATTCAGTAAAGTAAACTAAATCTAGTAAAAAAAAAAAAAAATTCTAATACTTGTACTTGTAATTATTTGTATAGTTTTATGAAAGTGTTTTATGTGTTTTCAGGAAAAAGAAGAGCGACCTCCAGAAGCAGAGTCCCTTTAAATCAAAAGAAAAAGGGCTAAAGCTCCCCTTCGTCCCTTTGGAAAACCTGAGTACCAACAAGAACAAAGCATCGGTGATGGCTCACAGACTGCTAAATATTGACCGTCATAGCAATGACAGCAGCGTCACAGTTGGAACCAAGCTGGTCAGGTCCAGCGGAAGCAAAATCAAGGAGAAGATTTCTCTATGGGAAGGCAAAGAGCCGACATCTTCCCCCTCTACCTCAGACAGTTTAAGACAATGTGCAAATGAAAAAACATCTGAATCACTTAGTAAGAGCAAAGGCAAGCCTACCGAAAACCGGCCATGTTTACTCAATGAACCAGTGAAAGAACGAGAAGGAAGTACAAGTAGGGTAGAGCAAAGTATTAGCCATGGGGAGAAGAATAGTAGAAAAGTTGTAGACTGCATACAAAACCAAGACAATGAGAAAGAGAATGTTGAAGAGATTAGATTGTGTTCGCCTTCAATGACAAACAATCAGAAAGTTGGAACGCTCCGAAAAAGTATTGAGAGAAGAACAACAACACAACAAAGCCAAGAAAAGAAAGCTGTGTTCACTCTCTTCAAAAAGCTGGAAGCTATGGGTGAAAACTATGGACGACAATCCCAAGAACTGGGAAACTACTTCAGCCCACCAAATAAAGACAAGCATGTGGAGATGAGGAAGCAGGAGTCTGACACCATGGGTCAAAGCAATGTGTCATCGTCATGTGGGACCAAAGAGTGGACTAGGCATCTGGAGAACGCGTACACAGAGCCAGGAACAGCTCCCATCAACCCGGTCCCCAAACCCCGACGCACCTTCCAACATCCAGCTTTCTTTTCAAAAAGTCAGAGGCTAGGGAGAGGACAAAGGAACCTCCCTCCACTGCCCTCCACATCTTCCAACACTTCTTTAAAACCTCCATCTGGGGTTTATGGGAGATCAAAGGGTGAGAGAGTAGGAGACAACTTTAAAAGGTAAAGAAAAGCCTCAGCATTCACAGAGAAACTCTAAATGCTCTTAAAACAAATGCATGTAGTCAATATGTCTGCCTTTGTGTTTAAAACTGAAGGAGATCGTTTGAGTATGAAGACCTGGCTGAGTCAAACAGACTGCTCATCACTCGCACACAGTCTCAAGAACATCACTATGAAGACATCCAGGGTCAGACTCCTGATCTATCACTTCCTGATTCATTATTTCTAAATGTGTGATATTAAGCTTAAGTAAGACATGGATTATCTTTTCAATCAGGGATGTTGAGATTTGCTTTTTGCCAATATCCGACATGCTGATATTGTCCGATACTAAGTTTCCAATTTCCGATACCAATATACAGTATATATATATATATATATAGACCCTCTCCTCCAACCTAATTTTAGGTCACGTAACAATATCGCCATGGATTGTTTAAGGCTACTTTTAATGTGATTCCCCACTGGGTTTATCCCACAATCAAACATCATCTGTGCAAAATAAGAATACTTACTCAACCTTAGTAAGGGAAAACAAGTGCCATGTTGGTTTTTAACGTGTTGTCTCAAACAACAACACAAGTCAGGTTTTAATTATCGGTGTCAAAACCAATACCAATGTCAACCAATATATTTCATGGAAAATCTCAGTTGATAATATTGTTGGCCAATGATATCGCCCAACTTTACTTACAATGTATTTGAACTGAAGACGGTAAATGGCCCACTGGTATCAGCCAAAACCGATATAGGCCCAGTTCCAATGTATTGGAACTGTTGCGAAACCCCCACAGACTATAAAGTCAGGAGAGAGAATGATTTATAGATCTTAACAAGAGACATTGAAAAGGAATTTGTTTACAGGAATCTTTATTTAAAGATACATAAAAAAAACCCCACATAAAACGATACAGAAGCTTACAAAGTTTGAAAGCCAGAAGCTTGAGTCATTTTACATTGTGCTTTGAGGCAGAAGACACCAAACCAATGGGGGAAAAAGCCAAGTCACTCTTTTGATGTGACACTAGCCAATTGGCTCCAAAACATCTGTCCAACTGAGGATGTGGGTAGTTTGACTGCAGGTGGGCTGACTCATGAAAGAACATCTGTCGTTATTCTAACAGGCAACAAACACAATTTAGAACAGAGATCATTAACTTTTATTACTGAGGGGGTTGGGGGGGGGCACTTTCACATGTAGAATATTGACCAATCTGAGCATTAATACAGGAAAGAACGTCATTTTGTATGCTTTTGCTGGTGTTATTTTAAAGATCTTTTTCTCTAATCTTGTCTGTTTTTGTTGTTCATTTTTGGCGTTTTGTGTATTTTTTGTCATTTTAAATAATATATATATATATATTTTCTTTTTTTGGTCATTTTGTGTGTTTTTGTTGTTTAGGGTTATTTTTCATTTTAAATAGACTCGACTCATGTATATATATATATTTTTTCTTTTGTCATTTATTGTGTTTTTCTTTTGTTTTTTCAGTCATTTTGTATGTATTTTTGTTTGTTGTTTTCATGTTTTTCGAGTCATTTTATGTTTATTTTAGTTGTCCTTTGTATTTTTCTGTCATTTGGTGTGTTTCTAAAGTCGGACGATAATATCGCCCATCTCTAAACCGAACATGTTCTGGTGTTCCTGCAGACCCATTCAAGGAGAACCCCTATGAGGACGTAGAGCTGGAGAGTCTGAGCTCCCAACAGTCTTTGCCCTCCTCTCCGGGTGCTGACACATCCAAGGTTAATATACAATTGTACGAACTAGCGATACACAAAATATTTCCGGTAAGAATACAAATGTATTTGTTATTTTTGTCCTTAGGGCTCACAAACAGGTTTCTTTAGACAGAATTCTGGTAGAAGCTTCAAACTCTTAGACCTGCGGAGAGCTAACCAGCAGACACACAGCCCCAGTGGTGGGGGTGTTTCCCCTCCGATCCAGCTCAGCCCTCCGTCCACCCCATCACGGCCTGATCAAACCTCCTGGATCTCTGGGGACCCTTACAGCCGCACCTGCCGAAGGATCCCAACGGTCCGTGTCTTAATACATGTGTTACAGTGCAAAAAATGTCACAGACAAAGACAAACTAACTGTTTTAACAGGTTGTTCTGAGGATCAACAGCATTTTTGAGACTCCATACAGGAAGAAACATTTCAGGGGGCTCTATCGTTATGCTGAGACAAGTTCAGGGAGAGGTAAAGATCCTGAAACAAAGCTTAACAAGTAAACTTTCATTCAAAAGTTGGTTTCATGTTAATTTTGTGCTTATATTCATAGTAACTGATGACAACACTGACTCTGAGAGTGAGTTTGAAGAAAGAGCAAAAGGTTGACGTTTTTTTCTTTAACCCATTGTCACATTTAACTCTGTCATCCGTAATCCTCTAACTAATCGTTTAATTATATTTTTAGCTCACCACCAACGTCTTTCCACGGTTAAATCCATACTGAGTCGACCAAACCAGAATCAGGCCCGTTTAAATGGTGCCAACAACAGGAAGATCTCTCTGGCCCAAGAACTTCACCAGCGTAAACTTTTTGAATACTTCCTGGTTGTGTCGCTACAGAGGTCAAAAACTGGCGCCCACTATCTGCCAGAGGTCACGCAGCAGTTTCCTCCAAAAGTAAGAGGATGGGGAAGATTTTGGACAAACCTTTGAGGCATTTTGTGATAAATTATTTTCATGTTAAAAGACCAGTTTATCCTACATACACAAATAAAGGAGTTGATTTTAAAAGAAACATTACATTAAAATTGATTACCATCTCTTCAAAAGGTAAGTTGATCGATTGATGTCTATTTTGAACATGTAAAAGTGACAAGAGAACAATGGTTTGAAAAACTAAAAATAAAAATGAAAAATGATGAATTACAACTCCAGAATAAAGCATTAATTCGACCCACAAACACTTAAACCTCTCAATTTAAAGGATTATTCACAAATAGTCGTTAGCTAATCAGTATTACTCAAAACAGAAAACAACAACTTGTGATTAGTAAAGCCCTTCTTCATTCCTTTACCTTGTGAAAATAATTTCTTTATACTTTTTTTTAAACTAAATTATGTTTGAACCTTGTTTTAGTTCACACTCATTCTGTTCCATAGTTTTACTCCACAAGTTGACATACAAAAACTTTTCAATGTTGTTCGAACACTTGTTTTGATACTGGTCAAATTAATTATATATTTAGTTAAACTTAACTAAGGAACGCATTTTCAAGGAAAAACACTTTGCTATGTAAGACAATCTGACGGAAATTTAGGTTATGGAGATGTTTTCTTTTTGATTCAATGCAGCTGGAGAGAGGCTTTAAATTCATGAGGGAGACAGAAGATCAGCTGAGGATTATCCCTCAGTTCTGTTTCCCAGATGCCAAAGACTGGAAGCCGGTGGAGACCTACCCAAGGTGAGGATATACACTTATTAAGAGCACAATAAATAAATAATGAATACATTTAATTTATTTCTTCTTTTTGTTTAGTGAGATGTTTTCTTTTGTTTTGACTGGGGAAGATGGAAGCAGGAGATTCGGATACTGTCGGCGTTTACTGGTAAATAGAAATGTGTAGAATAAATAGGAGAGCTGTTACTGAACAGGAAATGACTGAATACCTCACTGGCGGCTGAATAAATAAGCGTGCCAAAATTGTCGAGGAGCCTGTGGGAAAACAGTCCATCTCAGGGGAAGGCGGAAGTGTGTAAGACTGGGAACTGTGTGTATACGTGGGTGTGCATGTGTTTCTCTTTATGCATTTAATACCATGTATAAGGGTGAATGTGTTGCAGGTAGTGAGCATTATTGTGTTTCAGGTTGCTGTTTTATGTTTCAAATTCTAATAGTTGTCATGTTTTTGCATTTATCATTTACAATTTTTAATCTTTCTCTTAGCCCAGTGGGAAAGGCAAACGACTGCCAGAAGTCTATTGTATTGTTAGCCACCTTGGTTGTTTCAACCTCTTCTCAAAGGTAAAATGTTCCTTTTCATAATATCTGTAGTGATATTATTACCTTTTATGGTTACATGAACAAGTACTCAAAACCTTAAAGTGACGTGTGTTTATTTGTGTGTAAAAAGGTGTTGGATGAGGTAGAGAGGCGGAGGGCTCTATCTCCAGCCCTCGTCCAACCCTTCATGAGGGCAATCATGGAAGCCCAGTTTCCGGCTCCAGGCAGAACAATCAACATCAAAACATTTCTTCCTGGCTCAGGCACTGAGGTGAGCACAACTAAAGTGAGACAAACACAAAACAAAATGAGACAAGGGGGGATCAGATATAAATGCATGGTAAGATGAGGCAAGAAAAAAAACCAAGGAAAGACAAACTGATGCAAAGGAAAATGAGAAGAAACGAGGCAAGACACCAGGGAAAACAAGACAAACTAAACTAAGGATAGGACATAAATAACAAGGCAAGATAGAAGAAGAACAAAGAAAGTTAAGACGGCATCAAACTAGACACAATGGAATAAGGCAACATACGGAAAAGTAAGACAAGACTATTGAAGAAAACAAAATGCAAAACAGGACAAGAAAGGTAAAATCTATGTGAAAAAAGCAATTAAGACAAAGCAAATCTGACAAATGGACAAACCAGGGTGAGGAAAGACAAGTCAAACAAAGCCTCACAAGGCAAAGGCAGAACCAGACATTCCAAGTATAAAGATAGTACAAACATGGCAGGAGAACACATAACATGGCATGGCAAGAGTTGGCAAGACAAACTACGCCAAGTCAAGAGAAAATGAGGCAAAGCAAGGCAAGACAAGATGAGACTATATGGCAAGCAACGTCAACGCAAAGGAACAACAATGTCACAATAAGGGCAAAACAAACAAAACACAGCTTGTTTCTTTTAAAAATGATCAACTACTCAATCTTTTGAATGTTTATTTGCTCTAAATTAGTTTTGATTATAGAATTTTTAAAATCAAAATGTCCTTACAGAACAACTGTCTCTTCACCTACCCTAGAACAAGCTTGTTTTTGAGACATGACCCCTAACCCTGACAATCAGGAAATAATCGCATCCACCAAATAATTTGTTTCTCATCTTAGGACATAATGCTAATCTTTTGTGCGTTCACGTCGAAGGTGATGGAGCTCTGCCGACCCTCAGATTCACGCCTGGAGCATGTGAACTTTGAGTGTTTGTTCTCGTGTTTGAGTCTGCGACTGCTCCTCGGGGTTTTCAGCTCTTTGCTCCTGGAGAGGCGGGTCATCTTTACTGCTGACAAGCTCAGGTTGGTCTCTTCAGTGAAGCTAAACACATTCATCTACCTTTCAACAGCTGCTTATTCTCTTTGAGGTCATTGGGTGCGAAAACCTATGCATTAGTGTGCAAAAGTCTACAACCTCTGGTTATAAGTCAACTCTTTCTTTCCTCTGCCATTAATGCAGGATGGAAAATATTATGTTTAAACACAATTATAGGGTTAATGTGTAGTAGAGGCTTGCAATTTTTTTTAATACATCCTCAATTTTATTGAGGAAACATGCCACAGAGATATTTTGGGGACATAGTGTTTGGTTGTTTTTTTGTGCTGGGGAAAGTTTGTTTGTTCTGCTGAAGAAAGCCTGTGGGAGTAGAACAGAGTGGTCACAGTAGTTGAGGACAGGAATGATAAGTCGAGTGATGTCATTTAAAGAAGGATGTGGGAAATGTTGGTGGTTTAGGGAGAATTGACGGTTCAGCTTGTATCTAAACTGTAGCACCTCTCTGTGGCAGAAACAAGGACGTTCATGTAACAATTTGATGTTCTGTTTTTTTTTTTTAGCCAAATATTACAGCACATGTAGATAAACTTGTTTCTTGCAGTACTCTCTCCCAGTGCTGCCATGCAGTCGTGGCATTGCTTTACCCCTTCGTATGGCAGCACACGTACATCCCGGTGCTACCCTCTGCGATGCTGGATATTGTCTGCACTCCGACCCCCTTCATAGTTGGCCTACTCTCCAGCTCCCTGTCCCAGCTTACTGAGCTGCCTTTGGAGGAGGTCAGAAGGAAAACAGATACTTAAACTTAAGCTGCTATCTAAAGATTTCCATTGACCAAACTTTTCTATGCTCAGGTTCTAGTTGTGGATTTGGGAAACAATCGATTTCTCAAACAGGTACGTAAACTCTTTTGAGTTGGTTTGTCTGTTTGTTTAAGTCTGCTTCAATACGATCTTATTCCTCCTATCTCTATAGTTGGATGATGAAGACTCTATTTTGCCATCGAAGCTCCAATCAGCCCTAGAGAACATTCTGGAGCGGAGAAGAGAACTTGCAAATGAGAGAGGAGCTGATACAATCAGTGGTGAGTTTACCTTAAGCACGTAAATACTGGATTTTTAAGACAAAGTCTCAAATAATTGGTCATCTTGAAGACTGAATACAAATTGCAATGTGTAACGAGTAACTAAACCCCTAACCAAAGTATTTGGGTATGAAGTAGTGTTTTTGATTGATTCTTGTCCAACTTTTGACATTTTAGTCAAAGGATTTCAATTTGGCACATTTTGTTGTAAAAACCTAAGAGTGATTGTCTTCTGTGTGTTAAAACCCAGCTATTACAGTCTCATTTTTTTGAGAATGGTAGTTTATTACGTTTGGGTGTCTTTTTACATCACAAACCACAACTGTTGGCCCCGCCCCTCCTATAATAACTAACAGCTGTGGGCTCTACAATCTGTGGCAAGTGGGTTGGATTGTGATAATTGTGAATAGAAAGGTACAGTAAGTATTACGTAGGTAGTTAGCATAGCATAGATTGTTCTCTGAGCCTAGACTCACGTCAGCCAAAACCTTGGGGTTTAGTTAGTCTTTAAAGATGCCACTGTCTTTGAACATTTTGCGTAATGAGCTGATTTGACATTTTTAGAGAGGGTAGTGTTTTTTTTAAGTAACATTTTTTAACAGGTTGGTGAAGTGTCCATAGAGTCCTATCAACTGACGATAGACAAGATGAGAAAATGTCTTTTTTTAAATACTTTTATTCTTAATTCCCTCTATTGTGGTTTGACAGCAAACATGTTTTCTATTACTTTTCTGTTTTCAGAATCCAGTCATCTAAGCACCGTCGTATCCGAAGCATTTGTTCGTTTCTTTGTGGAGCTGGTGGGCCACTATCCTCTGTTTATCACTGGTGAACGGGAAGATGGCTACTCCTCCTCATCCTCCTCCCCAGGCCCATCCTCCTTTCAGCATCAGAGTTTTCGTAAAGCCATCCCTTCCAAGTCGGTACGCCGCTTCCTGGAGGTCTTCATGGAGACCCAGATGTTTGGCTGGTTCGTCCATGAGCGGGAGCTCCACAGACAGGCTCTGAGAGGTACGGGATGAGGAGGAAAATTATGTGTTTAGGCCTAATCCAGCTCTTCATCATCCCTCCCTCTGTTCGTCAGGCCTGTTTGAAGTGAGAGTGCAGGAGTATCTGGACTCCATCAGTGAAAATGAACATCGCAGGGTGAACAGGTTTCTCAAAGGCTTGGGTAAGGATCATGATAAGTATTACAATGAGACACGCTTAATAAAAATGACTGTCTTTGAACCACTCTCATTGCAAACTGCATCTTTTTTATGGCTTTTATGTTGCTGCAGGGAACAAAATGAAGTTTCTATCCAAGAAATAACTCTTGACTGAAGAAACTGAATCAGAGTAAGACAAGACTTTACTAATGGAAGAAAAGCAGCATTGTTGTCCACTAGGGGGCAGTAATGTATATTCTCTAACACTCTCTTGAGACAGAAAAAGTCACAGTTTCAGCCTTCCCTGCATCACATTTCATTTAGTCAATCACAAGTGCTTCAAATAAACACGTTCTGTTTTCATGTGGTGAATTTTTGTCTTGATGTCGTTACGTCCTCTTCTTCATCAAAACAAATGTCTAGGACCAACACATGTCACAAAACAACTTGTTACATATTTACAGTCCAGTGACATCTTTGTAGTTTCTCCCTATCCTACTTTTTTTTTCCATAAGATTTCAAATGATACAAATTCTTCTCTGTTCTTTTTAGTGACTACAGAGATGGAACCGGAAACTGTAAGAACTTTATTTACTCAGCATTTGTCTGAAAGTTCTGCAGCATAAATAACCTAAATACCATCTGTTCACTTGGCATTCTCTTCAGAGATTGTGCGTTTGAAGTAATGTGGGTTTTTTTTTTTACTACAAAGAGAGTCGGCACAGAGTTGATGACAGCTTTGCTAATTTAGGCTCTGAGTCATGGAAACAGCAGATATTTAGGCCTCAAAGAGGAACATACATCTCAGTCAGCATGAAAACATAACACAGGTGCAGAGCAGAGGATAGACGTTTACTGTCTGAGTAATAGTGCGCTGGGCTTCTAACCTGCCACCCTGTAAATAACACACGTGCAAGCACACACGTACGCACAACATAGGTGTGAACATTAGTAGCAATACAATAAAGCCTTTTATAGAACATTTTAAACATGGAAAATATGGTAAAAAATTGTAACTAAATCAAAGAGACTGTTAAGTAAAGATACTTTAGCTAATAGAGCAGTGAATGTTTAGCGAAGTGTTATGTACATTTAAAATAGCAGGTAAAGACATCCCTTTATATTCTTAATGCAAACATTAACTTGGTTTTAAACACTCATGATGTAATCAGTAAAATTTATTCTAAGTTTTAGCTCACAGAGTCAATTCTAAAACACACAAACAACCAGCGAACAAAGATTTTGATGTCAAAGCAATGAGATGACTGTGCTGTTTTTGGCTCTGTAAAGAAAATATTGAGTTGGAATGATGGGAATTTCATTGGGATGATTGAAGTTGAAGATTAGTTGATTGTAAAGGTTACAGTTGGGTTATTATGGCAACTTAACATGACTTTAGGGTTGAATCTAGTGACACCAGCAGACCCCTGTGACCACTAACAGGAATCAGGGTCAGAAGATGAATGAATGAATGAATATAGTCACTAAGGAGGAATAAAAGTTATCAAACAGAATGGGAAGGATAAAATAAAAGTCTACTGAAACAATGTAAAAATGTGTGTGTGCATATGTTGAAATTCTAATTAGTGGTTTAAGAACAGCTACTGTATTCTAAACCAGGAGTTCTCAACATTAAGGTTAGGACCCCAATTTAACCACATTTATGATTTGTCGTGCCCATTAGTTTCCAGTTTAAACTAATTGCTCCTCATTTTTAAATTACATTATGAGCTGAAAAAGGTTGATAACCACAGGTCTATACCATCAACCACTCCCTTACTGAAACCATTTTAAACATGACATTTATTAGTCAGTGAACATGTATTTAATCAGGGAAATCTCATTGAGATTAGGGTTTCAAACCAGTAGGAAAAGCAAATGTAAAAGAATAAATAAAGGAATACAACTCTCAAATAGCCGGAAAAAATTGCAACAAATAGTTAGTTTAAGATAAGATACGATAAGACAAGATAAACATATTGTCTGTCCTGAAGCAGTGACATAAATTCTTTTTTTTTGACACAGCCACGGCAACACTAAATAGACCACAATCAAACACATAAATACACAAATATTCGGTTTTTATGTAAGATTTTTTTATAAGCCAAAACAACCAGCTCATTATTTCACATCCTTCCGCAGTTGAACCCAGTTTGGCACAACAGCAAACCTTAACAATCACTCTCCAATTCATACGAGCTTTGGCTATAAAATGAAATCATCAGAGCGAGGAGATTTGAAGCCTTGAATCGCCTGATAATCAGGCGTACAGCAGTGGCTGCAAAAGGCAGTTCATTAAAAGCACTAATACAAAACACAGTTGTAGGTGAGAGTTCCAAGATGAAACCGAGAGCCTCGTGATAGCATCCAACATGTGCAAATACTGAGAAGATGCCAACATGCAGACTGCAACCCATAAAAACGAGATGGAACAAGACAACGAGCAACAACAAAGTGTTTCGAGCCTCAAAAGTTTTTATAAAATATAACCCACTTTATCTGTAACTGGAAAATATATGATGAATGATGTTTAGCATAAAACACACATTAAAGCTGATATCCAGAGTTTCTGAGAAATGTCTCGATGTCCCGCCCTCAACAGCCTCACTTCCTCCCACTGCCTCTGCAATCTACCAGAAGCCACGCCTCTACTATTCTGCATGCGCATTGCGGAACATAACAAGGTTGCATCATATTGCATTCATATAGGTCTATGGGTCAGGTAAGAGCCAAAATCATATTTACCTGTTTGCTGTTGTGACGCGCGGCCTTGTTTCCATGCTTCTGCATTCACTTTGATTGACAGTTTCAAAAACAGGAGGTTGAAGCCTATTGGCTGGGCGCACTCAGCGATCGTTTTCATTTGTATAGGGGTCTATAGGACGAAGGAGGGACATATATACATTAATGTATATGAATGACCACCGGTAGTAGAGGTGCTCTGCTGCCACCTACATGTCACCAGTTGGTCATTACATCATGGTACAAGCTCGATATTCACAGGAGAGCTTTGTCACACTGCCTCCTAGCAACTCCAGCCGAAAAACACAATTAACGTCTTTAAACATCTTTGGCAGTCAACGTTACTAAACCAAAAAACTTCTTTAGACGTCTTTAGCAGTCAATGAGTTAATAACAAGCGAGCGACGCTTCAGTGGCAGCTTCGGGTCACTCGGTAAACTAGACTGATGAGAGCGAGTCACGTCGAGAGTAGAAAGTGAGATGAGGAGCATCATATGAAGAGTTAGTGTCTCGAAATGGCCTGGACTTGTTTCGAATTCAGGGCAAGTGACGTTAAAAATACACAAAGTTTGTGGGGGAGCATTGCATCCCCAAGTGGTTAAATGTTTTTATTGCAGTTCACTGAGATATTTTTTAATAAAATAGTTTTCTGCAGTAGTTCATTAAAAATACAGTTGTTTCCCCTAACATCATGAATAATTATAATTAATAATCAGGATTACAATATTGATCCAAATAATTGTGATTATCATTTTGGCCATAATCATCAGTGCAGCTCTCGTATATTGTGAACTTCAGAGTAAATTGATGTCATCAAAAGGAGTCTAATCTAACATGTGTTAGTTATAAACCCATACAAGTGGAGCTAAAAGCAAGCGCTGTGGAACACCCATATTTATGGTGAAAACAAGAGACACTTTTAATATCAGGACGTTTGGGGTAAAAAAGGTTTTTCAAAGTATGGAACGTTGGATTGTTGTACAGTCCAACAATTACGCTCAACATAATGCTACCCAACTACATTAGATTCAAGCTGCTGGGGATTGGAACAATAAAGACATAGTAGATCATAGATCAATAAATTTAAAATATTTGTTCCAGAAATGGGTGAATTTACTCACAAAGGCTAAAATTGCCACTTGCATGTTTGTTATTGACTCCACCATAAGCAATGGGTTTTGCCTCAAATGGGCATGTGACTTAAACTTTGGATTGTATGATTTGGCGATCCATAGAAGAATGCAAAAATGGCACCAATGTGGAAAGATTCTGTGTTTTTATTCTTTCTTAGTGTGAGTTCTTGTGTTTTTTTTGTGTTTTTTTCTTTACGAGGAAAGGTTGACAGTCTTTTGCTTTTTCGTTCTGCTTCGTTTATGTGATACGACTTCACTCTGATTTCATCCGTGTTCGGGTGTTTCCTTAGAAGCCACAATATTTACATTTGTCTTTGTTTTATCAACAACTTTTAACCCCTGAAAAAAAACTGAAAAATCACTTTGTCAGTGTCAAACTGGCATCAGTAGTGGATGAGAACAACGTTTGAATGAAATACAGGCACAATTTTAAAAAATGGTTTGTATCATCGCAAGTAGCTTTAAAGGTAAGCGTATAAAGACACTTTTGTTGAATACAAAAATGACTCTTTTTTTTACTACACAGATACCTGTGTAGTATTGATGTCAATTCCATACAAAAGTTGTGCAATCTCTTTAAAAACACATTCTCACGTTTGAGATGTCACTTCAGATTGCGGAATGTAATGAATAGTGGCTTTTTCACATGGTGTCACGGGGTTAAATAAAGTTTAAAGTCAAAAGCACTGATTTTTAGCAGAATTGCCAAAGGGATAGTTCAGCTTCTCAGAAACAGTGCTGCTTAAAAACCCATACTTTTAGTCAAGCTGTCATGGAATAACAAATGTGAAAATCCTGCTCGTGTGGCTTCCTATCTGGCTCCCAAGGTGGGACCGCTTACTGAGCTGTGGGACGGCTGACATCTTAGGAAGATGAATGGATGTGGTGAGAGAGGAGCCGGTGTTGAAGTGTTTGCTAAACCCATTCAGGATCTGTGTGTGTGTGTGTGTGTGTGTGTGTCAATGTGTGTGTAGATAGGTGAAAACAACACCTTATGCAAAACACCTGGCTTTGCGTAATGTTAATAAAGCTGTAATTGCGGAGTGGAGCAATTCCAAAGTTGACCTTTTCTAAAGTTCCTGCATTGATACCTTTCTGCAGCACTTTCAACCAAATGAAGGTTATTTCTTTTTTTTAAAGATTTAATGTTTTTTCACTCATGTGGAGAGCCACTTAAGCACAAAAACAGCTTGTTGAAACTAATCCACCCCGCAGAGAACCTTTCACATGTGCACAGTCTTTATTAGAGGCTGCACAGTGCTAACAACAATCTGCGGTATCTGAAAGTGTGTGCCTGCTTTAAAACACAGCAGTTGCAATACAAATACACAAGTGCCATATGCAGAGTTTTCTGGGGGGAAGGGGAAGCATTGTCCCCCCTAGTGGTCATAGGTCTTCATTTGTTTTCCCAAACTCTTTCGAACAAATACAATCCTTAATATAATGTACATAATATTCAAATATTTGTGTCATAAAACACAGTGACTGTACAAAATATATATGAATTCTTCTTATTAATTTTTTGGCGCTCGAGATTCTAACATTATTACATATTACTCTTAGTTTCATTTCACAGATTTTAGTTCTACATCAGGTGTGTAGTATAGTGAAATGGTCCCAAACTTTAAAGACTTTAGGTTGGTTCTTCTTTTGTTGCGCAATTCTTCTTCACATTGTAAATCGTAGAGCACCACTGCATCCAGCAGTTCATGTACGGTACTGCAGCAAAAATGCAGCAGAAAGCAGCCGCCGGCCTGATTTTATCATGAATTTACAACATTAAACGTCACGTTGAAGCACATTTTTGTAGCCAACATCATCAATTATGTTATTAATTATTTTTGCATTATTGTAGATGCTACACACGCTGTGGTTGACGGGAATCTCGAGACGTTGTATACATTTCATTCTATTTTTTCTTTTGCCCCTCCCTGGCAAGAATCCCAAACTCCGCCTATGATGCGTGCATTTAACTTTTAATTCACAGCCTGAAATTAAATTGTGCAATTATCATGTTATTAAAATCCAATCTGCTGCTCAATTATAAAATCCCTCCAGATATTCTCGTGCTCTTATGCCAGAAAACTCTTTGAAGGCTTCCTCTGCTAATCACATGATTTATGGCAAAATTTATAGAGGCATGAAAATGTGGTAACTAACAACATTGGCCATCAATCAAAATGACAGGCGTAATGTTATTTTTTGTCACGTTCATTTTAGACTTCTGTGTATTCCTTTCCTCCTAAAACACTTAATCAATGGTGGTATTTTGGAGCGGCTCATGACTGAGCTGAGGTTAATGGTGCGACCAGGTGTTGCAGGCAGTTTAGTGCAATTTATGTGTGCCTGGAGTATTGTTCTCATCACAAAAACAAATGCAGAACCCCAAAAGTGCCGTTTGGGATTAGCTTATCCTTGGCAACTCAATTGTGTTTTGTTTTATTTTGTTAGTGCAAGTGCAAAAATGTGCACATAGGAATTCAGAAGAAGAAGCAAGAAAGCACAACGCAGACGGGAGATGGAATTTGAGTGTTAAAATGCGAAAGCATGGACGTAAACCTAAACAAATGCACGGAGAGGATCGTGAACATGCAGCCGTCAGCTTGTTTTTCCGAGCTGCAGGTGCAGTGTCCAGCTGCAGCCCTGCCATGCATGCCAGGGGCCTGAATCATTTCCCTCTTCTCCAGAGGAGGAACTGTCAAAGCACATGGGGAACGTTGCAGCCAGGCAAGAAACGCTGAGAGAGGAGAAAAGTGCAAAGCAAAGGTAAAGGAGAAGTTATCTGAAGTTAAGTTTTTCCTTTTTCCTGCAGCAAAGCCTGAAACCTATGGATACACGAACCGTTAAAACAGTGTAAAGTGAGGCTTGAGCAGAGGTGTCAAGAATATTGATATATCCTACACAAGTAGAAGTACTGTTACTTGATTGAAATTGTACTCAAGTACAAGTACAAGTAAGTCATACATAAAGTAATAAGTACAAGTAAAAAGTAGCTCAATTAAGAAGTACTGAAAGTAAAAGTTATTAGTTGCTTTAACCCCCCATGTTTATTTTTGGGTTCCCTTGCATACAGTAATTTATTTTCCACAAAGGCTTCGGTATAAAAGAAAAGGAAAGTCAAAATGTACAATTATTAAAAAAAAAAAAAAAAAAAAATGAAACACCATTGAATCCAATTCAAAATAAAAGTATAGCTAAATTTATAAACTCTAAAACTGAGAAAATCACCAACATTCAATGCTGTTTTGGCGCCGTGTAATGTGGTTGGTCGGCTATAATGTGATGCATATGATTGTTGTCTGGTCATTTCATTTTTTGTAGTTTCACCATGTCTATTGATCATTTTAAAACAAAAAATACATAATTTACTCAGTAACGGTTGGATGCAGAAATGTCACGAGTTAGTTTACTTCTTTTAAAACGTACTTGAGTACAAGTAAAATTTCTGATCTACAAATATACTCAAAAAAGTACCCATCAAATCAACTCAATTACAGTAACATGAGTACTTGTAATTCATTACTTTCATCTCTGGGCTTGAGTCAGAAAAACTACAGCAACTTTTTTTTTCTGGCATCTGTTTTCCAAACTGTACTCTGAATTTTCAAAAAGACAAGAATGGGTGAGGCTTAGAAATAGAAGGAGAAAGGAGAGTGGTGGGTGGGTGTCCGGGGGCCACACACATAGATTTCCAGGCCTAAGGGTGCGTCAGTCAGGCCTGCCTGCATGTGGTCTCCTATATGTGTCCAAGTTTATCCACACCACTATTACACCACCATTAGTCACGGCAGCTGATGACAAGGGTTAAAATCTTCCTTCTTCCCCCCTCTTACTAATCCATTTAACTGAAAGGACCCTTTAAAAGGTTATACCCCCAATTTTAACAAAATGTCCAATCTTCCTATCTCCTCTGTCTGTGTCAAACACAGAGACAAGCCTGTCTGGAGCCTGCACAGTGCACACGAACAAACACAGTCATGCACGATGGACCAGTTGTAGGGAATCTTTGTCAGAATAGTTGCCGGGTGGTCTACACAAGTGTCAGCAACATGTCTCTCTTAATGTGGTTTGTATGGTATTTCAGTATAGTACAACTTTCATACGCTCCAATAAAGCATGAACACAATGCACTCACATTTTTTTTTAATTGACAAGAAAATCTGCAGCTGCGGAAAATGTAATATATAAACATTTTGTATCATATCATATATCATTTAAAAAAAAAAAAAATAATAATGTTGAATTTATAACTACACAGATGTTCAAATGAGAACCAGCATTCTGTTACTAGCAAACTTATTAGTATGATTTAGCTTTGCTAGCAAACATATTAGCATGATTTAGCTTTGCCAGCAAACATATTAGCATGATTTAGCTTTGCTAACAAACATATTAGCATGATTTAGTTTTGCTAGCAAACATATAAGCATGATTTAACTTTGCTAGCAAATATGTTTGCATGATTTAGTTTTGTTAGCAAACATGTTAGCATGATTTCATTTTGTTCGCAAACATGTTAGCATGATTTAATTTTCTTTAAGTTTAATTCTGTATTGATGGTTGTGTTGCTTTGTCTTACAGCAGACATGGATAACCTTTTTTTTCACTGGGCCATATTATCAACATTCATGACAACATTTAGAAAAATGAGCAATCTGAACATTAATATAGGAAAGAACAAAGGGTTTGTTGTTTTTTGTATTTTTGGGGTCATTGTGTGTTTTTTTGTTATTGATTTGTATAATGTACTTCATTTTGTGTGTCATTTTGTTTTGTTGCTGTTTGGTATATGTATTTCTGTAGTCATTTTCTGTGTTTTTTGAGTAATCTTTATTAGTTTATTAGTCTTATGTATTTTTGTTGTTATTTTTTAAATATTTTTCTGTAATTATGTATAGTTTTTATAGATTAATTTTGTATTTTTATGAGTCATTTTGTGTGTTTACTTTAGGGGCTGTACAAAATCAGTACGAGGGCCTAATGTGGTCCCTGGGCCCCAACTTGCCTTTGTCTGCTTCACAGTAAGTTGTATGGGTGTGGCTAATTTGCTCATGCGAAGTAGAAACTCTCAAATTGTATACTATACTATATATACATATACTTATAGAAATATTATAAGTGTATTTAATCTGGATGCTCCAAAATGTTACTTTAATGTCTTTTTCCCAGTAGACTATGGTTACTATACAGCTAACTGCCCTAGCGTTCCTTTGTGCTCACATGTTCGGCTTGACCTTTGACCTTTTCCAGTGTCTCGCCCTTTCTTTTCAAAATGAACATTTGAGACAGCAAGTCAGAACACAGCTATCCTAATGTCTTTTCCTGTAAAGTCTGTCATCTGTTAAAGTGATATGTTTTCCTAAAAAAGTGCACCATTTGTACCTGCAATGGCACTTACTGTGGCTGCACGGTTTTTACAGCAGTTTGCATGACATTAAACTGCTTGAATGACAGTCTGCTTGCCATAAAGAGAAAATATATAGAGTAACGCATGGTTTCCACATCAATAGGAAATAAATTACACTCTGTGTTCATGTTCTATTTGCTTTTCGCTGAAGGCTTCAGCTAAATCAGGTTTTTTTTTTTTGCCACTGGTGTGTTTTATCAGTTTCTTGCTGCTATAAATATGCTCCGACACGTTGCCGTGTTGACTGTAAATTTTTTCTAAGCTGTAGTAATTGCGGGTGCTTTTGCAATCAAAGAATTAATGTGCAGGCCTGCAGAGCGCTGCAGCGAGTGTGTTGAGAGAGCGCTGCTATTTGCAGTGGAGAGAAAATTGCCTGACAACTGTACGCGCTGCCTTGAGTAATGCTGCCATGAGGAAGTACGCCCATACAAATAGGCTTCGTCTTTAGGCTGTCACTCACCCATTCATCACCGTGCGTATTTATTCCTGAGGATTAGGAATGCTTATCTCTTGGTGGTCGTGTTTATTTTCCTCTGTGGCTGTCACAAGCACGCTTTTAGTCCTTGTAATTGTGTGCATTCAGGGTGATTTACACCTACATCTAGCTATACAGTTTTGTAAAATATTACCTGCTTTTGTATGAAAGAAACTTTTTTTTCTAATACATTATTGCAAAATTTAAAAAACTCTTTGCATTGGAGTGCCTTTCCTGCAGAGGTGACAAGTAACGAAGTACAAATACTTGTTGTCTATTTGTGAGGTTGCCGTATGGACAACCCCTGGTGCTATTGGTACGATTACCGTAGTACACGTACTGTACGTAGCGCATTAGGTGTAGGGTTAGGGTTAGGATTAGGATTAGGGGTTAGGATTATGTGTAGGGTTAGGTTTAGGGTTAAGATTAGGTGTAGGGTTAGGGATAGGTTATAACCCAATATCGCAACAATTTTTAGGGTTAGGGTTAGGTTTTAGGGTAAGGTTTAGTCTTAGTCCCGCGACCTAGACTGGCCAATAACTGACCTATCACGTGACCTAAACTGCGTACGGATAGAATGTCGGTATATTGATACGGCAATCGTACAGATAACCACTGCCTTACTTTTAAGACCTTTAAAGATGACGCCACAGCGTAAAAATATGCAAAATGTTGGTAGTTTGACCTTTTTTTCTGTCAGGCAGGTCCGTTAATTTTATAATGAACATTTTCAAGTTTTTAAAAATCTATCCAGCCACTGAGTTTAAATGAGCATTTAGATTTTTTTTCTTTTTCTTGAAACAGTTTATTTACAAATTTGATCTATACTGAGTTCTAAATTCCCCCAGTGTTCAAAGATGATGTTTGTTTTATTTTTAATTTTTTTACTTAAAAAAAAAAAAAAAAAAAAAAAAAAAAAAAGGTGTTTTATTGAGAATGTACAAATCTTTTTATCTGTTTGTTTTTTAAAACACCATTATCTGTAATATCTGGATAGATTAAAATTTACAAAAATAATATTAAAGATATTTAAGTTGATTTAGTAGCATGTACTTTTTTTTTTACTTTAACTTCAATACGTTTACTTTTACCAGAGTAATTTTTTTTATTCAAATATTTATACTTTTACTTGAGTACTGAAGACTAGTACTTTACCACCTCTGCTTGCCTGAATATTTGGCCAGGCCACGTTTGCACATACTTCAAAGATTTTACATTCTTCTGCAATCACTGGCTCCAAATGTTGGAACTCTGCTAATAGACATACTTGCTCCTGCTGCCCTGCACTTAAAGATGACAGTAATACTAAACATGCCACCATGAAAAAGAAATGTCTCTGAGGTATTTTCTCTTGCTTGAATTTTCCCCTCTCACCAGTCGTCCTTATGAATTACGCTCCTGTAGTCTGCGATGTTCTCTTATGGCTATATGTGGACTTGTTCATTTCTATGAATGGAGTTCAGTTACAAGGAAGTTAAAAATAATTTTTTTTTTTTTTTCTTTACGTTCAGGCTGATGTTTTTGGTGTGTATTCATTTTAGGGAGCTGCAGAAAAGAATAAAAAACAGATTTTGTGGAAGAGCTCTGGTACAGATGGGAAGAGATCTGCATTCTGCAGCAATAAAGTGAAGTTGTGTATAAAAGAGGGGCTGTGTCTGTAAAATGAACAGCGCAACGTGACGCTAAAATCACAAATTCACTCACCAGTTCTATATGTAGAGGGTAATTCAATGGCAGGCTTTTAGGTACAGACGTCATTACAGATTTAATATACAACTTCCTGATTAGAGTGGACAGCACAGCAACGCCCAGCAGATGCATGTTGGTGTGCTCTGAATTAGTTTACTTTAGTTTAGTTTAGTTGAGCAATTTCTAATTTTTTTTTACAAAAAACAAGTTACATCCTTCGACGACAACGGAAGCTAATGAAAAAGAGTAGACCAAAGCAAGAAAGCTTATAGACGCTTACCCCATTTTAAATGATCATTACACACATACCAATAGCAACATCAACAAGAGCAAAGAAGAGAAAAGCATTTTAGTCCATTTTGACAGCACACAGAATTATCACAATCTACACACATTTATACATACATTATAATGATGTTTATGATATGCATTTATATTGATTCCCAACTATTACAATGTTACCTGCAGTTAGAAAAGAGCTATGGTCTAATGCAGTGTTTCTCAAATGGAGGCATGTGTACCCTTAGGGGTACGCGATGGCACTACAGAGGGTACGAGAGAGAGAGAGAGAGAGAGAGAGAGAGTCGGGGCCCCATGTGGGGTCACCTGGAGTTTAAATGGAATAGATTTTTCAATATTTTTTTTGTAATTCAATTTATTGTAATTCATGTTTTTTATACTTAACCTGTGGGCCGAATTGGATGGTCTAAAGCAGGGGTTCTCAACTCCTCTCACCCTGGGACCCACATTTTGCCTCGGTCATCAAATCGCGATCCACTTTTTTTTCTTTCTTTTTTTTTAATTCAACCAACCAAATTTATTTATTTTTTTTTCAAAGATAGCTGTTGAAAACACGCATATATAATCTTTTTTAAAATATAACTACATATTTTGCTGTGCAACATGCTTTTCACAGCATGCCTGCAAAAAGAAAAGTTTCTTTCAAAATAAAAGACAAGTCACACATGACAGACATTAATGGTAGGGTAGGGGATTGTCGAAAGCTAGCATGATTTTGAATGTAGCTTTCCGGTTGGCTCCGCCTTCATCCTCCTACCCCCTCCCCTCTGTGCTCCGTCCGTCACTCACGGCTGCTGCTGCGCATCTAAACTCATCGTTTGTATTGTGTAGGAACGTTGTCGCCTCATGTGTCATTCAGCAGTAAGTAAACACTAAACTTTCTCATTATATATGTTATAAAATGTGACAAAAAACTCTGTTTTAAGTCCGTCTCACCGGTGACGCGCTTTGAGTGTGGGCTCGTGCACGCGAGGTGTTGAGAATGAGCAGGGAGACAGGGAGACATGATTGGTTAAAAAAACGGTTGTTTTTTTTCCATTGGTCAGAGTTATTACAGATTTACAGCTGCTACAGTTGACAGAGCACATAAGATCTTAATTCCTATCAGGACATAAAGAAAATTTCAACCAAAAACTTATAGTGTATCTGGAGAAAACCCCCTATAGCTTTAAGTTTCTTCTTTTTTTTTTTGGCCAGCTTTCCGCGACCCACCCAGTACAGATCCGCGACCCACTTTTGGGTCCCAACCCACCAGTTGAGAATCACTGGTCTAAAGGGATGAATTTGGCCCCCGGGTCTTGAGTTTGACACGTGTTCTAGATCATGGATTGATACAGATGGTTTAAGCCATGATTGTAAAACATCCTGAACAAGATTTGAAATCAGTTTACTCAGCAGAAAACAAAGGTCATCAGTTTTTACTGCTGACAGACATACTGTGCTGTACATTATG
Organism: Gouania willdenowi; assembly: GCF_900634775.1. Lineage (NCBI taxonomy): Eukaryota > Metazoa > Chordata > Actinopteri > Blenniiformes > Gobiesocidae > Gouania > Gouania willdenowi. Next base: position 17,203,209 of record NC_041049.1, read on the forward strand.
TATGGGTCAGATGAGGTAGATACTTGTCACTTTGATAAATGTGGGAAAAGGGGAAGTGGCTGAGCCGTGCCGTATCTTATCCGTGCACTGTCCCAGACTGTGCTGTGCTGCGTCCTGGGAGTGACACGCACATGTGTCTGTGCAGCAGCAGCAGCAGCAGCAGCAGCAGCAGCAGCAGCAACAGTCGTGTTCTTCTGTATAACAGCAGGGCCTGAGAACCAGGGCTGGGGTTTTGGGGCCTATTCTCTCTGAGCTGATATGTACTGAACTGTCTGGAGGGAGATAAAATGTTGCTAAGGAAAGAACAGCGTAATTGCACATACCTCATAAGCTCAGATGTGGCTGGAGAGTAGACTGAAGACATGACAACAGGACATATGAGGCATTTAATGAAATTCTCCAAAGGACATACGAGCCAATTTGGCTGCAGTAACCTTTGGACATTTTGTTCCGAGACGGGATAGCCATTCAATGAAAAAGGTGAGGCATTGTCTTGCCAAAAAAAGCACACAAGAACCCGCCATTGATAAAACACGTTGGCACGCTCTTTATTCTAGAAAACAGTGATTAATGACATTCCCCTGAAGTCTTTGTTTCTCCTAATATTACACTTTGGAAGAGAACATTTTTCTGCCGCTACAGAGACAACCTACTGCAGCCAGAGCTTTTCAACTGAGGACATTACACTGAACAAGCTGATTGATTTGACTTTTGGACTCAAGCCACAGTGTCCCAGTTTGAACCATTTGAATCAGAATGGTGTCGTGGTCTGAGACATGAAGTCTTTCTCCCTAAAAAACCACAGCAACCCAGACCAGACAATCCAAGCCACAGGTGCTCTTGATTATGGGCAAGTACACACAGGCTTGGTCTCAAGTTGCCTCTCCATACAAGAAGTTAGATTTATTAAGGAACCTCTGAAAAGCTAAATTACGCTTCACTTTTTCAAAAGTTTTTGTCAGAATCATAATGATTCTAAATACTGTAGAGTGAATATTGAACAAACATTGATTTTATTGAGGACAATAGTTCCCAAAAAGGGGTACGTGTACACTTATGGGCACAGGAGCACATAGGGGTACTAAGAAAGATTTATCAATTAATTTAAAAATAATCAGGAAATGTTCCTAGATCTTTTATAAGCCTTTTTTTTTTAACACATTAACCACAAACTAACTGTACTATTGCTAAAAAAACCTATATATTCTGATGTAGTGGCCATTTTATCACACTTCTGACAATAGGAGACAATACTTAGCTACATTTTACGAAGGAGACTGTATTTACTTACGATTGAAGTAATCACATAAAAGTGGTAGTATACATTCCACTCACTGTTCGAGACACATTTAAGGGTTTAGGAGATTGTGTTGTTCCACAAATGAAAACGCATGCCAAATTATGGAGAGGGTACTTATGATATGAAGAGGAGTACAAATGATTTGACAAAAATGCAAAAGGAGGAACATGGGAGAAAAAAGATTGGGAACCACTGATCTCGGACAAATATTGGGTGAGAAAGGCTTTCGTTCATTCTTTCTTTTTTTTTTTTTTTATTGACAATAAAGGATTAAAACGCTAATGCCAAGGCTGAAAACAGGCTTTTACTTGTGGTGTTTGTGTTGAAACCAATACTTTTACCCTAGACATGAATGGAAATATTAGCATCCGGCTTTGCTTGATGAAGACATTGTTCTCCCCATTGCACAGACCAAATTTACGTACCAGTCATCTACACAGTCAGTCAGGAACGCTCTTCTTTGCTAAGGGAGCTATTAAAAGCTATTCTTGTTCCGTTGTGTCTTTGTCTGTGTGTGTTTTGTGTTATTCATTGTGGGGGATTCAGGTCCTGGTACATATCAAACCCCCACACTGATTAGCTGTCAAGATACCTCAATTATCCATAAGACCAGAAGTGCCACCCACTGTATGACATCAGCATAAGTTTCCAACTTAATTACTAACTTAAAGTCAAACAAAAGCCAAAAAACAACTATTTTTTTTTCAAAATCATCATGTTGATAAAAGGCAAGGGAAGCCAAGGCAAATTTATTTGTGTGGCGCTTTTCATGCACGAGGCTATTCAATGTGCTTTACATGATTAAAATTGAAGTATTTAAAAAAAAAAAAAAAAAAAAACATTTTAAAAAGTTTGTAAAAGACTAAAATGACTGGAATTAGAAGTTGATGATCTGACACAAAACAGTCAAAACTGACTTTAAACAGAAGTTTGATGGCTTTGTGTCAAAGCAGCAAATTGACCAATTTAGCTGCTGAATGGTGTCTATTGTTTTAGGCTACAATGCAATAAACTGACATCGTAGTTTGCTGATTTATGCTGATGTTTGATCTCAATGACTATTTTTTTTTTCCATTGAAAGAAAACAAATTCATTGCATTTATCAGTTAACAGTTATTCAGGAGCAAACTGATCTGGGGCTTGGGGAGACAGAGAACAATGTGCGAGAGTTCGAAGAGTTCAAAGGCACAGCACAGAGACCAGTTATATGTTATATTGATTTTTTCTTTTATTGCTCAGTTTCACAGACTTTCTCAACGCTCTTTTGCAGGAGCTCTCCCATCCCAGCTGAACCTAGAACATATGAAACAATGCACAACACCTGTAATTAATCACCCACAGAGTCCCTCCCTGAATCACCTCCCCCAATCCCCTTTGCTTGCTAATGCACTTATCACATAGCATTGCTTTCTTGCTTTGTATAACCTGTAACTTACATAGACTAATTTTGTACATGTCTGAATGAGTTGGATGTTTTGTATTTCTCCATTTACACTTGGATTTTCTACAATCACATTTTAAATTCTTCCTCCAAGGTGTTTTCTATCTGCTTGATTTTCTCTTAATTTTGAAAGGAGTCACAGCATCTTTGCTAGGCCTATGGCTTCCATAAACCATGTACAGATGTTGTCATTTATATAGCTTTTCCTAAGACACACAGAGGTAAGTCAAACAGATGTTACAGTTTCTAACTCAAAAAAGATAAATACATGAATCAGAGAGAGCTAAGTCTCTTGCATCAGCAGAGATAAACACATTCAGAGATAACCAGATCCAAAGTGTGACCTTTAGTGTTTGTCGTATAGACCAAAAGTTTCCAGTAAAGTTCTTTTAGAGTTCTTTTGGCAGTGCTCTCTTTGTTATTGTCTGCACGAATATTAAAAATCTGTGTACCATTTATTTTTTGGTTATTTTGTTTCAAAACCAAATAGAAAAATAGAAAAAACTGATTTTAGTTTTTTTCATTTGAAACCAGAAACAGGAAAACAGAAAAACCATTTACTAATAAAGCGTTGAATTTATGATTGGTTTTAAAATCAAAATAATCAAAATAACAATGGCAACATATTATATAGTTTTGTTTGTCTTTTAAAAAAAAATGACCGCCGGTATGACTGTGTGAGTGACTGGTGTGAATGAATAATGGTTTCTGTATGTGCTTTGAGTCTCCTTGAAAAAAGCGCTATATAAATCCTAGCTATTGTTATTATTAATAATTTAAAAAATTGTAAATAAAGACTTAAAACTTTTCTTTTTTGGGGGTTTTTGACTTTAAACCAACTTTTGACAAATAGTAAGTCTATAAATACTATTTTTGCCACATCTGCGATTGCCATGCTGGGGTTACAATTTCTAGCTTCACTATACGTTCAGATCACCACACTCATGCTCTAGCTGAGATATCTATTTTGACAAAAAGTGCATAAAACCAGTTGTTAACCCAAAAACTAACAAAAAAAACAGCTTGTTTCTCACTCTGTACTGGATTTTGTTGTGTCAAATAAGGGTCCTTTGGGTTTAAAACTAAAGTTAGGAAAAAGCTTGTAGTCATATGCATGAATGATTGTTGGCTGTTTGAGTAATCCTTCAGTATTTACTAGTACCCAGGCACAAAAAACAAGAAGACCGAAATAATAACGAGAGGATACAGGCGTAGCACAACAGTGGTTCCAAATAAATTCTTCTGACGTGAGGCAGGTGTCTGAGGATAAGCCTGGAACCTTGTGTGATTCAGAAAATCCTCTGTCTCATTCAGAAATATGTCTGGGATGGGTCAAAGCCTAAGCTCCTACTCTTCTACTTTTTTGCTGGCGGGAGCTCTGAAGGAAAATTTCCACTCAGGAGAAGGAGAAATACATCCTGAGCTGGCCCTGAAAACATTATAGTCACTGTGTTAACAAGTGAGTCGGACTCACAGACCAAGAACCTTTCATGGTTTGCCTTGCTGTTGATTTATAAAAGTGACATCATTGAAAAATGGGCTAACAGACTGAGACAGAATAATCCGACTCTTTATGTCAGGGGTGTCAAATTAATTTTAGTTCAGGGGCCAAATACAGACGAGTTTGATCTCAAGTGGGCCGCAGATTATAGGTAGTAGAAAAAAATAATAATAATTTTACCATCACAGTGCCTGTTCTTTCTTTCGCACCAACACACCAAGACAAATTCCTTGTATATGCAAATGTACTTGGCAATAAAAAATTATTCTGATTCCCTAGTTTTCAATATTAACTCAATCCACTTCAAAATTTCTTGATTTTGTCACCAATTGTTGTGTAATTTAGAGGAATTTTGTGCCATTGTTTGTGAGAAATTGCAAGATCTGTGGAAAAATTTAGAGTTCTTTCCACAATTTGAAATGAAAAATGACTGCATTCATGTGGTATAAACAAAGGAAACATGCAAGCCATTAAAATGTAGTGGAGAACCTGGTTCTCTGGAGTTGTTTCTTCCCACTGTCGTTAAATGCTTGTTCATGTGGATCTTGTTGGGTTCTTTCATTCTTACAATGAATTTTATATTATTAAGCACTTTGAGGTGACTTTGTTGTATTTTGCGCTATATAAATAAAGTTGAATTGAAATTTAGTTTTCTTAAATTTTTGAATTTGTCCATCTACAACTGGATTATTTGGTAATTTACACAGTTTTACTTTCTCCTGCAGGCCGAATTGGATGCTCTAACGGGCCGAATTTGGCCCCCGGGTCTTGAGTTTGACACATGTTCGTTATGTATTCCTATGACTGACACATTTCTGTGGGCCTTCTGATTATAGGGAAGCAATATTAAAATTTATAATGTCTGCATTGTCATCGATCGGTAGTGAAGCATATGTGAGACTCCAAACATGAAGATAAAGATATTAGTCACAGAACAGTTTTGATCGTACTGTGTGTGATATGCTCCATTAATCTCAACACACATAAAACCACACACATAACCATTCTGTCCCACCACGATCTTCCTCCAAGCCAGATATCTCACGTGATAAAATGAGATCTAACAATGTGATCCAATGCTGAATTCCAAGCAACAAGGAGCTCAGGATTTTCAGACCTCCTACTTGAAAAAGTGACTTTGAACGCCACCTGAAGTCGAAGCTCCGACTCGGTAATGTCAGTGCCATAAAATATAGGATAAAAATATATATCTACTTCAGGTGTACTGTAGACATTTTCAGTAAAATGTTCTGTCGCGCAATTCCTCTTCACAATATAAATGGTGAAGCGACACTGCACCCAGCAGTTCATGTATGGTACTACTGTACTTTTTACTCATGAATTTACAACACTAAATGATACGTCAACGCACATTTTTGTCGTCAACATTATCATTTATGTTACTAATCATTTTTGCATTATTGTATGCGTTGTGGTTGGCGCAAATCTCGAGACGGTCTATATTTAATTCTATCTTTTCTTTTGCCTCCTTCTGGCAAGAATCTCAAACTCCACCTACTGTATGATATTAAATATATATAAAATCTCTTCACATTCAGAACATTTGCCTAAAAGGCTGTGTGATAGGCGTTTGTTTCAATTCATCATAAAATGCTTAATTCTGAAAACAAAAAAATGGTAGAATAAATACATGAATAACTAAATATTAATAGTACAAAATAGGCAGCTTTTTGTCACAATCAAGAAGAAATTAGAGATATGAAATTTCATGGAGAAGTACATTTGAAAAGACAAGAAACAAGGGGTGGAGGGGGTTGGCTAGGCTAGGGTTAGTGATGCTTTGCAATGAACATTATATTAGGGTTACAAATGCTGTTTCAAAACCAGATAATTATAAAAGTCATCCCACATCTTAAGTGCTGTATATATAAGACCACTGCTATATATCGATATAACCTCAACACTGTGTAAAAACAGGATGATGACTGAGAGGGAGACTTTTAATCATATAATTGTTGATTTAATGTTTTCACTGCTGATTTTAATGTTCTTGATTATTCTTAAAGGTCCCATATAACGTTATTTTTCACCCATCTCCATTTGTTCAAAGAACCCTGAAAACATAGTATTCGAGGTTTATTTTCCCAAACTCGCCTGTTTTCCAGAGTTTTAGCCTCTGAAAAGTCACTTTCTGAGCAACTCTACACAAACAGGCTGTGTTTATAGACGTGACACTGACTTCCTCCTCCCCGCACGGTGACGTAGGGCCAGAGGACGGCCCACCCACTCCATAGCCAAGCTGATGCTCAATGTGCACATTCGTGGGCGTGTCTGTTTACATGTCAATGACTGCAGAGAGGCGCGGATTCTGCTGCTCCGTGCCGCGTCAAATTCGTCATCAAAGTGGGAACGCGTCATCAAATTGGAGCGAGGTGTTTGGGCTCACCCTGCAGTAAGAAAGGAACAAATGTATGAGACCCAAATAGCACTTTTATCATGTTTAAAGCACAGAAAAGTCCATTTAGCATAACATGGGCCTTTTAAGCTGTTAAATGTTTTCTGTTACTTTTTGATCATGTAAAGCACATTGAATGCGCTTTACAAATAAATTTGCCTTGCCTGGCTAGGGTCAGGACAACACAAAACTTCCACAATTGTGTTTTCTGATTGGCATCAGATGTTCATACTATAAGAGCATCTGGAGTAACAGGTAGGGAGCCTGCTCAGGAACTCTAAATCCCTTGGCTCTGAGCGCTGCTGATGATGCAGCTCATTACACTGTGATTATACTGTTCCCAACAGTCCAGGCCTCGGAGCAGCTCATTACCACAATGGAAAACAAAGCATGCAAAATGAATCCTAATATTACAGCATGCCTGCAGTTAGCCTACTCTGTTGTGGGGCCCACAAAGATTAAACATCCCATTTAGTAAAAACGTTCATTAGTAAAGTTAGTGTACAAAATTAAGACACAAAAGTGTTACCCTTAAAACTGGATGAAAGCTTAACTTCATAGCTGGTTTGACCTCATGGCATGCCCTACTACACTACTGCTTACTAGTTTTATCCTTGTTAACACGTTTGAGAGGAAACACCTGATGGGCCCATCCTGTTCCCACAAGTTTTTAAAAGCATTGTTGCACCATTTGTTGGCATATTGCACCGTTCGTTTTTTTTGTTTATTGGGATACAGAACAGATGCTAATCTAAAAGTCTGTATCCAGGACATGGTCGTTTTAACTTCATTGTCCTTTCCAGAAAGATCTGGCAATATTCTAGTAGAGGATTGTGTTTATAGAGCTAGTAATGCTATCAATAAAAGTTCAGATGTAATACATTGGTGCATTGGACATCATTTTATCCGTGATTTTCCTTTTCATTTCTCCTTATGGTCAATTTAGGAGCCAAATCCTTCTCATACACTTGAATATCTTACATAATAATAACAACGTAAACATGCTATTCATCCTCATTGATCAATTAATAATTGTTGACAAATGTGGGTTATTTAGTGAATCAACAACTTTTCATCTTGTCATATTATTCACTTTTTATTTCATAAAAATGTATGACCTGCCAACTATAATGAAAAAAAAGATGCTTGTGCAGCTCTGCTTTATCCAGAGATTTATTATTATTGTGCCATGAAAACTATACAATTTTCCAAAAGTAATGCACTTTTTTTTTTTTTTTTTTGCATGATACAGGCAGTTTGCACTGCATACAAAGCCAGACTTGTTTATTACTCACAGGATAAGGAAAGTTACATCTAAAAAAAAGGTGTTCAATTCATTTTGGGTTAACATACAGTTTTTGTTTTGAAAACATAAGGCTTTGTTTTAACAGAAACATGTAGAGTGTTTTTCACTATTGCAATGCCAAAGTTAAAATGGTCGAAAACATGATCTGCCACCGCCTTCATTTTACTAGTTTGGATTACCCCTGTTTTCCTACAATCAACTACTATTTCCATAAACAATTTTTCAGTCTGTTTTTAATTTCACCTCCTTCTTAGTATTTCAAGCGAACAGATTTTTCAATGTGGTGTCAGGTATCCTGCTCTTTGTCTGGCAGTGTAACATCCCTTCTTTGTTTTGACAGTCATTATTAAAGGCAGATAATGCAGCTATTGAGTGTTAAAGCCTCTAACTGAGGCCACAACCTCGTCTGTGCCAAAGCAAGCTTTTTCCTAGCTCGAGGAGAAGGGGATGTTACCGTAACACAGCTGACTGCTGCCAGAGTGAAGGGATCTGATAGCTCGGCTGCAGAGGATGAATTCCAAGACAGTGAATCTGTAATGGTTTGAACAGATAGAACAGTAGAAGTTGAAAAATCTATCTTTAATGTCAGTCTGCTGACAACTTTCTCCAGCCGTTTTTAAGGTAACGGAGATAAATAGTGAGGATGCAGGAGGCATCATGATAAATAAGCTATCAAAATGTTCAGAAAGTTCCCGAGATTTATGCTTGAATGCTTGTACTTTTAAACTTTTTGAGTTATTCATTTTTTTTTGTCAAACCTTTTAACCTTTAACATGTTCAGTTAATACTTTCAACCCATACCAACCTTATGTTAAGCTATTGCTAGGTTAATGCTTAGCAAATGCGAGGTTAATGCTATTGCTTGGTTAATGCTAAATTAGTTCATGCTAGGCTAATGATATTGATAGATTAATGCAAATGCTAGGTTAATGTTAACACTAGGTTTGTGTCAATGCTAGGATAATGCTATTGCTATGTGGATGCCAATGCTAGGTTAATGATATTGCTATGTTAATGCTAATGCTAAGTTAATGTTAATGCTAGGTTAGCGTTAATGCTAGAATAATGCTATTTCTAGGTGAATGCAAATGCTTGGTTAATGTGGTATTGCTATGTTAATGCTAATGCTAGGTTAATGCTATAGCTTGGTGAAAGCTAATGCTAGTTTAGTGGTAATGTTAGGTTAATGCTATTGCTTGGTTAATGCTAAGTTAGTGCTAATGTTAGGATAATTTTATTGATAGGTTAATGCTAACGGTAGGTTAATGTTAATGCAGCTTGTAAGTTTTTGTTTTGTTTTATTTGGTCAAAAATCCATAATCATCTTATTATTGTATTGCATGTTGTAATTCAAAGTGTTCTGAGTGGAGAGTAAATCTCTGCTCCTTCTCCTGGCTCTGTAAATGAGCATTAGAAATACAGGTGCGTGACGCTGGACTTCAGCCAATCAGAGATCTTTCTACCAACAGGGTGATCCCATGAGATGTTTTAAGCATTACTATTGGCTGCTCGAGCTGTTCATCAAAAGTCAATGCATGTTCTTGATCTGAAAGTAGGGACAGTCCCATGGCATGTCTTCCAGCAGAAGTCTCTAATGCAGCTTTTGGCACAGCGGTTACATGGCAAAGCAGGAGGAAAAAGGAAAACCAAGGTGGAGAAGCAACAGAATAAAGGCACCAACGTGTTCAGGAGTAACAGACTTTACGGAGTAGGTGTGTGCATTGGAATGCGCTAATGTTAGGCTAATACTATTAATACTAGTTTAGTGCTAATGCTATTGCTGGATTAATGCGAGGCTATTGTTAATGCTGGGCTAAGGCTAACATTAGGCTAATGCAAAAGCTTGCTCATGCAGTGCTAATGCTAAGCTAATGTTAATGCTAGCTAATGCTAAGCTAATGCAGTGCAATGTAGTCCAGCACCTGCATCCGTACTTGCCTTTTTTTTTCAGGAAATGCAAATATTCTAGTTAATTTTTGAGTTTCAGATCGGTCAACATATTCTGCGACTCCATCTGAGCTGTTAAGTTATTTAACTAATTATAGCCTCAGTCCCTGCAAGTTGTTGATGTATTTCTATTTTCCTCCTTAAGCAATCTTAATCGGTTCAACAGTTTCTTCACCTCCTTAAATGACAAAGGCCAGATTGCAGTCAAATACCGTTTGTGCCAGCTGGCTGGAGTAGCAGGAAGCCAGGCTCTTATAAATGAGCGGTTCTTTAACAAGGCCAGCGTGAAATATGAAGGATACTGCAGAGCTGAGATGCCAGACAGCAGCCCTCTGCCTCAGTGTGTGGAGAAAGCTCATGTGTCATGTTTTTAGGCACTGAGTCAAGAGTTAAACAGTGCTGGATCCACACAATAAAAGGGTGGTAACCATCGTCCTGTTAACAAAACCCAGCCTGTGCACCGGATGTGTTTATTTTTTTACTCTCCAGTAATTACTTAACTCTGCCTTAAAGATATGGGAGGAGGAAGAAGAATGCAGTGTGTATATTTATAGTACATGCTGGAATGGTTTCAGTCAAAACACCATAAGGATAATCCAACACTGACGTGGAAATGAACAGCTTTCTGGTGCTCATATGCTGGAAAGTCATTAAAGGGAAATGTGGGCACTTATTTTCTATTAATGTTGCACTGGAATGATAAATCTGTGCCGAGCTGTTAAGATGGAGAACCTAATTTGTGGCCGTCTGCCATCCGAAGCGTATGGGCAGCAGTTAAAGAGAAAGAAGGGAAGGGCACACGCTCCTATTGGAAAGCACTTGGGTCAGTCTGAACTTCAAAACTGCATGACACATTGGCTGAAAAGACAAAGGATCCTGTTCCAGTGGAATGTTTTATCCATTACAGCAAAAAACAAAAAGCAGACTTTCCCAAAGAAGACTGCAATGACAATATTCTAATTGGAATAGATTAACCACAATACATTTGCAGTCAACTTGAAGTCTGTAACAGTAACCGGGTGAGGTGACGTCCTGCCTTGACAGGTATCCATTGAAGGGCTATAAATGTGTATTTAAACAACTTTCCAACACCATCAACTATTCCATTGCGTTGGCAAGGGTGTCAGGTGATGTGTTCAGCTTTGAGTTTTGTGGGAACAACACTAACAAAAACAAGGTCAAAGAAACACTAGCCACTCCTCAACAGCTGGTAAAAATGTAGCAAATTAGCTTGAGATAAAAACAAATGGATGGTTATGGTTGGCCATTTGCCTTTGTAACCTGCCTTTCTTCGTATCACAGGAAAACGACCAAACAGTGAGAGAAATACTGCCCTTCATACTTCATATACTTGAGTTGTACGTTCTCACACTGGGACCCAGGACCAAACACCAATCTGGGTACACAGATCATTTTTCTATAGCTGCCTCTACTCTCCCAATACACATCTGTGACTGTCTGGACCTCTGAAAATTCAAATCACGCATTAAAACATCCTTTCAGAACTGCCATAATTGTTGATTTGGTGATGTTATTGAATGTTGGTCTGTTTTTTTTCTTCCTAATATTATATTATATTATTATGTTATATTATTCCTGCCCCAGGAGCTGCTGATCATGTTCTACACCTCCATTATTCAGTCTGTTCTGTGCACCTCCATCACTGTCTGGTTTGGATCTGCAACCAAACTAGACAAACACAGACTACAACGGATAATCAGGACTGCAGAAAAGATCATTGGTGTTGATCTGCCCTCCATCCAAGACTTATACCTGTCCAGGGTCAGGAAACGGGCAGGTAGCATCACTGCAGACCCCTCACACCCTGCACACAATCTGTTTAAACTCCTCCCCTCCGGCAGACGCTACAGATCACTGTACGCCAAAACTACTCGCCATAAAAACAGTTTCTTCCCCCAGGCTGTCACTCTGATCAACACTAAACAGTCATAGAGTGTCACACCTGTTTCTGTGAAATAACCATGGAACTAAACATAACAATCCTGGATCAATCTGTCACTGAGAATGTTCATCTACATACTATTTAATTTAAATGTTCACCTGCACTACTCATCAATGCACTACTGCACTATTATCTTATTATTATATTTTATTATTATTATTATTATTATTATTATTATTATTATTATTATTATTATTATTATCTTGTTATTTTATTTAGTTTTGCACATATTAGTCTAACTGCTGTTTATATATTTATTTATTTTTTTTCTAGTTGATTGTTATTATTTAATGTTTACACTATCAGAGAGAGCACAGTTCACCAAGTCAAATTCCTCATGTGTATAACATACATTACTTGGTCAATAAAGTTGATTCTGATTCTGATTGACTGACTTTTCTTTTTCTTTTAATCTATGTTATTGTGTTTTAATTGGTAAAGTGTCTTTGAGTCTCTTGAAGGCTTTTAACAAAGTGTATCATTAAATATAACGCTTACTAATAGGAATGCAAGGCGGTTTTGAAGCTGTATATACAATAAAAAGCAGTTTAAACGCACACTCACTAGCCATTCATGGACTGTGACTGGTTTTGTGAGGTTAAAGACATACATTGTTTTCCATTGTAGTATAGACTTAGCCATGTCTAAGGTGTCTTCCTTGTTGTCGATCTGTAGTAAGATGGCCGACAGACAGTGGCGTTCAAATGTGGCCAGTTTCAAAGTCTGATTCCTTATTTCCTGGTAACTATTTCAAAAATGTCTACTGTAATGTTCCTGGTATGGATGACAAATAGCTAAGCACTAAAGTGTTGGACTGAAATGTTTTGGTTTGTTTCCACCAGAGACTTTCTAAGGGAATGGAAATGCAGAAAAACAATAAGAAATCCTAACATACCAACTACATGATGATTAACAGAAACCACCAAACCGGCGATGCCCACATATAAAGGGATATTACGTGAACTTAAAGGCTAAAAGTTAATATAAACGACTCCAAAGACAATTCTGACATAAATTAGTAACAAAGAAAAATAAATAAATCAGCTTTCGACCTCTCATCCACAGTATGATTCATGTAATAGGTTGCCTATCACTTGAGCTTGACAACTGTCGACGGAAATAACTCTATCGTCCATTAATTCCAAATGTATTAGGCCTACAACAGCATCAAAAACCTTAGGCCACATCCACATGGAAAAGATTCACACCAACACAGTATTTTATGAGTGGAAATACTGTGTATTCAGTTAAACCCCCTGTTCCACCTCATTTATTCATCTCCAGGCAAATGCAGGTTTTTGCCTTTTTTTGGAATCACCACGTGAATTCAGACTTTTTCAGATACAATGACGTGTGGAATTAGAACTTTCCACACATCGGGAAACTGAAAGATATTTTTTATCTTATTTGTTTAAATCCTTCTGTGGAAACGTGACTTCACTTGTGTCAAAAACAACACCAACATTGCCCTTAAACACTTTGCTTAGAGGTTTTTAGGTAAATCCCTGCTGCGTTGTCTGTTTTTCTTCTTTTACAAAGAAGTTCAGCTGTGAAGAAGCCAACAGTGATCCATCAACCAAGCAAAGAATAGATTTGTTTTTTATATCTTCACTTTTTTGACCCAGCTGGACATTTTTCTTTAAAAATATCAATCTAGGGTTTTAATGAAATGTGAAGTTTTCATTTTAGCCAAATGTTCTTCCAAAAGTACTCAGTCTTATCTCAATGCCAAAATATGTAAAAGTATAAAAGATTTCTTGATTTTTTTTTTTTTTTTTGATGCAGCTCTGCTAAAGGAATAAAAACATTTACTCAGCAGATTGCACATTTATCTTATGTAAAGCATAAAATAGCTTTTAGTGGGAACTCTAAGGTTAAATCTTAGTACACAACCATGATGAAAAGGCAAAGCCTGGAGACTGTAATAAACAGTGAAGAGTTGAAACAAAGCTACTCTGACAAATATTGTCTTTGGATGATGGCCAGATTCTTCTGCTGATGACTCTGAGCCAGACTCAGAGCACTCTGTGGACCTCGCTGTTGTTTTGGAGTTTGAGGAAAGAGAGTAATGACTAATGACACTGTGTGAAATAAACTATTATAATCTACTCAATATGCTCACATAAACATTACACAATCACTCAAATCTGCATTTCATCAAAACATCTCTCATCTACTGAAAAACAGAAGAACAAGCTAGTAATAATAATGTGTAGAAGGTGTTTTGGTTCACAAGCAGGTAATTCAACTTTAAGCCAGAATGATCAACATTGACTTAGTCATGCATCACAACCCAGCACGGAGTTGAGCTTTATTCTGCTATTGTGGCTTCAGCTCTTTTTGGGAACTTTACTGTGTGTGTGTTCCCAATACAATTTGAGAGATTTCTTACTTTGCTGATTTATTTTTGAACAGTTTTTTTAATCTTTAATCTGGGATGAAACATTTTATCCAGAAGAAATACTCTCAGATGGATATTTAAGAATGTTACAGTGTACTTCAAATATTGCTGTTTTCAAGATATTGTGAAGAGAAAAGTTTCACTTCATCAGTTGTATAGAACAGAGGAGGGAAACAATACTATGGAGCAGCAAACACTCAATGATCAAGCACACCTTAAGCAGTGAGGGAAGGCAATTAGGAGATGTGGCAAACCTGTGCGCAAACAGGAGGGAGGAAAAAGAACTACTCAATCTGCAGTTACACACTGCCAAGGAGGTGTAGTAAACAGGTCGGGACCATGACCTACACCAGACATAGGCAACTAATGGTCCAGCGGACACATGCGACCCTCTGTCTAATTTTGTGTGGCCTCCAAAAACAAAATTTTAATTCATGAGGTTGGAAGTTATATGAAGCCCAACATAAGACACAAAACTCCAAAATGCACAAAATGTTAACAAAAGTACACAAAATGATAACAAAAGCATGCTAAACAAGCACTTAAACACAAAATGAGTACAAAAACAACAACATATGCAAAAGGACTTCAAAGACGCACAAAATGCCAATGAAATTGGACAAAATGACAGAAAAACAAATGCAACAAAAATTTGCCTTATTGACAAGAAAATGGACAAATTGAATTCAAAGACACACAAAATGTCTAAAAACTCAAAAAACACCTTGAAAACCCACACAAAAAGACTACAGAGCCAAAACGCTTTGTTCTGTCCTGTATTATTAGATTGGTCATATATTGTAAATGCTAACATAAATGTTGATAATGTGGCCCTCGGATCAGACAGTCACATTTTTGTAGACCCCGCTCTAGAATAGAATAGAATAGAATTCCCCATCTCTGACCTACACACTAACTAAATTCTCTAACTTCATTTAACTTTTTTTATTTTACTATTTACTATTCTGACCCCACAGCGTAATGCAAATTTGGTAAAAAGTTGTACCCATTTTTCAGACAACACAACAAGTTTTTTTCTATTCCCACTTATTTCATTCAAATGTCTAAAGCCTTTGTGGTTTTATAGACGCAAGTTGAATGTAAGCCAACCGTATCAATCAAACTGTCAGTTTTGTTTTTGGCTTTGGTCAGACTTAAATATTAATGCAGTGTAGTGTGTTTTTCATTCAATTTACCAAGCCCTCCATGTTGGTGTATCTAACCCTACCCTCGGGGCTTTGTCTTGTGCGTTTCCCATGCCCTATTGTCACACACTGCATACAGTCACGTCTCAAACCAAGGCATTTCCTCCAGTGTTATTATCGTTATTAATAATATCTCTTCCCATCACGACCTGGTGAGGGCCCCTGTAGTTGGCGGCATAGCTTGCATTTTTATGCAGAAGCTGTTTATACAGCTGCATACCCCTCAGAGTCTGCTGTGGCCCGAGCAAGGTAGCGCAGATGTTTGGGTTCTGCCTGGTGCCATCTGGTCAACTTGAGCCCACCAAAGGAACCAACTGTAAATTTCACGGTTGAGGAGAGCAGTGGAAAGCATACACTGTGTGAGAATTTGAGAAATACAAAAAATAAAGAGTAGGAAATGCAAAAATGAAGGTAATTAGATGGATATTTGAGTAGGAAATCCATCTATGCATGCAAATGCACTGACAGTGCAGCAAAGGTTGTTTAAAGGCATGGAAAAAAGTTGTGTTTTTGGGAAAACCTCTGGCCTGGACCAGTAAGGAGTTAGTGTGTAAATAGACGAGCTTTAGGAAGGAAACAGCAGAGCGACAGGACACGCTACGAGTGTTACAGTAAACGTTCTGTAGAAAAAAACTGACCATGCATGTTTATGTCATACTCTTCTTCTCACTGACTGGGAAGAAAAGTTTTTTTAGCCAAGTTATTTTTGCATTATTGAAACCCGTTTCTATGAATCAAGAAATGACTATATCACTAAAGCCTTAGTACATCAAAAGTAGTTTGTTTTAACATTTAGCAGGTAAAAGTTTAGCATTAGCTTAGCATAAAAATGCTAATCTCCTTTAGCGCCATCAGGTAAAAAAAATGACAAAGTGCCGTATACTCTACCTAAATGATCATTAAAGAGCATAATTATGGGGAATCACAACACACATTAGGCGTCCAGGAAGCTGCCTTCCAACATACTGAAAACATTACTTTCTGATTGGTAACACGTTCCCAGCAGTTTTTTGTGTGGCAAATGTGAAATATTCAGTCAATCAGCGAAGCTGTACACAGCTGTATCATGTTAAAAGAGGTTCAGGTTTCACAAAACAGCTGGACAATTATTGCTAGCTGCATTTCAACATTAGCACAGAGAGCTTAGTGTTATCTCACTGAGTGTGCTAGTATTTGTACCCCATCTGCACCAAACCTGACTGTAAATGTGATTGTGCTTTACTGATGACTTTATACAGTCTTGATATCATTTTATCAGTGCAGTACGCTTTCTCTATTCTCAACATCCTCCAAAATAATGCTGGATTCATGGTATCTTAGGGTAATTTAGAGAATTGGAATAAGGATGACACCTGTCTTGAACTTACAGCTAGAAGACATAAGTCAAGGCGAGACAAGATAATACTGTATTCATTCCAAAAGGGAGAAATTTGGTGACCCTGTCAGTGTAGCGTTTCTTTCTTTGACTGTTAGAGGAAATCTGTGAATATGTCAGTTTCCACCTACTTTTCAAAAATACCCTCTGGCCTGGGGTCCGACCTATGCTGACTCTGGGCCTGACCACTGGCTGCCGCCCGCTGACTCCCGCCCGCTGGCTTCCGCCCGCTGGCTGCCTGTCTAGCGTGGTCCTCTGCTCCTCTGATGAGGTCTTGGGCGGGGGGCTCCCTATGCCCTCCCCTGGGGGGTTGGGTGCTGGGCTGTGGGTGCTGGTGGGTGTTGGCTGGATGTCTTGGGGTGGGGGGTTGGGGCGGTGGCAAGGTGTGCCGGGTCCTCAGTTTCTTGGGGTTTTCTCTGTGTAAGTGGGGGCGGTGGCTGCCTCTCACCCTGGGGTATCTGGGGGTGTCTGCTCAGTTGTGGGGTGGGGGGCCTGGGGCTCATTGGCTGTCGTTGTTGGGGGCTGCCTTTTTGGGCCTAGAGCGGAGCCCATGGGTTCACAGAAGTGGCTCTGGGACACACATCGGCGTGGACCTACTGGCATGCCTTCGGCTGTGGGATAAACTCGTATTGGGCTTAACCTTAGATACGTTGATCCCAAATATCAGTTTCAGATATAACCACTCACTTCTTCCCTCTGTTCACGGCCACCATCATTAAAGAGTCACCCTCTTCAATTTCTCCACACTTGGCACCAGATTGGCTTAACTGATTACACAACACAGTATGCACAATAGTAACAACACTCCCACCTCAAAACAGTGGACTCTTCCATTTTGCTACCCTGACTCTCTCTTCCCCGTTCCCTTCCCTTTCACCAAAATGTAACACTGCCCTCTCTTTCTATATTCTTCCTATGATAAAGCGTGTCTTACCCTTCCTTAGAAAGGGCTGGTGATTGTCACAATTATGCAATAGAATGAATTCATATATTTAATTGCAATAATAAAATATGCATTGCTGTCACAAAAAGATTGCACTACATAGTGTTGACCTTCAACAGCATGTGCAGACAAGGTAAAAAACAACAAAAAATGAAAAACGAAACGAAAAATCTATTATCTGTTAAGTTACACCTGGATATAGTTGGTGTAATATGCTAAAAACTTCTGAGTTGCACTTGATTTCCTTCCAGACGACAAGTGGCCCACTGAGGAAATGGACTTAAGGGTGACGGACATGCTTGAAATACCATATTTTCCCAGTCCATCCATGCAAAAGTCCATGTACTGTCTACGAACTGCAGTCTTAAGCCAAGACAGCCCCACCTTTCTTCCTGCCCTTCCTGCCTGTGCCCTTACCACTCTTTGATTCAGCTCAGCTGTAATAACAATAAATCAGAGGTTTCCTGGTTGTTCAGGGTGGAGAGATTTGGAAGGAACGAGGGAGGAGAACTTTATTTCCCTTACCCTTCTTTTTACAAGGTCCCTTAGGGATTAGCAATCTCCTTTTAAAGCACGATGAAGAGAGAAAAATAACTATAATTCACAAAATAAGTAATATTTATACAGGTAATTCTTAAATCCACTGAACTTTAAAAATGTATGTCTAAAGTCAAATTGAAGTGAAAAGAACTAATTTCGGTTAAAGGGCTGGAGGCCAGAGTGAGAAGGAAATGGAAAAGAGTTTCCTCCCAGTTGATGATGTGGTTTTATTAGAAGAAAGCGCCACAAGAAATCCAACTCTATCCTGATGAAAATCCTTTACCAGTTGCCCAAGAAATTGGACAACTTTACCAGCTCCACAGGACTAAAATGACCATAACAGCCTGAGCCAGAGTGTTGACAGGGTTGGTCATTGGTACCATGATCCATCTCTTCTGGTACTGTACGTTTATTGGTGTGGCTGATCTCCAGCCCTCTAACTCCTTATTTCCAGAGATTATGATCTACATTCAGGAGTAGCAATAGCAAATATGGGAACGGTCACTTTTCTCAATTAGTGACAGTTTAAAAAACACAACATTTAGGATATTCAAAAATGCATTGTTTAATCATCAGGGATGTGAAACTCCAAACAAACAAAAATCATAGACTCAAACACTTCGTGTCTCATTTTCATGTTTTCCCCAGCCACTGAGTGTTTTTCCAGGTACTCCGATTTTCTTCAGAAACATGCAATGTTTGATCCCTCACTGAATGACAGGAATTCAATAAAACAGAGTGGTGCATTAAGCGACAAGTGAGTAAGTACAACCGTCGAGAAGCCAAAAATGTTGGTGACAGACACACTAAAGATGCCTAAAAATTGTGTGTATTTGTAAAAATGCCACACAATCATTCTGTGTGATGACAATGTTGCAGGTGCTGGATGAACAATCCAAATAAATTAATTTCCACTGAGTGACATTGTAATTT
Source organism: Gouania willdenowi (assembly GCF_900634775.1). NCBI lineage: Eukaryota > Metazoa > Chordata > Actinopteri > Blenniiformes > Gobiesocidae > Gouania > Gouania willdenowi. Next base: position 17,222,480 of record NC_041049.1, read on the forward strand.
TTGTTTCAATAATTGAAAAAAAAAAAAAAAATTCTGGGTTATTAGACATAATATAATACAGTATATAGTATTTATCCTCAGTGTTTGTGGTCCCAAAAAATATGATTAACACAGGCATATGATGAGCTAACTCAGTTTATACATGCTGACAAAATACTGTTATAACTGACAGTGAAAATGTGCAAAAACAGAAATGTTTGACATTCTAGCTCAGGAAAATCTAGAAGATGCACTACCTAAATGAGTCTTTATCTTTTTTGATGTATAGAACATCTGTTAACAGCTGTCACACAGTCAGCAGATTAAAGCCTGACTATCTTCCTAATCTACTCACTAGTCTTCTTCACAACAGTGCTATGTGATTTCAAAATCCTGTTATTACAGGATTTTATCTACTGGGCCGTTTTTACCACCGAGAACATTGAAATCTTTGTTTTGATCACAGTTTCAGACTCATTAACTGTTACATAGAGATTATTCTTTAAAAGACTAAAATAATTTATTCAATTTGTGGCTTTGATGTTAATGTAATACAGTATTACAAAACCACTTTTGAACATCTGCCCTTTTTAAAAGTGTCACTTTCTTCTCACTGTGCTTGCTCCTGCCAAACATGCAGAATACACACGATGTACTGTACTGCATTTCATTAGCACTAAAGCACACTAAGTCATCCCAGGTAAAGGCCAACAGTCTGTGATTATCTTTCATTCCCTGTGTATCATCTACCTCTGCCAGGTCCTTTGTTTACATTGGAGTTATTGATTTGCAAAGGCCGAGTCGATGACCACAAGAGCCACTTGTCCCATACGTTTATGATGAATTTTTTTTTTTAAATATCTCTGTTAAAAATGGGAGTAATTTTCAAGATTACATAAATCTCCTCATGGCCTTTATATTTTCAGCTCCAGCAGGGGGCGGTACTTCCAAAGTCTGTCTCTTGTGCACATTTTGAAAAGATTTCACAAATGTTTTTATTTATTAAAATTAAAATAATTCTTTTTTTATTTAACACTTTCTGCCCAGTCCAGCAAAAATACCTGTCTATTTCTTGTAAGTGCATCTTAATCCAAAGTATAAACTGTTTTTGAATATCTGGATAAACACTAGGGGTCATGAAGACTGGCTATCTTTAGTCAGTGTCTGACTACTCACCCACTTATGTAAACAAGTGTGTGAAGCTGTTATATATATTTTTTCTTCCTCTGAGAAAATGTGTTAAAAAATATATCTTTCTTAGAACTTTTTAACACAGAGAAAATACAAGATTGAAACCTCTTTCCATTGCTCTCTCCTAACCACTGATTCAAACTTACTTCTCACAGAATCCTGAAAAAATGTGACTCATAAAACCTGGACTCAGCTTACCATATGTGAAAATGTATGGTTCCCATGGGTGCCCTAATGGAACATTTCTGGCTGCAAGACAGAAAGAAGATCCTAGTTTTGTTTTGCTTTTGCGTTGCTCTTCCAGGGGGAAAAACAACAAAAAATATACAATTTTAGTGGAAGATATGTGTCGAGGTTTGTTTATAAAACTGTTAGGATGCTCATAAAAAAATAAAAAAATTGTTCACAAACCATTTGGGGTGTTGCTGTTTTGGTCACCAAAAACAAAAACAAAAAAGATTGTATAAAGTTTTCCAAACATCAACATTCCCTTCCAACATCAAAAAGTTCCTCATTAATTAGTGAGTGGAAGTGGAAGCATTGGTAACAATAGCACACAGTGTCCCAGGATGTTGCACTGCTTGATTGCAATGTGATTTTTCCTATTTGAGAGACCTTTGTTGAACCCTTTCCTTCAGATCCACACACAATCACTTCATCTACATTGTACATCTCTATCAATTATGCACTACTTCATGAAAACTTGATGGAGTTCATAAAATACTTTAACATGTAGGTGAGTTAATGCTTTTTAAAGCACAGTTCCTCCAAAAAACTGGACTGAAAGTGCTTTAAAGTTTCTTTGTCATTATTGGTACAATCCCACTCTTTTGCACATGAATGTGAGTAAACACATCCATCTGTTTGCCCTTGGGGTAACGATGTATAAACAGAGAGGAGAGATTGCAAACACTGCATGAAAAACAACGTCAAGTGTCTAAATCCTCTTAGTAAACACTGCTGAAGTGGCTGCGTGCCAATTAGCAGCACTTGTCAAACGTACATGCATACATCAGGCGTAGCATTTGTGACATAGCTTGGCGATGATTGATTGCAATGCATTAGGAGGCATTTCAAGCCTGACAACTCAAGTATGATAAGAGCCTGTCAATTAAGAGCGCTGACTAATAGTCCTCACTTAAACCCAGGCTAATTGTCCTTATTAAACCAAAGAGGTGATTTATGGGGTTTTAACAAGAGGGATACAATAGGAGTGCTAATGGCCAAGGTTAGAGCATTGCTGCACAGGAGGTTTGTTTTTTAGTCTTAATTTTGATAGAGATTGTCACATACACATTGGTTAGTTGAAGGAATTGAAATTCATAGTTTTCAACTTGTTTGAGGTGAAAGAAGGTGACCTTTCTGGTGCCCCAGATTGAACTCACAGTGGAGAAACAAGTTTGATAGGTTGATTATAGCCTTATAATTGCATGTAGTGTTCGCTCTGAGATGGATGTGCAATCCCTCTCTCTACCATCTCTACTCTACTCTTTATCTTGGCAATGGAAGCAATCCTCTAGGCTTCCAAATGTGTAGTAGGAGGAGAACGGCTTCAGGATGGTAGCGATTACCATCTATTCACGCCTACATGGTTAACCTGACCACTTTGACCCCCCTCATTCCAGGCACCAAGCGTTTGTTTGGAAAACTTCATGAGAAAATAAAATGGGCGTGCCTCAAAGTAAAACCTAGCAAATCCAGAAGCATCTTCATCATCAAACCTTAAAAACATAGACCAGTGCATAAAGACAAAAAAAAAAATCTGATGGAGGAAACCACTGAGGACTTTACCACCACAGATAAGACCTTGCACCATGGAAAGATAAAACTCCTGCGTCTGCAGTTAAGACTGCTTCTGCTGTGGCCACTGACAAGCTACAAGTTCCAGATCACTAAAGTCAAGAAGATGGAGAGGACCCTAAGTTTCTACATTAAGAAGTGGCTTGCCTCAGTAATATAGGGTTATATGGTCAAGGCCCCCTTGAGCTTCAGCGTCACTGCAGAGTATAGATGCACCAAAGTGAGGCTAGACATGACTCTGACTGGGTCTCTTGATGCAGCACTACAGCAGCAGTCCCCAAACTGGCCACTGGGAGGAAATTGACTCCATCAGAAATGGTATAGAAGACAGTCAGGTCTCAGGCATGGAGATCTTGTCAGAAATATGCAACAGGGAAAGACAGGGTTTGGTTTTACTGCAGGGTGGCCAACATGACTTAAGGCTCTTTCCAACATAAAAATGAAATTGGGCATAGAGAGGCAAAGAGATACACAAAAGCAGTGTTGCATCTGGTGCTGTGGATGATGATGACAAAAAAGGTGGTGTAGAAGAAATCTTCGAGACAACTGAATTGCAAATATTATGACATTTATTGTACAATCAGAGTTCACCTTATAATATTGAGATGTTAAATAATTTGATACACTTCAGCAGAATCACAGGGACAGTGGACAGCCTTGGATAACCCAGAACCTTGCAGGCTTAACGCTGCACAACTTGGAAATGGAGTAAAACAGAACTAGCTTCATTGTCACAGCCACCGAGGATATTCTTCCTGCTCCAAAGACCTCTGGCTCAATGAGGGTCTCACATGTTTGCTCTGCCAATCTCTTGCAACATTCAGGCATATCCATACCAAGTATAAAACCAGCCTGTTCCAAGGATGCTATGCTGGAGGTATAAAATCCTTGGTCCTGTGGCAGCTGGCGATAATCCTAGAAGGAAGTTGAACCATTACCAATGCTCTACCTTTACCGTGGTCCAGATAATAACACTTCTTGCATGAGAGCAGGCGAACGTCCAACCAAAATAACATTAAGAGTGGACAGCTTGATCAAGACCACAGATTGGTCTTCCCAGCAGAGATATTAACAACATCTCTAAGGTCTCACCTAATGCTGTGGTTAACATCTGAGAAGCTTCTCTACATTCTTCAATTAACAGTCCCGGGAAATCGCTATTAATGAGGTGCACAAACACAAAATCCTTGAGGCTCTGGCGGAACAACACTCATGGCGTACCTCAGGAAGAAACTGGGGTGAAAGGGCAAACTTTCTGTAAAGTCACTGTCAGTGGCTGCACAGCCAAGCAGCAACTATTATGGTTAAAGTGGAAAGTCCCCAGTTCTGCAAAATAACTGCAGAGGGGTAAAAACAAAGGGGGGCACACAGTTGGCCCTCTGGAGATGTCATAGAACAAAGTCAGCAAAATACTAACCAAGGAGGACCCACCTGATGACCCCAATAATAAGGTCTTCCACTCAAGACACTAAGCAAATAGCTGTGCTGATTTTACAAGAGATTGTAACATCAAATCTTAGGAGCTCAAACTCAATAGGCCAAATCCTGTCCATCAGAGCATCCAACTAGGTCCACTGGATGATTTTACACCAAGTGACAAGGAATTTAGCTTAATGTTCACATCCTAAAAATGTTTTAGAATGCGAGTTATTGTCCAGGTTGTTCTAATCATTCTGTTTGGAGTTTTGGTATCCCTACAAATACCAAAATTAATATATACAAACATAATGAATGAGTGTATACATTCTTGAAATACTTGGCCAAGGAGCTACTTCCACAATGACATAACCACTTACACTGTGTTTTAAAACACTGCCTTTGTCCAGAGTGGTAACATACAAAGCCTAAACATTACAATCCTCCAAGTTGTAGAGAGAAGCAAAGTTTAATGTTTTCACCAGCCTCAAAGATTAAGAAAATGTTATATGACTCAATAGGTTAGTAGATTTATGAAATTAAGGGTTATCCTCATAATATTATTTGAATACTCTGATAATCTTGTTTCCTAGCATGGTTCATCTGCTGGAGGAGTGAGAGAAAAGCTGGGTTACCAAGTTAACAAAGAACAGGATTGTTTTTGACTGTTAAACAGGCATGGTACTCCTCTATCATGCCTAGCCCAAAAACAGCTGATGAAGATAAAATGGTAAAACTCATTATCAAACCTAACTGAGGCATTACAGAGTTGAAATCTAATTGTATAAAATTTAGTGATGACGACTAGACAAACTCTAATTAGTTACAGTCATTTTCTTCAGTGTTGTTTGACAGTTAACAAAACCTCTGAAAGTTAAACAGAATTGCTAGACTCTAATGCTGCACGCTTTCAAACTATTTGGATACATATTGATTTTTCCTTTTTACGTTTGTGAGTAGAACATAAGGTTTTTATCGTCATAAATAAAAGACAACAATGATAATGCTGTCATTTCCATGTGTGACCAGTAGGTGGTGGGGTGTGTTGTCTACTTGCAAGTGCGCTGAAAAAGTATTGATTGCAAATGCAGAGGGCATGTGTCGCCACTTTTCCTTTTTGACTGTTTTCTATTTTTTTATTCAGAATAAAATTTTGAAAAGGGAAAGAAAGAATGGCTGCATTGTTTTTGGACATGAAGGCAAGAGCCAGGGTTGGGGTCAATTATAATTGTCATTGCGGAAAATGTATCATTAATTATAATTATGGCGGAATTATAATTGTAATTCTGAAAAACAGTTGCTTTCGTAATCGTAGTTGAATTGTAACTGAGTTCAAAAAATTGACTTTGTAATTGTAATTGGCATGAAAATTCTAATTACAATTTAACACAAAACTGGTGAAACATGTTACAGTTCTATGTACAGTTCTACACATATGCAGTTAACAATTATTTAAATATATTTCATATCAAGCTTTCCCACATTTTACCATTAAAAAAACAATTGAAATCTAGAGGTATACTGGCAGAAAAAAGGCTTAGACGCCCACACCAAAGATATTAAAACCACTATTGTCATTGATTAAGAAGCCTAACAAGGAAACCAATAGATAGAAAATAAATGAGATGATAGATATTTGTTTTTAGTGTACTTTTCATCTGATTTAGGACCCGTTAGCATAAGAGATGCTAACAGACAGCTAACACAAGAGGAAAGATAACTTTTATTAAGTTATTTAATTCAGATTAATTGTAATTGAACTTTAGTAATTGAGAACATAATTGTAATTGACTTTCTGAGAATACTAAATAATTGTCATTTAATTGTAATTGGAAAAGGCCCTGGCAAGAGCGTTTTTAAACTTAACTTACAACTTTTCAAACTTAATTTTAAAACGTTTCCCTCTGTAAACCTATTATGACCTAAAAACACTGCTGTGTGATTAAACAACTGTCTCATTTAAAATACAGATGTTGTTGGGGTCAGAACCTGTACTGTGTTAAACAGTTGTGAGAAAGTTTGGTTTTACCCTCCTGATGATGTGTTGTTGCACTAGGCCATTTTGTTTTTTTTTCTCTTTCTTGCTTCCAAACAACATTTTTTTTCCTCCTCTACTGCAAATCCTACTTTGATTCCTGTAGTGGAAAATATGAGTGTTCAACATGATGGGAAACTTTTACTACACCAACATGTAAACTTTGAAGAAGCTAATTGTGTGTCATTATGCGCGCTACACTGCTCTATTCCTCTTTTTTGTTTATTTAACTGAAAGCAATCCCCAAAAAGCTCGAGTCTAATTGTGCGTGTGGTTTATTTTATTTGTGTAAAACAGCACTATGTTCATGCTAGCTTTGGTTTATGTTCCCTGATATCGCCCAATTGGATCACAAAACACAGAAACCACCAATCCCTGGCTTGGTTTAACATTTGATTTAGGATGATACTTGCTGCCATATTTCTGTTTAGGAAATCAGTCAGTCCATATTGCTTTTGAACATCTGCCAGGCCCTTCGAATTGTTCAAACCGTCTTGCTGTGACCGAGCACAACCATGAAAATGAAATGGTCCGTGTGTCAACAAGTAAGCCGCAAAGCATGCAGGCACGCACATGAGCGCAGTCGCACACTGGGAACACGCACACACATCACCTGTCTGTCTTTTGTCACGCAGAGGTTTAGCTGCGATGAAGGGCCGCACTTGTAATGAGTGTTGAAAAGACAGAGCTGACTTGTGTCTCTTTTTATCTGAGTGAGGGGCGATGTGGCAAAACCTGGATTTCATAAGCTGGCTGACTCAGAGCTTTGGTGTGTGGCGAGGGTGTGTGTGTCTGTTGGGAGGACTGGAGGGAGACAGAGGGAGACAGTGGGGGAGGTGGAGGGACTAGAAGTGGTTCTGTGGTATGACCAGTTGGTGGAGCACACATGAACCTGTTGACCTCGGCCTCCTGCTCCTCCTTCTCTTCAAGCCGTTTCTTTCACCACATGTCCATAACGTACCCACTCTTAATTATAGGCCAGAGCATGTCAGTCATGTGTTACAGTGTGCTGGCATGCATGTGATGCGAGTACATTCACTTATCTGCCATATCATTATGACCAACTGCCAAATACTAGCAAGGTACTACTTTTGCAGCTCACGCTCTATACTCTATACCAGAAATGGGCAACTCTATCACAGCAGGGGCCACGGAAATGTGATTGTATCTGATCCGAGGGCCACATGATCAATATTTATGTCTGCATTTAGAATAATGACCAATCTGAGCATTAATACGGGGAGGGGAAAGGGGTTTTGTCTTTATTTTGTCTTTGTGGTTTTGATGATTTGTCAGTTTTTAGTTATTTTGTGTATTTTTGTTGTCGATTTGTGCGCTTTTGGAATAACTTTCTGTATTTTTGTTGTTGTTTTCTGTATTTTCCTGTCATTTTGTGTAATTTTGTTAACAGTTTGTGTGTCTGGAGATATTCTGTAATGTGTTGTTGTTTTGTGTGTTTTTGTAGTCTTTAAGTGGTTGTCGTGTCTGTCTTGGTTGTTATTTGATGTTTTATGAGTCATTTTGTGTATTTTTGGAGTTTTTATGTACTGTATTATGATGGACTTCATATTCCTTCCAACTTCTTGAATTACATATTTTGGTGATTTGCAAATAATTCAACTGAGGGCCACATGTGGCCCTCACTGATTAACCATTGCACCCTTGGCCACTGTTCAACCTCCAGAGCACAAGGGTGAACTCAAGGCCTGGGGGCCAAATCCGGCCCTTCAAAGCATCCAATTGGGCCCGATGGAGAAGTGAAGTAAGTAATTTGTTACAGCTCTACACCCAACCGTTACACAGTAAGTTATATATTTTTTTGTTTTAAAATGATCAATGGATATTATGAAACTACAAAAAATGAAATGACCAGACAACAATGAAATGCATCACATCATAGTCGACAATCAGATTAAACGTAATGCACTGCGTGCCAAAACCGCATTGAATACTGGTTATTTTCTTAGTTTTAGAGTTTATAAATTTAGCTATACTTATTTATTTTTAATTGAACGTATTAGTGTTATTTTATTTTAAAAAGAATTTTACATTTTGACAAAAGTTTTATTTTTATACAGATGCCTTTGTGGAAAATAAATTAAGTTCTCATCTCATCCTCTTTAAGTTGATATGAGATGTTTACTGTATGCAAGGAAACTGTGGCAAGATTTATTACCAAAAATAAAGGTGGGCGGTGAAAGTAACTAGTAACTTTTACTGTCAGTACTATTTATTGTTTATTTTATGTATGACTTACTTGTTCTTATATTTGAGTACAATTTCAATCAGGTAACAGTACTTCTACTTGAGTTGGATATATCAGTACTCTTTACACACACCTCTGGTTGCAGGGCTCACAGTTTTCTCATGCTTTTATCACATGATGGCAGTCATTTTTTTTATTGCAAATTTTTGAAAGAACTCAAAATTTCCCAAAATTAAATAATAATTGGTCACAAAATCAAGGAAAGCAAGGATTTTTCAGCGACTGATATCTGTCACTTATTGCTTGGATATTGTCGGTGCCTTACATACATACATAAAGTGTTTGCCCCCTGAACCTAATAACTGGTTGGCCAACCCTTAGCAGCAACTACTGCAAACAAGCGTTCGCAATAACTTGCAATGAGTCTTTAACATCGCTGTAGACAAATTTTGGCCAAATCATCTTTGCAGATTTGTTGTAATTCAGCCACATTGGAGGGTTTTCCAGCATGAACCGCCTTTTTAAGGTCATGTCACAGCATCTCAATAGGATTGAGGTCAAGATTTTGACTAGGCCACTCCAAAGTCTTCATTTTGTTTTTCTTCAGCTATTCAGAGGTGGACTTCCTGGTGTGTTTTGGATCATTGTCCTGCTGTAGAAACCAAGTTCGCTTCAGCTTGAGGTCACGAACAGATGGCCGGACATTCTCCTTCAGCTTCTATTTATCACAGCAAGTTTTCCAGGTCCTGAAGCAGCAAAACCGCCCCAGACCGTCACACTGCCACCACCATATTTTACTGTTTGGTATGATGTTCTTTTTCTGAAATGCGGTGTTAGTTTTACGCCAGATGGAATGGGACACAGACCTTCCAAAAAGTTCAACTATTGTCTCGTCAGTCCACAGAATATTTTCCCAAAAGTCTTGGGGATCATCAAGATGTTTTCTGGCCAAAATGAGACAAGCCCTAATGTTCTTTTAGCTTAGCAGTGGATTTCATCTTGGAACTCTGCCATGCAGGCTATTTTTGCCCAGTGTCTTTCTTGGTGGAGTCATGAACACTGACCTTAACTTTTGTCATCTCTTGGATGAGTCGTCGCTGCGCTCCTGGGGTAATTTTGGTCGGCCGGCCACTCTTGGGAAAGTTCACCACTGTTCCGTGTTTTCACCATTTGTAGATAATGGCTCTCACTGTGGTTCGCTGAAGTCCCAAAGCTTTAGAAATGGCTTCATAACTTTTTCCAGACTGATAGATTTAAATTACTTATTTTATCATTTGTTCCTGAATGTCTTTGGATCTCGGCATGATGTCTATAGCTTTTGAAGATCTTTTGGTCTACGTCACGTTGTCAGGTAGGTCCTATTTAAGTGATTGAGAACAGGTGTACAGTAATCAGGCCTGGGTGTGGCTACAGAAATTGAACTCAGGTGTGAGCAACCACGGTTATGTTTTAACAGGAGCTGGTGGGCAAACACTTTTTCACACAGGGCGAGGTAGCTTTGCATGTTTTTCTTCCTCATTAATAAAACCCTTGATTTAAAAACTGCATTTTGTGTTTACTTGTGTTATCATTGACTAATGTTTACATTTGTTTGATGATCTGAAACATTTAAGTGTATAAAACATGCAACAAAGTAAGCCCTGACAAATATTGTGGATAGTCATTAAATGTATGTATTTGGAAGGGCTGAGTTATCTACAGTTGAATTACTTTGTATTTTTGCACAATGATTCATGTTCATTGTAATTCCAACTTTATCATTCGGCCCAAATTTGATGCTCTAAAAGGCTGTATTTGGCCCCCGAGCCTTGACTTTGACACACGTGTACTGCACTCATAGAAGTAAGCAATATATTATCGTGTTGGGACAAAAAAAAAAGGCTGTTTACTTTTTTAGTTGTTTAGTTTTTTATTACCTCTGCCAAGGAAGTAATATTTAGGGGGCCAAGCCCGCGGGGCCAGAGAACCGCGTATGTAAGCATACGAGGTTTCTAGGACCAGCGGTGCTAGGAACCATATTGTAATCGTAAGGATTATTGTTACCTTTTATTTTTCCCCCGGTAAAAGTGGTGCTGCAGGCTCAACCGTGCAAGGTAGGGCGGTGCCCTTTGGGGGTTGGGTCCAGACCACCCCGTGTACCTTGGACGCAAAAATTCACATTTGTTCGCCCACAGGTGGCGCAATAACAAAGGTCAACGCGTTTTGGCCAATAACTCCCACACCGTTTGTTGCAAATTTAAAACCTTCATATCCACAGATTCCTTGAATAGCACTGAATCACCTGGGCTAGGCCACACCCATTTCCGCCTTAACTTTTCCCGGAGCAAAACAGCAAAAACTGGAAAACCTACTTTTTCGAACTCCTCCTTGGGGTTTTGGCCAATCAGCGTGAAACTTGGCACATAGAGTCTTCAGTTGGACATAATCTCCAGTTAACCCTATGAGTTTGTTCGGGTAAATTATGCGCAAATTATTAGCGAGTAAAGTTTTCTAGCTAGCTATAAAAATGCAAACTGGCCCATATCTCGGTCAAAATAAATGCTAACAACACCAAATCTGAGATCCTTAGTTGGCATGTGACTGTGGGGGTATGCGCCAAATTTGAATGATGTAGGCCACTAGGGGGCGCTACAAATAATGAATATTTATATCTCTTAATTGGCACGACCAATTGTTACCAAATTTGGAGGGTATGATCTTGGGTCCCTCCTGAGGCGATATCTCAAAGTTATTCACGATTGGTGAAAGTGGGCGTGGCTAATGCCATAATAACACATAAATAAACAAACATTTATTTCTGTTGAATTATTATGTTGAGGGCAGTGACATTTACAGGGTAGATATAGAAGACCACACAGACCACCCACACCAAAAATAGGTGGTGCTATAATTGCAAAAACATTTTGGCCTTTAACTTTCACAATTTAATTCACATCTTCATAAAATGTATATCCACATGTTCCCTACATAGAGTCGCATTTTCTGACATAGGCCACGCCCACTCCCACAGCATATTGCTCTTTGTAAGTCACTACATAAAACAAACTTACTTTTTCAAATTACTCCTTGGGGTTTTGTCCAATCGGCATGATTTGGACCTGATCAAGAGTTTAGCAATAAAATTTGTTCGGGCAAAATATGCGCAAAATATTAACGAGTAAAGTTTTCTAGATAGCTATTAAAACACAAACTGTTGCATATCTTGGTCAAAATAATTGCTAACACCACCAATTCTTAGATTCTTGGTTGCCATGAGACTGTGGGGGTATGAGCCAAATTTAAAAAAATTAGGCCTCTAGGGGGCACTGCAATTATGAGAAATTTATATCTCCTAAATGGCACAACCGATTTTTATCAAATTTGGTGGGTTTGACCTTGGTTCGCTCCTGGGACCGTATCTCAAAGTTAATCGTGATTGGTCAAAGTGGGCGTGGCTTATTACTACATAACATATAAATAAACAAACCTTTATTTCAGTTGAAGTATTATGTTGAGGGCTGTGAAATTTACAGGGTAACTATACAAGAGCCCACAGATCACCCATACCAAAAAGTGCACCACTAGGTGGCGCTATAATGGGTGCAAATGCATTTTGGCCTGTAACTTTCACACTTTAAATCACATCTTCCAAAACTTCATATCCACCTGTTCACTGCGAATGGCACGTTGGCCTGTGTCCTGACGCTCGCCCCGAGCCCGTCATCCTTTGTGACGTACTTTCAGGGGCTCCGCAAAACCTGGGAGCCAAGTCGCACGAGAAGGCTTGGCCCCCTTTCATAACTGCTTGCAGTTCTAGTTTAACTTGTGTTTATTCAATTGTCTGTTAGCAGGATTATATAAAGTACTAAAAGGGATTTTGACAAAATTTATCCAAAGAAAGACCCAACACAATAAAAGATTTCATTAAATCTTGGAGGGGATCCAGATTAATATACTGATTCTGGATCAGTTTCAAAAATCCCCAAATCCCTCTTTCATCATTGGCGAACTTTCTAAATTGAAATCTCGGTTCGTAATTGACCCATCTTTATTGGTCAGGTTAACTTCCGAGTTTCATCCAGATCGAATTCAGAGTGAGCAATATCTGGCATAGAGGATCTTTGGCACTAGGCGGCCTCTGAGTGCTCTTGTTTGAATTGACTCACTTACTAATGCACCCAGGCCTCTTTAACTTTTAAAATGAAAAGGCTTTGAAAAACTATTTCCCACAGGGTTTAACAAATCACCGTGAATAAGATCTTGCAACAGGCCGCCCATAAAGCTAGAACCTGCTCCCAGCCAATCACATCTGCTATGACAAAACGAAAACAAGAATTATTCCTTTAGTCATACCGTAGTTTGTTTTCATAGATTAATGTTCCGTGTACATCTCTGTGTGTTAATATCCAGGTATCTGTGGCCAGAAGTGGCAAAAGTACTAGTCTTCAGTACTCAAGTAAAAGTATAGATACTTGAATAAAAAAATAACTCTAGTAAAAGTAAAAGCATTGACGTTGCTCCCTCCCATTCTACTATATGTACTTAAGTAAAAAAAAGTTAAAAATTAAAACAAATGTCTCAATCTACAATTTGTAGAGTACTGGTACATGGAAACAAGTTAAATCTGTTACTCATAATAAATTTGTAAATAAAATGTGTCAAAAAAAAGTGCAACTGCTCAATAAAACCCAGAACAGCTTTGAGTTTAACATTTTTAAAAACTTATTAATATCAACCATAAAACTGAGGGACCTGCCTAACAGAAAAGAGCTCAAACTAGAAAAATTTGCATCTTTTAACGTCGTAATGTTGTCTTTGAAGGTCTTAAAAGTCAACAAACTAAAACAAAAGTAAAATGTCACTAAAAATATATAAATACTCAAGTAAAGCACAGATGCCAGAATAAACTACTTAAGTACAATAACAAAGTATTTGTACTTGGTTGCTTGTCACTTTTGTCTGTGGCTGATTGATAGAAGTAGTGAAAACCACATTCAAGTGAACCACCATTATGTGATTCACTTTAATTTTCCTGTAGATATCTTTTCAAACCAACCATGAAGCAGTTACTAAGTAAACTTAGATGTTTAATGTGAGTCTATTTAATGAAATCATAGGGTTTTTCAGGTAAAAAAGGGAAGATGTTTTGTTGTTTTCTTCGAGCTATGAACTTGACGGTTATGTTTCCTCACTGCTACAGCCTCAGCAGTGGTTTCACAGACAGTGTGTGGTTTGCTCTACTAGACAGCAGTTATCAACAGTCCATCTCAGACAGTATCCCTTACAACTGCCTCCGCTGTTCAAACACAACCTACACAGCGTCCAAACAAGTGCCAGCAAATGTTAACATTTTCTAAGTAAGCAGGGCTTAGTCGGGCACGTAGCTCTGCTTCGCGCGCTGTAAAAAGCAGGTGTGCTTTTCCCAGCAGAATGAAATAAACGTGACCGAGGTTTCGGTTTGAATAGAAACGGTTGATTTTTTTTTTAGTCAGTTCATCTTTTATTATTTGATAAGTAAATCTGTCACAGCTGTGCTGAGTCAGTTCTCTGAATCACAAATAACAGCTCTTCTGTGATAGTGACTGTGTGTGTGTGTGTGTGTGTGTGCGTGTCGTGTACACACACTGTAGCCTTTCATAATAAGCAAAGCGAAAGATAGATTTCAGGCATATTAATGAGGTTTACTGTAGAAAACATGGAAGGTCATCCGTGTTTTGAAACGGTTCCATTTTGGGTTGAGGTTACACGCGCTCAGAGCCGTTTCTGGCTGTAGGCAAACTATGCAAATGCATAGGGCACCCATTAGTCTGAGGAGAATTAAATGTAATTATTTTGAATGTGTTTAAAAGTAAATGTAGAACATTCAAATAAAAGAAACCACACTTATATGCTGTGGCTGGTGTCTTTAAGTTGTGTTTTTGCTCTCAAAATGTTAAATAAATCACAGAATATCTGTCCTAATTATTGCCAGATAGAGCGTTGTTCTTTTTCTTTATTTTTCTTCATGCCTTATCCTGATCGAAATACTCACCTTTGAGGTGTTGGATTAAAAAAATAATAATTAAGCAGGTTTTAATGACTGCAGTTTAATTCACTCCATGTAGTTTGGCAACGTGGTGGTCCCCAGATTGCTTCTTGCATTGGGCTCCCACAAATGAACATAGTTTTGTATATACATAAACTTGAAAAGGAATGGGAGGAAGTAAACTTAGAAATTCCCACCCCTGTAATTGTCATAATTCATATCAGTGGTTGCTTCCTCTCACAAAACAATAAACATACCAGATAAACAGTTTACGTGCAAGAAACATACATATGCATACACACATAATTATATATACACAAACAATGATATGTGTCCACACTTTTTCTAACATTAAAATGAATCATGATCTAGGAGGCAATTTCCTTCTATTTTGTTTTTTAGTGAATTTTAGTTTTTTTTAGTGAATTTTAAGTCTATTGCTAAAACTTGTGATTTTGCAAAAGACTAGATAGTTAAAAACAACACAGATTGTGACCATTTTTCTTAAAGCTGATATCTGGAGTTTCTGAGAAATCTATGTTTATGTATGATTCTTTTGAAATGCGAAAAACAATACCTAACTAGTGTTTTACTATGGTCTACTGCCAGTGGTCATTCATATGCATTAATGTATATGAGTCCCTCCTTCGTCCTATAGACCCCTATACAAATAGAAAAGAGCACCGTGATCGCCCAGCCAATAGGCTTCGACTTCCTGTTTTTGAGACTGTCAATCAAAGTGAATGCGGAACTGTTCACGGAAACAAGGCCGCGCGTCACAACAGCAAACAGGTAAATATGATTTTGGCTCTTACCTGACCCATAGACCTATATCAATGCGACTCGATGCAACCTTATTATGTTCTGCGATGCATGTGCAGAAAAGTAGAGGCGTGGCTTCTGGTAGATTGGCAGAGGCAGGGGGAGGAAGTGGAGCTGTTGAGGGCGGGACATCGAGACGTTTCTCAGAAACTCCAGATATCAGCTTTAAACTCTGGTCTACTCACTATTGGTGCGTTAGCGCCCCCACTGGTCAGCTAGTGACATGCTATTTTATTGCGTTTAGAAACTTGGTCACAAATATTTTCAACTGTGAATGTGAATTAGAAGGTGACCCTAAATGATTGTGGACAATAATTATTACAGTTCAAACTGAAATTATTGGAGCTCTGATTTTAGGCTGCAATGAAGTGAACTGTTGAATTTACCTTCTTAATGAGGTTGATATTTCACTGGTCCAATAATGTGTTTTATAGTCCATTGGTCCCTGGCCTAAAAAAAAGGTTTAAGAAACACAGGTCCACAATAAAGATAGAGGTTTGGAATGTTGTTACCGTTTCTGTAAATATTCTAAATCAGAAATGTCAAACTCATTTTAGTTCAAGGGCCAAATACGGATCAGTTTGATCACAGGTGGGCCACGGGAACATGAACAATTTCAACATTAATTGCACTTCCAGTTATAAATTAGACATAAAGTATAGAAGGCATTCACAATATCTGAGCAAAAAGTGACAGATACTTGAATGTCCTTTAATATTCGATTTTTTGACCAATTTATATTTAATTTGGGAAGATTTTGTCAAATAATTGTATCGACACGTGTTGTAAATATTTAAAGCATTGGGCAAAAATATAGTAAGTCATAGATATCATTCTCTCTAGTTTACTCCAGTAGAAGGAATTAGTCGCAATAGAACATTGGCAGGGGAGAAAAACGTCAGCATTAAAAAATGGGGAAATTAATTTATTGCTCCTTAAAGGATTAAGTGTTTGCCTTGCAACCGAGAAAACTCATGTTTGATTACCGGTTGCAGCAAGATGAGCAAATAGCATAACACACTTTCCAAGTCAGTGGAGCACGACGACATGACTTACTGTCACGATCCTTTGAATACTGGATGTGGATAATAGAAGCTTTATAGATAAAGAACATCAGTTTTTTTTCCTCCATATTATTATGTGGTGTTTCTAATTACTAAGGGTTTTTTTTAAGCTTACTGTATATGTTATTAAAGAGGATTTCTCTGCTTTTAAAGAACATCATGTATCGTCAGCTAGTTATTAGTGTGGAATGAAGGGGACATTATCTACCTAAAACATTGCTTCTAGCTGAATCTGTGTTTAGAGCCACACATTTAACACATTATAAGGAATTGCATTATCATACAGACTGATATTTTAAGACTCATTCATATACTTAGCACAGACAGTACATTTGTAAATCTACTAATAGCAAGGAGGTCTATATACGTTTATAAATGATTATCTATGTGTGTTAACCAAGTGATGGATAGGTGACCTATTTAAGGTGCACCCTGCCCTGTGTTGGCTGAGATTGGATCCAGCCTTTAGTAACATTAGCCTGGAAAAAGCAGCTCTACAAGATGAATAGATGGGTTGATTGATGTGAGGAGTGTAGTGCTCACCAGTTAGGGACATTTCAGGGAATTTGGCCACTGAACTGCAAATCAAGGCATTAGATTGTTCTACTAAATCTCAACGAAGTCTTAGTACAAAGGAGATGTAAAAACTCACAAAGCATGTCAGGAAGAGTGTTGAGAGCGGAATGAAGTTGAAAGGGAAAGAATGCGAAAGGAAGGAAGGAGAAAGAAAGAAAGAAGATGTGTGACGGTGTGCTCAGATGTCCTGGAAGCCTGGCAGCGTTTACACTCTGTAGCTTTGCATCACGTCTCCAGAAAGATGAGAGGATGGCTGAGCCTGGCCAGGGGTCAAGGGTCAGAGTTGCGCTCTCTCTCTTAGCCCTGATCATGTTACAGACGTCTGAACCCACTAACACGTCGCCATGTGATGAAAGGCTCCGCTGACTCATTTGAAACCCCAAAGAGAGGTTATTTATTTGCTCGTGTCAGGGCCTTTAAAATTAGAACAAAGAGTAGAAGAAGAAGTAGACGGAGGAAGAAGAAGATGAAGACGACGTAAACAGTGACACATTTTCTCGTGAGTCATGTGTAGTTCCTCTGGATTTATGATGAAAATGGCCTTTTCTTTGTAATTACAGGAATTTGCAGTATACTTGCTTCACTTTCGTTGAAAGCATTTCTTAGGAAGGAACCCTGTGTATTAGTCATTTGTCTCAGTATCATTTAAAGTGGTTCTTGACTGTTCAGGCCTTTGATGATAAGCCACACGTCAAGAATTGACTTCACACAGAATATTGGTTCATAAAAGGGAAACAAGGGCAATGAGACATGCACCCCCAGGTGTAATGTGTTAACGGGGCAGTATTGTGAAAAAAAATCACTTTAAAATGGTTTGCTACAGTGATATACATCCCTTTAGCCTCATTCAGAGGGTCAAAGTTGAAAAAGTTCTGTTTCCTCTCTCCCATGTTATTCCACATTTTGTAAAAAGTCAGCTTCAAACGGGCGAGTTGGATTTTCCTTGCATTGTGATGTCATAATGCAGAAACTCCTCCTGACATTCCTGGCTCCTCCTACCCTATAAGAATGTGAGCTCCTCCCTCTCAGACTACCTCAGAGCTAAAACAAACATAGCGACGGCAGGTTGATATTACAGTTAATATATTTGCGCTCAGTATAGAGATAATCCAGTATATAGAGAAGCCGAAGCATGCTCACAATCAGTTTCACTTTTAGTAGTCGTTATACCAGCATGTATCACCTATACGGGATGATCTGATATAGTTGTGACCCAATGCGACGCAACGGTTGGACAAAACAATGGACTATCGTCTTAAATGGACTATTTTTGTGACCAGAAGAGGTGCGGATGAAAAGAAAGTGGCGTAACAGTTCATGTGAATGTTTGAAACAGCTGATTCCGCTGATAGTTGAGCTTACTTCCCTGCGGCACAGCGTGGGCGGTCACAATCATTTCCATTTTTAGTAGCCGTTATACCACCTCATATCACTTTAATGGGACGATCTGACATGTTTGTGACACAATGCAACGCAGCGGTCGGACAAGATAATTAACTATTGTCTTAAATGGACTAGTTCCGTAGTCAGTAGAGGTGAGGAGAAGAAGGCAGAATGTTAATGATTTACTGCTGCTGTGTGTTTACGCCCACTCATGCATATGCATGAAGGCCCAAAAATCAGCCTGATTTTAGGAGTGAACTGCGGGTGACTTTTCAGAGGGTTAAAACTCCAGAAAACAGATAAGTTTGGGAAAATAAACCTCTAAATACTATGTTGTTGGGGTTCTTAGAACAATTGGAGATGTGTGGAAAAAAAAAAAACATAATACTGGACCTTTAAGGTTTCAATTATTCAGCCAATTTTTTTAGGAAGACAAAGTGAAGCCTTTGGAATTATTACGCGGAAGTCAAGAAAACGATCAGCAGACGCCTCTGAAGAAGACTGGTAGTTAACATTCTAAACATGCCAGGAGATTGAAGTAAATTTCCTGAAAAAAAAAGTTGTCTGAATAAATGAAATCTTAAGATATTATTCAATAGAAGACAAAATGAACTTGTCTGAATGAATACGCAGGAGTCAAGAAAACATCAGGAATTGACTTCACACATACAGTAATATTATTTAATAAAAAGAAAAAACAAGGGCAATGAGACACCCCCAGATTTAATATGTTAAGGTTTCATTTATTCAAACAACTTTTTTTTTAAAACATTTGATCTACTGACGTGTTTCGACTGCCAACTGTCAGTTTTCCTCAGAGGCATCTAGTTATAAATGAAACCTTAACATATTATTAAAAAAAGAAGACAAAATAAACATGCTGGAATTATTACTTCCAGGTTTACTTTTTCTGAGTGCTCTTGTTTTTACTTATTCACTTGTATTCTTATTATTTTTGTTTATCTCTTTTAAGAATATTTAACTAATTGTAGAACTTGCCATTATAGCTTTTCATAATTGTTTGTTTTATTAGAGGTTTCATATTTGAACTGACTGATGTTAACCCAATTTCATAATTTAACTTTTGCATTTTTTCTTTACTCTTCCAAAAATGTCAAAGTGTTGGGCTGCTACACATCCTCACAACCTCATCGTCCTGTGTATGCTTTACTATTTAACCCTGTTTTGTATTATATTCAGGGCTTTTAATTTAACTTTTTAGATCACCAGCCAGCATGACTAGTAAATTCTTAAAGTTACCAGCCAACCAGATTTTCCACCAGACAAATTTTTTTCCAGCGAAAATAAACTACATTATGAGTCACAGAATAGATTTAAGCATTTGTGTTTTTTTTTACAATAGTTTTTCTTTGAGTTGATTGCAGAAATACATTAAAATGGTCAAAATATAAACATTTAATTTAAAAACAATGTTGTAACAATGCCTAAAAGGTGCAATATGGAACTTTGGGTGTGTCGGAGAAGTTAACCTTTTACAAAGTATATTCTCATAACTTCATAAACAAACTTAACTCATTGGATCCCTGGAACACTGTTTGAAGTTAGAAAAAATAGAGTACTAAGAATGTACAAAAAGTTTTACTAACATGCATGCTCTTCAAATGTAAACAAATCCCATTCCCCACAAACTGTATAGTGCACATTTTAAAGGTGAACAAATGGTAGAATACCAGCCACTCACATGACATCCATTTAGTATTAAAACTCCTCAATTTCTTCTTCTTTTCAGATCCTCTTTCATTTTCATCTTCCCCCGTGTCGGCAGCAGCCTTCCTTTTTTGCAGTTCAGGTTTTTCAACACCCGATAAATATCTACACGTTTGTGTTTTCCTAACTATTTTTACAACTTCATTTTAGCTCCTATTGTTTGTTTTGCGCCGTTCCATAACAATCACGCTAACATAATCATGTAACCTATTGTTGTATGAAGCATCACGACATAGTGTTCATGAGAAATGTAGGATAAGTACAACCAACAGTCTGCCAGATACACGTTATGTTTTAAAGGGCCCATGTTATGCTAAATAGACTTTTCTGTGCTTTAAATATGATAAAAGTGCTTATTGAGCTTCATACACATGCCCAAACTGTTTTTTTCATTGATTCCCTCAATCGTTAGTTAGAGGGTGATTTGCTCCTTTCTTACTGCAGGGTGAGCACAAACACCTCGCTCCAATTTGATGACGCGTTCCCACTTTGATGACGAATTTGATGCGGCACTGAGCTGGAGAAGCCGCGCCTCCAGGAAACTCTGCTGCAATTAACATGTAAACAGACACGCCCACGAAGGTGTGCATTTCAGTGTCCTTCTCGCAGTGCTATGTATGTATTTTCTACAGTCTATGTATGTACCGGCGAACGCCCCGCCCCCACGCTCTGTCTCGTGTTTATAAAGCAGCATGAACTCGGCTACGGAGTGGGTGAGAGGAGGACGGGCCGTCCTCTTGCCCTACATCACCGTGCGGGGAGGAGGAAGTTAGTGTCCCGTCTATAGACACGCCCACTCATGACTATGCATAAGTAGGCCGCAAATCAGCCTGTTTGTGTAGAGTTGTTCAGAAAGTGACTTTTCAGAGGCTAAAACTCTGGAAAACAGGCGAGTTTGGAAAAATAAACCTCAAATACTATGTTTTTGGGTTTCTTAGAACAAACGCAGATGGGTGAAAAATAGCATGATATGGGACCTTTAAAGTCTAAATACACACAAAACCCTCAAATTCCTTGGCAGAAAACCGCCCATACCGGCAACAATGACTTGTCACATGGTTTCTGCAGCCTGCCGATTCAAACAGACGCAGCCAAAATGACTACAATGTTACCCGCCAAAGTAAATTTTTACCCGCAATTGGAGGATTGGCAGGTGTTAATTTAAAGCCCTGATTATGTTGTATATACTTTTCATTTTATTATTAATCTATTCCTATTCTTAGTATGCTGCCTGTTCTTGGCACACATTTTGTCACTGAAAGGAAAATAAAGACCATGAACCTTGAACCTTGTGAAACCCTGTTCTGTTTTAAAGGACATTGAGATCATCCTTTTTTAAAGGGGCTGTCGAAAATTCTAAAAGGCTTTGACAAACAGTTATGACAAGTTGGACCCAGGGCTGAGCTGCTTGTTGCCTTATGGTCGAAGCTCTCACTTTCATCTGCCTTCAGCAGGCCACACTTACCAGATAAAGCTTTCACTCCTACAGATCCTCCTATTGTTTGTCACGGCCGCTTGTCATGTACATCACACCTGACCTCAGCACCCAACTGACCCTACCAGTCCTTTGAAAAAGACGCTCTGCTGACAGATAGATCGTTTTCTGTAAAGTGGCTGGATTGTCCCTACAGCTGTCCAGTGACCCCACCGGCTTTCAAAAAAAAAAAGAAGCAGAGAATGGACGTTCTTTGCATTCCTGCAGCAGGAATGTTCAGTTGTCAGACTTTGTTTATCGAGACGCTGATGGCATCATCATGCATCATATCCTGAGGAGAGAAAAACAACTCTGAAGACGGACAAAGACCTTCCTAGAGTTTTTCATGTAATCCAAAAACAAAGGAAACTGGAGGGCAGTGTTTGAAACCAATAATGCAGGGCAGCATACCACTCTTGATCTCTATCACAAAGCTAACAGCGCTGAAGAAAAAAAACCAAAATGTTTACATGCCATTGAAAGTCAGGAAATATTTTTAAATTTCCAATTACTCATTCATTAATTGATTTTCTGATCTATTTAATACTGTGCAGGGTCACTGGGGAATGCTGGGGCTATATATGAATCTACAAATATATATATATATATTTAAAAACCATTATGAGTTATGATGAAATTTCTATCCATTTCTGCTTTGTGCTTTGACCAGATGCCTGAGCAACACCATCTTGGTGGATTGGTATTGAAATCTGGGCAAAGTACTTATTTCAGTAGATGGGTGTCTCTGAAAGGGGATGTGAGTGCTTTATGTTTTGTAAGATCATTGATATTTTTTTCAACTTTGCCAAAACAGCAGCCTAGTTTTTCTGATAAATGAACATTTAATGCACCAAAAATTTATTTTTTGTGTAAATATTTATATTTGTATTTGTATATAACATCATATTATGCTAAAATTATAATTTGTCCATGAGATATCAATATTGACTGTTGTTTTGAGAAGGTGTTGATTTAGTTTTGCATTACCACTGCGAAATATTTAGAATGATACTTTGTGTTTTTATCACATCAATATGAGACCATTTCAAAAACTCTTGCTCTCCTGTTATTTTGGTGATAAACACTGATCATGATTATGATTAACTACAGTAAATAAATCAGTAAACCCATGGAGTGTTAGAAAAAAATTAAAAAACTGAGTATTTATGATGGATATACGGCTGCTTTGGATCATCTCTTAGAGTTTTCCTGTACTGCGGTGGTCTGAATCAATTAAGGGTGGTCTAAAGAAGAAGAAGTGATGAATCGGTGACAGATTCATGGGTGGTTGAGGCTCACTAGTGCAAATGGGAAGTAAATATTGGCCTACGGGGTACAATCAGCAGATAAGCTTCAATTACTAAAGAATATAAAGCTTACATACATTAGGATTTATTTCCACACAGGGCTGTTCCATCACACTAGGAGTTTCGCCATAGTTTTATAAAGAACAGGGGGCTCATTTAAGTTGAAAATTACAGCCCATACATTAAGACTTGTATCACTTCTAAGTCCTTCCTCTTCAGTGGTTTACACAATAGAAAAATTCAACAGCTTCATTGTGGGATCGCAGTAAGCACAAATTTGTACATGGCAAATGGCAGAAACAAGAGAAATATGAAATATTGGCAATTTCAAGCACTGGAAAGTGCAGCAATTGCAAAAAACATGTCTAAAATGACCGTTTACAGTTTGAAAGGATGCATTTGTAGCACTTTTGTATGTAGCCTGAGACCAAAAGTGGCTAAATGTTCCTTCAAAGTAAAAGCAGATGTCAGCTGCTAAATATTGTTGCTGGTTTAAGAAAGCATGAAACTACCTGTATGTGATCTTCTTGATGGGTTGGTGCAGGAAAATAACAGAGCCTGCTTAAGGTTCCTGTGTACATACAGTATATTAACATAGAAGAGTATTTAACTGAAAAGACTGCACAGGTACGGAAACTGGCTCTTTATTGCCCAGTATTTATACATAGTTCTGTTAGCTCAGCTTAGCATAGCTCCTCTGTAGGTTGCTCTCCCATTCCAGCCACTTTCCAGGAATGTAATCAACAGTCTTTCCCTGAATCCCCTCCCCCGACCCGCTCTGCCTACTAGCATACTCACACACATCACACCATCATACCTTTAGTTATCATTTTCGTCCACTTTTGATTTTTCCAGGATCCGGTTTTTTGGCAAGGAACATATACCTGTATATAATATAAACGCAAATACATTGAATTTTTACTTTTTCCATTTCACAATTACATAAATGCTGTTTGAGCAGTCCTTAATAGCACAATGTACTGTAGGCAAGGGCATGCTGGCCTAAATACTGAAATCAGCTTCACAGTTCATCAATTTAAATTTTATTTCATCAGTCTTGAGAAAACAAAAAACAGAACAAACAACACTCAATTGTCTAACTAATCAGCCAAAAGGGTGTAGGTGGAAGCAAAAGCTTATACACATCTACCCCATTACAAAAACAAAACAAGGCTCTCTTATTTGTAAGTAAGTAACATTTATTTATATAGCACCTTTCACAGACAAACAACCACAAAGTGCTTCACAACATAGTTTAAAATCAAAAAGTACATACAATATAAAAGGCCAAAACAACACAAAATCATAGCAGCCCAAGAGTAGATAATTAAAAGCTTGAACTAATTAATATATCTTAAGTTGGCTTTTGAAGGTGACAACAAAGTCAATTGAATGCAGAGAGAGAGAGGAAGATCGTTCCAAAGCCTGGGAGCAACGGCCTGGAAGGATCGGTCTCCTCTGGTTCAAAAACAAGTGCGAGGAACCATCAGCAGATTCTGATCTACAGACCTCAGCAGGGGTATAAGGCTGGATCAGATCACTGATGTAAAAAGGAGCCTAACCCTGCAAGGCACTGAAAGCTATAACCAGAATTTTAAAATGTATCCTATAAGACACTGGCAGTTCTCCTATTTGTACGGGTCAGAATCCTCACTGCAGAGTTTGGCACTAATTGCATTTGAGACAGATCCTTCTTGTTCAGACATGAAAACAAACTAATACAACAGAGACAAAAGCATGAATGACAAGCTCCAAATCATTCTGACACCATTTTCTTGAGTTTAGAGATGTTCCTTAGTTGAAAGAAGCGGTTCCTTGTCAGCTGCTTATAGTGTTGCACTAATGACACATTTTTGTCAAAGATAACTCACACGTTTCTAAGGCTTGGTTTAGCAGACTGGCCTAAGTCACCCAAGTACAGTTTAATCCCTGCAATTGAGTCATCAGGGGCAATAACCAGTGTTTTTGTTTTGTCTGCATTGAGCTGCAGAGAGTTATCGCTTAGCCATAGTTTTATTTCCACCAATGGAGTAAGGAGTTAAGCTTCTGGATCTCAGACATCTTAAAGGAGCAGTAAAGCTGGATATCATCAGAAAATAGGTGGTAAGAAACATCACAACATTTGGATGATCTTTCCTAAGGGGGTCACATACAACAAAAATAAGACAGGACCCAAAAGGGAACCTTGAGGGACTCCACACAACAAATCCGCTGACTCAGATCTTATTTGGATAGCTGTAACACTAAAGCTCCCAGATAAATATGAGGAGAACCACTGTAGAACTGACCCTGACAGTCCTAATCGATCCCTCAATCTTCTCAGTCGAAGGCTGAGGACAGAACCAAGAGAACTAAAACAGTGCATTTTCCAGAATTGGCAGACATCATAATGTCGCTGGACACACTTAGTAAAGTCATTTCCGTAGAATGTTGTTGACGGAAACCGGACTGAAACGTCTCATGGATGTTACTTTGATCCAGGAAAAAATTCAGCTATTCACAGACCACCTTCTCAAGGATCTTAGACAGGAATGGGAGCTTAGAAGTAGGCCTGAAACAATTGAGGTCTATCGGGTCTAAACCTGCTTTTTGTAGTAATAGATCCACTATGGCATGTTTGAAAGCATTGGGAAACACACAAGTAGACAGCGAGAGGTTAACCATTTTGGTAACCCAAGGGCCAATTTTCTCAAACACTTTTTGAAAAAGCCTACAAGGAAGAATGTCAGATGAACAAGAGGAGGGTTTCATCTTGGTCACCAGTGCCGAAATATCAGCAAATGTTACCCGTTGACGGATATAGTCAGATCTGGCATTCTCAACCATTTCATTGTATGACAACACAAGATCCCTGAGATAGAGCCTGTGTATCATGAGGTTTGTGGATTTCCACAGGTGTTCAGTCTTTCAACACAGTCTCTTAAGACTTAAGGTATCTTCATTTGTCCAGGAGCATACTTTTTTCTGTGTAGACAAGTTGGGTTTAACAGGAGCCACCTGATCCAAAATTGTTACACGATGATTGTTAAAATAGTGAATGAAATTGTCTACATCAAGGCAATCCATGAATAAAAGTGGGTCAAACATATCAGAAAATCTATCTGCAGTATTAGCAGTGATAACATGACTCTGAGACCTGACTTCTGAAGGCTTGGGCTCTGGACTAAAGTGCAGATCACACAAAACAAGATTGTGATTACTCATATGGACATCATTTACAGACACGTTTATAATGTCTAGGCCAAGCGTAAAAACTAAGTCTAAAATTAGTCCGTTTTGGTGAGTGGGCTCAGAAACATGTTTCTCAAAAGTAAAAGATTTGGTCAATGTTATAAGTTCCATTACGGATGAGCAAGATGAGCTATCGTCAACGTGAAGGTTAAAATCCAGAAGGATTAAAACAGATTCCAACTTTATTATAGAAGATAAATAGTCACTAAAATCCTTTAAGAAGACAACAGCAGGGCCAGGAGGACGGTAGATCAACAAGCAGTAGAAAGGAGTTGAAGAACCCAACTTGACCATCTGCGATTCAAAGGAAGTGAAATGACTTTGCATGTGTAGTCGTCCCTGTGCACAATAGCCAGGCCACCACCATGGCGGTAGGGGTGGGGCTTCCCGACAGCACAGCAGACAGCTGGGCAGAGTTCATTTAAATTAATAAACTATTCCTCTCTCTGCCATGTCTCCAAAGGGCACATAATATCCAGCTTTTCTCTTGAGAAAAAATCGTTGAAAGAAAAAGATATATTCGCAATTGAACGAGGATTCAACAGGCCAACGTGAATTGTGGATGACATCACGGAGGCAGTGTCTGTGGTGCGCAGCGGAATTGGTCGAATATTTATTAGAATATAAATTATATTAATTAGGAAACTAATGGTACTAGTTTTACAATGCACATTCAATATATATTCTGCACAAAGTTTTATATATATATACTGTATATACAGTTTATACATGCACATCAAACATACAGTATATTCACATATTACATACATATGTACATACACATGCATGTACATAATAATAATAATATATTATTTAATATTTAGTACACAACTTTCATCAATTACATTTTAAATATAAAACAGTGTGGCAATATTTAAATGAATTCATTAATTCATTACAACGTATGTGAAGTGAGACTGCAAATTGTCGCACATGCGTAGCTGAAATGTAAATTAGGTCTTTTTTACAGTACACCTAAGTGTGTTTATTGGTAGAAATACTTGAGGACTCAAGGTGAAACGCTCAATCTTTTGTTTTTGTTTTTAATTCTCTGTGAATAACACATGCTTTAGGTTGGAATCTCTCCAGCTTAAGGGTCTGTCAAACCACTCAGTTTGGGCGTAACAAAAGCCTAATAATGGTTTAGATGGTGATTGTCACGGGTCAGTGTTTACATGACTCACGCATCCACAGAAAGATGCAGACGAGCAGCATCATAACATGTCTAGACACATGAATCCACGTGTTAAATACTATACTGAGAGAGACGAGGAGGGAAGTGAGTTTGGGTGTGGAGGAAGGAAGAGCACCTATAAACTCCGCCAGTTTTAACTGTTTTACCTTCAACTCAACCCAGCTCATGCATGTTTCACTTTGGTACAAGATTTACTAGCTAGCTGTTAGCAATGTCCTTTCATTAAAAAAGAACTTTACTGCCAAATGTAATGTGGATAAAATGTTGGAATGTTTGCCATATATAATTATTGACTTTAAATTACTACTACACAATTTGGTGTGTCCCTACATGAACCAACAGGTTAGCGTAGCTACCACCTGCCAGGCAGTCAAACTAACAATTCGCCAATTAGCAAGACAAACATAATGTCATCATGGAGATAATCAGTCCCTGTAAAAGAAGCACTTCTGCCTGTCACATTTCATAATGAGTCAATGAGAGATTCTAGTTGACGGCTACATTAGGTCGGCACAAAATATTAAGAGTTTGACTACATATATCTATAAAGGAGCTTTCATCCCATCATGTTTCAGGTTTCATGTGTTGGTAGGGTCATGGAAATCTACCCGAGGCCTTCACAACCAGCAGTGCAGGTGTCTTAATGGATTTGTTGCTTTTAAATCAGGCTAAATGAGTAACCCTTCAGTGACAGCAACTGTTTCTATTACTGGTTAGACAACAGTGAAGCGCACCAATGAAGGTGAGAAACTAACATTCTGCTACTGAATTTTGGATGCATAGAAATAAAAGAGAGCCCTGTTGTCAAACAATACCAGACCTACATTTATAGGGATTCCATACAGTCATATTTCATTGTTTAAATCTATTTTTCATGCACTGTGCCAAGATAATCAGATATGACAAGTAAGACGGTCTTGATTGTCCAAAGTTATGTTACTACTTAAAGGATTTTTCTCATTTTGATAGTCATCCACGCCAGTAGGTGGCATTAGAGAGCATATTAAGGCTCTGATGCGTTACTTTGCACACTCTTTGCTGACAGAAAAGTCCTGAAGCCATCCAAAGAACAGACCTTTTTCACACTTCCGTATTTTAAACCAGAAGTGGTGTGCAACAACTTCCTGTGGCTACAGCTTTAGCGTTAGACAGTGACAAAAACGCTCATTCTCAGCGTGGTTGCTCTTGTTCTGTTCCTGGTTGCTGTTGTGGGGCAAGAAAATAGCCACACCTGTCGAACCACGCTTTTTCAACGGACCCAGACCAAAGGAGGCAGTGGATCTAAGCTGTTAGGAGGGATGAGGGTCCGGAATCTGTATTGTACACTACACTGGTACTTCACTCAGGAGGATTTTGTCAGTGGATCCAGTCACCATCAGACACCTTAAAAGTGGAGCTGTTCCATCTCTCTTTCCCTGGAATAATTTTATTGCACCACCGTAGAGCGAGTCTGCCTTTGAGAGGGCTCAGAAACAACAGCTTGTCCTCTCACAACAAGCTAGCTATGCTAAAACTATGGAGCTGCTATGGCACATCCACCCACAGGTAAATAAGACAAACACATATCAGAATGTTAAAATATAATTTATATATAATATATTTAGCAGACTAAATTAGGTTTCTTTATTACAATGTTTATACTTCATGTGTTGTAGATAGCGGTTCACAAAGCTACTTCTTTTCTTATCTTCATAGCTATGGATATATTTTTCATGGAAGAACTTATACCCCTTAGCTAGTTTATTTGGTCGGGTATTTGCCACTGCGATTGCCTCCGCATCACAAGCTAGCAAGTTGAGCAACGCTGTTGAAAAAATAAGAGAGGTTTTCCCTTAGACTCGCAATAACAGGAAGTTAGGAGGCGCTACTACTGGTTGTCGTGAAAAAGTCTGAATAAAAAACATCATGCAACCGTGGCCAATATGTTGCAGGCAGAGGTGAAAGTAATGGATTACAAGTACTCACATTACATGACATATTTTGGGGCTTTGCTTTGGGGACTGAAAAAAATTAAACTTGAGGGGCCACATGTGGCCTCCGAGCCGCCAGATGCCTATGTCTGATCTAGAGCATTTGTCACCTGATGTACTGTAGCATCTCCTCTCTGCCAGTTAAAAAAAGAAAGGTTTTTTGTCTGTTTGAAATTGGTCAAAAGTCTTTCAACATGCTGGATTTCAGCACTGAAGTCCTCCAGGCATGCTCTCACTGCTTGTCCTCCGTCACACAGTACTCAACCCTTGGGGACAACAGCTGGCAGGACGCCCTGTGTTTTTGTCTCAGACATGCTCGGCCTGTTGCTGCCGTGCTCTAACTCCAGCCAATCAAAGCAGGGGCTCGGGTCACATAGGCCAGACAGGGCGGTGTCCTTTCCGAGCAGACTAAGGGCTGGAGGGGCTCACGTGAGTCCTGTTTGTCAGAAGAGAGAGAGAGAGAGAGAGAGAATTGGCGGGAAAGCTGGGAAGGTGGAGATCAGAGTGGAGCAAAGGGAGGAGGAGGAAGGCGAGGCACAGCTCCGGACTCTACATTCATGCTATAGATATTTCCACTCATCAGCTGTTACTCATTGCTTTGGCTCTTAAAATGCATACATCACCCTGTAGCATGTATTATTTTACCCAGCCGGGGACTTGACGTGATTACACTGTTGGACTTCCTCTATTTTGAAGGAAATTCTGATTCACCAAATGCATTTCTGAAGTTTTCCAAGATGATGTAGTGGTTGCACCTTTCCGGGGAAGCATATATGATGAAAAAACTGATAACTTGCAAAATACATTTTCTAATAAAAAAAAAAAAATCTCAGTACATTTTCAGAAAAAAACAAGTCGTGAATCACAAAGCATCTGTTTTTGATCAAAGGTTCCTCATTTCTCCAACAATCCTTCAATGTCTAACCTCATAACTGAGGTCCCTCTTCCTTTTTCACAGAAAAGAGCTTTAATCTAACAAAGGAAGTAGGAAGTTGCTCTGTGGAGCCGCTGTTATCACTTCTGCCATTATCAGGCACAGATGGATAAATAGATGGGTGGAACTTTTTCGTAATATCTTCTTGATAACATGTTTATTTTCGTCGTAGTTTTTTGCTGACCACATATTTTTAAGTGACAATAACTAGACTATTCAAAAAAAAAAACAAATCAACAAAAACTATATTAAGATGTATTTATATTTTTGTCGACTAAAAAAAACCAAACTGTTATTTCATCACATTGGACGAAATCCAATAAGAACTAATGTGATCATGTGATCTGACGCTCTTATCACATCAAATCTGTTACAAACAACAACACCATCCCATATCAGGATGATAAATGGTAATTGGACTTTAAAAAAAAAAAGTATAAATCTGTAACAGATTTAGTCAACTAAAATCTTAATGCAATTTAGCTGACTAAAACTAGACTATAAGTGAAATAGTCCTGATGACAACATTTGACTAAAACCAAGTTGCATCTTAGTGAAATGACTAAAACTAAACTGAAATTTGTTCTCAAAATTAGCAGTGCTTAGTCATGAGAAACCATCCATTTAACAAAGATGAGTGTATTCATGGGTGGTGGGAGGTGGTGGCTTAACGGTTAAGGAAGCGGGCTTGTAATCAGGGGGTCACTGGTTAGTCACAGTCATCACTGTGGGATGTTGAGCAAGGCCTTTAACCATAACTGCTTGTGTTGTTTGTCGCTTTGGATTAAAGCATCTTCCAAATGAAAATGTATTTATTAATTCACAAATTAAGACACTTCTACGGCGTTTTTTTAAACCACGTGTCAAATTAAAACTCTGCTAGCGAAATTCGGCCGCGCATCATTAGTGAAGTTCGCCGTTCCGTTTGCCAAGGTCTGTGTGAATGTCCGCACGTTTATACTTCCGTCCATCCACTCTTTACATTATATCCATGTCTTTTAAGATTCTTATTAAATAAATAGTCTCGGCTCTAGTCCTGGCGACCATCCTGGATTATGTCGTTACCAGTGCATCATAGCAGCAAGTTGCGCATGTGCAGCATAACTGGAATTAACTTGAAGCGGAATTAAGTGTTTACAAGAAAGAGGAATTTTTTCTTTTGCTAAAAAAATGAATATTGGATTTTATCGGACTGCATCTAAAATCGCTGATATAAGCACTCTGATAAGTTTTTGTTGTTTTTGTCTCCGCCCTCAGTTGTTCCCACCATATACTGACTGTAAAAAATAACTGAAGTGAACTTGAATTGTTGACTATTGTTCTCTGTTTGAGTAACATCACTTGATCAAGTCTTTTCTCACATTCCACACTACAAATTAAGTAATAAAAGTATGTATGATTCGTGCTGATATTACATCGAATTGATATGGGTATCGGACATAAGCAAGGCTGTAATATCGTTATCGTATCGGAAGTGAAAAAGTTGTATCGTGACATCTCTAAAATTAGCATTAGGAATTAAGTGTTTACAAGGTCAGTTTAAAGAGGAATTAAAGCTTCCATGTAGCCAGTGTCACATCTGGCACATGACAAACGCAGGATGGGAATTGCCGGCAAATAGTATTTATTAAACATAACCACTAAATGATGAAGAAAACCTATGAAGACACAAAGAAGGTAACCAGTGGCTGCAGTCTCAAGCCAGGAATGGCAGCCATTGTGATTTATAGCTGTAACCCCGCCCTCTGACACCTGAAAGCAATGCTCAATCGGGCCCTGTGTGGGAGACAGAGAGAAGACACAAGACATAATGGACAAACACAAACAACCCCACCTATTTACGGTTGTCTTCCAAAAAAGAGGACAATTTACTCACTAGCAAATGTCGAACATTGAAATTGCTGCTCGCCAGATTGTTGTAGACTCCATCACAAGCATTTGGTTTGTTGACAAATGTTTTTACTTAATTAGTGAGGATGCATTGGCATCCTCACTAATTAATTGTATTTGTTTCCCTTTATTATTATGTTATTATTCTTCCGTCCTCTCAAACTCGTCCTACAGTTTTTTTGCTCTCTTCCACTTACATTGAAAGTTCGAACCTTTTTGACCCTCTTGTGCCCTTTGACCCTCTTCATCGTCAGCCATTTTGAAACTGATCCAAACCATTCAACCTTTTTCAACCTTTTTCAACCTCTTTCAACCTCTTTCAACTGTTTCAACCTTTTCAACCTTTTTCAACCTCTTTCAAACTTCAACCTATTTCAAATTTTTCAAACTTTCTCAAATTTATCAAACTTTTTCAAAATTTTCAAACTTTTTCAACTTTTTTAAACTTTTTCAACCTTTTTCAAACTTTTCAACCTTTTTCAACCTTTTCCAACTTTTGAACCTTTTTCAACCATTTCAAACTTTTTCAAACTCTTAAACACTTTTCAAACTTCTCAAACAAGGCTATTGCTAACGCTCTGCTAATGCCAATGCTATGCCAATGCTAACGCAATGCTAATGCTTGTGCAATACTAATGCTAGCGCAATGCTAATGCGAGCACAATGCTAATGCTAGCGCAATGTAAATGCTAGCACAATGCTAATGCTAGCACAATGGTAATGCTAGCACAATGCTATTGTTAGCGCAATGCTAGTGGTAGTGCAATGATAATGCTAGCGCAATGCTAATCTTAGTGCAATAGAAACACAATGTTAATGCTAGCACAATGCTAATGCTAGTGCAATGCTATTGCTAGTGCAATGCTATTGCTAGTGCAATGCTATTGCTAGCACAATGCTAATGCTAGCGCAATGCTAATGTTAGTGCAATGCTATTGCTAGCACAATGCTAATATTAACGCAATGCTAATGCTAATGTTAGCGCAATGCTAACAATACTAATGTTAGCGCAATGCTAATGCTAGCACAATGCTAATGTTAGCATAATGCTAACACAATGCTAATGCTAGCACAATGCTAATGCTAACGCATTAAGGCTAAATGTGAATGCTAACGCTAGGTTCATCAAACTTTTTCAAACTTTTCAACATTTTTCAACCTTTTAAATATATTCCAAATGTTTCAACTTTTTCAACCTTTTCAACTTTTTCAACCATTGTCAAACCTTTTCAACTTTTTCAATCTTTTTCCAACTTTTTCAAACTTTACAAACTTTTTCAAACTTTTCAACCTTTTCAAACTTTTTCAACCTTTTCAAACTTTTTCAACCCATTTCAAACTTTTTCAACCTTTTTTAACCTTTTTCAACCTTTTTTTTTTTTTAACCTTTTTCAATCTTTTTTAAACCTTTTTCAACCTTTTTTAAACTTTTCAACTAATGCTTCAGCTGTTTGTTCACTTTCAGCTCATATTGGGAATTTACTTATACTAGTATATAAACTGGTTTTTGCGATTGTTGCTAAGTTATTACAACGATAAGGCTATTGCTAGGTTAATGCTATGCTAATGTGGTGCGATGCGGGCCAGCACATGCATCCTCACTTGCATTTTCTTTAGGAAATGCAAAAATTCTAGTTATTTTATGTTATTATTCTTCCATCCTCTCAAACTCGTCCTACAGTTTTCAACCAATTTCAACAATTGAGGTATCAAACTTTTCAGAAAATTCTGCACTTCTCTGCTATGTTCCAGCTTTTTCAAAACTTTTCAACTTTTTGAGTTATTTCTCGTGGAACTTTTTGCTCTCTTCCACTTACATTGAAATTTCCAAACCATTAAACTTTTTCAACCTTTTTCAACTGTTTCAACTGTTTCAACTGTTTCAACCTTTTTCAACTTTTTCAACCTTTTCAACCTTTTTCAACCTTTTTCAAACATTTCAAACTTTTTCAACCTCTTCAACCTCTTCAACCTTTTCAACCTTTTTCAACCTTTTTCAACTTATTTCAAATTTTTCAAACTTTCTCAAATTTTTCAAACTTTTTCAAACATTTCAAACTTTTCAACCTTTTCAAACTTTTGAACCTTTTTCAACCATTTCAAACTTTTTCAAACTCTTAAACACTTTTCAAACTTTTCAACCTTTTCAAACTTTTTGAATGCTAAAACAAGGCTATTGCTAACGCAATGCCAATGCAATGCCAATGCAATGCCAATGCAATGCCAATGCAAACGCAATGCTAATGCTTGTGCAATACTAATGCTAGCACAATGCTAATGATAGCACAATGCTAATGCTAGCACAATGCTAATGCTAGCGCAATGCTAATTTTAGTGCAATACTAACGCAATGTTAATGCTAGCGCAATGCTAATGCTAGCACATTGCTAATGTTAACGCAATGCTAATGCTAGTGCAATGCTAATGCTAGTGCAATGCTAATGCTAGCACAATGGTAATGTTAGCGCAATGCTAATGCAATGCTAGCACAATGCTAATGTTAGCGCAATGCCCTAACCCTAACATTTCAAACTTTTTCAAACTTTTTCAAACATTTCAAACTTTTTCAAACTTTACAAACTTTTCAACCTTTTTCAACCTTTTCAACCCTTTTCAACCTTTTTCAAACTTTTCAACCTATTTCAAATTTTTCAAACTTTCTCAAATTTTTCAAACTTTTTAAACTTTTTCAACTTTTTTGAACTTTTTCAACTTTTTCAACCTTTTTCAAACTTTTCAACCTTTTTCAAACTTTTTCAACCTTTTCAAACTTTTGAACCTTTATCAATCATTTCAAACTTTTTCAACCTTTTCAAACTTTTTGAATGCTAAAACAATGCTATTGCTAACGCTATGCCAATGCTAACCCGATGCTAATGCTAGCGCAATGCTAATGCTAGCACAATGCTAATGCTAGCGCAATGCTAATGCTAACGCAATGCTAATGCTAATGAAATGCTAATGCTAGCGCAATGCTAATGTTAGCATAATGCTAATGCTAGCGTAATGCTAATGCAAGCACAATGTTAATGTTAGTGTAATGCTAATGCTAGCATAAGGCTAATGCTAGCGTAATGCTAATGCTAGCACAATGCTAATGTTAGTGTAATGCTAATGCTAGCATAATGCTAGCGCAATGCTAATGCTAGCGCAATGCTAATGCTAGCACAATGCTAATGTTAGCGTAATGCTAATGCTAGCACAATGCTAATGTTAGCACAATGCTAATGCTAGCGCAATGTTAATGCTAGCACAATGTTAATGTTAGCGCAATGCTAATGTTAGCGCAATGCTATTGCTAACACAATGTTAATGCTAACGCAATAGTAATGCTAGCACAATGCTTTTGCTAACACAATGTTAACGCTGACGCTAACGCAATGCTAACTTTTTCAAACTTTTTCAACCTTTTCAACCTTTTTCAGCCTTTTTAACCTTTTTCACCTTTTTCAACCTTTTTCAAACTTTTTATACTTTTTCATACTTTTTCAATCTTTTCAACCTTTTCAACCTTTTTCAACCTTTTTTAACCTTTTTCAACATTTTCAACATTTTTCAACCTTTTCAACCTTCAAAGCGATTGTTGCTAAGTTATTACAACGTTAAGGCTATTGCTAGGTTAATGCTATGCTAATGTAGTGCGACGCAAGCCAGCACATGCATCCTCACTTGCATTTTCTTCAGGAAATGCAAAAATTCTAGTTCTTATTGTGATTTCTTCTGTTTCTCCACCAGGCAAGACAGGGTTTTTTTTTGTGGTGTTCCCTCGTGATATGATGTTACTCCATTGGACATTGAATTTTGGCCGTATTCAGGTGTTTCGTGGAAGTCTACAATATCGTCTGCCTTTCTTTGCACAACTTTCAAGCCGCGAAAACACTAGAAATGTAACTTTGGCATTGTTTTTAGATGCACATTGGCTTCAGTAGTAGATGAGCATCTTATCAATGAAATACAGGTATTAGTAATGCATAGTAATGCTGAAAGATCCCATTTTTGTGATACAAAAATATTTGGATTTACTGAAAGGAAACACAAGCAGAATAATACAATGAGCTGACAGATGCTGCAGGCTTAGTAGAGCAAGAAGTCACTCAACAGCTCTAAACATTTAACAGTCAAATGGTGGTTTTCTATACAGCAACTGGATTTAACTGTTCAATCTACTTTTTTTTTATTAAAGAAGTAATTATAATAAAAATGTCTTAGATTTATAGAGCGCTTTTCATGACACTCAGAGCGCTTTACAGAAACCATTATTCATTCTATTCACACCAATCATATCGGTGGTGGTAAGCTATATTGTAACTGTAGTCACAGCTGCCCTGGGGCATATAATACTGACAGAAGCAAGGCTGCCATTTGGCGCCTGTGGCCGCTCTGACCACACAAAAAACGGATTACCACAACCCTAACCCTAAAGTTTAATTTGGAGTAGTAACCTTAACCCTGACCCTAACCCTAGACCCTAGTCCTAACCTTAACAGTAATTTCCAGCCTAACCTCTAACCCGATGTGCAATTCGGGTGAAGTAACCTTAACCCTACTCTTAATTTTAACCCTAACCCTAATCTTATCTCTGACTCTAAAAATCCTAATTTCTATCCTTAACCCGAACACTAACCCTAACCCTAATCTTTTCTCTAACCATAATAAACCTAATTCCTATCCTAACCCTAACCTTGATACAAACCTTAACCTTAACAGTAACTCCTAGCCTAACCCCAACTACATTCCACAGGCAACTGCACGGGCTAATCGGGAGTCTCCATGGGAACTTCTGGTCACTGCAGGAAAAGGACCAACAGTTCCAGGGATGCCGTAGAATCACAGCTTACAGGAGAAATAAAAATCTGCAGGATCTGTTGGTCCACTCACGCTTCCGCCCATCCAATACCGCTGTCAGCAAGGTCATCCACGACCAACCCTATGTTTTAAATGAAGCAACAGACAGCGGGGGTCCCATGGCTGAAACGTGGTCTCCCCAAGATAAAAATATAGTATATCTAATAAAGTGCACACACTGCAATAGGATGTACGTGGGGGAGACCAGGAATAGCCTCGGGACCAGGATAGGGCAACATAAGAGTAGGGTGAGGACCGGAACTGGGGTCAGTCCCCTCCGCACACATTTTATTACAGTTGGAATTGATAATTTAATCTACCGGGTCCTCCAACAAAACCCCTACTGGTCCACTGGACAACAAAGATACGCAGAAAGGCAGTGGATCAGTAGGCTGGGCACGAAGATCCCGGTGGGTTTTAACCTGAGGGATGTCCCGGTTCCGGTCCCCCCTTAACAGTTGACCGGAAGGAGGGACCCCCGGAGGGTTACGGTCCTACACGCAGTGGTCCTTTTATCTTGTCAAATTTCTTTTAATTAATTTTCTTAACTACTTTTTAAACTTCTGAAAGCCTTCAACACAGCACTTTAAACTTTTTATTGGCTCCTCCCTTTTTATCAGATACTTGGGTTTTAATATTGATCCTTCTATTATGTACAACGACAGTTTTTTAAGGAAATCTTTTTTTTTTTTTTTTTTTTTTAAAAGTGATATTGTACCGGGACAGAAGCGGTCCTCTCCTGGGTGGTTTTAAAATTATTTAAAATTGTTTTTAGAAGTGGAACAGGGACATGCATGCACTTATTGCTCACTTATAATTTCATGGTTTGTACATACTGTTTTATTATAATGTGTATTTGTTTTATTTTTTGAAAAATAATTTTTCAAAAAAAACCCACTCGCTTCCACCCCGAATACTTACCCTACGACCACCGCTCCTTCCTCCCACGGTTTTATCAGAAATAGAAATAATTGTACTCCAGTTTTTTAATTGGGGAGGAGTTAGTTTTAATCTTAGTTTTATTTTTGAGTGCCTATATGTGCATATAGGTATGTGCATATAGGTATATATATATATATATATGTGTGCCTATTTATTTATTTATTTACCATTGCACTTTATCACCATTTTGTATATAAGTCTTAACATTGTACTCTTTTATTTTTTAATATATAAATTGATTTATTATTTATTTTTTTTTAAAACTTTTATAATAATTAATAGGGTAAGAGGGGCGCGAGGAAGGCCACCCAATAGGAGTGGGACCATGAGAGAGGAACAAAGGTAAGGGAGCAGGGTTCTCGTCTGAATATGCCTTCTTGTAAATATGAATTGTTCTGGTTTTATTGCATTGAAAAATTGTGTGTGGTTTTTATTTCCTCTCTCATGATATACCTCTGCATTCCCCTGACACCCTAACCCTAACCCACCCTATTCTAAACCCCGTCCCTTCCCTAACCTTTCCGTAATCCTAACCCTAACCCCCTTCCCTAACCCTAACCCTTCCTCCCTTACCTAATCCTAACCCCCTTCCCTAACCCTAAACCCCCTTCCCTACCCTAAACCTTCCCTCCCATACCTAACCCTACCTCTTATCCTGATCCAATCCATTCCCCACCCCCTTTCTAATTATAATCTTAAATTCTCTTTTATCCTAAATTATCTTATGAATTTTTAGCTGGCTTTTAGAGGTTTCCATTGTTGTTGTGTGTATTTTCTATTTGTTTGATGATGATTGGATTGCTGCGTTTGGACCGTGCCCTCCCGGTGCTCCTAATTCTCATGGAGATCCTTGTCTCTACTTATCTCCTTTTTATGGGTGTCTGAATGTTTTAATAATTTTAATTTCCTTTTTAATTTCCTTTTTTTTTAAAAAAAAGTTAAAAATTAAAAATTTTATTTTATTTTATTCTTTTTATTTTTTATGATTAAAGGAAAACCCCTTTTAAATTGCATTAAAATGATGAACGGGATGTTTTACTTGGGGGATAGAAAGGATGTCCTGAGCCCGTGCTACTTTAAGTATCCCTAACCTAATCCTAATTTCAATTGGGGTGAAGTAACCCTATCCCGAACCCTAAATCTTAACCCTAACCCTAACACTAATTCCTATCCTAACCTTAACCCTAATCTTCAACTCTAGCCCGAAGTGCAATTGAGGGTAAGTAACCCTAACCCTAACCCTTATCTCTAACTCTAAAAAACCTAATTCCTATCCCAACCCTAACCCTAATCTTGATCCTAACTCTAACTCCTGTCCTGACCCCAATCTTAACCCGAAACCTTTACTCTAACCCCTAAAATCAATTGAATAATAAACCCTGACCCTAACCCCAATTCTAACCATAACCATAACCTTAAAATGATAAGAAAAGAGTGGGGTAATAATCAGCAGTATTGATGTGGTTCAAGGAAGCATGACGACAATGGGAGACGTCGGGGGACAACCAGGTCTAGGGAAGGGACCGAGGGAGCCCGTACGCCGGTTGATCCGCACTCAACAGTGCTTGAATCAATTGAAGGGGTACAGTCAGCTGGGCACCTCTGGATGATTGAGCATCGAAATGAGGGAGTGGCTGAAGGGAACTTGCGAAAATTGGATGGAGATCTGGCAAAGTTGCAACAAAGGACCACAGGAGGATGAAGAGAAGGAAGCTCAAAGATGGTTGACAACACATTACAAGAAGAAGAGAAATGGATTAATCCAAGTGATCAGGAATTACACCAGGGAGGAAAGGGAGAAGGACTGGGGTACAATTGAAGGTCTTTTTCGGGGAGAAGCGAATAGTTGGGAGGAACAACTGGTAACGATCAAGAGGGAATTACAAAAACAGGGTCTCATTGCTAGTGAAATGGGGGACCCCAAGGGTGACAGAAGAAGGGAAAGAGGGGAGAACGTAAACACAGGGACAGGGGAGAAGGACCACAGGAGGAAACAATAACGGAAGCAACGTTGGAGGAGGAAGAAAGGAGGGACAGCCCGGATCCAGGGGAACGAACATCAAAGTTCCAAAAGAAGTATGAGGGGTTGGAGGAACCCAGGGTGGAGATGGGGGAGAGGATTGGACTAGAAAAAGAGGGACAGACGTCGTTCACGAAACATGCTCACAAGGGTAATAAGAACCGTAATTGGGCGTTGAACCCTCAAAAACAGGTCTTGATCATTGGAGATTCTAATATAGGATGCCTCCCAACGTCGTGGGGATGGGACATACAGATGGATTGTTATCCAGGGGCAAAAATGGCAAATATTACACATATTTTGGGGAAAATAGCGGAGCCTTGTGTAAAGGTTGGAATGATAGGGAACAGGGCAACCCAAGCCTACTAAGAAAATACAGTAGCCTCATGCTCAATAAGGCACGCAGAGTGTTCCCACAGGCAAAGATACACATCCCACTGGTGAATTTCTCGAGAGAACTCCCATTCCTTGCTTGCCAGGGGAGGGTTTTTATACAGGACAGGACAGTATTCACTGGCGACCAGACACGACAAGAAAAATGGTGAAACACTGGGGCTCGAAAGCAGGGTTGAGGGAGGGCCCGGGTGCTAAATGGAGTGCCACAGGGGGAGTGTTCAATTTGAGCAGATCCACTCAAATTAAGGATGTACTGTACATATCGACTTACTACAAAAGGGTCTTTCCTTTGCGCAGACATCCAGGCGAGAGCCGGAATCACGAATCTCAAATCCTTAGCAAAACTACACCCCACGTACATCCGAGATACAAAAGTATCCCCTTCGGTGAATCCTTTGTTGTTTACGTTGGATGTGGAGAGTCTTTATACCAATTTAGACATGGAGAAAGGGTTAAGGGCGGTAAAGACAGCACTTGAAAGGAATCCAGATGAACATAGACCGGACGCGTTGTTATTGGAACTGTTAAGGTTAAACCTCGTGCGGAATGATTTCCAATTCGATGATAAAACATACTTGCAGGTAAAAGGGACAGCGATGGGTAAACGCTTTTCTCCTTCTTAGCTCTATTCAAAATATCACATATTTTATGAGTTGGGATGTTCTGATACTACTTTTTCAAATTTGTGTACTCACTGACAGAGTATTGATACAAGTATGGTACCAAAACAGCTGCTCTCAATGAAATTCTACAAAGCTGTTGACATTGTTCTTTCAACACCAAAGTGGCTAATGAAAAGATGAAATCAAATTTGTCAAGGCTGAAATTTCGTCTGTGGTATGAGAGCATTTTTTTTTTACGAGTATGCACCTCAGTATCGGACCAGTATCGGTTTGGGGAAATTACTATTTTGGAGTCAAGGTGAAAACCAGAGGACCCAGAGGGGTGAAAAACCTGGTGGTTAATACACTGCATAAAGTATAGGGAAAAGAACAGGTTAGAGGGGATTTGAACACGTGTCAAGCAAAATCTTGCAGACTTTATTCTATTGAGAAAAAAAAAACTAAAAAAACAACACTCAGAAAGAGAAACTGAAGTGAAAAAAAACCCCCTACAATACATTAAAAAAATAAAATAAATGCATAAACTGCTTGTGCAATGTGAAGAACTCAGGAGGGAGAAAACAGATTTTTATTGAAAATTGCAGCTTGCCAAGGTGCACATTACTGTTATAAATCAGCCGCAGAGTGCATGTCCTGGGTGGATTGGATCCCGACTGTCTCTGCAGCAGCTCCCCTGCCCCTGTTTTCTCTGCTCCAAGTGTTGGTCAGCCTCCAACAAAAGCAAAGCTCTCTTCTTACTGGCCCAGAGCACATTTTTTAATCGCTCCCTCTCTCTCTGCTCCGACTGGTTGTGCTGTGGCCTTCATTCACCTCTCACCAACTCAGGAGGTCAGAACATGGTGCAAATCACCAGAAATATGTGAAAAATGGGTAACGTGAACACAATAAGTTCGGTGCCTTTTTTCATTTGAGATTTCACAGCTGTGGCGAGGTATATTCTAATAAAACAGTCAAACTTTATTACATCAGTTTCCTCATACTGTAATTGGCATGACATCACTGTCATGAGTGTTGATGGTTTCCATAAGCCAACATAGACTCATATAGGGGAAAAAGGCTCACCCATAAATGACCTTGGTTTGATTGCTTTTCCATGTTTAGCCCAAAA
The DNA here is from genome assembly GCF_900634775.1 of Gouania willdenowi. Taxonomy (NCBI): domain Eukaryota; kingdom Metazoa; phylum Chordata; class Actinopteri; order Blenniiformes; family Gobiesocidae; genus Gouania; species Gouania willdenowi. Next base: position 17,264,619 of record NC_041049.1, read on the forward strand.
AAAGTATAGATCACCTCCAGCTTCTGTGGAAATCCAGATATCAAGGACAAGAAACTTTTTCCTGAATCTCACTGATGCAGCTCTTGCGGGACAAAGGTCTTGCTTTAAAGCACAAGACTCAGTGTATACAGTACATACTGCACTATATACTGCTGGGTCTTAAGCAGCCAATTACTGATTTACTATGTAGCTTATGTTACCCCATCCACTGCTTTTCTTCTTTTCTTTCTCTTAGGTGCGTGTGCTACACAAACAGCTGAAAGTACAGTTAGCCTGCATGTCGTAAAGGGCCATTAACTCTGATTTTGACTTCACCACATAAAGGGTCATAATATATGCACATACTTTACAAGTTTGTTAATGATTGCCAGGATTGCAGGCTATATTTTTCCAGGCGCTGCAATGTACTGGTACAGTATGTATTCTGTGATAAACTCCACCTACTCATGGTTTTGGACATAGTGATTCTACCTTGTGTGGTAAGATGCAATGTTTTCAGCTTTAAAGGGACCATGTTACGCTAAATTGACTTTTCTGTGCTTTAAACATGATAAAAGTGCTATTTGGGTTTCATACACATGCCCAAAGTGTTTTGTTCATTGATTCCCTCAATCATTAGTTAGAGGGTGATTTGTTCCTTTCTTACTGCAGGGTGAGCCCAAACACCTCGCTCCAATTTGATGACGCGTTCCCACTTTGATGACGAATTTGCCGCGGCACTTGAGTTGGAGAAGCCTCGCCTCCAGGAAGCTCTCTGCTGTGATTGACATGTAATCTTGTGTTTATAAAGCAGCATGAGCTCGGCTACGGAGTGGGTGGGAGGAGGGCGGGCCGTCCTCTGGCCCTACGTCACAGTGAGGGGATGAGGAAATCAGTGCCCCGTCTATAGACACGCCCACTGTGTAGAGTTGCTCAAAAAGTGACTTTCCTGAGGCTAAAATTCTGGAAAACAGACGAGTTTGGGAAAATAAACCTCAAATACTATGTTTTTGAGGTTCTTAGAACAAATGGAGATGGGTGAAAAATAGCATGACATGGGACCTTTAACCTTGAGCTTTCATCCATCCATTTTCAGACCCATTTGTTCCTGTTTTTCAGGGTCGCGGGGGTCTACCGGTGCCTATCTCCGGCTCACACTAAGCGCTAGGCAGGGGAACACCCTGGACAGGGTGCCAGTCCATCACAGTAACCTTGAGCTTGAAATGAAGAAACAAAAACACATTTCTAATAACTCCCAAATTTTATATTTTATCGTTTCATTTATTCAGAAAACTTTTTTCAGGTAGAAGACAAAATTAACTTGATGGAATTAATACGCGAAAGTCAAGAAAACATCAAAGCAATCAGCCAACACCTCTGAAGAAGACTGGCAGTTGACAAAGTAAATTTCCTCAGAAAAAGTGGCCTGAATAAATTAAACCTCAACATATTATTCAAAAGAAGACAAAATGAACTTGTTGGAATTAATTAATTCCCAAATTTCTAAAAGTAGTTTTGTTTGTTATTTGTCAGGTTGAACATTTACTTTTATAGGTTAGATTCTATGCCTCATTGGGCGTTGACTGTGGGCTCAAGGCCCTGGTCTCTTTATACATGGTTTGCATGTTCTCCCTGGGGTTACTGAATGTATGCTGGTGTGTATTAAAACATTTGAATTTAAAGTGGCCAAAGGAGAAAACAGAAATGTACAGGAATGATCTTGTTTGGTGCTGCAGTGACATTGTTGGGATGGGGTCAATTATAATTGTAATTGCGTAATTGGTAATTATTTACAATTATGTTGTAATTATAAATTTAATTGTAATTGAAAAAATGTGTTGCTGTTGTAATCGTGATTGAATTTGGCACTGAAATTATATCAAAACTGTCATTTACAATGTATTTAAACGCAAAACTGGGGAACCGTTTTATAGTTCTGGTTTTACACATAGACCTATGTGGTAAACCATTATTAAAATGTGTTTCATATCAAGTTTACCTGTTAGTTATCTTGAGGATCATTGTACCATTTTAAAAAAAGTTATAATCTAGGGGTATACCGACAGAAAAAAGGCTCAGACGCCCACATCAAAAATATTAATACCAATATTTTCATGGATATGGAAGCCTAACAAGATAACCAAGAGATTAAAAAACAAATTGGATGATATTTTTTAGTGTATTTTACAGCTGATTAAAAATATGGGTCAAAACTGGCCCGTTATCATAAGAGATGCTAACAGAATACTAACACAAGAGGAAGGTTAAGTTGTATTGGGTTGTTTATTTAAGGCTCAGTAATTGTGAGTAATTGAGATTTAGTAATTGATAATGTAATTGTAATTGGTTTCAGGGGGAAAATAAGAATTGTAATTTCAAACAGAATTGGAAAAAATGCTGGTCAACGTTATAGTAATCGTAAAGGTTGTAATTTAAGACGTAATTGCAATTTAAAAATGCAATCAACAGAAATAGTTCTCAAATCCTTAGACTTGAATTCAGCAGTGTAGATCAGTGTGTGTTTTGGAAACCATGACAACATGTAGATCATTCAAACATAATGGTACTGCAATGTTCAGATCTCTATTTAGATTATACAATTTGCACAACACTCAAATCACTTTCCCTGCAAACCCTTGTGTCATCAAACAAGACATTGGTATTATACTTGCTTGTCAGGAAATGACTGATTCATGTAGGTGTGAGATTCATTCTGTCAATCAACAAAAACCACAACAACAAAAAACCCTTTAACGTCTATATGTCACCGAACGTACATTTCCTGCAATACAAAAACAAATATATGTGACAAACAACACTGCATCCATCTAATCCCATAATGGATTCCTAAAGGCAATGAAGGCCGTTACTCACGCAATCTCTGTGCAGTGAGCAGAAAAAACGGACCTTTAACCTTGAGCTTTCATCCATCCATTTTCAGACCCATTTGTTCCTGTTTTTCAGGGTCGCGGGGGTCTACCGGTGCCCATCTCCGGCTCACACTAAGCGTTAGGCAGGGGAACACCCTGGACAGGGTGCCAGTCCATCACAGTAACCTTGAGCTTGAAATGAAGAAACAAAAACACATTTCTAATAACTCCCAAATTTTATATTTTATCGTTTCATTTATTCAGAAAACCTTTTTCAGGTAGAAGACAAAATTAACTTGATGGAATTAATACGCGGAAGTCAAGAAAACATCAAAGCAATCAGCCAACACCTCTGAAGAAGACTGGCAGTTGACAAAGTAAATTTCCTCAGAAAAAGTTGCCTGAATAAATTAAACCTCAACATATTATTCAAAAGAAGACAAAATGAACTTGTTGGAATTAATTAACTCCCAAATTTCTGAAGGTAGTTTTGTTTGTTATTTGTCAGGTTGAACATTTACTTTTATAGGTTAGATTCTATGCCTCATTGGGCGTTGACTGTGGGCTCAAGGCCCTGGTCTCTTTATACATGGTTTGCATGTTCTCCCTGGGGTTACTGAATGTATGCTGGTGTGTATTAAAACATTTGAATTTAAAGTGGCCAGAGGAGAAAACAGAAATGTACAGGAATGATCTTGTTTGGTGCTGCAGTGACATTGTTGGGATGGGGTCAATTATAATTGTAATTGCGTAATTGGTAATTATTTACAATTATGTTGTAATTATAAATTTAATTGTAATTGAAAAAATGTGTTGCTGTTGTAATCGTGATTGAATTTGGCACTGAAATTATATCAAAACTGTCATTTACAATGTATTTAAACGCAAAACTGGGGAACCGTTTTATAGTTCTGGTTTTACACATAGACCTATGTGGTAAACCATTATTAAAATGTGTTTCTTATCAAGTTTACCTGTTAGTTATCTTGAGGATCATTGTACCATTTTAAAAAAAGTTATAATCTAGGGGTATACCGACAGAAAAAAGGCTCAGACGCCCACATCAAAAATATTAATACCAATATTTTCATGGATATGGAAGCCTAACAAGATAACCAAGAGATTAAAAAACAAATTGGATGATATTTTTTAGTGTATTTTACAGCTGATTAAAAATATGGGTCAAAACTGGCCCGTTATCATAAGAGATGCTAACAGAATACTAACACAACAGGAAGGTTAAGTTGTATTGGGTTGTTTATTTACGGCTCAGTAATTGTGAGTAATTGAGATATAGTAATTGATAATGTAATTGTAATTGGTTTCAGGGGGAAAATAAGAATTGTAATTTTAAACAGAATTGGAAAAAATGCTGGTCAACGTTATAGTAATCGTAAAGGTTGTAATTTAAGACGTAATTGCAATTTAAAAATGCAATCAACAGAAATAGTTCTCAAATCCTTAGACTTGAATTCAGCAGTGGAGATCAGTGTGTGTTTTGGAAACCATGACAACATGTAGATCATTCAAACATAATGGTACTGCAATGTTCAGATCTTTATATTTAGATTATACAATTTGCACAACACTCAAATCACTTTCCCTGCAAACCCTTGTGTCATCAAACAAGACATTGGTATTATACTTGCTTGTCAGGAAATGACTGATTCATGTAGGTGTGAGATTCATTCTGTCAATCAACAAAAACCACAACAACAAAAAACCCTTTAACGTCTATATGTCACCGAACGTACATTTCCTGCAATACAAAAACAAATATATGTGACAAACAACACTGCATCCATCTAATCCCATAATGGATTCCTAAAGGCAATGAAGGCCGTTACTCACGCAATCTCTGTGCAGTGAGCAGAAAAAACGGACCTTTAACCTTGAGCTTTCATCCATCCATTTTCAGACCCATTTGTTCCTGTTTTTCAGGGTCGCGGGGGTCTACCGGTGCCCATCTCCGGCTCACACTAAGCGTTAGGCAGGGGAACACCCTGGACAGGGTGCCAGTCCATCACAGTAACCTTGAGCTTGAAATGAAGAAACAAAAACACATTTCTAATAACTCCCAAATTTTATATTTTATCGTTTCATTTATTCAGAAAACCTTTTTCAGGTAGAAGACAAAATTAACTTGATGGAATTAATACGCGGAAGTCAAGAAAACATCAAAGCAATCAGCCAACACCTCTGAAGAAGACTGGCAGTTGACAAAGTAAATTTCCTCAGAAAAAGTTGCCTGAATAAATTAAACCTCAACATATTATTCAAAAGAAGACAAAATGAACTTGTTGGAATTAATTAACTCCCAAATTTCTGAAGGTAGTTTTGTTTGTTATTTGTCAGGTTGAACATTTACTTTTATAGGTTAGATTCTATGCCTCATTGGGCGTTGACTGTGGGCTCAAGGCCCTGGTCTCTTTATACATGGTTTGCATGTTCTCCCTGGGGTTACTGAATGTATGCTGGTGTGTATTAAAACATTTGAATTTAAAGTGGCCAGAGGAGAAAACAGAAATGTACAGGAATGATCTTGTTTGGTGCTGCAGTGACATTGTTGGGATGGGGTCAATTATAATTGTAATTGCGTAATTGGTAATTATTTACAATTATGTTGTAATTATAAATTTAATTGTAATTGAAAAAATGTGTTGCTGTTGTAATCGTGATTGAATTTGGCACTGAAATTATATCAAAACTGTCATTTACAATGTATTTAAACGCAAAACTGGGGAACCGTTTTATAGTTCTGGTTTTACACATAGACCTATGTGGTAAACCATTATTAAAATGTGTTTCTTATCAAGTTTACCTGTTAGTTATCTTGAGGATCATTGTACCATTTTAAAAAAAGTTATAATCTAGGGGTATACCGACAGAAAAAAGGCTCAGACGCCCACATCAAAATATTAATACCAATATTTTCATGGATATGGAAGCCTAACAAGATAACCAAGAGATTAAAAAACAAATTGGATGATATTTTTTAGTGTATTTTACAGCTGATTAAAATATGGGTCAAAACTGGCCCGTTATCATAAGAGATGCTAACAGAATACTAACACAACAGGAAGGTTAAGTTGTATTGGGTTGTTTATTTACGGCTCAGTAATTGTGAGTAATTGAGATATAGTAATTGATAATGTAATTGTAATTGGTTTCAGGGGGAAAATAAGAATTGTAATTTTAAACAGAATTGGAAAAAATGCTGGTCAACGTTATAGTAATCGTAAAGGTTGTAATTTAAGACGTAATTGCAATTTAAAAATGCAATCAACAGAAATAGTTCTCAAATCCTTAGACTTGAATTCAGCAGTGGAGATCAGTGTGTGTTTTGGAAACCATGACAACATGTAGATCATTCAAACATAATGGTACTGCAATGTTCAGATCTTTATATTTAGATTATACAATTTGCACAACACTCAAATCACTTTCCCTGCAAACCCTTGTGTCATCAAACAAGACATTGGTATTATACTTGCTTGTCAGGAAATGACTGATTCATGTAGGTGTGAGATTCATTCTGTCAATCAACAAAAACCACAACAACAAAAAACCCTTTAACGTCTATATGTCACCGAACGTACATTTCCTGCAATACAAAAACAAATATATGTGACAAACAACACTGCATCCGTCTAATCCCATAATGGATTCCTAAAGGCAATGAAGGCCGTTACTCACGCAATCTCTGTGCAGTGAGCAGAAAAAACGGACCTTTAACCTTGAGCTTTCATCCATCCATTTTCAGACCCATTTGTTCCTGTTTTTCAGGGTCGCGGGGGTCTACCGGTGCCCATCTCCGGCTCACACTAAGCGCTAGGCAGGGGAACACCCTGGACAGGGTGCCAGTCCATCACAGTAACCTTGAGCTTGAAATGAAGAAACAAAAACACATTTCTAATAACTCCCAAATTTTATATTTTATCGTTTCATTTATTCAGAAAACCTTTTTCAGGTAGAAGACAAAATTAACTTGATGGAATTAATACGCGGAAGTCAAGAAAACATCAAAGCAATCAGCCAACACCTCTGAAGAAGACTGGCAGTTGACAAAGTAAATTTCCTCAGAAAAAGTTGCCTGAATAAATTAAACCTCAACATATTATTCAAAAGAAGACAAAATGAACTTGTTGGAATTAATTAACTCCCAAATTTCTGAAGGTAGTTTTGTTTGTTATTTGTCAGGTTGAACATTTACTTTTATAGGTTAGATTCTATGCCTCATTGGGCGTTGACTGTGGGCTCAAGGCCCTGGTCTCTTTATACATGGTTTGCATGTTCTCCCTGGGGTTACTGAATGTATGCTGGTGTGTATTAAAACATTTGAATTTAAAGTGGCCAGAGGAGAAAACAGAAATGTACAGGAATGATCTTGTTTGGTGCTGCAGTGACATTGTTGGGATGGGGTCAATTATACTTGTAATTGGTAATTATTTACAATTATGTTGTAACTATAAATTTAATTGTAATTGAAAAAATGTGTTGCTGTTGTAATCGTGATTGAATTTGGCACTGAAATTATATCAAAACTGTCATTTACAATGTATTTAAACGCAAAACTGGGGAACCGTTTTCTAGTTCTGGTTTTACACATAGACCTATGGGGTAAACCATTATTAAAATGTGTTTCTTATCAAGTTTACCTGTTAGTTATCTTGAGGATCATTGTACCATTTAAAAAAAAGTTATAATCTAGGGGTATACCGACAGAAAAAAGGCTCAGACGCCCACATCAAAAATATTAATACCAATATTTTCATGGATATGGAAGCCTAACAAGATAACCAAGAGATTAAAAAACAAATTGGATGATATTTTTTAGTGTATTTTACAGCTGATTAAAAATATGGGTCAAAACTGGCCCGTTATCATAAGAGATGCTAACAGAATACTAACACAAGAGGAAGGTTAAGTTGTATTGGGTTGTTTATTTAAGGCTCAGTAATTGTGAGTAATTGAGATTTAGTAATTGAGAATGTAATTGGAATTGGTTTCAGGGGGAAAATAAGAATTGTAATTTTAAACAGAATTGGAAAAAATGCTGGTCAACGTTATAGTAATCGTAAAGGTTGTAATTTAAGACGTAATTGCAATTTAAAAATGCAATCAACAGAAATAGTTCTCAAATCCTTAGACTTGAATTCAGCAGTGTAGATCAGTGTGTGTTTTGGAAACCATGACAACATGTAGATCATGCAAACACAATGGTACTGCAATGTTCAGATCTTTATATTTAGATTATACAATTTGCACAACACTCAAATCACTTTCCCTGCAAACCCTTGTGTCATCAAACAAGACATTGGTATTATACTTGCTTGTCAGGAAATGACTGATTCATGTAGGTGTGAGATTCATTCTGTCAATCAACAAAAACCACAACAACAAAAAAAACCCTTTAACGTCTATATGTCACTGAACGTACATTTCCTGCAATACAAAAACAAATATATGTGACAAACAACACTGCATCCGTCTAATCCCATAATGGATTCCTAAAGGCAATGAAGGCCGTTACTCACGCAATCTCTGTGCTCGCGTGCAGTGAGCAGAAAAAACAGACACTGGAAAAACTACAGACCGAGTCACGTTAACCACCTGTTGTTGATCCAGAGGCATTAATGGGAGAGTGGAAGAGTGCTGCCTGCGGTTCAGACAGACAGACACGCAGTCTATACTTCTTGGGTAAAGAGGACGTGTGGTAACAGACCTGGTGAAGTAAGAACAGGGTTACAATGCAGAAACACCACAGAGGACACAGGATTTAAATGAAAATTTTCTGTTAAAGTTGATGTTGAAACAAATCTGCATGCTTACGTGCCACTTATGAGTCATAAACCAACATCCATATCATGCTTTTACAAAAAAAGTTAAGTTAAGCAAAAAAAAAGAAGAAGAAGGAAAAAAACTATTAAGAGAAGCTTAAAGGAGCCGATGATGACAAATGAGGTAACGACTCAGAAACAAATGCAGACAATTAAAGCGACATCAAAGGTAACTCATTTTTCTCTTTTCCTTGTCCTTTATTCTTCTTCTCATCACATCCAACAAAGCCACAAGCAGCAAAAACCCCAGCCTCGAGGATCAGTTATCCTGCTGCAGATGGCCTAAGGTTGAATGCATTCTGCAAAGATTCATTTTTCAAACGCAGAGCTCAGAGATCACATGTGCTGCAGAATCACTGCGCTTGATGAGAAGGACGATAGCGTAAAATACTGCCATCATCTGTAGCAGAGATTTGTAGTAGTTTGGTAACGAAGGCCTTTTACTGTGGAAGAGTCGGCTACAGGAAAGTTTTTGCAGGATTTTATTGTGAAATTGAAAATGCACCTGTGTCCACATCCTGTCACTTCGTGAAATCAGAAACTTGTATTCAGATATTTATGGTTTACTTTTTATCTTGCTTGATCGAGTATGATTTTGATCAGGCCTTGAGGTCGGAGGGGGTCACCAGATGCCTTCAAGATGCTCATTATTTGCCAGTTTAAACTAATTGTTCCTACTTTTAAGCCAATTTTGATAAAGCATAGAACAAATAGGCAATTTGAGTTGAAAAAGAAATGATGGAATCCATGAACAATACTGTTCAGCTGGTGCTCATGAGGGTCTGGTACCACAGTATGTTCCGACACTGCTTTTATGCAGACACAGAGGGGGTTGTGGGTAACCAAGAAAAGTTGGAACACCTGTAGGAATTAGTAGCACCAGCTTTCAACGGCTGATTCAACCGTTGACCCCAGAGGAACACCAATGCGTGCAATATATGATGCATGATAATTTTATGCTTAATCATACCCATCAAATTAAGAAAGGTTATGAAATATGAAGCAAACAAAATAATAAAGTCAACTATTTTTTTTAAATGGGGTCAAATTGGGTTAAATGCTGTGACCCATTTTTATATAAATAATATAATCCTTATCAAATGAAACAAAACATTGTAGATACAGTACTTTATTAACAGCATTTGAAAAGGTCAAGGGTTGCATTAATACACAACTGTGAATGCACGTGCATCGGTGAGAGAGTTTTTTTCATGTGTGTGACTAATTCTTTTGCTGGCTTTTCACCCTTTTCTCCTTTCTTGGTTCATGGTAAACAAACTGTGTTCCGATGGTGTACCAGCAATTGGCACGTGTATGTGTCTGTGTGTGTGTTTGTGAATTACTATGTGCGCTCCTGAATGTTCAGCACTCGCCAAGTTTCGTTGACGTCATTTGTCAAACATGACCTGTGCTTGTTTAGGCTTTAGGACTCAGACACAGCGAGTCTCATGTTTGCTGTGTTTATCACACTGACACAGAGGAGGAGGTCACTCCCTGTCTTTGGTTTACGGCTGCAGGGCACAGACTATAGATGTATGTACGCCTTGACTGGCTCAGTGCTTGTGTGCCTACTTTCCGCCAAACCAAAATGTAGCAATTTGTAAGATCGTACAACAATTAAGATGATAATTTATTACCAACATAAATCAATCTTTCTACAACACAAATGCATAGGAAGAGTATGAGTGTTAACTTTGGCAAACATCACCGTTAAAGACAAAGAAATATCATAAATAGATTATTTTCAATCTTTGACAAACAAACTTACATAAGCATGCTGTTTGGTTTTATAATCTACGTTAAACAATTTCAATTAACTGTAGCTGTTATTTAGTTAATCATGTTTAGCACCATTAATAACATACATACCATTTGTTGAAAAATGTTTATCTTTGCCATGAAATAAAGAGTACACTACTGAATGTTTAATTTTCGTCTCTGTGCAGGTTCCCAGGGGTCAACTGGAGACCAGGTAGGCCCTTAACAGAATGCCAGTTCATTGTAGAGGAAACACTGTGACAGCCAATAACATGCACACGCTCACACATGCAGTGACTGGCACCAGTTTTTTTTTTCTTCCTTCAGGCGTTGGGGAAAATATGACGTTACCACTACTTTTAACCTTCAACCAACAAGGGTGAACAAGCATCTCTTTAGACGTAAATGTATTGAAATTGTGTTTGTAAACTGATATTTATTAGCATATTTCATTTCATTCATTTATTTATTTTAATTACATTACATATTAAAGGGACCATGTTACGCTAAATCAACTTTTCTGTGCTTTAAACATCATAAAGTGCTATTTGGGCTTCATACACATGCCCAAAGTGTTTTTTTTCATTGATTCCCTCCATCGTTAGTTAGAGGGTGATTTGCTTCTTTCTAACTGCAGGGCGAGCCCAAACACCTCGTTCCAATTTGATGACAAATTTGACGCGACACTGAGCTGCAGAAGCCGCGCATCCAGGAAGCTCTCTGCCATGATTGACATTTAAACAATTTTTGAGAACTGCTTTGGAAGTTGGGTTATAGCACAGTTTCTGAGGTTTTTTGGAAGTGTATTCCATAATTTTTTGCCTCTGATAGACACCACCATTTGGCTACATTTAGTCCAGCGCCTTGGTATTACACAGTTTCCTCTAATTAAAGCTGATATCCAGAGTTTCTGAGAAATATATGTTTATGTATGATTCTTTTGAAATGCGACTAAATACCTAACTAGTCTTTTACTATGGTCTACTGCCATTGGTCATTCATATACATTGATGTATATAAGTCCCGCCTTCATCCTATAGACCCCTATACGATCGTCAACTGCGCCCAGCCAATAGGCTTTGACTTCCTGTTTTTGAGAATGTGGAACTGTGCACGGAAACAAGGCACAAGTCACAACAGCAAACAGGTAAATATGATTATGGCTCTCATCTGACCCATAGACCTTGTTGTGTTCCGCAATGCGCATGCAGAAAAGTATAGGCGTGGCTTCTGGTAGATTGGGAGAGGCAGAGGGAGGAAGTGGAGATGTTGAGGGCGGGACATCGAAACATTTCTCAGAAACTCCAGATATCAGCTTTAAGGCGTTGGTCCTTATTCCATTTTTAAAAAATATATAAAATCCATTATTACAGCATATTGATGTGTTGGAAATTAGACTTTGTCTAGTCTTACCTGTATAAATTAAAGTTATAAATAAAAAAATAATATTTGTACATAAATCCTCAAACTTGATCAGACATCATAAGAATAGCATTAGTGCATTATTTTGCAGATTTGATCAGAATTGTTTCTTGTTTTTTCAAATTACTTACAACTGAAACCACAGTTGTTTAAAAAAAAAAATGAAAATAAAACTTCCTAAAGGACTGTGTTGATTTTTTAGTCTTTTTTTTTTTTTTTGGCCTTTTCTGAAATCGTGAGTCGCCACCACAGATTATGTGAACTCACTCTCCTGGAAAATGTTGCTATTTACTTGTAGTTGTGAGGTTTGTGTGAAACACCGAGACACCCGTGGATGTGTGTTCTTGTGTGAAACCTGTCAGACGTTGATGAGTGACTGAATGCATAATAAGCCGGCTCACACGCCACATCCCAAACCAGCCTGTAAGTACGAGTGTGTGCGTGTGGGAGGCGGCATGCATCATTCACTCGTAAACCTAAGAAAGGAACTAAACAATGCTGCCTGACTCACACCTTATTAGGCTGTCAGGGTGCAGCCATTGAACTTCCCTTTACTACAATGACACCCTTTTCACAGGTGTGTTGCCAGCATTCACGCGCATGTAGCCCCACAAACATGCAGTGAGCAAACAGTTCAGCATTTACAGGTCATACAGTGTCAGTAAGCAAATACAGTACTTGCACACATGCAAAGATTAAGTCCCACATTGCCATTCACCAAACATGCCCACGTGTGCTGTTCTTTCCTGCGACCTCAGCTGTGAGTTCATTCTTCTTCCCTTGCACATATGGAGTCCTGGCAGCGACTCAGTTCTCCGTTGCTGCCCTGCAACTATCAGCATATTTTTAATTGCTTGGCTTTACAATATAGCAGCCCCTGTGATGACAGCATGCTTGTTTATTTTTATATGCAACTATAAAGGCCTAAATAGCTTGAACTGTATAAGGATTATACTGCTCATGTATGATATGGGGCTCTGTCATGCTTTATTTCTAGCTGAGTGCAAACAAAAAGCAGTAGCTAAGGAGGGTTTCTTGCCTCAGGACACGCTGTGATTGCAGACCCAGCCTGTCAGAGGAAAGGTAAAAGCTTTGGGGCTTTGTGCATGTCTGCTGATGGTGGTTTTAATATCAGCAGAAGACTGGAAATTAAAGTTGATGCCCCGCTGTCTGCTGGTATTGGCTCCTGAGTACATATTTGGGCCAAAAAGGAAAAGAAAAAAAAAAAAGAAAACTGAATATCTTGCCATATTGGGTCAAAACCATTGAAGCAGATCCTTGTAAGACCAGTCTCACAGTGTTTGAGACCAAGCAGTATAACAGAGGCCATTCAAAAGAGTTTTATTGACCAAAAACTCGCCAACAAGAGAAATCAAGTAACTGATGACCAGGTTTCAGAATTCGATCAAAAGAACAAAACTACGTGAAACCTAATAGAAACCATATTTGGTGTTAAATCGCCAAAATAAAGATCAACCATGAAACATGAAAGCATACAAGTAGATGGTTTATGGGGCGACCATGGCTCAGTGGTCGAGTGGGTCGTCAAATAAGCAAAGGGTTTGGGTTTCGAATCCCGTTGTATCCAACTTATTGTTGTTGTGTCCTTCTGCAAGGCACTTGAAGTGTATATGAATGTTGGTGGTGGTCAGAGGGGCAGTAGGCGCGAAATGGCAGCCACACTTCTGTCAGTATACCCCAGGGCAACTGAGGCTACAATGCAGCTTCCCACCACTGGTATGATTGATGTGAGTGAATAATGGTTGCTGTATCTGCTTTGAGTCTTCTTGAAAAAAGTGCTTTATAAATCTAAGCCATTATTATGGTAAATTAAACTTCAATTAAATGGCACAAAAAGGAAAATATCCCAGCTGAACAAAGGTCAAAATAAAGGTCTAGTCACTTGGTTCGTTGCTCACCAACATTGTTGCATAAATCAATAATCACTTCAAATGTCGCAATTAAACATTTTAACCAAACGAGTGTGCCCAGTTTATAGGAAAGTTCCTTATTGACAATATGACAAACTCAACACAGAAACATCATCATGATCTTGTCAACCAATCACTGCAAACCAGGAGCTCCAAAGATGCTAACTATTATCATTTTCCTCTCACTGTTGCTAAAGTCCCTCTGACTGTGTTCTATTCTACTTCACTTACATTTGGTATATTTGGTATGTGGCACCCACACTTTCATAAAAACAAAAAATCATCCCCCTCACTTTTTACAGAGGGATTCTTTGTTGATAACGTATTGGTTTGATTGAATGGTGATCAAGCCAATCACAGTCAGCCCATTTGACGAAGCCGCCATTCCAAGAAGCGATGTGTAAAGTGTAAGTATGAAGTGACCAAAAAAATGGCTGATGGTCCAAAAGTGGCAAAATCGTGTAAAGGAAAGAGTGAAGAGTGACTAAAATGGGCCAAAAACCAGTCATGAGTGGCAAAAAAGAGGAAACAGGTGGTATTAATGGCAAAATGTAGCTTAGTGAAAAAGGGCAAAAATGTGGAACAAAAAAAGGCAACATGTAGGGAAAAAAGGAAACAAGTATTATTTGTTTCGCAAAAGGTAGATTAATTGGTTGAAAAGTGGCACAAAAAAAATTGTTCAAGAAATGGCAAAAATTGGATGAAAGTGTCAGAAAGAACTTCTGAAATCTAAAAAAACAAAAATGGGACGAATGAAGTTGCAGAATGACCAAAGAAAAAGGTGAAATGGGATTAAAGTTTCCCCCTTTTGAGATTTTCTAGGGGAATAACAATTAAAATTAAGACATAAAGAACCACATGTTGAGTATCACTGACTTAATAACAGCTTTATCATGATTTTAGCAAATTAATTTAATAAACTAAATTGGGAGTCAATGATTGCCCTACCCTGAGAACACCCTCACTTTTAAAATTGCATGTGGCACAGTTACACTAACTTAGCCTTTGTGTACATTTAGAAATAGATTTTAATACATCATTAATGGTGTAAAGTTGTCAGCCATGTAGTAATTACTTGCTGTCCCTACTAAGGAGATGATGTTATACTTACTCACATCATCTTAGCACAGTTTTTAGGAGCCAGAGGTAGCATTAGCCTCCCTAACGAAACCCTAAGATTCATGCACCTCTGCCATTAAGCGCAAACATTTATTTTAGAGTCGTTTCAGGGCAGAGGCCATGACTCCACCTAGTTTTGTTCCTGTAAATCAAACATTTGTGAAGGCCCTATTGTTAAGCCTTACCTGTTCTCTAGGGGAAGTTAAAAGGCTTTCACGATGCATTTCATCTGACTGCCTGATCTAGAACAACTTGACAGACCAGCAGCCGTTTATAAAGTGAGTTACAGTATAACCATTTATTAACATCACCAATCTGCTTCTACTGGTAATACAGCTTGGCCTCACCATCTACTAATATTACATAACACTCTGGTTCATTGAAATTACGTAAATTAGAATGTTATTACTTTTAAAAAATATTTGGAAAATATTGCTTTTGACCATGGCTCAGGTGGTAGAGGGGTTGTCCTCTGATCGAGAGGTTGGGGATTCGATCCCGGACTATACCGGTATATGTGTTGAAGTGTCCTTGGGCAAGACACTGAACCCCAAGTTGCTACCAGTGGTTGACTAGAGCCTTGCATGGCAGCTCTGTCCCATTGGTGTGTGAATGTGAGTGTGAATGAGCGGATATGTAAAGCACTTTGTGACCTCTGTCTGTGAAAGGTGCTTTATAAATAAACATTACTTACTTTAACTTGAAGGAGCCTTTCTCAATTAGTGGAGGATGGATGGACAAACCTACTGCACATACCGGTAAATCAAACCTGGAATCTTGCTCCACTAATGTAGTGCGTTTGAAGTTATTATTTTGTAACACAAACTCTCACTGTACCTGTGACTTAACAGTTGTTCAAAGGACGTACTGGCTTACAGTATTTAAAGGGCAGGGTTTATAATAATACAGGAAGGACGGACACACCTTTTCAGCTAAAGAAAAGACTCCAGCTAATAAGTTTGGAATGTAATTCTTTCTGGTCTATCATGTTTGTTGCCATGTAGTTTATTTGTTTTAATGATAACCTTCAATAGCCTCAAAATATCTGAAGTTTTGATCTTGTAAAGTCACGAGAAACATCTTCGTCGCCTTCATTCACCATGCTGTCGTATCTGTGCCATCTCAGCACATGTGACCAGTAGTTTGGCACTGCGCTGATTAAAATGCAACTGGCATTGCTTTGTCCTCCCACTTGTTATCAGCAACAGATTTGTGGATCATCTGAGTCATCGTTTTTTTAGGGGATGGAACTAGAACGTTAAAGGCTCCACAGCCAACCTTCAAAAACTATCATTATTGTTTAGTGACTAACATGGAAAGTCCCCCGACAAACAAACTCCAGTACAATCTTTTCAAGGGTGTTTCGGCTCGTGCTGCTTGTATCCCAGTGTAGCCAAAGTTCACTCAGTTCTTCTTCCTTGAGGCTGAATGCAATTGCTTGTATCTCTAAGGGACTCTTTATCTATTATCGACGTATGTGTGTTGACGAGTTTGTGACACACACTGTAGCACAGCAGCCGTCGAGCTTGCTTTACTGCCAGCGAGCAATAATCCTCAAACGTGCTGATAAATGCTGTCAAAGGTGAAGTGAGGTTTATAAAAGTCAAAGACTGTAGTCTTTATGACAGGTCAAACTAAATAAAAACACAAAATCTAAAAATAACAACACAACCCAGTTGTTATCAAAAATGTTGAACCCTCGTAGAGAACCTTTAAGGAGTTGTAAACGTCAACTGATGTGGATAAATACAACCAAATCTGCAACAGGGTTTTTCCGTTTGAGTGCAAGTGTTAGTTTCTCTTTTGATATCTTTTGTGAAATCTTTGTGTTGTGAAACATGTCAGATCTGAAGATTTCAAAAGAAGTGCAACTCTTCAATATACAGTAATTACTGTATGTTGTTAAATCATGATTTGGATCATTTTCTGTTCTTGACTTGGAGGTCACATGTTCTTAAAGACTACATGTAAAGATGTAAATACTGAGTCCCACTGTAATCTTAAAGAGTAACTAAACCCCAAACCCAATTTTTTTCTGCTGAATAGACATGTATTTGGGTATTAGGTAGTGCTGTTTATTAATCCTAGTCCCACTCTTCACATTAAAATTATTTTCATTTTGCATATTTAGTTGTAAAATGTCAGAGTTACTGAACTCTAAAGGTTGAACACTAACTATTACAATTGAATTTTGCTATTGGCTAAAACTTATTTTTTCGATTGCCCCTTCGTCATCAACTTTCATTGTTGGCCCCGCCCCTCCTATGATAGCTGAGAGGAGGGAGGAGGGTTTCCTCTAATCACAACCCTGCGTGAGCATTGATTGACAGCCATAATGAGGAAGTCCACTGTGTTGCATGTGGAACAGCCCGCTATAGCGGTGATGTTTTTGACTCTGTGCTTCTATAAAGATCAGTCTGCGCGAATCAGAGGGTTCATCAAGCTATGTGTGTATTTACAGACACATCTATGCTGTGTGTGTATTCCCGTCTGTCTCTGCGTGTGCGCAAACGTGCATGTACTTTTTGTCGCTTTGTGAGCGAGGTGGTGGAAGAGCAGTGCTGCTTGCCCCTGAGTGGTGTCTGTAAGGCTGTGTGTGAGCTTCACGCGGTGATTGTGTGTGCCTGTGGTTGTATTAACACATCTCAGCTTATGAACTCGCTGTGTGTGTGTACAGACACATCATTGTATGCATTACCATCTGTCTCTGCGCACAGCGCTATGGGCTGCCAGAGTGGGCATGTCTTACTGCTACAGCAGTAACGCCCAGAATCAACGCATTTTTTGAATTTCTCTCCTAGTGGCGGATCAGAAGAAAGCAGGGGTTTAGTTACTCTTTAAGCAAAATTAGGGCTAAGCACGATTTATTAAAGCTATTATTTGTACAGACATTAATGAGCATTCATTATTATTAAGTGTTTGAATGTCCGTTGGTGTGTGTTTCCCATGTTCACCCTACTTGACATCACACTGAGAAAACTGTTGAGGTAATAATAATAATTTCCAGTGTAATGTTTAAAAACTTCTGTGGAGTGATGCTTGTGCTCAGCAACAGGGAGAGACAGGGGAGGGCGGTTTTAGGAACACTTCTGACTGATACTTTCCCAAAGCTGTAGTTGGGCAAACAATTATCCTGCTCTTCATTGCAGTGAGCAGCCGGGACCAGTTCATCATATGTGCATTCCTAGTCAGAGGTGTAAGTAACAAATTACAAGTACTCATGGTACTGTAATTGAGTTGCTTTTATGAATACATTACCTTTTTTTTTAAATCAGTAGTCTTACATGTACTTTAGTACATTTTAAATTAAGTAAAGTCATTAATTACTTCTTTACACCCAACCGTTACTGAGTAATTTAAAAAAAAAAAAAAGATCATTGTGAAACTACAAAAAATTAAATGAAATGACCAGAGTTATTTTCCACATGTTCTTAGTTATGCCATTTCCAATCAACACCCGGCCAATGTCTTCAGTTCAGGTTGGGGTTTCTACCTATTATGTTGTTACCAATATGGCACATTTAGTATGGCACTGTTTTAGAGTTCATAAATGTAGTTATACTTAGAGCCTGAGAATTTTTTCTAATTTTCAATTGAATTAATTGGTGTTTTTTGACAAACCTTTGATTTTATAAAGATGCCTTTGTGGAAAATAAATTAAGTTCTAATTGTACAAAATGTTGTCTCTTCCTTTTTAAGTTTACACATGAGATGTTTACTGTATGTAAGGGAACCGTGACAAGATTTATTACCAAAAATAAACGTGGGGGGTGGAAGTAACTAGTAACTTTAACTCTGAGTACTACTAAATTCAGCTACTTTTTACTTCTACTTGAGTGTTTGATGAATGACTTATTTGCACTTCAGTACAATTTAAATCAAGTAACAGTATTTCTACTTGAGTAGGATATATTAGTACTCTTTACACCTCTGTCCTTATAATAAATACATTCCCAACACAACTAAAGATTTAAAAGATTTAAAGGACTTTAATCAAAAACAGACTAAAACTATATATCTTAAGTTTGCTTTTAAAAATATGAGCAATCATGGCTTTTCTACAGACATTATAATAATAAAAAGCTGACTGGAGAGCGCAAAGATTCAAAGGTTCCAGAAGCCTCGTCAAGGCAAAGCAAGTCCAAAATATACGACGGACTTCAAACCTTACAGCAACATTTATCCATCAGTTAAATCACTCCTCACCTATATAACTATATAACACACAGGCAAGGCGTCAGCTGGACTTGACTATTCCTGGCTCTCCATAAAGAACTCCGCCTCCCACATGTGCACAAGAGCCGACCACTGCGATACCCCGGCCATGATAAGATTACTCCCTCACACTCTCCGTCTGTCCTCCCTCTCCTCTGCACTTCACTCCTTCCTTCTTCTTCCCTCCATATCCCTCACCCACAAGCGCCTCCATCTACTCTAATCCCCCCCCCCCTTCACACGCACACACGTATGATTCCCTCATCATGAAGTGCACAGTCCTCTCCACCTGTCCTGCCTTGTCACTATACCTCATCATACTTCACTTTATCTCTTTGTTTCTGCTCCGACTCTCTCGTCACACCTCCTTTATCTTCCCCTGTCTGGTTCATGCAGGGTTAATGCGTCATCATGAACCCACCGGCCCCCGTGCTGGAACATACAGAACAAAGATATACTGTGTACATGACGGTGTGGTTAACAATCTATTCAAGGTTATCATAAAAAATGGCTGAAGGCTCACTTCTGAAATGAAAACACAGAACCCTGAATGATGGGGGTTTTTTTAAACTGTGGAACAAATGTTTTATTTATGTCATTATCACGAAATAGTACATTGTAGAAAACTACATGTTACAGATCTGTCTGCATTTAGTGTCCTGGGTAAATAATGGGGTTGTTTTATGCAATTCTTCCTGTTACAATTTCCTGGTCCCATGAGCACATGAACAGTGACAGGAATCCAAGTGTCTAAATTAAGACAGAAGAGAGTCGTTTTTTCCCCTTCTTCATGTTTGGTGACCGCCTGTCAGGGTGCCATGGTAACCTTGGGTGTCAGTGTTCATAGCCACACATGTCCAGAAGAGCTTTTTTTATGAACAAAACTTCTCTACAGCTTCAAAAATCAGAATCAGATACAATCAATCAGAATCAAATATCATAAAACAACATTAAAAATCCAGCATTAAAGGCTGACACAGAGATGCTTTTGATACAGGAAAATAACTAATGAAAACACACAACTGAAAAACAGCTTTAAAGGCATTTAAAAGAAATGAAGTCGTAAGATAATGTCTTTTTACATGTGTGTGTACTATATGTGGACACACATTCTGCATGTGTTGGGGATTAGAAGTTTATTTTAGGTGTTAGTCTCAAACATAAACAGCAAGCAACACAATGCTAATATTACACACCCTTTATGCTGTTTTTCTGTGTTTTTTTTTTTTTTTTTTTTGATGGTGGTTATTGCTGATTTAAATATAAATCAATTTCTCTGACACATTTCTGTGTTTGACCTCAGTTCACAATCCATGTTTTTCCTGTAGAAGAGTTTTGACTGAGGCCTTAACAGCTAATTACTGTTGCATGCATTAAAACAAAATAAGCCTACAAATCCCTCAACAGCCCACATGTGAGGGAGAAGAAGAAAGAATACTATTTATGTTCTTCGGATCTGAAGAAAGACCTCCATAAAAAAATTAGTTACTTATTAAATGAAGTGCAGCATAAATTACTGACAGTTTTTCATTACAAAATGCATCCTAATGGTATAAAATGCCCAAGATGCAAACTAATAAATAACATAGCTGACAAATACTGTTTATCAAGAGGTGCATTGTCAAACATTATGAGTCTTTGAGGTACAGTATATGGTTTTAGAGCCTGTCTGCATATGTTAATTATGGCGTTTATTACCACCAAAGTATTCCCAAAGCGCTTTACAATATCAGCTCATTCACCCATACTAATGTGACAAAGCTACCATGCAAGGCCATTGGGAGCAACTTGGGGTTCAGGGTGTTGCTCAAGTAAAGAAAATTATTTGAGACTTTAGGTAATCCAATGATAGGCTTTAAAATAATTAAAAATTGTAAAAGGCTTTGACAGGGACAGAAATCAATGACGAAAAGGATTTTTGACAGTTAATGTAAAGTTTGTTCGATTTGAGCTCGCGTAGACCAGAGCAGGTAAAGCTTTCGACTCGTTTGTTCTGTAATTAAATCGGATATGGTTCATTTTACCCCAGTGTAATTTTTGTTTTAGTATCATCTGAGTCATGCGTGTAAATCAGCAGGAGACGTCCTATTCCTTGCACTACAGATTAAATTTAGGCACATCTGATTATGAGGCAAGTCGGTCGACAAATTTATCCCCCATCCATGATAATAATACCCCTTTTGGTCTATTTTTAGCCTGCAGTGGTTGTAATGAGATATATTTTTAGCCTGTTTAAATGCTGTGGGCTTTTTTTTCCGACTGAGGTTTCAGAGGGAAAATTGATGCTGGTGGAGAAACCTCAAACCGCAACAACAGAAATACGTCAGACCCATCAAAACGCAGGAGCTCACTAAGTATAGGGAGCACCCTCGCTGGTCACATGCTGTCCTTCTCCAACCCATTACCGTGTGGATATGTGCGTGGAAGCATCAAAGCCCAATATGCTGTTTAATGAACAGGTCGGAACAGTATTCAGCTGATTTATATCGTCAGCAAAAGCAAGAGAGCTCTGTGGTGACTGCAGTTCTATGGCTACAAACTACAAATATCATATTAATCATGAAAAAGGAAGGGTGAGTGTTCCATGGTGTGGGCATACATTCTATTTAGAAACTGCTATCTGTTGCCATTGGTTGATATTTATTCTTAAACTTTTTTGTTTCTACGATTTTCTCCAACAATGAAAAAACATGTACGTACATCAGAATCACTGGAAGTTTGAAAATCAACAGTCTTTGTATTTTGGCACGGAGACAGATTGGCATTGTCAATTTTGACGTGATCAAGACTAAACCGGTTGGTTCAGTGTTCAGAGTCACTGCTGCCATCATGCCCTACTAATTCCTATAATCTGCAGAGACCACAGCCTTTAGAAAGCATCAAAATGTTGTAAAGATACATTGCTAATAGCTACATACCAATATTTACCATTGGAAATACTGTGTGTGCTAAAGAAATGTAGACATAGACAAGTCTTGTGTCTTAACTTGTTTGCCCAACATTCATCCAAACTTAGTAGACTTATTATTTCCTCTTTTGGAGAAAAGCAGCTAAAAATGTTTCAGAGATTTGTAATATCTCAATCAGACTATGGTTAAACACGAGCACTCAAAGTGCACCGACCTCTGCCAAGCACCAAATATCCTCTTTGTCAGATTTTGGCAGTTATGTGGATCAGTGATCCTGATCATGGTACCATCATTCATACTAATGCAGTAGAACCAAAGGAATGGGCAACCCCATTTCTTTAGAAAAATCTTGATTCCATGTGCAATTCGGAACCTATCCAAATGAAAGTGGGTGGGGTAATTGAGGAATTAACTGAATCAAATTTCATAATGCTCGGTCAATGATGAATTTTGATGAATTTTGTAAATTTCACCAGCGATTAGGTATAGGGATTTTTTTATTTTTGAAACTGATCCAGAATCAGTATATTGATCGAGATCCCCTCCAAAATCACTGGAATGGTATTTTCAATGTAATTCTGCAAACAAACAAACAAAAAAATAAATACACTAGTAAAAACAATGCCTACTTGGCGGAGGGATGAATATGACAATGGTTGAATATTGCATATGAAAAGGATATGCAAGGTACTGGATGCAGTGATATTTGTCATACCTTCTTAATGAGTGAATGTATAAAAACTTGAATAAATAAAAATGGTGTGCGTGTCATTTTTCACCTAGCTCAGTAAAATGGAAGTTTATTGCCTGTAATGAAGCTTTAATCACAGCCTGTAAGACTAGATTAATGGATAACACTGTAAATGTTTGATCTCAGTCAGCACAGAGAACTTTACTGTCACAGCTACAAATCCTGTGAGTCACGTTGGTGTCACATGCTCTGCGAGCAAACACATTGACGGTGACGTATAGATACATACACACCTTTTTGATAAACAAACGATTTTCCCAAATATTGCACAACCGGACCCTGGGATCCCTGCTGTCATCTAAAAACCTGCTACCATTTTCTGTGTTACTACAGCTCTGCTGCGATATGAACATTTCAACATTGTATTCCTCGTGTATGAATACTAGGAAGTACACTGGCAGATTCTGGTAAAGGCTCCGCCTCCTAGACAGGCTTTACAGTTGGGAAAGATTTATCTAGCTGTCCACTGTCAACAGAACCAAAAGAGTTTCAACATCATCCATTACTTAACCTCCGCCCATTCCTTTGGAGGGAAATAGTTAGACTCCCGTGGTGTTGCTGGTTAGACCGGTTTGGCTGACAGTGCTAGAAGTGAAAAATTGGCCCTCCTTTGTCCTTGGAGTATGCGTTTTGTTTTCTATACTTTGTCATTGTTAATCAAGCAACACCATCTTGAACCTTTTGGTTTCTATTTGTGCTTAGTTAAGCTTGCAAAGCTAATTTGTGGTCATATTTCACTGTACGCACACAGTCGAACTTGCAAACTCAACTAGGCTCCTTGTTGGTGTCGACTTCAAGAAAATTTGTTTACAACCTCATTCTTTGGATGAGTGCCGGGTTGATGTCAGTACAAGTGAGTGCCAGTAAGGTCAAAACCATGGGCGGTTTCTTCATAAGGGCGATCAGGGCAACGCCCCACCAAAAGGGAAAAATGAGTGATTATATTCTTCCACAGTGTTACAGAGCTGTGACAGTTCTAGACAGTTCAAGCTGCTCTCTATGGGCTCTATTCTCCCATGCACGTAAGTCCAAAAAGCCGCGGTGCCGTTACTGGCTACGCGCTATTCTCCCCCTGCACTTAAGCAGTCGCTGCACGCCTTCATCCCAGTTACACACTGTGGGTGAAACAGCCCTGAAATGTGGGTGTTCCCATTCAAATCTGGCTTTACGCGCATTCTCTGGTGTGCGCAAAGACCTCAGTCAAATTGAAAATTGCCCAGACTGCTCTCTTAGACCCCATGTGAAATTTTTTTTTTTCTAATTTCAGTTGTTACAATGCATTCCTCGTGGGTTCCGGGAGGCTCGCACTGACATCATACCCTAACGTGAGCAAAAGCTGGCATCAGATTGGCTTAATACGACGTGGTTTGAAACAGAATTTACTGTAGCGCGTGAATTCCTGATGAGGAAGATGAGTGACACCCCAGTTCCCCAAAGACGACCAAATGGACAAACGCCAACGTGCGGCTACTTGGTGCCAATTATTAAATCCGTGTGCCTCTGTATATATCCGAGCCTCACACACACAACAAAATCTATGATGATGCTGGTTTTTAATAGTTATCTTTTCATTAAAATGCTGCTTTCAGGCAATATGTTTATTTTTTGCAAATCTATACAATTTGCCAGATATATTTGTATTTATAGTTCACTGTTAAATGCGTGCACTTTCATTTGCTCTTAAAGATAGTTAAGCTGCACAAAATCTTTAAAATGTTGTTACCAATCTGTACATATACTGTATTTACTGTTTGTTTCTGCAAATAGAGTATTGTTTGTGCAATGATGGGCAATTTGAAAGCACTAACCCCTTTATTGGATTCATATAAACTATTTGTAATTAAAATAACTACTTAAAAGAACTCTAAAAAAACTCTATATAGTATATATAGTATACAGTACATATGAAGGTAAACTGATTCACAGTTTATCTCTCTGTTGATCTTCATTTGTACAGCCAAGTTAATTGTATTGATTGAACACTCCTGGATGTAACTTTTCCCTGTAGCCGTTACATCTGGTATTGCTACAATATGTAAGTTGACTAAAAAACAACAAAAGCTGAAATAGTCCAGGTGGATGTGGAGGTGCACCGACAAATGAAGCCACAAAGGCTGGACACATACAGAGCTCTGGTCTGTAGCAGAGTGGAAAAAAAGGAATAAATGGTTGATGAATCTCTTTACAAGAGAAGAACAGTGAACAAAAACAGGAGCCTGGACTGAAAATCTGAGCAGAACATCTGCAAGAGCAGAGCAGAACGAAGGATGTGAGGTTGCCAAAACCAGTGTGCTGACTGGAAGTACGATGACAATGGAGGAGGCTTGAAAACACTGGATTGGCTGATGACAGACGAGGATCACCTAGAGTTGCTAACAAAACACCACATGAGTGGAAATAAAGAACACAAAGAGAGTAGAGAGACAGAGGTGAAATAAACGTGACAACATGGACTAGGGCTGCGTCCCAATACTCCCTCCTATCTCCTTTCCTATCCCACTTTTCCAAACCCCGTCGATAACTTCACGGGGTAAAGGAAAGGTGTTAGGAGAGGAGTTGGGGAAAGGCGATCATGTTTGTTTTGACAATCAGACATACTTCAACTAGGGTGACATAATAAATATGACGGCCACGAAGGTTAGTGACGCCTGCTGTAGCTAAAATAACTACAACACTTCTGAAATGGACTAAAAGCTCATTGATAACACTTTCCGCT
This sequence comes from Gouania willdenowi, assembly GCF_900634775.1. Taxonomy (NCBI): domain Eukaryota; kingdom Metazoa; phylum Chordata; class Actinopteri; order Blenniiformes; family Gobiesocidae; genus Gouania; species Gouania willdenowi. The sequence goes on from NC_041049.1 coordinate 17,290,129, forward strand.
GATATAATCTAAAAAATCACAAGGTTTGAATGTAAATCAAGGAAAAGAGGGTACAGGCTACGAGGAAACAAAGTAGTTTAAATTATTTAAAGTTATTCAAGGCACATTATTGCATTGGTAACTTACTTGTCACTGCAAGGAATTGTGGGTCAGCATTGTCTCATCTCCTTTGGTAGAGGATGCAATAGTGTTTCCTAGGCTAAAGGACGTTATAAAGGAGGCATTGAGCCTATTTTCCTTAGCTTAAAGAGAACTCGGAGCGCTTTTTAATCATGGCCACCACTTAAACACTTCCAGGGTTGAAGGAACAGTGAATAGTAAAGGAGATAGGAGGGACTATTCGGACGCAGCCCTAGGTCCTGAAAGTTTTGGAAGTTCAGGATGCCCCTGAAGTGTAAGCTATCAAACCACCAAGTTGACTACTTGAGGAGCCTCCTAAAAGCAACAAGATTTGTATTTATGGTTAGTTTTTTAGTTAGGCCTTAGAGTAATCATGGGATTAGGTCACTCTTCTACAGCAATGGAGAGATTTTCATCAGTGCCAAGTGGAAAGTAACAAGGAAATGTCCTTAATGACGAGATAGAGGCAAGACTGAATCTCTGGTCTCTTTAAAAACTCCATCTGAAAAACAAGTCTAGATTTAGAGTTGAAGTTTAATTTAAAGAAGAATCTTCAGCATTGGTTGTTTCCATTTCAAAGTAAAACAAATGGTAGTACTGTTAGTAGCCTAGTATTATAACAACAGGATAAAACTAAACTACATCAGCTTCCAGCTGAACAAAAACCAAAAAAGTCAACATCTTGTCAGCTGGGGTAAGTTTTAGCTAATTAACACATGGTTTTTGAGTTTGAATGTGGAGGAATTGCATGTGCATGTCACGGTTTGGTAAAATGTTGGAACCCGATGCAGAGAAACCAGGAATGAAATCAAATTTAGTCCACTTAATGAAGAAATAAAAAAATAACATACAAAACAAAGATGATCAAAAACTGAGACCAAACACAAACAAACAGATGGATCAAAACACTTTACACAGAGCGGGACACCGATGGAAAGAATGAACCAACAACGAGTCTCTGTCCAAACATTCAGCTAAATAGTGAGGGAAGCCAATCAGGAAATGAAGCACACCTGAGTGAAAATGGGAGGAGCCCAATACCCTCACTACGACTACCACAAAGGGTTTAAGTGCACTTCGGATGTAAAGGGAACAAGTGCTGAATTGGGACAGTTTGCGGTCTTCCACCTGAGTCAGGATATCAGCAGTGGTGACGGCAATATATATAAAATAATTAAAATCACTTTTTTTGTTTTTAGCTTTCCTTGTTAAAACAATACAAAAAAATGCATTAAAATAACGTACTCACATCGTTGTGTGGAAGCATTTCGGTGGCCTGTGAAAAGTTGGTCATTTTCTGTCCTTAACTGAATAAAATTAAATATCATTTTGTCTGTCCCTGTGAAAGAGTAGAAATTTAATCATCCATTTCATGTGTTTCATTACAAGGAATGTGGGGAAATGTATGGAACATAACTACATGTACCAAAACCCTTGTAATACAAAATGCATTTTAATCTAATTGATATTACACAAATGCAATAATTGATAACTTACTTACACTTGAAAATAATTTTTTTTTTGACATTTTTGCCTCTAACAGGGTTTATTGTGAGAGTTTTCCCACTATTAATTAGACAAAAGGACTTAGAGGTAATTCCCTTCATCGGAGTTTGCTTGCTTGCATGCTTCAAGCAGCTGTGGGCGCAGCTAAAGCACGCTCCGTACTGTTGGGACACTTTATGCACTCACACCCAACTGAAGAGGGCAAGGACTCAAGTGTGGGTATTAGGACGCAGCCAGAGGCGAGAAGTAATGACAAACAGGAACCAGTAGACAGACTGAAAACACAATTTGTAAAAAAAAAAAAACAATTCAGATCAAAAACATGAACTACAATGAAACAAACCAGAACTAAACAAGAATGAATGACCAAATCTGCACTAAACAGAAATAAATGTGAACGTCTTCCACAGACCTCAGCAGCTGATATGACCTTGCAATATCTGCCACAATGTCTTGCGTGTCTTAAAACCCACAAAGGGCGTTTTTTGGCAGACAGTAAAAGTGAGTATAGAGAACTTTGGCGTGCAGTGCCAGCTACATCTGCATCGTTAAACAGCCATATGAACGGTCTTACTATGGAAAATCCTTTAGGTCTTGGAGAGATGTCAAACACCTTGTATACGTGTCATTTGAAATCCACAGAAGATGAAACTCTATCCCATCCTTTATCAGCTATTTCAAATCTGATTTGAATGATGTGAATTAAGGTCATGGATTGCTTATCGCAGATGATGGAATGTAATATGATCATGGGAATCTTCAGCTTCAGGGTCCTCAAAGAATGGAGGTATCCTTATCTTAAAACACACAGGATATGTGCTACCAGTACTGCATATGCGGCTCCGCTCTGTCTCTTTAGGCAGGGCCAAATGGAATTAGTGGACTTTATTAGTGGCACCAGGACACGAAGGGAAGGTAGAAAGACAAAAACAAAGTCACCGAAGGAGACCAAGCACGTCGTCACCCTTTGATGTGTCTCGCCTGTAAAATATGTTCCGTGTCCCCTCCATATGCCCTTCATCATCACCCTGTATTACGTCACTGGGAGGCACACACACACACACACACACACATATTTGCCCTCCCGGTTCAACACAATGAGAGCCTGAGCACGTGAACCAGAGACTGTCTTTCATTCTGCTTTTCCAAACCAACGAGAGACTCAGAGGCCAAAAGAGACAGAGAGAGAAATTACGAGACGCACTCCCCACATTCCTTTCAATTTAATGGCTGCTGTAGTATGTCCTGTTTTGACAAGGAATTGAATACGGGGCCCAACTCTCTCCCCATGATTTCCTACCAGCACACGAATTATGGCCCGGAAGGTCGGAGCATATCAGCGCTTTGCTTCCAGAATTTAGGGTGGCACCTTTGAGGTTGAAACATTATCTGAAAGTCATCAGTCACTTTTAAATTACCTGAAACATAAGGTTTTTTTTTTTCTTTCTATTTTAGGATGCGACCATATTGTCCAGCAGTCATCAGCATGTAGTTGAATAGTTGTACTTGTTTTTAAAAGATTGTCTGTTTTCATGACTTTTAAAACATTCACGACTAATAAAAAAAGTTGTTTGTTTTAGCAGTGAATTGTGGAAAATAACTGTGTTCCATGAATATTCCCTGTTGGTTCGAGGCCGAGGAGCTTCCATCTGTTGTTTTTCAATTTTTCCTTGTTTGACCTGAAATGAATATTCATTCAGCTCAGCTACGATGTACTGTTTGTGCATTCGCTCCATGATTTGATACGGGTTACCTGCACTGTGTAATGTTTTTTTTTGTTTTTTATTACTTTATTGCAATAATTAAACAATCATTGTAACAGACAACGGTCATCGAAAGTACACTGCATTTAAAAAAAACAATTAATAAGTCAGGAAACAAAAAACAAAACAGAACAAAACAAAAAAAAAAAAAAGGTAAAACAAAAGTTTAAAAGAAATACATAAAAGTGTCACACATCTTTTGATGCAATTATGTAATTATGTAGTCGACTTAATCTATTTTCAGAGTACATTTTATTCATTTTTTGCAAGTCATCTCTAATGTTTTATGTTATCTTTTCATCATCTAAAGTTTGCTCTACCGTTCTCAACCAAAGATTTATTTTGGGGCGATATTTGTTGTTTCCATGTCCTTGTCACCTGCTTCATGGCTGTACCACACAAAACATTAAAGAGTCTAATGTAAGAATCAAAAATAAACACACATGCCACAAACAAAAAACCCTAATATCTGTATTTAGTTAGCAGGTAGAAATTGCAATATAATTGTTACTCAATAGTGGTGCTGTTGACTAATTTGTTATCCAATGACCATGTTGCAATGAATTACGAATTAAAAAGAAGAAACAGACCTTAAGAGGCTGCCCCTTATTTTGGTGTAGCTAAGCTACTAGCTGTTATCATGCAGCGAGAGCTAGCTAACGAGAGCTCTCATTGGTTTGTCTGTCATCTCTGTCAGTCTTTGACACAAGTGCCTTGTCCTTGAACTTAAATTCAATAGCCGGATAAAACTATTTCTTTACATACTTCATGTATGTGCAGGAGTGGATAACACTTATTGAATGACTGAGCGGCAAATCGTACGTCAAGAGGTGATTGTGCTAGATGGTGCGTGTACAAAGGTAAAGATACGAGTCAATTGGTATATGTTAAATTTCCACTAGAACAAAGCATAGCCTCCAACAGCACTGATAAGGTTTCCAACTACTTTCTAAATGGCCCACTGACTGCACTTATGCTGGGAGAAAAACAAACAGTCGCACCACTGACCTCATGCCTCTCTAATAGCTTTGAAGTTGTTTCTTACAACAGTGGACATTAGAGAGAACAGAGATATAATCTCGTTCTGCCTTTAGAGATTAACCTAGATGAGAGAATGACCCCCTTTGGGGCTAATAACTTGTTGTTTGCTTGGAAACAACCCAAAAGAGCAATCTTCAGCCACCAAGAGCTGTTTGAAGGTTCAGTGTACACATCTTAAAACACATTGAATGCTTATTTACTAGAAGTAAAATGCATAAATGCCTTCACTTGGAAAGGTCTCAAGTGTATGAAGCCTTTGTGGTGAGAAAGTATACAAATGTCAATCCCCCATAGGCGTAAAATATTTAAACCTAACTAATTTAACCCCCCCCCACAAAAAAAATAATAAAAAATGTTTCAAACACACAAAGCATTCGCCCACCCCTCCTCCTTTCATCCTCGTCCTCTGAAGCAGAGCGCAGCGTCAGTGCACTTTGATGTTTAAAAACATGGCTAAGATCTACTATGTTACAAAAGAGACAAAACCATGTTGTGGTATTGATGCCATATCCATCAAGAAAAGCTTGATGAGATTAACAAAACAACAATCTGTCAACAATTTGTTCCATTTTCAGACAGACGGAAAAAAATCCTTTTGGAACATTTGTGTAATTCAGAGTTTTCGTGGTGCATTAAAAAACATTAAAAGTCGTTTAATGAACTGTGCCAAAAGCAACGCCCTAATTGTTATTAAAAAGCATTAAATTGGATTCAAACTGGCATTAAATCTGAGTTTATTGGTAAATTATAACATTGCTCGACAAAGTTTTACTGTGTAGGTAAATTGAAAATACCATAACATATTCAGCTGCAATTAACATTTTTTTTGCTGAAATTTTTTGTTTTCTCCAATTCTCTTTCCTCTGTTTGATGAAATGTTTGCAAATCTTAAATGAAATATGCGCTGATTTAATTCTGCATTTGTGGCATTAAAAATAAAATGGCATTAAAAAGCATTAAATTTGACTTGCTTCTGCCTGTATCAACCCTGTAATTCTGTGATTTATTCGTTGCAACATGAAATCAAAAGTAAGGAAATACAGTTTGTTTATTCATTACGCACTGTTGTGACAGAAGTGTGACTGAGTTCAGTCAGATTATTGTACCAACATTTTTAATAAGTTTTTTTAACTTGTTCATGAGGCTAAAATGCACCAGAATGCAGGAAATTGCATGCATTTTGTTAACATTTTTCTGGGGGGGGACATCCAGACCCCCCGGAGGGCATTTATTCTCGACCCCCCCAATAGACGAACAAACGTTACGCCCTTGGAATCCGCATTTGTCTCCAAGCATGATTCAAACATAATTCTCCTATCAGTGATTCTTGATTCATCATTGGCCACAGTTAGATTATGTTTTTTTAATTCTGAATGAGTTATTCTGAATTAAAGTGTTCTGCTTCTTGTTTACATGAAAATAGTTATTCCGAATTGAGGTTTACATAGAAAACAGGTTTATTCAGCTTTATTCAATTCCGCTTTAGGTCTGGCGGTTGGGAAGGGTTCTGATTGGACAGGGTGGAGAATGTGACATTCACGTGTATCGGGAAAAAACACAAAACAAACCTTTTATTGTCGGCTCTAAGACCACATGAGAACTGTTTTCACTTTTATTTTGAGTGTAGTTTTGAATACAGCTGCTCGACTATAACATACGGTTTCACTTTGGTCAGCTGAGCAGGAGAAGGAGATAAGAACTAATCGCCAGTGAATAAAGCCCAGTAAAACTCAGTAAAACAATAACCAGGAATAAATAGTTTCTCCCTGGTAAAGATAGCAGCTCTAACAACCAGTACAATGATCAATTTGGTGACATTACAGCCTGTAAATGCAGTACGGGTATCACCTGTCTGATAAAACCTGCTTAGTTTGCCGATGTCTGTGTGTGTGTAATATGTTTGTGTGTCCGCATGAATGTCCGCATGTTTATGCTCCTGTCCATCCACTTTTTTTCATTATAACCTTGTCTTCTAAGGCTCTTATTAAATAAATAGTCTTGCCTCTAGTCCGGGCCGCCATCTTGGATGTGATGACACCGAGCGTCATCACGGTAAATTGCGCATGCACAGAAAGACTGAAATTAACTTAAAGCGAAATTAAACATTTACAAGATAGAATAATCATTTAATTTGGAATTAAAATTGGAATTAACCAGCCACCTAATTTAAATTACATTTGCATTTGGAATTTGGTTTTTATGAGGTCAGTTTAAAGAGGAATAAACTTTAATTCTAGATTAAAGTCGAATTAAAGCTCCCATGTAAACGTGGCCGTTGCTACTGTTCATTTATGAATGCACAAACAAAGCAGGGTGACTGACCATCAACAGTCTATGAAAGTTTGGCTAATCTCCCAATGTCCTATTTATGATAATGCAGAATGCCTAGTACGAGGCCGATTTGTGGCATTTCCTTGATTTTTAACAGACTTCCTCAAACAACATTTATTTAATTAAGATCACGTTCCCCCTGTTTTCATCAGATCAAATCATCACATCATGATATAATTGCTGAATTGTACAAGCCAGAATTGTTTTAGTCAATCGCACTAATGCAATCACACTGTAAAACAGAACCTGAACAAAATAATTGAACTTCCTGTAAAGGCCCGAGGCTATACTTGTTAAAGGATTTCTAATAAAATGATTACAATTCACACACCGCTGAATCAAAACTGGCTCTGTGCCCGAAATGACTATGTTGTAAATGCTCATAAAAGCATAGTGAGGAAATCAATAGCAGCTGACTTCTGCACTGTAGACAAACCAATGACCGTGTTCAGTATTTCTAACATTGGTTCAAAAAAAAAAAAAAACTGCTTCTCTTTGTGAGCTACTGTGCCTTTTCATTTGTCTTCATGTGCTACGTTTTCATTCTTCACTCAGTCAGATGGATATTGTGAAACACATTGGGCAATAAAGTCCTACTCTTCATAGGACAGTCAGAGTAAGTCTGTGGCGAGACTGTTGGTTAATCATTGCCTTTGGTTGTGCTGTTGACTCACAGGTCTTCCTCAGCTGCTACTGATAAAATGATTGCAATCAGGTAAGGTGTCCCAATGTCACCTGTTGTGCTTGTTTTTTTTTACTGGTTTCGTTCATTTGAGCAGTGTTTTTTAAACTTTTTTGACTCAAGTACCCCCTTTCTCTTGATAACACATATTTTAAAGAATCTAATTTTGTAAATAAGTGAAATGAAACATAATTAGTGCAGTGGTTCCCAACCTTTTTGTAGTTGAACTAGATTCACAAAGTGAAAGTATAGAAATACAGTTGTTTAAGATTTTGTGTTTTAAAAAAAAGAATACTTACAAATTTACTTACAAATTTCAAAAATCTATTCAAAATTTTCAGAAATTTCAGGCAACCTCATTTAAACTCCAGGCAACCTCACATGTGGTCCCGACCCCAAGGTTGAAAAGCACTGATTCCGTGGCTTCTGATAAGATTTATGTCTATAGTTTTATCATTTATGTCTATAGTTTTATCATTTATGTCTATAGTTTTATCATTTCTGGTCATCTCACACCTGGGGTGGGACCAAGACTGACACTTTATTTCTTAATTTTCCACTCTCTTCCTCTCTCTCTCTCTCTCTAAAGTACCCCCTGTAGTGCCAACGTGTACGCCTAGGGGTACACGTACCACCAGTTGAGAAAAACTGCATTAGAGCACAATGTATCAGTACCTTTTCTCACAATGCAAGCGTGGTAACTAAGAATAATTTTGATTTATTTAATAATTGTAAAATAAGCCAAATATACAAATTGTATTTTGCTGCATTGTCTTCATGCTCAGTATTCATGGCTGATGGTTTTGTGAAAAAGAAAAGTAGCTGGATGTGCAGGCCTGATGTGGCAGTGACTAGATAATGCTGGCTGTCTGGTTTATCTGCCTCCATAGGGTGTTTAAATGTGAGATTACTGCATGGGCTTCAGAAACTCCAGTAGTGCCAGACAAGATACGACAACTGCTGTAGATAACGACCACATCAAATTCATGGTTTCCTTGCAGTGGTTTCCCACTCGCTTTGGTTTTTTTTTTTTGTTTGATTTAGAGAGTGATTTAGTGTGCAAAGTACATTAGTCCACCCTCTCTTTCTCGACTGAAGGTAGATGTTGAAGAGAGCCAACACATTCCTGCCATTAGATAGAAGGATTTCCATTTCTTTCAATCTTCTTTAACTCTCTCTATTTATCTCTTTTCCCTGCCTGACCAGTGAACATAGCTTCAGTTTCAGTGATCTATGTTTGCTCTCTTTGTTTCACCCCTTTTTGGTCCTGAGAGAAAATCACCAGTGTTTTGTGTGTTTACGCTGAGCGGGGATCTCTTGGGACGTGGCTCAGTGAGCAAACTGAAACCGCACTATCATAATGACTGCTCATTACCTAGCAGGCTATCATATAAAGATATATTTATATAGCCATGGACAAAACCCTATCTCTCATCTACATAACTATTATGGCTCATTTTATAGGCCTCTTTGGAGCCAAAGAGGAAGCTCAATATGCAGCTAGTTGCAAAAATGAGCAGTGTGATAGACAGATTCAGAAAGTAACATTAGCCACGAGTCACGCTCTGATTACACTTGTGGCTACACAGTGGCTATTATATGACTACTGCATCTAAATCATTACCAGCCAGATGAATACTTGTACCTAAGGCAACCCTTCTCAAATGGGGCATGCCCCCGTGCGATGCCGAGGGGGTGGGAGGATGGTGGGTGCATGTGTGACCTTGGGTAACATGCTTTTTTTTTTTTGCTGTACAGTGTAATTACACATCCACTACTGTAGGGGGCAGTGGCGCTCTCGTGTGTGTGTGTGCGCGCCATAGAGCAGGGGTTCCCAAACTTTTTAGTCCGCAACACCTAATATATATTCTCTTTGCCCTCGAGACGAGGGTAATGCATGCCCCCCCGGAGACATTGAACCAACACTCCTGCTGGGTACCTGGGGGGGCACGTCGGACGGGATGATGGCAAGCCGGGCCACAGCCTGGCTGGGGGCGGTGCCCACGCAGCCCCATGGGCGCCAGCACATCTCCCACGAGTGAGCCTGTTGCTTGACGGGGGTGGCCAAGTGTTCGAGGGGCGCGGAGCGGGCCCGCGGCTGAAGCCGTCTGCGGGGGGAGAGGGTGAGACCCGGTCCCCACCGGAGGAAGCGGGGCGTCAATTAAGGACGCCACAATCACCCCTTTGTCCTGGGTCTCCTCCTAGGCTATTAATGCAGCACTAATGACACGTATGTCATCTCATAGGGACAATGTCAAGGCTGTGAAGTCGACCTTATTTGGAGCCAAAACGTCAAGGTCAAGGTTGCGTCGTGTCATAAAACAAAACTTTCCATATCTCCAATACTTATTGTACAAGTTAGATGCTTCCATTTATGAAAAGCTAATTTCAAGTGGAAATTTTATTTAGTTGGACCGAAGCTGTACGACCTACCAGTAAAAAGATCAGTAGGAGTCAATGTTCATGACGTCACTAAAAATATATATATAATACTTTTTTCCCAATAACTTGGCCACTGGTACCATTGAATAACATTTTCTTTCAATGTGTGACGTGGCTCAAGGTCATATTTAAGGTCAACAACTCATAAAAGTGAACAAAGTGAGCCCTCACGCTCTCAGGGTGAAAAAGCTCAGCCAAAACCAAAAAAGAATACTTTTTTATCTATAACTTGGCCACTAATTGAGATACAGTGCTCAGACTGGTAACATTGAACAACATTTCCTTTCACTGTGTGACCTTGACCTTTGCTCAAGGTCACATTTAAGGTCATGGTCAGTCTTCTGTTTTTCCTGCATTATTATTTTGAATTTAATTCACAAAAAGAACAAACTTGTCAACAAATCCAGATACAGGTTGTCATTTTTGCCAATTTTTTAAATTTTCAATTGCCAAATACAGGCAATACAGGTCTTTCCTAGTTGTTATTATTATTATTATTATTATTATTATTATTATTATTATAGTGTTTGTTTTTTGTTCTTTTCACCATCCACCAAGATAAATTCCTTGTATTGTTTTTAAACTGTACTTGGCAAATTAAACTGATTCTAATTCTTAAAATGTTGATAGCTTAAATAAGGATTTTGTTTTTGTTTAGTTTTTTCAGGCAAATTCATGCACTTTAAATCTTGATCTATATTTCTTTCTTTTTCCTTTTTTTTTTTTTTTTTAATGTCAGTAAGAATACAATGTTGTGCATAGGTGTACTTATGACAATTTTATAGATAAATGATACTATTTATAGTCACGGTGGAGAGTGGAGGGGGGCATAAAATATTTTCTTCTTCCTGGGGGGGCGTAACAGCAAATGATTGAGAAGCACTGACCTAAGGGTAAGTTGAGCACATTGCCAGGGGTACACGCAATGTGCAATGGTGTCCTACAATTAGTCAACACTGGTTAAAACAAACTGGCACAACTCACTAAAATGTTTAACCATGCCCGAATAGTCAAGACTTCTACAAAACATAAATGACTAACATCTTCAGTGACAGTTGCTCCAGACATGAAAGAATTTTCTTTGGAGTCTGCAGATACCAAGCAAGGGTTATTCTTGGTATGTCAAAAAGGCTCATACTGAGCCACAAGACAAACAAAGGTTGATAATAACTGAACTACAGTATGCTAGGAATGGGATGAGCTTGACCTTTACCTTGTAACACAGAAATCTAAACACTTAACCCATGACTAAAGGTAAACACCACACCACAAGGCCATCCTGAAAATATAGCGATGGCAAAAGTAAGTCATGGAAACTAAAACCATGTCTTCATCCATAAATGTTGCAGACAGCAGGGTGGGGGGGGATTACTGTCAGGGTTAACCTTGGACACAATGAAAATAGATAATAGAAGCCATATTTGCTGAGCAGAATGGAGAGTAAAAGTAGTTTCAATGTCAGTATCATCACGTCACATTCACATATAGGAGCACAAAACTCCTAAAACACTTTCATTGAGAAAACCACCCATTAAATACTGTTAGTTTTTTTTGCTGCTTTTTAGCTTGTCAGCAAAGGAAAATACTTTGGGAGTAATTTATGTCAGCTTTAGCTTTGCCTCATAAGAAATCGTATTATCCCTTTATATGTGGGCATCACAATTGTGGAGATTTCAGCCAATCTGCACTCACATATGTTGACGTCACATCAGACTTGGTTACCTCTGGCCTGGGGTCCTGACTCTGGACCCGGCCCCCTGGGGGTGGGTCTCTGCACTTTACCTGCGGTCTCTCCACCCAGGCCCACTCCCAGGAGCTTGTGGTTTGCGACATGGGTGTTTGTGGGGATTGGGGCTTGGTGGGGGGCCTTAGGGTGGGAGATTGGTGCGACAGTAGGGTGCCTTAGGTCCTCAGATGTGTGTGTGGGGGTGGTTACTGCTTCTCGGCCAGGAGTTGCTGAGACAGGCTCGGTCCTGGGGGGCTGACCTGGGCCTCCTTGGCTTCCATTGATGCTGCCACCATGGCTGGTCTTTCAAGCCCGGGGCGACGGCTACACTGGCATGCCTATAGGCGGGTAGACACTGTGCGATTTTTTTAAATCATTGTACTCAGCTTCAGATCAAACTGTGCAACTCAATTGCAGAGTTTAAGCTCACGATTCATGTTCTCTCACTATACGAACCGACACTCTGACACAATCTCACTGATAACACTGTTTGTCCATACACAACACGTCGGTGTCTTGTTTTTGGAAATGCAATGTACAAATTAGAAGATGAAGAAATCTGAAGCGTCGGCATTAATACAGAAGAAGAAAAACCCAGAAGTAGATAGACACTTGCAAATCTCAGCAAAAAGAGCTTTAAAAAAGAAAAGGCGGCAATGTGATGGACTGTCAATTGTACAGCAGTCCAACAGTGTTTGCGCAGTGTGAGAGTTTGAGATAAGCCGGTTTATTGCACTGCTTTAACAGTGCAATACCCTCATGATTAGCAACCAGGATTTCAAACGGGCTTAATTTTCTTACGCAACTACTACTTGGTGGTTCGTCGGTGTCGACAAAGAAGTCATTGCGGCGCAATTTTTATTTTATTTTTTTTTCAGATATATCTCCGGAGATGACTGTGGAGCCCGTTGTGCGAAGTGCAGCACCTGCTGCATGTGGAACACTCAAAATAGGTTCCCGTGGGGCCTGCAGTTTCCTGGTGCCGGCGGAGTTGACACTGCTCCGCAGTGGCCACGTAGGCCTCGTTGAAGTGCTGCATGTCGTTGTCGTAGGCCTCGTTGAAGTGCTGCATGCCAACGTCACAAATACTTCGCCAGCCAGGTCTGTCGGTAGCGGTGGTTTCGAGGCCAGCGGGTGGAATTCTGCATTTCTTGAGGGTGGCCTTCAGGTGGTCTTTGTATCACTTTTTCTGTCCACCAGCGCTTCTCTTGCCCTCGCTGAGCTCTCCGTAGAGGACTCGTTGAGGATGGCGGTTGGCCGGCATCCGGAGGACATGGCCGACCCAGCGCAGCTGGCGACGAAGAAGGATGAACTAGGCTGATGGAAGACCGGCTCTTCAGTGGGCCTCTGTGTGAGGTACCTTGTGCCACCATTGCAGGCCAAGGATTCTCTGAAGGCACCTGATGTGGAAGGCCTCCAGACATTTCACATGCCAAAGGTAAAGCACCCATGCCTCGCAGCCATATAGCAGGGTGGAGAGACACACGGCCTTGTAAACAGCCATCTTCGTGTGGATGGTCAGGTCGCGGTTGAGGAAGACACAACCCGCCAGTTTGCCGAAGGCCCCCGAGGCGAGGCGTATACGGTGCTCCACATCGTTGGTGATGTCACAGTTGGTGTTGATGACCAAGCCAAGATAGGTGAAGCATGTGACGTTCTTAAGGTGTGTGGGATGGGCATGCATACAGGAGCTTGAAGATAGTGTCGTGCAATGTCTTTGTCCTGGCCTGAAGGCGGCATAGGTTGAAGAGGCTCCCATCAGTCCTGTAGTTGATGGCGATTCCATTCGCTGGTGACATGCCCTGGCAAGAAACGAGGGTCACCGCCACAAGAAAAAGGTGAATGCGGTGCAGCAGGCAGGGTCCTCCGAGCTCCAAGACTTCGACTGGGATGCCATCAGGGCCGGCAACCTTGTTGTTTTTCAGGCTGGCAATGGCCTTCTGAACCTCGGAGAGTTAGGGCGGGGTGTCCAGGGCTGGGAGGGCAGGTAGTTCTGGTAGCTGCTGGATGATGGCTGGGTCGGAGTCATTGGCTCTGTTCAGCAGCTCGCCAAGGTGTTCCGACCAGCGCCCAAGAATTCCAGCACAATCTTTGTGGAGTGTAGTGCTGTCTTTGCTTCGAACTGGGTGCAGAGATCCCTGCTGTGGTCCGTAGATTGTCTTGATTGCCTAGTAGAACTGCTGGGAATCGTTGTTGTCCGCAAAGCTCTTGATCTCTAGAGCTTTTTGCGTCCACCAGTCGTTCTGCATCGTCCTGAGTTTGCGTTGGGCACATGCAGGTTAGCTGAGGACGGGCGGCGGAGTACAGCGTTGTGGGCATCGTTCTTCTCTCGCAGACGTCAGTGGATTTCCTCGGCCCTCTCATCAAACCAGTCCTGGGGATGTCTTTGGGTGGTACCAAAAGCGGACTGTGCTGCTTTATAGGCCACAATGGTCGGTCCAGCACTCTGCCCCTCGCATGGCTCTCGTGACAAGGACATCCTGGAGGTCGGATTTGCGGACAATGACATAATCCAGCAAATGCCAGTGCTTGTATTGTGGATGCATCCACAATGTCTTGTGCATTGTCCGGAGTTGGAACATGGTGTTGGTGATGGATAGCCCATGTTCTGCGCAGAGGCTGAGGAGCTTGAGTTTATTGCTGTTGCTGCGGCCGACCCCGTGACGACCAATGACAACTTTCCACACCTCGTGGTTCGTGCCAACCCTGGCGTTGAAGTCGCCGAGCAGCAGGATCTTGTCACTGCGAGGGATCTTGCCTCGGGTCGTGTGCAGGGTCTGAAAGGAGTGGTCTTTCTTGTCTTCGTCGGAAGTCAGGGTGTGGCCGTACATGCTGAGGATGGTGGCGTACCGCCTCTTGGACAGAAGATCATAGTGCACTTGTCAATCCCTGATGGAGTCTCGTCAATGGCATTTAGGAGTGTCAATCGAATGGCAAAACCGACCACGTGGATACAGCAGGAGACCGCCGGCAAGCCTTTCCAGAAGAAGGTATATCCTTCACCCACTTCTGTATGGGATCTGTTGTCTGGAAGACGGGTCTCCCTGAGAGCTGCAATATTGATGTTGAAGTGGCGCAGCTCCGCAGCAATAAGCACCGTGCGCCGCTCTGGGCGCCCACTGCTAGTCCGGTCCAGTAGTGTTCTAACGTTCCAGGTGGCAAAACGATAAGCCTGTTGATTTCTGTTTTTCTACCACTGATAGGGATGTCCTGGCGGGTGTGGTTCCCCGCCCAGGAAGCTGAGGGGCAGACAATGATTAGGCCACCTTTTCTAGGCCCTTGCCCGTGCAAGGTGAGCAGTGCGGACCCTAAAGAGAGCTGCTCAGTCGCCCAGGTAGCTGCCGAGGGGTGCTGCTGTTCCGATCCCAGCCACCAATGACCATCTTGTCTGCGCCGCCTACGTGTGGGTTGCTGGCTGAGGGCTTCCAGCTGCATCCACAGAGTGCCCCCGTCACCAGCAGGCCCATCCGCGCAGGACTTGGAAGGACGCACACAATGAGACGTGTGCGATGAAGATTTAAGTGGAGGGAGGGTGCGCTGGCCTTGATCCACTAACTTGGTCACCCACGAAGTGATCTGATGGCATTGGGAGGTCCACAACAACCGGCTTCGAGAGCGACTGCAGCGTCCTGCCGTCAATGCAGTTTGCTGAGGGCCGCCTATCACTGGGCACAATGCAGGTTTTCTGTCAGGGTTACACCTTCCCTTAGCCTTTGGTTAAAGAACCTGGCCGCAAGGCAGCGGAAAGGTGTTCGTTACCCAGGACAGGGGCCCATACCAGGTACTATCAGCCGGAGCCAGCTGAGCCCGGGACTCTGGTCAGGCAGGGTCGTTACGTCCTGAAGTAGTAGCCAAGTCCACTTGGCCACTACCCAAAGATTTTCTTACGACCATAAAAACTGCTGATGGGGAGCTGGTCGTGAGGTGTTAATCGCTTCTCGTGACATTGTGTATATTACATGATGCATGACACATGATTTAGCTGAGACTTGGCCCAATCCCAAAAATAGTGAAAGTGAAAAAGTGGTTCAAAATGGCCAAAAATTATACAGTATATGCTCGCCTTTAGGCTTTGGCATAAACTCGAATTGAGCTTAATCTTAGATACGTTGATCCCAACTATCAGTTGTAGGTGTAAACACTCACTCCTTCCCTCTGTTCACAACCACCATCATTGTACTTAAGTCGGTTGTTGCGTCACCCTCTTCAATCTCTCCACATTTGTCACCAGACTAGTTCAATAGATTAAATCTGCAAAACACAATATGCACAATAGTAGCATCACATTACACTTTCAGCACAAGCAAAATAGTTTAATCTTAACCACTCGTTCCAATTTTCCACCCTAACTCCATCTCCCCTGTTCCTTTCCCCTCACCAAAGTGTAACATTGCCCTCTCTTTTAATATCTTACCTAATAAAGTTTTTATTTATCATTTGTTAAGGGAGGGTTGGTGATGGTCACAACTATGCAATAAAATCAATATATTTATTTTATTGCAATAATAAAACATGCATAAAAAATATCAAGAATAAGGAACATGTAACGTGAACATTTTGTGAAGTTAAACTTAACTCCCTCAACTCCAACACAATATTCCTCACTGGAGTAGTAAAGCAAATCATTATATGTAGATTATTAACAGAAAATTAAATGTAGCCAGATTAAAAGTGGCTACTGCAATGTAAACAGAGCAACTCATTCTGCAGGAGAGACAAACCTTGGTGGCTGAAAGCAGAAACATAAGCAGATGTGTAGTAAAGTTCAGGATGAGTCAACAATCAACAGATGTGCAGGTATACGGTGCTAAACTAATCATGATATAGTGACAAGTACAAAATAATGTGGACGAATCAATTCCTAAAAACCGAGGTTGCTTTTTAAATGCTCCCCAGAATATTTGAAACATAAGCCTAAAACAGAGTGCCTACTTTTTACCAGAAAAAAACAAAACAAATCAAACATTTCCTCTTATTTATGGCAGAATGTTGAACTTGAACTTTGAACAAAACCAGCATGGACTCAGTCTGTTCCTCTGACTGCGTACATGGCTCTTTGCCCCAGTGCACTTGAATCAAACCCAGGATATATTTGCTTTATGTGATGACCCTAGAGTTTAATCATGGTTAATAATCCACTGATATGGCCTCATTATAGCTCATCACAACCTGAATGCATCAGCATCAATCATAAAGAAGGGCCGTGCTCCCAGGTGTGTTTCACTGAACTCGCTGTGGGTTAATGTGCTGATTTGTGTGTGTGTGTGTGTGTGTGTGTGTGTGTGTGTGTGTGCATTTATCATGAACAGATGGTTAATGTCCAGACCAGAGATAGCCAGCTGGTGCTGAACATGCTGATTTGTTTTCGTGACAAGTGATATCACACAGGTCTGAAAGAAAACATATGTTTTCTAAATCATTTACGCTCAAGTTCCCAAAAAAGTATTTACGAAAAGTAAAATATGATTCATCTACAAATTAATTTGAAGACATTTCTTTTGGTACATGTGAGAAAAACGAACTCGATTCAGAGGTTTTTACTTTCAAATGTGCTGCACTAAATGTGACATTTGGCTTGTGGTTTAGCCCAGGACAGACATGTGTGCTGTTAGCGCACACTGCTTCCTCCACTGACTCTCCCATACTAAAAACAAACAGATACACAAACATGGTTTACCTTTACTGTGTGGGTGCAGGTTTTTTTTCCTCTTTTAAAATGTGCTGCTTGCTGTAGAATTTCTGTCATTGGTGAAACTGTGTGTGACTGTGAAAGTATATACATGTGTTTAATTTCGGAATCCAATTTTACTGTCAAAATTTAGAAAATTGAATTGTAACTACCAACTAAAAGACCCCATCATCGTCTTGTATGATGAAATGCAGCAACAGCATTTCAACTACTACAAACTATACCCAAGCATATCAAAAATTTAAAAAAATACAGAAATTAATTATAAATGAAAACAAAACTATAACCTTGAGAATCATTAACACAAATCTGACATTTCACTAAATGCTGGGGTTGAACCTTGAATTCCTCCAAATGGTAGATTATCCCCTTGCATAGCAGCTCCGTGCCATTGCTGTGTACACATGCATGAAAGCCATAATGCATGTTTTGGATGTCTCCAACACACCTGAATCTAATTCATGTGTAATCAGCCAGCTCTGCTGAAGGCCATGAGCATCTCATTACATTCAGGTGCGTTAAAGCAGGGACACAAACATTGAAAAGCTAGTTTACCACTAGCTTGTTAGCAGTATAGATGTTTGTGTTGGTAAGTGTAGAGTGTTTTTACCCATTCTTGTGATGATATTGTGTGAAAATCAAAGGTTTGTTGCAAAATGTCACATTACAGAGACTCTCATTTTTAACTGTTGAACAACTACGCAAACACGTGTAATGGCTCCTATTAAAAAACAACTATAAATAAAAAATAATTAAAAAAAAAAAAAAAAAAAGCTAATAGCTAATAACCTAGTTAAAAAAACATTTCCGATTGCACTCGGATCTGGAAAGATCCGGTCGTCAATTTCGACCTCATTCAGTGAGCTCGGAAAACATGACATAGTAAGCTGATGTTTGTTTTGATATAATCTGATGAGTAAAAATTCCCACTGGGGAAATACATTAGCTCCTTGAGGGTAAGAGAGAGAGAGAAACATCATGTACTTTATTTATGACTTGAACGCACCAGTGAGGGGACTCCTGAATGCTTCAATGAACCATAGACTGTAGAAAGAATGCATTGAAGTATACAAGCATCATTACTTATGCAGGGCGGCGTTTAAATTAACAGAATGGGAATGGAAATGCCACTACTGAGTTATTTTGCCCTTTTAGTAACACAAATGCCAATTTAGACGCCACATAAAAGTAACAGTTGAGGAGAAAGTGACTGTTTACATCTTATGATCTGCGCCGCCATTTTTTTAAAAACGTCATTCTGCCGGTCCCAAGCTCAAGGGCTGTTTAATTGCACTTTTCTGATTCTTTCTTTCGGACTTATCCGTGTTCGAGTGCAATCCAATGCAGCATAAGAGTAGACACTGCCTTTTATGTATCTGGCACCAATTAGTAATAATGCATTCTTACTTTGTAGAAATACAATAGGATGTTGTAGCGGTGCTATAAAGTTAGTAACAAGTTAATCAGATTGTTTAGCAGGTTAAGCCACTCTTATGGCCTGGAAATTGCTATATACTCGGAGTGGTATATGATACTGAGTTCACGATCCAATACAAGACACAATATTGGTTTATGGGAACAATACCACCTTTGCAAAATGAAAACATTTTGTATGTATTTATTATTGTTTAATTTACATCTATATGAATTTGAACTTTGTATGAGCATTTCAAGTTTCAAACTGAATATTCATCCATCCATCTATTTTCAGACCCGCTTGTTCCTGTTTTTCAGGGTCGTGGGGGTCTGCTGATGCCTATCTCCGACACACTGGGCGCTAGGTGGGGGTACACCCTGGACAGGGCGCCAGTCCATCACAGGGCAACACATACAGAGACAACCACTCACACTCACATTCACTCCTACGAGCAATTAAGAGACTCCTATCAACCTTACAGTCATGTTTTTGGATTGTGGGAGGAAGCCGGAGTACCCGGAGGAAAAGCACGCACTACGGGGAGATTATGCAAACTCCATACATAAAGGACCCAAGTGACCACCCCAGGGCTTGAACCTAGGACCTTCTTGTTGTGAGGTGGACATGCAAACTGAATATCAAAAACATTAAAATAAGATTTTTCTTATTAAAAAACCACTGAAACAATCATAACATAACCTAACCGCTAGAGCGGACATGAGCTCGTCTGTGAACATTTACAGACGGAGTCGCTGTTAGCTTACCAATAAACAAGAAGAGATTTGTCACCTTTACAATAAGTGTTGACTAGTCCACTGGGAGTGAGACCCAAGGCCAAGACAGGCTGACTTGATAATAATGTATCATGTTTTTCTGCAGTCAGTGCCTTCTCCTCTCCCTTCTCTCTCTTCTGTTTCAGGTGTCGTGATGCTGATGATGGCAGTTCCTGATCTGTGGTTCACGGCTCAACTATTCTGGGACACTCTGATGTTCTATCTCTCTATCCTGTTCTGTGTGTTCTTCTGTCCACTAACCCCAACCAGTCACAGCAGATGCTGCCACCTCTGAACCTGGTTCTGCTGGAGATTTCTTCCTGTTAAAAGGGAGTTGTTTCTTCCCACTGTCGCTAAATGCTTGTTCATGTGGATCTTGTTGGGTTTTTTTCTTATTATGAATTTTGTATTTTGATAAGCGCATTGAAATGACTTTGCTGTAAATTGCACTATACAAATAAAGGTCAATTTAATTTAATTTAATTGAAAGGCTAACAATTCATGCCAGTCTGAAACTAGAACCACACAGATAATATGGTCATCATCATGACATCCTTTTAAAACAAAAATCCACCTGGTTAAAACCATTGGACTGTTTATAGTGCACACACAACCTTGACTGACCTGTGAGGGTAACAACATGCCTCTGCTGCATCTCGTCTACTAGAAGAATAACAACAGTGAAGGGTAGAGAGAGTCAGCATGTCAGAATCTCAAGGGAAAAAACATTATTTTTTATTCCCCTATGCATTATACAACAATACAACACCCAACAAGACCTCTTGTGACCTTTAAATATAATATCTCATCCCACCCCCTACTCTATACACTATTTGTATATAGTATGTATACTACAGAGTAAAATACAAGAGTAAAAAAGGCAAAAGCCCAACATTTTTCAAGATTACAAAAGTTAGTTTAGAAAGGAATTCTCACCCACCACAACTTGTAATAAACGATTAATACAAGGTGCCAGTCTTTTATTACTTTCTTTTGTGGACTTCTCCCTTCAGGGATTGAAAAGATTTGTAGCCGGCCAGGGTCATGCCTTTTTATCCAAGGTCAGATCACATTCGTGTCAACTCCAGGGCAAGTTTGTCTAGCCTGAAAGAGGTCAACTTTCCTTCACCTTTTTGGCCCTCCTCTGAAAACAAACCTGCAATTTGGGTGAGTAGAAAGAAAAACTCAAAGATCCCCTAGCTTTGACTCGTATGTAAGGCCAAGATATGTAAACAAGGAAGACAAAACAGAGGATTGACATAGAAACTACATCCTTAACCCCTGCTTTATACCATCTTTAGTGTGATATCACTCGAAATTTGTTCTCCACTTTCCATTCCCTGCAAAAGTATATTGCTAAATCTGTCATATACATTGTAAAGGCTGGAGACAAGATGTAGATTAGTAGGTATGCAATGAGAAAAAAATCATTTGTGAAGTGTTGAACTCTAAATAAACGGATCCCACATGCTTTTGTCACGGTGGAACACCTGCATGCTAGAACATTACAAAAGAATAGTAAAAAAAAAACATCCCTGTGTCTACGCCATCATATGAACACTATTGATTTACACACACAAGAAAATGTAGTTTGGAGTACAGTAACCACAGTAACATTTGGCACTTTATCAAAGGTACATCTTAAAAGACAGTAAAGCTGAATAAAAAGTAAATACATGTAAGTTAAAGAAACAGCAGCTTTTGAGAAATGCTAGCTCTATTAAAAGTGATGTTAATCCAGTCTGTCTAATGATTGCCATGAAAACCCATGCTGACATTTACGATGCCACAGATCTTTCAAGATTTTTACTCCCATGAAATTTGAATTTGAATGCTGGTTGGCTTGTCGTAAAATGAGTGTTCAGAAAAACAAAGTTTCACAGTCCCAAGGTAGACCATGTTGGTTATTAAATATATTTTTTGTCACACAGCTTGGTTCATAAATTGAGCATTAGTTGTAGGTAGATGTCCAACATGGCCCCAGTAGTAATAATAATGGTGATGGTGAACAGAGCAGCATTGGCTACATTATGACATCTCCAATCACTCTCAAAGTTATTTCAACTGATAATGATGACGCATGTGTACCTGTATTCCGGAAGTTAAAAAGTAACTTTAATCGTCTTCAGTTGGAAAGTGAGGTTTTTTTAGAGGAGCAGGAAGGACTGGAGCTTTACAGCCATCTATCTGCACACAACAAACCATCTTAGTCAACGAAAATGTGTTTTTACTTGAGGTGGGACCATACGCTGAGTTCATGACACGATACAATGTAAGATAATGGGATTGCGATAATACGGCACGATATTTTTGGAAAGGGAAAAAAGGAATAATGTTGGAATAATGCCCATGCTTCTATTTGACTTTAATTGTGAACATACTTCCTCAGGGTATGACCTTTTCAACTTATTAGGAATGTATATTCTTTTAAAAACCATAACATTCTGGTGTGTAGTAGATTGTGTGTTTCATACCCCTTGCGATGCCACTCGTTCCCTTGACGTGACATTTTGTGACGTGTTAATATCACAATATCTTGTTTTAACCTATAAATGGTGTTCCTAACACTGCTCAGATCTGATTTATTGTGTTGTTAATTTCCACTTCTTAATAGTTCTCTTTATTTATTTATTTATGACTATTTTATGCTTTTACGTAAAACCATTTTTTCAATAAGTTGGGATTTGGTCGTGCCAACAATCTTCCCATTTTAAGAACAGATTATGATAAATGGCAAAAACTCAGTATATTTCAGCCAGCTTGTGAACTCTTCTGAGTGTGTTTTGGTGACCCTGCAGAAGGATAAAACAATCTCTTTGGAGCCTTCATTTAACGACAGTCTTTAACATTTGCCCCCTTAAAAAAGGTCGTGACCCTATCTCACCCCATCAGAGCACCAATCAGAGACATTAGAAGAGTTTGTGTCGACCTTGCTCTGACCTGCGAGTGTTGATACTTCCTGTAGCCACACGTCTGTCCTCGGGTCAAACATTACTCACTCCTGAAAACTAAAACAACAGAGCTTTGGTTTGGTCTCAACTGTTCAGAGATCATCTGAGCCTGTTTTCACTTTCCCGCTGTTTAATTTTTCACAAGCTCCAAACACTCAGATTATTGTGTCACAGGGGAAACAAATACAACTTTATCTCATGCTATCAGTGATCCAAGCCGAGAGAAAGGAATCCGCGTACATAAGTAGACGTTTTCTGTAAGTCGAGATAAAAAGCCGGTGATGTGGTTGAAGAAATATTACTTGCGATTGAATTTAAAGACACCTCCATCCATAAGGTTGCATGCAAACTTATAAACCTGCCAGTGATTAAAGGAAAACTGCACTGCAGGACTGATTTGAACTGGAGGTTGCCAGTATTCAGGTTAATCTTGCTGTACTTACTTTACATATGGAAATGCCTGAACTGTGATGTACTTTGGGAAAAGACGTGGCCTCGGGTTATTAGAGAGAGCTTGAGCCTGTTCAGCAGTTGACTGTTGCCTTATTTCAGCCGAGTTGTTCTGCTTTTCCTACTTTCAGCCACGTGTCATTGAGCCACTTGGGTGAGATGGAAAAACTCAAAGCCACTAGACAGTTTTAGTGTTTAGTCAGCCAAGAAGTGTCCATCTGATTCCCCTTGTCATTTCTTAAATCTTCCTATAATTAGATGCAGACATGAAACTCAAACATATGAAGAATTTATTGAAAGTATTTATTAGAAAATGTAGCGTTGAAAGCTAATATAGTTCAAAGAGAGAGAATTGCAGGATCAGAAATTTTCAAATCGAGGGTCTTTATGAAGCTACAATAGGGCCTCCAATTTTCCCGTGATTGCGGAAAACAGAAGACAAAAAAACAGAATTTACGTTCTTTAACAGAAAAAGTAATCGAACCCCTTTTTCTCTCTCTCTCTATTTAAAGTTGGACCTCAACAATGACAAGAAAATGCCTAGCATGCATTTTTTTTCAAAACAATATAATGCATTTACATGCTATTTTTCTTTTTTAACGGTGACTGACTTAGAAAGTTGACAAACATGTCGAATTCAGCCCATAATCCCATTAAAATCCTGTTCGCTACGTGTTACGGTTTGTCTAGTCACGTTATTCTGTGATTGAAAGTTTGCTTTTAATGAGTTGAAATTAACAATTGGTTCAGATTATTATGACTGCATTTAAATCTGAAAGGGTCTTGGTCATTTGCCCGGTTGGCAGTAATTTAATGTTTGACAATGTTTTGGGAGGGATTCATGCATTTCCATGATATTATCCCATTAACAGGTGGCTGAGTGGCTAGCAGTGTGGCTAACATTGCTTTCGCGATGTGATCTTGCGTGATTTCGGCATAACCATTACAATTTTGTAAATCTCTGTTATCCTATTTAGCATGTTTGGTACAATTTCGGATAGTTTGATAGCCTGTTAAGTCCTCTAAACCCGTGGTTATCAAACTTTTCTGGCGCTAGTACCCCCGTCCTTTCTTATTTCTGAATCCAAATACCCCCTTTGTCCAACAAATTGTATTCATAATTAAGTGAAAAAAACACTCTAGAGCATAATTATGGAATTAATGAGTGTTTTTAAAGAATATAATTTTGTAAATAAGTGGAAATAAACAGTATTTAGAGCCTCCTGAATAGATTTATTTCTATAGTTTTTATAATTGATGTGGAACCAAGACTGACCTTTGTATTTTCATTTTATGTTCTAATCAAAATCATTTCCAACATAATTATTATGATTATAATTTTTGATAAACTCAATATTTGTAATGATTTCATTTGTTAATTTTCCACTCTCTCTCTCTCTCTCTCAAGTACCCACTGTACTGTCATCATGTACCACTAGGGGTACACGAACCCCCATTTGGGAAACACTGCTCTAAACAGAGAAAGATGATGAAACAGAAAGGACATGGAAAAGTGTAACATGACGCTGCAATGGGTAAACCCTTAAACGGAGTATGGGAAATTTGAAAATGGAAAATCGGAGGCACTACCATAAGTGGGTGGTGTACTTGTTGTAGTCGAGCTTGTGTTTTATTTTGAAAGGAATTGGTTTTTGCAGCTAAGTGCCATTATTTACACCTTTAATAATAGTTATTGGTAAAGACACATCTGAATCTGTTCAGCAATTTTGAATTGCAAACATCCTACACTATACAGAGAAGCACATTTTCACTATTCAAAAATACCCAGGTTTGTCTTAAATCACTACTTGTATGTATTGGTGGAGAGCACAGCGGGCTTGCATAGTCTTAGTGACCCCTGCTGCAAGACAAACTAAACACTGCAGTTCTCTAGCAGCAGGACAGCCAGAATCCACAGGGGCAGGCTGTATGAGTCATGCTGCCCTGAGCGAAACAAAAATGTGTAAAGGCTTCAGATTGGCAGATTAGTTTGTTTACATCCTGCGCTGGACGTGATTTGGCCGAGCTTTTGCAGGACGCAGCCAAGCAGCCTTCTCTTTCTCTCCTCTTTCTTTCTACCATTCAACCTCATTTTTACTTTTTTCTCATCTGTCTCTGCTTCAACTCCTCCAGGAGCACAGGGCCACGAGCTGGAGCTGAGAGGAAAACAACAGTAAAAAAATAAATAAATAATGAATTTTGGGGGGCGGGGAAAACAGACAAAATCCTAAACCAGATGCAAGCTTGTATTTCCTCAATAAAATAAGACATTCGTAAAAGAAAAAGGGCTTTGTTTGCCAAGGTATGAGCTAATAATTTGTAGGCTCTGCTGAATATCTCTCTATAACATTAGCTTCAAGATGTCAGAGATTTATGACCCATTTCTCATTTCGTTATCTGCAGCTGTAACTAAGGGCTACTAATTCAACTCTAACAATGTGGAAGTATTTTAATGACTTGGAAGAGAAAAGTTCACAGTGAACCAGTGTACTGCGACTGATGGAACCATTGAGCGACCTTCAAAGAAACAGAAGGTTAGTAAAAGCCAATGAGGCTACAAAAGATATATATTTGAAAAGTACAGAAATGAAGGAGAATGTAAATCTCATATGTTGATGGTGCCTGTTCATTTTGTTTTGTTTTTGTTTTGTTTCTCTTACTAGGTCGATTGGAGTATTTATTTGTATTGTCCATTTAGTTTATTTCATTGGATTTTGCAGTTGTTAATGGTGAATAATTGGGGTAGGACTTGACGAGCATAGGCTTCTTTCTATCCCTTGTCAAACGAATCAGTCTGCATAAACAGGACTGAATCATAACATAATCTAATCACTAGAGCAGACTTGGGCTCATCTGTCACATTTACTGGTTCAATTAACGGGAAGATATTCAAATTCTGATGTAGCTGGTTATGATTTACAGTCTGCATAAACAGGACTGAATTATAACATAAACTAACCACTAGAGCGGACATGGGCTCATCTGTGAACGGTTGCATTTACAGACCTTGGAGTCGCTGTTAGCTTACCAATAAACAGGAAGAGAATCGTCACATTTATAATAAGTATTGACTAGGTCACTGGGAATGAGGCCCAAGGCCAAGACAGGCTGACTTGATAATAATGTATCTTGTTTTTCTGCAGTCAGTGCCTTCTCCTCTCCCTTCTCTCTCTTCTCTGTTTCAGGTGTCGTGATGCTGATGATGGCAGTTCCTGATCTGTGGTTCACGGCTCAACTAGTCTGGGACACTCTGATGTTCTATCTCTCTATCCTGTTCTGTGTGTCCTTCTGTCCACTAACCCCAACCAGTCACAGCAGATGGCTGCCACCTCTGAACCTGGTTCTGCTGGAGATTTCTTCCTGTTAAAAGTTGTTTCTTCCCACTGTCGCTAAATGCTTGTTCATGTGGATCTTGTTGGGTTTTCTCTTTCTTATTATGAATTTTATATTTTGATAAGCGCATTGAAATGACTTTGTTGTAATTTGCGCTATACAAATAAAGTTGAATTGAATTGAATCAAACGTGTATTATATTGAAAAGAGAAAAGAGATTTCTGTTGAGATTTGTTTATTCTTTTTTTATTCGTTCATTTGAAATAAATAAATAAATGGTTACAGTTTAAAGTGCATGACAATGTCTTTGCTAAATCTTGCTAAGGTAAGCAAGTTGCTTCTTGCTAAGTTGAGTTCGACAATAAATGAGGGTAAGCAGGGGGACACTCAGTCAATGGTGGCGTTTCGGGTACTTTATGATGATTATAAAGTGTTTGTTGCATATTTTTAAACTGTGGACTGTAGAAGTTCTTACTTCTTGGCTGAAGTTTAAGGATTTCATCCTCCTCCCCCCCTTACTCATGTTAGATTTAAGATGCATTGCATTTCTTGTATAAATAATCCCTGAAGCTAAAGCAGTCATTTTATTATTTTGGGCCGACGCCCACCACCACCACTGCGTTTATTGTCGCCACATTTTGAGTGCAAGAATGAAAAGTTCTTCCTCTAATTCACTTTGAAAAAATCAAATATTTCTTCAATACACCTCCCACGATTGTGTTTATAACAAAATGTAACATGGAAGTTACTTGTTGACCGAGAGATTTTTGGAGCTTTAAGAAAGTTGCCGTATAACAAATAAACCGTGACTGCGTAACTACTGTGTTTTTGGCTCCAATCACATCCACATTAAAAAAAACAAACAATGCAGTTTCCATTATGGTGTGCATTAGCAATAGTTCCAGCGAGATTCATATTGTCTTCTTTTTGGACAGTATGTTAACTTGAGGTTTTGTTTATTCAGACAAGGTTTTTCAGAAATTTCAAGAAATCGCTTGAACTTTTACATGAAAGTCAAGTGAAACTTCAAAGCAACCATCAAAGGTGATCAACAGAACTCCTCTGATGAGGACTAGCATTTGACAGTCAAAACATGTCAGGAATTTTTTTTTAAATCCTAAAAAACCTTCTCTGAATAAACAAAACCTCAACTTAGCAATATTTTTGTTGTTGTGTCCATAAACACAACACAGAGTTGAGCAAAAAATGCCACTACATTTTTGAATAATGTGTTCATGTGTTATGTTTTATTAGACACTGATGAGTTTTTGCCTTATTTTGTGTGTAGTATTGGCCTGAATTTTGATAACTGCCAAAATAGAATTTGAGAACATAGAGTGCAATAGCTCAACATCAAAATCTATATAAAAAAATCAGCATGACTCTTCGTAGAAAAATACATTGTTCGTCTCACAATAGTGTCATTGAAAACTCTACAAACTGCATGGAGGAATTATATATGACTGTCAATTACATGTCATGTGCTTATTGCTTTGAGTTAGTCTAAAACAATTGTTTCAAAGTGGCACATTTGACAGAATTTAAGGCTGATATCCAGAGTTTCTGAGAAATCTATGTTTATGTATGATTCTTTTGAAAGGCGAGAAAATATCTAACTAGTCTTTTACTATGGTCTACTGCCGGTGGTCATTCATATACAATAATGTATATAAGTCCCTCCTTTGTCCTATAGACCCCTATACAAATAGAAATGAGCGCCGTGATCACCGAGCCAATAGGCTTCGACTTCCTGTTGCGGACTCTGTCAATCAAAGTGAATGCAGAACTGTGCACGGAAACAAGGCTGCGCATCACAGCAGCAATCAGCTAAATATGATTTTGGCTCTTTCCTGACCTATAGACCTATATCAATGCGACCACGTTATCTTCCGTGATGCGCGTGCAGAAAAGTAGAGGCGTGGCTTCTGGTAGATTGGCAAAGGCAGTGGGAGGAAGTGGAGCGGTTTAGGGCGGGACATTGAGACGTTTCTCAGAAACTTTGGATATCACCTTTAAGCATTTTGGTTTTTATGTTTTCCAGTGTAAAGGATTAGTTCGTTGAATTTATAGGTTAGTATGTAAATGAACGTATAGTAAAGAGCTACGTCAGTGGGGCAGCCTATGATGATCATGATGTGGACATTTGTCTCATATGTTGTCACTGTGTTTGCTTTCTCTGGTATGTTGTTATGCCAAACAAATGATACAGCATATGCTGGATTAAACACATGTCACTTTATCACATGCCTTCATCAGCTGACAGTTTGAAGGCAGACTGATGAACACTTTGATAAGACATTGGTTCTAGCCAAGAACACCATAACAACACACAGTTCCTTTTGTATTTACTCTGACGTAGCATTCCACGCAGAACTGTTTAAGTAATACAATCATATTGTAGTTTCTTGTTTTGAAGATTCAAATCTGGAAGAAGGAAAACGTAGATGTTTTCTGTATTTCATCAACCAGCAAAAATGTGCTCAAAATTCTTTAAAAATCCTTCAATTTTTTGCAAATTATTACACAATTATTACAAAATCTGTGGCCCACTAGAGATCAAGCTGCTCCGTATTTGGCCCCTGAACTAAAATGAGTTTGACACCCCTGCACTATGTTCAACAATCCATTAGTGCAGTCGCGTGAATCCTTTTTCTAGCCTCACATCTACACCACATATCGCCTGTTTGTACATCGATTACCTGCCATCCAGGGTTGAGGGGGGAGCGGGTAACCAATGATAGATTTAATAACAAACTAAAAAATGTTGTTCAGCTCTGCCAAAAAAGCATATGCAGCAAAGATGGGCAAGTTTTATCACAGCGGGGCCACAAAAATGTTATCTTGTCTGTTTATGGAGTCTTTTTGTATATTTTTGTTGTCATTTTGTATTTCTTTGTGTGTCTCATTTGTGCTTTTGGAGTCATTTTAAGTATTTGTTATAGTTTTGTATAGTTTTCTGTCATTTTGTGTACTTCTGTGGTCTTTTTTGTATTCTTTTGTGTCATTTTGTATGATTTTGGAGTCAATTTGTGTTGCATGAGTACTTTTTGTGTATTTTCTATGCTTTCTATACTTTTTCAGTTATTTTTCAGTATTTTTGTGGTCATCTTCTGAGTTTTTGTTGTAAATATTGGGTATTTTTCTGTCATTTTGTTGCATTTGGACGTCCCTATTTACCGAGGACAGTCCTACAGCCAGTGTCCAGGTCAATTTCCCCAAAACCATTTATTTGTCTCAGTTTTTCACAAGCTCAGTCTCGTTTGTATCGTTTAAATTGACATCTGGTCTGTTTTCTGCACATTTCGCTTAAAAACCTGATCTCTGTGGACTTTGAGCTGTCAATCACAACAGTTGCCATAGTTGTGCTTGCAATATAAACCAAATAAAAAAACTCTATAGTCTTTGGTCAATGCTCATTGGTCGATGGCATGGACAATATTACTCTTTCGCTTCTTCTCGTACTTTCTCCTTCAACATGCCAAAAAGATAAACAAGTTGTTTTTTTAAACAATTTGATGTTAACTTAAAATGTTGCTTATTATGCTCTGTAACATACTCCTGGGGAAAAGTTTCCAGTGCTGTAAAAATTGTAACTAAAATTTGCGGGAAAGGTGGTTCCATACACACACAGAGAGAGTACGGGAATGTGTGTGTATGTGTAAAAGTGGTGGGGGTAGAGAGAGAGAGAGAAAGCGCATTGACTTCTACTCACTGGTATCAACAGGAAAGAGTCAGCCAATGAAACTAATTGAGTGGTGTGTGTCTTATGAAAAGAACAGCCTGTACTGTCCTGAACTCCCTCCCACTGCTCACCCACTGGCTGTCTTCTAAGTGGTCTGTTTTTCTCTTCTTTATTCTGATTGGAGGTTGGGTGTGTCAGTCACTAAAGCACCTCCCCCTCTCCCTCTTTTCCTCAGGACATACCCTTGTTGTTTTCAACTATCAGTGACAGAGCTGAGAGCTATGAGACAGCCTGAGCCTGCTCTCTGCTGCTGCTGCATTGCATTGAGCTCTTTAATCCTGAGCTTCATTATATTATATACACGTTCATGTGATTAAGCCGCGCTGCAAAACTAGAGAAACCGTTGCAAAATAGTGTCAAGCATATAAAAATGAGCAAAGAGAAATCAAGGCAATTAAAGCATATTCAAGCAAGTGATACATCATGTGGTAATGGTTAACGCGTTACCGTTTAATAACCACTTTAGATAACTGATGTGTTACACTCTTTACTGTAAAAGCATGTCTAATGTTTTGTTTTCTTATTCTTATGAGTGTGTGTGTGTGTGTGTGTGTGAAGGGTGGAGTAACTTGGCAATGAAAGTAATGGGCAAATGTATTTGTTCCACAGTCACAGAGTAAAGAACATCACAAAGAAACACAAGAGTGCATCACTTATTGGGCTCAGTTTTGCAAATTTATTGATTTATTTTAGAAACAATAATGAAAAAATACATTTACAAAAAAAAAAAAAAAAAAAATAGGCACAAAAAGACAATTTGGGAAGCTATACATACACCCATAAAGAAGCTCAACATAAATAAGTTAGTATAATTTTTCAGTGTTTGTCAAAAAAAAAAAAAAAAAAAAAAAAAACAGAAATAAAAGCACACAGGTACACTTCAAAGTTTTACACCAAATGAGCTGGTGTTACTTTGCTTCTTTTTTTTTTTTTTCTTTTGCCCTCACTTTAAATGAGAAAGGAATAGTGCAATTACATGTTCCACATGAATTCCACAACACAAGGACAGTTTTGTGATTCACATATTTGCATATATATATATATATATATATATATATATTTAAAAAAAAAAAAAAAAAAAGCCCAGAGACTTTAACATACCTCATCTATGTTAAACCTCGACCATACCTATTACAAAAAAGGGGCATGTGACCTAAAAAAGGCACTAAAATTTTAAAATAATTTGTTTAAAAAATAAAATAAGGAAAAAAAAACATTTCTTAGGATTATTAGCAAATACTGTTGGAATTTGGTTGGATATTGCTCAGTACAGTATAGCCACTCTCCCTGCCTGCCCTCGTCCTCAGGCTCAGGGAAAAAGCCACAAACTTTGGCAAAAACCCCTTTTTTAAAAAGGCACACAATGGGAATAAAATTAAATTTAAAAAAATTATAATTGCATGTAAACTTTTATCTATTTTTTGCATTCCCCAGTTAGATGAACCCTCAACTTACAGTGTGGCCATCTAAGCCTTCAACCAAACTATAGATTACTATCACAGGGGAAATAAAGCCGTTAATAAAAACATTTGTATTTATTTCTTCTTCTTTTTTTTCTTTTTTTTTTTTAACAATAACCCTGACTTCTGAAATCTGCATTTATTTTGTAATTAAACTTACATTGATTACCTGAATATTGTTACAAATGACCACTAGAACAATAATATGTCTCTGCTGAGAATTGCACTGCAACTCCCAGAGTCAAATTCACACAATTATTACAAAGACAAAAAAAAAAAAAAAAAAAAAAAAATAACAAAAAGGTAGGAAAAAGCATGGTATGCTTCCTTATGTGCTACATTTTAAAACATAGGTAGTCAATAATAACCAAAAAACAAAATTCAGCAAATATTCATTTGCACACTGCTACATTTTCTGCTGCTTTTTGAGGCAATTTAATTATCGTGTGTGTGCCAAAACTTGATAGTGTACAGATTCAGTGCCTGTGCAGCCTCTCCTCATCATCCATAATCCTCCCTTTCTTGTGGAAAAAGGCTGGTTTACAAAAAGAAAAAAGAAAAAAAACAACAACAAAAGTCTCTCCACTCTTGTCAGGTGATGAGAAAAGGCTACAGTATTCCACCAGCAATGGGTCTCTGCTCTGCTCTGCTCTGTGGGAGGAAACAGTGCATCTGTTAATTATTATTTTCTTTAGCATCTTTCCAAAAAGGCTGCACGCTTAAATATAGAAGCGCGTTTCCGCCACTAAAAAAAATTAAAAATCACTTTACTAATTCATAATTAGGACTTTGCCAAAGTCATAATTATGAGAAAGAAAGTCATAATTATGAGAAAATTATTTTTTATGCAAATCCATTTATGTACTTCTACTATTTTCCACATTATGTACCATGTGTTGAATTCTAAAAACTAAAGACTAATAATTCACTCAAAACACAAAATATGTGTTTTGAGTGAATTATTAGTCAAAGTGTCATTAAGAATGGTAGCAGTGTCTGTAGACTACTGCTGCAAATGCTCATGTTTTTGTCTCATAATTATGACTTTCTACCTCATAATTATGACTTCACCAACTCAGGTATGACTTTATCTCATAATTATGACTTTACTAACTCAAAATTCTGACTTTTTATCTCGTAATTATGACTTTACTAACTCATAATTATGACTTTTTATCTCGTAATTATGACTTTACTAACTCATTATGACGACTTTTTATCTCATAATTATGACTACTAACTCAACTATGACTTTGTCATAATTATTACTTTTTATGATAATTATTGCTTTTTATCATAATTATGACTTCCTAACTCATAATAACGACCTTAACTCTAATTATGGCTTTACATCTCATAATTCTGACTTTTTATTGTAATTATGACTTCCTATCTCAAAATAATGACTTTACTAACTCATAATAATGACTTTCTATCTCAAAATTATGACTTTCTATCTCAAAATTAACTTCATTAACTCATTATTATGACTTTACTAACTCTTGATTTTTGATTGTTTTTAGTGGCGTAAACGGGCTTCCATAATTTTGTCAGTGCATGAAAAATGTCATGATTGCAGTGAAACAGAAAGAGAGCTGATGTCTAACCTGCTAGTGCTGCTGCTAGTGCAGCTACACACTGATCTGATGCCTGCTGCCACCGTCCGACTCGTCATCGTCGTCGTCATTCTTGTCAGTGTGAAAAATCTTACTCTGACAGCCACCTGGTGCACAAACACATGCGTAAAGAGCAGAAAAACACCACAAGAAAAAGGAAAATAAGGTAACACATCTGGCACCAATACAAATAGTGCAAATTATTAACAACAAACTGCAAGTAACGAAGTACTAATACTGTTACTGTAGTTAAGTAGTTTTTTTCCCCCCCTGGCATCTATACTTTGAGTTTGTATATATTTTTGCCACTTTTTTTTTAACTTTTATTCTTTAATTGTTGTAAAGAAATATCTGTATTTTCTACTCCTTACATTTAAAAAATGACCTCTACTTTTAAGACCTTCAAAAATGACTTCACGTGAAAAAAAAAAAGAAAAAAAAAAAAAAAAGCAAAACAACCACAAGTTTTTTTAAATTGTTAAAGCTGCCTTGGCTCTTCTTGAATTACAAAAAGTATTTATTATGAGTGCTAAATTCTCCAGGTGTTCATAAGGGATATTTAACTTGTTTCCATCAGTATTTTACAAAATCTTAAATAAATAAAAGATGGAATTTGCTGGTTTAAAACATTGTCTTATTATTGAAAAGAGATTCGTCTTATTTTTACTTCAGTACATTTAATAGCATGTACTTTTTTATTTTATTTTTTTTAACTTTTACTCAGGTTAAAGGAACAATTTCAATACTTTTACTTTAATCAGAGCCATTTTTATTTAAGTATCTATACCTTTACTTTGGTACTGAAGACTAGTGTTATTGCTACTCGTGCACAAAAAAACATCTGGGGATACGTGACAGCGCCCACATCTGCCCTGCTCACCTGAATCCACACACGGCCTCTTCCTACAAGTCTTCCTCTCCGTGGCTGCAGCTCCGTGCTCTTCATCCTCCTCCTCTCTCCGGGTGGAGGTCCCTGCTTCAGCGGGGGGTCTCCGGTGCGGTGGTCTCAGGTAAAACTCCGGAGGGTCGTCGTCCTCCACCCACTCGTAGTTCCTCGGGGTGAGCGGTCTGTCCTCCACCGGGTCGAAGTTGTACTTGTCCCTGAAAGCCTGCACATTCTCCTGCAGAGTCTCAGCCACATATCTCTGTATCTCCGCCCGGTCAGGCGGACCGAAAAGGATTCTGCGAGCCGAGGTTCGGGTGTTCTCTGGCGGCTGCCGCGCCTCCACCCTCCCCAATGTGGGACTCGCATTAGAAAGGCGAACATCTGACATTTTGTTGCACATACAAACAAACCAAAACGCGATGCAAAAAAAAGGGGGGGTGGGGGGGTGGGGAGGAGAAAGAAAGTCGTTTCAAACTGCTATTTCCAAATAGTATTCCTTCCACATAAAGTCACCGGAGTGATGCATGCGTGCCCCGTGCGTACCATCCAAAGAACGCGTGTGCGTAAAAAAAGCGGAACAAACAACACTGCTGCTGCTGCTGCTTCTTCTTCTTCTCCACAGAGGCAGGGGATTTAACCCGAGAGCCACTCCTGTCACGTCCGTAGTAAAAAAAAAAAAAAAGAAAAAAAAAAAAAAAAAAGCAGACGAAAACACGTCAAGTCATAACAGCCAACATGGCGTTAGAGGGAGCTGTGACTGTGAGTGAAGACGAAAAGTTGACATCGAGGACTATTTAAACAGAGGCCGATTCATTGGTGTGCTGAGCAGGGACCGCCCACTGAACTGGGACCGCCCACTGAACAAGGACCGCCCACTGAGCTCTTAACGTTGAGCAGGGCTGAACACAGCGACTGGATCCAAAACGACACGTTTATAGCCAAGGTAATTCATAAAAAAAAAAAAAAAAGCCATTCATTTATAATTTTAAAAATATGCAGTCAATGATTTTTTTTTCTTTCAGGATTTTGTGAATAAAATGTAATTTTAAAATTAAAGGAAAATGTTAACTTAAAAAAAACAAAAAAAAAAACGGTTTAAATCAGTGTTCCCCAAACTGTCCACAGTCCCGTACCCCTTAAGACATTTAACCTGAAGCCATGTACCCCCCACCGCTGCACACTTAAAAACATTAATGTAATACAGGGGTTTTCAACCTTGGAGTCGTGACCCCATGTGGGGTCACCTGGAATTCAAATGGGGTCCCCTGAGATGTCTAATCATTTTTTTTAATAATATTTTTTAAAAAATAAATAAATAAATACTCATTAAAAATGTATTTTTTTGTGTGTGTGGGTGAGGGAAGATCTGGGTAGTACAGCAAAAAAATTTAAATAAATAAATAAAATAAAAATTAAATGTTTTAATTACTGTTTTTTAACACCACACAAAACAATCTTAAACAACTGTATTTTATCCTTTCACTTTCTCAAATATGAATCTAGTTCAAATAAAATGCTGTATAAAAACATCTGAGCTGGCACATTTTGTCACTTTGTGCACCAATCCTGGCAACAACAAACATTATCAAAAACTAATTCCAGAAACAAAATAACAAAAAACAAAAAAAAAAAAACTCTCTGGAGACGTCAAAAATTCATGATACTAAAATGGGGTCACGACCCAAAAAAGTTGGGAACCACTGATGTAATGTTACATATTACGTAGCCCTACAGTGACATTGTTCTCTACATTTCACCCATCACTTTGAGGAATAATATCTAATCTATAACCATGGGTAGTTTTACAACGACTAATGCATGGAGGCTCCTTATGTGTTCACAAAGTGGGGTACCGGTACCCCACTTTGTGAACGTAGGCTCTAAATCACGTGTCAAACTCAAGGCCTGGGGGCCAAATCCGGCCCTTTAGGGCATCTAGTCCGGCCTGCAGAAGAAAGTAAAAATGCCAGAAAACACGTGTAAATGTGTAAATTATAAAATAATTGAGTTGTATATATCTCAGCCCTTCTAAATACACATGGATACACATGGATACACATCATTTACAATGCTTATATCACATGGCATGTCATTTTCTAATCTCAAATTTAAAAAAAAATATGGATATTCCTGCAAATTTCCTCTAATTATTCTACTAAATTAAATAACGATTGTTCATAATGTAAGTGAATTTAAATTTAAGGTCACTTAATGCTTGGATATTATTGGTCTCTTTTATTCTTTATATGTAATTTACACCTAGAAGTGCAAACTAGTGCACAATAATGTTAAAAAGGCTCTTTTTTCCCCATCTATAATCTGTGGCCCACTAAAGATCCAACTACTCAGTATTTGGCCCCTGAACTAAAATGAGTTTGACACCCCTGCATCAAAGAAATTTAAAAACTTATTGTAGATTGGCCCTTTAAAAAAAAAAAAAAAAAAAAACTAAAAAAAAACTGGATAACTGTACATATGTATTTAATTACATCTGTGTTTTTCAACCTTGGGGTCACCTGGAGTTTAAATGGGGTCATCTGAAATGTCTAATAATTGATTAAAAAAAAATTATTAAAAAAAAAAACACTTAAAATGTTATTTATTTTTGAAATTTTGTAATTATTATTTTACATAATAAAACAACTGCATTGTATAAATCTAGTCAATAAAAGTAAAACGCAGTATAAAAATATCTGCCCTGGCACAACTTGTTACTAACACTGGCTACTCTGTATTTGTAGTACAGTTTAACAAACTGGAAGCAAAAACTAATTCCAGATTAAAAAAAAAATGTTTTTGGTTTCATCAGAAATTCTTGTTTATTAAAATGGGGTCACGATCCAAAAATGGTTGGCTACCACTGAATTATATAGTAATATTTTTAACATACATGATTAATATTGTGACATTTGTGCATGACGATTTTAAGATTATTTGGCTGTTTTGATCAAATTGTGGATAAGAAAATATTTAGTACATTTTAAATATAAATATCTTTAAATGAACAAAATCACTTTGAGTGAAAAACTATATAACAAATATAATAAAACATTTTTTGGCTAGTTTTAACTTTAAAATTATCTGATGATATGCATATATTTATTGTTGGCTTGATGTGGTTAATTATGACAGAATTAAGTTTTTTTTGACCGGTCATTATTTTTTCCTAAAGCCATATTTCCTGATTTTTTTTCTGAAATATTCAGATACTTTTTGATTCTTGTATATATTTGTATTATATTGCTGTTATTATTTTTACCTTATTTATTTATTTTTTTCTACTGTAATGTGTGCACACGTCTAATCATTATTTAATGAACAGTATTTTTACTTAATTATGTCCTTTTTCTGTTTTTATTTGTAATATTTCTTAAACCTCTGGGACAAAAGTAATTTCTCCCTGAGATAAATAAAGTATTTCTGATTCTGAATAATGGGGCTTGTAGAGCACATGCTTGTGAAGAAATGCTGAGTCATCTGTGTGGTTAAGAAAAACAAAGGCCATTTTATTTAATTTTTTTTTAATAGTTCTTAAAAATCAGAAAAGGGGTTACCAAACATTTTCTGTTTCAATTTTAAGGGTGAAAGAAAATTACACTACAACATTTAATCTAAAAAGTACCAAATGACAATTTTGTTTTGTGAAATGAAAGCAATGCTGCTACCTGCGCTAAGCTAATGGTTTAGATTTTCTGATCTAGTCATCCTACTGTAATATCTCCTCCTCAGTAAACACATGTGTACGGCCTGATAAGCAAACACTAGTAGTGGAAAGGTTACCGTGACAACGAGTCCGAGGTCTCCCTCTAACCAGGCTAGAGTCATCACGTGAATCCTTTATCTAACCACTGTGTGGGTGCAGACAGATGTGGCACAATCCATCCAGTGCTAAATCCACTCAGCCGAAGGTCACACAAGGACGTAGAAAACGGAGGAGCAAAAGCGAGCGAGGTTAAAAAAAAAAAAAAAAAAAAAGTTTCACATCTGCCACGAGATGACATATTTTTCAGAGCTTTCCGTCATCGCTGGCACTGACAAAAACTTTGTCACTCAAGCCACACATCGGTGGTTTTGTGCGTTTCACTGCTGGCAATTACATATGCCAGTTCAGAATTGCAAAGGAAGCAGAGAAATGGTGAAGCTTCATAAAACACTTTGCCTGGCTTCCTGTTCTGTGGTAGGGGAAAAAAAAAAACAAAAAAAACTGAAACGGGCCTCCATGGTGAGAAGTAGTAACGTTTCTTCTGTGAACACCCACAGCGACAGGCAGGGACACGATCGCAACAATTTTCCTTGATTTTTTAACTTCACAGAAGTGACAAAGGCATTCCACTTAAATCCATTGAAGGGCAGCACAGATGGTCTCTGTGTTGATTCTAACATCTCTCCATAAATACGCGCCCATCAATAATAACCGATGCCTAATCCATAGTGTACTTGCACTGCTGTCGCTTTAAATCGAGTTATCCGTAAACTACACAGAATTAGACGGAAACGATTAGCTCAACAATTAAGAATGAGTGTTAAGATCAAACATGCAGAACCAATGATTTAAGATTAAAGAACATTCTCTCCACATGGGAAAACACATTTTCTGTTTTATTGACAATTCAGGACAAAAAAAAAAATAATCAAATATCAGGCAGCATAAGAAGTCTGTGGAGGAGTTTTTAAAGGAGGAAAACATGACGTTTGAAATGCTGATGAAACCACGTTGGTCATTAAAAAAAAAAAACTCTAGTTACTGCACTATCTTGAGTCATACAGACAATATTACCTGTAGCACTTTATCACGTATATATTTATTGTTACTATTATTATTGTTTCAGGTTTTTTTTTGTTCTTCGCACCAACTACCAAGTTCATTTCCTTGTGTTGTTTTTAAATTGTACTTGGTAAGGATGCACCAATACAACTTTTTCATTGCCGATATGATACGATATTGCAGCCTTGCGTATCGCCCGATACCGATCCGATATCAACATGACTCATACATGCTTTTAATTCTTTTTCTTTAATAAAAAATAATAATTACTTATTTTGTAGTGTGGAATGTTAGAAAAGGCTTGATCAAGTGATGTTACTCAAACAGAGAACAATAGTCAGCAACAGTAGGTATGAGAAAAACTGACCAATAATACATAACATTAAAAGCAGTGATAGTAAAACATTGAATAAATACACTGCCTGTGTAAAAAGGTCATAAACTAATATTTCTTTGAATCACTTTTAGCTTTGATGACATCACAGAGTTGCTGTAGCATTGTTTCCACAATATTCTGCAATGTCAGAAAACATTTATTTCTGTCCAAAGTTGCATTTATTATTATTTTTTGACCATCTGAGCCAGATTAATCCTAACATTGTCATCTTTCAATGTTCTCACGTCATCAGGGAAGAACAAATCCATTGAGGAAATAACTTGGCAGTTAAGTAGTCAGCTGACCTCATTCTCTGGTCACGTGATGCTCCACCTGACTAACTGCAGTAACATTAGATCATAGCCCCGCCCACACAGGCTTGAACAGTAGTTACTGGGAATGATGGGAGCATCACTTCTAACCCTGATGCGCCATCACTCTGGAACCAGATCAAAGACTCACTGAACCATGTTCACTGTCTGATCCAAGGGCCACATTATCTACATCCATGCCAGCACTGAGAAAAATGACTATTTTGAGCATTTATACAGACGTGATTAACTTTTTTAAAAATAAATATTTTGTGTTTTTATATCGTAGTTTTGTGTGTTCAGTCATTTTGTGTATTATTTTGTCATTTTGGAGTAATTTTTGTGTATTTTGTTGTCAGTTTGTGTATTTTTGTGGTCATCTGTGTTATCAAAGTACTTTGGTTGCTTTGTATCTAATGAGTCATTTTTGTGTATTTCTGTTAGGGATGTCCCGATACAACTTTTTCACTTACGATACGATGCCGATATTGCAGCCTATATCGATAACAATCTGATAAGCATGAATCATACATACTTTAATGACTTATTTTGTAGTGTAGAATGTTTGATCCAGTGATGTTAATCAAACAGAGAACAATAGTCAGTAACTGTAAAACTGACCCATTTATTATTAACCAAATGGTTACATACATTTTACCTTTCAACATAATATCTACAGTATTCGACAATTGAATAAATATATGTATTTTTTTTATAATATAATTTTAGATGCAGTCCAATAAAATCCAATATTCATTTTCTGGCTGATATCGAACCGATATCCGATATCAATATCGAATCGGGACACCTCTAATTTCTGTTGTTGTTTTGTACACTTTTGTATATTTTTGTGGTCGTCTCCTGTGTTTTCAAAGTAATTTTGCTGTCCTTTTGTCAATTTTTTTTTGTAATTTTGTATGTTTTTTCAGTCGTTTTGTATACTTTTGCTGTTTTTTTTTTTTGTGTTTTTCTGTGTGTTTACTTTGATATTAGCCTCACTGATATACATGCTTTTCTTATTGTTTTGTCCTAATCCCTTCTCTTGGTTAATGATGCAATGCAACCAACTTGAATAGGAGCATGTCACCACCTACTGTACTGGAGTGTGTAAATTAATGGATACATTCCCTTGGGTTCCTTTCTTACTTAAACAAATCCCTGAGTTCTAATGTGGTTTCACTATGATTTGATTTCACCAAACATTTAAGGGATCGACATCATTATAGATTTTGTGTCTGACCACATTCCTTCCTGGAAGATGATGTTCTCTTATTGTCCTTCCAGTCGTTCATATTACGTTGGACAGTTCTCGACCTGGTTTCAGCAGCTTCATTAATCTCATTGGATGTTCTCTCCGCTGGATGCTTGCCAGTATTTTTGACCCTTCTGAAACAGATTAACATCTTTTCCCAGACCACAGGATGTGTCTTTCACCGTGCTTGTTCACCAAATGAGAAGCTACTCTCTGCATCAGTTGGAGGTTCACTCGTGCAGTGCAGTAATTATCCAATGGGATGTTCTTAACCATTGGCTTAGTAAAATCCAGATTGTGACTTTATTTTTTTTGGCCAGCCAGTCTAAGGTTTCCCTTTCCAGTCTGGTTTCTAACAGTTTGGTGGAGCTGGGACTACAAATGTTTGAAAATAACCTGGATTATGTCCGTGTATCTAAACGCAGTGTACACTCTACAGATGTGTAAGATCTGCTGGTGGACCTGGTTCCAACCGTGTGTCATGAGACGGCAGTCTTAGTGCTCTGCTTCTTCTTGGCCAGCTCAGTCTGGATCTGGAGCGGGAACTGCTCCAAGTGCTTGTTCACACACTGCATGCAGAACCTCTTGGTGTAGTAGAGACTGCACTCCTGACAGAAGACAACGCAATCAGTAAACAGGCTCTTTTTGTTCTTATGATCTTCTTTGATACGCTACGTTAAACATTGCCCTAAGACACAACGTCATGAAACAAACAGTTAAACCACAGAGTACGGAGCATGACATTGTGCGTTAAACGCTTTCAGCGTTAGGCGTGTTTTGGATATCCAAAGGAAAGGATTGTTACTACGCCGATGAGTGTAATGTAGTGTAGTGTAGATTTAACAGCAGAAAGTTCTTTATATCCATCAGATATCAAACAAGCTAAGCTTCTGCTCAGACATTAATGACTTAGCCTCCATTACTGATTCTAACACGTTATGCAACGTTTGCTCTGACAGTGAAAAAGAACAACAGAGATTAACATATTTTCTACACAGCAGTGTAAACTTGTTTTAGTCTAGGTGCTTATTTATAGTTTTATTCATTTCTATATTCAGTCAAGGAACTTTATTACTATAAAGTAGGGCTGGGTGAATTTGCCTAAAAAAAAAAAAAAATCTTAGATTTTTTTTAAAGAAAAATGTGTTCTATGCATTTTAACTCTTGAGGACAATCACAGTAATAAAGTTGCATTTTTGACAATATATCTGATGTCTGCAGTCATTTTTAAGTGCATTGAAAAAAAAAAATACTTGAAAATCGGATCGAAACTTGAATTTTTCTTTAAAAAATCTGAGATTTTTTTAGGCAAAATGGCCCAGCCCTAGAAACCATGTTACAGTTCTATGGCTTACACACACATAGTTCATACTTATTAAAATATGTTTCATATTAAGTTTTAATACTACCTGTGAGTGAATCTTCACACCCCCATACGAGTTGTAAGGTTAGAACAAGAGAGAATTAGGATATGATAGAATGTATTTAAATAAGGACGATACAAAGAGTAACAATACTGTGTGTTTTCGTAAAAAATTGTTCATAGCTTTTGCTGAATTCCATATTTTGTCCCTATTTGGGTTTTCATATTAGATATAATCAATGCACTAAAATGTAAAGATGCTAAACTATAACATACATACAACAGGTCTATAAATAATGAGCACACACACTGTACCGTAAAATACAAACTACATGAGATCAACAGTAAAACACTT
This sequence comes from Gouania willdenowi, assembly GCF_900634775.1. Classification (NCBI taxonomy): domain Eukaryota; kingdom Metazoa; phylum Chordata; class Actinopteri; order Blenniiformes; family Gobiesocidae; genus Gouania; species Gouania willdenowi. Next base: position 17,332,479 of record NC_041049.1, read on the forward strand.
TGGTTCCATGTGGGCTGTTTTTGAACACTATAAATAAATTTAAAAAAATAGTAAAATTGTAATCAAACTTTAGTAATTGAGAAAATAATTGTAATTGACTTTCAGGGGGAAAATAATAATTGTAATTTAATTGTAATCGGAAAACATGACGGCCACCGTAATTGTAATTAAATTGTAATTGAACATGGATACAAGACAATATAATTGTAACTACAAAATACAATTGACCCCAACCCTGAGTTTCGATTTTTTTTTTTCCACTACACTTAATAAATGACTGCGGGCAAAAGTGCAACTTTATTGCTGTGATTGTCTTTAAGAGTTAAAATGCATAAAACAATCCCAAAATAAAAAGTAAATGAGGCTCTGACGTTCAACAATTTTAAACTTTAACCCAGGTTTAAGTAAAAGTGCAACAGCAACTAAACAGTAGCTTAAATTTTCTGATTAAGAAATCAGATAACGACATATTTTATAACATATTAATATTACAATTAAAAACAATAATAAACTCTTCCCTTAGCATCTCAGCATAGTGTGAATAAAACATGAAACATGTCTGTGGCACACATATAGCTACTCAAAGGGTAAACACATGTAAACAAAGAGGGGGCGGGCTCACATCGCGCTATGGTTACCCACAAGGACGGAACGTGAAAAAGTCAGAAAAAACTGTGGTGAAAATTAAAAAAAAAAAAATTATTTATTTTTTTTAATTCGAATTTGCAAAATAAAAATCGTTTTTATTTACAAATTTGATAAAATTGATTATTTTATTTCATTTGCCCAGCCCTACTATAAAGGCATCAAATAAACATTTCCAACCCAAAATGATTCATTATTTTATTTTAGGATCAAAGTAATCGCACACATATTTACTTTGATTTTAGTCCCCCTTTCTTTAAACTCAAATTCAGCATAGTTTTTACTGATTATCAATTTATTTAAACACATCTAACTCAGTTTTTAATTTAAAAAAGTTGTGTTGTCTAAGGTAAAGCTGATTCACTGCAGAAGCTAACTTCACATTGATCTCTGCATTGGAGGAATCTGGTGATCTGATTGGTTTGATTTTGCCAGTAGATCTTAAACTTGGAACTTTTGATCATAGGAACGACATCAAAATATTTACTTATTAACTATGTCCCGTGCTGATAACAGCAACAAAAATGTAATTTTATATATATATATATATATATATATATATATATATATATATATATTTTTTTTTTTTTTTTTTTTTTTTTTTTTGCAGCACTCCAATACTTTTTGTTATTTAATGCATTAAAGTTATTTTTCAGGGTCTTCTAATTTATTTTAAATTTTTATTTTACTCATTTGTAGAATTTTCTTGTGGTTCAGGTTAAAGAAATAAATCAGTTTTTCATCATACGCATGTTTTCTAAATGTTCTCAGTTTGAGTAAAATTATTTGACCAAACCTTTTCTAACATTTCACACCACAAAGTAAGTAATAAAAGTATGTATGAATTGTGCTAATATTGTATCGAATCAATGTCGGTATCAACAAATATTTAAGGCTGCAATACCGGTATCGTATTGGGAGTGAAAAATAAATCATACCACAGTTCCTTTTCCACAAGGGCATCTGTATTAAATACAAGGTTTGTCAAAATGTGTTTTATTATTTTATTATTATTTAAATAAAATAAAACCATGGAATTCAATTCAAGATAAAAAATAAAAAAAATAAAAAATTATCAGGCTCGAAGTAAAGCTACATTCATGAACTCTAAAACTGAGAAAATGACCTCCATTATGTGCAGTTTTGGAATAGTTTATAACGTTACCAATTAAACCAATGTTTAATTAATAATGTGACGCATTTAATTGTTGTCTGGTCATTTCAATTTTTGTGATTTCACAATGTTCATCATTATAAAAAATAAATTAAAAAAATAATTATATATACAAAAATGTAACAAATTACGTCACTTCTTTTAAAACGTAATTAAGTACAAGTAAAATTACTGATTTAGCAAAATACTAAAAATAAAAGTGCCCATAAAAGCAACTGAAATGACAGTAACGTGAGTACTTGTAATCCATAACTGTCGTGTGTGTTGGTTTTTCTACCCTGGTGGGGTCCGCCTCCTGAAATATCACTCACGCCGTGGGGACAGAAAATTCAGGTTTGAACTTTTTCAGTGAGTGTTAGATGTTTCAAGTGATTTGTGTGTTCCCTTAAATTTTTCATGATTTTAGAAGTTAAAATCAGATCTGTATGACCTTCAGAAAGGGTGGATCCCATAAGACACCATTCTGTCATTGGTCTTCACGTGTGTGTGTGTGTGTGTGTGTGTGTGTGTGTGTGTGTGTGTGTGTGTGTGTGTGTGTGTGTGTGTGTGTGTGTGTGTGTGTGTGTGTGTGTGTGTGTCTCTCTCTCTCACCGGTGAAACACAGACACATGTACTGCACAGGCTACACGTTGATCCCAGAACCAGGAACTTCTCCTTGTCTGGACTGAACGGGTCCTTCGTCACATAACAGTCCTCTAACAGCCTGAAGGGTGACACACGGTTTAGTGTGCGAGCACAAAATAATGCTAAATACATGGAAACATTAAAAAAAAAAAAAAAAAGAAGCGTTCAAAATTGTGTCCGCCTCTTTCTACTGCTAGCATTAGCATTTAGCACACTGGCTGTAAACGAGCGCTTCTACTTACACAATGGCTCTGGTCTTGGGTGGTTTCTGTCCATAGTAGGTGAAAGGGCTGCTTAAACCACAAAGCTGACATGTAAACATTTGGTCAGGGGGGTCATTGGTAGTTTGATCCATTTTTACGGAACAAAACGAGAAGTGAGTCAAGTTTTTCCTCTATTCGGCTTTCCTGAGCGATCTTATAGGACTACACTGCCACCTAGCGGTCTGGGGGAGACATACACTGCCTTTGGTTTTATAATAAAGATGATTGTTTATCAGGGGTTTTCAACCGTGGAGTCGCCTGAAGTGTCTAGTATTTGATTAAAAAAAACCCAAAGATTACAAATAAATTTATTCTTATTCAAATTAAAACAGCACAAAATCTTAACGAACTGTATTCAGGCATATTTATAATTTTAATTGCAAAATTATATTTCCATTGCAATCCTAATTGAATTGTAATGGAGTTCAGAAAATTGCCTTTGGAACACTTAGGGCTGGGGAAAAAAATCGATTTATTGAATTTGTAGATAAAAACGATTTTTATTTTTGCAAATTCGAGTTTAAAAAAAAAAATCAATTAGGATATGATATAATTTATTTAAATAGGGATGATTAAAAGAGTAACAATACTGTTTTTTTTGGGGGGGGGGGGGGTTACAATTAGTTTACAGCATTGGCTAAATTCCATCTTTTGTCCCTATTTGGGCTTTTATATAAGATATTGTAATCAATGCACTAAAATGTAAAGATGCTAAACTATAGTATACAAACACAAAAGCACATACAGTCATGACAACAGGCCTATAAATAATGAGCACACACAGTACCGTAAAATACAAACTACATGAGATCAACAGTAAAACTCTTTGGTTCCATGTGGGTTGTTTTTGAACACTATATAAATAAATAAAAAGCTCGTAAAATTGTAATCAAACTTTAGCAATTGAGAAAATAATTATAATCCACTTTCAGGGGGAAAATAATAACTGTAATTAAATTGTAATCGGAAAAAATGGCGGCCACCGTAAATGTAATTAAATTGTAATTGAACATGTAACTAAAAATGCAATTGACACCAACCCTGACTGTATGCTATACTTTCACGGTCTTAAATATAAATCTGGTTGACATTAAATGCAGTTTAAAGAAAAGAAAGAGTAAAAAAGAAACAAAAATAAATAAAATGCAGCATAAAAATATCGGCACACTTTCTACACCCATTCTGGCTCCTCTGTTTTTGTTACAAACATAATAACAAACACGATCAAAAAACGAATTATAGAAAGAAAAAAAAAAAAAAAAGTATTTGGGGTCACCAGAAATGACTAGTGTTACTGGAATTGTGACGTCGTTATGGGCTCACGGTCCAAAACAAGATTGGAAACCACTGGTTTAACGTGACTGTGGTGTTAATATCAAAGCAAAACATTTTTTAAAAAAGATTCTTTAATCCAAAAGGCACAGACAAAAAAACAAAACAAAAAAAACAATCACAATATGGTTGTATTAAACTGAGAACAATTTCCATTCATGTCATGCAAAAAGAGAGCAACCGAAAAGGTGTCCAAGCTCCAGTTATGATCAAAATAATATTTAGCACAATGGATAAATACTAAAAGTCATTGTACCTCTAATTGTAATCTCAACATAGCAAAAGGGGGAAAAACCATTAGGACAGCAGGGTCCAATGATAGAAATGTTAAAAAGATATTATTCACATCAAGAGGCACTTGCGTTGTAATATTCACAGGCGAGGTCAGCATTTAGCCTTAGTGTGTACATATCATTTCTGATATCACAGGACTAAACTCATTACATTTACAGTATGTGCATTAGTTGAAATAAAAAATATAATGCTGTTAAAATACGGGTACACATCAGCTGTGTAAGCTTATATGGCTTATTAACGCTTTAAGCTGCCCTTTACATCAGGAACGTTGGGTGTAGCTACAGTAATAATAATCATACTTACACTACATTAGCCTATCACACATATTTGGTTATTTAGTGAGTGAGTTGCTCTAGTAGGGGGTAACCTTCTATTGCAGGAGTCACTCTTAGTATATGCATGGTTAAAGTGCTTTATGAGGTTTGTTACTTTATTCTATGTTCAGTGTAAAATATGAGGTGCCTAATGTAAAAAAAAAAAGTCACTGTTTCATAGCCGACATATTTTGATAATTTCGCTCATTTTTCTTTCATTTGTGACAGAAATTAATGTAAAACAGCATGTTCCATATCATTGTTAAAAAAAATGTGGACACGAAAAATAAATCTAAATGTAAATGTTAAATCTTCACTCGTCTGTAGTGTGGACGGGGCCTCGTGATCGACAGGCGCTGATTGTATAATTTGTAAACATTTAGCTTTACACTTGGCTACCGATTTAACATTAAGATTTGCATTTAAAATTTATATTTAACATTTACATTTAGATTTATATTCAACATTTGGATTTAACATTTAGGTTCACATTCAAAAATGAGATTTCACATTCACATTTAGATTTAAAGGTATAGAGGACGATTTTCCCAAAGTTTAGAAAAGAAACGCCTTCTGCACATGCACAACGTTCTACCTGCTCAAGAGGGAACGCCTACGTGTGCGAGAGAGCGTGCACGAGCCCAGTTTTCCTCGTGCACAGCTCTGTTTACAAGTTGGAGTCGGCATCGCTCATACAAGCTTACCTTCCAAAAGAAGATTTGCACTTTTCACACTATGTCAGACTCGCCATTTTCAAAGGACCCGGTTCGCACCAGGCACGAGCACGTACGACGGCCTTACGTAAACATATCATCAGAATGATTGACAATTGGGAGGACCAAATAACATGTATGTTCAACATGTCGGCTATGAAACAGTGACCGAGTTTTTCCATAGTATAATTGTAGTTTATTCTGACGTGAAACTTTTGATTTGTTTTTCATTCTGAAGCCGTTACAGTTTACATAAAATTCATTGTATTTTTTTTTTTCCTTTTCTTTTCTCTTTTTTTCTTTTAAATGTGCATTTGTTGATTGCGTCCAGGAAACACCTTCCACACGCTCTTTTGTAGATGAAGCCGAAGTTGGATGGAGTCACTGTTTTAGTACATGTCCCTGTATATTTCCTGCAGCAGTGGATGCAGTGATGTGTCCTCTGATGTCTTGATGTCCTGCACCAGCTGAGCGTGCTCAGTGACCAGTTCTCGGAGGTCGGCCAGTTTCTGCAGCAGTCTGGGAAAAAGGAAGGCATCATCTGGATGGTTGGACAGCAGGTGGAGCCGTAGAGCCTGGATGATGTTCTCCTGTAGCTCCTCTACTGAAGCCACGTTTACCAAACCTGGGCGATCTAAGAAGACAAAGACAATAGTGTTTTGTATTTCCCACCATTTCTACACTTTCTAACATTCTAAGGTGGGCATACACTGTGCAATTTTTCTTCAATTGTTGTACTAAGCTCCAGCTTAAATTGTCCAATTCAATTGTAGAGTCCGAATGTTTGTGGCTCACGATTCATGTCCGACACTCTGGACACGACCCGACTGCTCACACTGTACGTTCATACACAACACGTCAGAGTCTTGTATTCGGAAATGCAACGTAAAAATTAGAAGAAGAAGAACTCTGAAGCGTTGCCATTAAAACACAAGAAGAACCCGGAAGTGGATACACTCGCAATGCTAAGCAAAACGAAACGCGCTTGTCAGTTACCGATCTTTTCGCGGGCCTTTCACGGGATTACGTCACTTCCTTCACTCACAATCTTTATGACAGAGCTCCTGGGACGTGATATTTAAATTAAACCGACCATACGACATTTGTTAAATATTCTAATAGTACACATGTATATATGTGACAGTTTTTGCAGTGTTTTTAATTTTTAATCCCCCCAAAAAAACCACCACAAGACGATATATACAAAAACGGATCAAAACAACATTGAAAATCAAAAACCAATAAAATAAAAACCAAAATAAATTGGAATTCACTCAAAAGATACATTTCTAATTATTTTTAAACAACTGGGTTTCAACCTTTTAAATAGTAGATGAACTGCCGTGCCATTCTCTGTGGAGAAGCTTAAAAAAGAAAAGGCGGCGACGTGTGTGGACCAGGAACTGGCTGGGCAGGTGTGGCCAGTACGGTTTGTCAATTCTATAGTGGTTCTACGGTGTTAGTGCATGTGCAGTGTGAGAGTTTGAGGTTAGCCGGTTCGTGGCATCGCTTCTCGCGACCCCAAGTATACTACATGATGCATGACACACGATTTAGCCGAGATTCGGCCCGATCCCAGAAATTGTAGCACAAGTGAAAAATCAGCTTAAAATGGCAGTGTACGCCCACCTTTAGATGTTTTTCATTTGCAGCTCGTGTCTGTTTTTATGACAACAGTTACCTCCACAGCAGATAATAGCAGCTACAAAAAGAGCAAGGTCACTGTCGTCCAGCTCCAGGGAGTTAAAACGCGTGGCGAACTGAAACTTCGGCTCCATCATGTCGCCAAAGGGACGTCGGAGGCTTTTGAGGAACTCGCGAGTGATGAAGCCTCCACCACGAGCCACTAGGAGGCCATCTTTGTTCATGCAGGAGGCAAGAAGTGTGAAGAGGGCCTCATAAACGCCATATTTTAACAAAGTCACCTGCATTAAAAGAAGACCATATTGTCAGTGACTGACACGCATTGATCCATTTTCCTAACGGTTTAAACCTTCTGACTCACCTGATCGTTTAAATCCAGGCTTTGGAAACCCGGCACAGCCTTGGCGAACTCGGTAAGCTCTGTGACGGTTTCTACTGAGGTACTCTGGCAGCAGTAGAAGAGTCTGGCTTCGGCCTCTCTTTGCTGAAGCTCTCCACATGCCAAAGCGGGAACTACCTGCCTCGCCTGGAGCCCATGCTCAGACTGTGGAACGTCATCGTTTACCAGATGCGTCGCTATAGTCTTCTCCGCCTGCTGGAACGTCTCCATGTCGTGGATTATAAAAGGCTGCTGTTGAAGAAAAAAAAGGATATATGTTTGTGAGAGGAAGAGATGTAAAAAAGTTAAAATATTTCCAAACTCATAGTGGGATTTACTGGGTTGCTGTTTCTTCCAGTGAGTATAACTCGCGCTTTGGCTTTGTTCATGTTAAAATTCTTCATGTAGGCTTCGTGAATCTGTCGGACCAGAATCTTGTGGTCGGCCTTCTGGGGGGTTTCCTCTTCTTTCGCCACCATCTTGCTCTTTTCTTTGAGCTTCAGCTTTTCGGCCTGAGGCATCCTTCCAAACCGGATGGCTGGGATAAGAAATATTCAAATCATCAATAACTATTTGAGGAGGTTTTTTCCCTTTAATTTGATATTTCAAAGCTTCCCATCCAACATAAAAGCAGGCTTCAAAGACTAGCGGGCATTCGTTTCTATCTCAATTTTTCTTCGGCGTGTCACCATCTTCTCATATTTCTGACTTTTTTTTTTCCACGGGTCAACATAGAAACCCAACTCTGCTGTAACAGACGACAGAGCAGATGTGCAGCTTCTTCACGTAAACCCTATTAGGCTTTGTTTTATAAAATCTAGTCACGCCATGGGGACATAATGGATACAATTATTTCTTAGAAAGATCGGAGATTAAGCCGCCAAAAATTTAAGGACAGGAGAGTCTCCATATGTGGACGTAAAGTAAAAAAAAAGGGACTGTGGTATTTTGTCTTTGAAGGTTAAGTCATCCATGTCGTGTTGATTCTGGTAAATTAGTTGAAGCAAATAGAGGCATCCAAGAGGCTTGTTTAGTTTATCAAAGAAGTTAAACTTCTTTAAGTTAAACTTCAAGTTGAGCTACTTCAACTAATCTACCATAATAATGTTTTTTGTGAGGAAAGAAACTATTTAATAAATGTTTGTTGTTCATCTTTCTCCTTGTGGGACATCGAAAATACTTAAAGCTCACAAATCGAAGATTATTTGCTCAGACAAAAGATGTAAAAGGTTGAATATGCTGTTTGAAAGTTTGTTTTGATCTCCACTTCCATTGAAATTGTCAGAAAAGTTTTGTGCATTGCATTGTGGGATGTGGTTTATTTTTTATTTTTTATCTTTCTCTTCAATAAAATCTAAATGATATTGCCATGATGATTGGATGAGTAAATGTACCATGGATCTAGTAATCACAAATACTGATTACTGATACTTAAGTACTTAATAATGCCTTTACACTAACATTTACTGTATATTTATTTTGCAAATACACTTTATTTTGTCTATTTTTGCTTTACCAATCATATTACTAGTGTAAGGTAAGCTAGTTAATAATATAATGGCAGTAGACCAGAGTGGAAGCTATCCCATAGGGAGAAGTGCTCAGCTCTTATTGTGAAAGGCTGAAAACATAGGGGTGATGGGTTCACCAACTGAACTTCACTGGCATTTGATCTTTGAATTGTTTTTTTTTTTTTTTTAACCTAAACCTGGCACGGATACAGATTTTCCTTCGATAAAGTAACCTAACATTCAAAATGTAGCAGTATTTGTACACAAACGGACATTTTTGGTCCTTCTCCAGTATTTGCTCCAAAGCTAGCTGTTGTTAGCTAACTCTGTAATCGTCCTTCAAATGTTTGAACTAAGCTGCTAGTGTCTAAACTTTATTTTCTTAGTTTAAACCACTCTTCAACCACCACTAGAGACTTTTTTTCCAGTAAGACATCAATCTACCATGATTGTGATTATCATTAGCTAACAGCTAATGCTAAAGGGTCAACTATTACCATTGTGGGACATGCCAACGGACAGGCACTTGTGGAATCTGCAGTACTGGCACTTGTTTCTGTTCTTCTTCTGGATTCTGCAGTTACGCTCGCACTTGTCATACTCCAGCTTTAGCCTGATAGTCCGCCGAAAGAAACCCTGTGTTTAGAAAGAAAATAGGTAATAGTTATCCATGTAGCTAAGATGCTAACTGTAGCCTTGTTCTGATCTGACTTCAGGACTCACAATCATCTTTTTTAAAAGCAGTGATCAAAATTAAGAAAAAAATATAATTACCAAACTTATTTTGGGGAAAAGATACTATAATGGGTCATTGACGTGACACTCAATATGCTGTCCAACTCATTTCTTTTAGTAAAAAAAAAAAAAAAAAAAAAAAAAAAAACAGGTTTAAATGCATAAAAAGATGCAAAATACTGTACATATATTGGGTTCACTCTGAGAGCTGGTGGACACAGTGTTACATGACACTTTAGTCCAACACTGACGATGGAATTGTGTGAACTCTAAGTTGTGCAGCTAACCTTGACCTTTCATAAAGTCTGTCTGGGATTGGTGGAACCAGCTTACAGCCCTTAAACACAATGAGACACTGAGGGGGGGCACCGGGGCCAACATAAGCTAACAGCTGTCCCACATGTGCACCAACACATGCAGCTCCTCACACGTACCTACAATGCTTAAATTTCAGCCATGACATTTCACACAGCCCACACCATCAAGAAAGGGGGGGGGGGGGTTAGATTTTCTGGCTCCACATCTGGAGTCACATGATGGGGGGGGGGAATTACAACAGCCTTTACACTACACAAATTTGAGCTGAAGAACATCCCTGGCAGTCTGTTATTAAAGTATTAATGCTTATTTTTTGGGGAAAATGAGACATTTACAGCTCTGGGAGAGGTCTAAAGGTTAAGAAATGTCGATTCCCAGAAAAACACGAGACAAACAAGGCACCATAAGGAGGAAAAACAGATGTGTGTTAACAACATGCATGTCCTTACACGTCTGGAATACAAAGATCACCTGAGGGGTTAATGACAAGGATGATGTATTTTGATTCTTCAGGGACAAACGTCTTTAAATCAAACAGGATCAGGATGAGCATTCAAAGTGACGCCCATTTATGTAGACGGCGCTTTTCGATGACGATGTGGGGTCCAAGACTGGCCTCTGTGTCACTTTGTTCTTGTACCTCCGAAAATACTTCATACCATAATCACAGCAGCGTCTGCTGAGTGCCCCGCTCTTCAAAGACAGGTGATGAAACACAGAGCTCAGGAACCAGCCTGAGTTGTGACTGCTACACGTCACAAGCAGGATTTTTCCATGATGGCATGACGGTGTAAATGAGAGAGGTTAGCTTTTATTAGCACCCTGGCTGTCAGACACAATGAGTGGTTGTTTTTGCTGCTGCTGAGGCAGCAGAGGAAACAATGCCTGTTATTAAACGGTTATAAAAAAAGTTGTGCAACTGGCCAAAATTCTTGACCAAAACGTGCTCTTATTCTGAAAATGGAAACTTCTATTTTTTGTTTGTTTCTGTCTTTTGACAGTTAATTTTTTTTTAGTTTTTAGGAACAGAAAATTAACCAGTTTTTAAAGTTTTGTTCATCCCTTATTGACCCTAATAAAGAATAATGCCTTGGATTTCAATCTTCTTTTTAAATTTCAAAATTAAAACCAAATAACCACAAATTTTTCCTTTTCTGAACGTAAAATCCAATTCCCAAAACATACACTGACACAATTGCATCTGGATATAACACTGACTTTTGGAAGAGTTATAAAAAATAGCAAGCATGGAGACAAGCCTAGAACAACAGTAACTACCAACCCAAAAGAAGGAAAATGCTCTGAAATCACAAAGGAATTATTTTCCAAGTATTCTTTGTGTGTGTGTTAATCATTTTAAATGTATCAGGATGCTTTACAAATATGTTCTGGTGAGCAAAATAAAGTGGAGATTCACAATGAAACCTAAAAAAGTGATTAGAATAAAGTATATGCAAAACAAAATATCCTCTCTAATTCTGCTTTTACATTTTTATTTGAATGTTACGCTGTTATTATAGAGGTGTGTTAATGTGTGTTTTATAAATGTATGTAATTGGCTTCACAGTATTTGGTGACATGAAGCCAGTGCCAGTATAACAGGTCTGTGCGTTAACATGACTGAGTCAGGCTCTTTGCCAACTAGGGGAAAGGTGACAAGTCAACCAAGGCTATCATGCCCTCTAGCTCACATGATCCTCACCACATGTCTGACAAACTTTCCACTGGCCTCGACCTCGGGCGTCTCAGCATGCCTGGCTCTGTTTATGTTTTGGTGGATTGGTGCACACTTGCACAGGTGATTCTGCACGCGCGTGTGTGTGTGTGTGTGTGAATCTTGACCATTAAAGGACACTTTAGACAGCCAAGGTCAAATCTCCTCAGCTGTATGGCTTTAATCTCACTTTCCTCACCTTGCAACCCTCACATGCGTGCACCCCGTAGTGAAACCCTGAAGCTTTGTCGGAGCACACGCGACACTCCAGGTTGAGGGTGCTGAAGTTTTCCTCTGGGATTCCTCCTGCTCCACACACCCCCGAAGAAGGACTGGAGGCTGGGGTTAAGGTGTCTACATGAGACAGGAGGAGAGATGGGACAATCAGATCTTTGATCTGGAATAAATACTGTATGTATTAACATGAGTCTATTTTAGAATTAAAAACATGAATTCCTCTACAAAGCACTTCATCATTATTTGTTAATTAGGCTTAAAATTAATTTCTTTTTGTGAGCCCCAAGTTTGCCAAACTACAGAGAGACATTCCTAATACATGGTCCATTAACTTCTGCAATCTATAACACTTGACCAGCTAAACAGGCTTCAGTCACGACAACCTCTCATTATCTTAAACAAAGTACAGTAGGTCTCATTCTACAGCCTTGACAAAACCTGTGGCTCAAGGGGTGCTAAGGATTTGCATGGTCCGCACATAGCCAGAAACGGCTCTGAATTTACCCAAAAGCTCATAGACGCTCTTAGGGTGCTTTAACATTTATAGTCAGGTGGAATCGGTGCCGTTCAGGCGATGAATCTGCAACATTGTTGGACAAAACAAAACAAAAACTTCTGCCTTCTTCTTCTGCACCTGAGTGAAATACTGTCAATACTCAAGCAAAGAAGAAGACAAAGAAGAAGAAAACATCATTTCGGTCAGAAAAAATAGAACAGCGACAAATCTTTGCAGTCCTGATGTTTATAATTTGTCTGTCCATGTCTGTCCATATGCCATTTTTATTTTCTGCACACACGCAATTTTATTTGTGTTTTCTTGTCCACATGATGCATTGCGGTCCCACTTCCTATATTTGGTCCGGGTTTGCTTTCTCATATCAGATAAAAGCACCAGGCTTCACTTGAGGCGAACTGAGACCCATACTTTACAGTGGACCAGGCTTTGGTTGTTTGGTCCACACCAGACTTTGAACGAGCTTTTGCACCACCACAAACAGACCGGACTATCCGAGGAAACAAAGCCTAGTGGACCAAAAAGGTACATGTAAAAGCACCCTAAGAATGTCTTTCCTCCATGAGGCCACTCACCCAGTGAAATGGAGCTCCTGGAGCCCGGACCGCTGCTTTGATACTCTGGGAAGTCAAACCCCAACGAATTATCTCCTATAGACTCAGAAATGTCATTGAGGTCCTCCATCAGGTCTCCACACAGCGGGCTACCCAGGAGAGAATCCCCCAGAGGGGACGGGGGGCTGTAGAGATCTCCAGCCATGATGATGGGTAGGTGGGTGGGGGGGCCAACACTCGCCACGCTGATGAGACATGTACAGGTTACAAATTTGACTTTCAAGTCAAAGGAAACATAAACTTACAGGATAAGTTGGGAATTCATTGAGCATGAATAATTTGACAAAAGCAACAAAACATAAAAAGGCCAACTATCAGAGCTGCCTTTTTCTGACAAATTTCAAGTAGGATGTTCTGAAAACGTCCTTGTGCGTTGCTCAAATGTTTCTGTATTATGGCTTTAAGTGGTTTATGATCCATAACGGTTCTTCCATAATATGTACTGGTAGAACCTTTGAGCTGCAAACACAATGGTAAGTTTGAGATTGTGATGCACAGCCTTCCAGTAACAGACAGGCTTCTACTTGACAGCACTGCTTTGTTTTGTTTTGGCTTTACAATATCAGCTCATTCACAAATTTCCACTCACATTCACACACCAAAAGGGCAAAGCTGCCATTGCAAGGCAGTAATCAAGGACACTTTGACATATAGACAGGTAAAGTCCTTGGGATTGAACCCCCAACTTCTCAATCAGAAGATGACCCATCCAGGACTTCAGTAGGATGTTCTACGATCGTATAAAATAGTAGTACCCAACAGGTGTTTGCGTGAGAACATTGCTTAGTTTTTCAGTAGTCTTCACTGCAACATCAAACACTACGTTCACACTGCAGGTCTTAATCCACAATTCAGATTTGATCAAAAAATCATTTTTGTGTGTGTGATTGTTCATATATTACCTATTCAATGCGTCTTCAATCAGTTTGGAGTATGAACGGAATGCGACCCTGAAGTGACCTGCATGTCAGAGGTCTTAATGTGACACATGACCCCGCAATATTTACGGAAGTAAACATGGAGGCGTCCAGTGTAGGACTGTGTGTCACGCTGAGAAATGTTCTTTCCAACAGAAGTCCGCACTTCATAAATGTAACTCTGCCATGGCTTTTGTTTTTCCATGCGGCTTCTCATGAGACTAAGAATTATGACGTTTTTACATAGTGATGACGTAGGAGTCGGATAGAAAGCGCCTTGGCCGCCCAGATTGCAGTCGTATTGCAAAAAATTGCATACATATCGGATTTAGGACCACATATGAACGTGACCTGGGTTGGATTTGAAAAAAATCTGAATTGTTCTGTTCAGAGTGTTTTAAACAGATTGGATACAGGTCGCAGATGGGCAAAAAAAATCTCCCTGCAGTGTGAAAGTAGCCATAGTGTGTTCCCTGAGAAGTTGCCTCAAAGGTGCGGTCAGTGACACTTTATTTGACATAATATCCAAGGACCTTTGTCATACCTAATAGGCCCTCTAATCCTTGTTTGTCTTCTAGGAGTGCCATTATGCGTCCCATGTCTCATTTATCAGACAGTGTTTACATCAGATTGGATATTTCCATTGTTAAACTTTACACTTGCTGATTTCATCATGCTCTCAATCTGATGATCATCATATTTCCAATTATATGCACACCCTGGACATCCCCAAAGGTCTCAGCGTTCTTTTATTGGAACACACAGTGCTGTTATGACATCTGGAATTGACAAAGCCAGTTAACCCTTGGAAGCCTTGGTGAAAGCTGAAATGAAATGAGAAACATGCCATTCTGGAACAATGTTAAAGAGTTAAGACCTGGTTTTACAAATTTTCAATGCATGTTATGAACTAAAGTAACCCAAAACAAAGCTATACAGTCAAACTTTGATGATTACAATCCTGAACTTTGCCGATAGCAGTTTTTTTTTTTTTTTAGTAGTTTACCTTCTTTTTTCTATTTGGTTTTATTTGCTAAGCCCTATTTACAAGAATTGATAACTTATCAAACTTAGGAAATTGTGTTTGTTTTACATTAAATCAACAATAACAAATCCACATTCAGCATGTTTAACTATTATATCAATAACATGATTTTGAAGATATTTTCTATGTTGTCCGTCAGTGTTGGTCTGAAAAAATGTTTGAGAAACACTGCTCGAGAAGTCACTGCAGTGTGAGCCATTAGCATGCTTTTAATAGCATGGAGCATGTTAGCCTAGCTTAAAGGCTAATTTTAGAAATTCCCACAGTCAAATAAAACATAGTCGTAACATACGAGTAAAATAAACAGATTAGATACTTTAACAATTAGAAACAAGACTGATAAGTCTGTCTAAATCTGGATGGTATTGCTAAAGCTGTATAGTTCATGCTAAGGCTCAAGCTAGAGCCTGCATTCTGTTTTTTTCAGCTAGACATCAAATAATGCAGATTAGATATTTATGATATTTTCAGGGTACAGACCTACATTTATATGTTTGTCAATGTCTGAAAGTGAGGCGTGTAGCTAAAAGTCGCTCTGCATTTCTTTCCTTGATGTGCTCACGTTTAAAGGGGACATATCATGCTAAATCCACTTTCTTAGCCCTTAAATGCATTGTGTTGTATATTTAGTGTTTACAAGTACAGAAAAGTTCAAATTAGTCTCTTCAGGTGCTACGTTGATATCTTTATATTCTGTTTTGATCATATTTTTCAATCTGTTTCGATTTTTCTATTCTCTATTATGTTTTTTGAACAATAACGTCACAGTATTTGCAGCGGAACTGCCAAATTAGGACATCGACTCCAGGCCCAACACTTCGAGCAATCCACCATTTTTATTTCTCGCTTTTATTTTGTAGTCCAAGCTCAAGGATGCCGAAGTTACGAGAGGATAAGTCAAAATGTTCGGGTGGTGGATGTAGTAACCCACACGCTTCATTACAGCGTCTCCCAGCATCAGAACCTTTTCAAAGTGCCTGGTTGAGTTTTATTTTTCATGGAAATGTACCCACATCTGTGGGTAAGGTCATTTTTGTGTGCGCGAAGCACTTCAAGGATGACTGCTTCAGCAACCTCCACCAGTATAAAGAAGGATTTCGTCTGATTGAGGGGTCAATTCCTTCTATCTTTGGAGACGACAAACAGAGCACTTCGGTAAGCTGTAAATAACGCTAAAAACTGATAAGACGTCCCTGTCATTGTTTTGTTAGCATTATCAGTTGCACCGTCTTCATATGTTAGCGCTGTGTGCTCGTTTTAGATCCTTGATGATATGGCCTACGTGGTTTAATTTAAGTCTAAAGTTTTCATTAGTCCTTTCATTTTTACGTTTTTGTCTCCGAAAAGACTGTATTAAAATGCATTTCGTGACGTTAGCTTGGCGCTAGCGTTAGCTTGGCGCTAGCGTTAGCTTGGCGCTAGCGTTAGCTCGGCGCTAGCGTTAGCTCACTTGTTAGGATTCGGCAGGTTCATCATCTTCATTTTCATCTCGCTCCGCAGGATCCGACTCTGGCTCGAACATGTAAGGGTGGATGGACAAGTCTTCTGTTGTTGACATTTTGTAAATAACGTGTGAATAAACATTTTCTGCGCCGATAAATAATCGTATCTCTTCTATCAAACTACAAAAATGGCAGAACAGGGTGGAGTTGAACCGAGTGTCACCTGAAGAGGGGGCGTGGTATGAAGTGTCTCATTTACATTTAAAGAGACAGCACCAAAACGAGTTGCTCTCAGAAGCACATCAGAAAAGGGTAGAAAAGGGGCCTGTGGAGCTATAATAATGAGGAATTCAGACCCAAGCATTGCAGTTCCGCGTTATATAGACCACAACTGTATGATTTATATGTAAAAAGGAAGGACTTAAATGCATGATATGTCTCCTTTAAAAGTAGATCTTTGAAGTTTGCGTGGGAGAAAGTTTGGAGAAGCTCCCAGCAAGGTGTGTGCATGTGTAAAACTGTGTATATATATAAATATACATGGCTCGAACAGATGTTTGCAGCCTTGCCACAAAACACATGCTAAGGCCGTTGCCCATGTTCTGCAGGGCTCTCTGTCTGACTTCCATAATTCATTGAACGTTGTTCAACAGATTGGCCATGGGTGTAAAATGCATGAACAAAAAAGGAGATTCTCGGCAAAAATACAAGACGGAAAGGAACAAAAACAGGCATCAATTGCCTATAAAAGCCTGTTCTGACATTATTTTAATGATAAATCATCTAAATTTGACTGCCAACCACTTTAATGAAGCAGAGTCATCTTTGGAGCCATCGCTGAGCACGTGGGATGTCTACACTTTAGTTTGCACAGCTGCACACATCTGGAAACTGAACTTCACGCAGCACACGCGATTGCACAACTTTAGTCATGCAGTGTTGAAACTGTTAAGATGTTATGGTTAAAATGAACGTGTTTGGGAACAAAACAGGAAATCCATCATCTTTTTGGTCACATTAGTGAATAATCAAAGCATGTCTGTACATGTTTACTGCAGGTTTGTGTTGCTGCAGGTTTTGACAAGATACAAGACACAATTATGTCGGGAAGGGATATAATGTATTTTGGTCAACAATATGCTATGCATAAGAAGAAACATGGAGGAAGCTGTGACTTACATGTAGTGTGTGGCAAATAAAAAAGCCTGCAAACACGCTTTGAAACCTGAAGCTTGTCAATTGTGCAACAACGTGGATTTCTTAAACTGATATATTCAAAATGTTTGCGGAGTCTTGATCTATTTAACCTTTTCCAGCTTGTATCATTGTAGATCTAGACTTTGTCCACATCCCAAAGCCTTTTTAGACTAAAAGGAACCAAATGCCCTTGTTTAAGTCAACATCTTCTTTTGCTTCTATCTTAAAACTGGGGTCTGGGGATCCCCTGGGAGTCTGTTAGCCATGAGTTAAGAGTCTGCCATATAATTTCAAGGTTATAAATTATCATGTAAGCAACAATTAAGCCAGTAAAAGGTTCCAAAACAAGAACACTCAGACAGCAAATCTCCAAATATCCTATTTTCCAGATATTGGCAGTTATCTGGATCAGTGATCCTGATCATGGTACAATAATCATCCACGCTTAAAGGCTTGGAAGAAATTTCTATCCCCATTAATAACGATACAGAAGGTCCAAATGAATGGCACCTCCATTTTTTTTTGAAAAGTTAAGATGAAATGTGCAATCCAGATCTGATCCAGATGAAACTTGGTGAAATATTTGAGGAATTTCCAATTTCCCCATTTTTTAAACTGATTCAGAATGAGCATATTGATCCGGATTCCCTCCAACATTAATTGGAATCAGCCATGGCATAAGGCAGGGGTGTCCAACTCCAGTTCTCGAGGGGTGGATTCCTGAGACTTTTAGATGTGCCCCTGCTCCAACACACCTTGTTGAAACCAATGTGTAGTCACCAAGCTCTGCAGACGCATGATAACGACTCATTCATTTGATTCAGGTGGAGTTAGACACCCCTGGCGTAAGGTCTATCTTTGGTTAAACTTTTGCCAAAATCCGTTAAGTACTTTTGACGTAATCCTGCAAAGAGACAAACAAATGGAAATATTACCTCCTTAGTGCTCCTTAGACTTCATTTTTTAATGAAATGACTTGCTATTTAGGTTCATTTCTTCAAAGCAGCTCTTTTGATACTCCTTAGAAAATGCACGTGGCTGCAAACATTTCAGTAGTTTAGGCTTTTAAGAAAGTTATACACTTTTCAGAAGGACTACACCAAAGAAGACAAACTGTTGAATAGAAAAGATTGCTTTGATCCCTTTTGTAGCTCAACCATCGGAAAAGTTGAATACTCGTGAAATAATTTAAAGAATGCACTCTTAGTCTTTCTTGTGAGCAAACACAGCACCTCCAGGCAACCAGTCATTAATCTCAGCTTTAGCCAACCCATTTGCAACATATCAGCAAGACTATGGAAATCTCTAGTGATTAGTTTATGAAAGAGAAAACAGAAGGATTTCCAGTTTTCCAAAGTTTGATATTGTTCAAATATTTTTCTATCTAAGTACAGTTGTTAACATGTAAACTAGTGTGTGGTTGGAAGTCATTTTCAAAATAAAGTTGAAATAGTAGCAGTCAAAAACTGATGATGGCTTTTGTTTCCCTTTTCATAGATGACTCTAACCAAGCCCATGTTTCCTGATCATGTCAGAGCACATTGTGTTTTCTCTCCCATGGGAATTCTAATCCTTGCCAGGCTCTATCTTTAGGTCACAGGAGAGGAAACAGGAGCTGCAGCACAAAGACGTCATAGAGGTGACAGTGAGGATACAAGATCACACTACTGAAACAGAATGCCTGGTCCCTCATTTTAAAACCTGTGAATGTACTGATATGCATCACCTAGACAGAAAATAGGGCTGTTTCTGGTTTGTGGGGCAAGTTTAGTGAATCAAGATCAGCTGCTTGACTTGTCAACTCATTTTAGAAAATGATCAAAGCAGCCAAATAGATTATGCATAGATAAAAGTTGTCTCCCTCTTTAAGTGGACACAGCTGCAGCTTAAAGCACACATTCCTCTGCACACATTGAACACCAGTGATTTGGTGAAAACAAATCCTCTTAAATCCGGTCTCCATTACATCACAGCTCACTTCATGTCCCTACCTCAGAGGCAGCAGCTAGCAGCTATCCCAAACAGTCCCACATCATGGAGGAGAGGAGGAGGAGGAGAAGGACAGATCCTGGTCCGCTAAAGAAGCGTCGACCTGCAGCACCGGCTGTCAACAACAAGCTCCCCCAACAGCTCCTACAGGAAGTGACGTAACACAGCGGATTGACGTAGCACACCCTCGGTCACACCTATGGCTCCGACCAATCACAGTCGGTGTTTCTGGGAGAGGCGGAGCAAGGAGAGGCGTTATGTCAGGAGTTCATGATGACGACTTAAAAATCACTGTTTTTAACCAATATGAGGTGGATTTTTGTTTTGTTTTTTTAAAAACAACAAAAACCAAAACAGAACTAATCATTATTAAAAAATATGAAACAATAACCTTAACCCCCCAAAAGCACATGTGTCAAGAATAGTGGTCTCAACCTTGGGGTCGGGACCCTATTTGGGGCCGCAAGATACCTTCAATAAACTAAGAATATTTTCTGAACAATTTGAGCCAATTTTTACTTATTTTGATCCTTTTTCTTCAACTGCACCAAACTTGCCATATTTTAACCTATTTTCACCACTTTTTCTTGCCATATTTTTGCTCCTTTTAATGCATTTTTGTTACATTACTCCCATTTCTCCATCAAATTTCAATGCCTTTTTTTTTTTTTTCCACTTTCAAGACATTTTCAGCACTTATGAACCCTTTCCACCACTTTTTCACCTAATGTCACATATGTTGACCCATAATTATATTTTCAACCTCTTTTCACCATATTTCATGCTTATTTATTTTTTGCCAATGTAACCGAGTCATTGATGATTTCTCATGCCATTTATTTGCCACTTTAAACTAATTGTTCCTACTTTTTTCCTGCCAGTCTTAAGCCAATATTGACACTAAGAACTCATTTGACCACCTTTTTTTGGGCCACTCTAATTTGCAACTTTTAACTAATTTCTGTGGTTTTTCAAACCACCTTCAGGTAAAGTGGGGGTCCCCGGTCAGTGGAACCTTTATTTGGGTGGTCGCTGGGTTAAATGATTTAGAACCACTGCTTTATGAGAGCCTCCAAATCAGCCTGTCCCCGAAGGGACAACTAACTATCATTCAGTGTTTGGATATTGTAGGTGTCATAGATACTGTACTTTTATTTACTTGTGGAAGTGCAAACTCAAACAACAATAATGTGGATTTTGTTTTTTCTCACCTAAATTCTGTGGTCCACTTCAGATCAAACTGCTTCATATTTGGCCCCATGGGTGAAAATATGTTTGACACCCCTGCCCCCAAATGCTCCTCCTCCCAGTGATGGGCTCAAAATGAATACATTCATGTGTATTGTACAATAAAATTAAAAAAAAAACATTAATTTTATTACAATTCTTGTTGTTGTTATTGATCTCTAGTCCTGCTCCTAATTCAGCCTTAATCCTTAGATTACCTACGTGAGTGATTCTCTTTGCTTTGGCATATTTAAGTACAAGTACAAGCTTGGACCTGAAATTTGAATTTCTTTGAAGTTTTTTTCTCACACACACAAGCTCTCTCTCTCTCTATATATATATATATGCATATCAGGAAATTAAGACTCTTGAGAATGTGTAATTTCATATAATAAAATCATGAAAATTATAATCCATTTTATTCATAGAATTGCTTTTATTGTATGAAACATTATGTTGCATTGAAATGCATTACCCACTGTACTGTGTCAGTGGCTTAAAGTGTGGAAAACTTCGGCTTTAAATAATGATTCTGTGAATTAAAATCCCACATGGAGAAGTGATCTACCCTCTGAAGCTGAGAGGATTAATCTGTATCTTTGACATCAACATCTATATTTGAGAAGTCTTTGTCATTAGATTAATAGGTTCTTATTCACTTTTTGTAGGGTTTCTGTCGTTTTTATGAGATATTTTAGAGTTTGGAATCATTGTCCTGCTATAGATCTCTACCTCAAATGTTTCTTATTCTTATAGTTGTTGTACTTATTTCCAGTTTTAAACTCTCTACATGTGTTCTTGAGCTTGAAGTCATGAAGAAGTAGCCAAACAATACAAGAAACTGGTCCAGGTCTTAAAGCAGCCCTCCATAGTACCACCATGTTGCTTAACTGTCAGAGTGTTTTACCTTTTATTTATTTATTACGTCCCAAACTAATGTCATAAACCCTGCTTTTAAGTTCTGCTTATATCAAGTAAATGAACTGGGAAATTTAAGCACAGAAATGTTTCAAAGCAGTGCAAATATAACACATTAGTTTGTTTGTTAGTGTGAAAGTTTGTCATTAATTCAGCAAACTGGAGGACACGTTTAATCACTTTTTGTTCAGCAAACCAAGAACTAACAATGAATTTTACAAGCAAAATTGTAACTCTTGTGTTTTTATCTATAATGCCATTAGTCCATTTAAAACCTTAATTAACTCTTTTAAGACAACATCTATTGTAAATGATATCTAGAGTGTTAGGAGTTGGTATTAGTGCTACTTTTTTACTTTAAAGGCCACATTGTAAGAAAACAAAGTAACATTTAATGGATAGTTTTTAGCCAATTGTTGAACATGTGACATCTGGCGCCATCTACTGCAGACATGCACATTTAATTCCTTCAGTTACCACAAAACCTAGTGTGAAAAATGAATAAAATCTGGTTTTCAGGGCAGTTAAAGTTGGATATTTATTGATAATATGTGTTCTGATTTTTAGTCCTACTTCTGATGTTCATTGTTGCTCCTTTAATCAGTTTTTGTGTCTTACAAAATGTGTTTATCTAGGGAAAATGACTGGAAATCCATTTTGGTACAGATTATTGTGTCAATTCTCCTTGAGCCACCAAAGACAACAAGATTTAGTATTTCACCATCCAAAGATCCTTTTAAGAGATTTTTGTGCTGAAAACACATTTTCTAGAAACAGAGATTAAGACTCCAGTCGCTGTTTAGGAATTCTCCCATTTTTATTCACACAATGAGTTACAAAATATACAAAGAATGAACGTTAAATACAAAAATCAATGAAGAGATTATCATGGTGCTTCAGCACGACTCACCCATTTTGGGAAATCCTTCAAATCGACTGCTTTTCCTGGTTCTTTGTAAATGAGAAGCTTTTCCTTGGATGAGACTGTGATGTATTGCTGCCCTCCAGGGAAGGCAGTAGGTTGTATAGTTAACTCCTGATGGGGCAAAATCACAACCCTGAAACCACACAACCTACTACCTCACCCTGTGCGAACACCAGAGAGAGTCAGGAACGTCTTCTTCTCACTGCGTCAACCACAGCAGGTTAGTGTGAGAAGCTCAATATTTACCATTAACGTGGTTTTCATTTTCTGCATTTACAGGTATTAAAGAAGTTGAACATTTTTAATCATTAACAGCATAAAACAGCCCCCCCAAAAAAATGAAAATATTTGTAAAATAAATTCTAAAAAATAAAGGAAATGTTTAAAAATACAATGTACATATTCCTGAACCACTGCAACTTATATAACTTTTATTAAATACTAACAGAGCCTTATCTTTTACAAAACCAGAGGAGAAACAACCATTCTAACACACTTTGGTTCCCATCACTCTGATGGGCATCATGGGATGACTCCAGCTTTAAAAATAAACAAAAAGCTCAGATCTTCACTTCTTCTTGCACTGATGAAGATGACGCCATCCCAGTCGCTTGAGGAAAGACAGTAAGTTGTATAGTCATCTGACAGCTTGGGAATGACCCTAAAACTATACAACCTACTACCTCACCCCAAAGGACGGCCGCTCTGCTTCAGCTGGATCACACAGAGGCATTAAACAGTTCAAACAACAAAGTGCACGCACGTATTACAACAAAACGCAGATATGATGAGGGGGTGAAGAGGTGTGGGGAAAAAACAACATAATTACAGCTTTAAAGTGCTTTTGAATGCTGACGGTGAACTTTAAATGAGTTGGACCAAATATGTGGGTGTCTGCTACTCGTCTGATTAATAATGGAGTCATTTTTTTTAATGAAAAAAATTCTTATATCAACACATCGCACAACTCTGATGTACAATTTCACTGAATTGTGGAACACACGGTACTTTACTGATGTTTATAGGTGAGAAATATCTTTAGAAATCTTTGTTTTATTTGAACATTTTTCTGTATTTTGGTGAATCATTTTTAATACACAGATTTATTCAAGTTATAAAAAATTAAGTTTTTTAAAATTAACTACTTCAATCTAAAATCAGAATGTTAAAACTCTTTAATCAATAAATATGCAACATTTCTAGGATTCTGTTGTACAATTACGCAGATTTGTCGAACACACAGGCTAGGGGAAAAATCTGAAAAAAAGTATTTTTCTCACATTTATAGGTGATAAATATCTGTAGAAATCTTTGTTTTATTGTATTATCATTTTCCTGTCTTTTGGTGAATCATTTATAATACACAGATTCAAGTTGTTACATATTATAAACATTTTATTAAAATTTAGAATCAGAGGTCAAATTCTTTACTCAATTAACGTTTTAAATCAATTCACAGTTTTTCCAGGTTGTATTTGTTTATATTTTCTATTTGGAAAAAAAAAGAAAACGCATTCATTGTTTGTTTTTTTATGCTTGGAGCAGCTGTGCAGTTTGTCCTGCTGCTGTGAAACAAACCCAATAGGAAATGTGAGCTGGCATTAGAGAGCCAATGGTAATTCATCTTTTCAATCAAAGTGATTTTTAATTAATGGTGTCCTCTACTCTAAATGGAAATTTCAGAATGCATTAAATTAAATTACCTGAAACGCTGAATGCGAGGTGTCACTGTTACCGTTACTCACTCCCGTCATTGGTTCAAATCCAAAAACACTCTGAAATACTTCCTGTGTGTCACTTGAGCTCAGCGCGTCGCCTCCATCGACAGCGTGGACTTCCTCTCACGTTTCTGCACCTTAAACGCTGAGAAAAAGACAAGAGAAAGTCAGCAACCGCATGCTTGGAGTTCAAAGGTCAGACTTTTTGCTTGATCTGACAGATGAGGAACAACACCTGAGTGAGCGCACACACACACAAACACAATGTGTGTGTGACAGGCGGTGAGTAGATGGAGTGGAGATAATTCAGCACATGCAGGTGAGTGTGTCCACGTGTGTGTGTGTCAGAAGCTGACAAATTGTGGGTTGCTTTTAGTGAGGAAGAGCGAGTTTGAAGAAAAATCTACAGCCCCCCAAGTGTGGTTTTTCTCTCGTGCAGGCAAAGCAAGGTGGAGGTGCCATCATAACACAACAATCCCACCTCAACTTCTTTCTCTTTCTTCCACACACAAATGTACACACACACGCGCGCATGCACAGGAGTGTGGATGTATTTATTGCAGGTCAGGTATCCCATAAAAGTCACGCAAATCCCTATATGAGCTCCTCTGCGTTCGTGTGTGTGTGTGTGTGTGTGTGTATGTATGTGTGCTCTTTTACTTACACAGCTAATGTGTGTATCAGGTTTTACACCGGAGTGGACTTTTCACTTTGGTGGTCAAATTACAAACCAAACTCAGGATCAGGATTAGACAAGCTGACACATTATACAAAACTTTCACTGTATTCACAAAGTGAGGGAAACTAATGTATTTTTCTGCAAATTTTACGGAGACATTTGTCATTTCTGCGTGCCCTAAAATAACAGCCTCATTAAGAGGACATCACAGGAAATATTTCAACATAGGAAACACAAATTTGCCAAGCCATTCAATTTAAAACTCATCACAGTATTCTTATTATTTTGTTATTAATAGTCCCGATGTTATTAATAGACAATAATCTGCATTATTTTTAAATAAAATGCCATTTAATTTTATAATTACATTAAGGCAGGGTGTTAAAGTATATGATCAGAAAAATAGCTTATTTGTCAGTTTGAGCTTTAGTGTAATATTTATAAATTCTAACACTTCAGGGTGGTCATGCAGGCTTTGGTTTGAATAAAATGAGCCGGAAATAAAAGCGAGATAAAAACTCATGACAAGTCTTTTCTTAGAGTTTGCTGCTCCAAGCTTCATAATTACAACAAATGTTAAACTTTGTGTGTGTGTGTGTGTGTGTGTGTGTGTGTGTGTTGTGTGTGTGTGCCTGTGTGCAGTTAGACAAAACCACCAACAGGTGTCAGTTCTCCCTCAGTTTGCAGAGTGTGTGTGTGTGTGTGTGTGTGTGTGTGTGTGTGTGTGTGTGTGTGTGTGTGTGTGCGCCACGGTGACAATGAGGCCTTTGTGCAGCTGTGTGTGTGTGTGTGTGTGTCTGCCGTGCGTGTCCTTGGCCACTCGTTGCCGCACATCTTCATTTGACCTTTAGGCACAAATTTTCTTGACCCCGTTTTCTCTCCTCCTGAAAAAAAAATCTTACGTGAAATATTTTTTTTTCTCCGGGCAGCAAAATCACAGGACACACACACACACACACACACACACACACACACACACACACACACACACACACACACACACACACACACACACACACACACACACACACACGGTGCCTGTTTGGACTTCCACAGGAGGCATTAGCTGCTTTCTGGAGCTGAAAATCCCTGCGTTAACGCAAAGTGTGGCTCAAAGTCCAGCTTGGGACCGGTTCCAGATGGATTTTACACATTAAAAATCCAACAGCGTTTTGGCTTTGATATACATAAGCAAGAAATGTGATTTAACCACAATTTTGTCAAATAAAATTTAAATATTTAAAACAGTACTAATAGCATAAAGTAAGTCATGCTATTAATGAGTCAGCAAATAAATGAATAAATAAATAATAATTATACTTGCACCACAGACATGCATCCAAGCACAATGCTACTTAGATGCAAAGCTACACACACAGACACACACACACACACACACACTGAAGGGTGCCCATGTAGCACTGAGCTCATAAACCTGCCAAGCAGTCACTTACATGTACCATTAGAGCTAATGTAACATATGTTATAGCGATCATGGCTTAGTCTGCTGCAGCCAAATATGGGAGTGGATAACTATATTACCAGTGGCTGGCCTGTGGTGGAGGAGCTGGGAATCATCTCTCACAAAATCCCGATTGAGGATTAAATTACATGGTGTCACAATATGAGCAGTATTTTTTATTTTTTTTTACTTTCCTTTTTTCGCTCAGTTTAATTTTCTGTAAATAGTCCTTTCTGTTTCACAATACAGTGTAACAGAATTGTAGGAGGTGATGAAATTATTATTATGATACGTAGCAAATAACATCAATATACGAGTGGTTGATATTTATGTTTAGTTTTAACAATTGAAGCCGATTCTGTTAAAAAATCACACACACACACACACGCACACACACACTTAAAAAAAAAATTCTATATCTTATATATAGAATGTGTATTATTTAGTTATTTATTTATTTACTTGTTTATTTAAGTTAAAGTAAAAACTATTATAGCAAAATTTTTATTTTTATTTTAGGCTTATGCTAAAACGTAATACACACCCAAAAATGACTCCCATACAGATAGACACACTAACACACACGCACAATCAAGGTTATTTGTCGCTAAACCTTGAGAAAATGAAGTGCTTGTATTTCTCATGAAAATCTGCTTCATTTGATTTCACCTTGGAAAAAAAAAAAAAAACACTTTTTAATCATCACGTGTATTTCTCTTGTTCACGCACACACACACTCGCACATCTACGACCGACGGCGAAACACACACCGACACTAAATAAAATATTAATTCATAATTTAAAAGTTTAAAAGAAAAATGAGAAAAAAAACTTTAACAAAAAGTGTTGCGTACCTTTCCCCCTGTCTGAGTTGCTGCTAAACTATTCACGAGGGTTGTACCGTCTGGCTTAAATCTAATTTCAGCTTCTATAAATTAGGCTCATTTCACTATCTGTATGCGTATCTCTATGTATTTACAAAATAACAAAAATAGCATTTCTAATTTACAGCTTGTGTTTGTATTACTCTCAAAGAAAACAAACACACCTGTGAGTCTGAGTTTCACAACGAGACTTTGTGGCCATCTGTAGTTCATGAATCGTGTGTGTGTGTGTGTGTGTGTGTGTGTGTGTGTGTGCGTGCGTGTGTGTGTGTGTGTATTAGTGAATGCTCGGAGGAGGAGGCTGTGCCCTGCACTCCTTGGTAGAGGCGTGGGAACCTCATTCATCTGGGGACCCAGGGTTCATTGTTGAGTATGAAGCATCAAAATGTGTCTGGGAGTGTGTGTGTGTGTGTGTGTGTGTGTGTGTGTGTGTGTGTGTGTGTGTGTGTGTGTGTGTGTGTGTGTGTGTGTGAAAGAGAGCGTCCAGTGTCTGGACCAGCATGTAGCTAATTTGGTGGCCTTAATGGCTGCTTGCCATGTTCCTGTCTAGTTTTAGTTGTCTAATATCTTGTTTTCGAAAATTACTGCGTGTATGTTTTCAAGCTTTAAAATTATTTCTTGTTATATATTTTTCAAAAATAATATGTTAATTAAATAATACAATTGTGAATCTGAAATGTATAGAATTATTACAATGCAATAAAACTTACAATAGAAATTCCAACAAGACAAACACAAATTTTAAGAGAAAATCTAATAGTCATGGAACTTGTCTATTTTGTCTTTTCCATGAATTTAAATATTTATACACAAGAAAAAATTCCAGTGCCTTTTATTAATATGATAACATTAAATAAAAGGATATCGGGGAATCACAGAAAAAAAATATTAATAATTATTTAGCCATTTTTTTGTAAATCTATCTAAATTGAAACAGTAAGCGGCGATACAAACTTAAATAAAAAAATAGGCTCTATATTTCATCTGAATGCTTTTCTAAACACAATTAAACAAAAATGTCAAAATTGGCAATGGATAAACCGCATTCTCTATTTGAATCCAATGCAGTTATTACTGCTGCACTTCGTGAGCCAAACTGGTGTCCATCAAAGATGCATTTCATGTCTAAAGTTTGATGTTTGAAAGAACCATAATTACACTCGAATGAGAGTCTCAGCTGCGTAATTTGAGAATCGCCAGAGATGGAGCTGCTACCAGGCCATGTGATGCAAAGAGTGGTGGATGAACAGGCCTGGATTGTCCTGCCACACGTTGGACGTAGGAGGGAAGACTAGAGCTATCTGTGATGACTCACGCTGCCTCCAGTCCTACCTTTTGGTCATGGTTATGTCTGATGTGCTATGGTGTTTTAGCTAAAACAACATACAGACATTCACAAACAAATATGTTCATACACATGCATAAAATCTTACGAAAAATGTTAAAGAAATATGTGATCACAGCTAAGTAGTCCAAAAAACCCATTCTGTAAGCAGTATATAAAGATGCAGTGTTGGGTGGGATTGATAAAGGGTGTGGCGCGGCTTCGAATTTTATGCGTGTCTTTATAAACTAAAAATACATAGGCAAAACAGATCAATATTCAATACTCTGCAGCTCGTGGCTTTTACAAGTTAATTGGATTCAAGATATTAAAAAACGAATTTTGATTTGATTTGGCAACTACGAACAGGATTCGTAGACAAAAATACAGTGAAAGCTATGATAGAGCTTGATTGGGCCACGTGTTGGCAGTGACCCACATTTTTATCTTACGCTATCGAACTTTAAAAAGGGTTTTAACTAGAAGTCTTGGAGAGAATTAGGGATCTTTCTCACAGCTGACATACATTTAAAAAAAAAAATAAAGGTGCTAAAGATACCCAAAGAGAGTGAATGTAGAGGTGGTGAGGCTTGGCCTTGTGTAGCAGGCCCTCTTTGGCCTTTAGCCCAGCAAAACAGAATGTGTCCCTATTTGCTCCCTTCAAACCCGTCTCTTTCACATTTACCTTAACTTGAAATGGAAAGCAAGGAAGAGATTATGTCTGTTTTGTTGAATTTTAAAACCCATGCCACGTATTCCCCATGCCCCATTTTGCTTACATTTGCACACATACATATACGTATGTATTTCGGGCTCCTCTCGGGGATAGTCACCAACCCTTGGAGGAAACAACATCCAGAGCCGTTTAACACGAGGCTGCGGGTACTGCCCAAAAGAAAAGCTCTGCATGTAAACAAGCTTGACACACATAGTGTACACATGCACACACTTACCTCCACACCCACACACACTTACCTACTCAGATTTTTAAACGCTGGGCAGATACAGAATTCATTAGAAATCCGGTATAAAGCAAGGAAATCTCTGGCGACCCCTGTGCCAAAACCATTGGCAGCTGCATACAGTATGTCCACATATCCTCTCTGTGGTGAAGGGCAGAAAAGGAGCTCTGATTCAGTCCCCCTGCTACGAACACCCTGCAACAATCGTCAGACCCATTCAAAGTCCCAGAAAGTACCAGCCTCTGTCTGCCTGAACGTTTTTCTGCTGCTTTGTCTGACCCCCTGTGTGGGGTTTATCCAGACAATCTGCCTACCTTGCTCCAGACCCGAAGCCTTGTGTAACCTCTCCAACCTCAGCTAGCAGCTGTCTAACTTTTGCAAACCAGCTCCTTTCTGTTCCCTCATCTCTTCTCAAGAGTCCTACTCTGAGACTGTCAGGGCCCGCCACAATGGTGAGCCCATGTGGGTTTCCCATGGAGTCGCGTGTTCCTCCCGTCTGGCAGTTAACAAGGCTTTGAATGAGGAATGTTAGCAAACAGAGCTGCTGAATGTCGAATGAATGCAAGGCCGGGCAGCCAGTCAGATTGCAGCTCGAGCCCAGGCACATAAATAATGCAGAAGCCCAGGCAGGGAGAAGAGTAGGCAAAGCTCCACCCCTTTCTGAGCACTACCCACCCCTATTCCTTTTCCCCGCTCGAAACTCAAATGCCTTCGCGGGAGCAAAAAAGCAGGGGGGTGGAGGAGGTAGGGGGGTTGAGAAAATTCAAAATCTCTGCTTTTTCCTACTTGTGCAAGTAAAACAATTATTTGCTGAGGTAAAGGATTATCATGCACAACATGGAGAAAATACTAATCAGATTTTGAAATAAGCCACTCTTTACCTGTTGACTATCTCGTACTTTTGACTTTTTGCATCTTTTGTGTGGAATTGGCACCTGTCCCAGAAAAAAGCTCAGTCCCTGCTCCGCCCTGCTGCTCCCCTTTCTCTGAAGACTGCGCGAGAGAGAGAGAGAGAGAGAGAGAGAGAGAGAGAGAGAGAGAGAGAGGGAGAGAGAGAGACACAGACAGAGAGCAGCTGAAAACCCTGCTGAGAGAAGACAAGAAAATAAAGGACTACGTATATCGAAGCAGAGGGGTACAAATAATCTAAAAAGACAATCCGCCATCAAATAGCGATTCCAAACACATTAAAATACCTAAATGGTGCCTTCGTCCTTGGATTAGGGTGGACATGCAAGCGAAAGAAAAATGGTGAGCAACCAAGCAACACAAGTTTTTCAAGCAGAAGAAGAAATCATGCAATAATCTTGAAGTAAGAATCAAGCAAAGCCACTTGTTGCTCTATGCAGGGGTACACATCTTGCAGAGAGATGTGTGAGCTGGCAGAGGGTTAAAATCCTGAGAGTGGGAGTAGTAAAAAATCCCTCCCTCTTTTGGCACAGGCTAGAAAAAGGGGAGGGCCCGCCTGTAGAAATAGCTGCAGCACGTTTTTCCCCTCTTTTTTTCAGAGCTTCAGCGTCCCAGTCTACCGTCTTGCATGTGGCCAGGACCCAGGGAGTGCGAGGAGGAGAGCAATGGATAGGAAAAGAAGCAAAAAAGCGAGCTGGGAGGGAGCACAGGGAAGGGAGGGGAAAGCAGATCTGACTGGAGGAGATAGAGCTTAACTGATGATGAAATGGGGACGTGTGGAGTGCGTACGTACAACGCGATTTCATCACCGACCCCGGCGCGCTGTGCGTCTGCACAATCCCAGATAGGGAGGGTATTAGAGTGGCAATGGAGGATTTCGGAGGGAAACAGTGCAGTTCCGAAGGGGCATTTTGAAGCAAACACATTTAATCACAAACGGTCTGTGGACTGTGAGATCACTGGTAGTTTCTCACCCTTAATATTCAAGCCAAATATTAACAATGAAGCTATTTAGAGCTGTTGCTATGCCCGCTGCTTGAGGTTCATAACAGACATTAGTTTTTGACCCAAGAGTCCTTCATCACAAAACTTTCATTATAACAAAATGTCAGTCATTACAGCTTCCTTTTAATCAATCCCAAAAGGGAATGATCCAAAAAGATAGTCTTGCTGTTTTGGTAAGAAAGGCAGAGCAGATTAGCAACTGCTCTGCTGCTACTGCAATAGAACACTGGTTGTAAAATCGTGTTGTATTTACCGCAGTGTCTGCCGTGTGCTATTACTAGGCCATGTACACTTTGCTACCAACTATAGCAGCAGACCTGAAGGCAGAAAACGAAGCAGAGAAATGTCGGGCGGTAACCGAACAATAAAATGGACTCTACTCATGTCCCACACCCTCCTTCTCTTCAGCCTAGCCTGCGGTGTCCAGCCCTCTCCGACCCTTTCTTGTCTTTTCAGTAGCTCTGTCATAGCTTACTGTAACACAAAACCCAGCACTGTAGATTCAAATCTTTTCATGTTTTTCTATTCCAGATACGTCCTGGTTTTCCCCCTCTCTTGCTCCCTATCATCTTAAGGTTATTCTCATTCGCCCACAACTTCCCTCAGCAATTACTTCTTTGTTGCCAGAATGTTGTAATGTCCCGTTATGTTTGCAACGAGGCAAAAGAAAACGAACTTTATGACACTATTCCCCTCAAGTATTCTTCAGCCCAAACGAGACCCATAGCTCAGTTGAATGAAAAATTTCCCCCTTTTCTTTCTCCAAGGACGGGTGATACAAGGGGGGGGGGGGTGGGGGGAAGTCCAGCAAAATAATGAATTTTACATCTAGTGTACAGCTAATCTTGATCTAAAGTCAGTCTTTCCACCTCTCATACATAACACGACAATAAACACAAGGTGAGAAACTTCACTTAATACTCGAAAACGAGTGAGGGTATGAACATGTCTGCTTGGGTAGTTGCAGTCGCTCTTACCTTCCTGCTCCTGGAGGCTAAAAGAGAAGGCGTTACTCTGCTGTGTGTGCTTCTACCTCGGAGAGTAGCGAGAGAGGAAAAGACAGTGAATGAGTGCACTTGTCCTCTAACTCTTCTCACTTTTCACAGTCACGAAGGAAAATCCACTTCCCTGCCTTTCGTCTACGACCACACCATTAGCATACCAAAAGCTCACAATGCAAAAACTTAAAAACCGGAGAAATAGGTTTTCAAGGTTAGGCCATAGAGGGTTTCAATGCACCTTAGTTCTAAAATAAAAGTTCAGTTATATTGACGAAAATAAAAAAAATAAAAAAAAACAATCAAGCACTAAACAGTCCCCTAAATGGAGAGCGTGACGTCACATCTTGCCACATCCTTCTCAACCAATAACAAGCACTGGAAGCATAAAACACCTTAACAACTGCCTTTCAAATCAAATTCATGAAGTAACAAACACATGCGTGTTTTGCGATTAAATGTGATCCCTCTACCTTATCATCCAGCGAAGACGCAGTTTCTGCAAGTTAGTTGTTTCCCATCTAACATGTGGCAGGAATTCAAAAAAACTTGGCAGAGTCTGTTGCACCGTACGTCGTGGAGAGTTCATCTGAGGATACGAGTCTGGCCTTGGTTCAGTTGCCAACTTCTGACACTGTAGCCCTCTGCACAGCCTCGCCCCTGCAGGAGCGGCCTGCGTTATGCTGCCATTGAAAGATCTCTATGTCAACAACTTTTTATGACATCTTAATAACCCTATGAATGCCATTTGTCTTTGTGTTTCTATCAGCACACTTCATCTCAAGGATACAGCTGAGCATTGTGTAAAAAAATACATGTTGACAATAAATAATGTTAAAGCTGAGTAGTCGAAAATGAAATAATACAGCTGCAACTTGCATATGGATTCATCAAATAGAAATTCAAATTTCAAAGCAGCCACATTAGATCCTGATGAGCACTACTCATTATAACCAATAGAAAAGTGAATTATATTGATCACTTCACTAATGCCAATTTAAAGTGCATACAAAAAAACATGAGTCCAAAAGCATCATGGGAATTTAAACAAAATATTACACAAATGGGTATAGCCCAAAAGCAGCCAAATCTCCATGCACAATTATTATCTAGTAAATAGGTAGTTGTATAATCATACTTTGCATTCATGTATAAGTAATACATATATTTATTTGAAAATAATTGAAAATCTTGTAGTTTAGAAAACTTTTTAAATGACTGAAAAAGAAAACTGTCATCCTCTCTAATGTTCTACTGCTATAAGGATCAAAATCTCCACTTCAGTCATTATTCTCATATCAAGACATTCCTATTAAAACCAAATCTCCCAATGAATGTCTCT
Organism: Gouania willdenowi; assembly: GCF_900634775.1. Taxonomy (NCBI): domain Eukaryota; kingdom Metazoa; phylum Chordata; class Actinopteri; order Blenniiformes; family Gobiesocidae; genus Gouania; species Gouania willdenowi. Next base: position 17,366,450 of record NC_041049.1, read on the forward strand.
TTGTGTATTAGAATATAGCTAGCTATACATTCCCAGTGCTACAATCACATGCACGCTCCCAATGCCGCTCTTCGGTGACCAGTGCGGCGAGGCCGACTCAATCTACAAGGTGGTCTACAGAGGGGCCCCTCGGCAGCACGCGCCTCAACTACCTCTCTATTACAGCTGTAACCCTTGAGGTCACTTTCTGAAGAGTAGTGAACAAAGGCCACGACCTTGGGGTCAGAAGTTTAACGCCGGGGGCAAGCTGGGGCCTCACAGTAGAGGGAGCGTGCTGTTTGCTTTGAAAGGTAAGGATCCCTAACACAGAGGCCTCATAAGGATTAAGGGGCCATCTCCTTTGGGATGTCACTCTGGAGCCTCATACATCAGTCTCTATTAACCCCGTGACCCCTGGTGGCCATTATGGAGCTATAGGTCACAGTCTCGTGCACGGCAAAGCCGTAAAAGGCCAATGCTACATTTAACCATGAACTTGTAGGCTGCTGCTGATGAAGACAAACTGTTGTAAGAGATAAACACAAAGTCGAACCACCCTCGGCCTTCCCAATTTCTACCCTTTTGGTGTGAATGAGTAATTTCAACCTTTAATGAAGGAAGACCTAGTATGAAAAAGGTTATTCAGCTTTAACATGGTTATCAAAGAAAAACATTGAAACAGGTTTTTATTTCAAACATCACTTTCATATGAATGGGGGGGAAAAAAATCTAAATTTACTGAGCTTTGTCAATCTTTGACGTGTCCGAATGAGTAGGAGGTGAGACTGAAGTACAAAATGGACGACATGAGAAGACAAGATGGTGGCTCGGATGATGCAAACTCCTGCACCGATCAAATGTAGCAAATGGCAATGGAAAAAAATTGCACTTTTTACAACATATTCTGCTTTTTCTAATGTTATGAATAAATGTTTGAAATTGTAAATGTCAAAGGGAGAACAACGAGGGGAATTCAGCCTGATTGATGAAGATCAAAATTCCTTTAGTCTCGTGTGAACATCACAGACACAGAGAATAAACCTGCTGGTCTCTCCAACACAGACGACAAAGTGAGTTATTTTATTTTAACTATAGTTTGCTTATTTACATAATGTGGGGGCTTTTATTAACAACATCATGATCAAGACATAACACTTTTCATTTGTTTCAAAGTTCAAAAACTGTTAATTTTTTCCCCCTTCAAAGGTAAAATAAAAACTTAATGTTGCATTTTCTTTTAATTCCATCAAAAAATTAAACAGTTTAAATAACTAAGAATTTTGTAATTGAAAAAATAAGAATAATATGTATTCTTAAAAAAGCTTTGACTCCAACGATAAACCTAAATATACGTTGTTTATGAGAGAGTTTTAAAAGACTAAAGTAATTATATTTAGTGAAGAAGAACAAAAGTTAAGTGACTTTTGTTAGCTTTTTGCTTTTTTTGTTTTTTTTACAGCAAAAAAGCTATAAAAAAATAAATAAATTAAAAATATAAGTTGTAAAAATAAATAAATGAAATATTCTGGCTAAATGGAACATACAACACATTTTAAAATAAATTCCCTCCTCGTGTAGACGACCCTTTTCGCTGACAATAATACTTTTATTATTTAAATAGACAACATTTGAATACATTCCTCGAAGGAGCAGAAAGTGGTGCAACTGTAGCATGAAAATAAATCAGGTTCCTAGACATTCAAGTGTGATTGTGTTTCATTTAAATTCAGTTTGAAAAATTTACCAAGTAAAAATATAAATAAATATGTTGCTAGAATAGACAATTTGAGAAACTTTTGTAAGAACTTTTCAAGTTAAACGTTTCTCACTGAGTTAATTCAAGATCGAGGGGAATGTTAAAGGCCGTCACTGTAATAATAAAAATACTGAAATACCAACATTCATTTAAAAGTGTAACCTGTAGACGAAAACATAAAAAGACATTTAAAAAAAATATAAAACTGTGTTTCAAGCAAATAAAAACTCCAAGCATTGAATACATTTTATAAAATGCTCCTACATGCCATCTTAATTAAATATGTATAGCAATGAAGAGAAAATCTTACAATTATAAAAAAGATATTCAGGTAAGCCACAATTAGTAGAAGGCAGTAAGGTCAAACATAGAAAAAGAAATTAAAATGTCAGCGTGGTTCACACAAGGTCACAGACGGAGCCCTTTGAATCAAACGTATTCCTCTGATAATCATTAATCCACTCACCTCTCAAACACCAGCCTCTCTGTGCAGAGGAAGCCTGTTCGGCTGCGAAGCACAGCAAAGGTTGGAAAAGAGCAGAGAAAGCAGAGACCTGCGCTCACTGCAGACAAGAATCCTGAACGGCTTTTTTTAAAAACGGCCAAACGGACAATAAATCCTAAACAAGCAGCACTTTGACAGGCTCTGAGCTTGCCCTTTTTTTGCAGCTCTTCTTCATTAAAACGAGGGCAGTGCTCTGGGAGAAGCATCGTCCTACTTTCACTACACCATGAAACTCCCCTCTCTGGGTCGATTTGTAACTGTCTGGCTCATTAAAATAAGTTTAGTCTCTAATTTGGCTGACAGTACACTGATCATCTTGAGGATGTAATTAGTCAAATTTGATGTATGAAAGAAATGTCACCTAGGAGTCTGGTGATTTGACTTTCTCTAAATTTACAACTAAACTAATACGGAGTGCTATAAGCACAGGAAAATGACACTAATCTTTAAATATTTGTTTACAAAGCTGAAATATTTAACTTTCAATAAACAACAACTTTAAACTGTAGTTCTAGCCACAATTTCTACTTTGAAAACTCACTCATATCTCAAACGTTCTAATCCTGATTGATGGCAATACTCACTGATTACTTTTTGGGATCAATTCCATGAGGAAAGAAAATGAAAATGAAGCTTAGTCTGTAAGAAAAAATAAAAAATAAAGCTTATTCTGCAAGACTTAGAAAACAAAAAAAAACAAAAAAAAAAGCCTATTCCTGCAGCTTTTGATCAGACAACAGCTAACATGTAGGTCTATCTGTGCAGTTCTCAGGGAGAACGTGTGAAGCACTCTGACCTGCAGTTTGGTCTCAGTTCATGTGCCACGTCACAGAGCATGTGCAGCCTGGATGGGCCCGTGTGACCGAGCTCGGCCAGATTGGACTTTTCAGCACCGCAGCCTCTACGCTCACAATTCCAAGCAGCGAGGTGAAAGGGGAAATGATTTCCGACGATGCAGTAACTGGGGTTTTTTCTTCTTCTATAAATCACACTGATTTGAATGAATGAGAGCACATTAGTAAAAATAAATAAAAAAAATCACTTAGCTGACTAGCGACGCTTTGGAATGGATGCAATAATTTTATGGCCGACATGATTTCAATGCCACACTCGCCCCCTTGAAGCTGTGTCAGTTACATAAAATAACAGGAGCTACAGAAGCATATCAATATAAAACCAACACCAACGCATGAAACTATATCTGCAGAGGAGAATTTCTTATTAATCTTTCACTGATTTTTAACTAGAAAACCTCACAAATGTTGACGTGTGTGTCCGTGGGTGTGTGTGTGTGTATGTGCTAATAGGCTGGAGCAATATTTTGTTGAGACTCGATGTCAGTGATTTATCTTTAACAAGCTTTCACTGAGGGTTCTCCAAGCTGGCGTCGGGTATATCTAAACACTCTTGGTTTATGTTAAAAAAAAAAAAAAAAAAAAAGAAAGAAAGAAAACAGCAGGAAGGCAGCAATGTGACAATGTCACTGGATCCAAAAATAAAACTGATGTTACTACTATTCTGAAAATTCTTACAGAAGGTCAAACAACACCAGAGTGCATGTTTTCAACTACATTTTATGTACCTTCTGTGTGCGTGTGTGTGTGCGTGTCTGTGTGTGCGTGCGCGCGTCTTCTCCTGTTTGTCATTGACCTTAATGTTAACCTCAAAGCATTCTTCTCTGCCGGAGCTTTAAATATTCTAACTTTATAAACAGATGAAATATAAAGATAACCTTTATTAGTCTCACATAGGGGAAATTTGCAGTGTTTCAGATAAATAAACAGCATCATTAAAAATAGATAGAAACACGAAGATATATACACACACGGACACGGGCCTGTCTAGTCCAGTGAGAAAGATTAATACTAACAGGTAATTTTAGTTAACAAGTGTCTGCAGGTAGACTTTTTAGCACAAACTACTGTGTGTCGGGTGTGGACTGCAGCCTCCGCAGAGGGGAGAGGCGCTGGCTGTTAGGGGTTAAGATGCAAGCAGTCATGTGCCTGTCGGCAGCAACAAAAGCTTGCCTATGTAGGGTGCATACAGATGGAGTCAGCTCCTTTGTGTGCACTGTTTCACACGTCGCAGCCTCCGAGCTGCCAGGTCTGGCTCTCTGGGCCTGGCTAGAGGCCTTTGCTAGCAGCACCCGGAGCACCTGATGCTAGAGCAGTCTCATGTAGCGCATCGTCACTTGAGAAAAGCGATATTTTCAAAAAAAGATGTGCGAGTCCAAACACTGCGTAACACAGATCGCACTAACAGTCACATCCTGACATAGCGCAGCACTGCAGCCAGCTGGGCTCAGATTAGCATGGCAGGAACTTTGCTAGCATAGCTCCCACTCAGGTCTGTTGCTAAATATTTGACTTTTCCCTTCGCTGCCTTCTGTCACACTGTAATACCATCCACAAAACCTAGAGCAGACGTATATTAATTACATCTACATTGATACACGGTGTGAGCATTCTGCATTGCTACATGCAAGCATCTTTGCTTATCTGTGTGTGCCAAAGGCAGCTCCTGAGAGTGTAAGTGTTACACTACCTACCCGGTGATTAAACAATCTTATGCCAGCAGCAACAACATGACTTCTGTGCCTTTTATACAGCAAAGGATTAAATATTTGTCAACAGTTGGTGCGGAGCATTCACATGCTATTAGGTAATCATTATTACAATAAGACACTCAATTGGTGCTCCTCAGCATAAAAGCTGTTTCAAGGTCAGCTTCTGAAACAATCTAGACCACGTGTCAAACTCAAGGCCCGGGGACCAAATCCGGCCCTTTTGGAGCATCCAATTTGGCCCACAGGAGAAAGTAAAAATGACACAGGAAATATGAATCATTGTGTAAATAAACAACAATATTTGCAGGTGCTCACAGTTTTCTTAGTGCTTATATCACGAGTTCAGTCATGTTAAACTGTTGAAAATGATTACATTATATTCTCCCTAAATAAATAGAAATTGGTCACAAAACTTAGGAGATTTAAAGCGAAGATCCTGTTGCGACAAATATCTATCACTTATTGCTTGGATATTGTCAGTTTCTTACATATTTTATATTTTATGTATACGTAAAAGTGAAAACTAGCGTTGTTGAAATTACTTGTTTTTCAGCATAAAATCTGCGCCCCACTTGAGCTCAAACTGCTCCATATTTGGCCCATGAACTAAAATGAACTTGACACCCTTGATTTAGATAGTCATGCATATAAGACTTTATTGTATAGTGCCCTTAGGTTGCCTGAAATGCGCTTTTAAATCAAATGAATCATTATTATTATTATTATTATTACAAATGGAATAATGTACAAAGGATATAGCAGTTACTTACTGTATCCTGATATGTTTACGCTGTCTTCATATTTGGACTTGGACGATTGAGGCATAAAAACAATGAGTAACAAATGCAATGGATGAGGACATTTGAAATCTAAACTATGTCAATGTTTGATGGGAAGTTTAAAAATAGCATCCCCCACTTGTTATAGGTTCACACTTGGATATCAACACGTAGGTTGTTCCAAACTTAGCAGAGAATGGACCACAGATCTTCTGTATATGTAGGCCAACTTGAATCCTACTTAAATCTCTTCATCCGCATTCCCAGACAGCCTCAAGGTGATTTCACAGTAGCCCTGCAATTTGCGATATTCTGATCGTGCAGGGTTAAGTGTGAAAAAGCTGACCCAGCACTAGTAGAGGGTTGTTACCAACTAGTGTTGGGCGCAGGTTCAACCCTCTACAGCTCGAGTAGGAGAGTAATAATGACTCAGTTAGATGGCAAATTTACATCTTTTGACTAAAATGCAACTTAGTTTTCGTCAAAATGTAGTCATCAGGACTATTTCAGTTATGTGCTAGTTTTAGGCAACTAAATGACATTAGGACTTTAGTCAACTGGTGCCGCCTTCCACATAAATTAGTTTTGATTGGATACCCTCAAAAAATTAAACTTGGTTGAGATTGGATTTCGTCCCGTGTGAACATTATAGTTTTTATTCGTTGACGCTATGCCAATTTATTATGATTAGGTTTTTGTTCACATATATTTTAATTTGTCATATTCTAGTTATTGTCACTTCAAAAATATATAGTTGACAAAAACTATGATGAAACTTTTTAGTCAATAAAATTCAAAACAGTTTTAATTACAATAATTACATTCCTTTTTTTTTAACTTCTAAATGTCTTTAAACAACATAAGGAATATACCCTCACCTTAAGGTTAAATAGGACAATATTACACATTTCCACAATATTTTTCCTCCATAAATGACTGGCTGAATGCTACGCAAGTGTAGTAAACAGACGGACATGTCAAATCGCACGCTACGTAATCTTGCGTGACATTACCTTTGAAAATCTGATACAAAGACATCTAAGATTAACAGGAAAAAAGTTCAGTCATTTACCCTATTAAGCATGTTTGCTATATTTTCATAGCCAGTAAAGTCGACCAGTTAGGAAAAGACGATGTAACAAAAACTAAATGGAATTGGAGAACATTTAAAATGGAAAATCACAAGCTCTATGTGAGATTTACTTTTAGTTCATTTCGCTGTTGATTTTTGACGACGAAAGCCTTCAGCTTGACACTCAAGTGATCGAGGCAGAGAAAATGTCAAACCAAAAGAGTAAACTTGACTAAAAACAAATTAGAAACCACATTGTAACAATATCAAGATAAATACCTTGTACTGTAGTTTTCTTCAGCAAGTATCATGATTATTTCTCTTTTAAAGACAAATTTGCTCGTCATTTGTTTTGAACTTACAAGAGCACCTGAGACATGCATTTTAAATTAAAACTTTGCAACGACACATTTATCTCCATCCTAATCAGGAGGAGGATTTTTTCTTGGTTTGCAATCAAGCTCCAAAGAAACAGAAGAAGCAAACTGAACACGCGTCACAGAAAGTGTTGCTTTATCTCCTTAAAAATCACACAATGGTCATTTAAGCTGCCATCACACAAGCCGTGATGCTGCTGAGGTGCAATCAGCCCCCACATATCAATGAGACTTTTTCTACACCATGACCAATTTATTATATTAAGTATAAATGCTTTTGTGACCTAAGAAACTAAACTTTGCCGATACAAATGTGTTGCATTCTTTGGAAAAAGAGTCTATTTTCTCCATTTCAATCACACCCACAAACAACCCCCTCCTTCCAACAAGCCTCTGCTATAAGTTGCATGTTAATTAAACTTTTGTCACAACAGTCTGGTGAGTATTAGCTGCTATTTTCTCACCCTGCACCCCGCGATCACCAATCATGTCCTAAAACACACGTCCACATACACATTAATGTATACACACCACATGCTTGAGGTACATAAAACAAGGAGAGGCCGGCCGGGAGCCTGACAACCACAGCGACGGAGGAGAAGTTACCCCAGCGTGTTAGTTTTCTGCCAGGGAGTCCCTACTGACCTGTTAAACCTTTGTGACTGGAACAAATGCAAATGGCGGTGACTTGTTCACACAAAATACTAAAGGCCCATTCAAATGAGGCCCCGGGCCACAATGCAGCAGAGGCCGAGCACTTTGTGGAGGCTGGGCAAACCCCAGACTGAGAGAGAGAGAGGGTCTCTTTTTGAACAGTTCATTCTGGACGTCTGGTGAAGAGCAATCATTACTCTGATTACTTTTCCATCATTGACAAACACACACACATTTGCACACACAATTGCATTAGTGCAATCAATACTCCTTTAGTGAACTTGAATGTAATTGTTTCTAAGAGAAATACTTACAAGCTACACTTACTATTTGTAGGATCCTTGGTGTCATACTTTATGACCTCACCACAGACAGAGGTAATATTTTCATTGGAGTTTATGTGTTTATTTGTCTGTTGGCAATATTACAGCAAAAAGTACTTAAACGGATTTTGACAAAATTTTAACCACAGATAGAGCTTTTTTTCTTTTTCTTTTTTTTTTTTGCCGACTTTGATGTTCTTATAGATTTTAAGCTGTTGAATGTTTTCTGTTGCAATTTTTGATCATGTAAAGCACATTGAGTTGATTGCGTATGACATGAGCTATACAAATACATTTACCTTGCCGTGCCTTATGCCATAGAAGATTTCATTCAAATTTGAAGGGAATCTGGATCAATAGTGAATCTATATCAATTTTTAAAAAAAAAAAAAAAAGAAAAAGCCCAATCTCTCATCATTTGCAAAATTCCACAAATTCATATCTCAGTTTGTATTTGACCGATCTTTAATAAATTGGACTTTGTTATGTCAGTTTGGTTCCTAAATTACCCCCATTGATTTTTATCTGGATCAGATCTGGAATGCGATTTTATTTAGATTTTTCGGAAAAATAAGGGTTGCCATACATTTGGACCTTCCGTTATTAATGGGGATAGAAATTTTGGTAACACTGTAACACGCTGTCATTATCATGATGTGACACCTGTCATTGGCATGAATAAGGTGTCACAAAGGCCGTCATAAAGTGTCGTTCGTAAACCTAACGCTACGTTACCCTAACCCCTAACCCCAACAAAAAATACAAACATATCTCTAAAGGCGTCATAATTTAGCAAAAGGTGTCATAATTTAGTGAACAACACTTAATGATAGCTTGATGACAGCCTTCATGACACCTTATTCAAGCTAATGACAGCGTAATGACAGCCTTATGTATAAAACTTCAAATAAAGTGTTACAAAAATGTCTTCCAAGCCTTTAAAGTGTGAATGATCATGATACCACTGATCAAGATAACTGCCAACATCTGGCAAGGAGGATGTTAGGCGCTTGGCGGAGGTTTGCACTCTCTGAACGCTGTTGGTTAATATAAAATATGAAGGTTATCAGAAATACGAATGAATCCATTTTTAACAGAGAACAATTGATGGACAATCATGATCGTGATTACTTTTGAGACCACAACAAATGAACAATTACAGTGAAATTGTTGGTCAGCTTCTCAAACCATTAGATGTGACTCAGGTATTTATAAGTCTCACAAATCACCCAACAATCCTACAGGGGATTAACATAATCACAGTCGGAGATTTTGGAGTTGTATGACGTACGACTGGGTAAACTAGGTTACAAAAAAAAAATATTTTTTTCAGTTCATTAAATTTATTATGCTAAACGTGAGTGAAAACAAAACATCCTTAGGTGTGAGAAAACGTTTCTTCAAAATAAACCTGGAATTCTTTCCATTTTCCCTTTTATTGCTTTAAGAGACAACCTATCTGCATTTAGTTTGTATGTATTTCTAGTAATCAGGTTAATTAAATAGTCCATTTTAAAACAAGCTCCTTCTCAAATAAGATTTCTTGGCTGTGGGACCCAGGATTAGTTTACCCTGAATATCATATCAGACACAATTCCATGTGATACTGGAGGAATACATTCTCCTAGCAAGAGACGTCAAATATTTGGGAATCCATGATAACAGTGTTTGGTGTTCCATTTTCTCTTTTCATACAAGAGATTAACAGGAGCCTGAGGACGCCTCTCACCAGCACTTTTGGACACCACTTGATCACTACACCTCCACCAAACTAGGTAGGCGGACAGGCCAGTACAACTCAATGACAATCTTCTCAACCCAATAACTGGGTAAACAATATAGTACAGCTTTGAGCAACATTCAGTTTGCATTTTGGTATATATTTTTTTACTTTAAGCTAACATTATATGTCTAACAGTGTGTCACAATTCTTGATATAACCAGTGACTTAAATTAGCATTTTGTGTTACATTATAACAATTTACATTTTTACCATACTGGATCAATGCATTTGATTAAAATAAGAAGAGTTATTTCTATGACACTTAGATATGGGTAAAGATATTTATCTCATGTTTTTTATGGAACGATAAATAGATTTTGAATTCGCTCAAATATCACAGTTTTTATTCAACCTTTTATTTGAAAATCTGAGCCCTGTTGGTGGTGCTGTACATTGGGTGGCACCTGCAGAGGTCACACATGAGCCAAAACTCTGCAGGCAGAGCAGGAAAGAACATGTGAAGAGCAAAAAGACATGGTGAGAAATGGTGCATCTGACTTCCACCTAAAAACATTTAGCACTTGATTCTAAGGTCTGTTTGGTTGACTAATCTAGTTTAACCTTAAAAATAACAGAGCAAGCTGATAATTCAGTGTTCAGTTTAAATTTTTGGGTCAAATGTCAAACTTATGACATGTTAAGGTTTTTGCCCAGACTAAACATTTGTTATATATTGTAGGGTGTCCCAAGCCAATATTGATATCGGTCCGATATCAGCCAGAAAACGAATATCGGATAATATCGGACTGTTTCTAAAATCTCTGATATATATTATAGTATATCTATTCAATTGTAGAATACTGTAGATATAATGTTGAAGGTTAAAATGTATGTTACCAGTTAATAATAAATGGGTCAGTTTTTCTCATACTTACTGTTGCTGACTATTGTTCTCTGTTTGAGTAACATCACTTGATCAAGCCTTTTCTAACATTCCACACTACAAAATAAGTCATAAAGGTATGTATGATTCGTGCTGATATCGCATCAGATAGATATTGGCCAATATGCAAGGCTGCAATATCGGTATCGTATCGGAAGTGAAAAAGCTATTCGCTTTCGTACCGAAAGTATAATAGGGACTCTTGATTTTCCATGATCACGGAAAACAGAAGAAAATTGCAAAAATCATGTTTTTTTGTCTTAATTTAAAGTCAGGCCGCAATATGATATGGAAATATCTCACATGCATATTTTTGGACAATACTGTGCATTTACACACAATTTTGCACCAAAAAACTAGTGACTGAATGTCTAGCAAGTGTAGCAAACAGACAAATATGTCAAATTTATAATCACACTACTGTGCGGGATTTCATGCAAAACTTGAGGGTGATTTAGCGGTTACAGGTGTAATATTGTAAATGGACTACGGAATTTGAACCCTGTCTATAGAATATACACATTAAATACAAGGTAGTTTCTATGTAATAAGAAAATGACCTTTAGGTGGGGTAAATCCTATGCCCTACAGAATATACCCTGACAAACATTTGTGTAAAATAAATGTTCTTGACTAAATGAATGTATTATATCATAGTTTGCCTATAATATATCTGAAAATAAATGTTTTTTGGCACAATTATTATATTATTAAACTGCACTTGACATTTTTACAGTACCAAGATCAATGTCTTCATAGACAGGGTCCATATTCTATAGATGAGGTCTAAATTGTATAGACGGGGTCCAAATTCTGCAGTAGAAAATGAATACTGGGTTCTAAATTGTATGGCTTAAAATGAAAAGAAAATAGCTTTATGACACGGACCAAACCCTCACTTACATGTTTTATGACCATATCACACATTTCCGTGGTATTTTACCCAGCTGAGTGTGACAAACAGACTTGTCAAATTTCATTCAACTTAACCTTGCGTGATTTCAGCGTAACCCACCCCCGTTTCTGTAAATCATCTACAGTATATAAATATAAAATAATAACCGTAGCTGACTTGTTTAGACTTTTTTGCATTTTTGGGACTATTTTGTGAAGCTTAATAGCCAGTAAAGTCATCTAAACAGCCAAAGATGATGAAACGAAAACAAAATGTAAATGGTAAACGGACACAAAAAGGTGTAAAGTCAGAAACCTAAGTAGGTAAAATTTAAAACAGAAAATTGGAATCCCTAATTATCGGTAATCAGGTTCCAAAAAAGGCTTGAAATGATTTGACTTCATAAAAAATACCTCTCGTAAGAAATTTTGAGACTGAGTAATTACATTATACACTCAATCTGATTAAATTAAGCCAAACCGACTGAAAAAGCACTAATACTACTATTAATATTTTTACAAATGTTCTTGTTAATGGAAAAATATGTTTTTTGCAAATACATTCAATGTATTTTTTATTTTTTTTTAAATCTTACACATTCACATTTGTTTGTCATACTTCAAAAAACCGTGTACCCACTGTATATTTTCACTGTGGAGGAAACTGATTGCTCTGAAAACACACACACACACGTGCACACACGCATGCATACACACACACACACACACACACACATAAATTATAAATATGAGGAAAATTTGGGAAATAAAGTGTCTCACTTTTTACACCAGATCATTAGTAACAGGACATATACAAATGTTGTAAACACATTTTCCTTTGAATGAGCTGAAGAAAACAAACAGCACTGAACATAAAACTGCTACAAGCCAAGGGTAATTGGACTAAAAAATGTTTTTAAAACATTGTTTTTTTTAAAGATTTTTTTAATTTATTTATTTTAAATACACATACCCTAACTTCATCATTCAAAAGTTTAATCTGCAATCAAGTATTGTTGCTTTGTTTTCATATTATCAAGGAATCTGTAATTCTACAAGTTTAATTCTAGCAATCAACAACAAGAATGTGGAACCATGAGAATTTCTTAAGGGTTAAAAATAGCATCAAAAGTTGGATATTTACTTGAAAACAAGTTTTTAATGAGAGTTTTATCCAAGAAATGTGTTGCGTGTGTGTGTGTGTGTGTGTGCAAACACACGTGTAGCATATTCACATTAAACAAGTTCAAACAAGACTACGTGGAACATCCAGTCAAAGTGCTCACATGATTCATATAAACCCAGTGAACTTTCCAGAGTTTGATATTGACTCTCTGACACTAAAGTTGCTCGCTACCACCAAACTCCACCTACCAGGTGTCCCCATGCAAGTTCCAACAAACTACAATGAACAGGATTCTATCAGGCCAAGGTTACATTACGTCTGCTAGCACAGGCTAACACACAGCTGGCTGGTTCCAGCACATCGGCCTGAAGCAGAAATTAAAGGACGAACGTTTCCTGCATCATGTGAGCTGTATTTCTTCACATCTTTCTTTGTTCTTACTAGTTTGTTTGAGCTGAATTATTAAAAACAAGACAAAAAAATTAAAATTTAATTAATGTAAGTTGAAAAAGTTTTGCAAGAAAAAAAACCCCATTTGTTTATCTTTGATCGTTTCATTTTAAACAGAAAACATAAAAATCCAATTTTACTGATAAAGCATATCCTTCCTTAGCAGTTTACACAATGAATTATATTACTGAGAATGATAAAATAATCTGATTAAAAAGGAGTAAAAAAGCATTAAAAAGTCATTGATAATAAATGAGGAGAAAACATGTCTGTTTTCTAGCATTCAGTGGTTTCTACACAAAGGATTAGGGTCCGTCTTAGTGTTCCCCTCTGGGCTTCAGGCTCCACTCGGCTGTGCTGACAAAGTCAAAGTGCTGCTGAGACAAACTCTGGCTCGGTGCTCACATTTGATTCTTTCTGTGAGTGTAAACCATCTAATGAAAATAGACTTGGCTACATCAGAATGTTGGACTGACTAACATTACATTTTCACACCTTCACATTTCATAAAGACAATAACTAGAAATGTACGTACTACCTGTTTGAGTTGCATGGAAGTCATTCAAACACAAGGTTTTCTACTGAGTAATATTAAGCTTTTGATAAAAAAGAAGTAGAAAACAACAGTATTATTGACATTAACCAATAATTGTGTATTGTTTCTGAAGTATTGACGAGTTAAAAAAAAATACTGTGATACTTCCAGCTAAGAATAATTATTAAAAAGCTTAGTTAATCAACTTTTATGTGTTGTTGAAGCTAATGGCTGTTTTCAGTTTGAACTGTTCAGTCTCCATGCTTCCATATCTGAAGTTGACCTTTCTATGATAAACAAATGCAGCAGAGCCAGAAGACACATTTAATAAATGAATTAACCATCTGATAACTGTTCTCTCAATAACAGTCTAAAATAAATAAACTGATGCAAATTAATCGACTGTGAAAAATTCCAACATTAAAACTGTCTTTGTACTGTTTCAATCAATAAAAAGAGCAACTCCGAGGTTGAAGTGTTTATTTTGACAGCAAAGTTTGATTTAGTTTTAGTCTTTTGACTAAAGCGCAACTTAGTTTTACTCAAAATGTAGTCCTCAGGATTATTTCAGTTAGAATCAACTAAATGACATTAAGATTTTAGTCTAAATCTGTTATAGATATACAGTAGATCCTAAAATATACAGCATAAGATGAAAAGATCATTGATCAATCTGATATTAGATGGTATAAATGTTTGTAAATACACACAGACAGATTTAGTCAATGCATAAGCCAACATGATCACATGAGTTATGATTAGGGCTGAACAATTAATTGCATGTGCGATATTATCGCCGCGATATCATAAAACATGATCTGCTAATTGCAAAGGCAGCAATTTTATTTATTTATTTTAATTTTTTTGTTTGTTTTCTTGTCCTGTCTTGTACTGTCCTGTTAAGTGCAGAGAATGTTTAAGTGCAGTCCACATGTTTACATGTTAGTTAGAAACGTTGAAGAGGTAAAGCCACAGATTTGTTTGCTTTATTGTTGTAATCTGTGCTTTAAAATTTACATTTTATACTTATTTAAAGTTTAAATAAATCTGAAATTGTCTATTATGAAACATATTGATTTATTGCTTGTGTTCATTGAAAAATACATGACAAGATGCCCTTGAAAAAATAATCGCATATTAAATCGCAATATTAGGGGGGAAAAAAAATCGCAATTTGATTAATTTCCAAAATTGTTCAGCCATAGTTCTGATTGGATTTTGTCCCATGTGACAATAATATAGTTTAGTTTTTATTAGTCGAAAAAAATATAAATATATTTTGAACAGTTTTTTTAAAAAAATGTAATTCGCTGACAAAATGAACACTAAGGTTGACAAAGCAACAGACCAGTTTATTTGAGGTAAGACAAATTGTACGTGGTGATTTATAATGTTGTATACGATTTGTTATCACACACTGTGGGTCAGGTGGAATGCGTAAGAAGACGTATAGAGCCAGTGGTGCCAACAACAGTCAGTTGAAGAAAGAAAAGTTAGGGTGCAATTTGGCATTGCAACAAGAGGCTGAAAACTATTCCTCATGTGTGAGAGAAGAAGGGGTGAGATAATGGCTACTGGATATAAATTACAAAAGAGTCGGAAAACTGGGGCTCATTGCTGTTTTTTCTCCTTGTTGGGTGATTAGTCCCTGTCCGTACTACTGTTGTCAAAAGTATCAATATTCCCAAAAACAAAACAAAAAATATTGATACCAAAATTGTATTCGGATATTCATGAATTCAGAATCCTGTGGATTGAACCCAGAATCCAGACATAAGCAGTGTACCGTACACACCTCCCCTATCTAATATTTAGATGTCTTGCAGAGCACGACCTCAAAATATTGCTCAAAGTTGTTTATTTTATTTTATTTTTTGCACTACTTCGGATGACCTGAAATAGTAAAGGATTCTTTTTGCACAAATCGTTATTATTATTTTTATATATATATATATTTATATAGTATTATTTAACCTTTCTGTTAATTTTTAGATTGTTGTAACAGAGGGATTTTTTTTTTTTGCATTTTTCTTGGTCATACAAATATTTCTTTTGAATTTCGGAGGCATTTTTTTAATAGTTTTTCATCGTTTCAACCCTAGTCGTTTGTTTTGAACCCAAAGCTGTGAAGATGCTTATCATGTTTTTTCTATGTAATTGTTATTCATGTTGATCTACTTTCCTGTTTGTTTCTGTTATTAAACGATGAACTGATTAAAAACATTTGGCTGAAACATTTCCTCCCGACTCCCGTCTCTCTGACTAATCTCAGGTTTGAACAAAGTGGAAAATAATCCAACTTTGCTAACAATTGCCATTGTTTGGTTTTGTCATTTATATATTTATTTAAAAAAAACTGTGAGTTTGTTAAAGAAAAAAAAAAAGCACTAATTATTCTAATTATATAACTGTGTGCTGCTCACCTACTTCGCAGCGTCTCGGGCTCGTCTTCCTCACATTCAGGAAAGGCTTCCCTGCACGGGAAAAAGAGAAAGACACTTAAACTTGGCCCAGAGAAGGTTCTACAGATCAGTGATAGATTAGGACGTTTAGCGTGTAGCTTTGATGCATGCTGTTCTCTCGCCGTGTGCCGCGAACACACAAACCACTCGCATGAGAACAAGTTTGTTGTTACAAATCAAGAAGCTAAAACAAGCTGAAATTAATCTATTAATGCTCACTTTATAACCTGCTTATAAAAGGCTGTTTATATGTACTACTGCAGTGCCCGTAGGAAGCATGTATTTTTATAGAAAAGTGGGAGGTTCAGTAGCTTTTTCATGGATGGACAAATGAGGTTGTGTTTGAAGGTGGGACATCAGGGACATTTAGGTTTGTTGTGAAATACGTACAGTGATAACTATTGTGTTTTCATATATTTAAATGAATAAATTGGGAAAAAGCAACCCACCAGCATAAAGTTATGCCTGGAGAAACACTCACATTTACATGGGATCTTTAATTCCTCTTTAATTCAGAATAAAAGTTAAATCCTCTTTAAACTGACCTTGTAAACACTTAATTCCTAATGCAAATTTAATTCTGAATTAAACACTAGGGGTGTCCCGATCCGATATCGGATATCGGTCCAATATTAGCCTGAAAACGAATATTGGATTCAAATTTTCGAATTTCTGATTTTTTATTTTTATTTCCCAATTATTTTTATATTTATTTTATTCAATTGCAGAGTACTGTAGATATTAGGTTGAAGGTTAAAATGTATGTAACCAATTGGTTAATAATAAATGGGTCAGTTTTTCTAGTACCTACTGTTGTTGACTAATCCAGTCTAACCTTCAAAATAAGAGCAAGCTGAGAATTCAGGATTCACTTTTTATTTTTGGGTCAAATGTCAAACTTATGACATGTTTAGGTTTTTGGCTAGACTATGCATTTGTTATATATTGTAGAGGTGTGATATCAGTCAGGAAACGAATATCGGATATTATCGGACTGCATCAAAAAATCTCTGATATACATTTTCTTATATTAATTCAATTGTAGAATACTGTAGATATTATGTTGAAGGTTAAAATGTATGTAACCAATTGGTTAATAATAAATGGGTCAGTTTTTCTCATACCTACTGTTGCTGACTATTGTTCTCTGTTTGAGTAACATCACTTGATCAAGTCTTTTCTAACATTCCACACTACAAAAAAGGTTAATATTAATTTGTTTCATCAAAGAAAAAAAAGTAATAGAAGTATGTATGATTCATGCTGATATCGGATCAATATTGGTATCGGTTGATATGTAAGGCTGCAATATCTGTATCATATCGAAAATGAAAAAGTTGTATCGGGACATCCCTATTAAACACACACACACAGTTGACCCAAAGCACGCAAACAGTGAAGCCACTCCAGTGGAGTATTAGCGCTTTGCCGGCTGAGGGCAACTGTGCCGCATGATCAAAGCCAGCAAAGGCTAATCCACAGTGATGGTGTCATCAGTTCTAAAAGTTCATAAAATTGTCTGCTCCAGGTGAACAGTTTTATGAAATAATTTATTAACGGTATCATTGCAGTCCAAACAAATCCGACGACGCACACCCTTGAACCAAGCAGCAGCCATGTTGAAAGTCTCAGCTCTGTCTGTCCTTGAACTGCAAAGATTTTTGAGCCACACACACACACAGATTTCTTGCTTGATAGATAGATAGATAGATAGATAGATAGATAGATAGATAGATAGATAGATAGATAGATAGATAGATAGATAGATAGATAGATAGATAGATAGATAGATAGATGACGATAAACGCTGAAATCACATTTTTCTTTCTTAGTAAGAATATAAAAGAAAGAACTGACCTAAATTTAACCAATTTAATTTTTTTTTTCTAAAAGAAGTTGCATATTTCACTGATTTTTACCTGAATATCATCTCATCTGACCTCTGTGAAAAGCAGAAATGTGCTTCCCTCCACAATGGCCCACAGAGTTGAACACAACCTCCACGCTCTCACACGTCCAGCTGAAGAAAAGAGAATTACTATCAGAGGCTGAGTTGGTGGTTTCACTTAGAAATTGGCCTAATTTAATACCCAAACACTCCTGATGAGAAACCTTGACTGGCTTTATCTAAAAGTAAGGGTTCCATCGTGTTGCTTCGACTTTTCTGAAGGTATTTCATCTCAACATAAAAAAGATTTGAGAGGGCAGATTTAGACTCAGTGACCTTAAAGATAAATAAATAAATCACACATTTTCGAAGACTTGTGGCGACACTCCACAGCTTCCAATCATTTCTATTTAAATGCTGCAAAAATGTTCATCTATTTCAATAATCTTTGCTTTTGAGCCAAAAGGGCTCAGTCTGACCCCTATTAGCATTCAGTGTATTGCATGTTTTCCTGACTTTAAGAAACTGTAAAAAACCAGATTAGCTGTCAGACACATGACCTGAAAAGACTCGGTTTGCGTCGGTGTGTAAAGGTTCTTTTTTTGTCCTATTTTGCATAAAGAAGAGGACAAACTGATTTTTTTTGGCTTTTTTGGGGTCTGTTGAAACTTAACCGGAAGAACCTGCACAGCTCCCCACAGAGGCCTGCTTCATTTGCTTTCCAACATCAACTAACCACAACCCCCCCACCCCCACCCCAATACCCTCCCTCAGCCTTCTCACAGGGCAAGTGAACTCTCCATAAACTCGTCAATTCCCCTAGAACACTGCTGTCTGTCCGACATCAGAAGAGAACGAGAGAGTGAGGAATAAAAGGTGGCATTGAGAGTTTGCGATACAGTAGGAGAGGAGGAAAAACCAAGAGAAAGAGAGACAGAGAAAGGGGGGCGGGGGCGCAGGGGGCAGATTGCAGAGGGTTAAACCAATGCAGAAGCCTGCTCTTCCCTTTTTATTTTTTCTCTCCCCTTCTCAAACGATTCAGAGTGGAAAGAAAGGGCCTTTTCCCTGTCCTCGCATGAACTCCACATCAGCTTCCTGTTAGAAAGGCAAGGAGGAAACACCCAGAGCTGGACGCGCCTGCGCACACACACGAGCAGCGCACAGAGGACGGCTTCACCAGTGGATTCTTCGCTGCCAGAGAAAATTAGGTCAAGCACTTAAATGCCCCGCAATGAGATGCACTTAGATTTAAAATGGGAAGTGTTTGGTGGGGACGGCGAAAGCTGATCAGAAGAACAAACATTCATGCCTGTTGCACCATGCTAGCGCAGTGTTAGCCATGTTACTAATATGAAACAACCAGTGACAGACGCCCACCTACTGCAAATACTGTACACCATCCCTCTGTGCAGATTATACCATGACCAGATATATCTGTCATATGCAATAATAAATAGCGTATTTATAAGAGGGGAGGAAAAAAGCACATTTTAAATCTCCTCACTGAAAAACAATGTGTACATGTTTTAGTGCAGGGGTGGCAAACTCATTTTAGTTCAGGGGCCAAATATGGACCAACCGTAACCAATTTTTTGTGTAATTTTACTTATTTAGAGGAATTTTGAGGAATTGTTTTTAAGGAACTGCAAGATTTGTGGAAAAATCTGAGAGTTTGAAATTAAAAATGACTTATATGAATGATTTAAACAAAGGAAAACTGCAAACCACTCAAGATATTGTAGAGCAGGGGTGTCAAACTAATTTTACTTCAAAGGCCAAATACGAAGCAGTTCCATCACAAGTGGACCGCAGGTTTTAGGCAGGAAAACAAACAATTTCAATGTGTTCAAGTTGGCACTTCCAATTATAAATTAGACAAAGTATGGAAGGCATCAACAATATCTAAGCAATAAGTGACAAATACTTAAATGCCCTCTGAGTTATTTATTTTTTGACCAATTTTTATTTAATTTGGGGAGATTTTTTGGAATAATTTGAGAAAATGCACAGGTTTTTTTGAAAAATTTGAGTTCTTTCAACAGCAATTTACAATAGAATTATTTGGTACTTAACACAATGATTCATATTTTCTCTGTCATTTTTACTGTCTCCTGTGGGCCGAATTGGATGCTCTGAATGGCCGGATTTGGCCCCCGGGCCTCGATTTTGACACGTGTTGTAGAGTTTCATTAAATTGGTGAACTTGAAGTCTCTACAACTGAATTATTTGGTACTTTACACAATTCACATTTTCCATGTCATTTTTACTGTCTCCTGTGGGCCGAATTAGACTCTCCAAAGGACCAGATTTGGCCCATGGGCCTCGAGTTAGATATGTGTTGTAGAGTTTCATTATATTGGTG
Source organism: Gouania willdenowi (assembly GCF_900634775.1). Taxonomy (NCBI): domain Eukaryota; kingdom Metazoa; phylum Chordata; class Actinopteri; order Blenniiformes; family Gobiesocidae; genus Gouania; species Gouania willdenowi. The sequence continues at coordinate 17,386,845 of NC_041049.1, forward strand.
AATTTAAAACATCTACAACTGGATTTTTCAGTAATTTACACAATAATTCACATTTTCTGTCTCATTTTTACTGTCTCCTGTGGGCCGAAATGGATGCTCCGAATGGCCGGATTTGGCCCCTGGACCTTGAGTTTGATAAGTGTTGTAGAGTTTCATTAAATTGGTGAATGTGAGTTATCTACAATTGGATTCATTGGTAATTTACACAATAATTCATGTTTTCTCTGACATTTTTACTGTCTCCCGTGGGCCAAAGTTGATGCTCTAAAGGGCCGGATTTGGCCCCCGGGCCTTGAGTTTGACAAGTGCTTTAGTGGAAATGGGCTGATTAGATACGGACATGAGTCTGTTTGTGTCTTTGCCACGTAGCCAAACACATAACAGGATCCTGTCGTATCAGCCACACGTCATACAGTCCCCCTGCAACACCATCGCCCCCTGCCCTCCGACCTCAAACAGCCCTGAACGACAAACTGCATCACCATCGCACCGAAGCCTGGATTGCACTCGACCTGATCTCACCGTTTGTAATTTCAATCAGTCCATGTAAGAGCGAGGCATGGGGAGCTATGGAGGGAGGACGAAGCAGCAGCAGCAGCTCTGACAGCATAAGGAGGAAAACCTGGGTTGTGTACGTGCTGTGCTCTCTTTGTTGGCCTCTGCCTGCGAGCACAGTGGAAGAAGGGCCCATCAGCAGATAATGGCCCCTCTACGTCCCAAATACATCCCCCCTGTCCTGATTCACAGAGGAGGAAAAAAGGTCCCAGCCTGTGTCCTTAGGCCACCTGCAGCAGCATTTCTGCTACATTTTCAAGCATGCCACAATGGCATTTCCTGTTTAGAGCAACCATTGTATAAACACACAGTTGTGTCAAGTGTATCAATACTTCACATAAACGAGGAAGTGGGCGACAAAGCGCTGCAGCCAAAAGGTCATCATGCTCCTGCTTTTATTTTGGCTCCTCATGCTATAGTTCTGTCTGGTCCTTATTCCGTGGAAGAGTTAGGAGCGTTTCTGTCATTAAATGCAATTTTTTTTTTTTTCTTTGGGGAAACAGTGCTGCACTGAGATTTAGAGATTTTGACCGAGTCGACAGTAAAATGTGAACTCAGCAAAGAAAAGCCACGAATCGACATGCCGTTAAATACATGTCCAGATGTAATAAGATGGCAAAAGAAAAAAGAAAAAGAGACCGTGAATTAAACACCTAAAGGAAAACAAGATGGGGTTCATTTTTTTTTACTTTTGCAAGAGGAAAACTAACTTTGGCTGATTTTTACTTTGAAATTAATAATTAATTAAAGGTTTATAACTGCTAGATTTTTTTTAATTTTTCTATTTTGAGTTTTTAAAAAAAACGTGCAACACAAAATACATTTCACCCTATAACATTGAAGGCATGGGTGAGGTTTTTTTAATTTTATATATTTGTTGCTTGGGACAAATGAGTGACCTGCATGGATGACTGTACTTTTTTTTTTTTTTTTTTTTTTTTAATTTGTAGCCATGAAAGGAAAGGACTTCAACAAAAATTTGTTTAAACATTTTGACTCAATTTTAAATAAGGAAATATTTAATCTGATGGATATATGCATACTTTTCAGATTTTTTCTCTTTTTTTTTTACAAGCCACTAAATTTAAAATGTCACACTTTTAGACAATTTATGGCGTGAATGTGATTTCTATTTGACTGAAATTAAATTAGTATCACATATTTGTTTAGTTTTTTTTTTTTACATCCAGCTTCTCAGATCTCTATAAACTTTTGTTTTGAAAAACTTTTTAAATAAAATCTTCCAGGACAAATGGAGGAAAGCTCTCACCTCGTGATCTACATGCTGCTTAGTTTCACACATTTTTCACGGAAACCCCCTAAAAATTAGACCAAGGTTTAGTTTTCCTGTTGGATATGCTGCCTGTCCATCCATCCATCCATCCATACTGGTGGACAACAAAGAGGGAAGATTATCCCTCTCCAGCAGAGGGAAACTAGGGCACATGAGAAGGCGACCTCTTTCTTTTCTTGCATTCTGCCAAGGCAATCATTTCATTCTCCAGCCTGGTGCTTGTTGTTAAATTCACACAATATATAACGTTTTATGCGTATTATTTTCACACATTAGGAACTTTCCTTTGATTAGCAGCGACAACAGTGAAGAAAACTCATCGCAAAAGTGTCATTTGGATGTAAATTACACATTAAAAAAAACAAGTAGAAATGTGTATATTAAAGTACGTACCGAGGGGTCAAGTTCAGGCTCAGGTCAAGTTCCTCCGCCGCGTCCATTTCCAAGTCCGCGGACTTTATGTTTACCCAAAGACTCCTTATCGTCGTCGTCGTCGTCGTAGCAAGACAATAAAGGCAGCAGACGGTCGTTGTTGTGTGGAAATAGACGGGGTAAGTTCAAATGACGGGAGGAGGGGGGCGGTCTCTGTGAGTGTCTGTGGCCGGCCGGCCGGCTCGGTTCAGCGGGGACACGCGGACTGCGCCGCCGCCGAGCAGCCCGCGGAGTCGGGTTCAGCTGAGGTGACGCTCCGTTATACAACCAGCAGAGCAGGGCTCAGCTCCGCTGCCGAGCCGAGCGGCTTATTCAGTGTCTCTCAGCGCAGATGGGAGACGACACGGGGGGAAAATAGACACAACACGGTTAGATATCAGCAACAAAAACACACCTCTGTGGAGCAGAACCGCGCCGTTATTAAAGAGCTGAGCCTCATTCCCTCCTCCACCGCGTCCTGCCCCCTCCGCCAACATAATGCACTATTTACTTCAGCAAATGTTGGCTTTTTCACTCCCAACACACCTGTTCTACACTATTTATTTTTCCTTTACAAAATAATATAAATCATACACGGCATATTTTAAGAAGAACTTTATCGGACAAATTTGAATGAATTTAGCTTTATTCATTTTTATTTTTATTTTTTATTTGTTTTACCCAAATTGCAACAACTTCACTATTAAATCCCATAATTATCTTCAACAACTGATTATTTTCTACACACAAAAAAACAAAAGACTAACTTAAACACAATTTTGGAAAAAAAAAAAAAAAAAAAGGGACAAGTTTAGGAAAGGATTGTCAAACCTTAGGAGTAAAGCCATTACAAGTAATTTGTAAAATGTAATAATTACATATAGCATTAAACATAAGATCAACTTTTTATTTATTTATTTTTTTAAGCAAATATGTGACTTTGTAGGTATACTCCTAATATACAGATACATCTGCATTTTAAACCTGCCCACATTATTTATTTATTTTTTTTTTTTTTGGGGGGGGAGGTTAAACACACTTTGAAAATTATATGTTTCATAAAAAAGAAAAAGCTAAATAGGGAGATTTCACTGTTTGAAATTACATGTATTTTCACTCAATCAAAGGGAGATATTTTACTTTTTTGTAATGCAGTTTTAATTCATTACATTTGTCTGTAACATCCTTGGTTTTAAATTAAAACCTATTTTATCAAATGTGTGAGTACTCTATTTGAAAATGGAAAAGTAAGCTCATGAAATAATTTACAATTTTAGAAAATGCATTTTTAAAATATTCATCCAAATTAAAACATTAGAAAACTCGATCAAATCACATTTAAATATATAATTTAGTTTATGTTGTTAGTTCTTAACTTTAAAAGCTGGTTGTTCTATAAGAGGGCTGATGGGGGGGGGGGAACTTGAAGCATCTGTTCCTGTGCTTTTTAATGAGCTGATGGGCTTTGATGGGTTAATTAATGAGGGTCTGAACCCCTCAGGTGAGTTTGAGGCAAGACCAGACATGTCACTTTCACCCTTTTGCTTTGCAGACACTTTTATTGATTAACAAGCTGTGGTCAAAAAGCAGGTCAGGGCTTGTAAAGAACCAATAAGTTCTTTCAAAATGATTCGATAAAGTCAAATTGGGGCTGAGGGCTGTGTTTCAAGCCTACATGATGCACTTTTGTACAAGTTTGAACTCAAGCTTGAGTCCATGCACCATGTTTAATGTATGATATGATAGATTATTCATAGGAATCAACTTTTTTATGCTTGTAAAGGAAGAAAGAACTGCAGCTGTGTGCCTGCACGGAGCACATTATTAACAAAAAGCTTTATTTTCGCATTTTTATGGTCCTAAGCTTTTATTATAAAAGGGAACCTGCATGTGCTACAGTCTATTAACCCTATATGCACCACTAATAATATAGACTTCAATTAAAACACATGCTAAAAAAAGAGACATTTTCAGATTAAGCTTTATAATAATGAGAAAGCCTGTTGAAAGTGTTTAAAATAACTACATTTTGGATGAATTACAGTAATGCACACCACAATTCTCAATAGAAATAAAATGATCAAATAAAGACAAATTAATGGTTTTTTTTTTTGTTTTTTTGTTTTTTTTAAAATTATTATTGTAATTAAATTTAGTCATGGCGTTAAACATTTTTCCCAAAAATATTTTAGTTTATTTGTGTGTGTGTGTGTGTATTTATGCAAACATTTGTTGATGTTAATTATTATTATTATTAACTATGACACCAACCACTCTACACTGGTTTAATAACACAGAGAATAATAGAGATGATGCATCGATTCTATTACAGTCACACTCACTGACCTCTGATAAACACTCACATGTATGATAGGACTTTAGTGTGTGTGTGTGTGTGTGTGTGTGTGTGTGTGTGTGTGTGTGTGTGTGTGTGTGTGTGTGTGTGTGTGTGTGTGTGTGTGTGTGTGTGGCTTGAGGGGATTAGGAGGTGAACCAGGTTCAGTTTGATGCCCTGACATGACTCTGGATAAACAAACACACTTTTTTTTTTTTTTGCACTTCATTATTTATTTATTTATTTATTTATTGGTCTAAAATTCCCAGTTTGCTGATACAATAAGCACAAAAAATAAAAACAGTTTCATTTGTTTACAGGAAAGCTCTGTCAATAGAATCTGTGTGTAAGGGAGACAAGTATGTAAAACACACACACACACAAAAGAATACATGAATGAAAAGCTGTATATATAGATTTGTCATGCATAAAACACCGATTATCTGTATTATTTTTTTAAAACCTAAAAAAAAAATGTAACACCTGCACACCATCAACACTGAATATGTTGAGGTTTCACCCTGGGACCCACATTTTGCCACGGTCATTAAAACCGCGACCCACTTTTTTTTCTTCTTCTTCTTCTTAGAATTCAACCAACTAAATTGAGTTTTTCAAAAATAGCTGTTGAAAACACACACATAAAAACATAAATATCTTTGTTTTCCCCGTGCAACATGCATTTCACAACATGCCTGTCAAAAGAAAAGTTTCTTTCAAAATAAAAGACAAGTCCAACATGAGAGACATTAAGTATTTATTTATTTGTTTATTTTTGACCAGCTGTCCATGACCCAGCCAGTACAGGTCCGTGACCCACCAGTTGAGAATCACTGTGTTAAATTATATATATTTTCCTTTAGTAGCAAACAAATAATATAACACCTCCCTCATTTCCACTACAGTTACTCATCTAATTTTACCACCTATATTCTTCATTAAAAGCAGCTACTGTAACTATGTTTCTGAAATTGAAAATGATCTCATTATTTTCCTTTTTGGACACATTTTTGGAGGTTAATAGAAAACGTGCAAACTTTCCTTCAAAAAAGAAATGTTCAAATTAAACGTTAAAGGTAAAAAAATAAGATTAAAGCGTCTTTGTATGTGGGAGATTAAGTGCGTTTCTTGCCTCATGTGGGAACACTGTATGTCAAGTTCTTTATTTATTTCTGTATTCATTGAGCATGATTGTGTTGCCTGCGTAGGCACATGATATGTGTACATATAATTTAACACATACAAGTACATAATATACACAATCACAACACCACATCTACACTATCTTAGACATGCTCAATGGGAGGGGAAGAATATACAACCTTATATAATCCTCTCCATTCTCACTCACAACTCTCCAGATAATGAAAGAAAAAAAATACTTCCATTTTATTTAAGACAATGTTGCATCTTTGTAAAATACATCTGAACAATCTCAGTCCTCTGCACAAGGAAAACCAACATCCAACCTTACATTATCTATACTTCAACCTGAACTTTACACCAAAATGTCCGTCTGCACTCAACACTCATCAGTCTTTTATTTGACAGTTTTAAAAATCACAATCCATCACCCTTTAACGTCAAATTTTTTAAAAAGTATCGACAAGAGGGAAAGTATCCACTCCACCATTAGTCCAACTTTGTTTTTTTTCCCATAATTAGAAGTGGCAACATGTGAGGGGAGAGTGTGGAGTCTGGTGGAGGAGGCCCGGGTGTTCCATTTGGCTCTGCTAATTTGCAATCAGGCACTCACTTTCTGTCCCCCGTCTCCAGACAGTGTGGATGGCAGCTGAGACAAAGCTAGCATTCTCTGCCACCCAAGGCCCCTCTTAGTTTTATTTCAGGCCACTGCTCTCAGACACAGACCATTCTGCCCGAGCACGCAAAAAAAGACAGCAGCAGCAGCAGCAGCTCAGAGGGAGGAGAGCAGGAAAAGGGGGATGTTTAGAGGAGCAGGGCTCGGCTAGGTGCGGTAAATCAGAGGGTGGAGGCTTTTCTCTCCCCCTTAGTTACACCCTCATCCCCAACCCTCCCAGACTGCTCTCCTCAGATGTCTGTTCCTCTCAAACATGGTGCAGTGCGGTGCCACGCCCCATCCCAAAAACCCAAGTAAACACTTCAGACTTGTTTGACAGTGTTAAAGGACAGTGTGACCTTTTTTTTTTTTTTTTTTTTTTTTTTTTTTTTATGCAAACACAACTTCCACCGGTAATTGATACGCAAACTAAAGTCTGTGCAGCTCGAGAAACTCCACCATTGTTGCGTGCAAACATTTTCAATCTGGTGACTCTGCATCGGGGTCGAGTTTCTAGTTTAAGAAACATTGTAAGTCACAAGATCGACAAGTTCACTGTTGCTTTGCTGTTTACCCAGCATGCAAGTTGTTACCCTGTGCTACACCACCTGTCAGATAAAAGGCTAAGGTTTCAAATCCAAGTTTCCTAAATTGCATCCTTTTCATTACAGCGCCTCAGCAATTAAAGCTGATATCCGGAGTTTCTGAGAAATCTGTTTATGTATGATTCTTTTGAAATGCAAAAACATGCCTACCTAGTCTTTTACTATGGTCTACTGCCGGTGGTCATTCATATACATTAATGTATATAAGTCCCTCCTTCATCCTATACACCCCTATACAAATGTGCTAACGAGTGCACCCAGCCAATAGGCTTCGACTTCCTGTTTCTGAGACTGTCAATCAAAGTGAATGTGGAACTGTGCAAGGGAACAAGGCCGCACGTCACAACAGCAAACAGGTAAATATGATTTTGGCTCTTACCTGACCCATAGACATATATCAATGCGACCCAATGGGACTTTGTTATGGTCCGCGATGCATGTGCAGAAAAGTAGAGGCGTGGCTTCTGGTAGATTGGGAGAGGCAGTGGGAGGAAGTGAGGCTGGTTAGGGCGGGACATTGAGACGTTTCTCAGAAACTACGGCTATCAGCTTTAAGAATGTGTTTAGAACAGTGTTTCCCAACCTTTTTGTCCCGTGTACCCCCTTTGCAATTTTGTCGAATCATGTCTACCCCCTCCTCATATCATAATTTTCATATTTTATTAGTGTACCAGCGGCTTCTCCAGAACTCCTCCCTCTGTCTCAAACATGGTTCCCTAAGGACTAGGTTCCCAAAGTGGGGTACGTAAATTGTCTTAGGGGTATGTGAATAAAAATGTAAAACAGTCTGACAACATTGTAAACTAGAGCAGCAGTCAGGAGCCTCCATGCATTGCCACAAATTACATATTGACCAATGTTAGACTTTTGTGGTGAATAAATTAATTACATTAAAGTTGTAGCGAGTTGTATTTCACAGTTTCAGGGTGATGAATATGTTTCAATACTGGTATATGCTCAATAAACAAATGTTGGGTAGACTTGTTTTTCAAATAGTCATTTTTTTCTCACTGAAAATGCCAGTAGGCAAATTATTAAATAAATCGAACATGTGATAATTCTAGACAAAGACGTTTTGTTGTGTGCTTACAAGTTATTATTCATTTTTATTATATATTATTCCTCAACATCATAGCTACAATTCAGAGACAAATTTCACTGTAGGGCTACATTGTATCTGACATTACATTATGTTTTTTAAGTGTACAGGAGTGGGGGTACATGGCTTCTGGTTAAATGTCTGAAGATCACGGGACTGTAAAAGGTTTGGGAACCACTGCCCTAAGGCTTAATCCACAAAAGTAAAAAAAAAAAGAAAAGCATAAAAAAATACTGATGCAACTTTCATGTGATTACTTAATTAGTAAGTAAATACTGCCTTTTTTGTAAAATATAGCTAAACTAATTATTGTCTCCTAATGTCAGAATTGTGATTAAATGGCCTCTACAACACAAAACAATCCAATGTCAATAAATTACAAGAAAAGACGGTATTTTGTTGAGAAAATGTTTTAGTTTGTGGTAAATTTTCCCAAAAAAATAGCCTTGAAAGCAGTGTTTTTCAACCTTGGGGTCGTGAGTGAAAATGAGGCCACCTAAAATGTTAAGTAATAAATTATATTTTTAGCTTTTGTTTAATTAATATTATTTTTTTCAAATCCAAACCCCACACACAATCTCAAACAACTGTATTCCATACGTTAAATTTCTCAAATATGAATCTAATTCCCACCCCTTTATATTGTCCCACCCTAACTCCCTCTTCCCTGTTCCTTTCCCCCTCAACAAGCTGTTACACTGCACTCTCTTTTTATTTCATCCCTTTAATAAAGTTTTTCTTAGCCTTCCTAGGGAGGGCTGGTGATGGTCACAATTATGCAATAAAATACATGTTTTTATTTAAAACAAAAATATATATATAAATATATATATATTAATGGAGTTCAAATGAAATGCAGTATGCTATCTGATTACACCCCTGCTATCTCTGACAGTTCTGTTAGCACTCCAGTGGATTTACAGTACGTCGTGGCCTCTGCTGGTGATGGTCTCCACTGGTAACAGGTCAATGATTACCCAGAGGGCCATAGGTGTCCTCATACAGAGGTCAGAACTGCCCCCCTGTGAGAACACAGCTCAACTTAAGCTCTGGGCTGGTATCGATGGGTTCTCCTTTGGTGTGGAAAGCAACTCATGCCAGGACAAAGATGCAGTAATTAATATTTTTATCTTGTATTACATTTGGATTTTTGTGTGTGTGAAAAAGAAGGAATGAATCAATGCTACTGTAAGGGTGACTATACCGTTAATTTAATTTCCATTAAGAAAGAGAAACAACAAAACTAAAAATGTACTAACAGGTGTCTTTCAATTCATGCATGTTTATTTATTCAATATAGCCAAATCACATCATCTCTATACATGTTGTCTATTTAACATAAAGTTAAAATAGGTGTTTTTTTTTTTTTACAGGTTACTAATAAGCATTTGGTGTCAGGAAAACAAACGTACTTTTTAACAATTCTTGATACATTAGTAACTCTACACCAGAAGCATGGCTCCTCTGAATCATCAGAAAGGTTTTTATTCACCAAGTACAGTTTAAAAACAATACAAGGACATGGTGGATGGTGCAAAGAACAAAAAAAAATACAGAAACACAATAATAATCGTAAAGTAAAAAAATAAAATAAAAATCAATTTAACCTAGCTTTTACTGGAAAAAACAAATAAATACATGAATATGCAAAAAGCATATGAATCCTTGAGTTTCTCTTCAGGCTTTTATTTTGAAACCAGAAGCACTTTTCTGACCATTCCTACAACTGCAATAAAAAATAAAAAAAAGAAAGAAAAGGCAAAGAAAAAAAATGTTCACACTTGATGCTCCATCATAGACTGATGTACATTCATTCATATTTCCCACTGCTGTGCTAGGCGGGGTACACACTGGACAAAAAGCACCAGTCCATCACAGGATGGCTTCAACACTACTAATATAATATCATACATGATTTTCACAAAACATTTATTTTCATGAATGTGTAAAAGCACCTGTGATGTCCCGGAGTTGAGTCCGTAGAAAGGACACATGACTAACTTTGATAGGAGACGTTTGTTCAAACAGACGCACAGTTTAAAAAAACCAAAAAGCAGACTGAGCAGAAAGCCCTGAGGCGTTTGGGTTGATTCCCACAGGTTGTCTCACTTATTAGCTGCACTGCTCCGAAGCGCACAATCCCTCTCAGTCTGCCTGGAACAAATAACAATACCAGGAATGGCTGCATTTGTGCAGCACAACCGTTAGGGCAACATCCAAACGCCTGATTCATTCACTTTCTCCTCTGCCATGCCAGCACAATTGGCCTGAAAGGCTGCAGGTGGGGGCAGGAGGAGGCAGGAGGAGGCTGGGAAGCTGCAAAGCAAGCTCACGTTAGTCACACAGCTCCGACTGTTTGAGGGCTCCACGGGTTGAAGCACGGGACACAGGGTCGACTGTTGGGAAAATCATGTCCTTGAGGCGATCCTGGCCTCAATGGTCACCATGACCCCCTCCCCTTCTCAGACTGACCTTGACTGCATCTATAGCCATGAAAGATACAAATTACCAATTCGCAGGACTTGGCATTCTCGCTCCCTCGGTCTCAATCTCTTGCCCACTTTCTCTTTCTCTGGACGGCGACAAACAACTATTGTCACAGTGGACCACGAGAACAATTGGGTTCTTATGTTTTTGCTGGTCAGGAGACGAGAGGGTAAACTTAGGCAATGGCTGCACTAAATAAATTACAGCTTAGCTGTGTGGTTTGGAGAGGCTGCTCTTTGTGAGAAGCTCAAACTACCAATTCTGCACATTTATTACACAAAACAACAACACCACGCATGCAAACGTAAAATGTTCCCTATTTCATTATTGTTATTTGCAGTTTGGCAAACACTTTTAAAGAGTAACTAAACCTCTGCTTTCTCTTGACCTGCCACTAGGATGGAAATTCAAAAAAATGCCTTGATAATGGGCGGGGCTCCCAGAGCAGTTAAGACACGCCCAATCTATACTATAAAATCTCCAATCAACAATCTATGCTATGTTAACTAGCTACTCATTGCTCAATACTAGTGCAGTGAAAGTGAGACGTTCAGTAGCTTTTTCATGGATGGACAAATGTGACTCTGTTGGCTCCGCTCCCGCTGGACAATTTTATGAAATGATATATAAACGGTATCATTGCAGTCCAAACAAATCTGACGCCGTACACCTTTGAACCAAGCAGCAGCCATGTTGAAAGTCTCAGGTCAATCTGAGCTTGAGCTGCAGAGATATTTGAGGGACACACAGACAGACCGACAGACAGACAGACAGAGATTGCTTGCTTTATAGATAGATACCTCTCTATTCACTCTTCTCTCAATCAAACCTACTAGCCACAGATTGTTGAGTCCACAGGTGCTAGTTTTTATAAAAATGAGCCACACAACTCTGCTTGTTTGTGACGCAAGATGGTCTCAAAACGTCACATGATCTTGTTCTCAGCCTAGGGCTGGGTGGTATGACCAAAAATGTATATCACGGTTTCACGGTATATGACGGTATTTTTTTTTTCTAATGCATAATCAGGTGTTTCCAGCATTTTCTACTGGTTGAGAGATGAATTACTGCAGTAGATTAATTTAGGATGGTGTATTTTACTGTCATGATGAGTGAATATTGTAGAATAATTCCACACTGGTAGTAATACAAGTTTGCAACAGCAGCCCAATGGCTCTTTACCATGCTAGCTTAGCTTTAGCATTAGCTTGATTCCTAGCTTTATATGCTACATACTCAGTGGTGTGGTGGTTTGTTATGGTGAATAAAGTAACTTTTGTTTGCAGCTCCACCAGGACTTATTTCCACATTATAGGAATTACAAATTGTGATCCTTTGCTCTCTTTTTTTGTGTATTACTGCCGACCTGCCAACATACTAAGGTCCGTGAGTGTTGTTCTCCCGTAGCAGAGGCATGCGCACGCAGGCACATGCTCACATGCATCTTCAGAGCTTTCAATTGTGTCTTTCGTTTTTTGCACGTATGATTTACACCACAACTAACACCAGAGCGCTACTGTTTATCTTCCTATTTAGAAGTGCAACGTTAAATAGGGTCCGGTCTGAAATGCGGTGCAGCGTAGCGTTCTGAAAGTTGTGTAATGAAATACACCGGTACGGCAGTATATAAATATTTATATCATAACAAAAATATATGCCAGTATTTGGTATGAACCGGTATACCGCCCAGCCTTATCTCAGCCAATAGCAAAAATCTATTGTAATAGCCTGGTTTCAACCCATAGAGGGCAGACACTCTGACATTTTACAACTCAACATGCCAAATTGAAAAACTTTGACTAAAATGTTGAGTTGGACCAGGATCATTCAACAGCACTACTTCATACCCAAATCCATTTGTATTCAGCAGAAAAAAAGTGGTTTTGGGGTTTAGTTACTCTTTAAATGCCGTGGAGTCTCACTCTCTTTATGCATACTTAATAACTGCAGCGAGAAAAGCCAAAGTCCTGCTCATGCAGCACTTTTTTCCTTCCCTTTCCTACCTCTGCCCTGGCTCCGCCTCCCCTTAGTGTCCTCTCACACTATGGTTTGCTCCACTTTCCCGCCCTCTTCCCTTTCTACATGACATCATCTGCACATCTGCTGTCCCAACAGTGACACAAACATGCCTCAAAATCAGCACACGTCTCACCCTCCACTTTTCTGTCCCCAACTCCATTTCCTCCATTAGCGTCTCACTTTTTCTCCTGCATCCATCCATCCCTCCTCCTCCTAACATGCTCCTGTTTTTCCTTTCATTCCCTGCACACCTTTTTCCCATTGTCTTTCCCCCGCTGCACTTTGTCCTGCAGCAATCTGCCTTCCATACTACATTACATCCTCCTGTTTCCTACAATGCAGCGCCGTGCATTTGAGCAGGCATGCAGGAAACGACTATTAAACTAAATGATCCTTGAGCCTGACCCCAGCCCTGACCCATGTGATTGTGAGCAAACTCAATCAAGCAAGGTCAGCACTAACACGATGTGACTCTCAAAAAGACGTTTTTTTTTTCTGGACGGGGTTCTTGTATTCGAGCTATTACAGGCCTGCTAAAACCGGCTAAGAGCTTGTGGTTGTATCACTCTGTGTGGGAGACGGATAGAGGAGGAGAGAGAGGGAGCAATTTCCAGTGAATTTCAACAGTACGGGCCCAACCCATTAAAAGCCCAGTATTTCCAAAGGGAATAGAAACTTACACAAGTGTAACACATGTTTGATTCCCAATGCTCTAACGCAATAATTCTTCACATATGAGTTAGTGAGAGATCAAAAATCAAGCTGATATACATCACACACTGCTGCACCGGAATCACAGTTATGCTGATTTATAGGACCAAGTCCATTTAAATCTTAAGACTTTTTTCTTTGCTTTATTTTTAGTGGCCAATCCATGCAGGTAGAAAAATATCCTTTTCCAATTTTTTGATATAAGGAAAAAATACATATTTTTTGAAAAAATTGCAAATAATAATAAAAATACCAGATTGTTTTAGGATCAAATAGCACACACGTGTCACACTAAACGCCCGGGGGCCAAATCCAGCCCTTTGGAGCATTCAAATTCGACCCGTAGGAGAAAGTTAAAAAAAAGAAAGACAAAAACATGAATCATTGTGTAAATTAAACTCAACAATACTTGCAGAGGCTCACAGTTTTCCCAGTGCTTATATCACATGATGGCAGTCATTTTTAATGTTGGAAAAAAAACTCAAAATTGTTAAAAAAAAAATCCATTCAATTTTTCTCAAATTATTACACATTTCCTTTAATAAAATAAAAATTGGTCACAAAATCTAGGAAATGTAAAGTGGAGATCCTGTTGGGACTGATATCTATCCATTATTGCTTGGATATGGTTGTTTTCTTACATATTGTGTATTTTATGTATATGTAGAAGTGCAAACTAGGGCAAAATGAAAACTGTGGCCCACTTAAGATTAAACTGCTCTGTTTTTGGCCTCTAAACTAAAATGAGTTTGACACCCATGAAATAGCAAAACTTGAAAGTAATTATAATTATAAATAAAAGGGGACTAAACGAAATAACAGGCACTACCTAATACCTAAATTACACTGGCCAGTTAAAAAAAAATTAAATATGGAGAAATTCAATAAATCACAGTTTTTAAAGCTACATTAACATCAATTACTCTCAAACAAACTTTTTTGCTTTAAAATCTGATCCATCTGCTTTCATTGGGAAATTGTATTAAAATGTAGACAATTTGCTTTGTAAAGACAAACTGAAGGGCCAGCATGGCATCATTTACCTAGGTCACAACACATAGGCCCATTTTAATACAATGTGTTAAAAATACTCAGGCCATTTCTGTGTGGTCGGTATTTAGCATCTGCACTTCTGTTCTTTTAGTGTTTGGGCATTCAAAGGTATCATCATTATTAGGCAAATGACACTTTAAGTCCTTCTTTTAAGTTTCCATGACGGCCAGTCAGACTGAGAATCCAGCTGTTCTTCAATAACAGAGCTGAGATCCAGAATAAACATTTCCATGGACTCACCATCCCCTACATCACCTTAAATCCCACACAAAGTGTAGTTTCCACCTCCATCGATGTTCACTGTATTTAACTTTAATGACATAGTCAGTTCAAAACGACTCTATTTTATAAATGAGTGTGCTAAAAAACACACAGAAAAAACAGTCAAAATCTGATTCTGGTGGTCAAAATTAAATTAACACTTTTTATTATAATCTGATTTTAGGGTATTTTTTTTCTCCTTTTGAAAGAACTTGTTTCAAAGAACTTCCCCCATCTGATTACCAAAATTACCAGCAGTATAAAGTTTGTATTTAAGAAGTTGCCCATGGCTAGAAATCAAAGTATAGACTGAGTGACGACCAAAGCGTTTATGGAGGTAGGGGGAAAAATGCACCAGTTACCAATAGGCTATGATATAATACCATGATATAAATTGATTCTCTTCATAAATATGGAAACCCCAGTGTCCCTGTTAGTTTCAGATAAACTTTAAGCAACCATTGCCATCTCCTCTAAAGTCCATAAAATAACATGTGGTGTTCCTCAGAGATCAATTTTAGGCCCTGTTTTATTTATCTGTACTGTATATGCTTCCTCTTGGTGATGTCATCAGGAGACATAGAGTCAACTTCCGCACTTACTGTATGCTGATGATACACAGCTGTATATCTTCGTGTCTCCTGATGACACCAGTCCATGGATGCTCTTTTTACCTGTATTTTAGATATCAAATCCTGGATGGCAGAAAACTGAAGTTTTAGTTCTTGGCCCTGAGGCCCAGAGAGAGAAACTTTTACCTAAACTTCAAACAGTATCTTTGATTCCCTCCACACTGTTACAAACCTGGGCGTTACTTTAGACTCTGAGCTCACTTTTATCCCTCACAATAAAAATATAACAAAATTAGGTTTTTATCATTTGAAGAACATAGCCAGAGTCCGCCCTATTTTCTCTCAGGCCAACACGGAGATACTAATGTATGCTTTTATCAACAGTCGAATTGAATACTGTAATGACCTGCTTTCTGGTCTTCCCAAAAGGAGTATTTCAAATTTGCAATTATCACAGAATTCAGCAGCACGTGTCCTGACAAAGACCAGGAGGCGGGAACACATTACACCCATTTCAAAAATGCTGTATTGGCTCCCCTTGTCTTTCAGGATCGATTTCAAGGTTCTCTTACTGGTTTTTAAATGTCTTAATGGTCTTGGACCTTCTTATCTTTTGGAGCTACTTTTACCTTATGAGCCTTCCCGGACCCTGAGGTCCTCCGGCGCTGGCCTTTTAATAATCCCAAAAGTCAGGACACGCACTCACGGTGAGGCGTTCCAGTTTTACGGCCCCCATCTATGTAACAGTCTACTACCGGAGAACCTCAGGGCTGCAGAGAACATTCATATTATTAAGAACAGGCTCAAAACCCATCTTTTCACATGAGCTTTTAACTAATTATTTATTCATTTTAGGATTATTATCTTTCATGTTTTTATTGTTTTTTATTGTTTATATATCTATAAATATATAAACAATAAAATGTATATATATACAGTAGTTTTAGGATTGTTATCTTTATATATACTATATATATATAGTTTTAGGATTGTTATCTTTATATATATATATATAGTTTTAGGATTGTTATCTTTTATGTTGTTGTTTGTATAGTTTTAGGATTGTTATCTTTTATGTTTTAATTATCTTTTGTTGTTTTTTTAGTTTTAGGATTGTTATCTTTTATGTTGTTTAGAAATACTATCCCAGTGTTTCCTCAGAGGAAGCCGTGGCTGCAGTGGTGCTATCTGTCTCGTGGCCCTCAGTGTTGGTGAATAGCTGCTGCTGTTCTACTGGACTGGGGGCTCTGTCTCTGTCTCAGCGCCCTGTGCCCACGGTCTGTGTCCTGCTCCTGGTGCAGACGGCTCCTTGTGATGACTCCTTACCTAGATCCTTCTGTACCCAGCCATGTGCCATTGTCCTTATTCTGTTTTTATTTTAACTTGTGTGTCTGTGTGTGGTGGATGGAGTTTGTACGTGGTGGGTGTATTTTTAACTATGTAAAAGCACTTTGAGCTGCATCTATTTGTATGAAAAGCACTTTTTTTAAATAAACATTGACTGATTGATTAATAAAGAAGAAGAAAAAAAACAAATCTGGCAACTACAACCCATTAAAAAAAATAATACAAATGATTATACTTTAACTTTAAAGCCTATTGTTTCAACATGTCAGACATTATATATTGTTCCAAGATTCAGTGATGATGATAAGAATTGAAATGCCATTCAGCAGACGTGTAAAGAGTACTGATATATCCTACTCAAAGAGAAGTACTGATACTTGATTGAAATTGTACTCAAGTACAAGTAAGTCATACATAAATTACTACAGTACAAGTAAAAATAAGCTCAATTAAATAGTACTCAAAGTAAAAGTTACGAGTTTCACCCCCGTAATAAATCTTCCCATGGTTCCCTTGCATGCAGTAAACATCTCATGTATAAAGTTAAAAAGGAAGAGACCAAACCTTGCACGATTGGAACTTGATTTTAACAAAAGCATCTGTATAGAATAAAAGGTTTGTCAAAATGTACAATAATTTAAAAAAAAATAAAATAACACCACTGAATTCAATTCAATATAAGAAAATTCTCAGGCTCCAAGTATAGCAAAATTTATAAACTCTAAAATTGAGAAATGAACTGGCATTCAATGCTGTTTCAATTGTTGTCTGCTCATTTCATTTTTTGTATTTTTTTTTGTTTATTTATCGTCTTAATATTCTATTCTATTCTTTGTAGTTTCACAATGTCGGTTGATCATTTTGAAACAAAAAAATTATAATTTAATGGTTAGGTGTAGAAATGTAATGAATTACTTTACTTCTTTTAAAACTTACTTAAGTACAAGTAAAATTATTGATATAAAAATATACTCAAAAAAAAAGTACAAGTTCCCATAAAAACTACTCAGTTACAGTATTGAGTACTAGTAATCAATTACTTTCAGCATTCCTAATGTACCAACACTTTGTACATGTTCACACACAGATAAGCATGGGATGGGTTAATTTTAAAATGTGGATGAGAAAACAAAGATGGCGGAGCTACTAAAGGGGCGTGACCAGTCTTTCCTCCCGCCTGGAGAGAGAAAGAAGAGGGTGCAGCGCCTCCTGGAGGTCATCGGACATAATAGTTTGGATAACTTATGAGGAATGCTGAAGAGTTTACCAGACGGGTATCATCGAATTGCATTTCATCCATGGGTGAACTGGTCAGATGGGTTAAAGTGGCAAAAAAAATAAAATAAATAAGTTACAGGGTGGAAATGCCCAAAATGCAGCAAAATGAATTCAAAGCAGTGAAAATGGAGAGAAAAAAGTGAACAAATAATTGAAGTAGTAAAGATGGGTAAGAAAAGACAAAAAAAAAAAAAGGAGTAACGTGGGGGGAAAAATTGTCCAAAAATGTAGCAAGAAAAGAGTCAATAGTTACTAAAATGAGCAAAAAGCAGTCATGAGTGGCAAACATTGGCAAATAAAGAAGAAACAAGTGATATGCAAAGGGGAAAAGTAGCCTAAAGGGGCCAAATGTGGCAAACGATAGTGAAAAAGGCACAATATAGGGAAAAAAGGAAAAGGTAGCTGAAAAAAAGTGTTGAGAATGTTGAAAATGGGACAAAGGAAGTTAGACTGGGGGAATAATATTTAAAATTAACACATAAAGAGCCACATGTTGAGTATCACTCAATTAAAAACAGCATTTTAATGGTTTTAGTAAATATTTGAAACAAGTGATATGTAATGGCAAAAGAGCCTAAAGAGGCCAAATGTGTCAAACAATAGTGAAAAAG
Organism: Gouania willdenowi; assembly: GCF_900634775.1. Lineage (NCBI taxonomy): Eukaryota > Metazoa > Chordata > Actinopteri > Blenniiformes > Gobiesocidae > Gouania > Gouania willdenowi. The sequence goes on from NC_041049.1 coordinate 17,405,281, forward strand.
GGTAAAAATGTAGAACAAAAAGGGCAAAATGTAAGAAAAATAAGAAAAGATAGCTGAAATCTGAAAAAAGTGTCAAAAATGTTTAAAAGGGGCAAAAAATGAAACAAAGGAAAAAAAGTTAAATGGGGTTAAAAAGTTTCCTCCTTTTTTAAGGTTTTCTGAGGGAATAATATTTAAAATTAACACATAAAGAGCCTCATGTTGATTATCACCGACTTATCAACAGCTTTATCATGGTTTTAGTAAAAACTTGCAAATCTAATTTTAGTAGCCTCAGAGCTGACAAAGCGTTGCACCCCTTTAAGATATTTTGGTCCCCTCTAGGGGATCCCGGACCTAAGTTTGGGATACAATGGATGAAGAATTTCTGCATTACAGTTTTGCAAAAGAGGTCCCAAACAGGGCTGGATTTTTGTCTCAGTCTGCCCCTGATTTAATTATTATTTTTAAAGGCAAGTCATATCATACATGATTTTAAGACATTAAAAAGGAAAGAAGTTTGTTTTTAAGTCAGTTTAAGACAGTATTGGGTCAATGTCCTTGACCTAAACCGGAGGTGTAACTGTTTTTGGTATTATGTCTCCCCCTACAGTTTAAACAAAGCAATAGCAGCTCAAGGAAGCTTAAATATTCAAGCTAAACTAAAAATAAAAAAGTAGTGCAAACAAAGACAAATCCACATTAAACTTATATTAGATGGTATACACATGAATCCTTAAACCTAAAGTAAAGCTTTAATGCTTACCTGAATTGAGGTTTACATTTGCAGCTGTTAAATTCACAATTACTCATCGTGCATGTGTTTTACCAGAATGGTTTTTTTTAACAGATTTGAATCAACAAAGTTAGCTAATGGTCATTTAGAATTGTAGCAGGAGTCTCCTTACCCTCTGAGTATTCATTTTACGTCTTCTGCGACTCCAAATCCTCATTTTTACACCAGAATGATAAATCACATTTACTTAAAGGGAGTCATTTTCTGAAGACTTTTATGGGCCTTGTGGCACTTTTGAAAAAACAGTCCTGCCCTCAAAAAAGGTTCAAGATGCTTCAAAGGCAGTAATTGCTCTAAAGCAGGATTGTAGCTTTGCTCGCCAAATGTGGAAACGATTCCCGCCCTCCCTGTCAGCTCTGGAAGCTTTCTGTGATACTACGAACGGTGTAAATTGAATTTGATTACAAAGTAGTTTCATTGAGCTTTGTCATAAAGGCTCAATTACTCCTCCGTGCCAAGACAAGTTTTGTTTTTTTATCTTTGTCTTAAAGCTCTTTACTGGTTGTGATTGTCATCTTGCCAACCATTCTCTACGTCTTTGTTCATACCAGCTTCCAATTACAAAAACACACACGTGTTTGTCTAGCTATAGCAGTGTCTAACAATGTGGTTATGAGCCTAACAGGCCTACGAGCACTTGTCTGACCTAATTACAATAAATCCATCAAGGGTTTTTAATGAACCAGAGACCTTTGATGTCTGTACTCTGTTGTGTTCTCTGTGGAATCTCTGTAGAGATCTATCTTATAGTCATAAATCCAACTCAACAAGTTACAATTATCAATGTTACTTCATCTGACGAGTTTGTGTATACGAAAGATACACATTCATTTTTAGTTTACACGGTTGTGGGTTTCAATTTAGGCTCCAAGTCTTGAGTCCAGGGTTGGGGTCAATTAGAATTGTTATCATGTAATTCATAATGAATTACAATTATGGCATAAATATAATTATAATTGAAAAAATGTGTTGCTGTTGTAATATTTGTGTTCAGATAATTGATTTTGTAATTGTAAGTTTCAAAGAAATTAAATGAAAACTGTCAATTACAATTTAATTAAACACAAACCTGGGGAACCACGTTACATTTCTACATGTAGTTATTAAATATTAGTTATTAAAATGTGCTTCATATCACGCTTTCCCACATTTTACCATTAAAAAAAAATAATAGTAATAATCTACGGGTATACTGACACAAAAAAGGCTCAGACGCCCACACCAAAAATATTAATACCTATATTTTCATTGATTAGGAAGTCTAACAATCAATAGATGGGAAAGAAATTAGATGATATATATTTGTTTTTAGTGTATTTTACAGCTGATTTAAGACTCAGTAATTGTAATCAATTGTAATTTAACTTTAGTAATTGAGAAGGTAATTGTAATTGACTTTCTGAGGCTACACAATAATTTTCATTTCATTTTAATTGGGAAAAAATGCCGGTCACCGTAATCATAATTGAATATAAGTAATTGAAAACCGTAATTGTAACTGAAAAATGTAATTGACCCCAAGCCTGCTTGAGTCATTAAACTGAAGGAGAGCTTCTGTGTGTCCCTGAAATCAGCATAAAACAAAATGCAGAGGTAGAAACAGCTGGTTTTTGGTCAGGCTGTTTATGCCAGGGGTGTCAAATTCATTTTAGTTCAGGGGCCAAATAAGGAGCAGTTTGATCCCAAGTGGGCCACACATTATAGGTGGTAAAACGAGCAATTTCAACATTAACGTGTCCTAGTTTTCACTTCATCATATAAATGATATGTTTAGTATGTAAGAAACCGACAATATCCAGGTATTACAGCCGTCAGTCCCTGCAGGATCTTTGCTTAAATTTCCTGGATTTTGGAACTAATTTTTATTTAATTTGGAGAAGTGTTGTGGAATAATTAGAGGGAAATTGCCAGTTCTTTCAACCATCATGTGATATTAGCATGATAAAACTGTGAGCTCTAGCAAATAATATGGAGTTTCGGTGAATTATTGTATTTGGAGGGGTTGAGATATCGACAACTGAATTAGTTTTTAATTTACACAATAATTCATCCTTTTTACTTTCTTTTTTGGGTCGTGACCCAATTATTGGTGACCGCAGAGACATTTGTTTTTTCTAGAATTAGTTTTTGATCATGTTTATAATAGCCAGGATTAGTGCACAAAGTGCTGCACCACAGTTATTTGATATTTATTGTGTGTGATGTGTATTTAAAAAATAATAATTAAAAAAAAATTTAAAAAAATTATTTGTAATCAATTTTTACCTAGTTTTTTTATTTGTTTTTTTGGTTTTGTTGTTTTTTTTTTGTTTTTGTTTTCTTTTTTTTTTACCAATTATTAGACATTTCAGGCAACCCTATTATAATTCCAGGCAACCCCACATGGGGTCCCGGCCCCAAGGTTGAAAAACATTGCTCTAAACGAGTTTGATTTGGCTCTCGGTTCATGAGTTTGACACAACGTGTGGATGAGGGTTGTGACAAAAAAAATGATTTTGTCTCAGTGTTATTGTTGCCCACAGTGTTACACATTAGCACTAGTGGCAAAATGCAGTTGATTAATTGGCCACAATCTGAAAATAATCTGAGGACGGATGAGATGATTGGATGGATGAATGTAAGATAATGCAAATTTATTCCTATAGCGCATTTCATACACAAGGCAATTCAATGTGCTTTACATGATCAAAAAGTGCAACAGAAAACATTCCGCTTAAAGCCTCCCTCACAATCATACGCAGTAGAGAAAAAAGTGTCTTAAACTTTGATTTAAAAATGTTCACATTGGATGCTGACTTCAGCTCTGCTGGCAGTTTGTGTTCTGACATCTTTGTTCTGGTTAAGACCCGAGCTGCAGCGTTCTGAACCAGCTGTAGCTGTTTGATGCTCTTTTGGGGGATTCCTGTCAGAAGACCATTACAATAGTCCAGTCTGCTGGAGATAAAAGCATGGACCAGTTTCTCCTGATCTTTCTGAGTCAATAAACCTTTCACTCTGATGATGTTCTTTAGGTGGTAGAAGCTGTTTTTGTGATAGATTTGATCTGACTGCTGAATGACAGATCTGATTCAATCAGAACACCAAGGTTTTTGACTTAGTCTTTAGCTTTTAAAGATCGAGACTCAAGATACTTACTGACAGCAGTCCTCTTTTCCTTGTTACCAAAGACAATCACCTCCATCTTGTCATGATTTAGTTGAAGGAAGTTTTCACTCATTCAGCAGTTTACTTTTTCTAAGCAGTCACACAACACCTCAATGGGACCATAGTCATCTGGGTTCAGTGATAGATATAGTTATGTGTCATCTGCGTAGCTCTGATAATCAACCTTAGAGTTCTGTAAAATTTGTCCTAAAGGAAGCATAAAAAGGCTAAACAGAAGGGGTCCTATAACAGAGCCCTGAGGAACCCCACAGGACATTGGTAATCTGTCAGACTCAAAGTTTCTAATGCTTACAAAATAACTTTGCTCCACCAAGTATGACTTAAACCATTGCATTACTTTTCCATTTAGTCCAACCCATGTTTGCAATCGGTGCAACAAAATTATATGATCTACAGTGTCAAATGCAGCACTTAGATCCAATAGAATGAGAACAGATACTTTTAGTGAATTAGTTTCTGTGCTGTGATGAGAACGAAAGCCTGACTGAAATTTATCAAATATTGTGTTAAGAATTGACGCAGTTGGTTGAAGACCACCTTCTCAATGATCTTGGCTATGAATGGAAGGTTGCTGATTGGTCTAAAGTTAGCAAGTATTGAGGCATAGAGGTTTCACAGCAGCTACTTTCAAGGATTTTGGTATGGTGCCTGTTTGGAATGAGCAGTTCATTATCTGACACAAATCAGTGACAATTGACTTTACAATAGTTTTAAAGAAGTTTGTGGGTATTGTGTCAAGGCAACAAGTTGATGGATTCAGCTGCTGACCAGTTTCCTCGATTGTTTTTGGGTTCACTGTAATAAACTCTAACGTTGTAGTTGACTCATCCCTCAGTGGTTGAAGCTGTTCAAGCTTTTTCTTATTTTGGATGGTCAACAGAAAAAAGAAAACTGCACATAGTTGACTTTCTACTTAAGATGTTTCCTCTCAATGCTTTTTTTGCACTTGATTTTATACGTTTTAATACCATGTCGTTCAAACGAGGTCATCGTTGTTTAAATTTTGTCTTTCACAGAAAAAAAAAAGAAAAAACCACAACAGTTGATCCCTTTCAACAATGTTGTGTCAGATCAGAGATCCTATCACTGACATCCTTGATGAGTTATTGTGAGTCCTGAGTGATGTCACCTTGAAAACACCAAAGCCTCAGTGTTTCTCTTATTGACTTTTAAAAGGAACGATAATTACACATGTCGTGCATTAAGAGCTGGCAGAACTTTTAGTATCTTTGAGTGATCGTCTCAGTAACAGCAGTTTCTTTGCACTGCGGTTACTCATTTTTTGTTAATCAATGCGCACCCGTCATCTCTGTCTATCTCATTTTAAAGTGAATTCTCAGCGGAGTTAAACGCTCTTTATCAATTTGATATTTTTGTATTGAGTGTTTTTAACATCTGGAGATCACCTTAAACTCTGATTCATCCCACAGCGCATAATTTAATCCTTTATTTAATTATTAGTTATTACCGGTAGTATAAGCTTTATTTAACCAGGAGAACCGCATTGAGACTTAATCTCTTTTACAAGTGTGTACTCATCACGATAGGCAGCAGCACAAAAAACTGTAGTTACAACTGGGGTTTTGGATGACATATCTGTTTGTTTGTTTGTTTATGCTGTGTATTTTAAAGGGAAGACCCAAATATAAACATATGGCAAGTTTACAAGCTGGCTACACCAATCTGATTAAAATGGCCACATTTAAACATCAAGCTTGGCCTTTGGTTAATGGCCAATATATAGTGTATAAAAAAATAAAATAAAAATAGTTATGTTATTCCACTATTACTATTTTATTAAACAGATAGGCATGAGTCGTGTCCATAGAGGATGTAGCTGGCCTTACCCAGAGTACGCTGATAAACTTTCTAAAGTCTGGGTTAGTTGATGAGGTGATGTCACACAGAATGTTCACTTAATGAAATAACTTCAACATAGTGATTATGTTTACCACAAAACCAAAATCACGATAGTAATAACGCCAAAAGATGTTAATTTTATCTTTGAAAACAAAAACAAATCAATATCGTTTAACATTAGCCTCATAATATGTAGTAAGGCAAAATTCCATATTGATAAATCAAAATTCTCAAAATCCCTTCCAAATTTCCATCTTTTCTTAATTGTGTTTAATTATAACATGAATACTTAAAATAATATACTTAAACCCCAAAAAGGTGTTTGAATAATTGTTTCCTGTACCTATGACATACTCTGATGCCTATACTTGCTTTATTCTTTACTCGTGATGTTTTACCTGACTTTGTTCTTTGTTCAATTTATGTTGTTTCACTGATTTGTAAACTTGCAATTTGTCAATAAAATTTAAGAAACAAAAATAGAAAAAATTAGAGTAATAAATTAAAATTACAAAAGAATAACTTCATCTTAGTGAGCAAAGTAGAAACGAAACCAGTGACCAACAATAACCAAAAATAAAGACAGACCAAAATCGTCTGATACATGATAATAACTGGGATACCATTCAGTGTTCAAGCAGTGCTTTAATTAGTGCAAGGAAGTAATCAGGAGGATAAGGCACACCTGAGTGCAGACAGAATGGAGGAGGGGAATGTACTAATTTACTCAACATAGAAAGGAGTGGGAAACCAAAAGGAACCCTGATACACAGACAGAAAGACAACAAGCTAAACAGATTAATAAAGAAATGATCAATAACGTGCAAAAATATTCAAAGTCAGTTAGCAATAAGAATATTCAGTTTAGCATAGTGTTTCCCAAACTTTTCTGTCATGTGTAATAGGAAATAGGATCATGAACTAATTGTGTTATATAAAATACCTCTGGTTGGGAACCACTGGTTTAGCAGACAATTAATATGAACTTATCAAAGTTCATTGGTACTAGGAATTATGGTTAGTTTAACCATTACGTTATGAGACAATGTTCTGATTATTTCTTCATTTATTACCATTTAAAGGTATAATGGAGGATTTTCCCAAAGTTTAGAAAAGAAACGCCCTCTACACTTTTTGAAAAAATGCACATGCCCAACACTCTATCTTCTATCACGAGGGAACGCCTTTTTAAACTTGTGCGAGAGAGCGAACACGAGCCCAGTTTTCCTCGTGTACAGCTCTACTTACAAGTTGGTGTCGGCATCGCGCATACAAAATTACTTTTCAAAATAAGATTAGCACCCGGTGAGAACCACGAGCTTCAATGAATGGCTGAAACTGTAGCTCACGATACACATAAACACTTGAAAGTGCACAAGCGCAGCAAGCAAAAACTAGCTAGGGATGAGCACGTACGACGACCTTACGTCAGAATGATTGACAATTAGGAGGACCAATGGTTTTGATGATCCACACAGAATTTGAAGCCAAAATAACATCCTCCACAATACCTTTAATAGAACAATGTTGCTTTACTCACCTTAAAATCACATTAGATTTCCTATGAAAACTGTTACCCATCATAGATAAAGGTGATGTAGGTAGATAAGAGATGGGGAACCAGTCCCTCCAAGATTTTGTGATGTTGCGATTGCAACTATTAACGCAAAATCAAGCAAACTCAGCGAATGCCCGCAACTTTGCTGAAAAAAAAACATATAAATATGCGACTGCTTATTGTTATTTTAGGCATTTTAGCGCTTGTAGTTGCTACTTTGCGCCATAAACATATATACGTAAATGCTGCATCGACTGCTGCCGCCCACTAAAGTGGTGCGTCTACGTATATTGTGTCTATGCTTTGCCCTGCTTACAAGGAACCTACGAAGAACAAAATGTCTACGTCACTTCCTGTTTTCAACCAGTGCCAGGAGAAAGCATTCAATGGAGTCATGTGAGATAGAAATACCTTGTATTTGCCATCAAAAATATTGGCTAAGGATTGTGCAAAACAGTACCCGACGTTGCTTCATAAGAGTGGAGGTAAACCTTTTTGTTCAAAATGCAATGTCATCATTGAGCACAAGCGGAAGTCGTCTATGGACAAGCATTTTGCTTCTGCAAAGTACGTCAAGAGAATGCAAGCCAGTGCACAACCCCATGTGGGAGAACAAACAGGAAGCACACAATATCATTACATACAGTATGTACATTAATGCTTTGTATTTTGAAATTTTTTGTTATGCCTAAATAAATATGTCTTCATGACAGGTTCATGTTATGCACTTTAAGATTGCTTAAGTTCAATATTGTTTACTGACTTGAACTTCTGATGATGATTTTGATTAAAAACTGTTGCACCTTTTGCATTCAGGGTATGCTCAGTGTATAAGCTAAAAAAAAAAAAAAAACCTAAATTCTTGTGGCGTTTTCTTTACAACGATAAAACATATTTTTCTAAAACATGTCTGGTCAATATGTATTTATAATTGGCAGCAAAAGATTAACTTAATTGTGAGTAAAGTATGTTTTAGGGCTGAAAAAAATTGCAACTTTTTAAACTTTTTGAAAAATGGCCCGCGAAATCAGGCATTTCAGCCCGAAACAATCACAAAAAATGCCCGAAAAATCCTGAAGGGACTGGGTAACTAATGGTCCAAGGGCCATGTGCAACCCCTAAAAAAAATACACAAAACGACATCAAAAATACACAAAATCTTCTGTTCTTTAATTGCACTCGGATCAGACACAATCACATTTTTTGTGCCCTGTGATGTTGTTTATAGTGTAGTTTAGTGCTAACACACATGCACACTCTCACTAACAAACATACATGTATTTCAGTCGATCAAAGAGAAACGACAGTCCAAGAAAATAGCGTTGCACTCTATGTTGAATAATCATTCCTGGTGACGACAAGTGGAACCTTGAACCAGTGATTGATCATTTGCGAGTATGATTTTTACTTTAACATAAAACTTTCACGAGTGTACTGGTATATATCAAAACCATACACACACGCACAAGGATTTTGCTCCACTAAAACCTTCTGTTTTTGGTGAGACTTATCCATTGCGGGGCATTAGTAAAAGCCTACTTTTCCTGCATGACACATTAGATGTGCTTTGGAGTCTCCAATCCTCCCCTCAGGGAACCAAACCCTGTGCACTGTCGTAGAAACTTATTATACCAACAGTACGAGCAAAATGGATTCACTCTCGTCCTTCTTTGTCCTGTCCTCCCTAACTCCTTTAACCTCACTCAGGTGTTACACTGCATTCTCTTTTTTATATATTTCCCCCTAATAAAGTTTAGCTCACTTATCCCTAAGAAGGGCTGGTGACTGTCACAATTATGCAATATAATAGTCACACTTTAGTTTAGGGAACACCTATTAACCATTACTTAGTTGCTTATTAGCATTAGTAACATATTGGTTCTTATCATTAAGTACTTATCAATGCCTTATTAAGTACTTATTAATACCTTATTCTTATTAATGCCTTATTATACACTTAATGGCAGTCTCGCAGTCCAAACAGGGTTAGGGTTAGGATTAAAGTTAGGGTTAACGTTTACCCTTAACATATTGAGATCGTAATTCATTATATAACAACTTCCTTACTTACTACTAATAAGTAATAATTCTGAGGTTATTGAGGGAAAACTCTTAGTTAATGGCTTACTGGTTGTATAAGGCCATGCAGAATAATGCATTAATAAATACTTAACAATGACTAATTAAAGTTAGCCAATAATGAGTGATAAAGATTTCTTAAATTTTGAAACTGATCCCGAATCAGTATATTGATCCGGATTTTTGTCAAAATCTGTGAAGTACTTTTAACGATATCCTGCTCACAATCAAATAAACGCCGGTGAAAATATGACCCTCTTTGGCACAGGTGATAGTCATCAAATATTTACTAAAGTGCTTTCCATTAAAAAAAAAAGCTCAGGAAAAAAAAACATCCACAAATCCAAAGGACTTTGGGATGAATCAAAGGTGGGACGATATTAAAACTCGTGATATCTATATAGAGTTGATAAGTGTTCCCATTAAAGAGAATTTGACTTGTTTACCAAGTGTTTTTGCTGCGTTTCTCCTGCCATGTTTCAAGACCACTAACAACAACTTACCTTGTGTTGGCCTGCAGGCTGGCTTTGGCTTTGAGAGGGGCGGGGCGGAGGGAGGAGCTTACAACTCAAAGTTAGTAATAAAAACATGTGTGCCAAGCTTTATTATTTGTAGATGTCTGAAATAGTGAGTTTCTTTTATTTAGCGAATAAAACATGTGCAAAAAAATAAATAAATAAATAGTTTTTTCTCGATTATGTTATTTTTGTAATCGTTGGGTGTGATAATCAAAATCATAATCACATTTTGAGTAATTGAGCAGCCCTATCGTCGGGGTGCGAGTGGTATCCTGAGGAAGTAAAAAAAACACAATCTACTACACACCAGATTGTTATTGTTTGTTTTTATTTTTCATATTTCTATATAGAGTTGATAAGTTCAGACCCAGAGTAAGTTTGTATGTGCAGAATTCAATTTCAACAAAAGCATGACTTTTTTTTTTGTTGTTGTCTTTTTTCCTTTCCTAAAAAATTGTATCATATTGTTATTGTGAGCCCTGTCACAGGGGTGTCAAACCCATTTTGATTCAGGGGCCAAATACGGAGCAGTTTGAACTCTTGAACAACATGATTGTGCCTTAGTTTGCAGTTCTACGTATACTTAAGTTTATACTTCCACCCACTCCCTTTCGAACACAACAAATATTTGTATGCAGTAATACACTGTATGTGATTCTATTTTTCTGGAGAAAAGCCATCTGCATCAAATCTTTTATTTATTGTAATATTACTTCTTGTATATTACTTCTTGTATTATCGCATCTGCAATTAGCTCGAAATAAAACAGAACAATCAAATAAATATGTAAGAAAGTGACAAAACCAAAGCAATACGTGATAGCTATCAGCCTCAACAGGACTTTCACTTTAAATGTCCTAGATTTTCTGACCAATTTCTATTTAAATAAAGGAAATATTATGTAATAATTTGAGGAAAATTGAAGGAGTTTGTAAGAATTTTGAGTTTTTTCAACTGTTTAACATTTAAAAGGACTGAATTTTTTTTTTTTTGCAATATAAGTACCGGGAAAACTGTGATAGAGTTACATTTACACAATATTCATGTTTTCTCTGTCATTTTTACACTCTCCTGTGGGCCGAATTGGATGCTACAAAGGGCCAGATTTGGCCCCCGGGCCATGAGTTTGACATGTGATCTATTGTATTGTATTGTATTGTGTATATTGTCCCAACCCTACTATTAATGCTAACTAACATGAGGCCTTTTTACCACTGCGGTTTCCATGTTAACGCTTTAACACCGTGATAAGAGTGTTACCTGTGATAGTGGTAAAAAAGTTCAGCCTATGGTATTGCTGATTGGATGTTTTCTTCTGCAGTGCAAGAAACATTCCTGCTCTGCCCAGCATTCCCCTCATCACCTCATCATCTGTGTATAAAAAAATATATGAGAAGAAACAGATCTTAGTGTGTTAGAGCCAGGACAGTGAGTGAGTGCAAGCTTCTTAAGTGCTATCTTGGCTTTGGAAACGGTGGTTTAGGAGGATTATTTGGATAGAGAGAGAAAGGAAGAGAGAGAGACACGGAGAGTAATCGGCCATGAGGAAAAAAAACATGGGCGTGTGTACACAAAGGGTTTGCCTCTGACACATTATCAGTGGGTTGTCCACTGATAATGGCTGGAAGTCATGACTCGTGATCCTGTGACAAGGTTTAAGAAGCTAAAAAGGACCAGAAAAGGGCTCCCATGAGTCATTTTATTACCCTGCTTTCCACAATCACTTCAATCCCACAAAAAGCTTGGACCGCATCAACAAGGAATCCAAATGGACGGATTCTTTCCTACATCACCAGCCGTAATCTGAACAGAATGAGCTAAACTTTTAAACCAGTCCTTTATCAACATCATCTATTGGTGGTTATTAGCTGAAGTCTAGTCCACAAAGTCTCCTTTTTGGTCCCCAAAATGTCAACAAGACGTCATGAAAACATGCACTTTGTCCTCCATCCGCTCTGTGAAGCAGACCCATAAAACCGCCCGATGCTTTCAAAGGCTGCTCTTAACGCGGAACATCTTTAAAAGGTAGACACAGCCAACGCTCCCCTTTGTTTTTCACGATACTTTGCAAAACGAGTACAGCCCTATCTGATCCTAGCAGAGCACTTCAAAGGCAAAGTGAGTTTTACAAGAATATTTGCTGTGTGAATGTGTGACAGCGAACAAAGCAGACATATCTGGATGTGTCTGTGCGAGAAAGACGACCAAGAAATAGGGTTTTTGAACTTGATCGATTCAACTCCATCTTTGTTGAGATGCTTCTGACAGGGAAAATTTGGACTTTTACCTTTTACTTCCACATGGGGGCGTATTGTTGGGACACAGCAGAGATGATGCTTATAATAAATCAAAATAAGTCTCATTCATAGCTGAGTTATCCTGATAGTAGGCCAGAGTGACCTGATCAATCACCACAATTGTCCATTTCTGTCTTTAAATGCAAGAAAACAACACATTTACATTCAAAAAGATGGTTCTATGAATGCATTATATATCTGTGATTTTGTGTAATTAAAAACATATTCAGACACAGATACATATTCAATAAATATATAAATAAATATTTTTTTAAAGAGAGAGGGAGAGAGATTGATCCGCAGTAATAAAAAAAAGAGATTTGATCTATAATTATGTTCCTTCCTTTAAATACATTCAAACTCAAGTTGTTAGTGTTGTATAACAACACACAAATGTCCAAGCATTCCTATGTTTGTTTGGTTTTCCACCCAAACTTCTGCACTATTTTATAACCTCTATATAAACATTTAAATTATTTAAAGTTTAACTTTGTTTTTTTGAGTCACGACATATTTTTGAGTCATTTTACTGAGTGTATGGACAAATTGTTGTATATTTTTATCCTTGTCTTCCCCAACTAACACCACTGTTGAGTCCACTGCCCTGAAATTTAACTTTGCAAACATAGCTATGTTTTTTTTTTTTTTTAATCCATCAATTAACAAAGTTTGTAAAACAAAACCACTAAAAGCCTATTTAAAGAACTTACAAAATAATTGTTTGTTGGTAGAAATAAGGAAAGTATGCTGACTATAAATGATTTCAAACAGAAAAAAAAAACATTTAAGAATGAAAGTAATATTTAACATATATGTATATGTAGCAACAAAAAAAAAAACAGTCAAATGAACATTACAAAATATTTGATTTCATCTTAATAATATCCACTGTTATTAAGGAAGTTTATTATTATTTGGGCCATATAGTTTATAGTCATCTTAAAGATGTAAATCCATGTTTTAATCAGAAATAAAATGGGTCGAAACAGAAAGTGACCAAAAATAGTGGGAAAGGTGGTAAAAACGGATTTTAAAAAAAGAGAAATTGGTTAAAAGTTGCAAATTAGAGTGGGCAAAAATGGACAGAAAAAGTGTCAAAAACAAAAAGTTTCAAAGTGTCAGTATGGGAGCAATTAGTTTAACCTGACAGATAATGGACAGTTTATGTGGTTAAATTGGCAAAAAATAAGCATGAAATATGGTGAAAAGAGGTTAAAAGTGACAATAATGGGTCAACATATGCAACATTATGGGAAAAGTGGTGGAAAGGGTTTATAAGTGCCGGAAATGTCTTGAAAGTGGAAACAATGTCCAGAAAAGGCATTGAAATGTTATAGAGGAATGCAAAAATGCGTGAAAAAGAGCAAAAATATGGGGAAAAAAAGCAATGAAAATAGGTTATAATATGGCAAGTTTGGGGTTGCATAAAAAGGGCAAAAATGGGCTAAAAAAAATCTTGGTTTTTTGAAGATCCTTTCCCAGTGTCTCGTGACCCCAATTGGAGTCCAGAACCCAACGTTGAGAACCACTGTTTTACACCACTGATGGAAAAATAAACAAAGAAAAGCGAGGAAAAATATACTCAGGGTCAGCTTCTCTACTCATAGCAAGGGGAAATAAAACGGTGTGAAACCATGAGAGGGAGGATGGATGGAGGTGTGTGCGTGTGGAGGAGGGGGAACATGTGGATGCGGGTGTGTGTGAGGGTGAGGAGGACACGTCGGGGGGGCTGGAGCCGCTGGACACAGCAGTCTGATTCCCATGCCACAAGTTTTGAAGAGCTGTGCGCAGTAGGACACCCGGATATCCATCTCATCCGCCCCACCCTGTGTGTGTGATCCTCCACCTCGGCCTCAGAGTCCAGGTGCAGAGCGCACATCAGCGGAGGGATGCAGCAGCTGCTCATCTTCTGCGCATGGACGGCGCAGCTTGGAGCGCCACGGCTTCATTAGGAAGGAGATCCTGCTTCTTCTTCTTCTTCTTGACATCAGGATCTACTTCTTCTTCTTCTTCGCTAAACTCTCCCTAGATTTTCAGCCAGGAGCGCAAGCCAAGTTGCGCTCGATGCGCAGCCATGCTGATCATCTCGTCTCGCAGTGCGCTGCTGTCCGTCTACTACCCCCAGATCTTCCTCATCCTCACCAGCGGCAGCTACCTGTAGGTTTCTGATCAGTGCACTTGATCATTTTTTTCGCCTCTTAGCACGTTTTAAATCAACCAGCTGTGCGTAAAAGTGGCCAATTACGCACCACGCGTTTGAATGAAGATGTTGCGTTTTTCGGGCTAATTAAGGTATTTAATTATTGCAGATACTAAATATATTGTCCAATAAAACTGAACATAACCTGGAATAGTGGGAAAACATGGGTAGGAAATGCGTGACTGTGTCTAATCAGCCAGTGGAACAAAAGCTGTGCGTTTTTCCACGTATGTGTCATATTTTTTATATACAGTTATTGAGCCATAAATCCACCGGTTACAAGGAGTGAATGACGACTTTTGGTGAATGCAGCCAATATTTAACCTACACGATTGTTAAACATGCTCTGTGTGCAGCTGATGGGATAACCTGCAATTTTGGATTTACACATTACACCAAATACCACTATGTCACAGGAGCACCTCTGCAGAAAAGGTATATAAAACAGGATGGTAGCATATGGGAAAGAGTAATATTGGACCAGTTCATGCCACAGTAATGAGCTCTTTCTAATGGTATTAATATAAAGCCAATTCCTCACAAAGTGGATGATTGCTGCACCATACACGCTCATGAATGGAACCCTGAACCAGCTGTTTTACGGAACTAAGAACAGTTCATTTTTAAAAACCAATACTTTTTGTCAAAAAAGACTTTGATTCACATATTCACCTGACGAATGTCATCAAAAAAGTGCTTGAAAACCCAATTTAGTCCATCAAGAGTGAGATAGTGTGAAATGAAGGTAAGTCAGATCGAGTAAAGTTCTTTTTGTGAACATAATGGTGTTATATCCCAATATCATCATGAAGAAAAGAAAAAAAGAAATTGAAAAAACAAAAAATGTTTAAACAGAGGAACAAACCTTTTTCTATAGCTTTGCACCTTTGTATAGTTTTCATGAGTGGCAGGTGTGGCTCTACTGCTTTTACCAAAACACACTCCAGCTGTCTTGTAAAGATAACAGGGCTGATTGAAGTTAACTTTAGACATATTTTCACCCTTGGAAGACTGGATCTTAATAAATTCTTAGAATCATTCAATTCTAATCGACTAAATACTAAATTTGGCCTACTGAGGTCGTTGGGATTCATTGACAGAGACTTGTCTAGACCTAAAAAAAACTATTTTGAAGAGTGAATTAAGACAAAAAATCAAGTTTTTGCCAAAAAAAATTCATACAAATAAAAAAATAAGTTGTGAAGATTAACTAAAATTACAAATAGGTCAATCAGAACAGATCTAATTGTCTGATTTCCCCATTTTATATTTACAATCTAATATTTTTGTGCACCTGCGAAATCCGACGACTTTAAACCAAGTAGGGTTTCCCTGTGATGCCTGTATATGCTGCACATTTTTTTTAAGCAAGTTCTTCCTGTCCTCTATCATCCATGTGACAAATCCCTGTTTCCTCCTCAGGGCGTTGTCCTCCGTGGTAGCTCTCGGTGCAAACATCATCTGCAACAAAATCCCAGGCCTGGCCCCGCGTCAGAGAGCCCTCTGTCAGAATCGCCCCGATGCCATCATCGTCATCGGTGAAGGAGCCCAGCTCGGCATCAATGAGTGTCAGCACCAGTTCCGTTATGGCCGGTGGAACTGCTCGGCCCTGGGCGAGAGGACAGTCTTTGGACAAGAGCTGAGAGTAGGTCAGTCTGTTTGACGCTGGGCTTTAATGTGTGGTAAAGGGAGGAAAAGATGGAGGGGGGAGGTTAAGGCTTGTATTCAGATGTTTGTTCTAAACGCAAAGATTTTCTTCACGACCTCCACCAATACGGAGCATTCATTTAGTTATTTACTTAGCAGGAACATGTCAAAATTACTTAACAGAATTTTGACAAAATTTTAGCCAATAATTGACCATACTGTGGTCATACCAGCTGGTCATTGCCTGATCTCGTTGATCTCAGAAGCTAAGCAGGTCTGGGCCTGGTTAGTAGTTGGATGGGAGACCACTGAGAATTCCAGGTGTCACAGTGGGGGTCAGTCGCTCCAGTGGTATCTGTCATTGTGTCCTTGGGCAAGGCACTTCACCCACATTGCCTAGGATGACTGTAGTGTGAATGTTAGTGGTCGATGGCGCACCACGGCAGCCTCGCTTCCGTCAGTCTTCCCCAGGGCAGCTGTGGCTACAATAGTAGATTACCACCACTAAGTATGGAGTGAAAAAATAATCCCTTATTTCTATAAAGTGCTCTGAGTGTCTATAATAAAGTGCTATATAAAATCCAATGCATTATTATTATACTCCATGGCAATGTTAATTTTGTTTTTGTCATAGTTTTCGTCGACTACGGTTTTTAAAGTGACAATAACTAGACTACGACTAATTTATTAAAAAATACATGTGGATGAAAACTACATCAAAATTGATATTGATAATTTTGTTGACTAAAACTAAACTTTCATTTCATCACATGCAAAGAAATCCAATCAGAACTCCAATGATCATGTGGTGTTACGCATTGATCACCAATGTCTGTGTGTATTACATTAATACCATCCCATATCAGGTTGATCAAAGGTCATTTCATTTTATATAAAAATGCAAAAAGTCAACTATATCTGTACCAGATTTAGTTGACTAACACTAGAATATAACTGAAGATTACATTTTCACCAAAACTAAGTTGCAATTTTGTCAAAAGACTAAAACGAAATCAAAATGTGTTGTCAAACTTAAAACACTGCACCATGGAAGATTCCATTAAGTTTTGGAGGGGATCCAGATCAATTGACTGATTCTAAGTCGGTTTCAATAATCAAAAAATCCCTATCTCTTATTATTAGCAACATTTCAAAAGTTCATATCTTAGTTTGTAATCGACCAATCTTCATGACTCACATGTCAGATTGGTTCCTCATTGAGTTTCATCCGGATGGCGCATTTCATTGCGATTTTTCCCAAAAAAATGTGGGTGCCCATACATTTGGACTTACTGAATCATTATTAATGGGGATGTACATTTCTTCCAAGCCTTTAAAGTATGAGTGATCAATGTACCATGATAAGGACCAATGATCCAGATAACTGTCAATACCTTGCAAAGAGGATATCTGGTGCTTGGCGGAGGTTTGCGCTATCAGAGTGCTCTTGTTGAGTACTTTATTGCAAAAAAACCAAATAAAACGTGGCGAAATATCAAGGAATGACTTCGATCAACCTCCTTCTGATTGTGGAATAGCACAACTTTAATATTGACCTCCCTTGTTAGAGCCTTCAAGAGAAGACTGAATCAGAGAGCCAATGTGTTGGTCTGTGTGGCATCCCTTTTACAAACTGAAGGATTGCTTTCATGGACACAGTTTCAGGGTTATCTCTGCGTGCCAGCATTTCGATAATACCTGTGCCATGTGTAAATACAGGCTATCACACATCCCTCTGGTTTTAGTCAACATTCTCCCCGTATTTTATTTCCCCTGAGAAGCCCGTTTGCTCCTGATATGAACCTCTTATATAAATTCTGTCTTAGTCCGAAAGGTTTTGTTGCGGTCTTGCTGTGGGTTTGGATACATGTTTAATCTAGCAGCTCTGGGAGCAATTACTCTCTTCTACACGGGAGTCAGGCAGACAAGACGTCTGGATGGCTTTATTTCTTTTGTCAGAGGAAATGTCTCTTTTCTTTTGTGGTAAACGAGCTCAAAGAAACAACCCAACGTTGTTCTTCATGTCCTGAACATGAGGAGAAACATTCTCCGAGACAACATTAACTTGGATTTGTATAAAAACTAATTAGACATTCACCATTGCTGATTATTCTGCATTCTATCTTATTCGTTTACAATGTCTGGAAATCAAACCTAGAGCAGTGCCTCGTCCTCTGTGGTGAACATACCATCTTCCTTTTTTTTTCTTTTTTCTTTTGATTGACCTGTTTGGCCTGTGAACTCATTAGACAGTGAAAAAGAACAGAAAGATTCATGCAAACCACTAATTGAAGTCAGCTCCAGCAGCTGGACGACGACAACAAAACCCTGCGTGCACCGCTGTACAATGAAAACAAATCCCAGTGAGAAGAGATGGAGGTTTGGCCGTTGCCAGCGCCTCAAAAAATGGTCACAAACGCAACGTTTTTTTGAATTCAGCTCGATGAGAGAAGACTTCAGAGTTTGTTATGACTTATGGACCAGGGGAACCACAGCTCGATGGTTTCTGCAAGGGAGTTTGTCAGGTTGGCAGGGAGCCATTAGAATCGCCTTCAGAGATGTTGTGCATTAATACTGTGGATTGTTGGGATGAAAACAGCCAGGCATTACCCTGATTGGTGAGGAACGGTATCCCATTACCAGCTGTAGTGCCAGAAAATTCATCCCCCGTTCTCTCATCTTCCCAACACATAAAACCTCTGCTGAAATGTGTTGTTTTTTTTTAAACTGAAGATGATTTGATTGTTTACTAAAGCCTGGAAATATTAGCCCTTAATTATAACCATCAGTTCGCAACTGCTCAGTGACTGTCAGTTAGTACAAGTGATGACGGTTCACAGTTCACCAGTTTTTAAAGTTTTTAATTAAAAAAGTGTGGGCTTTCCGCCTGGATTTAAGGAGAGAAGTGGCACAAAGGTTTGGAAAATATGAACATTGTACTTTAACCAATTGGCTACTGGTTTGACAATTTAAACACCCTGCACTTCTACTGTCCACCCACATGGATATTTTCACTTATTCTGCCTCATTATTGGACTGAGAAATGTACGAGCGTGTCCAGATTTGGTTCTGATTGACATGACTTAGACCATCCTGTTAGTTTTTAGGAATGTTTAGGTTGGAGGGTATAACGCTTAGGTTGCCCAGGAGTAGAAGAGCTATTATGGTTTAACGTGCAGAAATGCTCAATCCTTTAATCAAACTGTTATGTAACATTGACCAACTCCAGCCTTTAAAGGACCATTTTACTTAACACAATATCTGACTGTAATAAGTGCTGTGTTTTTAAAGTTGCAGATATTATAAACAATGGTATTTAGATTTTTTTTTTTTTTTTTTTAGTAATAGTTTAGTAATTATAAAGAAAACATTTAAATTGTATACATTCAATATTTAATAAAACAGATGTGAACAAACTAATAAAATATGAATTTTTTTTTAACACCTTAATGTCTGTCTTGATTTCTCAAAGCAATAAAACGTAGTCACTTATTTCATTATTACATTGAGTCATTTCTAAATGGAGAGTATCACAGGTGTTCTTTTAACATAAATAAAATGAACAATATTTCTTGACAACACCAAAGTGATGGTTTCAGGTCCCATCACCATTCCCTAAAACCAAACCGAGACACAAATAAAAAGAAAATCGTCTAATTTTCAAATCCATTTAAACAGTATATAGTGCCATTTATACCCTAAAAAAAGAAGAGGCTTAAGTATCTTGCGCTTTGAAATAAAGTCAGACCAAAATTGTGTTTTCTAAACCAAATGTACAACTTGATACATTTTTGATTACACAAAAATATTTCAGATTTTTATTTTTTATTTTATCAACAACTAAATACATTGTGTTTAACAGGTTATTAATTGTTTTTATGAACAACCCCGCAACCCTGAATCAAAGGAATAAGCGAGTCAGCACCTCAACGCTGGTTGTCTGGGACACAAATCAAAAGAAAAATCTAAATTTCAAATTCTTTAAAAGGGTATATGGTGCCGGTAAAGCCTAATACACCTAAAAAAAAAACTAAAAAAAAGAGGATTTAGTATCCCTTTGATGTAAACAGTCAGACCAAAATTACATTTTGGAACAGATTTTTTGTTAATCGTCTGAAAACATGTCACTTCATAAAATCACCCTAAAACTTAAGACATTAGATCATAAATGTTTTGTTTTTTCCTGAGACAAATGCTTATGACCCACTGATGACACTCTGGTGACCCATGAATGGACTCCGACCCACAACGTGAAAACTTTTTCGGTACATTCGCCTATTTCATTTCCTCCCATCATAATCTGCAAAAGCTTTAAAAATGTATGAAAGACTGACTTTCGATACATCCATGGAATTTAAATGACAATATTCATTTAGGTTTTTTAGTCATAAAAAGATCTGCATACTTCTACATAACATGTTTTGTTCATAACAGATTCAGCTACTGGTTATTGAAATTCATGTCGACCCTGTCTTTTCTTCCTCAGGCAGCAGGGAGGCGGCGTTCACATATGCCATCACCGCTGCAGGAGTTGCCTATGCAGTCACTGCTGCTTGTAGCCAAGGCAACCTGAGTCAGTGCGGCTGTGACCGTGAGAAACAGGGCTACCACGAGCAGGAGGAGGGCTGGAAGTGGGGGGGCTGCTCGGCGGATGTTAAATACGGAGTGGAGTTTTCACGACGCTTTGTAGACGCCCGAGAGATCAAGAAAAACGCCCGTCGGCTCATGAACCTGCACAACAATGAGGCGGGGCGAAAGGTAAAAACAAAAAAAAACAAGTTGTGATTGATTGGCTACAGCAGAGGTCATGACATGTGACTGTCTGATATGTGGGCAATGTAACTAAACATTAATATAGGAAACGAACAAGGTTTTGTGCTTTTTTGTTGTCATTTTGTGTATTTTTGTTGTTGAAGTCATATTTTGTTGAGGTTTTGTGTGTTTTTGGAGTCACTTTGTGCATTTTACAACCATTTTGTTGTGTTTTTCCTGTCATTTTGTGCAATGTTGTAGTCATGCTTAGTTGGATTATTGAGGTATTGCATGGTTTTAGCGTCATTTTCTGTGTTTTGGGACCCATTTGTGTGTTTTTCTGTATTCTGTTTCTGTTTAGTGTGTTTTTGTGGTCATCTTTTGTGTTTTTAGAGTCATTTTCTGTATTTTTGTTGTTTGTTATTTGGCCATTGTGTGTTTTTCTGTAATTTTGTATAGTTATGTACTTCTTTTTATAATCTGGCAGTTATTTTTTTTATGTTTTTGTTGTCGTCCTGTGTTGTTGGGAGTCATTTTGTGTGTTTTTGGAGTTCTTTTGTGTTCTTGTTTCAGGGGCAGCAAAAAAATAAATAAATAAATAAAATAGACAGAGGGCTGCATGTGGCCTGCTAACAGAGGGAGAGAAAACATGTGAAAAGCCAGATTCCTTTTAACCAAAGCACAATTAATAAAATGTTGAAAAATTAAAAATAAAAATTGTAGTATTTGAACCAAGTATTTTGTATAGAAATAATAAAAACAAAAAACAACCTCACACCTTTATTTTGCTTTTAATCTTAATTAATTGAATTGCTGCATTCATTTGGTATAGAATAAATAATAAATCTGTGTGTCCTGATAAAGGGTCATGAATCACCAAATCACATCAGATCCAAGGTCGTACTTGTCAATTCTGTATAAAAATAATTTTCAGACATTTGATTATAAATTCAACTCAAACCACATTGAAATTCTATACGTGTATGGTTGCACAACAGCTCTGGTCAGTTTTCTGGAGCTGTCACGACATCCTGCGGTCTGAAGAAAGGTGAAGTTAATTAGAGACTACAGTTCAGGGGTATGAGTTATTTTCCCCAGGTTTTGACATGAAGTTGGCATGCTGGTGGCTGAGAGATGAAGTGCCCACAGAAAGCACAGTGTACTATGAGAGGCAAAAATAAAAGGCCATGCATTTAAATATACTGGTTTTCGGGTAATTAACCTGTGATGTAAAAAAGTCAAGTTCTAAAAGCCTCCAAGATCTCCAAAGCAGCTTTTGTAATTGCAACATTTTGAAGAAAACCTGGATTTTTTTCGCCAATTCAAACAAAATAATGTCATTTACAACATGTGACGCAACTTTCTGCCGGGAATTGAACATATTGACAAAAGTTGTGAGATGTTTACCTCTCAACTGAAAAGAACCCGCAAATTATTCGTGAATGTAAGCGAAGAACATATAAAGATATTGCATAAAACTTTGGAATTTATTTGATTCAAACGTGACAACAAAGTGTACATATCTCTTATAACTTTCTGATTTTAAATAGCAATGTTCTTTTCTAGCCACTTTACCCAGTGCTTCCTGAACATGGGTACAACTTCCTGCATGATAAATAGAATAAAAAATCAATTTCACATTATTGCCATACAACTTCCACTAGCTTATCTCAAAAATATATATCACATATATCAACTACGTATGCAGTTTAAATGAACTGACAACTTCAACTAATTTTGCTATTACAAAAAACAATATAAAGTGTAACATTTTACCATGTAAATGTTTGAAAAAATAATGACTTCATTGATTCCCTATTAATAACCATCTCCATTTTATACTTTATACTTTTTTAGTACCGGTTTATCCCACAGATACTGTAGTCTCAACTGTGTTACATTCTTTCCGTCTTTACCACAGATAAAGGTATTTCTTCTACAAAACAGGATAAATTACTCACAAACAAATGTTGAAGATTAAAATTGCAGCTCGCAAAATTGTTTTTGACTCCATCACATTGTTTGGGTTTGTTGACAAATGGTCATGTGACTTGAACTTTGGAAAAGTTTTGCGCATTGCATGGTCGGATTGGAAATTTCGCAGAAGAATGAAAAGATGTCGCCGAAGCGGAAAAGTTTCATGACAGATTGACGGTTAAATCTGTGTTAAATCTAGTCATTCACAGTTTTGCCGCAACGAAACACTTCACGCTATCACACTAAATTTACTATATGAGGTTAGACTGCAATATTTGAAGTTACATTTCTGATATTTATTACGTGTTTTTATTTAATTCTTAACATTGATTTCTTGCGTTTCTTTGCCAGACATGGATTCGCTTAATGCCATTTTTGTTCTGGTCTGTTTATGGTGTTCCCTGTCCTATGACGTCACTCCGCTAGAGATTGAATTCCAGCTGTTTCTGTGAAAAACCACAAAATGAACATTGGCTATTGTTTTGGCACAACACCAGTTCTGTCACTATGGCAGTGATTAGGGGCACACAATGGCATCAGCAGTGGATGAGAATAACTTTTTGACGACATAAGGGTGTTGGGGATCATCTCTGGCAGCTTTAACACTGTGTTGTGTGGTTTCCGCAAGAGTTTTTAAACTTAAATTGAAAATTCTTCCCATAGTTCAGCTCAGGATATATATATATACTATTTATAAATGACAGAATTGCTTACTTTTATCACTTTCTTTTAAAATGCTAGATATTTGAAGGTCTGGCCCACTTGAAATGAAATGGGGAAAAATGTGGTTCTTTAACAACAAAAACTTTGACACTCCTGTTTTTAAATATGCACAAAATCTAAATAGTAAAATAAAAACTAGTAATGGGAACACCTGAATTTAGAAAAAACACTCAAATATCGAGAAAAAAAAAAAAAAAAAGAAATTACGCTTTCATGAGGAGGTATTTCAGACGTTTCGATATTGAAATGTGTCGCAAAAGCTATGGAAACACTTTTTCCGCAAATACACGTCACAGGACTTGACATTCCTGGTCACATGACCATTTCTCTCTGAGTAAACATTATGTTCCGAGCGTCTGTCTTTCTGCAGCGAAGTCTGCGGGGCTCCTGCATAAAACAGCCTTCAATGGAAACACATTCAAATCACAATTATACTTTGTCAACATTTAGAAATATCGCTTTTATTTTGCAAAAAACTGTAATGGAAACCCAGATAATGACACTTTAATGTTTTGCACATATTTGCTCCTGCCTCAGCCCTGGTTATGTACACTATGTCGTAACATTTTGTAATGTACACAGATCTAACATTTGCTCTCTGTACGATCAGGTTCTAGAGGAGAGGATGAAGCTAGAGTGCAAGTGTCACGGTGTCTCTGGCTCCTGCACCACTAAGACCTGCTGGATCACGCTGCCAAAGTTCAGAGAGATCGGCTACCTGCTGAAGGAGCGCTACAGCGATGCAGTCCAGGTAGAGCCTGTCCGGGCTTCCCGGCTCCGCCAGCCCTCCTTCCTGCGTATCAAAGAATCTCGAGGCTTCCAGAAGCCCACTGACACAGATCTAGTTTACCTGGAGCGTTCACCTAACTACTGTGAAGAGGACACGATCACAGGAAGCACAGGAACAAAGGGCCGGCTGTGCAACGGCACCTCGGCGCACAGCGACGGCTGTAACGTGATGTGCTGCGGCCGAGGGTACAACACGCACCACTACACACGAGTGTGGCAGTGCCACTGCAAGTTCCACTGGTGCTGTTTTGTTAAATGCAACACATGCAGTGAGAAATCAGAAGCTTTCACCTGCAAGTAGAAAGGAAATGCAGGAACTGGAAGAGGAAAGTGAAGAATAGGACAGAGAGGAAGCTGAAGCAAAGGTCTTGGAGGTATTTATTACATTTTGCACATGATGACATCTTAGTGGAGTTCTTTACAATCAAGGAAAATAAAACCCATATGGGGATTGGAGAGGATCAGAGGGATACAATGAACAATTGAGTGCATGTGGAAGGATCGAAGATGTCATCTCGCAGAAATATGTTTGATGTTCAGCTCGAGAGGGAAGAAGTACCATTATTGTTCAGAAAACTATTGTAACGACATAACTGGAAACACTACGACCTTTAGACTAAACCAACGGTACCGGGAGAAGACGAGAAGATGGCAGCCGAATAACTGTACTCTCACACTGTATTCTGTTTGAACACTGAAAATAAAGCTAAATTATTTATGTCAAAATATCTTACAAAGCCTTTTAAAAGTAGTGAGGAATGCAAACATTTCAGGCCATGTATTCTGTTTCAGATTTGTTTGTTGTTTTAAGAAAAAGAATGTTTTGTTAGTCACACAGTTAACCCCACCCCCCCCACACACACACACACACTTCCCCCAGTCAGTGTTTTTATCTTAGCGGACTAATTCTTGTCTTTTGCACTCACATGTTCTCCTTTTTCCCCTTTGCTTGTTAATTAATGTCAGTTATGGCTCATCTCTCATTCCAAACCTGAACCACTGGAGCCCAGAGTCTTTTGCTAAGCCCAGAAAACACACCCGCAGTATTTAAAGCACCAGCTTGTCAGTTTGAACGACACTTCGTCTCGACTGGCTCCATTGTTTTGTTGTCGACGGGCTCTTGACTTCTGAGAAAACCGTGTAAGCCTCATTGGAACTCTATAGAGGTGCCACCAGGTTCAGATAGAACCGACATTCCCATGAAGGGTAGAAATGTGGAATTCCACAGCGGCCTCTGCTTACACAAGGCCTTCCAGCGCGGTTTAGGCCTTGCCTGGCTGGATGGCATGTGCCCTAACCACACATATTGGGGGGGGGAATCAAAGTCTTCCAAGCTATTTTTGGACAGCACCCTTAATGTATTCACGTGTTTATTTAGGGCTTTATATAACTTACGAAACGATTTGAAGAGTATATTTTTATATGAGGAATGTGGCACTTTATGTCATTTATAGGTGGAAAGAGACTCACTATTTACAAGTGTTTTCTAACGTCTTTGTATTCAGAATTGAAAGCTATAAATTATTTGAAAATAATTAAGTTACACAAGTGTAAATACTCCACGTTGAACCAAAAGTAGCCCTGATTGCTGACTTATATACCATCCTTCACTATTCACACTCAGTCCTGAGATGTTCATTGATTTGTCAGATGTGGAAAATGCAATCGTTTACTTGAGTACATGAAAGTTAGTATTCAGATTACTATGCTTTTGTCTTGGTAGTAATGTTAGTTATTTGTGTCTCACAGTATTCTTAACAAAGCCTGATTAAGACATAAAACACAACAAACTATCAATTTCTTTCTTCGCCATGTGGCAAACTCTTAAGTTTGCATCACTTACAAAAATGACCAGTTGTATTTATTTTCTTCCATTTTTTACCAATAAATCTTCAGCATCTTTTTACGCCTCATGAGTTTTATTGTCCTGCTTGGCCTCAGAACAATTCATATCATTATTCATTGTACTTTAATGGGTAATACACAGTTCATTATGTGAAGTATGTGATCCAAACGTTGGGTTGGGCTTAAAGCCAGAGCAGCAGGAGTGCATAGTCGATATAATAAAATGCTGATATGGGAAACATATGAGACATTTTGGCTCATGGGTGGATGTGCTGCTAATGTGTTGGGAGGTGAACACCCGGCCATTGGCCCGGCTGACTTGCACTGCCTCTTTCCTGTGGGGCTGAAAAGCATTTCAGCGGGCCAGTGGAGCGCGAGTAACAGCTGTTTTGTTAACTGTCTGAAATCCTGGCCACCGGAACCGTATAAGCTCCCTTCTATATGCTGGCGGATTGAGAGGAGAGTCCAGCCGATTGTTTTCGATACATTTTGTCATTAAAAATCCGGGGCAGAGCAAACAGGGTGGAGCAGGGTGTGGGCTGGCCTGTAAAGCGCTGCATTGTTGAGTTGTCAGGACCGCTCAGCTTATCCGGCAGCGGGAGTAGCAGGGGTGGGATGTCATTCTGCAAACTAATGCTTCTGTTTCCTCACGCAGTGGATACAAACTGGGCATCCTCTCATCTTCAACTTTGTTCAGAACCTGAATATGCATTAGGTGATTTTCAGTAACTCTCAATTAATAACCAATCTGGTACAGATGCACGCTAAGAATAAGAAGTAAAAAATACGATTTCAAGTCTTCTCCTAACCGCTAAAGCCCTTTTAGCCTTATACAACAGCCTAACAGTGCAGCACGGTAGTGCAATATTCTAAAAGCAGGTAGTGAGCCAGGCTCACGCCACATACTGAGTCTAATTTTCTAACTTTCCAAACATGCATAGTGAATAGGTGCCACTTGTTTTCTAATTGCATTTTTTGATGAACAGACGAGCAGCTGTGTTGAACCTTTCAATAGGGAAGCCTTCAACGTGCATCCACGATGCCACATTTTAATTAGCCAAGGCGCTGAGGGGGTAGATTACATCATGTTTTGCTCATTCTCCGTTTCATGGTGACTGCAGAAGCCACTATGAGCCTGGGATTAAACTCCGACCCCTGCTGGGACCATCACTGTCTCTGAAAAGCCAAAATGCTGGACGCTGCAGTGCTTTTTGTTTTTGGATTAGAGCAAAGACAAAGCGTTGGGCGAGCCCAAAAGGTGCCAGCATGTGCTCGCCTCTTCATTTTCCAGACTCAGGCCAAGACAAAGCAGGAGTTCCTGACATCCTGACCTCGGCCTCTACACTAGAAAAACCCCTATAGATCTTTTGTATGTGAAGAATACCTCGAGCCCCATGAGGACATGAGCACCGAGGTATTAAATCGAGTTGTGTTTACGTCTCTCATAGCGATGTATCCAGTTTAAATGCACTTTACTTTATTGGCAGTGTGGCTGTCACTCAGTCTTTTACGGGAATATTTAGAAAGCTTGCAACAACTAATATCTAACATCTGTGTGCGCACACATTGCGTTACCTTCTAAAACATTGCTCTGCATAGATGTCTGCTCATGGGGTGAGGGCTATCTGTAGCCCTTTAGGAGCCCTTCTTCACAGGTTTCAGCAGCAAGCTTCCATCACGCTCCTCCACAGAGAAGCCCAGCTCCCTCAGGGCTGAGTAATCGGCCGGACCTTGACGCTCCAAGGAGGCTACAAGCTCCTGGTTCTGCTGGTTGTTCTCCAGAAGGTTCCTGGTGGCAAAGATGGCCCACTGGCTGATGACTACAGGCATTGGGTTAAGGACATCAACGTCAGAGACCACAACAGGAAATTAGGAACAGTTTCTTGATAGGAAGTAAATAGTTTAAATGAATTCACGTTGAAAATATCAGTTCAGACATACACACTTAGGTACTTCAATGTGATAAAAAAAAAAAAAACGAGACAGGGGGTTTCAGAATATCTCATTTCATGCTATAAATATTCTATTGCCTTACTTTAAAGACATCATATC
The DNA here is from genome assembly GCF_900634775.1 of Gouania willdenowi. Taxonomy (NCBI): domain Eukaryota; kingdom Metazoa; phylum Chordata; class Actinopteri; order Blenniiformes; family Gobiesocidae; genus Gouania; species Gouania willdenowi. The sequence continues at coordinate 17,433,518 of NC_041049.1, forward strand.
GGTCACTGTTGCAATTCAATAATGCTTTAAAATTAAGTATCAGGCATCAGCCATTCCGCTGATATAATTAACTGATAAAACAACAGGCTTTGCTTCCTTGATCAACCCATAGAACACGTGTCAAACTCAAGGCCCAGGAGGCAAAACCGGCTATTTACAGCATCCAATTCGGCCCACAGAAGAAAGTAAAAATAACAAAAAGACATTAATCATTGAGTAAATCACCAACAATATCAGTTGTGGATAACTCAGTCCCTCCAAAGTCTACAATTCAATTAAATTTGGTGAGGCTCAGATTTTTTCCATGCTTATATCACATGACATGTCATTTTTAACTGCAAAATGTTGAAAGAACTCACCAAATCCTGTAATTTTCTACAAATTGTTTCCCCAAATTAAATAAAAATTGGTCTCAAAGTCAATAACATTTACGTAAGATCCTGCAGAGAGTGATATGTGTCACGTTTCGCTTGGATATCGTCTGCCTTACATATTTTATATATCACTTATACCGTGAGGCACCAACTAGGGCACGTTTTGCAGGCCAAAAATCTGCGACTGACTTAAAATCATACTCCTCCATATTTGGCGCCTGAACTAAAATGAGTTTGACACCCCTGCCATAGACATCATATACGTAGACGCCGCATCGCCCGTGGAGAGGCGTGACTAAGCGCCGCCATCTTGTGTGTGGCGAGCAAACTGCAGGAGTGCTTGAAAAATAGAGGCACCTAATAATCTCAAAGTAGAATCATTCACTGAATTTACTGATTTGGAAACTGATTTTTTTCGTCATATATAAATCTATGACACAGAATTTTTGGATCTTGTTTAATGCCTTTTTTTTACCACTCAAATACAAACTTTAAGTAGGTAAGTTGATAACTGTTCAAGGTAGGCTTCAAGTATGTGAATTGTTATGTTTAAAAACAATTGTCATGGATAAAAGGATAAATATGACATGTTTTCCATAACGCAAGTGTTTTTCTTATTTTACAGAAGGAATGATGATTACTGATGTCATATTATTTTCAGCTTTGTCTCATGTCTGCATTTTCCAGCGGGCCAACAAAATAAAGATTAATTCTGTATGTTAATCCCACTACAGAAACTAGATGATCTCTGTGGAAGGAAAATATTGCTAGCGGTTTTTGGCCAGATGAGTTACGAGTGACGAGCATATCGGATTTTGGCCAAAAACCCAATATCGTGCATCGCTAATGTTATTATGTAAAGTACTCTGGGAACCACAGATATCAGAACAGGATTAAGTTTAGGATCTTGGAGGTCTTGCCTTTAGAACTGATGACTACCTGATTAGTTTAACCTTAATTTATCCTCCTATATTTGATCCAAACAAATGATTCCATTTAGACAGACACACAACAGACACAGGCAGACATAATGACAAGCTCATTAACTTCAACACGCAAACCCTGGCTTTAAAAAGAAAAGGCAGAATAAATCAAGGCCTGAAACTATGATCAGGTTTCCAATGAGGATTTTCCCCATTCTCTGTGCAATAAATCTGCAAAGACAGTGGACAGTTTCAAATGTTATTGGACAGTGGGAAGAAGAAAGCTAAACTGACAAAACAGCCACATCAGCTTAGAGGCAGCATCGCAACACTTACCCACATGGAGCAGCACATGACACAAAATGTGTAAGGGAATAAATCAAAATCTGATGCTGTATGATAAACATATCGCATAGCCGCCAATAGCTTAAAATCACTTGCCTGATGTGCAACTGCTAATGTCTAGATCCAGAGCCCATACCTTTTTGTGAGAGAGCCTGTAATTCTAAAAACTTAACTAAATTATCGTACTCTCGGGAATTTTTCAGTAAATCGAGTTTTTCACTGCCATTAAAAACAGTGTGACACATTTTGTATTATAAAATTATATCGAACTATATTACTGACAAGATAGAAAAAACACTTTGCAGTAAAACATTTCCAATACAACAGTATTAAAAGAATAAAAACAAGTATTACCAGAAAATAACACAGGAAAAACATTCAGAAGGAACATTTTTTTTTACATTCCAACAGCATAAAAACATGCTTTAAAATGCCTAAAACTGTTCCTGAATTAGCTACCCTGGTTCACCACACCTGTGAAAGGTAGCTCGTTATCAGGCTTTCCGATGACACAATCATTAGATTCAGGTGTGTTTGAGCAGGGAAATGTCTCTGCAGGACCAAATTGGCCTGACAGCTTCATCCCTGTGTTTATTTTCCCCAAAGCTTAACATGGGCTTCTACAATTAGTAATTTCTCTCATGAGTTGGGGTGTCTCGATAACTTTTTCTCTTCCGATACGATACCGATATTGCTGCCTTAAGTATCTGCCAATACCATTATTGATCCGATACGATATCAGCACCATTTATACTTGTACAACTTCTTTTGTAGTGTGAAATGTAAGAAAAAACTTGATCAAGTGACATAATTCAAACAGAGAACAATAGTCAGCAACAGCAGGCATGAGGAAAAAGTGACTAATTTATTATCAGCCAAAGGGTTACACACATTTTAACCTTAAAATTAAGAATAATCTGCAAATGAGTAAAATAAATTAAAAAAAAAAAAATTCAATACATCTAATTAAACAATATTTATTAAATTAAAGATTTTAGATGCAAGCCTAATAATTGTCTGTTTTATTTTCGTGTTGTTGCTGATATCAAACCAATATTCAATCAGATTGGGACACCCCAGTACGAGATTAGTTTCAGTAGAGAGTAAAAAGTGAGTGAATAACAGCAATAGATAAAGCAAATTGTTAATCTCAAACTCCTGAATGGCTGCTGTTTGCCTTTGCTCACTCAGTTCTATAGACAGGTTCTGTATTTTTACAACACCTCAGGTAACTGCTTCTCAGGTTTCCCCTTCAAACTCGGTTTTTCTTTTACAATCTTTTTCAGAAAAGAAGCCAATTCAATATAAATACAAAAACATCATCTGTGCCCATGTGTGTTTGTGAATGCTGTGTGAAATGATTGTAATTGAGCAGGGACTCAATTCTCCCATTAAAAGCTTTCAAACAGCAGCCTAATGCAGTGTTTTCAACCACCAGCCTTACTTTTCTCCCCACAGTCCCCAGACACAAAGCTGGATTTAATGACCCTGCCTATGACTGATGAAGCTACCAGTGCTAATCTGTAGCAAAATCAATGCACCAGCACCATTGGACTGATGACCTCACACAGCAAAGACAATGACATAATGCACTGAATTCCTGGTGATTGTTCAGGCACACTTTTTACAGGTTTGTGACTCAGCTCTGTCTGATGGTGCCAAAAAAATAAAACAGCCCAAAAAACAAACATTTAAACAAACAGACTATTATTGTGACTCCTAGAAGCTGTGATTGACTGAACGGCGCGGTAAAGGATACAGGGATTGTTACTGTCTATATTACAGTTGTCAAGGATGAGTGGGATGCCTTCAAGTTCTCTCACCTGTGGGAACAAAGGGAAATAAATTAATGTATGTGGAGAAAACACAAAAAGGCCCAAAACAAACTGAAACAAAACTAGAATCCGTACGCAGTCCAGAGTTTTGTTGAGCTTAGTTTCAAATAAAATTAATTTATTAGATTTTTTGTGTGTTACTTATTAGTTCAATAACTTACCGTAGTGCACATGTGTCAAACTCAAGGCCCGAAATCCAACCCTTTAGAGCATCAAATTCGGCCAGCTCAAGAAAGTAAAGATGAGACCACTTAATTCAGTTGTAGATATGGCAGCCCCACCAATTACAAAATTTCAATTAAAATCCACAATATTTGCAGAGTTCAGTTTTTCAGTTCTTATATCACATGACGGGCAATCATTTTTAATCTCATATTTAATCGCAAATTTTCCTCAAATTATTTCACAAAACTTCCCAAAAATACGAAAATCAGGTTAATGTAAGTTAAGATCCTGCAGAGACTGATATACTTGCAGACTTTAACTATTTATTTACAGTATAAACGTAGCAGTGCAAACCAAATTTTCGCTTTTTCCCACAAAAAAATCTTTGGTCCACATTAGATCAAACTGGTCCGTATTTGGCCCAAGAATTAAAATTAGTTTGACACCCCTGCCTGAGTGACTGTCAACAAAATAGGTACAGATAGATATGTAATGATCATAAGTGTTCAACTATTCTTATTAAATGCCTGGAGTGAAACCATTTTTGCTTTGAGGCCAAACAGTAACCACTACACAACTATACTGACATATTCAAATTGAAAAAACATCAATCTGAGCTCAATTCAGTCGTTTGCTGTCGTTTCTAAACCTTGGTGCACAAGCCACAAGCTTACTTTTTCCCACTCTATTAGACTGCAAGAATAAAATGTGCTTTTACATGAACAAAGCAACAGGAAATCATTCAGCCAAGAGCTTTTTGAGGAGTGAAGGGGATTTTTTTAAAAAAATGGCAGCCTCATCATATCATGCAAAAACTAACAGACATTAGCATTAAATCCATGTAAAATAATTGCGGCGCTCTGAGAAAATACAATACAACTTAAGATTCAGCTTGTATTGTAGGGAGAATATGTCCTTCGCTAAGCCTTCCGTGCGTGACTGCAAAAGCCGTCATGTGGTTGTGGGTTTGTTTAGGACTGCGGTTCTCAAACTGAGGGGCGTGATCGTGACGTGAATGAATGAGGATTAAGTCGGAGGTGACCTTGGATCGAATTCGATTGTAACCAGTGCTAAACATAATGGGGAACAGATCCACCAGCAGCGACAAGAGAAGAGTCATGGCTCTGTCTATTTCCTGGAGGCAGTGTCAAGGAAGGAAAGTTATTATAGAAGTCAGAGGAGCGTATAAAAGGCTCGTGATTCAAGAGCACGGAGCAGGGGTGGGTAGAGGTTTGGCCTGTTTTGACCCACACATTAAACCTTTGAGAAAATAGAAACGGCTTGTGAACCACGAACAGGGAGATCTGCTCTTTATCACATGCCTGACTTTATGGGCTTGATTACTGTTTGCTAGCTGCTGCCCCCCGTTGTGGTTTCACTCCAAACACACTTATGGGAGGAACAGCACAAGGGCTGACTGCTGACTTTCAGAAAACGAAAATGTCATTGAAACTGTCAGAAGAACATATTTCCTACTCGTGAGATCGCCTGGGGATGCTTACATTATGTCTAAAAGCCATAAAGAGACGAATAGCAAACGAGTGGATGCTGACTACAGGCCGGAACAGAACGCTCAGCTCTCTGAATGCACATCTTAAATTACAATCTCTCCTGAAGGTGCATGCTGTGACATTTGGTTTACTGGAAGAAGTCTTAGTGAAAACAGATATGGGGTGATTCCTGACCACTGACAGACCACAGATCAGCATCCATAAATCTAACAGTGAGGCCAGCTGAGGGTGGCCATCCCACAAGCATTCCACCAATCTGTTTCTAGAGCCGGGCCCATAATATACAACAGAGATCGCACATTATCCACTTTAACGATGAGATGATGACAGACGCTGATGGCGAGAAGAACTAAAGGAAGAGGAGATTCACAGTTACATGCAGAAAGGACACTGCTGTGTTAAAAGAACAAAGATGTTCTGGTTCTGTCATTTGTACACCGCTGTCCTCAAGAGATCCTGTGGTTTGACAGCCCAGGCCTAAAGACCAGCACTCACAGCAAGCGACGCCTTGGAGCTTCCTGAAATGCACCAATTGGCTCTTAATCTTTGACCGTAATACTTTGAATAGTTGGAGGGCAGGGGGGTCAAACTCATTTTAGTTTCATCTCATGTAGGCCACCGGTTATACGTGGACTATAGGTGGAAAAAACTACTAACTTCAACATTAATATGCACTTTCACATATAAATGATATATAAAGTATGGAAGGCACCAACAATATCAAAACTCCAAAGAACTTCCCCTAAATTTCCTTGATTTTGTGACCAATTTTTATTTAATTTGTGAAATAATTTGAGGGAAATTGCAGGATTTTGGAAAAATATAGAGTTTTCTCTCAAGAATTTCAGATTAAAAATGACTGGCATCATGTGATATAAGCATGAGAAAACTATGAGCTCAGCAAATAGTAGTCTGTCCCATTGGTGTGTGAGCGTAAGTGTGAATGAGTGGATATATAAAGCACTCTGTGACCTGTCTGTGAAAGGTGCTATAAAAATAAACACTTACTTACATTACTTACAAATATTAAGGAGTCTGATGGAATTTGCGTATTTGGAGGGACTGAGAAAACTACAAGTAAAATTAGTTGGTCATTTACATGAACTCTTTAGTTCAGGGGCCAAATACAAAGCAGTTTGACCTCAAGAGGGCCACAGGTTTTATGTGGAAAATAATTTCAACATTATTGTGCCATAGTTTGCACTTGTACGTATACATACAATAAAAAAATATGTAAGAAACTGACAATATCCAAGCAATAAGTGATATATATCAGTCTCAACAGGACCTTCACTTTAAATTTCCTAGATTTGTGATTATTTTCAATTTAATTAAGGAAAATGTTGTGTAAGAATTTTGAGGGTTTTTTTTTCCAACAGTTAAACATTTAAAATGACTGTCAACATTCGATACAAGCACCAGAAAAACTGTGAGCACCTAAGTTTCACACAATGATTCACGCTGTTATTCTTATATCATGTATTTCACCAGTGGGCCAAATTGGATGCTCCAAAGGGCCGGATTTGGTCCCCGGGCCTTGAGTTGGACATATGCTCTAAAGGGCCCGAGTTTAAAACGTGTTTGAGGGTGTTAAGAAAGGTCTCATATACTATTGGTTTAGAGAACAGTTAGAATACAAAATATACAATTTAAAAAATCAGTAGAGGTAAAAACAATCTATTCCGAGGATGGATGTTAACACCTCAAAAACAAATATAATGCTCTCAATAAAGCAGTGATTTAATTGATCAACAGACCTAACATAGTCCCAACCTTGTTCTGATTGCTGCTGTTGCCGTGGCAGAGGTTTCCGATCAGCCTGATGAGATGAGCTTTAAAGCTGATGACGGGAGATTGGGAGAAAGAGTCTTCATCTCCATCCCCACTCACCGAGGAGAAGTTTTGAGCAGCACTGAAAATATTCTTACTGGCTTTGCCGATGGTGTGCACCTGCTTAAGGAGCTCTGCAAATACACAATCATATTGTAAAAAATGTAAAAGAAGACACCAGTTTGTTGATATTTATTTCCTCTAACTTGTATATACAGTATATGTTTGCTTGTTTGAGTATGGTCGAATAAATGGTTTTTGTTCATTTACCAACAGTGGAAACCAGAAGGTCCGACTGCCCCTGCAAAAACATGAACTCTTTGTGGTCCGACGTCATCTCACACAGCACGTCCAGCAGACTAATCACTGTCAGTGCCTCCTGCAGGACCTGTGAGATATTGCAACAGGTGTTAGTCAAAAAACAACTTTTATTCAGCAGTGGTTCTAAACCTTTTCAGCCCGTGACCCCCAAAATAAAGGCACCAGAGACCAGGGACCCCACTGTAGCTGAAGGTGGTTGAAAACAGACATGAACATTGAAGAACAGTCATGTGAAGACAGGACCATCTATAAGGGGGAATAAAGGGGAGAACTTTTTGGGGCCCATCCATGAAGTCAGCAAGATTATGGTCCATTGTTCTATGAATCTGTGATAAGAACATTTATCTATTTATCTGAAAATAATATCCACTGTTATCCATTAAGTTTAGTATTATTTGTGCCATAGTATATAGTCATTTTACAGATGTAAATTCTTGTTTTAATTAGAAATAAAACGGCTTAAAAGTGACCAAAAATGGTGGAAAAGGTGGTGAAATGGGATTTTAAAAACCACTAAAATTGGTTAAAAGTTGCAAATTAGAGTGGCCAAAAACTGGCAGAAAAAGTGTTAAAAAGGGTTCAAAGTGTCAATATTGGCTTAAAAGTGGCAGAAAAAAGTAGGAAGAATTAGTTCAAAGTGGCAAATAATGTCCATACGGTTGCTGTATCAATATACCGACATTCTAACTGTCATTCTAACCCCTCATTGGCCAGTTTAGGTTATGTGACTAAGACTAAATCCAACCCTAACCCTAAAAATTGTTGCGATATAGGGTTATAACCGAACCCTAAATCAAACTGTACAAATAGACACTTTTGGCAAATAATGGGTATGACAAATCGTGAATATTGGCCAAAATAAGCATGAAATATGGTGAAAAGAGGTTAAAAGTAACAATAATGGGTCAATATATGCAACATTAGGTGGGAAAAGTGGTGGACAGGGTTTAGAAAAGCTGAAAATGGAAAAAATGTGCAAAAAAGACATTGAAATTTGATGGAGAAGTGGCAGAAATGGGAGTAATGTAGCAAAAATGCATCAAAAGGAGCAAAAATGTGGCAAGAAAAAGTGATGAAAATAGGTTAAAATATGGCAAGTTTGGTGTAGCTGCAGATAACGGTTAAAACATTATATACAAGCAGTGTGTACCTCGTCATTGGATGCAGAACCTGTAGCAAGTGTAAGTACAGCCCCACAGCCATTCTGGAAGGCAGAGGCCAGGAAACGGGCCACACTGGGAGGAATGCCGCACTCAGAGTCAGAGTCCTCCTCTGTCAGCTGGGCAAACATCAGCTCTAATAGAGTGACTCTGGGAAACACATCACATGATGCCATCATCACAGTCATCTGTAATACGCCCAACATGATTGTGTAATGCTTAGCAAACACAGCTAGCATCCTGTATTTTAACAACATACTGTACAACTGGCTATTTGTATCACTTCCATAAAAGTTTTCAGTTTCAGTTTATTTGTCTCAGTCTTGCATAAATATTCAAACATCAATCACTATTTAAAAATATATATCACAAAAAACAGAGAAAAAGGTTGAGAGAAAATGGCTTTATAATAATTTAACAAATGTATATTCATCTTATTTATTAAATTCCATGTTCTCTAAGTGTCATAGTAATAATGATGTAATATACCTCTCAGTGTGGGACATCCCTGTGTACATGCTCTCCATCAGAGCAGGAGACCTGAGAAAATACTGGGTTGCTATGAGCACCCTGCAAATTCATTCATGTATTAGGTCAACTTTTAAACACAAAAGGAAAAAAGGACAAAAAAGAAGGGAAAAAAACAATATAGGAGACATCATAGAGGCGTATCGTATTTGCCCTTACGTCCAGTCTAGATCAGGCTGTGTCCTGCACAGTTCCATCACCTTGAGGGCAACCTGAGGATTCTCTGGATCGGACAAATCGGCGACTTTGACGTCATCCAGGCACGTGTGGAGAACCATAGAGGTGTAATTCACCACTTTGTCGTCGTTGCTATTGAGAAGCTCCCTGTTCACAAAGTAAAAAACAGGACACTTTGATATGGGGCATTTTATTTAATGATAAAACTCTTAAGTGCAATTTTGAATATTTAGTTGACTCTGCCAAAGATGTGGTGTTTTTTGTCGGTGTTATTTTATTTCATCATTTGTATTCAATTCAACTTTATTTATATATCGCAAATTACAACAAAGTCATTTCAAAGGGCTTAACAAAAATATAGAGTCCATAGTAAGAAAGACAGAATCCAACAAGATCCACATGAACAAGCATTTAGCGACATGTAAGCAGTGAAACTCCAAAACTAATGGATGGATTTCTCTGACAATTTCAGGAAATATCCAAAATGGAATAAGAAAGAAATGATTAGATTCTGGAGATGATCCAAATCAATATACTGATTCTGGATAGGTTAAAAAATAAATAAATAAAAAATCAATCAATCCCTATGTTCAGCACTTTGAGCTAATTCTACAACACCTCCTGCTGGTGACTTTGCGCATTTCATGCTCTATTCATAAGTTAAATTCAGTTCAACAAATAAACAAATGAAATAAAAATAAATTAATTAATTCACCATCCTTTTTGCATTACTGAACTATTATCTTATTATCGCATCCTATTTAGTTTTGTACATATTAGTCTTTATTTACTGTTTATATTTTCTCGTTCATTGTTATTATTAAACATTTACATTGTTAGAGAGAGCACAGTTCACCAAGTCAAACTATTTGTGTGTATAACATACATGGCCAATAAAGTTGATTCTGATTATTACGGTACATACTATATTACAGTATTAAACTTATATTTTGGATGACAGTATTTTTGTTTGTAAAGAAACTAAAAACTTACAGCAGCAGATCTGGAAATATCAGCGACCAAATGTCATCTTTACACATTTGATTTCCAACTGTTATGTTACCGAGAAACTGGATCCCACAGCGGAGAGCTGAACACAAGGCATGGAGAAAAAACACATCCACAACAAACAAGTCTTTCTAATTGTTCTGCTACGTATTGGTGTTTCCAAGCCACACTTACGTTCAAACGAGGCCTCCTTGCTCCTCAACAGGGTTTGATGTAGTTTTAGGATATTAAAAGATACATTAATGAAGCCAAGTTCCCTGCAAACAAAATAACTCACTTATGCAACAAAAAACTGTTTTAAATAACACCTACGTGAGGATAAACTCATCATTGGACATACCTGAGCAGATTTTGGTTGCGCGTGCTCTGCACACAGCAGTTTCTCTGGGCCCTGAAGCACTCTGCTAACAGCTGCAGCTGTGAATCCAAAGACTGCAGATCGTCTGTCTGAGCAGTCTGTAGGTCTTCATACAGTCTGGTTAGCACCTTCAGAAGGTTAGTGAATACCTCCTCCTCCACAGCATCTCTGACCACAAGAAACACACACGGAAAAGGCCATCACTGGGAAATTATTATATGACTTAAGGCAGTCAAAATGTATTGTTTTCAGCCAAATAAGCTATCAGTTTTTTAACAATAAGGTATATTTTCTAAACAAGACTGACTATTCAATTATTATTTTGTCATTTTTTAAATTATCTTATTAAATTACTTCTGTGTACATTAGTCTTTAAACCTTTTTTTTTTTTTTAATCATTTTTTACTTTTATCAATTGTGTTTAGGGGTGTGAAAAAAAATTGTTTCACAATATATCGTAATTTTTTGGGTGCCGATTTTAAACCGTTATTTTTTTTATCGATTTTTAAAAATATATATAAAAAAAATTTTCTTCTGATATTTAATAAACATTATTCTTATTGTATGTTTCACATTTTTGTGGACGTGTGTTTTCTACTGCTGGACACATTTTCAAATTTGATATTAACTGGGTAGAATATCGCGATCATTTCGTATCATGACCCAAGTATCGTGATATGTAACGTATTGTAACATCCTTGCTAATACTCATCCCTAATCGCGTTGCCAAATTTCTCTAAAGTACTTTGATCTGCAATAGAATTAGGAAGAAAAATTCTAAATACAGTTTTATTGATTGATTGAGTTAATTCCAATATTTCTTAATTAACTTATAAAATTCTGCCATACTTCAGGGATCACGCAGACCCAACCTAACTATTTTTCAAGTTGTTTTATTTGAGCAAATATTTGTTTCCTATGCTTTGGTAAGCACAGCTGGAATAGGCCCCAGAAGATTTTTGTGACCATGAAAAAAGGAGCAAGCACGTTGGAAAATGGATGGATGGCTTTGGTACGCCAATAAGGCCACATATCTAAACCTAGTAGTAGTAAACCTTTCTTAACATCGATCCGATATCAGCACAAATCATACGTACTTTTATTATTCATTTTGTAGTGTAGAATGTTAGAAAAGGTTTGATCAAGTGATGTTACTCAAACAGAGAACAATAGTCAGCAACAGTAGGTATGAGGAAAAACTGACCCATTTATTATTAACCAATTGGTTACATACATTTTAACCTTCAACATAATGTCTACAGTATTCTACTACTGAATAAATACAATATAATATAATATATATCGGAGATTTTAGATGCAGTCCGATAATATCCGGTTATCGTTTTCTGGCTGATATCGGACCGATATTCGATATCAATATCGGATCGAGACACCCCTACTTTTGAGCACTTTGAATTTGTCCTCTAAACATCCCTTATATGTTTAAATGTTCTGTTGTTCGGGTTACTGTTCACTAGGTTTTCACGATATATCACGATTTTTTGGGTGCCGCTTTAAAAAAAAAATTTAATTTTTTTTTAATTATTATTATTTATTTTTTGTGGGGATATTTAATCAATATTTTTGTGTATTTGTGCAATATTTCAGTATTGGTTAAAATGCTTTCAATGTGTTGCAATGGTTACTTGATTTTATGATTGCAGGGTGTAATGCCTGCAATATTTATGTATGCACAGACATTTATTTTCATACAATCTGTTCAGATTACACAATAGGAGAAATTATTTTTTCTTATTTTTGTGCATTGTCAGTAACTCAGGGTGATTTATCCTTAATGTTCTCACTTACAGTTGTTACAATGCCGTCATTATGTTGCCATGGTTACTTTGCGGCTTCTACACAGTAGTTTCAGTGAAAAGAACCTTGTAGCACTTTATTTTATGATGGCAGTGTGTAACACTGTGCTTTCTTTTCAGTGAAAATGTGCAAAAACACTAATAACACTGTAAATAGGATGTTTTGAAGTAAATAGTTTTGACTCAATTTGTCATCTGAATGATCAATATCTTCTGATGAACATCAACTTGATTTTCCATCTCTATGCTTAATTTTGATTTTAACTGGGTAGAATATTGCGATATCACGATATATCGCAATAATATGGTATTGTGACCCAAGTATCATGATATGTATCGTATTGCAACATCCTTGCCAATACTCACTCCTAATGTTCACCCCTCCTGTGTTTTTTATTTGGGGAGAGACTGTTGTTTGCTCTTTATTATAACTTATTTGGTTTTTTGTTTATATCATGTGAACGTGACTCTCCAGTAGGGAGGGAGATGTTTGTGTTGTAAAAAAAAAAAAGGGGGGGAAATGAGTGAAATGCTTATTGTTTGAAAATGTATGTTTATGTTGTCTTGATAACCCAATAAAGATATACTGTATATGGAAGAAGACAATAACAAAGGGAATATAATACGACTAAAAGATGAGACGTAGGGCTGCAGCTATCAAATATTTGGGTAATTGTGTTTTCTATAAATTATTTCATCACCAGTCAACCGAGTAATCATATAAGATATACTTTTGCTTAACTAAAGCTTCATTTTAAATATACAATAGAAAAAAGACAGATCACTGAATAAAACCAACTAAATACCTAAATTTTTGAAGAGAAAATTTTGATTATTTTTTTTCTTTTCTTTTACATATATCTATTAAGAAAACTACAAAAAGAATAAACAAGCATAATAGGGTGTCTTGATCCGATATCAGCCGGAAAACAAATATCGGATTATATCGGACTGCATCTAAATTATCCGATATATATTATATTAGTTCAATTATAAAATACTGTAGATATTATGCTGAAGGTTAAAATGTATGTAACCAATTGGTAAATATTAAATGGGTCAGTTTTTCTCATACCTACTGTTGCTGATTATTGTTCTCTGTTTGAGTAACATCACTTGATCAAACATGTTCTAACATTCCACATTACAAAACAAGTTATAAAAGTATGTATGCAATATTGGTATCGTATCGGAAAGTGAAAAAGTTGTATCGGGACATTCCTAAAGCATATACAGTATCACAAAAATATGTATTTACATGTGGTTTCAAAGATGACACATGCAAGCATGACAAAAATGCCATTTTTTTTTTTAATTTCTTTTTAAACGAGAGAGAAAATTAATCGATCACATTTGTAATCGAGATTATCGTAGTTCTCAAGGAATCGTTGGTGCCAGAAATAGAGACACCTAAAACATTACATTGTAATTAGATGTACAACCCAACTTTAATGTGATGAAAGCTACTCTAAATGATTAGACCAGGACACCGTCTTACATTACATAGCAATTAACGTAATTTGTACATACATTGTCTAAGGAATAAGTGTGAAAAGCATGTAGCCACCGACACAAAACTGTGATGCATTGTCTCCTTCTTGTGACATCTATTTATTACCAATATTAATTGTGTTACCAACAGGAACTCACGACAAAATGAAATTAGACACGAGTATAATGTATTATTTATATTTTCAAAGAGGAAACTCGGCCTGTTGTTAACTGTAAATGCAAGGTCTTCACGATTTTTAGCAAACTTGGAATTCGATTTTAATTATAATTTATAAATAAATTTAGCCCCAGAGGCTAAACAAACCTCCAAATGCACTTTATTTCACACAAAGTAGAAAAATAAAGCTTGTGTAGCATCCTAACAGAGCAGTCCGCAGCAGGCACCGACACCAGGATGACTTGACGAGTTAACGGTAGCTTAGCAAACACAGCTAGCATCCTCTAATATTCTACCTGAAAAACCATTCAACACTCTTAAACATACCTGTATTCCTGACCCCGCAGTGCAGAAGTGAAGTTTTTTAATACCTGCAGGTGATGTGGGTTGTCAGTTTCGTTTAAAACTGCAGCGATAGACGCTGAGATTGGCAGAGTGCACTCGGAGGACGCTGCCATGTTTGCCTGATGCATGCGATGGGCGGGACTTCCGGGTTTCTCTTTGATAGACTATTGGGTGACTTCAGGATAAAGGCGGAGCCAAAGCATGTGCGTGTGTTTTTATTAGAGTAACCAGTAAAATAACTTGTTAATTACATAAATCACATTAAGGAATCCAAAAAAAAAAAAAAAGTTCAGAAACTATTACTGTACATCTGTACAGTTGCTAAAATGTTTGATTGTATGTGAACCCCCTGGCACTCATATTTATTTGTATTTTGTATGCCCTTGTATATTGCTTGTTTGCAAAATTTAAAAAAAAAACAAAAAAAACTTGTACAAATACCAAATAGACGTTTTGATTCATTTTCAACATATTTTTTTGAGCTCATTTATTCATTCATTGATTAAATATCAATTTCATTGATACATTTAAGCTGATTTTCAGAGCAAAATAGCAAGTAAAACTACTGTCTTAAAAAAACCACACCCTTTAAACACTTTTTAAAAAAACACATTTACTAATTCATCATTATTTTAGGCAGCTTATTTTTAAAGACTGTACAATAGATAGAAATTACAGCAAACTTTATTTATTATTTATTTATTTATTTATTCAGTTTATTTCCGACATGGTTACATTCCCTTTTTTTTTTTTTACATTTTTTTTGTTTTTGATTTTGTAAATGCCGAAAAAGGAGACGAGAGAAGCAGTTTGCTTATCCGGGTCCCGTCCCCTGTTTTACCATCGCAAATTTACATGGGTTTACATGTCTCTCTGGTCAAACATTCTTGATTTCTTCTGAACGTCCATCTGTAGTCAGTGTTGTCCTCTCTATCTTTGTTTGTGTTCGCCTTGTTCCCTGCCAGACGTTGTTAGCATTCCTCCAGTTCAAGAATAGTTCCTCTTTCGAAGGTGTTTGGAAGGTTTTTCCCTTTTCATCCACAATGTCACCTTGTTTTGTCTCTACATCAAGGGTAATCCAGCTGTTGTTAGTTCCATTGGCAGTGTTGTATCCTCCACTGTCTGATGATGGGATCAGATCCAACTTGTATAAACACATCACTACATCCCAGTTCACAAGCAAGGCAGTATTTTAATGTAATATATCTTAGTTCATAAGCGTGTTTCTAACTGCTGTTGTTAGTTTTATTGGCAGTGTTGTATTTTCCACTGTTAGATTTAACTTGTATAAACACATTATTATATCCCAGCTCATAAGCAAGGCAGTAATTTCATTGTATAAAAAAAAAAAAAAACGTGTTTCTAACTGCACATATGACAATAAACACTTTGAATTTAAATTTAATGTAATCCTTAATCACCCCACCACCTAGCAATTGAAATGAATAAATGACAGACCTTTTTTACTCTTGGTTTCACATTTAAATCGGTCTCCGTAAAATAATCACAGTCTGAGTTTTGTTTCCAGTGTTTATATAGATCTGGGTCCATATCCATGATTACCATCAGTAGTGTTGTTGTTTAGGTGGATCCTTTGTATTTTCCCAAGTTGTCCATCGTTTTGACGAGAACTGGTTTTCCGTCCTCTTCTTCCAGGATGTAAATCCTGCAGTTTTTTGACCAAGTATGTGCAAAAGCTATATTATTAGACCAGTGACAAACAGTTTCAGGTTCATTCTCAATTTCTTACAAATTTTATTAGCTCATTAAATCAACATAATTCAGACCTGTGGGAATTTAAGTGCAGATCAAGGCAAGTATTTAGAAATAAAGACATGAAGGAGGACATAATTCCTGTAGGAAACAACCCCAGACTTGACGTAGTTCATCCCGACTTCCAACACAATGTCTTTGGGTGAATGGATAGGTTTCACCTGCCGAACCACACCTGCAGGAGGACACGGGTTCAAATCAGTGACTGCTTTACAGTTCTTGCCTTTATAAAACTGTCCACAACAGCAAGAACACACTGGGGTGTGAACCAGTTGCCTTTCGTTGTAAATTGACAAAAAATGTCTTCTCTTACCAACAATCATGCCATTCTCAGTGCGTTTCACGACATCAAAAGATAAGTACGCGTCAGTACTTAGTATTGCAAAAAAAACCTCAGTGGGGTCAGGTTCCACTTGATGAGCTGGTGTGATTGTTCGCAGCATGATGATTTCTGTGGAAGGGGAGAAACATGTTGATATGAGTAGTATATAACCACTGAAATGTCACCAGGTTTTAAAGTCTTAAAAAATGTAAGAAAAAAATTGAAATATTTTCAGATAATAGGTAATATTTTGCGTATTGTGTATTATGGTTATCTGAGGTACTTTTTTCTTATTTTGTGAGTTTTTGTGGTGATTTTTTTTTTTGTATTTTGTTGTGTGTTCTTGGAATTATTTAGATTATTACGTTTTTCCTAATATTTCATGCGTTTTTTGTTGTTGTTTTGTACAAACTGACGAAGAAAACCATGAAATTATACAAAACAGAAAAATGTCCAAAACAACAACAAAAACGAACGTCACCAAAACACACAAAATGAGAGAAAAATATAGTAAATGACACTAAATACACACAAAATGAGAGGAAAATTAACTAAATGACACAAAAAACACAAAAGATGGTAAATTGTAATTGGACTTGATTTATATAGCGCTTCATAATCACCCATTCACGCTCACAGAGCTGCCATACAAGACGCTATAATCAATGGTGTCATTTGGTGTAATTTCCTGATATTTATAGTTTATATCTTCAGTGTGAACAGCAAAGTAAGTTTGGAATCTCTTGAAGTTTGTGTATTGTCTCATTTTGAAGGATTCTGTAGTCATTTTGTGTATGTTTGTTGTTGGTTGTTCTTGATATCATTCAGTAAGTTTTTATGAAATTGTATGTGTTTTTGTTGCCATTTTCTGTTTTCGTTTGTGTTTTTGGCACCATTTGTGTTTTTTTCATCGTTTTGCACATTTTCTCATTTTTGTGTATTTTTATGGTTATCTTCTCTATTTTTCTGTCCGTTTTTGGAGTCATTTTGTGAGTTTACATTTGGGGGCCACACAAAAATTCGGCACAGGTGCACTTGATCTACCCTATGTATGTTAAAATATAAAGTTATAAGTGTTTATTCCCATAAATAGAGAACTCTGGAGTGACTTTGTACACAAACCTGCAACTGTTGAACCATTTTTTTTGTACCTTATCAAAGCATCAACATATCCAGGTACATACATATTAAAAGCCTTTAGATTTTGTCATACGCACCCTGAGGCTCATGTAGTTGTTCAGTGATTGGCAGAATGAGGACACTGTGTGTGATGATGTGAACAGGATCTCCATGACAGATCATGTCCTCGGGCTGACAGTCTTTCACACAGCGCACAGTGAGTGACAAATCTCCTTTAGTCCTACAGACGACAGACAGCAAGGGTGAAAATGAATAAATCGTGGATACAACAACAAAACAAAAAAACAAGGTAAGGAAGACACACAAGTGAGAGGAAAAGTGTGCGTATCATACAACTTCGTTATTGGACTATTTAAAAAAGTGGCTTTGGTCAAAGTGGATTCGACCAAAGCGCTGTAGTTATGTCCAAACAGAAGAACCTGGCAACATGTGAATAGTGCTATAGACCTCAGTGGTTAACCAAGCAATTTGTAACTTCCAAAGAGGCCAAAACCCGACGATCTTGGTGGAGAGGGATCACCGAAATGAAGACAGCGGTGCTTTCAAATACACCACTACAGACAGAGCTGAGCCATGTAATCAGCAGCAAAGCAGGTGAGTACAGTGTGGTAAACACAGTACAGTGTGCACCCAGGATGAGGCCAAGCCACAGGGAGGATTTGTGGTAATCCACATCCACTGCAATACTTCCAAAATACAAGCTGGTAGAAAACCAGAAGTGAACATGAAGTTGAATAAGTTGCACAAAAGTAATTCAGGGATTTATCATTGATTATTAATGAACGTAGATTACTGTATTTTTTACAAGCAAAACACAATGTTTTGTATACTTGCACAAACTAAGGTGGTTATATAAGCCATTGATTTTAAGGAATTGCATTGCCATATGTGTCATAAGTGTAAATGCAGCAAAAAAAACAACCAAAAAAAAGAATTGGAAAATCAATCTGGTTACGATTATCCAGCTGACCACTGGCCGTCTGGCATCACGTTGACTGAATCAACTGATAACGACCCAATACCAACACTCCAAACACCATCCATCTCACCAGAGAAATCACTGCTCACCACTAATTGAGCCCCCTTTTTTTTTTTTTTTTCAACCAGGCTCCAGGTGATCATTCACAAGGGCCACCCTTGTTTTTCTAACTGTCCACTGAGGCACAGCCTACTTGATTATTCAGCAAGGCTTTTTGGGATATATTAAGGGAAAAGGTGGTTTCAACATTAAAGACAATCACAACACATCCACCAAAATCATGCCAAACGTGTGTGTGTGTGTGTGTGTCAGAGAGAAATGAGCCATTTTGATCTGTCACAGTTTAATTTGAAACACACAGATTGTGCATATAAATGGCAGCGCTCTGTCTGACAGCTACCATCTGTGCACGTGGATGTGATCCTCAGCAACCAACAAACCCCATCTAGTGGTACACGATGTCCTGATATTACACAATAAGATTATTAAAAGGCTTTCCATAACTGTACAGCTGGGGAATCGTAATGAAAACACATCATTTTTATAGCTTACTCATTATTGTACGTGTGAGTGTAAAGTTATCTTTGCCACACATAATTATAGAATTTAACAGTCTATAACAGAGCAGATCTAAAGAGGGTCAGACCAGTATAACCAAGGCATTAAATAACCTATAAATCATGACGTTTGCAACTTTTCCCCTTTGTGTTGGTGAAAACATGTCAATTTTATTTATTTAAATTTCATTTTGCAAAAACGTGTAATGAACATAAGGATTTTTTTTTCAAAGAAAAGTAAAGGCACATGTGTATTACATCATTTAGATCACAGTGGATCCACAAAGGTCTGTTAGAGCCTGATGTGTAACAATGAACCAAAATATAACAAGACCCAATTTGTTACTTTTAAAAATGTAAAAAAAAAAAAAATGTATTATTCATAGGTTGTCGCACTGTTTTTGTAAAAGTAAAAATAAAATAACACAAAAATTAAAATCATATTTACGCAAATATTTAAAAATAATGACTTAGCTCCCATTTAAATTTCTATTATGTGATGAGCAAGTTCAGGATTTCCATACCATTAAAAATATTTTGTAAATATAAAATATTTTTGAGATCGTGACAAGTTGTTTCATTCGTAAAGTAATACATTGTTCAGTTATAGATACGTATGGGCCTTGTTAGAGCCCAATATGGAATTATGGCCAGAAATGTAACAAGACCAGAATTGTTATAAAAGAAAAAAGTAAATAAACCCAAAATGTTACAACTGGTCGATAATGTAACATGACGCTGAGCCCATTGGACATTATGGACAATATTGTACGTAATAACATAAAGTTTTTACGTTTTGGGCTCAGTGTCTTGTTACATTATTGACCAGTTGTAACATTTTGGGTTTTATTACTTTTTTCTTTTATCACTTTTCTGGTCTTGTTACATTTCTGGTCATAGTTTTATATCGTGCTCTAACAAGGCCCATAGGTATCTATAACTGAACAATGTATATTTTACTTTACAATTAAAACAACTTGTCAAGATCTCAAAATTATTTTATATTTACAAAAATGTTTAATGGTATGGAAATCCTGAACATACTCATCACATAATAGAAATTTAAACAGGAAATAAGTCATTGTTTTTAAATATTTGCGTAAATATAATACACATATTGGTGTTATTTCTTTTACTTTTACTAAAACAGTGCAACAAACTATAAATAATAGGAATACAATAATATGATCAATTGCCCGTGGGCCAGATTTAATGCACTGATGGGATAGAATGTTTGACAATACCACAGCATTGTCAGATAATATTTGGTTGTCAACTACTTTTGCCCAAGGGGCGGAGGACAAATTGCTCTTATGAAGTAAAAGAGTAAAAACTGGATTTGAAATGAAGATGTTACTTTATACAACAATTGTCCTTCCAGTTATTTCATCCTACTGCATCTGTATCAACATACAGTAATCATTGTGAAAATGAGTGAAAATGCTCATGTATCGCCGCCATTTTGTGTTTGTGCATGAGCTGATGCTCTTCAATCAGAAACTGGAGTAAGAGGTATGAACACACTTTTTGTCATCACTTACTTCATCTCGATTCGCTCAAAGTTTTGCGGGCAGTGGAAGTACAGACAGTGAAACCCCCCCTGGACGTTGAAGCATGTCTCTAATGTAGAACACGAGTGAGTTTCTGCTGCACATTCATCGATATCTAAACACAAAGTAAAACACAAAAATTACTCAGTAAAATCGACACTTCAGCCATATCTGGTCCTGACCACTGAATATACAGGTGACAATATTCTCTGCTACACCACGCAAATGTTTTCGGCGAGCCCATGCGGGCCGATGTATATCGTTAGCTTTAAATGTGTGATGCGTTCATGAGTGAAGATGTTTAAGCAGTAGTTTGTTAGTTGTAAATCTCACAGGTAGAGCATCTTCAATATGTTTATGGATGTTTGTTACCAGAGATGGTCAAGTTCAGGGGCTGCTCTGCTATAAAAAGGCTTATACTCACCCAACTGGTGGAAAATAGGTACTACAGGTTGGCCGGGCTGGCAATATTTATTAAAGTATATATAACTATGTAGTCTAAAAAAAAAATCACATATAGCATGACGGCTAAGGACAAGCTTTTTAACACTCAAATTTTTATTTTAGGTATTTAAGACATATATTAAAAGTTGAAAATTCTACATATTGCACCTTTAAGCTGAAGTATTTGTGTTTGTATACTGTGATGAATTGGGACTTTTGTATCAAACTACATGATGTTTTCCTCAGTGTTGGTAATGGCTTTTTTTTTAATTTATTTATTTATTTTAATCAAAAGGTGATAATGGTTCACAGAGTCCAATCATTTAAGAACCAATGGTCTGTGACAAGATAAAAAAAAAATGTGCACAATAAAAGTCTGAAAGCAATCCCAAACTTGAGTGCTTTTAAAACTTATTCTAAATACTGTTTGTCAATACTTTTTTCAGAAATAATGTTTTCTGCCTTTTGGTTCTCTGGACCTTGACATGTGACAAAGTATATACTGTATGAGCAGCACAATATATGTCCAGTTGAGCAGTTTGTATTCTGTCAAAGTTTTCATTGACTATTTTTAAGTGACTAAAACTACATCAAAATATATTCATATTTTCATCGACTAATAAAAAATGAAGCTATAATTTGCCACATTCAAAACTCATGTGATCTTATGCATTGATCACATCAACTTTTTCACACTACTGTATTATAAATCTTATTTATTTACTTTTATTTTATTTATTCAGTTTTTTTCCCGACATGGTTACATTCACTTTTTTTTTTTTTGTACATGCCGAAAAAGGAGACGAGAGAAGCAGTTTGCTTATCTGGGTCCCGTCCCCTGACTTTTTTTTTTTTTATTATACAACTTTATTATTATGCCAAATAATGTGATCGTACCTTCACAGCTTCTATTATTATGTGCCAGATTGAATCCAGTGGAGCAACTGCACTTGAATGAACCTCGTGTGTTCTCACAATTCTGAGCACAATGTTGCACAGAGGAGTTCATACACTCATTAATATCTGAAAAACAGAGGAAAGCAGTCAGAGATAGAAACAACTGTACACCAAAAAAGAAAGAGAACATTTGAGTCTTTTACCAACTGAGTCTTTGATGGTTGTATATTTTTTTGCTTTTAGTCACAACGTTTAAAATCAGTTGATCTTGGGTAGATTTAGAAACCAATGCCAAAATTGCAAAAGACAAAAACACAATAGTCCATAATAAAGGAAGGATGCATCGGGGAAAAAGGAGTTTGGTCAATATTGTTCAACATCGACAAATGACATAGATTACAAAATGTATTATAGCTGCTGAGCAGCAATGCTTAGGGCCAGGCAATTTTAGGCAAAACTAGACAGCAGCTGTTAGCGTCGACTGTCAAAACTTCAGGTATTAAGAAAGAAATGCTAAAATACACATAATGCATCTCGATAACATGGAGATGTTGGTAATTTGTTTTTAACAAGGATTTATTGATGAAATAAGTGATAAAAATGATGCTTAAAAATGACAATTTTGCATTGGTTCCAATTGTTTGCATGAGAGCAAAATGCAAAATGCTGTTAAAAATAAATTAAAAATCAGTTTTTGGCATTAAATACTGATATTTTGCAAACACCATCTACAATAACTTAAAACGTCGTCTTTTTTTTTAATGAACATTAAAAATATATTTCGCAAGAATTTGCTAGTATTAATTTACAATAGTATTTACAGTCAAATATTTCTGTGCACTGTCGGCTCAGTTTGTGATTAATCGAAAATCTGTGTGGATTGTTCATGTCGTCTAGTGTTAGGATGTACTGTAGAAAAAAATTGTGGGATGAGATCAAAAGAAAAAAAAATTCATAATTCACTAAAGGTTTGAGAGTCCAAAAGTTTTTTGTTTTTTTTTGTCTTTTGGTAAAAGTTGCAAATCTGTAGCACATTTGGTTGATTTGTTGTGAATTTTCAAAATGTTTAACTTTAGAGACTTGCTGTAGTGCCAGACTATTGGCCTGTTTTATCAGCTAAGTCAATCTGACATGGGACTGGATGGATCTTTGTGCAAAACTTGGTGATTTTTCTTTTGTGCATGAGAAGTAGAATTTCCTCTGAAGTAGAAAAAGGACATAAAGGATAACAATAGGTTTCCTGTAGCTGTGGCTGCCTGACCTCTAATAAACACACATGATGATGTCACAGACATAGAAATGAAGTAAAAATGCAGATTTCCAATTTTATTGCACTTTATTAATATGATCACTCCTGACAAAACTGAAAAAGAAAATGTGAAAAATTAAATCTGTACCTTCACAAACTTTGGCCATCTGGTTGAAGGTGAAGCCAGTTTGGCATTCACAGCGATATGAACCAATCACGTTCACGCACCTATCAGTGCCACACACATGGCCTGTTTCACACTCATCAATATCTATAAGAGACAAATAAAACTCCAATTAAGTGCTGCCATAACAATAACAGCTTTTAGGTAAAGACATGAAGGAGAATACAAAGGAACTCAAACGGACTCCAACCTTCACAGCGTCTGTCCACGGTCAGAACAAATCCTGGTCCACATGGGTCACTGTCACTGCGGCAGATGAAGGAGCCGATGGTGTTGATACAGGTGTGAGTAGCGTGGCACGGCTCGGGAATGACTAAGCACTCATTTATATCTAATTCAAAAAGAAAAGCCATTGAAACACAAGCTGATCTAGTTCTAATTCTTCATCCTTACCAACACAGGCTCTCTTGGTGTCCTTAATGAAACCTTCTGCACATTCGTCCTTTGGAATGCAGTCGAAGGAGCCTTCAGTGTTGGTGCAAACTAAGTCTGATCCACAGGTGTGGGTCGCTGAAGCACACTCATCAATATCTAAAGCCAAAAAAAAGGAAAGATCACATTTTAAAGATTAAAGATGTTTTTTTTTAATCATATAGTCACTGTTTATGGGTGAGGCTTTGATATAGAAAGTCATTTTTTTCCTGGATTGTCTGGAGTCATTACCTTTGCAAGTATTGTTTACTGTGAGTTCAAAGCCAGGCTTACAGGTGGTTCCACTCAGACAGACAAAGGAGCCATTATTATTAACGCAGGTTTCCTCATGGGTACAGTTGTGAGTTGCTGTTTGGCACTCATTTAAATCTGTGAAAAGCAACAGACTGTTGTTGGTTTATATATGCATATGTATATATATCAACAACCCTGTTCCTGGAGTTACTACTTTGTGATAATATGGGTCCAACTTTCTGTGTGATAAATGCACAAAAAATATTGGGAATCATTTTTTTCATTGACAAATGAAAGTGACAAAAAAAAAAGGGAAATAGTTTGGCATCATGCCTTGGATTCATGTTTTCCCTTCACTTTTACGCATATTAATATTACCAAATTTTACTTCGTTAAAAAAAAAAAAAAAACTAACATTATTACTAACTAAAATGTTCACGGAAGATTATTATATTAAAGGTTTTACAACTCACTAGCTGCTCCCACATTTATGTATTACTACCAGGCCAATAATCATAAACATATTTGAAGTAGCGCCCACAGGAATAAGATGAAGAAAAAAAAAACAGGAGCAAACTTTTAAGCCTGAAATAAAAAGTAAATATTATTTCAGCATTGCATGCAATAATATGCTTGCAAGATATAAATGTTTGCTTCCAACAGAAAGCTACCAGCTAAACATTAATACATTGTGATGCAAGTAAGAAACATACTCATCAGAACATCTATATTTACTATTTCCTTCAAATTCATAAATCCAGGGTTTTTTCTTTAATGCTGCTACTGTATTTTAGCCATGTGATGACACCATCTTATATCCAGGCGAATTCTTGTTTTAATGTGCAAATGCAAATGCATTGAGCAGCACTGATACATTTATAAGAGGTGACCTGAATTCCTCATCAGGAGCTGAATAATCTTTTCTTTTTTCTTTTTGAGCTATCGGACACAAAACCACATTTTCTCACCAACCTGGATGGTGTTACCACAGCTACTTTAAACCACCTTATCTAGGATGAAATGAACTTAAATCTGTCTACTTATTATTCGTCTTTCTACCTGTACAATTCACTCCATCCTTTTGCATTTGATAGCCAGGATGGCAGGTACACACACCATCCACACACAGCTGGGAGCATCGAATCACTGAAAACATCAAAGAAATAAGTGTTAGTAAAGACATTCTTCATTTCTTTGTATTGAATTATTTATGTTTTAAGTGACAAAACAGAAAATATATAAGTATGTCAGAAAGAAGCAGAACAAACACAAAACACAAAGTAGAATCAATAATGTAGCAAAAAAAAAAAAAAGAAATATATATGCATACAAAGCATAATGCAACTGAAAAAATATTCAAAAGAAAGAAATGAATATTAAATGTTATTAAAGCAAAGATAATATCAAACCTGCACAGCTTTTGGGTGGTGCAGTATTTACCACACTGGGCATCTTTGTGGCTGTCAAACAAAAACTGATTTATTATCATAACACAACAGGCAAAAGTCACATAGGAAACGCATCCTGCATACCTGATACTGTATATTCTCAGAGGTTTTAACTCTCTATTGTACCATCTGATTTCTTACAGCCAATCAGGAAGCTTGATCCCACCACCATATATAAGCCATATAAACGAACGTCACACATAGTTAGAAGTTTATACCTTCAGCTGTGTTATTTTTGTTACAACAACTTAGAGCAACGTTTCTGCACTGCTCCCCTAAGGACAGGTCCTGGAGGTTGCAGCCTATCTCCTGCTTTGATAATTTTAGGCCAAGAGAGCAGCAGTCACAACACATCTATACAGAAAAAAGAAAAAAACAAACTTAAATGGAACAAGAAAGTAATCATGTGTGAGTTGTTTTGAAGACTATTTAAAATAGAAAAAAGAAGCACCTTGGCACTTTGGACATCTGGTATATCGTCTTCAAAGAAGGACATCTCGCAGGGCTGTTGCTGCTGAGCCATCTGGATGCCTTTGTTACAGAGGATGACCTTCAGTGTCGTTTTACAACACTGCTCAGAGATAATGCTGCAAGCACAGGGCAAACAATACATGAGAATTGAGCAGTAATGCTGCAAAATCACCACCAAGAAATACTGTGTTCATCAGAGAGAGTGCCTATGTTCAAACATTTTCAAGATATTTTTCAAAATTAGGCCATATGTTCCCACTATTTTCATATCCCTGGTAGTTAGGGGTTCGCCACTCGATCCCGGCGATTTGAAAGAGATAGTTATAGCTTCCAAAGTCTTTTGAGGTCAACACCGCTACTCCAATATGGGGTTGCTGTGGAGTGACGAACCCTCACTTCCATCAGTTAGTGCAATTTAGACACATTTAACTTTCTATAATTCTTTAATGAACAGTACACATCCTAACCCTAACATAGGGCTGTGGGAACATAGGGCCTCATTTTGAAAAATATCTTGGAAATGATAGGGCTGTGGGACCATAGGGCTGACCCCGTTCAGGGAACGTGCCCCGTTCATCAAATATGATATCACAAGAACTGTATATGATCTGTCCTATTTACCTTGTGATTTAATTAATTATGCTTTAGAAAGTTGACTTGTGGGATGATTTGTAAATTTTGATTTGGTGTTTGAGAATAGTAAAAATTGTGTGGAATGACAGAGAAAGTTGGTGGGGTAATCAATTATGTATTGATTAAGTTAGGGGGCACAAATATTATAGTATAGTATATAGAATTTAATTACTCTTACTGCTCCTCTTCAATCATGAAAATGTTTTATTTGGACTGTGATATTGATTGATGTACATGGGGAATCTATGTTGGTTTGCATTTTCAGGAAATGAATAAATAAATTTAAAAAAATGGTCTTCACACAGAATGTAAACAAACCAACTTGTTATTTTAATCATACTTTAGACCCTGTTCTAACATATGGTGTAGACATTATCCTGTTCTGTCTGATCACTTTTTATGGTCTTTTCAATTCAACATGGCAGTTTATAGTAGACCTCAAAGAGAATAATATCATAATTACACATTCCAAGTAAGTAAAAATAAATTGCTATTTTCTACTACCACTCTTACAGTGGAAGAAATATACGTAACCATATCTACAGAAGACTAATAATCAGTGTCAGTTTTTCAACTAAAGAATTTCATCACAGTTTTTGTCCACAAATGTTTTTAAGTGACAATAATGAGACCATGACTTCAATAAACTTATCTATAATTGTCTATAATTTAAAATGAAATACATGTGAACGAAACTATATTAAAATATATTGCCATTTTTGTTGGCTAATACAAACAAATTGATAATTTTGTCAAATTGGATGAAATCTAATCATAATTCATGTGTTCTCCTATACAATATTTTAGTCCATTATATATGTAACAGATGTAATCGTCTAAAACTAGACTACAAGTATAACCCTGATGGCTAAATTTACTAACTTTGACTAAATTCATTTTAGTCAAAATACTATGACTAAATCAACAATGATTAGTCATTAACAATGATAATAATCTATAATAAATAAGGTGCAGGTATAAGAGAGCAGTAATGGGAAAATTACTCTAAAATAGTAATACACTTTATATTACTCGTTACAGGCATAAAAACGTAACATACTTGTATTACAATATTACCATCTCCAAAATGCTACTGAGTTACATTACTTTAAGTTACTTTTAAAATACTAATCTAATTAAATTGATACCATTACAGACTAATGTCTACAAATGTGACACCACATTTCATACAATATTTTTTTGACCTTTGAATCAGTTTTCATAACCTTAACATATTCTTATACTGTATAACAATGCAAACATATAATCAATGCTTTAAAATGTGCAACATTTGCAAAACAATGCCTAAACACAGGCTAACAAAAACATCCTACAATATTCAATCAGTCATAAAACAAATGACTGGAAATGTAAAATGACTGTAAATACATTTTAAATCTAATTGAAATAAGATATAAAATATAGCTCAGAGCCAAAAAGGCAAGACACCAAATAAAAGTTTGTATAACTTAAACCAAAACCTTATGTCTAAATAATAGATTAACTTATGACCTGAGCACAGTCAAATGGATATTAAATCACAATGCAGAGGTTCGTCTTCTATGCCAGAGAAAGGGGTAAAATTTACGGTTTTAATTTTACTCCTTTTTTTCATTTTCATTGGAATATTAGTGGAATTCATTAAAGTCTAGAGAGTAATAAGTAATATATTGCCGATTTTTGTTTCACTAATGCATTATATTACTGCGTTACTTAAAAAAGGAATATATTACTGTTAATCGTTACTCCCAACACTGCAAAGACATGAGCATTTTACATATATGATACATAAGATATGCACCATATTTCTAGGGTCACTACTTCCTGTATTTGAGTGGAACTTGATCAGATTGAATCCATAACTTAGCTTCCTGATAACTGCTAATATAAATGTTAAAAAAAAACACAGAAAACCAACATGCACTTCTACTCTTTCATAAAACGATAACGTCAGCTCCAATTCACTACTGTAGCTTTAGAAATATGGTTTACATTTGTTTTAAAAGCCATGAATAGAAACAAAATTATGACAGAAATAATAGCAGTCGTCATTATTGATGAGCCATATCCTAAATTGGTGGTTGTGTCCATAATGCTATTTACATTTGTGACACCAGAATCAGAAATACTTTATTTACTTGGGTCACAGAGGCTCGAGAACTATTACAAATGAAAAGAATAAACAAGGAAAAAAGAAAGAAAGAGTATATAACAGACTGTTAGTTAAATAAGTATTAAATACAACTGCACACATTACAGTAGAGAAAATAAAATAGGATGAAAGAATAATAATACAAATATAATAGAGATATATCCAAAAATCAAAGATGAAACTGTCAGGTTAAAGTGATGAGTTTTACGGTTTGATCATCATAGGCAGCAAATAATGGAAATAATCATATAAGGATGAAATAATCCTCTTTATCAGGTTCAAAATATTCTCTTTTAACTGAAAGTAATGCATATATTCTTGGACATAAAAATAAAACAGGACCTATAACACCTCTGACCTTGACTTTGTACTGAAGTAGAACCTTACCTGCACATTATGTTGGCAGTGAACAGGTAGAGTGAACAGTCCTGGCCGTCCTCTGCTTTGAGCATTCCTTCCTGACAGCATTTCCTCAAGAACAGAGCATGGTAGTGGTTGTCTCCTGTGTAAGGATGATCACAAGTGATTACCACCAGTCAAATTAAAAATGGCAATATTAAAAGTTTAGAATATTTAACAAAGTAAATATTAAATATTGTATATTGTCAAGAACAAAGAGCAATGTGTTGAAATGGTGCAGTAGGGTCCTCACGGTATGCATCCAGAAGTCCACAAATAGAGAATAAAAGTGTGATCCACAGCGTCCTGTCAGTCATCGTGGATGTGAGGAGGACTGAGTGCCCAGTGCTGAGAGGAGCAGAGCAGTTTGATCACAGCTGAGGACACGCGCACGCCTCCAGAAGGCTCTGATATCACCGTCACAGCATCCGCCAGATAACACACATATCACCGGCAGCTACTGAAACATCATGTTTACTGTCTGAAGATAAATGGTCATTTGTCCTTTCAAATGCTGAAAAAATGTGTCCTTTATGGACAATGCAAAGTATCTGAGGTTAAAAATGACATCCTCTACACATCCTTATCCTACGCAAGACACTCAAACCTGTGCAACATTCACAATGAAACTGTGTTATTCATTATACTTACATAATTTGAATGTAACAGAAATATACACAAGAACACACAATCATGGTAAAAAATTTAAAAAAAACTACACACTTGCAAAATCATGTCTAAACATAGGCTAAAAAAAAACATCCACTAGGAATAAAACAGTTATAAAACAAATGCTGGAAATGTAACTAAATAAATGTTCAATCTAACAGAAATAAGAAACAATATATATAATATAAAAATGACATCCTCTACACATGCTTATCCTACTAAAGACACTCAAATCTGTGCCACGTTCAAACTGAAACAGTGATTTATTAAACTTACATATTTTGAATGTAACAATAGAAATATACACAACACACACAATCATGGTACAAAAACTAAAGTAGCCACGTGGTATTGTAGTCATGTTTATTACAAATATTGAAAATTCCTATTCTATCCTCATTTCTAGTTATCACGGATCCTTTTTATTCATAATCAGCAATAAAGTGATAGATTTCATAATATACCAGTTTAGAACAAATGCAGAGAATGGTTACTTAAAGGAAGTCCGTTTCTGTGTTCATTATTACTAACAATCATCAAGTGGGTCAAATCAGTCTGTTTAACAAATGACAGTGATGATAGTGTAACCGTCTTTATCAAAGGGGGATAACAGTAAAATAAATATAGTGTAAAAAGGTTGGGTTGGATTTATGGGATAAGAGGCCTCAACGTGGCATGAAATACTTGAGAGTGGTTCCTATCTACAGTAGATGGTGTTGTCGGTATGGCTGTACCTATTTTATCAGACACTTCCTTCTGTACAGACGCTACAGAACAAAGCAGTGACACACGTCACAGAATAATAACAGATTGGAACATAATAATACTATGTCAAAACTCAATGTTCAAATTAACAAATAAAAATACATTATATTGTGATAAATTGCATGCATTACTAATCTAAGTCTTTTACAGGTGCTAAATGCAGCACTTGTGCTTTCAGTTCACGCACACACATTATTTACAAGACAAGATAATTTAAACATAATAAACAAAAACTAATGTGTTTTTATGTCTGACAGAAAATTTGTTCTTTATGTTCCAAGTGCCTCAATCTGCCACCAACGTTTAGTAAAACATTGCAGTTTGATCACTTGATTGCATAAACAGTCTGTCCCCACTGGGGACACATTGGTGGAAGACTGGAGTCCTTTAGCTGATCTGTCAAGTCTTCATCGCTCTGTCTCTTTGGCTGAGTCAGCAGGAGCTGGTTTATCATCACTTCCAGGAAGATCTGCAGGTACTTGATGAGCAAGCTTAGGATTCTCATCTTTTGGGGATTTAGAAGCTTCATCCTCTTTTGTGCCACATGTAGGATCTGAACTAATGTCCTCCTGCATTGCCTCTGTAGACTCCTTTTCCTTCTCTGCAGGAGCAACATCTTCCTCCTTGACTGAGGCCACATCATCTGCCTGTTTTTCCTCTGATGTGATCACCTCCTCACTGCTTAGTTTTTCTGTCTCTAACTGAGCAGGAACTTCCTCTAGTAAAGCTGAGGCCACTCCTTCCTGTGGGCTTCCTTTTTCCTCACAAGTGTGCATATTTTCATCCTCAGCTGGAGCAATTAATCCCTCAACTATCTCCTCGTCTTCATCGATCTCATCCTCTAAAGGAGGGATCATGTGTTCTTCTCTTCCTCCAGGAAACACCTTGTCTGTGTAGGTGAGCTTCAGCTGTTCCTCAAAATAATCCTCCAGGTACAAACCAGAACTCCCAATCTCTGAGGTTGCCTGAAATAATCAGAATGTTTTTATATTCAGAACTCGTCTCAGAACAATATTCATTACAAACACAAAAAAGACTAAAGATAGAAGTTACATAAAGTATATCTACCTTGTAGTACTTTGCACAGTTGAAAAATATGAGCCTGACATCTTCTACGAATCTCTCTGGAGAGACGTAAAAATCCCCGTTTTCTGCCTTTGACTCCAGTCTCTTCTTCACGATCGACAAATCCATCGGAGTCTTTATCAGCTCTTTATACCTTTTCGTCTCCTACAGGACAAAAGAAGCACAAGTGAAAACACGCAACATGGAGATCAATCTAACTCTACAGATTTATCAAAGAGCATTATAAGTCACTTCCATAATAGATAGCAAATACTTTATAACGTGCTTATATCACTACCAAAGTATTCCTAGATAACTTTACAATATCACATTCACACACCAATGGCACAAAGCTGCCGTGCAAGGCGCTAGTCAACCATTGACAGCAAATTAGGGTTCACCACCTTGCCCAAGGACTCTTCAATACATAGAAAGGTACTGTATATCCTTAGGATCAAACCCCTGACCTTTCAATCAGAAAAAGACACCTCTACTACCTGATCGCCCATAAAACCCAATAAAGATCTTGCTAATTAAGCACAAATATCAAACAATATTAAGGAAGTAATAATTTATCTTTTAAGATCAGAGCATCGATTTATATTCCAATAATCCAACTACATCGATCTGTACTCGGTAAGTTGGCCTTCCGAATGACACATCGATCTAACCTTGTTTTAAAAGGTAATCGATCAACTGTTTAGATACAAGGAAATAACGGCAGGTTTTATATGGATGTGTTTTCTTAAAGGGCTTTTAATGACAAAAACGTTAGTTTATGTTTATGTCTAGGAATCTAGAAAAGCTCACCTGCACTGTCCAGTACCCAGGTATTTATTTCAGTCACTAGTTGAATTTTCATTAAAGCTATTGCAATAATTTCAAGCCACTGAATCCTTTCGGATCGAATCTTTCTAAACTGACCAATAATAACATCCTTGAGTTGTAGAGGGAACAACAAATCGTTAAAACTCATCTTTACACCCTTAAACAATATGCTTTATGTAAAACGACTGCAGATTGTGGATTTTCGGCACCAATACACAGATAGTTTCTTTTTACCGATGGCGAAGCGGCCTGCTGGAAGTCGGCGCTGAAGTCATTGCAGTATAGACGCAGCAGCAGCCTCTCACATTTCTACATGACAGAAAAACAGAGTAATCACTAATCACAAAACATCAGCTAATTTAAAATGAAACGTGTTTTTAAATGAAGCTTAAGGAATGTGATTTAACTGCAGATTTCGTCTTAAAATTCTACTGTGTATTTACATTCCATTCAGGTAGAAAGTGCAGGAACTTGTTAAACTTGGCCAAAAGGGGAATTACTAAAAGTGGTCACTGTATGTTTGTTGATTTGTAGGTGTGGAGGCACCATGGAAGCACAGAGAAGTGAAGCGTTTTAAGTGTGAGTTTCTACTGATACCCTTCGATCAACAGGTGAGAAATTCTCAGAGTCTGGAGCGTCTTTGTTGAAGCTGTCGTACTCCATCTCAGGGGAGTCGATGTTCCGGCAGAACGAACAGAACCACTCACCACTGTGAAGAGAAGGGATCAAGACATGCTGATTACTGTTGACTTAGCTTTGAACAATGCTGTAGATGTATCCAACTGGCGTAAACTGCCTTAGCCTAGAAACAGCTCTTCATAGAGGCCATTTTTATACTCTAATTAGCAGAGTAAAAATAGTCAAAAACCTATAATGTCAAGCTTTAATGATCCCAGTGACGCAGTTTATATCTAACCTGGGCGACTCTTTGAGAGCAGGGATGTGACAGGCCAGGTGAAAGACTTTGGGGCACTTGTCACAGCAGAGCAGCTCTCCTCCGTTCTGACAGACAGCGCACCAGTCCTCGTTGGGGTCCTCTGGCTCTGCAGGTTTATTGGGCTCTGGCTGCTGTGGAGTGGGTGCATGATCTTCTTTGGACACAGGACCAGGATTGTGGCTTGTTGGGGGCCCTTTCTGTTGCTGTCGGGGCTTGGACTGGGCACCGGTGCTGCTATCTGGCAAATTAGAGCCAACAGTGGACTGGACCTGCGGACCATTGGGGTATAATATCAACTAAAACTTACTGAAATAAATGTACCCAGAATTCTGATTGGTTATTTGTCATATTACATTTTGTTGCAAGTCAGAGTATAAAATATAAATCAGTTCATGGTTCTCCTCAATTTCCGCTAACAAACACTGTTCTGGACAAACAACACTGGATATCCCAGCTAAAGTTGTTATTGTGTTTTACATATCAAGAAGTCCTTGTACATTGTTATCACATCACACTTGATGACTTATATTTATGAGCCCCATGTCCATAATGTGGCACGTGAGCAACTGATAATCTAACATTCTTCAGGAGTCTTTAGGAGGTAAATCTGACAACAGACTCCTCTGGCGTACACACTGATACTACTGTTAGAACAGACATGTAGTTGAGCTAAACATATAATCAGTTTAAACCAGTGTTACATTACAATGGAATGGGTAGAGGAAGGAAAATATACACAATAGCGCTAACTACACAATTCATTATAATAATGGCTTGGATTTATATAGCGCTTTTTTTAAGGAGACTCAAAGCACATACAGAAACCATTATTCATTCACACCAGTCACTCACATCAGTCATACCAGTGGTGGTAAGCTACAATGTAGCCACAGTGACAAAAGCTGCCATTTTGTGCCTAAGGCCCATCTAAACACCACCAACATTTATACCCATTCATACAAGGCAATGTAGGTAAAGTGCCTTGCCCAAAGACACGACAATGACTTGGATAGAGCAGGATTCGAACCCCCAACCCTTCGGTTACTGGACGACCCACTCTACCACTGATCCAGGGTCGCCCCAATAGATGGAAACAGATGTCTCATAAATTAGGGAACAATTGCAACACCATTCCAAGGCCTTCTTCTGGGTTTAGGCTGAAATTGATTTGAAAAATTCACTTACAAATCGAACTTCATCCTCATCTTCAGGTTCATCCTTGATGACAATAATAGGGCCTGGAGATAACCTTCGGCGGCGCTTGGATGTGGGGGCGGATGGTGGATCTGAACTTGGCTTCCGATAAGTGGGTCTAACCACAGATTGGAGTTTGAAAACAGAAAGACATATCAGCTTTATTGTATGAGATCAAAATGTCTAAAGGAAATATTCCTCTGGGTCACATGATGACATTGCATTTTAGTGTTTTCATTGCAAAACACCGATAGTGACAAAGATAGTCAAACAGTTCTGCCCTTTAATTACATTCCACTAAAATTTTCGGAGGACATTCAGTTTCATCAGCAAACATTTTGTGAACTTGTGAATTTACAACATTGGAAAATCAGACCAACATTATGACAAATTCAAGGTGTCCTACCCTGAGCTGTTGTCTGTAGAAGAAAGTTTAACCATCGGAGGGTTCTGTCTTCCTGGAACTAGAGAAAAGTGGGAGAGAGAACCAAAATAACATTTAAAGACAAAAAAATCAGAGAAGGTTCTCCTTTTGTATGGATTTTCACAGAGCAGAGATGTAGTGCCTCCAATTTTCCATGAATGTGGAGAACAAATGAAAGAAAATGAAATTTTCCACCTCAGACACTGAAAAAGCAATCTGACTCTTGTTTCTCCTATTTCTAGCTCCAATGGCAGTAATTAAAAAGTTTCATAAATAATGTTTAGGACCATATCACACATTTTTATGGTATTTTTTTCTGTAAAACGAGTGAGTGAGGGTCAAAAGTATTCACCCATTTCAGTGAGTTGTCTGAAGCACATATAATGTAAAATGAATAACAGCAATTTAAACTATTAACCTTATTTTGGGAAGTTCAATAACCAGTTATTTTTTAAATACTTTTTCAATCTCAGGGAAAGACGATTACCTGTCATCTGATTGAGTGAGATCATTTTATCTGCTGAAGTGGAGGCTAAACTTGTGGTGAAACTGGGTTTGGGGATGGAGACTGTGATGGATGGGATAGATCGGCTGGGTTCGCTCCTCTTAAGGAAAGAAGACTCTGCGAATGCTCTCTGGGGGGCAGGGGAAGAAAAAGCAGATCAATAAAAGAGGTTCATTTTTAATTTATTCTTCTTTCTGACCTACCTGTTGTAGTGAAGTCTGTGCAGCAGCTGCTGTGGTCAGCGGCTGAGGAAAGCAGGCTGCACCATGTGGTACTTCATGGGGTTTCATGGGGAAGCTGGAACTGTTGATCATCTCTCTCAGAGACTACATGGAAAAGAAAAAGAATCGACTCACACTTTCTGCTCCTTGACTTTAAATTCAATGCATTTTTTAATGGTGGCTGAATAGGTCTGTCTGTAATACCTGTAGGTCTGCCTTACTTACAAGATTTGGTGGGAAGTTGGGGTTGTGAAGCATGGACGATGTGGGACTTCTCGTGTTTAGGTGGGAGGCCGCAAACCTCCGCCCTGGCTGAGTCATATTGGGGGGTCCTTGAGTGGGGGGTGAGACTCCGTGGATAGGTCTAGTTGGGGGTGGAGGGCCTGCAGGTCCAGGGAGTCTGACATTTTGGTACCAGGGCCAGTGGTTGGGAGGGGGTGGCCTGTGAGGGGGTTGGGTAATCTTTTCAACCTTTGACAGACAGGAGGGAGGTGATTATTAGTCAGGAAACCACAGCACAGCAGCTTCACACCGTGTAATTCCAGCTTTGAAGGACCTGTACCTCTACCTGCATCTGGAGCTGTGCCAATGTGGTCTGTCGCTGCTGGGCTGACAGAGAGAGAGCTCCAGAGGGGGCTTCTCCCCTAGGGCCTGTCTGGTGATTGGGGATAGGGGGCCGCCCGGGGCCTCTCTCAACAACAAGTGAACCTGCAAGAAATTCAACATGAGAGCAATAACTCAAAATGAAAAAAAAGGACAAAACTTCATCCAGGCTCAGAATTCCTACCATTCAAAGCAAAGTCAAAATGACAATTGTGGCCTTTTATGAAATTAGTGGATAATTAGCACCACCAACTGTTTATAATGACATGTTTGACTAAGCTTGATTTGAAAAAGACATTTATTTTGCCCTGCTACAGACACAAAAAAACATTATTGTATAGTAACATATATTCTATATGGTAATTTTACTTACTTAAATTGTTTAATGTTACGTATATACCAGAAGTGATATAATGAAAAAGGAAAAGACACGTGTATTTAGTGACAGAAAATGTCTTCTTTTCAACTTAACCATGTAGCCCCCTCTATCTGTAGGGGTCTATTACTGCAGTTTTTATTTATTTATTTATTTATTTGATGGCTCAAACTGCCAACACTGACTGAAACAATGCTCTATCACAAAGGTATGTTTGTCATAAAAACCAATAGAAAACAATTTTATGGCATAGCTTTCTAAATTACATATATTAGAGAATATTAAACAATTGTGTGAATCAATTTTGTAAACAAAAAACAAATATGTCGGTTTAGTCCTTCTTGGCAGAAAATACAAAGCTCAATTTATAGTCATAACAAAATCTGAATTAACATTTTAGCAGTTGAAGCCTAACTTTAGACTCATATTAAAAATAAAAATTAGTCAACATTCCTTATCTAGCCAATGCCACTTAAATGTCCAATATTATACAAATTTCACTTTGTAATAGTTTTCTAACATTACTATGTAGTGCTGTAGCCTCATTATGAGGCTCCAAAAGTGAAAATGTATGATTCCTCCATCACCTGCTCAGCATTTTGTGAAAGACAGGCGAGTTTGACCCGTTTGTGACATCATAAGCAGAAAAACTCCTCCTACTGATCCTCCGTCTGCCCCTGCAGGGAGGTGAGCTCGCCCCTCACTAACAACTTTACAGGTAAACAGACATAGCAAAGGCAGGACATCGGCATGCAAATTGCGGTGTTGTCGGCTGCATCGAGCCATGCTAAACTGTATTTTTCCTCCCCCCATCTGAGCCTCTCAGGACCCAGTGGCTGGATTTGATCTTTGCTGGTTGTGTACCAAATAGAGTTTAGATTCATTTTCCTGCTCAGCTGTCGGGTCGGGCTTCATTTTTAACTTTTTTTTTTTTTTTTTTTTTAATCTATGTTCTGGTTATGTCCCACTTGTGTGTATTCAGTGGGTAACTGATGCTGAGATTTCCCATGGCCGAGAAGGCATCATGGTTACGTGCCGCTTTCTCTGCCAATGTGTGTCTTTGATTACATGTGTTCTGAGTGTTGATTGGCTGGGAGGCTGGTGAAAGGACGGGTGTAAGCGGGGAAAAGAGGGAACAATTCTGTTTCCACGGTAGTGGGAGTGTATGACGGTTCTTTGTGTGTTTGTTTGTTCATTTTTGGCGTTACTACAACCTCCATTAAAATCCTGTAAAACTGCGATAACGGCTCAAGTCAAGTCATTACTATACCTTTTGGGCTGCGGTGAGTGTGTGCGCGCCCCCCCTCTCCCCGAGATACTATTCTACTGGCTGCAATACGTTCAATAAAATAATAATTTACGTCGGGTTTGCTTCGGGC
The DNA here is from genome assembly GCF_900634775.1 of Gouania willdenowi. Lineage (NCBI taxonomy): Eukaryota > Metazoa > Chordata > Actinopteri > Blenniiformes > Gobiesocidae > Gouania > Gouania willdenowi. Next base: position 17,471,714 of record NC_041049.1, read on the forward strand.
TCGGGCTTACAATTTAAGCTGGCTTAGCTCATGATTCCAGATAAAACACTTTATGACTCAAGCACAAACGTGGAAGATTAAGTTCATATTTTTACTGCATAAGCCTAACTAGCATGATAAGCTGCTAGCTGTTCAAATGTCAGTGTAATGTTAACATGGAAGCTAACACTGCTCAGTTACTGCTGCTAACCTTGTGTCCATAAACGCACAACAGCAAATGATATCAGGAGATATCAGGCCAGATACAGCTCATGTACATACCCGGAACTACACTTCCTGTAACAGCCTGTTCTGAGGGGAGCTCATGAATGCAACTTTTTAAACCGCTGACATTTCAGGACGATGGATGCTTTTAGGGAAATGCACATCAAATACTGTTTTGCTGGGCTTCTGATAGTGATGTCAAATGGTATGAAAAGCAGTACACTATAGGACCTTTAAACAATCTGTGATAGGAATGTCAGTCTTACCAAGGTCCACGTTGCTGGCCCAGAAGCCAGAGCGGCACTGGAAGCGAACAGAGGTCTGAGGGACGATGGAGGGGTTACAGCTTGCTCTCATCAGGTAATGGATCTGATAAAGAATCTATTTGACAAAAATGTATTATTAAAAAAAAGGAATAAAACATTTCCTTTTTTATAACTCTGAAATGTGTAGCCTAACATAGCGCCATAGGTTTACACACTAGTCTCTTGCAGTACAGGAGAGCTGTCCCACTCTGGCTGGCTGTGGCCCATTTGGTGAAGCTGATGACATGGTCCAGTTGTCTGCTCAGAGAGTTCACATCATCCTGCTGCTTCTTTAAACCCAACTCATGGTCTTTAGTCAAAGCCTGGGAGAAAGGATGTGCATAGAAAATCAGAACACAAAGTGTGACACTTACACAGAGTGACTATGACTCTCGATTAAACAGACCTCGAGCTGGTTGACCAAAATTTTGCCCTTCCTGTTGATCTCCATAATCAAGTTACAAATGGACCTTTTGATCTCATTGGTCACAGACTTCCGATTTTCATCCACTTGCTGCAGACTGAGAACCAAAAATGTAAACTCAAAAATGCCTTTTAATAATATTTTAATTTGCACAAGACATTTTGAGAACATTGCATTGTACATCAATAAAATTAATATTTGAAATATCTAAAAAAAATAATAACACATCAATTTAGGTCTAGTTGTGAAGTTTTACCCAGAATTGATACAACAGGACATGTCCTCAATAGTCTTTCTTTTCTCTTGTAGCTGCTGTGTCATCTTCTCCAGATACTGCCTGTGGTTTCTGTACGCATCCTCCAAAAACTGGTAGCTAGACAGAGAAAAATGTTTCAAATGAATGTTTTAAATGTAACAGCTAACAATATTTAAAAAAAAAAACACACACACAAAAATGGCTCTTTTAAAAGCATCTAACTGATTCAGTCTTCACCAGTCCTTTACCTGGTAGCACTGCTGTAGGTTGCTGCATTCCATGATGTGAATAATTACAAAACTTACAGATGTATTAAGAGCCTTGTGAAACTTAAACCCTTCATACTGACAGTGAGATTTAAAAAAGAAATAAAAAAAAATCTGTACTGACACAAAAAAAGGAACCACTCATGAATGAACTACCTCCCACTGTAAGCAAGAAGATTTTATTTACTTTATTTATTGGTCTTTGATCCTGTCCTGGCACCAACTGGCTGGAAATATGATCATTTTCTGAATCTTCAAACAAAGCGCAACTTATTTCAAAGTCAATAATATTCTACAAAATCAATGATGGCCATCAATGATGGTCAAGGTTCTCTGACCATTCAGGGAAAATTATCTGGTCAACACCATTTAATACAAGATAATAAGAGCTACACTCTCAATAATAGCCTCAAAATTCAGAACTCGCTCTGATAGAAAGATGAATAGTTAAATAGAGGCAACATTCATCCATCATCTATCTTGTCATGGTCGAGTCATGGGGGCAGCATCCTAAGCAGGGAAGCCCAGACTGCCCTCTACCCAGTCTAATTTGTTCAGCTCTTCCCGGGGGATTCCGAGAAGTTCCAAGGTCAGCCAAGAGACTTAGGCTCTCCCATGTGTTCTGTGTCAAAAAGCCTGGTTCCGGAGCCCTTGCTATGTGTTGAGGTGAAGCCAACTACTCACGCACCAGCTGAGGCTATGTCCCCACCACAGAAATGACATTCCATGTCTCTAGAGTGAGCATCTAAAGACCAGGATCAAATCGCTAAGCCTTCCACTGGTCTGCTGCCCAATCCACACTGCATTCCTGAGGGTGGTGAGCTTTTAGAAGCGCGGGCACACACGATCCTTTCAGGCTGTACCCAGACCTAACTTTTGAGCCCAGGATTGGGGTTTGGTAGTGCCATTCTGGCCTATGTACACTTCCTTTGCGATTCAATCTTCACAAGTGGCAGCATAATTACATAAACTGGGTGGGCGCTCCAATTCTGACACTGGAATTCACCTTTAACCTTATTATTCACCAACAATAGACATTAGAGATCAGAGTACAGAACTTGAAGCAGTAAAAAAAAAGAAAAAAGATGACTTGATTTGCAGTTGCATTTCCTATTGGTACATAATGCTCTCAAATTCAACATCATCAACAAGTAGACGCCTTTAAATATTTCTATATTCTGATTGCAGGGTTAAGGACTTGAAACCAACATACTTGTGATCCTTGTGCTTCAGCAGTTGACAGTCTCGACAGGTGAGCCGGTCACACGTCTCACAGAACAGCTTCAGTGGCTCCTGCTTGTGGATGTCGCAGAAAACAGGTTTCTGTGTAGATAAGCCTACTGCTTCTGGCACACAGACAGGATAATTTAGGCAGCACAGTTAGTTCCCCATGGCTTTTTAAAACACAAACTGATCACCATTAACATTTTGTGTACAAGGTTACAGCTGATAGATAGCAACTCACGTTGCCCAAAAGAGGCTAAGCGGTGGCTGAGGTGTTAAAGGTGTGGACTGCTTCCCTTTTAACTCATATTTAGAAAAATGTATACCTGGTGACATCTCCTCCTTCTGACGGATGGTGTGATCCCTGGTAAATTTGACTCTCTGGTGCGCCTCAATACAGGTAACGCAAAGGAACTCCACACATTCCATACAGTAACCCGTAGCTTCTGTGTTGTCTTCACAGCACATGCACACCTAACCAAGATCAATCAAAATAACAGCATATTTAATACCAACAGGTGATGATGACATTAACTCAAGCTACAGAACACTACAAACAGTTGAGGATACTAGCGTGACTAACCTGGGTGCTTTTTTCCACGGTGCTGCTGGGCATCTCAGCAGAGTCTTTGACAAAGAAGTTGTCCAAAATATCGATCTCGCAGCAGTCTTGTCTGCACACTGGACATCGAATTGTTCCCACTGAAGCAAGAGAGCAAAGTTAGCAAAGATAGAAGGCTTTAATTCCAGGGATTTGCATTTTCACAAATTTCCTTAAATTGATTAAAAAATGGTCATAAAATCAAGGACATCTAAAGTAAAGATCCTGCGGGGACAGATATATGTCAGTTCTTGCTTTGATGATGTTGGCACCTTCCATACATTATATCATTTAAACGTGGAAGTGCGATCTAGGGCAAATTAATTCCCAACCTATAATTTGTTACCCACTTGAGATTAAACTTGTCTGTATTTGGCACCTGAACTACAATACGTTTAACACCTCTGGTCTAAAAAATACTGCTGAAATTACTTAAGGTTGTAAGTTACAATACATTTGAATTTTTTTTAAGACGCTGTTGCACCGATTTGCACTAAAACTATAATTTGGGAGATAATGGCCCCTACACATAAAAGTGTATATGCACGCAGAGGTGAGTACTAGCATTACTGTAATTGAGTTGCTTTTATGGGTACTTTGAGTATATTTCTAAATCAGTAATTTTACTTGGGAATTCAAAGAACTGATTCATTGGTGGCATTTTATGTAAAAAAGAATTGTACATTTTCAAAAACCTTCTTATTAAACTTTATACATGAAATGTTTACTGGATGCAAGAGAACCGTGGCAATATTTATTACCAAAAATAAACATGGGAAGTGAAAGTAACTACGGTAGTAACTTTTACTTTGAGTCCTATTTAATGGAGCTACTTTCACTTGAGTACAATTTGAAATTTATTTCGGCAGTCTTCAGAAAAAACAAAAAACAGAACAATTATCTAACTAATCTGCCAAAAGGGTGTAGGTTGAAACAAAAGCTTATACACACCTACCCCATCACAAAAAACAAAACAAGGTTCTCTATAGTATAAAAATAAATATTTTATAATAATTAGGAAACTAATGTTACTAGTTTTTACAAAACACATTGAATATATATTCTACACAAAGTTTTATATCTGTACAAACTGTTCTGTTGCATTTTATCCATACCCCTAAAACCAGGGATGGCCAACTGTTATCACAGCGGGGCCACAAAAATGTTAATGCCAGTATTAAGATTAACGACCAATCTGAACATTAACACAGGAAAAAACAAAGGGTTTTGTCTGTTTTTTTGACATTTTGTTGTGTATTTATCTGTCAATTTTTGCTTTCATGAGTCATATGTGTTTTTGTATTATTATTATTTTTTGAGTGTTATGTTTGCATTTTCTTTATAAGGCTTTTACATGCGCGACCTGGGGGGGGGGGGGTCATAGGTCGAGAGTAAGGGTGGGAAAAAAATCTATTTTACGATATATCGCAATTTTTTGGGTACCGATTTTAATAATCGATTCTGCTTCCCAGTATCGATTTTTTTTTCTTGTATTTTTCACACTTTCGTGGGCAACCACTGGGTGGAGGTAATGCACTAACATGTGAGTGCAAACACGAGGAAGACTTGCAGCACGAAGAAGAGTTGCAGCAGCTGGGACTTCCCTTTAGCAACCATAACCAACAACCGTGATTAAACATGCACCGGTATGATATAAATAGATTCCATGAAGAACAGATTTAAACATGACCAAAGCTGTATTAAACTCTGCTCCGGACAAGTAGCTTATTGTGTAACACAACAAACATTACTGCTCATCTTCTACGTCACCATCCAGACATAAAGCTAAAGCAAGCAAGACAAGACACCTGACAGCAGACCAACGAACCCTGGATGGAATACTGAATAAACGTATCCATGTAATGAAGCCAGTCAAGCTGGCTATTTGCGTTATGTCAGATGAGGCGGAAGGATGGTGGCTGCTGCGTTGCAGAGCAAATCAGCTGTGTGCTGCGGTGTGCACGTCAGCTGCAGCTTGTGAAATGAAACTCTGACAGACCTCAGAATGATGTCCACGCTGGTCAACTATTTTAACACTGTGTCCAATGTTAAGTCACAGTTTGATATTTTAACTGTGTCTCAGACAGAAAAATAAGGCCAATCCTCACACTGCAGTACTTTGGGACTTCTCTTTTGGAGCAGCCTATGTTGACCAGCTCCTGTTCCTACACTAAAACCTAGACACTCCAAATCATTTGATGAACATTAAAAGTTTCAGTTGACTAACTTCAAAAAGTTATGTACAGTTATGTAAAGTTATGTCGGAGGGTGGCCGGTTCAAGTCCCAATGCGGACCAAAATACGGAAGTTGTTCTGGTAGCTGGAAAGGTGCCAGGGCACTTCTCGAGCACTGTCGAGGTGCCCTTGAGCAAGGCACCAAACCCAACACTGCTCTGGTGCGCTCCCTTCATTGTAAAAGCAGCCCCACTCTGGCATCTCTCCATTAATGCATGTCCACAGGTCCTGTTTTTGCATGTGTGTGATTCAGGCCTGTGTGTGTGAGACGCATGTCCCTAAAAATAACAGTGTGCAATGTAATTTCCCTTCAGGGATGAATAAATAATTCAAATTCAAATTTGTTTTTCTGTACATGTTGTTTACCTCCTTTCTGGTGGAGGTTTTATTTTATTTATTTCAGTATAAATAATAAATCACTGAATAAATAATGATAAATCACTGAACGACTGAATGTGATGTGATGTGCATTGCTTTTTGGAACTGTGACATGTTTCTAGAAGTTTGGGATTCAACCGTGTGAGTTTAGGTGGTTGTTTTGTATGTCTAATGTCCTCATTTGTGTATTTTGAGTCTTTTTTGCTGTTTTTATTATTGTCGTTGCCATTCTGTGCATTTTGGCGTTGTTTCGTGTGTTTTTGGAGTAATTTTGTGTAATATGATGGGCTTCAAATTACTTCCTATTTCTTAAATTACAATTTTTGGTGGATTGGTTTTAGGATTAGACCGAGGGCCACCAGTTGCCCATGTCTGCCTAAAACCAGACGTTCTCCATTTTTCTCACAAGTATTTCAAACAAGTAATAGTACTTCTGCTTGAGTAGGACATATCAGTACTCTACACCTCTGTGTATATGTAACCCAGTAGACTTTCATCAGTGGTAGGTGATATGGATGATTAGATAGACTCACTTTGCTTGCTGAGGTCAGTCTGAGGCTTGAAGTCACGCCTGGGGTCGGGCCCTCTGAAGGGGGCGGGCAGACACCTCTTGCAGAAGGAGTGCAGACAGGGCAGTAACTTGGGCTCTCTGTTGTGGAAGCTCAGTTTGCAGATGGGACATGTGTCCATGAGCCCGAAGCTGCCAGGCTGCTTCATCCTGTCCTCCCCTGCAGGTAAACTTTCAGCTTCATTTTCTACGATGATAACAATGTCGTCGGTAGATTCCGCACTTTCCTCCATTGTTTGTCAACAGCTGTTCTCAATTAGCTCCAGTTAGCCTATCGATGAAACCGGTGCTGAGACCGTAAACAGGATACGGAGTTTAAAACTTGCCACTTTATAGACAAAAATAGGCTAAATGTGGTGGTAGACAGGATTAATCAGTCTGTTAAGCCTTCATGTTAGTTAAATGAAATGTACAAGTTAATTTAAGTACACGCGTTCCTAACTGGGAAGCTACATTAGCAAAATATGCTAATTGCAATACATAGCCAGCGTAAAGATTATAAACAAAGTATTTCACGAAATGTAACGATTCTTATTATGAAAAGCAAAGGACAGCATCGTAATGTAACGTTTATGTTCACCCGACTCTTCCCACGGTGTTTTTAAAGGATCATTCGAGCACAGGTTACAGATACAGCTGTGCTGTCTTCTCACAACACGTACCATATGAACTACCCACAAGCCAGTGCGGTATCTTAAAGGAACAGCGATCGGGGCCGGTGTTTCGGATCAACTAGTGACCTGCTTAACTGATGATCGCATTTTGACTACGTCACTGATTGCTGACGCAAAAAGACAAGATATTTACCCAAATATCCTACAAGATTGACTTTTTTTTTTTTTAATTAATAATTATGAGACGACTTTCTACTACAAATATACTAGATTTTGCTAATTCAGAAATGAGGATCTAGAAAAAAAAACATGGAGAAAAAAATTACAATAAATCATTTTATTAATCCCTAAAAAATGTCTAATTGAATATATAATGATGACAATGCATTGGATTGTAAATAGCACTTTATCATAGATACTCAAAGCGCTTTACAGAGTTAAGGCATTATTCTTTCACTCCACACTTAGTGGTGGTAAGCTACTATTGTAGCTACAGCTGCCCTGGAGCTGCCATAGTGCGCCATCGGCCCCTCCGACCACCACCAACACTCACTCACACACTACATTCATACTAGACTGAGGGTGAAGTGCCTTGCCCAAGAACAAAATGACATATACCACTGGGGTAGGGCTGGGCAAAAAAATCGATTAATCAAATTTGTAGATAAAACGATTTTTATTTTGCAAATTCAAGTTTTATTTATTTATTTTTTTTATTTTTTGTTTTTTCCCACCACAGTTTTTTCGGACTTTTTCGCATTCTGATGTGAGCCAGTCCCCTCTTTGTTTACATGTGTTTACCCTTTGAGTAGGCTATATGTGTGCTACAGGCATGTTTCATGTTTTATTCGCACTATGCTGAGATGCTAAGGAAAGAGTTTATTTTTTAATTGTAATGGTATATGTTATAGAATATGTACTGTAGTTATCTGATTTCTTAATCAGAAAATTTAAGCTACTGTGAAGTTGCTGTTGCACTTTTGCTTAAACCTGGGTTAAAGCTTGAAGTTGTTGAATGACAGAGCCTCATTTACTTTTTATTTTGGGATTGTTCTATGCATTTTAACTCTTGAGGACAATCACAGCACTAAAGTTCCACTTTTGACAATACGTATATCTTATGTCTGCAGTCATTTTTAAGTGAATTTAAAAAAAAAAATCAAAAATCGAAACTCAAATTTTTCTTTTAAAAAATTTGGAGATTTTTTTTTAAGCAAAATTGACTGTCCCCCACTGTGGCACCTGGGATTCTCAGTGGTCTCTTATTCAATTATTAACCAGGCCCAGAACTGCTTAGCTTCCGAGATCTAACAAGATTGGGCAATGACAGGCTGGTATGATCACATTATCCTGAGGCAAACATTTTGGGTTAACTTGATACTGCAGGTGTCGATTTCCACCTGTCATCAGGCACTAGACAGGGGTACACCCAGGATAGGGAAGTTTTCATCATGTTTGTTTTAATTCAACCTCTTGAACTTCTTTTGGAAACGGGCCAAAAAAAGGATTAGTCATAGAGCATTTTTATGCCACATATTTGACATCTTGTGACAGGAAAACCTGTTTAAACTCAAAAGACACACCCATTACTAAAAAGTTGTTTATTTTAACACTAATTTAAAAAAAGAAAGAAAGAGTGACAATTGTGTGTTTGGCTTTGCACTGCATCTTTTGTGGGACAGGGTCACTTTAAGACCAGAGTTGTTGATAATTCATAACTATGTGGCTCTAGTTTTCAAAGGAAACCAAACCCCCTGTGATTGGGAGGAGTCCTGACTGTGGTCAAAGATCAGTAGAGTGAGTGTAGAGAGCTGTCAAAGTGCTCCGTCTGTGGTTTTCAGCCTTTTCTACACCAGATTTTCAGAATATGGAACTGACAGCAGAGAAGCACTCAGTCCCCTTGAGTGATGGGAACAGCATACCTCTGATGGGACTGGGAACTTATGGGAACCCCCGAACCGTAAGAGACTCGTTGAGCTGATCATTAATGTGTTGTAGAAGGTAAATGGTTTACTCATCTGAATAGCTGAAGGTTATGCATCATGCATGGTACACCATGTGCACAGATCTCGTAAAGTGCGTTTGCCGTGCCTGGTGATCTGTTTTCCAGATGGCCATTGTTCTTGATCAGAAGCTACAAACACCGGAGTTTGAAATGTTCAAAGTTGGCTGGGAGGCAAAGTTTTTTTGCAGGTGCTGTTTAAATGAAAATGTATTTTGCAGTTCACTTGTGGTATATGAAGAAAACTTAAGCCTGGAAAAGACTTAATATACTTGGCTGACCAGTTTTACCATTTGCATGGATTGTGTTTTGTTGACTCCTGATTAAAGTGTTTTATGAACTTTACTCTATACATATTGGCAGACCCCTAAAGGGACTTCGTACAATGCAGTGAAGGTGGCCATTGAGACGGGGTACCGGCACATCGATGGGGCTTTGGTTTATTACAACGAACACGAGGTGGGACAAGCAATCAGGGATAAGATTGCTGATGGAACTTTGAAGAGAGAGGATATCTTCTACTGTGGGAAGGTTGGCTGTAGTACTACGCTTGTTTCACCATGTGCCCATTAACCTTTGAACTGTTTGACAGGGCACACCGAGATAGCTCCAGAGATAAACACTGCACTAATGTTTGTGCTTTTCTTGCAGTTATGGAACACGTTTCATCCTCCAGAGTTGGTCAGACCTGCTTTGGAGAAAACCTTGCAGGCGTTGCAGCTGGATTATGTAGACCTCTATATTGTGGAGATGCCCACAGCCTTTAAGGTACTTAAATACTTAAATATCACAATCTAAATGTGTCATTTACAATATGCTAACATCTACTTTGTGTTGTTTTCTGCAGCCTGGAGATACATTTTACCCCCAAGATAAGAATGGAAAGTATTTTTATCATGAAACGGATCTTTGTGCTACTTGGGAGGTAAGTGTGGCAGGCATTATGTTTTATTTGATCCTCTTATTTAGGAAAAAAAAATAGTGTGGTCATCAGATGAGTGGAAGAAGCAAATGCAGACTCCAAGATGACTCAGTGTTGGACAGTTGGTCATAGTGTTACATACAATTGCTGAGAAAATTACAAAGATTCACAATTCACTCATTCACAACAGTTATTTTACTCAGATTTCAGCATTTCGTTTTGCAGAGGTGAAAGTAAAAGATTACAAGTACTCACATTACTGTAATTGAGTTGCTTTGTTGGTTACTTGTAGGTTTTTTTAGTATATTTCTAAATCAGTATTTTTTTAAAATGATCAGCGGGCATTGTGAAACTACAAAAAATGAAATCACCAGACAACAATCTGACATATTTGCATTTAAAGCTGCAGTATGTAAGTTTTTTTTTTTTTGGCGTCATTTAGTCAAAAATCCATAATTATCTTTGAGCATATTGTAATCCAAAGTGTTCTGAGTGGACAGTGAATATATTCTCCTTCTCTTGGCTCTATAAATGAGCTTTAGAAATATAGGAGCGTGATGCTGGATTTCAGCCAATCAGAGATCTTTCTACCAATAGAGCGATCCCATGAGCTGTTTTAAGCAACACTATTGATTAGGGATGTAACGATTAGACGTAAGGCAGTTAAAAATCGATTTATAGGTATCACGGTTGATATCGATTATCTGAAAATTGAATCGCAGTACTTTTTTTAAACAGCAGAGGGCGCTATCCAGAAGTGTTGACGTCGGGCGGAATCTGCTGCTACTTTCTTTCTGGTCGCCTTCTACTCTTAAACATGTTTATAAATGATTCCTTACCCCTTTAGCACCGAAAGAATATCTGTAATATTACGTGAATATCTGTAAAAGTCACGTTTTTCTATTAGCTCTGTCTGCTAGTATAGCATCTCTTCTTCACTTTTTTTTTTTTAAAGTCCAATTGTTAAGGCACAAAATACATTTTCAGTTGCAATTTTAAAAAGAAAAAGAACTATTAAGTAGTTTTGCATTGTTTACTATAGAACCAGAATTTAAATTAATAGGATTCGTCTTCATTTGTATTATTCCTTTATTTATTTCATTCAAGATTTATTTTCAGTTAAATTGCATTGTTTTGAATAGTTTATCAAGGGATTCTTTTGACAATGAAAAATAAAAGGAAAATAGTACAGTATTTTCTATTTTTTTTCCCAAAAAAAATAAAGGAATATTTTTCAATCATCATTTGTCTACAGTCCCATTTTGTAAAATAAATTGTGAGCGAATCGTATCGTGAACCCGGTATCGTGAATTGAATTGTATTGGGAGTTGAGTGAATCGTTACATCCCTACTATTGATTGCTCGAGTTGCTTGTCAGAAGTCAATGCGCATTCTCTATCCGAGAGTAGGGACAGTCTCATGGCATCTCTAACACAGCTTTTGGCACAGCGTTACACAGCATACCAAGAGGAAAAGGAAGATCGAGGTGGAGAAGCAACAGAATAAAGGCTCAAACGTCTTCAGGAGGAACAGACTCTGCAGAGGTTCCTCTGACTCATTATGTGGGGCGGACTGCGCGCGATCATCTTTCAGTCCGTGCGCAATCTGTTCCACATACCGAGTCAGAGAGAGAGAGATAACAGATGGGATAAATAGCTTGAGAAACATTATCTAAGGTGGACAGAACAGACGCAAAACAATTTTGCAGTGTGGAGTGTGTCTGCTCTGATCAGCTTAGTACGGCTGCTTGTGTGAGCGATACGTGCTTTCATGTCTCTAAAACATCAGAAAACTCTCCAAAAACACAAGATAAAGTCCTAACATTTGTTACTAGTTTCTATGGAGAAAACAGTCACAAAGAGTTCCACAGTTGTGCTCGTTCGCGCAAGCGTTCACAAGAAGACCAGTAAGTTTCGTTCAGAAGGGGAGGAGGGAGCGTAGAGCGTCTCACGACTCTACATACTGCAGCTTTAAAGCTCCACACGTTGCCTCACTGCTGTGATTTTCCTCCATCTTGTACAGGCTATGGAAGCCTGTAAGGATGCTGGGCTGGTCAAGTCACTCGGAGTGTCCAACTTCAACAAGAGGCAGCTGGAGCTGATCCTGAACAAGCCTGGGCTGAAACACAGACCAGTGTCAAACCAGGTGCACACATACAGTACATACTGTACATATATCTATATGAAGCTTATCCCAGTTTTATTAGACTGCATGGCAGTTTATCAAAGCGCTGACATCAAAGACACTGACAGCCACACCGATTTAAGCTCTGAGCAAACCCACTCAGTATTATTCACACGATAGTCAAGGTCTCTACTTTCGGTGTATAGGTGCAACTTTGTGATAAGAAAGAATAAATTCAAATAAGAAATATGGTTTGTTTCGTTAAACAGATAGCGTAACTCTCTTCATTTCTACATCAGTGGTTCCCAAACTGATTTGTGGATTTTATTAGTATTACAATGTATACATACATACAGTACATGAACACATTTCACATCTATATTTGTTGCTGTACATCTTGCGTTGTAAAGCAGTCATAACAAGATTGATCCATTTTAAATACAACAAGACCTCAATACTCCTCTTTTTCTTTTGTTTTTTCCTTTTTTGTTTTTCAAAAACAGGGATGTATAAAACCAAAATAAGAAGTAAAAACAATAATGACAATAAAAATAGAATAACATTTTTAAAAATGATGGCGTTCTACACTTTTCTAGGGAGGCATTCTGATAGTTTTAAGGTGTTGCCCTTCCGACATAACAGGCTGGCTCACTGTTTTCTATATCTAATGACAGGGACAGTCAGTCGTTTTCCCATTATTTTTCATTATGTCCATAAAGGAGACCCATTTTGTCCTCATCCTTGTAAATTTATCCATTTGTAAATTAAAGGGGACATATCATGCAAAATCCACTTTTTTAGCCCTTAAATGCATTTTGTTGTATATTTAGAGTGCTTAGAAGTACAGAAAACATCAAATTAGTCTCTTCAGGTGCTCCGTAGATATCTTTATATTCTGTTTTGCTCATATTTTTCAATCTGTTTCAATTTTTCTATTCTCTATTACGTTTTTTGAACTATTACGTCACAGTATTTGCAGCGGAACTGCCAAATTAGTACATCAACTCCAGGTCCAACACTTCGAGCAATCCGCCATTTTTATTTCTCGCTTTTATTTTGTAGTCCAAGCTCAAGGATGCCGAAGTTACGAGAGGATAAGTCAAAATGTTCGGTTGTTGGATGTAGTAACCCACACGCTTCATTACAACGTCTCCCAGCATCAGAACCTTTTCAAAGTGCCTGGTTGAGTTTTATTTTTCATGGAAATGTACCCACATCTGTGGGTAAGGTAATTTTTGTGTGCGCGAAGCACTTCAAGGATGACTGCTTCAGCAACCTCCACCAGTATAAAGAAGGATTTGCCGAAAGGCTTTGTCTGATTGAGGGTTCAATTCCTTCTATCTTTGGAGACGACGAACAGAGCACTTCGGTAAGCTGTAAATAACGCTAAAAAATGATAAGACGTTCCTGTCATTGTTTTGCTAGCATTATCAGTTGCACCGTCTTCATATGTTAGCGCTGTGTGCTCGTTTTAGATCCTTGATGATATGGCCTACATGGTTTAATTTAAGTCTAAAGTTTTCATTAGTCATTTCATTTTTACGTTTTTGTCTCCGAAAAGACTGTATTAAAATGCATTTCGTGACGTTAGCTTGGCGCTAGCGTTAGCTCGGCGCTTGTGTTAGCTCACTTGTTAGGGTTCGGCAGGTTCATCATCTTCATTTTCATCTCGCTCCGCTGGGTCCGACTCTGGCTGGAACATGTAAGGCTGGATGGACAAGTCTTCTGTTGTTGACATTTTGTAAATAACCTCTGAATAAAAAGTTTATGCGCCGCTACATAGCTGTATCTCTTCTATCAAACTACAAAAATGGCCGAGCAGGGTGGAGTTGAACCGAGTGTCACCTGAAGAGGGGGCGTGGTATGGAGTGTCTCATTTACATTTAAAGAGACAGCACCAAAACGAGTTGCTCTCAGAAGCACATCAGAAAAGGGGTAGAAAAGGGGCCTGTGGAGCGATAATAATGAGGAATTCAGACCCAAACAGTGCAGTTCCGCTTTATATAGACCACAACTGTATGATTTATATCTAAAAAGGAAGGATTTAAAACCATGATATGTCCCCTTTAAGTGAATAAGTATCCATTTAATTATTTTTTTCCCACTGTCTCCATTCGTTTATTGTGGGACGATCAGGGTTTGTCCATTTTCTCGTGACATTTTTCTTTGCTGCCTTTACCATTATTCTATAAGTAATTGTTTAGTAAGACTTTCTGTAATGCAGTCATCTCTTCCCAAGAAAAAAGTTTTGAAGTGATTGGGAAACTTTGTGTTAAATATTGTGTAAATATTAAATAACACCAGCATTTCTTCAGCCCAAACATTCCCAGAACATGTGGTAATGGTTTGCATCTTGACTCACTGAACAACTCCAGCATTTAATAGTTTTCCCTGTATGGTGTGTTTCTAACTTGGTTGTGATCTAATAAAAAAAAAGGAATCTCATCAAACATTTCCATGCAAACTCCCGCCACATATGTGAGTTGTTGCTTTTCCACATTGATTCACAATAAGTCTGCCATTGTTCTTTCGTTATTTCACAATCTCCTTCTTTTTCCCATTTAGCCTTAGCTTACTCAGTTGTGTTTTTCATTGAAAACCTTTGTACAGTCTAGAAACAATACCTTTATTTCAGTATAAGCTCTTAGCACCCCTTTGAATATTTAGTTTTACATTTTTTTAAAGTAATTACAGAACTGTAGATACATGTAAATGTCTTGTTGTTCCAGAGAAAACTCTTTTTTTAAGACTCTGAAAGTTATTTAATTGTCCTTTAGTTGTTATTGAATAGAATGTTTTGATCCCTAAAACATACTTAGAAAGTACTTTTTCTTCTAAAATACGAGATTTCACATTTGTTTTTCTTGAGTTTTGAAGAATAATAATCAAAATTTTTACCTTTTTCATAAAAGGTTGCTTTTTTTCAAATACCCATTTTGTCAAAATAATGTTGCAATGGAGACCCCTGATAATTTTACATCATTTAAAGGGCCAGAAAAAGTTAGGGAACTACTGCTGCTTTCTTTCTAAAATAAGAATCCTGGATAAAGGCTATACTTTAACTCATGATTACTGCCATAACTTTATAAAATGAGTTCTACTTATTTTACTCGTGTATAATCATTGATCTTGAAACTATCTTTGGGATTTGCCATTTGCTGTATAAGAGACAGCAAAAACATGATGAAAATACTGTAAATCTGTATATAGGCTAAGGGTGTTTCGGTCCTATATCAATATCGGATATTCATATTATTATATTATATTATATTATTGGCCAGATTATTTTAGTCTGCATCTAAAATCTCTGATATAAATATTGTTTTAATTTAATTTATTGAGGTTATTTTTTAGGGTCTTTTTTTTAATTAATTTTATTAATTTGTAGAATATTCTTGTGTTTCAGAGTAAAGTTTCTCTAACCCATTGGTTAATAATAAATAGTTCCGTTTTTCTACCGTTGTTAACTCTTGTTCTCTAAGTAATATCACTTAATCAAACTTTTTTTCCAAAATTCTACACAACAAAGTTAGTCACGAATGTATGAATGATATGTGCATCATCATCATATTGAATGGATATTTGTATCAACCAATATTTACGGATGCAATATATCGTCATCGTATCAGAAGTGAAAACACTAATATAGGCACTGAGCCAGCTGGCATAGGCTTCAGTGTTGAATTAAAAACAAACTATTATTGATTGACGTCTTTCGACATCGAACATGTAAAATGATAAAAGAAGTTAAAGGACAACAGTTTAGAAAATGAAAAATGATGAATTACAACAGCAGAAATAGAACATTGATATGATCCACCAACACTTAAACTTCTCAACTTACATGTGCGAAAAGGAGAAAAACTAACAATGCAATTAATTACCTGTATATTATCAAACAATCTGCATATTCACAAATAGTCCATAGCTAATCACCAAAACCAGTGATCAGATTCATTCCTGTACCTTGTGAAAATCATTTTTTTTGTGTGTTTCAACATTGTTTTAGCTCCATACTCATTCTGTTCCATAATTTTACTCCACAAATTGACATACAAAAACTTTTCAAAGTAGTTCAGACACCTAAAATATTTAAATTGAACTTCCCTCCTTAATATTATAATAATAATTAAATGTATATTTGTACACTTCCCAGTCTAGCTTTGATCATGAACACTTTTCCACACAGGTGGAATGCCATCCGTACTTCACCCAGCCGAAGCTGCTTCACTACTGTCGCCAGCAAGACATCGTCATTGTTGGGTACAGCCCATTAGGAACATCCAGAGATCCTTCCTGGTATAAATTCCTGCACTTTTTGTGGACTATGAAGAAAACAGTATGTTTTCTCCTATCTGAGACTATATTGGATTTATAAAGACCGCAGAAATGTGTTTTACCAACAGGGTAAACCTAAAATGCCCCCCACTGCTGGAGGATGAGCTCCTGGTGTCGATTGCCAAGAAGTATAACAAGACCACAGCTCAGGTGTGCTTGAGGTTCAATGTGCAGAGAGGAGTGGTGGTCATCCCAAAGAGCTTCACTCCCATTCGTATAAAGGAGAACTTTGAGGTTTGCACTTGTTTCAGTGATAATATGATATCATGTGACTTGCATAGCTTGTAAAAAGATCATGTTCATGCAGATATTTGACTTCTCTCTGACTGAGGCTGAAATGAAGGCAATCGAAGGCTTGAATAAGGACATTCGCTTTGTGGAGCTTCTCATGTGAGTACAGTTCCTGTGTCTGACTCCTGAGTTTTTCTTCTTTTTTTTTTTTCATAAAAAGGTTATGTGAAATAAAGATCTCTTTATTTATTTATTTTTGTGATTCAACAGGTGGGCTGATCATCCTGAATATCCGTTTCACGATGAATACTAGACATGGAGATGTTTATGGTCATCTGTGATAAATGTTTTTGTCTTTTGTGGTCGTTTATCAATCAGCAGCAAATATATATTGTGCATTGGGATGTTGTGTTATGCTATTATATAACAAGGCTTATGATTAACTTTACATGAGACTTTTACAATATCACCAGGGTCTCAACTTGCAACCTGTAATCAGGCCTTTACAGCACAACAATAGACAGATCTCACACACACACACACACACACACACACACACACACACACACCCATTATGAATGGATTGAAGTTGTTTTTTCTCACTTCATTTTCAAAGTGTTACCGTACTTTTAAACTTTTGATGTATGTATAACATTCAAAATGTCCTTTAAACGAATGATAAGCAGCATTTAATTATCACATTAATACATTTTTTAAAACTTAAGACTTTTACAGCAAACAAGGGGTATAAACACCGGCAAAAAAACACTTACACCAGTGGTTCCCAAACTTTTGCTGCTGCCCTTCACTTTGAAGAATAAAAGATTTCTCAGGGTCCCCCCCCCCATCACCACAAAATGTCAAAAAATAGGTGACCTTTTTTGAAAAAATAATTAATTTTGACTATTCTTCAAATCTCACAAAAATAACAGAAAATGTGTAATTACATATTTTAGAACAGTAATAAAGGTCTTAATAAAGTGCAACAAAAAAAATATTTTCTATTTTTCATGCTCAAAGGTATTTTAGCACCCCACCCATTGCCCTGCGCCCCCCTCAGTCATGACGTGAGGGCGCACCCCCCAGTTTGGGAACCACTGACTTAGACTATTGGCATAAATAACACGATTCTACAATATTTTGGTGGGAATCTTTGCCAACATACAGTTTCTATATCACTTTTACTTTGTTCAAGAGATTGTAATTTGTATGTTTAAATAAAGTAACTTTGTCAATAAATTATGTATTTGCAGTTGGTTTTTTTTTTTCTCAGACAATATTCATGCTACCTAAGCAGAAATTATGCAGCAGAGGTGGCCACATGACCATTTTTTACAGGTACACACACAAAAATAATAGGTATTAAAGCTGCAATATGTAGAATCGTGAGGCGCTCCACACTCCCCCCCTCCCCTCCTGAAAAACTCAACGGTCTCCTTGGGAACGCTTGCGTGCACTCTTTGCGACTGTTTACACCATAGAGACTCGTAACAAATGTCGGGACTTCATCTTGTGTTATTGGAGAGTTTTCTGATGTTTTAGAGACATGAAAGCACGTATCGCTCACTGCTGTGAGGACAATAAGAGGCTCAGAGCCGCTCCACACACACACGCAGAGCAGACACACTCCACACTACAAATGAAATGTCTCTACTCTCAGATGAAGAACATGCATTGACTTTTGACGAGCAGCTCGAGCAGCCAATAGTAATGCTTAAAACAGCTCACGGGAGCACCTTGTTGGTAGAAAGATCTCTGATTGGCTGGTCCAGCGTCACACTCCTGTATTGCTAAAGCTCATTTACAGAGCCAAGAGAAGGAGAATAGATTCAATGTCCACTCAGAACACTTTGGATTACAATATGCAATACAATAAGATGATTATGGATTTTTGACCAAATAACACCAAAGAAATTTACATATTGCAGCTTGAATGCAAAAATGTGAACAGTAAAACAAAGCAAGGTCACAGTCACTACGTCACGTTCTGGGCAGTAACCCGGATTCACGGACATATTGGAGGCACTCGGAGGTAAACACTGCGATGGATAAATGTCCGAAACCACAGAAAAGCTCCTCAAAATGCATTATAGATGCATAGGCATACAGGGAAGGACTTGGTTCTCAGGAAAGGGCACAATTTTTAGAAAAGATATAGATTATTGGTGGTGCAGATCCATACGAGTGGGCTCCATTGTCTTGGATCAATGACGACCCAGAGAGTCTTCCATCTATTGCGTATCCTTATATCGTCAACTACCTGGTTTTAACCCTAATCATCCTTTTGTTAAAGGTCAGACCTTTTGCCTGGAATACAATGAGAAATACAGCATATTTTAGCTCTATACAATTTGTTGCTACTGTTGCAGGCTATTAAATGTGATTGTATTAAGTCAATAATGCAAAATGCAGTGGCTCGATATGAACTATATTTTATTATCATCACAATAGAAAATTAGTTAAGAACCACTGCTATCAACAATTCACTTACCTGAAAAGAAACATGCTGAACAAATGTGGATGTTGTCCAGATTTGTGCCTCCTGGTTTAGCTTAGCTAGCCACAAGCGCCACCTTTCCTCTGATAGCTTTTGACATTGTTTTTCCTGATTTGTTATAACTTTTGGCAGTCTATAAAACTACAAATGTTTTTCACGGTCTCAGCGATTGGTACAGCCAAAAACATGGCAATAATTCACCATTTGTTTTCGTTCGATGCTCTGGATCTGCTTTGTTTACCTGCTGAGTACCTCCAATATGGCAACTTCCGGTTTGATGACGCACCGTGAAAACCCTCTATATGTAGTCATGTCAAAAGATCACCGTAAAAAGGAAGCAACTCAACATCAATCCGTCTTTACACGCATGTTACATTTCTACAGTTAATTTAGACTGGAGATGTCGTTGACTGTGTTGACATTTAATTTTTTGTTCAGCCTTAGATGATTGTATTAGTTTATTAGAGGATTACGTTTGTCACACGTATCGGGCATGTTTTTCAGTAGTTTTCACCCCCCCCCCAGCTTTATTAAATGTAAAACATCACCATCATCACTCTGGCATCATTAGGATGAAGATGCAGATGTGTGCAGTAGGAAGAGAGGGACATTCCTAAACGGTTTGTTGACTTCCTATGAGCCCTCTGCTGTCAGTAGAGGGTATTACACAACTTATTACATGAGTCAGTTTGTGCATTATTTTTGAACATCTCTACAACAAAGGCAAGGATTTTAAAGCAAGCTTTTGAAAATGATGTCATGATTTACCACATTGTCCACCAGCTAGTGCGTGTGTCTTTAGTCTTTGTAGTTTCTTCCATTAAGGAAACTCATTAAAAATCTAGCATGAGAATGGAGGTTTGAGACCTTTTGGTGGCTTCCTGCGTCACAAACCACCACTGTTGGCTCCGCCCCTCCTATAAAAACTATCACCTGTGGACTGTGCAAACTATGGCGAGTAGGTTGGAGTGAGAGAATAGTGAATGTAGAAGTATAGTAAGTATTGAGTTGGTAATTAGCATAGCATATATTGTTCTGTGTTCTGAGCTGTGTTCCAAATGACACTCTGTACTATGCACTACAAACAAAATGAGTATATACTGTCAACTATATAATATAAGTATGGTTAGGAGGATTAGAATGAACCACATGAACAAAGCATTAAAAAGCAAGTATGACTCACAAAACACAAACGAACCACAAAGCATGAATGAACCACATGACTTGTATTGTTGTGTAATATGTTATTCTTTGGATATTCACATTTAAACACCACATGTGAGTGTTTTCCTTTGGTAATTTAATTGTTTCTCTTCATAAAAACCTTAACCACACCTCATCTTGGGAGCAAACATATATGTTACCATTACTGGTATAGTGTATATATACGTATATACAGTATACACTATATCAGTCATGGGCAGCTGGCGGTGTGTGGCCCCAGAAAAGTAAACGCAAAAAATGACTCAATATACACAAGTGACTCCGAAAAACTCACAACTTCAGAAAAATACACAAAACGGCAACACACACATGTTGAACACAAAATGACAAAAATAAATACATTAAAAAATAAAAAATTATATATATATATATACACACACAAAATGACATAACACACAAAACAGTAAAACTCCACAGAATAACTTCAAAATGACAACTTAAACACAAAAGATGAACAGGAAGGTATACAAAATGACAAAACTATACAAAATGACTCGCAAAAACTGCAAAACACATAAAATGACTCTAAAAAGACAAAATGAAAACAAAAACATACCAAATTAATATTAAACAAAAGCAAAATGATGGAAAATTACACAAAACTACAACAAAATCATACAGAAGCTCTTTGTTCTTTCTATGTTAATGAGTTTAGTTTGGTGTAGTTTAGTTAATTATTTCGTGGACAATTCATTTTACATTAAAAGGAACAGCTTTAGCCTTTGCTGCTAATTTCCAGCTGAGTCCCCGCCCAGTGCATAATTAAAAAATTAAAATACAAATGCTAAATGCTGCCATGAACATTGATAATGTGGCCCTCGGATCAGACAATCATATTTTTGTTATCACCACTGCCAATGAAATTGCCAATCTCGTCATAAGACATTGCCCTGAAACTATATGAATCAGTAAAGGACGAAATACTTTGGTGTTACTATTTCCGAGTGTCCCTGAAGCCACCGTGACAACTATCATCGCTTTGCTAGTCGTAAATAGCGCGTTAGCTGACACGGCTACAACTTAAAGTCGACGTCAAACAACACAGAACGTCATCTCCAGCTAAACAAAACAGAAAAGGCATTACTCTGGATCAATGTGACTTCATTCAATTGCCTTTATTCAAGGCAGATTAACCTTCCCCGGTGACTTTTTGCTAATGTTAGCTGCGCCATGAGCAGTGGCAGCTAAACTGCTATAGCTTTATGCTAGCTTTCCCAGTGGCTGTAATGAATGGAGACAGTCATGGTTCCTTGATCACTGGCTGGGTTTTAACATCGCTCTGCGGACACGGCAGGATTTTAAAGAAGCCTGGGACGTTTTGGAGACGTTAATGATGACTATGAGCTGACCGCGGGTAACTTTGTTCGACATGCAACATGACGCGCTGCACACGTACGGAAAGGCAACAGCGTTAGCTTGTGTAACATAACATCACGGCCTGTATTGTTTTGTTTGGTTAACTTCTCGATTTTGGCACCAAGCCTGTTGTTGATTTCAAACTAAAGTCAGGGGGATGGTGGCGGTTGGGAGCGACACTTCTCTCCGTCCCAGGTAGGGGAGCCTGGTCGTGGCCGTGTGTTTACGGATGATGGGAGGGGATATCCACCACCACCACCTTGCTTCTCCTGTATCTGCCATCACTTCCTCAACCACGTCTCAACCGTGATGCGACTGTTTGGCTGACGAGATCCCAAATGACTGCTTATAACAGTAGAATTTTTAACCTTAACTTGTACTTTAAAGACTTTTTCACTGGATACTGCCCGTGATGTCTGCGTTTGCTGAGTTTGTCCCTCCTCCCGAGTGTCCGGTGTTTGAGCCTAGTTGGGAGGATTTCTCGGATCCTTTAGGATTCATTAACAAAATACGACCCATCGCAGAGAAAACCGGAATCTGCAAGATCAGACCTCCTGAGGTAAAACTCACCAATATCACATGGTTGGTTTTGTGCCGATATACCATTGGTTTACTTTGGGCCTTCTGAATCTTACTCTTAATAGAGGTCAAATCTGGCCTAATATCGTTTCACACTTTCTCTTTCTTTTTTTTTTGTTTTGTTTTTGTAATGCTCACATTAGACTCTGGGGAAAAAATTAGCCAAATACAAGCGTTGATCTAGTTTTGTGTTCCCATGGCTGTTCTAAAGTGGTCAGTCAGGATTATGCGACATTGGGCTTCATTCCAGGCCTGTTGCACTGCATTTCATGTCATTAAATAACACGGATGTCTGACTCTGTAACGCTGCTTGTATAATGTAACTTTGTTGCCCTGTGAGCTTTTACTACGTTGTAAATTGTACAGATAATTCAATAACACAAATCCTCCTCACACTTGTGTGATAGTAACGGATATCCTGGTGATGTTTATTTATCAATGTACGAGTAATTGTTGATGTTTCAAGAAAATGTTATTGTTTTGTCAGGACTGGCAACCTCCGTTTGCCTGTGATGTTCGCAACTTCCGCTTCACACCCAGAGTGCAGAGACTCAATGAACTTGAGGTGAGTCAGCAAAAGGACAATTTAGGGATTTGGGGAGAGTTGTTTACTACGGAAGTGAATTAGGGCCAATTTTGATGGAGAAAATAGTTTTGGGCAAATCGAGAATAAAGTCGAAATGTTGAGATTAAAGTTGACATTTCGAAAATGAACACAAAATACAATTTTGTGATAAAAGTGGAAAGTTGTATAATAAAGTCAAATCTACGGAAGCAGTCTACATCAAAACTGACCCCAGTCTGTTTCCGTAGCTCCTCAATAGCCACAGACGGGACTGAATGCTCCGCCTTTTCCAAACTTCACTGGTTTTTCCTTCTGAACAGATGATGTTTTTTATCTCTTCAAAGTCCTTAAAGAGATTACAATGCCGTGTTTATGAGCTAAAAAAAAGAAATAGTCTCTTCATTATTAAACCCAACTTAAAAATATAGTTTCACGCATTCATCGGTACACAGCATTTTGTAGACGGCCACGATCTGCTGTTTGTTGTCATATGGTGAATTGGACCTTGTCAGTTTCTGTAGATTTGACTTTTTTAGCAAACCTTTGACTTTTATCACAATATTATTTATATTTTGACTTTTATCTTGACATTAAATGTCAACTTCATTCTCAAAATTTCAAGTTCAATCTCAACATTTCGAATTTATTCTTGAATTTCCCCAAAAATCTCCCATCAAAATTGGCCCTAATCAGCTTCCATAGTTTACACCATGTTTGTTGTATGATTTAGCTTTATTCATCTTATTTGTGGCTTGTGTGACCTTTTGATTTATTTGAGTTTATCTGGTAATGCCACAGGCTAATTTTTTTTTTTTTGGACACAATCTTAAAATATTTGTTTTGTTTTTTTTAATTGTACCTTTTTGAACTTGGCATTATTATATTTTGCCATGGAATTCCACTTAGATAGTGAACATTGTCTCCTTAAAGATTGCACGCCAAATAATTTCGCTACTTTAGTAATTTACAGTTGTTACAGACAGCACAGGAAGCTATAATCTGCAAAGCGCTGAGGCCTATCACTAACTCCACAGCAACAAGGTGGGGGAGTGTTACCATACAAGTTTGGGCATTGTCTCATGTATCTGTAGACACTAGTCACTTAGTGATTTGGAATACTAAGACTGACTTGTTACTAAGGTTGGACTTCATGTCAAGTGAGGTAAAAATGCTACTGTAAATTCCTCCTTTCACATAAAGTAACACCTATCATACTGCTGGCACTGCTTCAGGCAGGTTTTTGGAGGTTTTTTTTTATTTTATTTTAACTTAAGATGCCGCCATGTTTTTAAAAAACAAAAACCGCAGCATTCACCCTCTTCATCTCCTTGGGAATGTTTCATGCATCCATAAATAATGACACACCGGAGCAAACCAGAATAAATGTGGTCCTCTAATACTTACAAAGGCTCCAGCAATAAAGCTTGAGATCAATCAATCTAAATATAGCCACTTCTAATGAAAGGACACCAAAGTAAATGTGTTTCAAATGTTATGGTTGCAATGAAACAGGAGGAGAATTGGATTCACAGTCACTTTCCAGTACTTTAGAAATGTGTCTTTTCCATTTCACTGCCACTTTATATTGTTATAACATGTATGTATTTGAGGATGAGAGGCTTGTAGTCCTTGAAACACGCTTCAGGTGGCTGATTGTGTCTTTTTTTTTGTTTTTTTCTAGGCACTGACGCGAGTTAAGCTGAACTTTTTGGATCAAATAGCAAAGTTCTGGGAGCTGCAGGGATCCAAGATTCGATTCCCTCATGTGGAGAGAAAAATCTTGAATCTCTATCAACTCAGCAAGGTAAAACCACATATGTGTGTGTGTCAATGTTGTTAATGTATGCAATGGATTTTGTTTTATTTGGTTACAAGAGGTCCTTGAATAAGTCTTTTTTTCCCTAGAAATTCAGTTGAGTACTCGGTCCGTATTGATTTGATATTTTTATGAATGCTTTTATTATTTAGGACTTATTTTCAAATGTTGTGAATTTCTCAGATTGTGTCATCTGAAGGTGGCTTTGAGACGGTTTGTAAAGAGAAACGATGGTCTAAGGTGGCCAATCGGATGGGCTTCCCTCAGGGGAAAGGCACTGGATCACTTCTGCGCTCACACTATGAGAGAATTCTTTATCCCTATGAGCTCTTCCAGTCTGGCGCCACTTTGACTGTAAGTACGGAAAGTTTGAGCTTTTTTTGTATGTTAACTACACCTGGTACACACTGACTTGAAGCGGTGATACATGCAAATGAATGTTTAGCACATTTTTAGGATGTAAAGATGTACACTGTGTCAAACTATTTAAATCATGTTATGTGTGTCTGTCTGAATTCCACCAATAAGGGCCTCCAGCGTCTGTACGAGGAGGGCACCGACGGGGAAGAGGTGGATGAGGGAGTCGGTGAAGAAACTGTGGATGAGGAGGAACAAGATGACGACGAGAAGGAGAAAGACGGAGAAGGAAATGTCGCCCAAGACAAAGATCATCTCCTCCCCGAAAGACGCTCCAGAAGAATAAAGTCAGAGGTGAATACCAACCAAGAGAAAAAAAACAAAACAATTTTTAAAAGTTGTTAACCTTTTCAATGTTAACATCCTCCTCAGGAGCTTGTTAGATTTTGGACCTACCTGAGGAATATTTACGCTTTTGACCCTTGAATGGGCTCACTGTGTGTTTTTGTCTCTTCAGAGGGAAAACAAGGACCCCAAGGGCCTCAAAATCTTTGAAACAACTCCCAAGCTGGTCAACTTGGAAATTGTAGCAGCTGGTGTGTGTCTTTTTCTTTCTTGATTTTTAAAATTTTTATTTGTTTGATATTTTTATATAGGGAAGGAAACCATAATGTGTTCACTTCTTCTCTCATTTTTCATTTTCAGATGATGGTTTCAGCAAAAAGCAGCGCCACCTCAAAGCTCAGGCCTTCGCTATTAAGATGCAACCCAGAAAGGAGACCCTTGAGTTTAATTTTGTGAGGACCTTTTTATTAAATTAGGCATCCTTGTGGATATTCCTGTCATTCACATGAATGAGGTATGATGACTGTATTTACATTTGTTTGTAATGCTTTTTCTTCCCTCAAATGTGCAGATTGACCTGTATCTGTGCCTGGCGTGTGGCCGAGGCGATGAGGAGGACAGGTTGCTACTGTGTGACGGCTGTGACGACAGCTACCACACCTTCTGTCTGATACCACCACTGCAGGACGTGCCAAAGGGAGACTGGAGGTGCCCCAAATGTGTTGCTGAGGTAGAACTTCACACTTTCAAATTCTTGAATGTCTTTCATTTATTCACTCAGGGCAACATTTGAGGAAAATTGCCACTCTTGATTTTTTTATGTTCAATCGGGTTTCACATATTTCCTGTTTCATGACCAAAACTAGTGTTTTATTTTAGGTTATACAAGTTTAATTATTAAATGTAGTGATTCATCGAAATAAAAATAAAAATATGGCTCTGAGTGTGGACTAACCTCAATAAAATCAAGGTATTGCAATTGCATAATTTAATGTTATTGCTTTGAAAAATAAATCATTTTAAGATGTTAAAGTATTTATTTGGCACTGACATCCCAACAATTCACAAAATAATATAATAAAATACAAAATATGTATAACTTCAGTACAGGCCTATGACTGAATAGGCTGTTGAAAGATACAAATTAAATATGTTCTCTTATAAAAACACAAAGTGTATTTAGGTTCTTGATGAAGAGCAGCTTCTATGCTTTATTATCCCCCCGCCACTAATGTGGAAGGGGGATATAGGTTTGAACTCTGTCTGTCCGTGCGTCCGAGTTAAAGGGGACAGCTTTTCTCAGAAACTGTTTAAGATAGGATAACCAAATTCGGTCTGTGGCCTCAGGGTATCAATACCTTGATGGAGTTTGAAAATGAGATGTTCGTTATATGTTTGAGTTATATGTATTTTAAACATGAGTTACTGTTTCCCTGCAGGAGTGCAGTAAACCCAGAGAGGCGTTTGGCTTTGAGCAGGCCGTGAGGGAGTACACGTTACAGAGCTTCGGAGAGATGGCCGACCACTTCAAGTCGGACTATTTCAACATGCCTGTTCATGTGTGTAAAAAAAACAACCTACCATGTGTGTAACTAGGCAGCCAGAGGCAAGACTGGGCTTCATGCTCATTATTTGTTGTTGCGTTTTGCTTATAGATGGTCCCAACAGAGCTGGTGGAAAAAGAGTTCTGGCGTCTGGTTAGCAGCATCGAGGAGGATGTGATCGTGGAGTACGGTGCAGACATCAGCTCGAAAGATGTCGGCAGTGGGTTTCCTGTCAGAGATGGGAAGAGGAGGCTGCTGGGAGATGAGGAGGTAAGGAGAATTTCACGCTTTATTTCTGTGAATTGTTCAGATTTTCATGATACAAACGCTCATTGTGGAGAAGGATGAAAAGAGGTCATGTAGAAGTGAGTTTTATTCAACCAATGAGAGTGAGTTTATAATTGTGCAGGTGGAGCAGTTTCCTCCTGTGGCAACATGAAGCGTGAACATGTTTGGAAGTTGTTGGTTTTGATCAAAGATGATTTTGCTTTTTTGAAGCCCTGTAAACATTTTCATACTGAATAGAAACCATTGAAATTTCAAAATGTTCACACAAAGTATAAACTTTAATCTAAATTCAGTTGGCTGTACATTTATTTACAAATTAAGTTTTGTATTTCAACATTTCTATACCATGTAATGACATTTTTATGTCACTTTTTTAGTTTTATTTATTTATTTATTATTGCTTTAAGGTACAAACGTTGAATGTAATTTACACTAAAAAACAATGACCTTCTTGTTCTTCCGTTAGGATTACGCTAGCTCAGGCTGGAACCTGAACAACATGCCCGTGCTGGAACAGTCCGTACTCACCCACATCAACGTAGACATCTCAGGCATGAAGGTGCCTTGGCTTTATGTAGGCATGTGCTTCTCCTCGTTCTGCTGGCACATCGAGGACCACTGGAGTTACTCTATCAACTTCCTGCACTGGTGCGACCCCCTGAATATTGTAATGAATAGAAATAAACTGAAAATAATACATATTTAAAACATCTTAATCGCTTCTTACCTCTGATCTGTAGGGGTGAACCTAAGACTTGGTATGGCGTGCCAGCCTCTGCTGCTGAAAAGTTGGAGGCTGTAATGAAAAAGTTGGCTCCTGAGCTGTTTGATTCCCAGCCAGACCTTCTTCATCAGCTCGTCACAATCATGAATCCCAACATCCTCATGGAGCACGGCGTCCCAGTGAGGAAACCACTCATATATATATATACATACATACATACATACATACATACATACATACATACATACATACCAACTGATAAGAAGTGTCATGTATGATTATACACATGCTTGTTCTCTTAGGTCTACCGGACCAATCAGTGTGCAGGGGAGTTCGTTGTGACCTTTCCTCGCGCGTATCACAGCGGCTTCAACCAAGGATACAACTTTGCTGAAGCAGTTAACTTCTGCACGGCCGACTGGGTGAGGAAAGCACACCTGTTTATTAATGAATAGATTCAGATCTATCATTTTATATTGAAGCTTTTGCTAAATTCCACACACGCGCCCCACAGTTACCAATAGGCCGTCAGTGCGTTGCCCATTACCGGCGGCTTCATCGCTACTGCGTCTTCTCCCATGAAGAGCTTCTGTGTAAGATGGCTGCGGACCCAGACAGCCTCGACGTTGAACTGGCAGCAGCCGTCTTTAAAGAACTGGGAGAAATGATGGAGGAGGAGACCAAACTGAGACGAGCTGTCCAAGAAATGGTAAACTAATGATCCGTGGAAAAAAATAGCAGAAAATTTGATGGCGAAGTAGCAGAAATGGGAGTAATGGAGCAAAAATGTATTTAAAGGAGCAAAAATATGGCAATAAAAAATGATGTTAAAGTATGACAAGTTTTCCTGTAGTTGCAGAAAAAGGGTAAAAATATGCAAAAATGGGCTGAAATTAGTTTCTTGAAGACATCTGGTGACCCCCTCTCACTGTTTCACGACCCCAAATGGGGTCCTGACCCCAAGATTAAGGGGGACGTCTCAATTCTAATGCTCAGATCTCTATTGGAGCATTAAGAATTTACTGAAGGTAAATGTTTAATTACTTTTGGCCATTATCAATAACACCTGTTCTTGTGCGCTTCAATCGTTTCTCCGAAATTAAATAGAACCCTTATTTGACACCACAAAGTAAGAGATTAGTGATCTACCGGATGCCTTCAGGGCTTTTAGTCATAACACCAAATGTTGGCCTGTGATATAGTTTTTAATGGTAATGTAATTTCTTCTATTCATTCTATTTATAGGGGGTGCTTTCATCAGAGCAGGAGGTGTTTGAGCTCCTTCCAGATGATGAGCGGCAGTGCTACAATTGCAAGACCACCTGTTTCCTGTCTGCGTTGACGTGCTCCTGCAGCCCCGATCGCCTGGTTTGTCTCCATCACACCGCACATCTGTGCGACTGTCCTCCTGGCAACAAATGCCTCAGGTGAGAACTTAAGCACAATGTGATGTTGGATAATGAGTAAGTTACTCAGTCAGTGGTGTGAAAGGTATTTCCGAAATAGGTCATCTACATTTTTTGTTAATTTATTGCACCTCTAACCACGCCCACACTTCTGCATGGTGTACTTTCAGATATCGCTATGATTTGGAGGAGTTCCCTTCTATGCTGTATGGTGTCAAAACACGAGCACAGTCTTTTGACACCTGGGCAAAAAGAGTCACAGAAGCTTTGGACGCTGACCAGAAAAGCAAAAAAGGTTTGCACTTAAGTTCTCCCACACGTGGCAGTTACACATAATAATTTTTGCATTTCTTTCTCTTAGATTTGATTGAGCTCAAAGTTTTACTAGAAGATGCGGAGGACAGGAAGTACCCCGAGAACACGCTGTTTCGTCACCTAAGGGAGATGGTCAAAGAGGCTGAGACATGTTCATCCGTAGCTCAGCTGCTGCTCAGTCGCAAGCAGAGGCACAGGTTAGCACAAAATGAAGACATACACACAATAGCCTTAACTTAATGGTATGAAAAATCTGCAAGTAAAATACAAAATATTGCATTTGGAAACATTACTCGTGCTATAGATTTATTTAAATTCAGAAGCTTTTTGTGTGCGTTTTCCAGCAGTCGCCTGCGTTCTGAGAACAGTCGTAACCGCACTAAACTGACTGTAGATGAGCTCAAGGCGTTTGTGGACCAGCTCTTTAAGCTGCCCTGCATCATCAGCCAGGCAAGACAAGTTAAAGTAAGTCTGCCCTGTAAAAACACAGAACCCAGCTTGAATCAAATAAGCTTTACCAGGGTTTTCTCTAAACTGGCCACCTCCGGTTTCATCAGGAACTACTTGAAAATGTGGAAGACTTCCATGAGCGAGCCCAGCTAGCGCTATCAGACGAAATGCCTGATTCCTCTAAGCTACAGGCGCTGTTGGACCTGGGCAGTGGGCTGGATGTAGAACTGCCACAGCTGCCCAGACTCAAACAGGAGCTCCAGCAGGCCCGCTGGCTTGATGAGGTGAGCATGGAAAACATACGGTGTTTCCTATTTTTTATGAGATTTAGTGTTGGGTTTGTATTTCTGCACAGTGGGACCATAGATATTGGTCTTTAAAGTTATAAGTGTTTTTTGCTTGTTTGCTTTTGCAGGTGTAATAGATATACTGCACTTTTTTTTTGTTATTCTTTGTATATTTCAGTTTTAGTTTAAGGGCTTTTTGGCATTGTCTTTTAAAATCTTAAGTTTAATAATTTCGTAAAATGTAAAATGTGGGGAATTATTATTCCTTTTTAATTTTCGTTGAATGTAAAACAAATGTCACATTTTCTTTTCCCTGTGACCCCGAAAAGAGCAAGCGGGTTGGAAAAACGGATTGATAAATATTTCATCATTAAAGTTTTTTGATGAAACTTTTGGGAACACTTTACTTGAAGTTTTATACATATGGCTGACATTACGCTGTCATTATCTGTCATTAGCATGAATAAAGTGTCATGAAGGATGTCATTAAGTTAAATTAAATTGTGACTCCTTTGGAGCTATGTTGGCATTTTTTGGGCAAGGTGGAGGGATCTAGTGGCATTAGGGTTTAGGCTAACGAAGGGTTAGGGTAACGAACGACACTTAACTCACTCGGTGCCATTGACGAAATAACTCGTCATTTCAAATTTAAAACTCGTCATTTGCGTTTTTTCACAGAGATTACTAG
This sequence comes from Gouania willdenowi, assembly GCF_900634775.1. Taxonomy (NCBI): domain Eukaryota; kingdom Metazoa; phylum Chordata; class Actinopteri; order Blenniiformes; family Gobiesocidae; genus Gouania; species Gouania willdenowi. Next base: position 17,502,847 of record NC_041049.1, read on the forward strand.
AAAACACCCTGGCAGAGGTCCCTCATCAATATCTAAGCTGTAATGTGATGTAGTGACCAACTGGTGCCCTAAAGGTGGCAGCAGTACACCTTTAGATGAGAGATTAGCCACTGATGCTACCGTAGCTAAGGAGGGAGAAGCAGGGACGAGTGAGATTATGGCGCTATAGAGTGATATTGTGAAGTATCCAGCAGCTCACACCACCACATACTAACACATGACATGTGTGGACCTGAGTGGATTATTCATAATGTTGCGATCGTGAAATAAGACCATCAACTAACCTAGCCAGAACGGTCATCGCTGCGTGTCGAGAGGAAGAGGAAGTTACGTCTGAGTGATCGACGGGGGTGAGTGGGCTTCAACTGTAAGCCAGATAGCAAAATAATAGGCGACATGTAGGTGTAGGCGCCTTTGAATGCAGAGCTCAGAGGGAGAGGAAAGGAGTTCACAAGACAGAAAATGGCGCTACGAGAGATGATGTTGATGTTCCCACCAGAAAAATGTTTTTAACTTTTTAATAGTTTAATAATTCCTTTTTAAACTTCAATTATTTTTTTTTGGACTTATGTCTAAAATAAACTGGTATATTGTTGTTACAGTGTCAAGGCTTAAACTTAGACTTCCTTTATTGTCATTCAAACTTGAACATAACAGTACAGATAAGAAATAAATTACATTGAATTGGCTTGTATGGCAGGATAAAAAGCAGCAAGTATTTACATAGGGTAAGTAGAATGGAAAAAAAAATAGAAATAGATATCAAGAGGAAACGCTATGTGTAAGATTCCTATACAGATAAGTACATCGCACATTTTTGATGCATGTTATATTGTCTATCTTTCCAGTCAACATTGTAAGTACAGAAACTAGATAAGACTGACAAAATGTATGGAATATATTTATTTTCTCTCAGGTGCGTTTGACCCTTGCTGAACCGCAGCGTGTGACTCTGGAGCTGATGAAGAGGCTGATAGACTCTGGTGTTGGTCTTGCTCCTCATCATGCGGTGGAGAAAGCCATGGCTGAATTACAGGAGATCCTCACTGTCTCAGAGAAGTGGGAGGACAAGGCTCGAGCCTGTCTGCAGGCCAGGTGAGCCCTCACTGATGCAATTCAATATATCAATAGATAGATGGCTTTTTATTGTCATTGTACAAAGTCATAGAGCAAAATTGTAGCAGCTTGGAATGGTGTCACGAATAACAATAACATCTTAATAAATTAAAAGCATGCAAATATTTACTTAAGAAGCATATATTTAAAATGTAAAATGCAACAGTGCAAACAGACATTTACTTCTCCACAATGACCCCCACGTTGTGTCCTCAGGCCTCGTCACAGCATGGTGACCCTTGAGAGCATCGTGCTGGAAGCAAAGAACATCCCTGCCTACCTGCCTTATATTCTGGCTCTAAGAGAAGCCCTGCAGAAGGCCAAGGACTGGACCTCCAAGGTGGAGGCCATCCAGAGCGGAGGCAGCTACGCCTACCTTGAGCAACTGGAGAGCCTACTGGCCCGAGGTCGCTCCATCCCCGTCAGACTGGATCCACTGGGCCAGGTTGAATCTCAGGTGGCTGCTGCTCGGGCCTGGAGGGAGAGGACAGCTCGCACCTTTCTCAAGAAGAACTCCACGTACACACTGCTCCAGGTGGGCCCCTAAAAACACAACCATCCTCATCAGAATCCGTTTTTTATTCATCAAGTATGTTCACACATTTGTTTGCTAGTGTCTCACTTGCTAAAACACTTATATAAAACTGTATGTGTATATACTGTATATATATATTCATGCATAACTACACAGTAATATACATAATCACAATGACTTTATTAAAGGTAATCATTTACAGTTTTTTTTCCCCAGCCACTTTTAGTAAATTAAAATGTATAATTAAATGTTCATCTTGCTCAGTAAGGGTGCATGCACACTATGTATGTCCCTGCTTGACTCCACTTTACATGGTTTATAAGCATTTTCCTTTAGGCGACAGTACTCAGTATCACATGCCATGCTTTTTAGATTTCCAAGCACGGCTTAGAACGAACAAAAAATGTGACACGAGATCAGATGCATGTTTGACTAATAATATTAATCATGTAGTTAACATTTGATACATTTTTAAAATCCAGCTTTCAAAACCTGTTCGTAGGGATTAGGTACATGGCACATATATTATAATAAATGTTATTGTTTGTTTACCCTTGCCTTGTCTGAGCTCTGATGTGTAATTGTTTTTCTTTCGCCCATGAACTTTTATAGCAGCATAAATAGTTGCAGCTTCCCTTTCACAGGACAAAACAGCCTCATACAAAAAATGTTCTTGCCTCTCCAGTGTTTCTTTTTATTTTTGATACATTTGAACGTAAATTACAATTTTACCCCCAAGTTTCTGTACTTTAAGTAGTCAGTAGTGGTATTTGTAGTTTCTTTGGCCATCAGATTTTTTTCAAATTTCATTTTAGTCCAGATGTTTTCAACTGGTTTCACCCCACGGTCATTAAATCACGACCCACTTTCTTTTTGAGAATTCACCCATCCAAATTTAGTTTTTCAAAAATAGCTGTTGAAAACACACATATATTCTTTTCTATAACAAGATTCTATATATGCCTGTCAAAAGAAAAGTTTCTTTCAAAATAAAAGAAAAGTCCAACATGAGACATTAAGTATTTATTTATTTTTGACCAGCTGAGTTAGTGAACAAAAATGTATTTTACTTTAAATATTTAACTGAGTTTGTAAATTTTGAGTTTCCGTGCAACATTGATTTCTGAATATTTTGGACTAAATTAGTTGCTAATTCAAATCTTTAAGAGCATTTATGTCTAGTTTGAATTTATGCTTTTACTCACTTTTCCTTTGTTTATGTATTTTTGAACTACATTTTTAAATGTAGTTTAAACAAAAACATATTGTTCAACAAAATGAACACTATCTGCTTTAGTATCATTTCCCATGCACCTGGTTGACGATTTAATCATAGTGTTGTCTAAGAATATGTCTGCAGTTTTTATTTAATTTAGACCAAACTTCTGAGGATCTTTCTCTGTCTTTAGGTCCTGAGTCCCCGTGCAGACATCGGTGTGTACGGTAACAGCAAGAGCAAGCGGAAGCGCGTCAAAGAGCTCATGGAGAAGGAACGTGGTGGCTTTGACCGCGACATCCTGAGCGACCTGGAGGAAAGCCTGGAGGAGGTACGAGAACCGTCTACCGTGGTCGCTGCCTTCAAAGCCAAAGAGCAGAAGGAGGTAGAGGCCATTCACTCGCTGAGGGCTGCTAATTTAGCCAAGATGGCCATGGCAGACCGCATTGAGGAGGTTAAGTTCTGCCTCTGTCGGAAGACGGCGAGCGGCTTCATGTTGCAGTGTGAGCTGTGTAAAGACTGGTTCCACGGAGCGTGTGTCCCGCTCCCTAAGACGGGATCGCAGAAGAAGGTCGGCGTGAGCTGCCAGAGCAACAGCAAAGAGTCCAAGTTTCTGTGTCCGCTGTGTCAGCGCTCCAGGAGGCCGCGGCTGGAGACTATTCTGTCTCTGCTGGTGTCACTGCAGAAGCTGCCGGTGCGTCTGCCAGAAGGGGAAGCTCTCCAGTGTTTGACTGAAAGGGTGATGAGCTGGCAGGTGGGTACAAAATACCGATTTGTTGTTCTTTCTTTTTTTTTTTTTTTTGCTGATAGTGGTTGTTGCTACAGGACCGAGCACGTCAGGCTCTGGCCACGGACGAGCTCTCGTCGGCCCTGGCTAAGCTGTCCGTCCTCAGCCAGCGTATGGTGGAGCAGGCAGCCAGGGAGAAAACTGAGAAGATCATCAACGCAGAGCTGCAGAAAGCTGCTGCAAACCCCGACCTCCAGGTACTGCAGGCTTTAGAAAATAAAATTACATTGGGGGATTGAAAACTGTGTCTTTGGGTGGAAGTTGTCTTCGAAATAGCAAAAATATGGTCTTTTGGCTGTAAGTGCTCAAGGCTCCAACAGAGGGCACTAACCGATAAGATAGAAAAGTTTTTTACACAATAGTTAAACTTATTCACCTGTTTTTGGGAAATATTTTGGAAGCTTCCTGGTTCTGTATCTGCATAGTTAAAAGTAGGGCTTCCTGTCTATGGATTTTTTTAAATTTGTAACATCATTTTGGCTCCTTGAATAGTTTTTCTCCTCTTCTTTTTTTTGGCAATAGAATAACAGATGAAGGAACTTTGTAATATTAGAGAAATTCAACCAATTTATAACATTGTGCGTTTGTCATTTCTTGATAACATCAGTTACTATGTAAAGCAGTTATTCTCAAGTACCCCCTCTCTCTTATTTTTGAATCCAAGTACCTCCTTTTGTCCGACTACAACATTTTGCTCTGAATACGCTGAAAAAACATTTATAGAGCAAAATGATGGAATGAATGAGTGATAACATGTTTTAAAGAATGTCATTTAGTAAATAAGTGGAATGAAACAGTATTTAGTGACTCCTGAATAGATTTATTTCTATAGTTTTTTTAATTTTCGGTCATCTCACGTCTGGTGTGGTAACAAGACTGACTCTTGTATTTTCAATTCATGTTTTGATTAAGATCATTTTCATCATTGTTATTATGATTATCATTTTAACTAAAAATAAATATTATAAAACCCCATGCTTTAAATGTTTTGTTTGTTTATTGTCCACTTTCTCTCTCTCTGTAGTACCATCGTGTACCTCTAGGGGTACACGCACCATGCAATATTGTAATGTGTAGTGGCTCAGTGAATCTTGTAAACATGTAGACGGAAACATTGGTTTAGAAATTGACGTTTGGTTGATTTTTAGGGACACATCCAAACATTCCAGCAATCTGGCTTCAGCAGAGCTACGTCCCCACGCCAATCCATGGACTACGATGACGAGGAGACGGACTCCGACGAGGACATCAGGGAGACTTACGGATATGACGCAAAGGTATGTGAGAACCTCAGTTTTCTTGTATATGAAACAATGCTGAAAGATTTCAATCTTCATGCTTACTGCAATGATTTAAGCTTCTATTTAGATATTTATTGAACTTAGTAATATTACAAACTTGTTGATGAAATGTCTTTGCTGATCTGTTCCATATTTTATTTCTGTTAACTGATATAATTGCATGCTTTATATCATCTCCTTTGTTGTTTGTTTGGCTGGTATTAGGACCAAGGGGAGGTCAAGCCCTATTTGTTCTGCGACGAGGAAATTCCTGTGAAATCTGAGGAGGTGGTCAGTCACATGTGGCCGTCTGCCCCGCCCTCCTTCTGCGCGGAACACGCCTACTCCTCAGCCTCCAAGTCCTGCGTGCAAAGTAATGTATTTTTAACATGACTCATCAATACTGTGCGATTTTACGCGTTCATATAGCCTTACTCGTTCTTTCAAATATTTACTTTTCAGATATAGGTACGCCCAGAAAGCAGCCCAGGAAGACGCCCCTGGTTCCTCGGAGCTTGGAGCCCCCAGTGCTGGAGTTGTCCTCGCAGGCCAAGGCCCAGCTGGAGGAACTGATGATGTTGGGAGACCTGCTGGAGGTGTCCCTGGATGAGACGCAGCACATCTGGAGGATCCTACAGGCCACGCATCCTCCCTCTGAGGAGAGATTTCTGCAGGTCATGGAGGTAGGGGAGGGTCATTCGATGTGTAGACCCAAATGTGAATTATGTGATGGTTAATCTCACTTCTCCTCTTGCTTAAAGCCTGAAGACTCCTTAATGGAGAAGCCTCTGAAGATCAAAATGAAAGATTCAGAGAAGAAGAGGAAACGAAAGTTGGAACGAGCTGAGCACCATCATATGTTATTGGCAGTAGCAGCCGCCAGCGGAGCCTCCACATTGGGAGAAATTCGACAGGCCAAGTCCAAGGAGCTGAAGAGGGTCAGCCTGGAGCTCAGCCTCAGCAGCAAAAGCAAGAAAAAGAAGCTCAAACTGAACATAGACAAGAGCCGCGACATAAAGCAGTTTGCAAAGCGCATCGCCAAGGAGGAGAAAGAGAGGAAGAGGAAAGAAAAGGCAGCAGCCAAAGCAGAGGCCGTCTGGGACGGGCTGGATAAGAGGAAGGAGAAGAAGATTCTAGACATTCCCTCCAAATACGATTGGTCTGGGGCCGAGGACTCCAACGACGAGAACGCAGTGTGTGCATCAAAGAACTGCCAGAGGCCGTGTAAAGATAAGGTGAGTAGTAACTCCTCACTCTGGGGGTGTGACTGTAATAACATTCATTTAACATTTCTTTTTCCAAGTAGAGACATGAAAGTTTCTGTTAGCCAGTCGTCCTGCTGTAAACATGACACGACAGTGATGATAAATAACTGATGTACAGATTAGAGATTAACAGCGGTCATACAGGTGACTACGTGACACTGTATCTTCTTTAACTTGCTCCACCCATTTTGTCTGTGTTGAATTTTCCAAGAATGTAGTTCATGGAGATCCAGACACATTTTATGCACTTTTTACTTGAGCAACCCTCAGTGTTAGGGTTTGTACAGAAGTCAAGCACACATTGTCAACTAAGATTGTTCTAATTGGTTCTAGTATATGGTAATACGGTTTGTCAAGGTTATTGTTGTCTAATGATGAACCGAAACACTGCTACAATTGTTTAAAACCATTTTATCTGAAAACATCCTCTGCATAACTAGTTATTAGTTTAGATACCAGTGAGATGTGCACACTGTGAGACAGACGAGCAACTGAATTCTGCTGAACATCAAACTAAACCTTCAGTGACAAATCAATAAGCTCTGGAATCAATGTGTGTCATTTCCAAGCATTTCTGAAGTTTAAAGCTTGCAAATATTTGGACAAAAAACAGTCCAAAAGGCAGAAGCATTATTATTGAACAATCACATTAAACAATGGCAACTTTACAAAAAGCAATAAAATATACTATAACCACAACTATAAATCAGTTATCAGAATTAATTTTCAGCTCTCAATAATAAAGTTTTCAGGTATCATATCTTAATTCAAAAAGGAAATGGAAAATGAGAGAAGTGTTGTTTATCCTGTTACTGAATACCAGGTAAAGCTTTGACTTGATACAAACGTAGCAGCCATGTAATCATTAGCAGGTAGTATTACATCACAAACACCTCCAATAAAATACGGTCGTACACATTTGCTTGCTCTTGCACGGACAAAAACACAACACTCGCACACACACCTCACACCCTTATCTCTTCAGTTAGGTCAGTTATCTTCTCTGACATCATTACATTGGTACAAAATAAAGAATAGACGCTAACATTAGCTTGCTGAGCTGCTCCGTCTGATTAGCCTGTGTGCTACCCTCCAGCTGCATTTTAATGAGGTTCTGCCCGGTTCAATTATAGCCTGAAAGTTTTGAGTTGAGCAGTTTGCGTTTAACTTTGTCACTCTTTAATGGAAAGTATTTCCACACGCACTGTTGATACATTATTATGTCACTGAAACACAAAATAAACTAGTTTTTTGTCAGTCGACTAGAATGCTGTGTACACTAGGAGTGTGACGATATGGTGATGTATCACGATATTTTTTTTGCACAATCCATTATCGATATGCTTGTACTAAGTATCGATTTTTTTTAATTTTTTTTATTCTTTTGGATTTAAGATTAATTTTATTATTTTCAAAACTTTTTCTGCTTTTTTCACTAAAATGTGCAGGTACGTCTTCACAGAATTTTTTTCACTGTTAAAGGAACCAATATATTGTTTACTGGAATATTGCACTATAATGGTGTCACTGGTAAGAAAGACCCTATTTTTTGTTTACAAAAAGCACAATTGGAGATACTTATTTGTTTACATTGGTATGTTGACACTTATTTACAGAAATGTTGCACGAAAATAGTGTCACTGTTCATAGAACACTTTTTCAATTTATTGTCTTTCAAAGATATAAAATAAAAATTGTATTTTTTCACTTAATCTTTTTTTTCTTGTTATGTCATAGATTGATTTATGACCAATATATCGACAGTCGCAGTATTGTCATATTTTGAGATAATCGTATCGTGAGCTTTGTATTGCATATCATATTGTGAGGTACTCAGAGGTTCCCACCCCTAGTGTACACGTGTAAACATTTACAAGCCAACATCCTTACATTTAACTCTCTTTATAAGAAGGGGGATCGAAGGGTGTGTTCCAACTACAGAGGATCACACTATCACACTTCTCAGCCTCCCTGGTGAGGTCTATTCTACTTGACTATCCGCTGGATAGTCGAACCTCAGATCCAGGAGGAGGAATGTGGTTTTTGTCCTGGTTGTGGAACCGTGGACCAACTTATTCTTTCAGCAGGGTCCTTTAGGGTGCATGGTAGTTTGCCCAACCAGTGCACATGTGCTTTGTGGACTTGAAGAAGGTATTCATTCGTGTTCCCTGGGGAGTCCTGTGGGGCGTTCTCCAGGACTATGAGAATACCGGACCCCCTGCTAAGGGTTCTCCATTCCCTGTACGACTGGTGTCAAGGTTTGACCCCGCAAGGGTTGCATTTTATTACAGATTCTGTTCAAACTTTGGACAGATCTTTGAGGTGCAGGCAAGAGATCAAGGGGGTCCTCAGGTGACCTCAGGATTAGGTCACCGCTTTGTGCGGATGATATGATCTTGTTAGCTCCATCAGGCTGTGACCTTAAGATCTCACTAGATCGGTTTCCAGCCAGGTGTGAAGTGGCCGGGATGAGAATCAGCACCTCCAAAGGCATGGTCCTTGGCCAGAATAGGGTAGAGGTACCTGACCCGGTCAAGCGGTAGAAGTCAATATTTGTATTTTGTTTTGTGAATGAATTTTAATCTTTTTATTAATGTATAAAATACATCTTCCAATTGTCTTTTGACCACAGAGAAAAGATAAAGTCCTTTTTTAACCAAAAAGATCAGAAAGATAAAATGTCTCATGCTGTGACGTTGTCCTGCTTATGGCAGTTGTGACTGGTTGAAGCCAATTCATGTCTTCAAACAGTTACGGTGCTGCTGTTTGCACACGATGGAGTTAATGAAGAACACTTCTTAAATGAACATCATGCAACGTCATTGAATATCAACAGCTGACAACAGCACTAGAACACCTTAAGGAGAGTTACACATAACGTATTAACAGGCCACAGCAACATGGTGCAGAACTCACACTGCTGGGTTAACCAGTGGCAACATTCCATATGCTGTAGGTGCGTGGCACGGACCAATCAGAGCTGAGGAGTGCTTGTGGCGCAGATTGGTTCTGAGATTGTGAAAGAGCTGCTCAGACAAGAAAATAGGATAATTTCATTAGGTTTACCTGGTCAATGGTATATGTGCACAAGTTCAAACATGCATTGGGCTTTTATCTTCAAATGTGGGTGTTTAATGTTAAATTAATAGGTTTAAGTAGGGCTGCTCGAATATAGAAAAAATAATCACGATAATTTTAGTCATAATTGAAATGATTATTCAAACAATTATTTGTCAGCCAAAAAGTTATTTATTTTTTGTACAAAACAATGTAAAATATATTCTTTAAACATAGATAAAATCTTTCAAACACTAAAATCAAGTATGTTCATTTTGCACAAAACAAAACACTTCTTGCACGTGATGTGTCTATGTTCTAGGTCTTCATCATTAAACCCAAAGTGTTCCCATAGAAGAGAATTTGACTTGCCACTTCTTTACCAAGCGTTTTGCTGCGTTTCTCTTGCCATGTTTCAAGACCACGAGCAACAACTTTCCTTGTGTTAGCCTGCAGGTTAGGAGTTTACATGTGTGTGCATTAAACAACTCAAAGTTAGTATTAATAATTGTTTTTTGTTGTGTGTGCCAAGCTTTATTCTTTGTAGATATCCTCAATCCTGTGAGTTTGTTTTATTTAACAAATAAAACATATGTATCATTGAAAAATCATAATGGAATATTGATTATTTGGTCAGCCTTAGGTTTAAGAAATGACTGCATCTCCACTCTCTGCTCAGGTGGACTGGGTTCAATGCGATGGCGGCTGTGATGAGTGGTTCCACCAGATCTGCGTGGGCGTCTCTTGTGAAATGGCCGAGAACGAGGACTACATCTGCATGGACTGCTCCAGGAAGGCCACCGGCTCAGGTGGAGGGGTGACCATCGAGGAGGTGGCAGAGGAGAGCGTGGTGGTGTTGGCCACGTCGTTGTGCAGCGTGCAGAGCGCTCCCACCTCAGCGATCGTTGTGGCGCCGTGGTCCTCTGCTCCTCACTTAACCCCGGCAGCCTCACATCAGGAGCCTCAGCAGGGCAGTTAGCACTCACAAATGAACTGAAACTTGAGTGCCATGCAGAACGGTTTTACTGGTTGGATAATCGGGGTTTTCCTCCTCAGAGAGCCTTTTATTTTGAAGAAACTTGATACGCAGGAGTCGTCAGAGGAGCGCTTCTGTCTTGATGTCAAACCACACAGCAGATCTCAGTCTCAGCACTCACACCTTTACCCAGCTATGAGTTATTCAAGGGTTTTAAGTGGCTCCTCTTCCCATCAACTGTACTAGAGTGTTGATACACTTGCTGTTTTACTCACTGCGGTAATGGTTTCCAGTGTGAGACATCCTCACATGCTCCCCTCTGCTCTCTGACCAGCTGTTCAGGCAGTAACATCTCAATATGTAGATCCCCAAGGTTAGAACAAGCAAACAGTTGTAATGTAGTGGGATTATTTATAATGTACATAGCTTTTAAGCAATTAAATCAATGGATTGTGGCTTTTTGTTCTGTTTTCTCACCTTTAATAAACTATTCCTAGTCAAATATTATATTTTCTTCAGTTTTTTTTTTTATGTTAATTGTGTGAATTCTGTGGCCTGGAATCCATTCTATTCTCCTATCATTCAATGTCAAGTGTTCTAATGAGTACAAATGATCATTAAGGCACAATGTAGATTCTGTTGTCATGCAAAGAGGTTACATGCACATAGGTAGGATGCATTAAAATGTAAATTGATTATATGTACTGTATATATAGTAATGATAGGAAGGTGAACTCGGAGCAAAGAGCAGGTTAGACTAAAAGGGCTTTTTAACCCAAGGGTGACCAAATCCAAACAATGCAGACACGGAATGATGTGTTGATATAGATTTATTTTTTTAATTTTTTAACTTCATCAATATTAGTATTGATTTTTGATTTAGGGCTAAGAGTATGTACCAAGTTAAAAAAACGTTTTTAAAAGGCTCCATTTTTAATATTTGTTTTTTCTCTCTCATATATAGCGAAGACAAAATCCTTGGATCTTGTAAAAATGCAGTTTTTACCATTTAAATTTCATAGTTAAAAACTATTGTCATGAATAGATGTGTTTTACATAAGTTCAAGTATTTTTCATATTTTGTAGAAGGAATGATCACTGATGTTACATTATTTAATTTTTTTGTCTTAGGTCTGCATTTGCCAGCGGGCCACTATGATAAAGAATATGCAGAATAATGCTGTATGTTAATTCCACTACAGAAACTAGATGACTTCTGCAATTAGAAAATCCAACAATCGAAAAACCATTGTGCACAACAACACTAAATGTAAAGCTACAAATTTTGGATCACATAGCCTCCAAAAGCAGAAGTGAGCAGCCCATTTAGCTTTTGTATCATTTGTTTTGTCACTCAGCATCAATATTATAGTGTTGTATATCATTTTGTATTTGTTTGCTTTGCAGAAACTAATTTGAGCTCTTTTGTGCAGAGTGAGTGTGAATCAGCACATGTGGCTGAGGATTGGGGGTGGGGGCTGTGCTGGTGTTCACTCATTAGTCAACCAAGCCAAATCCAGTGCGGACAGACTTCAGCTGCTTTAGCCTCCATCTGATCAACTCATCTCAATGTCTCAAATAAAGACACAATTAGATGCATTTACACAACCTGCAAATGTGCATGAGAATGACATAACGCAACCACACTGTAAGGCAAGGCACATTTATTTGTATAGCGCATTTCATACACAAGGCAACTAAATGTGCTTTATGTGAATAAAAAGTAATCATTTAACAGTTTAAAAATCAATAAGCATTAAAATCAGCAGTACTCTGGGCTCCATTATCTGACCTGTGTCCATAGATCTGAGAGACCTGCTGGGGTCATACCTGACTAACATCTCACTGATGTATTCTGGACCAAACACATTCACAGATTTATACACCAGCAGCAGAACGATATATTCTGAGGCTGACTGGGAGCCAGTGTAAAGACTTTAAAACTGGAGTAATGTGTTCTGACCTCTTTGTTCTGGTTAAGACCCGAGCTGCAGCGTTCTGAACCAGCTGTAGCTGTTTGATGCTCTTTAGGGGGATTCCTGTCAGAAGACCATTACAATAGTCCAGTCTGCTGGAGATAAAAGCATGGACCAGTTTCTCCTGTCATTAAACCTTTCACTCTGGAGATGTTCTTTAGGTGGTAGAAGCTGTTTTTGTGATAGATTTGATCTGACTGCTGAATGTCAGACCTGAGTCAATCAGAACACCAAGGTTTTTGACTTGGTCTTTAGCTTTTAAAGATTGAGACTCAAGATACTTGTTGACAGCTGTCCTCTTTTCCTTGTTACAGTAACAGCTGAGAACATGGTAGTTTTTTTTTTTTTTTGTTTGTTTTTTTAATGACTCAAACTTCTCTTGTTTTTCACCTCCCATCCATTCATCATTGGTTACATGACTTTGTTGGCCAGACATGTACAGTACAGTAGTGACTGACCCTCAGAGCCAGTCATCCTCCTCCTTTCTTGTGTCACACCTTCACATTTTAACTCAGGAGTGAGGTGGTGCACTTTGTTCATGGGGGCAGATGGTGGAAAGGGACCGGAGGCTGGTCTTGGTTTAGCATTACAAACACCCGCCCCCTCTGCACTTATGTTAAATACTAAAACCTGAGCATTGACAGACAAACCCCGAGACACAGAATCAGCCTTTACACAAGAGGTCCTAACTGCAATGAAAGGTGAGTCACAAAACATCCGACACTTGACTAAAAAATCCCTTGCACTTCTTTTCATTTACTATTAATACACAAAAGATAGTTTTTGGTTCTTGAAGTACTTCAAGAACTTTTATTCTCCAATCTTCTTCTTCTTCTTCTCTTCTATGGGCTCTAAAGGAAACCCTGCCAAAGCGGATCTTCTCAATGGCCTCAGAAGCAACAAGGACATGCTGCCTCCCTCTGAGGTGAAGATGGAGGAGCGAGGCCAGTGGAGCACCAAGACAGAGTTCCTCCTGTCAGTGGCAGGTTCCATCATCGGCCTGGGAAACATGTGGCGCTTCCCCTACCTCTGCTACAAGAACGGAGGAGGTGGGTGGGAAAAGAACATGCTGGACGGATGCCGTAGTATTTTAAGAACTTGCTTTTTATTACACTTCTAAAAACAGATTATTAGACTCTGAGCCTCAAAATGCAAGTAAGTGTAAATAGCTCTCATCCAAAATATGCAAGACAGACTGTTATATTCAATAGGAGACAATGTCACGGCTTTTCTGAAGATGGATCATTAATTTACAATAGAACATGAATAACACCCAGATTTTCAAATGAAGCATCAATCAATATTGACAAGGTCAATTTCTGTGAGGACGAAAAGGGGATAATGGAGGCAAAGTAAAGGGAAAAAAAAATCTGAATTTGTGGATCATTAGTCATTGGTCAGTTTTCAGACGATCGTAAGTATTTCTCAGTTAAAAAAAATAAAAATATCAAGGAATAGGTATGCCCATATTAGCTTTTTGCCGATATTGTCCAACACAAAACCTTTAGATTTCCAACAGATGCCGATATCAGTACATAATACATAATTATTGGTGACATTGTATGTCTCCATGGAAATAACAGGTTAAGCCTACTTTTAATATGATGTTCCACTGCATGTGTTCCACACATTGTCCGTGCAAAATAAGAATACTTAATATTCAACTTCAGCATTAAAAAAAGTGCTTTTTTCTTTTTTAGTATATTTTCTCAAACAACATCTCTCATCACCTTTTTCAGTATTTGTGGAAAAACAGATACTATATAATATGGGTGGGCCGATAGTATTGATCATTTCTAAGTGAGATTTAAAACTTTTTGTGACCATTCTTTGTATAGCATTTAATGTATTTATCTATATATTTAATGTATTTATTACATTTTTGTGTCTTCTATTTATATTTAAATTCATCGATCCAAATGGGTCTCACAGTCTACTCATGTCTGTGAATATTTAACACCGTGTAAATAAAAAAACAATAGATGGCAAATATGTTGTTCTTTATATGTGTTTTGAACAATATTCTGCAGTAATTACTCAATGAAAAATTTGATTCTAACATCGATTCTTTAAAAAACAAAAAAACAAAAAACGTGGTTTCACGTTGTTGATGCATTTTTTGGCTGGTTTTAATTCAAAAAGCAACTAGAATGACATATCACCTCAGGTTGAAAAAAGCAACGTTTCTTGATTTGACTTTGGCCATTTGAGAAACACTGCAACAACTACACATAAATAATCAATGGCTGAACATGTGATGATTTACCAAACACAAAATTCATACTTGATACTTGAGATCAATATGCATAAGATGCATGTGAATGTTTGCTTCCAAATCAGATCCATGAGGGATTTTCTGCTTTTGCTTGTGCTTGTGTAGCTGCTAATTTGGATGCCCCCCACTCTCTCTCCCTCATGTGGGTGACAGGGTCAGAGTTCAGGGCCAAGTGGGGTCAGACAGCTGTTGTTGCTCCTCGCTCACTGCAGCTGTTACCGCCAAGAGCCTGAAATCTGAGTGCACTAAACATCCTCAGTGACCTGTCGGGACGTCAACGCTGTCCTGGCTTTGATTTCAAATGAATTCCTCGTTAGGCAGGAATTTTTTGAAAAGTAACAAACCAGAATGCATCTGAGGTTAGGATGAAGACACCGAGGGGTTTCCTTTCCACTGGGATAAGAAGTAGGCAGGGAGGTGTTGAAGGCCACAACATCACATGAGGACAAACACAAATCCTAATCATGTGAATGCCATTTCTATCATTAAAATAAATTTTTAACTGTAAAAATCCCAATACAGCTGCTCTTCTTCATCACCAAATGATCAGTGTGTGTTGATGCAACACAAGAGGAAATACAATAACCCAGTCTTTTTCAACCTTGGGATTGCCTGAAATGTCTAGTAATTGATTTTAAAATTATTATTCTGTTTCAAATTAAAATCTATATTTTATACTTTCACTGCCAAATATAAATGTAGTTTCAATAAAATGCATTAAAAAGGTCTTAACTGGCACAACTTGTCACTATTCCTGGCTGATCTGTATTTGTACTACAGTAATAAAAAAAAAAAAACAAGTTCTAGAAAAAAAATATGTCCTTGGGGTTTAAAGTCATTCTTGATATCAAAAGGGGTCACGATCCAAAAAAAGTTGGGAACCACTGCAATAACCTATTGCAAAACAAGACTTTTTTTTTTTTGTCAAGTTCAGACTTCAGTTCTTTGCACTTTCAAGCATGATTCCACAAGAAGAAGTCAGAAAGTGCCAAATCTCCACTGGTTCGATATTGACAGTTACCTGGATCAGTGATCCTGATGATTGTACCATGATCATTCACACTTTAAAGGCTTAAAAGAAATGTATATCCCCATTAATAATGATACAGTAGGTCCAAATGTAAGGATCCCTCAGTTTTTCAAAAAATTGCAATGAAATGCACAATCTGTATCCGATCCGGATATAATTTGGTGGCATAGCTGAGGAACCCACTGGATATAACTGAGTCAAATTCCATAAAGTTCGGTCATTTAGAAACAAAGATAAGAGTTTTTAAATTTTCACCAATGTTGAGAGATCTTGATTTTCGATTTTTGAAACTCATCCAGAATCAGTGTATTGATCCAAATCCTCATCAAAATATAGTGGTGTAAAGTCTATCTTTGGATAAAATCTTGTCAAAATCTGTTTTGTACTTTTGATGAACATTATCCTGCGAACAGACAACCAGATAAACCAACGCTGGTGAGAATATTAGGAGGAAACAAATTGGTGACAAACGTAAAGTGTTGTGTTTCTTACTCAGGCGCTTTCCTCATCCCGTACCTGATCTTCCTCTTTACGTGTGGTGTTCCCGTCTTCTTCCTGGAGGCCGCCCTGGGTCAGTACACCAGTGAGGGGGGCGTGACTGCCTGGAGAAAAATCAGCCCCTTGTTTGAAGGTCAGGTGGCAGCATTGCAAACACAAATGCATCCTTTTTTCTAAAAATGGAAATTCATTTAATATTGCTCCTTTTTCCTGCAGGTCTTGGTTATGGCACACAGGTCATCATTACTTTGCTCAACCTTTACTACATCATTGTCCTGGCATGGGGGATTTTCTACCTGTATTACTCCTTTTCTTGGGACCTGCCTTGGTCTTCATGCAACAACACGTGGAACACAGGTAATAATATGCTTTTTGAAAAACATTCCCCTTAAAACACAACATTGTTACATCTCTATTTGAATGTTTAACAGAAAACTGTTTGGAGTTTGAGAAGAGAAACACATCTGGTAACTTAACAATCAGCCCAAACGCTACATCTCCTGTCATGGAGTTCTGGGAGTGAGTACTTTTGTTTTTCTTGATGATACATTGACAGTGATCGGATGTTGTTGTAAACGGACTTATTCTCTCTCTCAACAGGAGACGAGCACTTAGGATTTCCCCGGGTATTGAACACATGGGACCCTTGAATTGGGATCTGGCCCTTTGTCTACTCATCGCTTGGATCGCATGCTACTTTTGCATCTGGAAGGGCGTGAAATCCACAGGAAAGGTGAGTTTAGAGTTGACAACATGAACTCTGCAATCACTTTGAATGTCTCAGTTTGTACATTTTTGACATCTTCTGTTTGTTTGTGTTGTTTCAGGTGGTCTACTTCACGGCGACCTTCCCCTATGTGATGCTGATTGTGTTGTTAATCAGAGGGCTCACCCTGCCTGGGGCAGCCATCGGGATCCAGTTCTACCTCTACCCTGACCTGGGGCGACTGGCAGACCCTCAGGTACCATCATCACACACTTAACCCTCCTATTGTCCTCACATATTACCAACACATTTTATCCTTGGGGTCAATCTGATCTCAGGAAGATTTGCCGCCAGAAAATGTTTTTCAGAAACTTTTTCACCAAATTTTTTTGTGTCAGGTACTCTGTTTATTTGATAAATATTTAAATAACCCCTTGATAATGAAACCATGACGTGTTCTCCAGCGCCACCATCAGGCCAAACTCAAATCAACTCAAGAGTATGAACCACAAGAGTATGAGCCCTATTGAATGTGGTGATGATTTGACCTTTCCTGCAGCGCCACCATCAGGTCAAACTTCTCAAATCAACTCAAAAGTATCAACTCTGTACTTGCAGGTGTGGGGATGTAAGGTCACACAGGGCTCACACACAGACAGAGATGTTTTACACAGCTAAAAAAGCCTGGGGGTCAAGATGACCCCAGAGGAACACCAATATAGGCAGACCAGAGAGACATGTAAACACATGTAAATTTGCGATGGTAAAACAGGGGACGGGACCCAGATAAGCAAACTGCTTCTCTCGTCTCCTTTTTCGGCATGTACAAAAAAAAAAACAAAAAAAAAATGTAAAAAAAAAAAAAGTGAATGTAACCATGTCGGAAATAAACTGAATAAATAAAAATAAAAAATAAATATCTGTTCAGCACATTGAGCACGATATCATCATAAAAATGTAGCGCTTAATCAATTCCTTGTAAACATCAAATTAAGGAAAGTCATGAAATATTAAGGAAAAAAAAAAAACAATACAAAGTTAATGATTTCTTTCTTAATTATAAACATTAAATGGGGTCAAATTGACGCCAAGGACAATAGGAGGGGTAAACTAAAAAGAAAGTGTCTATTTGGACTATTTGGTTTAGGGTTAGGTTATAACCCAATATCGCAACAATTTTTAGGGTTAGGGTGAGGTTTTGGGTTAGGTTTAGTATTAGTCACGTGACCTAAACTGGCCAATGACTGACCTAGCACATGACCTAAACTGGCCAAATACGGGTGCTGCGTACGGATAGAATGTCGGTATATTGATTCCGCAACCATACGGATAGCCACTGCCAACGAAAAACATCTACTCATGTAGATCTACTGTAGTGCAGTGTGTAATTACAGTAAAGCACTGGCAGAGTCACTTCCTTAGTGCTCGTCGTGTCCCATTGGTTCTCTGCTGGGGATGCTGCTTTCTGCTGGGTCCATCTGCTCTCCATGAGTCAGGGACTGTAGGGTTCAGCTGCAGGGCCAGAACACCACAGAGACTGAAAACACACCATGTACCAGGACTGAGCTGGAAATAGTGAGCTAACCAGGTTTTACCCAAAAGAAAGTCAGACTGTGGGGCTCAGTTTGATAGGAGTTCACCCAAAAGTGATTTAAAACCTTCAATAGAGAGACTTTTTAATAAAACATATTTGTTAGTTTTGTCAGTATGCATCAAAGTTTGAGATGGATTTACAATAATTCAGATTTAATCCTTATTCAATGTTTAATCCTTATTCTTGTGTTAATATGACCCTTGACTTTTTTACTTTTACATTTTATTCCATTTAGTCCATTGTGTCTCTTTCCATCCCGATTCTATTTTGAGCACACAGTGATTTTTGAAGTATTTCTGATTCTGATTAAAGGAGTTACTGTTTTCACTGGTGTTTATTTACTTTGTTTGTCTGTTAGTAGGATGACGTCAAAAGTACTGAACGGATTTTGACTACATTTTAACCAAAGATGGACCTTACACCATGGAAGATTCCATTTAATTTTGGAAAGGATTCGGATGAATATATTGATTCTGGATCAGTTTAAAAAAAAAAAAAAAAAAAAAAAAAAAATCCCATTCTTGTCATTATTGGAGAAATTTAAAAAAATTAATATCTCGGTTCATAATTGACCGATTCTTATGAAATTTGACTCAGTCATGTCTGGTTGGTTTTTCAATTGTTTCACCTAGTTTCACCCGAATTGGATCCAGATTGCGCATTACATTGCAATTTTACAAAAGATTTAGTGTGCCCATACATTTAGATCTACTGTATAGTTATTAATGGCAAGTTTTTCAAAGTCTTTAAAGTGTGAATTATCATTGTTACCATGATTCAATTTAATTCAACTTTATTTGTGTAGCGCAAAATACAACAAAGTCATCTCAATGCGCTTATCAAAAAATAAAATTCATAATAAGAAAGAAAGAACACAACAAGCATTTAGTGACAGTGGGAAGAAACAACTCCCTTTATACAGGAAGAAATCTCCAGCAGAACCAGGTTCAGAGGTGACAGTCATCTGCTGTGACTGGTTGGGGTTAGTGAACAGAAGGACACACAGAACAGGATAGAGAGATAGAACATCAGAGTGTCCCAGACTAGTTGAGCCGTGGACCACAGATCAGGAACTGTCAACATCAGCTTCATGACACCTGAAGAGCGAGGAGAAGGCACTGACTGCAGAATAACATGATACAGGAATACAGTGGAATGAGAATGAATATGAGGTGGACATATGTGTCAATGGTGTGTAAGCAGTGCGATCAGAATCATTGATCCGGATAACTGCCAGTATCTGACAAAGAGGATATTGGTGATTGGTGGAGGTTTACGATCTCTTTTTCAACTTAGGTCTGTGTTTGTGTTGCAGGTGTGGATGGATGCTGGCACCCAGATCTTCTTCTCTTATGCCATCTGCCTCGGTGCACTTACTGCTCTGGGGAGCTACAACAAATACAACAATAACTGCTATAAGTAAGTACACCGTACACTATCTGTGGGGTTTGTATGGCAGCAAATGGAATCATGTGACGTGGTGATTTGTCTTTTGCAGGGACTGCCTTGCTCTGTGCTGTCTGAACAGCGGCACCAGTTTTGTGGCAGGCTTTGCCATCTTCTCCATCCTGGGTTTTATGTCTTATGAGCAGAATGTCCCTATCTCTGAGGTGGCCGAGTCTGGTGAGGCTTCCATCACATCAGTAACAATAAGAAAACACCCTTGATTTGTTTTTTTCGGTAACACTTTGAAGTTTTATACATAAGGCTGACATTACACTGTCATTATCTGTCATTAGCATGAATAAGGTTTCATGAAGGCTGTTATTAAGTGTTGTTCGCTAAATTATGACACCTTTGGAGCAAGGTTGGCATTTTTTGGGTTATGTGGAGGGATCTAGTGGGGTTAGATAGGGTTAGGTCGGGATAGAAATTTTACGGGCACGGACCACAGGAACCCCTTCTCCCTCCCTATGAGAGTAAATTAAAATAATAAAATAAATAAAAGAATAAATTAAAGGGAAGGTTAGGGTGAGGAAAACTGGGTAGGCAGTAAGGACATGGGTGATCAGTGGTGGGAATAAATGTGTTTAAATCATAATTTCACTTTAAAACCAATTTTTAAACCAACTGTGATATTTACATATAAACATACAGGTGAGCCCACCTTTTAAAAATACAAGTCCTCCCCACCTGCCACAGAGGTACATTTAAAATCATTTTTAATCAATCAGACGGAGCTGGTCTTCCTGCCTTTATCCGTATTTCATAGGTATGGTGTCCCTGTTATGTGGCGCTACCAGAGGGGGTAGAAAATAAATCAAACAACATTAGTACAGAAAAGGAGCAGGGTTAGTTAAAAAAAAATATAAAACAAATGTTTTTAAATGCTTTCGTACATAATTTTAACCAACCAACCATCTGGGAAAGGAGACACCAACTATTTATATTTTAAAAAACGTAATTATAAATGTAAAAATGTAAAACCAGTTAAAATGATATGCCAATTTAAATATAACATCAATAAGTTAATATACAAATGTATTTTTTGGTTTTGGGGGAGAATCTGGTTTGGAAGTGTTTCTGTTCACTTTTCATTAAAACCAAACGGTTTGAATGCTTTTAAATTCAAAATCCATTGTTTCTCGTTAGGGTAACAAACGACAAACTTCATGACACCTTGTTCATGCTAATGACAGGTGTCATGTTATAATAATGACAGCGTAATGTCAGCCTTTATGTATAAAACTTCAAGTAAAGTGTCGCTGTTTTTTGTACTCAATTGTCATTTCTCATGACGTGTGTACAGGTCCTGGTCTGGCTTTCATAGCGTACCCTCGGGCTGTCAACATGATGCCGTTTTCCCCTTTGTGGGCCGCTCTGTTCTTCATTATGATTGTTTTTCTAGGTTTGGACAGCCAGGTTGGTTCTTTGCACCATCTTGACCACATCGTTGCTCAATCAGAACGTGATGGTTATTGATTTGCTTGTCATACGTGTTTGATTTTCCTCTCGCTGCGCTCTCCTTCAGTTCGTGTGCATTGAAAGCCTGGTGACAGCCATAGTTGACATGTTTCCCACCGTGCTCCGACGTAAGAACCGCAGGGAGCTCTTCCTCTTAGCTTTGGTCTTCGTCTCATATCTGGTGGGCCTCATCATGCTGACTGAGGTGAGGGTCACACACACAGGGAACCACACACAGATTCAAGCTGTACACACATTAGTCTATGTTGTTGCTGTACAAAAAGTACACAACTCTGAATGTCTCTCACACACACACGCACACGCACAACAAATTCCGCTGTTGCTTGGGTTTAGTGATTACTAGGTGATTTGTTTTGTTAAATTAAAAGAGTTCAGCGTGGTTGACATGCCTTCACCTCTGCACAGCTGGAAGCATGAAGTCTGAAACACCCAAGTAAATGTGAAAAACGTAACTTTGTGCAACCACAATCCTTTCATTTATTGATGCCTTTTATGGCCACACTGTCACAAAAACAGTACTTTATATTATTTTATTCTTTTATCTTACCATGTTATAGGTTACAGTGGTTCCCAACCTTTTTTGGGTCTTGACCCCAAATTTCTGGCGACCCCAGAGACATTTTGTTTTCTTGAACTCGTTTTTGATCATGTTTGTTTAATATTTGTTTTACGAGGAGCCAAGTGACGAGATATTTTATCCTGCATTTTATGTTAACTAGAGTTATATTTATGTATACAGTGGTTTGAGATTGTGTGTTGTGTTTTATTTTGACAAAGAAAAATATATATTTTTTTAAATATATCAATTACGATACAATTTAGGTGACCCCATTTGAATTTTTGGCGACCTCACATGGGATCACGATTCAAAGGTTAAAAAACACTTGGTTAACATTTCATGTGATGCAAAAGGGATTAGGGAGGATAGGACAAAGTGTCTTGCTATTACAATGAAATGTGTTGTGCCAGTGTAGAAACATATGTAGAGAATCTATTTAAGGGAAACATCCTATACAAATAAGAGTGAACAGAGGGAGTAGATGTGTGCTTCCAAGTGTGACAGAGGCTTGTATTGGTAGCAAACATTTGTTTGTGTGTTATGTCACAACGAGAGATGTGCTGAAGTTCAAGGCATGCCATGTGCGTCCTCAACCATTTTGTGTGTATTGAGTTATTATTGAAGGCCAGCGTTGCCCCTGGAGACCAAGGGCACCCCATCTTCAAAATCATGCTGTTTATTTTGAATAACTAACTTGCTTCTTTGTGTAAATGTGTGTGTGACTTTGAGAATATCTGTGTACTGTATATAGAATAAATGTAATTGTAAAGGTAAAATTTGCTCTATTGGGTCATCTAAATTAAATTAAAATGTTTTATTAGTTGTACTACCTATCAGCTTTGACAGTTTTTTTTTTGTAATAGGATTTCGAGGCCAAAAAACAGCCATTTTGATTTTTATCCTCCTTTAAAAGTAATATTTGCCATTGAAGAGGCCACTCTTAAGTTCGTATGGTCATAACGATCCCAAGCATCATCAGGCTGACTATTTAAAATAGGATATTGTGTATTATTGTGTTAAATCTTTGTTTTAATTACTGAAATCTATTGTTTGATTTTACTACTTCTGTGTTGTTTCTTTAGGAGTTACCTTTAATTACTTAGGGTCAGGAGTTGTTATTTAAGAAAATACTTAATTGAACAAAAATAACCATTATTTCTTAATTCAGCAGTAGTTATTTCACTGATTCCAAGGTAGCACTCAGATATGTAAAGAGTACTGATATATTCTACTCAAGTACAAGTAAAACGTAGCTCAATTAAATAGAAATCAAAGTAAAAGTTACGAGTTACTTTCACCCCTCATGTTTATTTTTGGTCATAAATCTAGCCATTGTTCCCTTGCATACAGTAAACATCTCATGTATAAACTTAAAAAGGAAGAGATGGAGTCTTGCACAGTTGGAACTGAATTTATTTTCCACAAAGGCATCTGTATAAAATAAAATGTTTGTCAAAATGTACAATTCTTTTCCTTTTTCTTTCTTTTTTTCTTTTTTTTATAAAATAACTGAATAAACTGAAAAAAACTTATGAGGCTCTAAGTATATCTACATTCATGAACTCTAAAACAGTGCCATGTCAAATGTGCCATGTGGGTGGGTAGAAACCCCAACCTGAACCCAAGAAATTGGCTGAGGTCAGCAGTTTATAAAGAGACCATGAAACGGAAATAAAAAAAGAATCACAAAAAAAATAATAATTTGCTCAGTAATGGTTGGGTGTACAAATGTAACGAATTGCTTGACTTCTTTTAAAACGCACTTAAAGCTGATATTCGGAGTTTCTGAGAAATTGTATGTTTATGTATCATTCATTTGAAATGCAAAAAAAATCCCAACTAGTCTTTTACTATGGTGTACTGCTGGTGGTCATTCACATAGTCCCGCCTTCGTCTTATAGACCCCTATGCAAATAAAAACGAGCGCCGTGATCACCTAGCCAATAGACTTCTACTTCCTGTTTTTGAGACTGTCAATCAAAGTGAATGCGCAACTGTGCATGGAAACAAGGCCGTGTGCCATAACAGCAAACAGGTAAATATGATTTTGCCTCTTACCTGACCCATAGACCTATATCAATGTGACCTGATGCGACCTTGTTATGTTCCGCGATGCATGTGCAGAAAAGTAGAGGTGTGGCTTCTGGTAAATTGGGAGAGGCAGTGGGAGGAAGTGAAGCTGTTGAGGGCGGGACATCGAGACGTTTCTCAGAAACTCTGGACATCAGCTTTAAGTACAAGAAAAATGTCTGATTCAGAAATACACTCAAAAAAGTACAATCATCCATAAAAGCAACCCAATTACAGTAACGTCAGTACTTTACCTTCTGGTAACACAAGTAGTGATTTGCAGGTTCTAAAGTACTGTTTTTTACCCTCACTTGCTCATGAAGTGTGCTTAATTCTGTCAGTTCTTCAGTATACTGTACATTAAGAGATGTTGTGTATGTCTAAACAGGTTTGCTGATGATCTTTGCGTGCCTTCTTCCTCTCTAGGGTGGTATGTATGTGTTCCAGCTCTTTGACTACTATGCAGCCAGTGGGATGTGTCTCCTCTTCATGTCCATCTTTGAGACTGTCTGCATTGGATGGGTCTATGGTGAGCCAGCCTCTCATTTAGACATTTTTCACCATAGAGCAGTATCGTGTATTTCTGTGACCATTTGTCTACATTTATCAGCTGCAGAGCGCCGCGTGGTAGAAGAAAATGCCTTTCTTCCTGTTTTCCCAGGTGCAGACCGCTTCTATGACAACATTGAGGACATGATTGGCTACCGCCCAGGCCCGTACATCAAGTACTGTTGGCTGTACCTCACCCCAGCCACGTGCATTGTGAGTACTGTGGTAGATTTACCTCCTAATTTGAAAGCAGACTTCCCCACATATTTCTTTTTTTCTTGGTGACTCCATGTTTTGTTGTGAGCCGCTGCTTCTCTCAATGTGAACGTGTCTCTACAGGGTACCTTTGCCTTCTCGCTCATTAAATACACTCCTCTAAAGTACAACAATGAGTATGTGTACCCATGGTGGGGCTACGCCATCGGATGGCTCCTCGCTCTTTCCTCCATGGTGTGCATCCCGCTTTGGATGGTGTACAAGATTAGCACCACCGAGGGAACATTCAAAGAGGTATGATACCTTCATATGAGTAGGCAAATAACCACAGGCTTAACTCATAACAGATAGGGCATTACTTATTAAAAGGTTTGGTATTAATGGGTTTTGTAAGGAGAACTGTTCGCCAGTCAGTTTACAGTGGTGTGCTCTGACCAAGAGCCTATAATACAATATCACTATGTATATATATATATATATATATATTTTTTTTTTCCCAGAAACTCAAAACAGATTAGTATTGTTTTATTTTAAACTTCTTTTCTTTTGCAAATTCCTATGACGCACTGAAATCACGTCTGCGACCCACTTGCCCCATATATTTAAACCCTTTAATTTCGATTTTTGCCGTTTGCTCATATTTTCTCAAGCGTATAAGACTTAACTTTCTGGTCACGTCAGTTTATTTATTGGGAGATTTTATAATTCTCACCAAAATTGTTCGTTCTGCTTTAGACTGTACAGATTGTGTTTCCTCCTTCTGGGATGGTTTTGTTTAGAAAGTGTCTATTTGTACGGTTTTCGTACGGACAACCCCTGGTGCTATTTGATTTTCACAAAAAAAATATGGTGACACTCTTTCTTTGCTAACGCCACACTTCTTTAGCTGTTTATATAAGGTCAAAATACCTAAATATCAAAGCCAAAGCTGCATAAATTTGATTCATCTCCTTTCATTATTGCCATATAATTTAACAATGTGTGGCCTAACCTAATGACAAGCTGTTCAAGTCTAAAATCCACACGTAAATGTTTTTAACTAAGCAATTGTCACTGCTCATGCTATTTAAAATACATCTATTGATAAGGAAGATGGATTTCACACTGTTTTTGATCCAATTATTCAAGGAGTTGTGTTTTCTTCCTTTACCTTTATTTTCTGAAAATAAGAAGATGAAGCTGTACTTTTTTCATTGCTCATTCAAAACGAGCCCATTGGAATGCTGTTTTTTTTTTGATTTTTGTTTTTAAAGCATTTATACATATAATGTCATGGAATGCTTTAGCTGGTGTGTCCTGTTTGTACCTTGCATGATGTTCAAGCTAGCACTCCTATGACCAGTATATGAACAGGTTTAGAAGAAGGTTGGGATTTTTTGTTTGCATATTGCAATAGATTGATTTTTTTCAGATTGGAAAATGATGCCAGTCAAAGCTTTTTAAAAGTCCATATTTCTGCTGTCATTATTGTTATTTATTACTGGTAGTTACCCCTCCTATTATCCTCAAATATTAATAACACATTTTACCCTTGGGGTCAATTTGACCCCAGGGATATTTGCCTCAAGAAAATGATTTAAAAAAAAAAACCTTGATAATGAAACTTTGACCTGTTCTCTAGCGCCACCATCAGGCCAAACTTTTAAATTAGAATTGATTTATCTTGAATAGTTTTCATCCAAATATTCTCAAATTTACTGACAGAATTAATGACCACAAGAGTATGAACCCTATCGAATTTGGTGATGATTTGACCTTTCCTGCAGCGCCACCATCAGGTCAGACTTTCAGTTTTAGAGTCAATGTGTCTTGAAAACTTTTCATCCAAATCTTTTTATATTTTGGGGTGCACATTCATGATTCTCACAGAATAAACCATATTGATTGATGTTGGTGACCCCCCTATTTCCTCTCATAAACATATTCATTTACTTATTATATTTGGCAATTGAAAATTTCCAAATATATTGTTATCATAGGAGTTCTTATTAGTTTTCTTCCACAACTCGTTTGTCGTGGAACTCCTCCGAAACTATTAATGCAGCACTAATGACACATATGTCATCTCATACGGGCAATGTCAAGAATGTTCAGTCGACCTTTTTTGTAGCCAAGATGTCAAGGTCAATGTTGCGTCAAGTGTCAAAAACTACAATTTTCCATATATCGATGAATATTGATCGTACAAGTTTGATGCTTACATTTATGAAAAGCTCATCTCGAGTCGGGTATTTTTTAGACCGAAGCTGTACCATCGACCAGTAAAAAGATCAGTAGGGGTCAAAGTTCATGACATCACAAAAAAAAACAATACTTTTTTCCCTATAACTTGGCCACTGGTACCATTGAACACCATTTGCTTTCAATGGGTGACTTTGACCTTCACTCAAGGTCATATTTAAGGTCAAGAACTCTTCAGAAAAAGGACTCTGGAAGCCAGAACAAAGTGACACATCAACTCTCTCAGGATGACAAAGCTCAGCCAAAACCAAAAAAAAAAATTTTTTCCCTATAACTTGGCCACAAATTGAGATACAGTGCTCAGACTGGTACCATTGAACAACATTTCCTTTTGATGTGTGACCTTGACCTTTGCTCAATGTCATTTAAGGTCAAGGTCAGTCTTCTGTTTTTTTCCTGCATTATTATATTTATTTAATTAGTTAAAAGAACAAACTTGTCAACAAATCCAGATACAGGTTGTCATTTTTGCCAATTTTTTTCAATTGTCAAATGCCAAATATGTATTCGCCTTGCGAATACAGGTCTTGCCTAATTTTTAACTCCTTTTTGTAACACATTTGGGGTTATTCACTATAAAGTTTCCGTCCAATGTCATATATCAACTCAGAGGTATCAACTCTACACCTGCAGGCGTGGGGATGTACGGTTACACCCAGACAGACACGTTTTTGGCAAGGCAAGGCAAATTTATTTGTATAGCGCATTTCATACACAAGGCAACTCGTTGTGCTTTACATGATAAAACATTCACTTGTTTAAAATCAATAAGAACATTTAAAATCATCAGTAAAATCAATTCAAATCATCAACAAACACATTACATTAACAACATGACCAAAAATCTCTCTCTCAATCATATGCAGTAGAGTAAAAAAGAGCCTTTAACTTTGATTTAAAAATGTTTACATTAGATGCTGACTTCAGCTCTGCTGGCAGTTTGTTCCACTTCTTTGCAGCATAACAACTAAAATCGGCATCACCATGTTTACTGTGAACTCTGGGCTCCACTATCTGACCTGTGTCCATAGATCTGAGAGACCTGCTGGGTTCATACCTGACAAACATGTCACTGATGTATTCTGGACCAAACCCGTTCACAGATTTATACACCAGTATACACAGCTATAACAGCTTGGGGTCAAACTGACCCCTAGAGGAACACCAGTGCTTGCAATATTTGTTCAGCACATTGAACAAATATTGTTATGACTTAGGAAAAGTCATGAAATATGAAGCAAAAAAAAAATTAAAGTTTAACTATTATTTTTTGAATGATAAACATTGAATGGGGTCAAATTGACCCCAAGGATAGTAGGAGGGTTAAGAACTGGTAGTTGGGCTTCTTTAAATGTGGTATTAATCAAATTTACCAAATGTTTTTATTTGATTTAATTCAATTTACAGCGCATTCAGTTGCTCATCAAACCATCTGATGATTTACCAAAAACCAAGAGGGAGCAGGAGCAGCTGGTGGCCATCTTCGCCCCTGAGGGAGAAGACAATAGGACGACAAACGGTTATTTCCCAGTCTCAGATGATGACCACGCAGTATGAAAACAAAGAGACCTGTTTGGGTCTATGACTCGCAAGAAAGAGAAGATTTATCTACTTTAATACAGACATGCAGGACTCAGGAGATAATGCTGTTTCTGTATAGTGAGAGATCACAAAAGGCCATAAAACTCAAAGTTTGTGAATGTTTTGTAAATGTTAAACTATTAGTGTTGTGGGGATATAAAGCAACATCTTAATCTGTCTTCATCCACCGGGCCTCCACTTGGTGCTGTGTGTGTTTTATGTTTTAATCTAAAACACTCAAGTTCTTTTTTTTCTTTAGTGTTTTGAATACATTTGATTAAATCTTGTATTTTATTGTATAAACCTGATTATAGAAGAAAAACTAAATAACACTATACTTCTGTAATAGCTATCTAATAAGACTAACATGTCTGAAGTGTAGCTTTGTTTTTATACTGTATCATGACATGAATGTACAAAGAATTGTGAATCCTGTAAGTTTGTAAGTATGGTGTTGAATAAATGTTATGTTGACATGAATTGTGTTAATATTCGAATCATGTTTTTTAAATTGAAAAGGGTAGAGAGCAGAGATGTAAAACATCATGATCACATAATCAGCCACACAAATGGGCCATGTTCATGGGTAAGACAACTTTGCAAAGATAAATACATTTATCCAAGTTAGGTAATAAGAAAATTTATGAAATTGTAAAAAAAAAAAAAAACAGTCTGTTGTAATCAGTAGTTTAATTAACAAATAGTCTTAGTATGAAATGCTCTGAGGCATATTTTTAAGTGTTTTACTTATTTCTCTTAGATCCTTCATGTCAATGTGACACTAACCTTTAGATCAACGATTGTTTTGTTTGATCAAGGGAACCAGAACTTTTGGACCATAAGGGCAAACTTTTGTCCTACAATTACATCAATGAGCCACACATTTCCTATTGTCAGTACGGCTTCTGATTGATGCTGACCCCTCGATCAAATACCCAGCATGAAAGCTCCTCTTTAGGCAAGGCATGGGAAATGTATTTATGTAGCACATTTCATACAAAATGCACTTCAACGTGCTTCACATGATTAAAAACACTAGTACAGTGCCCGTCGGAAGTATGTATTCATATAGTGGGAGGAGCTTAAGTAGAGTTGTCAATTATGGTCAAATGAGTATATGTTTGAAGGTTGGATGTACAAAGAGGTGTACATACTCTGTACTCCGTAGTGTTACAAAGGGGTTTATTTGTGGGTGCAAAGCAAAATAGTGTGTGCGATTAACCTCATTTAGTTCTATGGGACATGCGCATGATAAATGTATTTGTTTTTTTTTTTTTTTTACTCATTTCAATATTTTTTTTGTTTGGTGTATTTTTCTGTAATGTATGTTTTTTTGTATAATTATTGTTTTTTGTTGCCATTTTAGTGTGATTCTGGAGTCATTTTGTGTATTTTTGTATCTTTTTTAGTGTAGTTTTGTGCATGTTGTCATTTTGTGTATTTTTTGTATACATATTTAGTTTTGTGTATTTTGAGTCATATTCATAATTTTGTTGTTGTTTGGTTTATTTTACTGTAATTTATGTTTTTTGGAGTCATTTTGTACATTTCTGTTGTTATTTTGTGTACTTTTCATATAAATATTGTGTAGTTTTTAGTTTTATTTTACTCATTTAGTATGTTTTCATATAAAAAACTGAATTAACTAATAACTGAATTAGTTGGTAATTTATGAAATGTTTCATGTTTTATCCTATCATTTTTTCTTTCTTGAGCGGACTGAATTTGGCCCTTCGGCCTTGAGTTTGACACGTCTGCCTCCGGGCTTTTATTTTTAATTGATATATAAGACAGGTGTCCTGAAATGTCACTATATACAATCATTAAACTGATATAACTATAAACCAACGCTCTCGTTATGTTTTTTGATACGGTGACAAACATCATTTCGACATCCAGGTGCAATGATGAAGCAATTTTAGACATTTTCTGGAAGACTTTTCATCGCAGGGTGTCACGCTTCTGCCGCGAGGTGTGCGTGCTGCTGATTGGCTGAAACCGTAGCGTCACTCCGTACGTAGCTTGGTACCGCCCCGTGCTTTTCCCAGCATGCAGCAGGAAATGTGTGAGCAAAGATGGCGGAAGGAGGAGCGGCGGACCTGGATACCCAGAGAGGAGAGGTCGCGGCACAGTTAAAAACGCAGTTAAGGAAGGGGGACACTTGGTAAGGACCGAGCTGAACGATTCTTAAGGAGGCTGCACTGCTACCGGCTGACTCTGATGACACTGTCACCGCCGCGGAGGAGGAAAAAGTGGAGTGGTCGGGCCGTGTTGACTGTCAGCTCTGAGCTAGCATGCTAAGAGGCTAGCGGGAGCTGTTAGCTTCATGTGTGTCAGGATCGGGACGTGAAAGCTAACGCTACTTGCTTATTTTCAGTTCTGAAAACAAGTCCTCACTCAGTTAACATGTACAGGTTTTACACCCCACTCAGATTTATTACCTAAGTTGTGACACCCTCATGTGAGACTACATGTAGCATTCTGCTAGTTAGCGAGCTAATGGCTAACTCCAGACCACAGACGCTCCTGATGGCTCCTGTCAGTGGGTTCAATCGTGCACTTCTGCTGGGGGGCGGAGTCGGAAACACACCACCTGTCAAAATCACAGTCAGCTGGTTTGGTTTGACATTATACTGAAGTAGACCGATGTCAGAACAGCTACTATCACTGCCGGTATTCCGAGGCTTATCTTCAGATCGGTTCTTTAACGTGTTTTTGACTGGGCAGGATCAGAAGTGTGACACTTTCACTTTCGCTTTAGCTGATACACCTTGGGTTGCCTCCTCTGCAGGTACCTTGTGGACAGTCACTGGTTCAAACAGTGGAAGAAATATGTGGGATTTGATAGCTGGGACAAATACCAGATGGGTGATCAGATTGTTTACCCCGGACCAGTGGATAACTCTGGCCTTCTCAGAGGTGAGAAGCTTTATTTTTCATTCTATCTGTAGTTTAATAGTTTTATTTCCCTAAACAGCCAATTGTATAGTATTTTGTTTTCTGGAAAAAGGTTGGAGTGAAAAAGCAACATTGTATTAGTCGGCTCTAGTGAGTTGCTAGAGGCGCTCATAGAATTTTCTCCATCATTCCTGTCTCTCTTTATGTGTTTTTTTTTTTTTTTCCTTTGTGTGTGTGTCCTACGAGACAGTCAACATAGGGTCAGTGGTGCAGCCTAGGGTCATATGACTGCTTCTCTCTTCCTTCAGACGGAGATGTACTGGCCATCAAAGAGCACCTCATTGATGAGCTCGATTACATCCTGGTCCCAACAGAAGGTTGGAATAAGCTGGTCAGCTGGTACGGGTTGATGCAGGGCCAGGAGCCCATCGCTCGCAAGGTAAATCATGCAGTTATGAGATATTTTATTAGAAGACCTACATTCATCCTATAGTAGGATCTTTTGTAAATGTAATAATAAGTAAGTTGGAAATGCACTAGTAGGTCTGTTATAAAATGTATTACATGTGAAAATGATGGAGAATGTGGAGTTTTTTTTTTTTGACATTTTATTATTTTATGTCTAACAAAGTGATGGACAAAATGTAATAAGCTAACTGACCCTTTTATCTTAAAATAACTAATTTTATTAGTGGGCGCCGCAAATGGCTGCTCCGGTGTGTTGATGTGTCTCCTTTCACTGCAACTACCTAGTCAAATTCCTCGTATTGTTCTAAACTGTACCTGGTCAATAAAGCTCTTCTTCTGATTCTAATGACTTAGAAAAATGAAAATGTTGATGGATTGATTTTCCCATCAGTTATTGTGGATTGGGGGTGTTGTATGATATAGAGATGAGAGGTGTAGAAGATTCCGGTGCTGTTTTTTTTTTAATGCACTTTCTCAAAATAATATGAAAGTAAATATGCAATCAGTGCCAATACTGGCAGTACTTTCATTTAGCACAAATAAAAAGTATTTTTTCATTTACATCTCTGAGGAAAATAAATTATTTTATTTTAAATCATCATGAATGGAAAAAAGAATGACAGTCAAACACTTGATTTGGCTGAATGCGTGTTTATGATTACAGGCTAAAATCCTCATTTGAATTCTCACTAGTCATGGCATCATGGCTGCTGGAAGTAGTTCTTCCTACCTCTCCATATCTATCACTCTAGTTCCCCCCCCTCTTTTATCGAACCTCCCCTTTGACCATCTATGTCATGCGCCGTATCGGGTGGCTGCAGGGTTTCTATTTTCAGGCAACGTTCTAGATGACTGAAAAGCTACATGGAACGATCCGCGAGACACAACATGCAGGAGGTTCATTATTAGCTTTCCTTTTTTCTTTCAACTGATTGTCTCTTTTTTGTCATTCATTGGACAGAGTTGTGTATGTGTGGTATTGGACGTGTGGAATGCGCACAAAGCGGGTTTCAGGCTGCATTTGTAGGTCTCGCGACGCAATGTTGTTTGAGGTCCTCTTCTGGTTTGCCTGCCAAAGTGCTCCTGCGTCGTTACTTTGTAAAGTGGAGGAATGGCAGCTGAGGTCACTCTCAGTGAAGTGGTGTGAAAGCATTTTAGACGAGTCTTTGACAGGCCAAAGGAGTATGGAAGGAGGAGGTAGTGTGGGTGGGGAAAGTGGTTGTGATTTAAGGAATTCTGTCAGTAAGGCAATAATCTGGATTTTACAGTGGGTGTAAACACACACGTGGTAAAAACCTGGCTTTATTAACTCATCCATTAGCATTTAGGTCAATGAGTTCTTGAGGAAGAATCTAAGACATGGGTGGGGGACTGTTGCAGTTCTTCTCAGGGACATTTGTGAAGTTGTTCTTGTGAGTGGCTAAGTGAGCAGTGAGCGTGTCGCAGGGGCTCTGTGGCGAAATAAATAGGCCGGGACCCCTCAGCTGTTTCCACGAGGTGCTGCTAATTTAAGCCCTAAACTCACTCTCTGTTCCTATCAGGACACTAGATGACTAGTGTGCCGTCTTTGTTATTCATCAGAAAAAAAACTTCAGCAAATCTTTACCAATTAATTTCATTTTTTGGCGACGTTTTGATGAGGAGATAATCGGCGTTCCATGTTGTTACTTCTTTCCAACACAGGCTAATTTACTATTTCCTTGGGAATTCCCCTGTTTGATTGACAATACTTTTATTTTTGATACTTCCTTACACATGTAAAGGTAACAGTAGAGATGTAGTGTTTGTCTTTATTTTGTTACAAACTATTTACTTTTGTTGTGTAATGTTTATTAAGGAAAATTAAACAAGTTTGGAAAGCATGTTGTTTTATCCTAACACTTTTTGGCATGTCCATGTTGAACTGATTGAACAGTTATTAATGCATTTATCTTTCTTGTGACCACAGGTGGTGGAGCAGGGAATGTTTGTCAAGCACTGCAAGGTGGAGGTGTACCTGACAGAACTGAAGCTTTGTGAAGACAGCAACATGGACAATGTGATCACCAGACGCTTCAGCAAAGCAGACACGATAGGTAGGTGTACTCTACTCTCCTCCATAGAGACTAGTGGTGGTAGTGGTGCAGTTACATTTTCACATCCATGGTCTTGCATCATAAGTGATTGTTTAATCTTTCAACATAATGACTAATGTTTAGGCTTATACGATCAGGATTTTTGGACCGATCACTGAGTTTAAAAAGACTAATCACCGATCAAATCATATGAATTCAGGTTGTTTTTTTTTTAGGTACCGACCAAATTCCTTTGGTACTACCTGATACAGATTCACGGAAAATCAAACTGTACTTTATTTTTTCGGGACCTAAACGCAGCCTTGTGACTGTGAGGGAGTGGAAACACTTTTTCACACAGGGCCATGTAGCATTGGTTTTTTTCTTCCTCATCAATAAAACTTGCAAATCATTTATCATTCATCGTTTACTTGTTATCTCTGACCAATGTTTAAATTTGTTTGATCTGAAACATTTAAGTGTGGAAAACATGCAAAAAAGGGGGCAAACATTTTTTCACACCACTGTAAATTTTCATGACATTATCATCAAATGTGAACGGTTGTCATGGCTGCAAGATGAAAGGAAGAAATGACCAACAATACTCAGATCAGGAAGAGAGTTTGTCCAACCCAATCACTAGCTCTAGGAGAAGCTATACTGACATTTTTGCCGTTCACTTATAGGTTTTCACCTTTGTACACAAATACAAGTGAAATAAAGCCGTGTCACTTAAAGCAAACAACTCCTCGGTGCAAATAAGATGGCTAAAACAATGCAATGGGAGCATCTTCAGAAAGTTTAATCACAACAATGACATCATTGATTGAATCGGCGAATTAAGACATTACAACATAAAATCTGATTGGTGTAAAGCCTAAAATTTACTTTGATCTCCTGGCATGTTTTGACTGCCAACTGTCAGTCTTCCTGCTAGTGAGGACACATCAAATTCAGGAGATCAAAGTACATTTTATTGTAAATTTCCCGAAAAAAAGTCTGAATAAATGGAACCTCAACATATTATTCAGAAAAGAAGACCAAATGATCTTTTTTCTGGAATTATCACACTAATGTTGTCTCCTCTTTTTTTTTGTATGATTCTCACCCCTGCAGATGTCATTGAAAAGGAAATGAGGAAGCTGTTTAGTATCCAGGAAGAAAAGGAGACGAGGTTGTGGAACAGGTACATGAGCAACACCTTCGAGCCTCTCAACAAACCGGACAGTACCATCCAGGATGCGGGCCTTTACCAAGGACAGGTAGGAGTTTAACCCCAAGAGTTGCTATTAAAGACTTTCAGATTTCAGACAAAAATCATGTTGAAAACTGGATTATAACATCAACACTAGAGTAAAAAATAAATAAATAATAATCAAATTTTCTACCATTCCACACTACAAAATTAATATGTATGATTTGTGCTGATATCACATCAGTTCGATATTGGTATCGGTCAATACACAAGGCCGCAATATCGGTATCGTACTGGAAGTGAAAAAGTAGTATCGGGACATCCCTAATTCTAAGAAAAGGCGCGTGTAGTCTAATTGTAGTAACATGTCAACAAATACACAAGACAACCAAAAAAAATTACAAAATGACAACAATGCACTAGACAACAACAAATATACAGAAAAATGATTAAAAAAATACATACACTAAGAGACTCACTAAATAACACACAAAACAACAGGAAATCCTGATTTATCATAAAATGTACAAAATGACTTTAAAACCACACAAAATGACGAAAAAACAACAAAAAGAAACAAAAAAAATGAGAGAAATATATACAATGACCGCAAAATAACATAAAATGCAACAAAATGAACATGAAGACTAAACCCTTTGTTCTTTCCTGTATTAAAGCTCAGATTGGTCAATATTCTGAATGCTGACATGAATGTTGTAATGTGGCCCCTGGATCAGATACTATCACATTTTTTTTTTAGTATAATGTGTGTAAACCTAAGGGTTGGTATACAATAAAGCAGGGTTTGTGTTGTTTGGTTGCACTGCAAACTGTAAGACTCGCATGCTTTCTTGCGTCAGCAGAAGCGTCTGATCCCTGGTTATTCTCTGGTGTCTTCCACAGGTTCTTGTCATAGAGCAGAAGAATGAGGATGGCTCCTGGCCTCGAGGCTCCACAGCGCCCAAGTGAGTGAACAGAACAGCACACCGGTGTCCATGAGTCAGTACCACATATATACAGTCTGGTATCCACAGTGTTTTAATCATATCAGTGACACACACAGGCAACGTATTAATGCTGAGGACAGGTATGCTGTTAGTCATCATCTACATACATCACTTGCATCATCTGCCAACGCTCCCTCTTTGTAGCTCCTCCTGCTCCGACTGCTGCCTCTGCTTTTTTTTTTTTGTTTTTGCTGACACATCACTGAGTTTATTTGACTTCACCTGGGTTTAGTTTGATGACCTTTTGCACATCTTTCTGCAACAGCTCCTTATTTTCCCTCCTCTAACTCATGATCTATTCTTTTATCTTTTGAAGGTCATCTGGTGCTTCCAATCTCTCTGCTTTGCCAAAGATCTCGCCTTCATCTCTCACAAACAATCATAACAGCAGCTTCAACAGCAGGAAGTAAGGCCAATTAGTGGGTTGCATAGCCGAGGGGTGTAGTGTGTTTGGATGCCAACAGCCAGAGATGGAGTAGATGTGTAGTTCACATGGGATGGGATTTTGGCTTGATTTGGCTCGTAAAAATGCAGCAGTTGGACTTTGGTGTGGGGTCGTTCTATTGTACCTTGATTTGCACTACCATCAGCCATAGCACTTTTTTGTTACTCATCTTTCTGCGACTCACTGGGCTCACTGCACGTCTATCTCTGGCTGTTGTCTGTGTTTCGATGAATTCTCCGTGTGTTGCAGTGTCAGCTGTGAGAAGTGGGAGGGATCTGTTCTTATTTCCCTCAGTGACAGCAGTTCTCTTTAGTAGTGGCCCACTGTTGTGTCTCGGACCTTATT
This sequence comes from Gouania willdenowi, assembly GCF_900634775.1. Lineage (NCBI taxonomy): Eukaryota > Metazoa > Chordata > Actinopteri > Blenniiformes > Gobiesocidae > Gouania > Gouania willdenowi. The sequence continues at coordinate 17,539,711 of NC_041049.1, forward strand.
CTGCATGATAGCTTGTTCATCAATAGGTCTCAACTACTCATTAATTGATAAAACTGTCAGCGCTAATTAGTGCTGTGCGATATGGAGAAAATTTTATTTCCCGACTACATGAAATTCATGAAAAATTGCTATTCATTATATATTTTATTATATATAGAAAAAAAACAAAAAAAATCCCAGAATTAAGATACAGTACGTTAAACGCTTGGCCACTGCATCAGCTGTAAGCTCTCGATCCTCATTTCCACATAGCGTTTACCTAAATTTTAAACAAGGAGAATCACTCTCCATGACTCATTTTGTTCATAAATGACTCTAACAACCTTATTCAAACATCAGTGGAGGCAAATTTCAGCATCCTGCCTTTACAGTGAAGAAAAATGACTTTGTTTTGGTCATATCATTTATTTTTTATACACAAGCTCAAATCACATCCTACCCTCACATCACATTTTACAAGCTCTCACAATTTGCCACATATCTACCTTCATAGGACCAGCTTGGTCCTCTATTGGTGCTGTAAACTAGTATCCCCGGGTGATGTAAACATTCTACTGGTGCAAAGTAGCAGCGTTGTTGTGAGTAGATTAGCCTGTTTTATGATATTTTTGCAAGTGGGACCAAGACCACACACATTAAATTTGTGATATAAACGATAGAGGGTTGTATTGTACGGTAGAAATTTTTATATCGCACTCCGATGTACAGTATATCGTTATATCGCACAGGATTAGCACTGATCAACCTCACAGCACTCTTTATCCACCACTGAACTTGAGTTTTGATTGATTAATAAAAATATCCTAGTTGATAAACATGTTGACTACCAACTATTTAAATAATGATGAATTTAACTCATACATTTCTTCATCATTTGCTTTTATGCTTTGCCTTTGTTCGATGCCTTTTTATTTTTTTGTTCCTTTACATAGTTTGTATTAAACCCTTCTCATTAGCTGTAGGTGCTCTCAGCTGTTGCTCAGACAGTGCTCATACTCCCTTACTTAGTGTATGACCTCACATTCTGATTACTCTCGAGGTGCATGAGCCTTGCAGCTTAAACTCGGGGTGTAGGTTGTTGTGCTGCAGATTTTGTTCCAGACTAGAAAGAATAGCACGAGCTGCAGGTTTTTTGTGGTTTTCAAAGATGACTTTTTAACATTTTTGGACCGGAACATCCTTTAGCGTGAATAAAGTAGCAACACAAAAACCACTAAAAAAAGAAAATCTATCCATCACTCTATTTCACAACTATTTACAGTGAAGAAAATAAGTATTTGAACAACCTGCTATTTTGCAAGTTCTCCCACTTAGAAATCATGGAGGGGTCTGGAATTTTCATGGAAGGTGCATGTCCACTGTATGAGAGATAACCTAAAAAGAAAAATCCAGAAATCACAATCTATGATTTTTTTAACAATTTATTCGTGTGATACAGCTGAAAATAAGTATTTGAACACCAACGTTAATATTTGGTAGAGTAGCCTTTGTTTGCAATTACAGAGGTCAAACGTTTCCTGTAGTTCTTCACCAGGTTTGCACAGACTGCAGGAGGGATTTTGGCCCACTCCTCCACACAGATCTTCTCTAGATCAGTCAGCTTTCTGGGCTGTCGCTGAGTAACACGGACTTTCAGCTCCCTCCAAAGATTTTCAATTATATTTAGGTCTGGAGACTGGCTAGGCCACTCCAGAACCTTGATATGCTTCTTACGAAGCCACTCCTTGGTTTTCCTGGCTCTGTGCTTTGGGTCATTGTCATGTTGGAAGATCCAGCCACGACTCATCTTCAATGATCTGACTGAGGGAAGGAGGTTTTTGGCCAATATCTCACAATACATGGCTGCAGTCATCCTCTCCTTAATACAGTACAGTCGTCCTGTCCCATGAGCAGAAAAACACCCCCAAAGCATGATGCTACCACCCCCATGCTTCACAGTAGGGATGGTGTTCTTGGGATGGTACGCATCATTCTTCTTCCTCCAAACACGCATAGTGGAATTATGACCAAAAAGGTCAATCTTGGTCTCATCTGACCACAAAACTTTCTCCCATGACTCCTCTGGATCATCCAAATGGTCATTGGCAAACTTAAGACGGGCCTTAACATGTGCTGGTTTAAGCAGGGGAACCTTCCGTGCCATGCATGATTTCAAACCATGACGTCTTAGTGTATTACCAACAGTGACCATGGAAACAGTGGTCCCAGCTCTTTTCAGGTCATTGACCATGTCCTGCCGTGTAGTCTTGGGCTGATTCCTCACCTTTCTTAGCATCATTGAGACCCCACGAGGTGATATCTTGCATGGGGCTCCACTCCGATTGAGATTGTCCGTCATGTTTAGCGTTTTCCATTTTCTAATGATTGCTCCAACAGTGGACCTTTTTTCACCAAGCTGCTTTGCAATTTCTCCGTAGCCTTTTCCAGCCTTGTGGAGTTGTACAATTTTGTCTCTGGTGTCTTTGGACAGCTCTTTGCTCTTAGCCATGCTGACTGTTAGGGTCTTACTGATTGTATGGGGTGGACAGGTGTCTTTATGCAGCTAACGACCTCACACAGGTGCATCTGATTCAGGATAATACAGTGGAGTGGAGGAGGACTTTTAAAGGCGGACTAACAGGTCTTTGAGGGTCAGAATTCTAGCTGATAGACAGGTGTTCAAATACTTATTTTCAGCTGTATCACACGAATACATTGTTAAAAAATCATAGATTGTGATTTCTGGATTTTTCTTTCTAGGTTATCTCTCATACAGTGGACATGCACCTTCCATGAAAATTCCAGACCCCTCCATGATTTCTAAGTGGGAGAACTTGCAAAATAGCAGGGTGTTCAAATACTTATTTTCTTCACTGTAAATGCACAGTTGTTATTGTCTTGCAGGATGGAAAAAACCTTCTTTTGAACCAAAGTACTGTAGTTAACTGTAAACATGTTCAAATGAGCTGCAACCTGTATTAAATGGAAACTTACAAATAATTTTGATCAGCATTCTTACACGTAATACCTGGACAGCATGTCCAGGGCTTACAATTTTTTGTAATAATGAAAAATGGATGGAAATGACAGAATTCACTTAATAAAAAGCCAATATTATTATTACCTTATTTCTATATTATTCATTTATTTATGTGTTTGTTTGTTTTTTTTAATTAAGCTGAAATTGCAATATGACCCTCACCTACATGATTTGGGGCAATATCATGCATTTCCATGTTGGTTTGTTTTGATTCGTTTTGCTGTAAAACGTGTGGCCTAATGCCAAGCCAGTGTAATAAAAACGGTCATGTGTGGTGTTATTTCAGCACATGCTTTTGGTGCATTTCTGCAACATAGAACTAAGAAACTGACAATAGTTAACCTAACTAACATTTTAAGCATGTTTATCAAGAATTTGGGAAGTTTAATAGTCAGTAATAATCACTCATTAATTAATTTGGGTTATGTGATGAAACCAAAACAAAATTGAAATGGATAAAATCAGAAGCTTTACATGTCCCTCACTCTAACAACCACTGTACACTAAAGAATATGTATTATGTGGTTTATTATGATTTTTTTAACAGTTTAACTTTGCTAAATGATTGCTTGATTGATTACAATAACGTTAAGTGTCACCTCTGACGCACAGATGCTCTGTAGCCACTGGCCAGACACTGCTGAGAGCACTACTCTCTGGTAGCCTGGGGGGGTAATGGCTGTGGGTGGGGCTTTACTACATCTGCCGTCCGATGGACTTCACTCTGCGCTCCTTCCACTTACTGTCTCTGTGATTTATTGCATGCCTCAGTGTCTCTGCCTGTGTTATGAGGTGCATCTGATTTATTTGAACACGTGCAGCATGTTGCTGTGTCTGTGTTCTCCTTCTTATGTAGTTTCAGATGATATTTTAAATATGTGAACTTTCCAGTTAATTAGTGAGAACTTTAACTTTTCTAATATGATTGTGGCTGTGAACCTAGCAGCTCCACTCTCCTGATTCACGCTGTTTTCTCTGAATTATGCACAGGGCCTGTTTTTTTTGTTTTTTTTTTTTTTTCCCTCCACATTACATAACACTCGTCACTTTGATATTGCGGCTTGGGTTGGGACACTGAGGCATGCAATGCTTGGATTGTCCCATTGGTGATGACATCGTGTCCCCCAGTTCTAGCGAGCAGCCTCAACCTTACTGCTCCCTCTCCCTGGGGCTCATTACAATGTACAGGTTTCTGTGGCTGCTGCTGTGACCTTCAGAATATATTACACCTGGCCGGCTCTTTTCTAAATGCCTGCCTTCAATCCTCCATTGTTTTAAACACTGTGCTCGTATAAACCTTCATGGGACGTGTATGAGGAGGAAGTGAGAAATGTTCTAAAAGTTTCATTGTGATAGTGAATGTTTGTGTGTTAGTGTGTCAAGGAAAATAGATTCATCTTCAGTAAGACATTAACAAGTAGATAAATGTTGTCTTTGTGGTAACGTGTATAGAGGGTTGTTCCATGAATACTGCAGAGTCAGCTGGATGTGGTGGATGAGCTGCTCCCTCCATGCTCGTCTCATTTCTCTTCTGTCAGCTCCCGCAACCGCACTCCTTCTTCCCTCCTCCCTCCCTTCCCCATATTCTCCTCTCCTCCCTGCCCCTCCTCCCTCTTCCTCTATTAGTGCACCTCTAGCTTGGATAGCAGTTGTCTTGAGCATCCTCGCTGCGGCCGCTGCTATAAATATCTGCTGGTAGTCGTAGAGCAGCAGAGAGCATCGGGCAGGCCAAAGGGAGGAGCAGAGGACAGCGTAGGACAGGGCAAAGGCAGCCAAGGCAGAGAGGAACAAAATGATGGGCGGCCGTGCTCGTAAACGGAGAAGGGGGAGAAAAGAGAAGAGGGGAGCTGCTTAGTTGCCCTTCAGGGGAGATCAGCGCGTAGTTTTTGCACATTCATTGATTACAGAATTATTTTTTGTTGGCTTCTCTTGGACTTCAAAGTCAAACATCAGACTTAAGCTCATCCGGACCGTCAACTCCTGGAGCTGTGCTGACTTAAAGTGAATAACTGGATTCTCATGAGAGATCTGAGCTGGACATTTCTTCCACATTCTCCTAAAAAACTTGCACTGAACCAGAACCGACAGCCGCCCAAACAGCAGGTTGTTGCTGAGCGAGGTGCGGATATGCGTGCCGAGACGGAGCTGAGATGTCATGCTCCTGTGTTGCTGGTGGTGCCTGAGGTCTGAGACGGTGGAGCTGGACAGCAGGAATGTGGACCACCGCGTACTCACTGCCTCAAACAGCATCACAGCTGTTTCCCTGGAGCAATGGGAGCCAGAAACCCCCAGCACTGCCCTGCCCACCTCCCAGAGGTCTGCTTAATGATGCAGTGGGGGAGGCCTGTTGTTGTTTAGCTCCTATTTACCGTTTGTAATTCTTTACTTATTTTAGTACTGGAGCCCACGTGTGTAATTCCTTGCAACTCATTAACACTAAATAATCTTGAATGCTTTCAGATCGAAGCTGATAGTTTTTATAGTTTGCACTCACACAATAATTTAAACTGTGCTTTTAGTTTGTCTTGACATGCTTTTTTTTTGCTGTGGATCCAAACATTACATATACATGTGTATGAATGTTTTTAGTTATCGTTCTACTCCTGCTTCTTTAACAAACCCTCTATCTCTGTATTTTCTTCTTTGTGCAGCGTAAAGAACTCGAGCTATGGTTTGCCGTCCTACCACCCTTACAGCAACAGCTACGACTACTCAGACCAGAGCAGGCAGAGCGAGCGCTCGGGCCTCTCTGGACTTTCCAACCTGGGCAACACCTGCTTCATGAACTCTGCTGTGCAGGTAGAAAATGCTGAAATCGTAGAAAGTATTAGAAGTTGCACAAGGTTTTTTTTTTCTCCTTAAGGCTGCAAATATTTGTCAGTAGAATCGATGGGGACAATGAGTAATGCATACAGTGCACTAAAACTTTACAGTGCTTTAAGCAACTGCTTTAAAATGACACTCTTTGCACTTTGTGGGATTCCAATATTACAAAAAAAGAAATGCTATAAAGCATTGGTTCCCAAACTTCTGTGGGTGTTCCCCGCTTTGAATGAAGGTGAACTTTCAAGCCCCACCTGTGCTCATTGCCCCCAAATAATTTTGACAAATAACATAATTTCAAATTTATTGAACCAACATGGAACAAATAACATATTTCATAATTAATCAAAAATAAACTTAATTAAACTAATTGTCTGCATGAAAAACAAAAGTAAAAGTGCAGCAGTCAAAAATAATGGAAATAAATGGTAAATGGTAAATACTCTCACATTCACACACCAGTGGGACAGGACTGCCATGCAAGGCGCTAGTCGACCACTGGGAGCAACTTAGGGTTCAGTGTCTTGCCGAAGGACACTTCGACACATAGTCAGGTACTGGGATCGAACCCCCAACCTTTCGATCAGAAGACTAAAGAGAACAAGTTTTTTAAGTCAGCAATTGACAGTTTGTTTATTGTTCCGCTCCACTTCACATGCTGACTTAAGTCAATAATTGATTGCTCTTTTAATTTCTGCTACATTTTTAGGCCTCTCATTATTAATTTCTTTGTGTTTAGGTGTTTTGTTTAGTGTTAATGATCTTTATTGTAGGTGAAGAAAGGCTTTTGCCATAAAATTGAAAAGTTTGTCACACCAAAGGAAGAGGATAACTATAAATAGTAGTTTCTTGAATTTCCATGCTCGCCCAATGTCACTCCATCACATAGTCACAGCTCAAGCTTAAAAACCATCTCTTCTGCTCTGTTGTCCCAGTGTCTCAGTAATATCCCCCCGCTGACGGACTACTTCCTCAAAGACAAGTACACGGAGGAGCTGAATGAGGACAACCCGCTCGGCATGAAGGGGGAGATCGCCAAAGCCTACGCTGAGCTCATTAAGCAGCTATGGTCGGGCAAATACAGCTACGTCACGCCACGACCTTTCAAGGTGATCATCAACATCTAACTATGTCGAGGATGAAAATCTGATGGTTTTTGTTAGTCGCATCACAATACAATGTTGGTCATTGGTAAACAAAGCAGGACATTATGATTGTACATATCCATTATTTGTTAAATCAAAACTTAAAATAACACAGATAATAATATTAAGCTAAAATAAATGTTCTTCCAGAATTTGTTCAAAAATACTTCTATCTACAGACCAGAAAATACAGCCCAAGAGATCAATTTGTTTATTTTACCAAATGTAAGATTATAAGTAAAATGAATGTCTGTCTGTTCTAGATGTTAAATTGTGGAATAACGTTGATAAAGAAATAAAAATGAGTGACACATTATTTATTTTCAAAAAGAAAATGTCATAATATACTGTATTTTAGAGAGTTATGTGAAGCAGTAGAAATGTATATGTAAGAGTATGAAGTGTTCTTTGTTAAATGTAAATAAAAGAAAGTATGTGTATATATATATATTTTTTTGCATTATTTGAAAAAGGCAACTCAAATGTACTTTGTTGAATATTTGCATTTATTTTGTCTGTATTATTTAAGAAAGGTAACTTGAATGTTATGATTTATGTGTTTGAATATTTTTTTGTTTGACTGAAACAAGCAAACAAACTGAAACTGAATTATTTGTTATGTGACCTAAATAAATGCAGCATAGGTGTGTGAATGTTCTATACTGTATGTACGGTACATCTTAATTACTCTGCTTTGTAGCTGTCGGTTGACCTGTGCTCTGTCCCATGCAGACCCAGGTGGGCCGCTTTGCCCCCCAGTTTTCAGGCTACCAGCAGCAGGACTCCCATGAGCTCCTGGCGTTCCTCCTCGATGGCCTTCATGAAGACTTGAACCGGATTCGGAAGAAGCCTTACATCCAGCTAAAGGATGCCAATGGTCGTCCAGATAAGGTGAGTCACATCTTTCTGACGGTTAAACGTGGGACCTTTGAAATGTTCTTGAAGGTGTTATGGAGCATTTTCTGCATTTGGATGTTGGTTGCAGGTTGTGGCTGAGGAGGCGTGGGAGAACCACATTAAGAGAAACGACTCCATCATCGTGGACATCTTCCACGGCCTTTTCAAGTCAACACTGGTGTGCCCTGTGTGCTCGAAGATCTCTGTGACCTTTGACCCTTTCTGCTACTTAACCTTACCACTGCCTATGAAGAAGGAACGGACACTAGAGGTTTACCTGGTTCGACTAGATCCCCTGGCCAAACCCACACAGGTAACATGCTACACAGAACAATCAAAACAAAAAGTCAAAGGTAACCAACGGGCTTTGTGTGAAGTCGGAGTCAAATGATCTCACCTTTATTTTTCAGTATAAACTGACCGTTCCAAAGGTGGGCTACATATCTGACCTGTGTACATCCCTCTCCATCCTGTCGGGGGTTCATGCTGAGAAGGTACACCACTATTTCAAATTATATAATAATAATTTGTAATTGTCTCACTTAAATAAGCTTCAGTTGGAAAAATAACAAGTTTTCTCTCCTTTTTTCCACCTCTTAATATCCTTTTATCTTTCAGATGATTGTAACAGACATCTACAACCACCGTTTCCACCGGATCTTTGCCACCAACGAAAACCTCAGTAGCATTATGGAGAGGGATGATATATATGTGTGAGTATTCATGCCGACTGTTAACTCAGCCACAGGCATCATTTGGTTGTGTTTAGCCTTTCATGCAAGCTGGCGGCCCCAGGGTCACATGCGGCTACCAAAACAACTCACTAAAAAATATTAATACAAAATGTTGGAAGGAATATGAAGCCTATCAATACACAAAATAAAAACAGCAAAATGCACAAAATATCGACAAGAACACAAAGTAACAGCAAAAAGATTCCAAAGATCTGCAAAATGACTCATAAAACACACAAAATGCCAACACAACTATACAAAACAACCACGTAAACATACAATATCACAAAATGACTAAGGAAAAAGTGTCAAAATGATGCAGAAATGCACAAATCGACAACAAAAAGTGAAATCACAAGAACACACATAATAACTTGAGAAAAACACACAACAGCATTTCAAAAATGAACTATATACCAAAAATGACTCCAAAAACGCACAAAATAAATAAAAACTCACACAAACAACAATAAAATCCAACAAAAAGACATCAAAGACATTTTGGCTTGTATTGGCCATTATTCTAAATGCTCACGTAAATGTTGATAATGTGGCCCTCGGATCAGAGAATCACTTTCTTGTGGCTCTCGCTGTGATTGATAAGTTTTCCATTGTTTTTTGTACATTTTTTATTAGTGTTTTATTTATTTATTTTACTTAATAGATTTTTCTGTCTTCGCTGCTTACTGCTGTATTGGAATAGCGTGTAATGGGAGTCTTTCTGGTGTTTGTTTAGCTTTGAGGTGGCAGTAAACCGAGTGGAGGACATGGACCATGTAGTCATACCAGTCCACCTGAGGGAAAAGTACAAACAGACGGGATACAACCACACAAGCACGCCACTGTTTGGACAGCCCTTCCTCATCGCTGTTCCTCGGACCCTGAGTGAAGACAAGCTCTACAACATGCTGCTCCTCCGCCTCTGGTACGTTTGTATCTGGACTCTAACACCAGTTTAGTTGACTTGTGAGTGTAGAAATAAAAACTGTAGAAGTTGTTATCAATATTGGGAGAGAAATGGAGAAGTTTTTTTTTTTGTTGTTTATTGAATTATTTATATGTTTGCAGTCGCTTTGTTCGATCTTCTGTTGAGGAAAATGAGGAATGTGAAGAAACCCAATCATCCAAACAACATACTGTTAATGGTAATGCTGTTAATGGTGTGTTGGAGGAGGGGTCACCAAGTGAGTGCCCTTTCATTTTAACACTTCTGACCGTCAACAAAGTGTTTTTTCATGCTACTTTTCTTACAAGCTTTGAGTTACGGTAAAATATTTGTCGTCCTCTCTCAGGCGAGATGGAGACCGACGAGCAGGATGACGAGTCCAGTCAGGACCAGGAGCTGCCCTCGGAGAACGAAAACAGCCAATCGGAGGATTCTGTGGGCGGAGACAATGAACTGGAAAATGGTGTGGACGCACCTCAGAGCTCCACCAAAAGCCAGCAGATAGCCGGATACAACAGGAAGAGACTCTTTACATTCCAGTTCAATAACATGGGTAAAACAGACTTCTCTCTCATCAAGGACGACACCAGGCAGATCCGCTTTGACGAGGGACACCTCCGACTTAGCGGTAGGAAGACCAACCAGTAGCTTTCCTTGAACAAAAACAGTGCCATTTCTAAATCATCAAAGTAGTGAATATTTCTGATGCTAGAAATTCATCCAACTTTAGTTGCTAAACTTGTATGTCCATCATAAAGTGAATAATGGTATACGTGGAATTATTTTGAACATTTTTACATCTTACTTATCCTCTCTCAGATCGATCCTATCTTTCTTTGGACTGGGAACCAGAAATGAAGAAGAAGTACTTTGACGAGACTGTAGCCGAGGTAATACAAACCAAAAACTTGCACCTCATTTATTATCTTATTGTGAGAACAAACCCAAATCGCTTTTTTGTGCTGAAAACAAATGTACTGTATTTGGATATGAAGTAGTGTCGTTGATTGATCCTTGTCTAACTACAGACATTTTAGTATTAAAGTATTTTATTTTGGTGTATTTTGTTGTAAACTAATAATAGTGACTGCCCTCTATGGGTTGAAACCTAGCTATTACAATTGAATGTTGCTTTTGGCTGAGAATGGTGGTTTGTGAGGTTTTGGTAGATTCTGATGTCATAAACCACCATTATTGTCCCCGCCCCTTCTATAAGAGCATTCACCTGTTGACTTTGCAATTTGTGGCGAGTAGGTTTGATTGAGAGAATTGTCAATAGAGAGAAATAGAGTATTGAGTAGGTAATAATAATAATGCATTGGATTTTATGAAGCGCTTTACATTGATGTGCATTATTCTTTCACTCTACACACAGTGGTGGTAAGCTAGCATAGCATAGATTGTTCTTTAGGAGATTTTATAATGGAGACTGGGTTCCACCCTCTGAGTTTATTTACCTTTTTTGTCTGAACCTCTGACAACAAAAGTACGTATACACCCTGAAGAGAAATGTCCAAATTTGGCCCAAAGTGTCAATATTTTTTGTGGCCACTATTATTCTCCACTGCCTTAAACCTTCTTAGGTTTCACCTGAGCTTTTCCACTCCCATTTGATGACATCACAGAGCTAGTTGATGTTGGAAACCATGATCTGATTCGTTCATGGTTCCTTCAATAAACTTTAGCTCCCCTGTGCTTGGCAGAACTCTTGCAGCCCCAAACCATGACACACCCACCACCACGTTTTACTGGAGGCAACACACACTTATCTTTGACCTTTCACCCACTTACAGCTACACACACACTGGACACCATCTGAACGAAATTAGTTTATCAAATGTAATGCACCTGCTCTCCATTCACACTTGAGATCATGTAACACTTCAACGGGTTGAAAGAGCCCTGGGAGGGAAAATGGCTGACTACCTCCAATTTTGACATTTTTTTTTTAATTTAGGGGTTTATTGGTGTACTCACTTTTGTTTCGCAGTGGTTCAGACATTAAGGTATTTAGAGGGGACAGTAAATATACACTGTTATATAAGCTGTACACAGACTATATTACAGCATTATTTATGCATGTACATTGTCATTTTTTTCAATGTTTTATTGAAAGAAGTATAAAATATTTGCAGAAATGTGAATACTCACTTTTGTACGGAAGAGAATTAGGGCCACTGGAAAAGAAAAGAAAAAAGAGCCACTGTAAAAAAAATTTTAAATAAATCTTAATTGTTTTTTTTTTTTTTTTTAAAAAAAATCTTATGGTTATCTTACTTTTTATTTTCCGTAATCTTTTTTTTCCCACGAGTTTCTTCCTCCAGCCACTAAGAAAACCACTGCCTAACTCCACCTGTGGTGTGTCTAGGAGGAATAGTAGCAGATGAAAATCAAAAAGAGAAAAAAGAAAAACACTGGAAAAAAAAAGTTAAAACAATTGTGATTTTTTTCTTCCATGACTCGATCTTTTTTTTTTTTTTTTTTTTTTTATTTTTTTTTTTTTAGTGGCTCTGTTTTGGTTTTTTTTTTCTTCAGTGGCCCTAATTCTCTTTCATACTTCTGTAAGTCACTTTACATGTAAAAGAAAAAGAATGAAAAAGAAAATCATATTATAATAGAATTAAAAAATGCTTTTTTCTCTCTCTTGGGGATTTTAGGACTTTGACAAACATGAAAGTATGGAGTACAAGCCTCAGAAAAAGGCTTTCTTCAAGCTGAACGACTGCATTGAACTTTTTACCACGAAGGAGAAACTGGGAGCTGAGGATCCTTGGTGAGAAATAAACATGTTTAAAACAAGTGGTGACGCCACCTGCTTCATGAGCACGTTTGCGTCTGTGTGAGCTTGTCTCGCATTAACACAGAATCTTAATTTTCCAGGTACTGTCCCAACTGTAAACAGCATCAACAGGCCACCAAAAAGCTGGACCTGTGGTCTCTGCCTCCAGTGCTCGTGGTCCACCTCAAACGCTTCTCGTACAGTCGTTACATGAGGGATAAACTGGACTCACTGGTTGACTTCCCACTCAGGTGCAGAACAGCTATCAATCACCACTTCACTTTCAGCAGTTGATGTATTTATTTTTGTTTCTCTCAATGTTTATAGATAATGAGAAAACAACAGAGAATCAAATAGATTTATGTCATTATTCATGTCATTATGTCGTCTCCTTTTCAGAGATCTAGACATGTCAGAGTTCCTGATCAACCCCAATGCCGGGCCCTGTCTTTACGACCTCATCGCCGTGTCCAATCATTACGGAGGGATGGGAGGAGGCCACTGTAAGCATTTCACACACCTGATGCTGCCTAGCTACACTGCCTTCCCCTTCAGTTTAATGTCAATTTACCAACATTTTAGGATTAATTAAAGACCAGCATTGGACTGAAATGTTGATCAAATATGTTCAGAGTACAGAGTAATTTCAATACAAATGAATAAAACTCCTAAATTAGCATGATATTTAATATCCACCTGGTAATTCAGGGACTTTGTAGGATGTCCAACACATACAGTCAGTGTAAGTAAGAACTGTCTTTATCCTCATGAGAATAATGTACCATAAGGTCTGTTTTCGACACAGTGTTAGGCCTTAAGTGAAGTCAGTGCAGCGTTTGAGGTCAAGTTCATTCGTGGTATTTTTTCCGTAACTAACTTAGTTAAATCACGTGTAATTGTTTGTGGACTCACTGGCTGAAGGAGTGAAGGTTTCCGCTCTGATCACCATCCTCCTCCTCCCTCTCCTCCTCAGATACGGCTTACGCCAAGAATAAAGACGATGGAAAGTGGTACAACTTTGATGACAGCAGCGTGTCTCCAGCCAGTGAAGATCAAATAGTGGTGAGTGTCCTCATTAGTGAGCTGCCCTGCTGTGCGCACATCACAGTGTGTCTGCTGTGCTCACGCTGAGGCATGAGCACAAACACAGTCAAACAGCTGCACTGACCTCAGATGAGCCTGCACATGGATGGAAAGATGGCATTTGGAACTTTCCCTTTAACCAGATTAGATATAACTCTTAGACTTGGATCACCTACAGGGTAAACACTCAATTTACAGCTTCATCTTTTTTTCCTATTTATTTAGTTGACTATTGGCTATTAAACTTCCTGAATTCACACCAAACATGCTCAATAGGATAAATATTGTCAACTACTGACACTACAGATTAGGGGTGGGCGATATAGGAAAAATATCATATCACGATTTTTTAATTTGTAAAATCACGATCACGATTTTATCATGATTTTTTTCGTTCAAATCATTTAGACTATTTTATTTAGTTATTTACTAATAAAACAAACCAATTCACCTACTTAAAATTGTCGCCCTAAATGGAAAAAATAAATAAAAGATAATTTAAGACAAGGAAATTTTCAAACACTTTTTAAAAATGTATGTAAGCAATTCATCAAACTGGTTTCTAGTACAATTAACATTAAACAGAAAGGCTGACAAGTTATTTTAGTCAGTCTTTTTACTTTGTTTAACTAAAGTGGTGTAGCATTAGCCTTAGCAACACTTGCTACATATCAAGGCATCATATCAGTCTAGTGATTTCTCTTTGTTATTGAGGTAACACACTCATTAATAAAATCTTTAAGCAGTGTTTGAACGCCTCATTTTACACAGATGAGACAATATCTTTTACAAGATGAAACGTTACTGCTTTGGTTACATTAGGTCTGGGTGATATTACGGAGCGTACTTCTGCCCTGTTTAAGAGCTTAATAATTCTTCGGTGTCTGTAATGCTGACATGCTGACTAGTAGTGGTGCAACGGATCAAAAAACTCACGGTTCAGATCGTAACACGGTTTTGAGTCCCGGATCATTTTTCTGATCAGCAGAAAGAAAAAGAAAAAGACCAGACAAATAACTTTGCTCTCCATTTATTTTGTAGAACATTAGTGTAACCTTTTTCTGCTCATTAAATACAAACAACATTTAACTTGAGGTGTCAATTCAATGCTTAAATAACATTTGGAATCATATAAAAACAAATTAAAGTGCAATATAAGGCATGACACCTTCATCCTTTAAACTGGTAATTACCTGTAATTACCAGTTTAAAGGATGAAGGTGAGAAAAAACATGGAGAGTGAATTAAAAACTAGCCTATGCCCACATCATCAAAAAAGAATGAAAGAAGTAAAAAAAAAAGCAGATTTGAGTTTATAATTTCAAATTCCTACAATAGTCAAGGATGGCCATCCGGACTAGAGCTAATATTTATTTAATAAGGGCTTTAAAAGACATGGATGGAGGAGGCATGACGACATTCACACGGACTTATTACGCACATACGCGCACGCACACAAGGCTGTTCCTTTCTCTCTCTCCCTCCCTCTGTGTGTGTGTGTGTGTGTCTCTGTCTCTCTTCAACTCTCACGCAATCACACACAGATACACGACCAGGAGCGCGAACCACACATGCGCGAGTACGCTCCTTCTCAATCACGCGTGCACAGAGACACACACACACACACACACGGACGTCGCAAACTGAACAGGCTTTATCAAGGCATTACTAATGATGCGCGGATCATTACATTTTTTTTTTTTTAAATTTTTTCTTCCGTCAACCAATCCGTGCGTGTTGAACCGTGGAGAGAGATCCGTGCGGATCATGGATCAATGATGATCCGTTGCGCCACTACTGACTAGTAAATGGTGTGATTTGGAAAAGAAAAAAAACCTTTGGATGTTCTGTGTATGGACCACAGACCTATGACACAGAGACGGCACCGCAAGGGTTCAAATGTGAACTACAGACGGTTATGCTGAAATCACGTGACATTAGCCATAATACTAGACCCTCAGCCACACGTTTAACAGGAAAATGGTTATCAAATGTGACATGGTCCCAAAACATTATGTGTGAAACATTTATTTACACTCAGGATTTGCACAAAATCATGCCCAGCCATGTGATTGTTGGTGCAATGTTTCTGCCATGATGTGTCACCAGGTAAACTCATGAGTTTTTGTACCAATACACCATCAGCTAAACCTCTCCAAATTTCTCGCCAGCTCTGTTGATCCTGAGTTTATTGCAGCCAGGACAGGAGGGGGGAGGGCGGTGCCCCTAATGAGCGGCCCCCGGAAACATTTACCATTAAAAAAAAAAAAAAAAAAAAAAAAAAAAATAGTTCCTTGCCCTCACGGTGACTGTGTTTCATGCCGATTCTGTCCATTTCTGCATTTAACCGTTTTCATTCAGTTGCGATTCCCTTAACGCAGATTTTATAGGGCCCTACATATGTTATTTTTCATCCATCTCCGTTTGTTCTAAGAACCTTAACAATGTAGTATTTGAGGTTTGTAAGTGACTTTCTGACCAATTCTAAAACCGGGCTGTGTGAGTGGGCGTGCCTATAGATGCGGACGCCACATATGATGCCACACTATGCTATTCACACACTCTTGTTGTTGTTTTCAGCCAAGAAACTGCACATTATAGTAAAACACACTTAAAGTGGATATTGTGATTGTGAGTCAGATAAACACTGTTTCATAAAATGTGTGTGCCATGCAGCAACAGGAGCTGTTTCAGCTGCTTCAAACACTTACCGGAGATGCTACGTCGCTTTATTGTCATCATCTCATGTAGAGATTACAGGAAAAGTCCATTCAAGGTGATAGTCTGAACCGCTGTGTCGCATTGTGTCACAGTGTTGACAGATTCGTGGTTCATGTTTGGGTAGTTCTAAGATGTGATTGGGCTGGAAATTGTCCATCTAATCTGGCAACACTGATATTAACCACGGGCTGGATGTGATGTACAATTGGACCAGGTCCGGCCTGCGGGCTGTAACCATGGCACCCCTGCTCTATGCTGTTTTTCAGCCAGTCCCAATATTACTGCAGGTCCCACATAACACCTCATTTAAATATGAAAAGCGCATCTTCCAAACAATCTTTTGAATAAAATGTTGTTTCTTGTCTATACAGTGTGTGTGAGTATTTATTAGTGGAGGTCATATACTAAGCATGAGTAACTCTCGAACTCCATTCACATGACCGTCCACCATTTCAACAAATAATTTTTGGCTTTAAAGTAAGGATGGAACAAAGATGAAATAAAAACAACTTTATCTTTACTTCACAAAATGTGACCCTCAGAGCTTGGGACGCATTGTCCCAAGACATGCATCCGAGGCATTTGCTTTATATCACATTCTGTTTTCCAGAAGAGAATTATTTTTTTTTCCTGTCAATTTTCAGCGATCACAAAAAATCAGAGGCCCTATTTGTGTAGCGTCTGTGAGAGATGTGAGAATTATCATTGTTTATATTGGTGTTTATTTTAAAGTTTATATGGAAAGGTTTGGACTTGATTCATGTTCTGACTTTTCCTTGTTATCGTGTGTTGGCATAGGGAGGAAGGCCTGTAAATAATGCATTGTGCTGCATCTTGCTGTATGAGTCACGCTGTTTTTGTAAAGGTTTCAGATGGAGGACGACTCCATCTTTTATTGTTCAAGTCAGTGAGTAACATGCTTTTTTTTAACTTTTTTTTACTTCACAGTCCAAAGCAGGCTACGTGTTGTTCTATCAGCGCCAAGACACTGTGAAAGGCACCGGATACTTTGCTCTGGATCGTGAGGAGGAAGAAGAAGAAGAAGAAGAAGAAGAGGAGGAGGAAGACGAGGTGGAGGAGGACGAGGAGAATGAGAGCAAAGGACGGCAAAAGAGAAGAACAGCCTCTTCCTCTCAAGGGACTTCATCATCATCATCATCATCATCCGCAGCAGCAGCAGCAGCAGCAGCTCAGAGTGACGAGGAAGACCCCAATGAGAACCAGCGCAGGAAAAACGACAACGAGCAGGAGGAGGATGATGAAGAGGAGGAAGATGAACAAACTCCTAGCCATGACGTGGCAATGAAAAGCAACTGAAACTGAAAACAAAGCAGGAATGAACCAATAGAGAGAGAGAGAGTGAGACTGGGAACCTTCCGTCCACAGCGTGGCAGTGGCTCCGCCCCCGAACTCAGCCCTGCAGGAGGCGGAGCCTCTGCGGCTCAGGGAGCTGCTGCTCAACGCTATGACATAAAAATCAGGGCCCTCATCTGTGTTGGAACACTGTGTGCGCGTGTGGATTGTGTGTGTGTGTGTGAGACCACGTCCTTTTGAAAAATAATTTCACCTGCTCTTGGGGCTCGTTTGGGCCCTCCATGTGACCTCCTGCTGTGTCCATTCACTTTGCTTTTTTTTTTTTTAACACACAATTACATATTTATATATGTTCTGAGAGCAGTGCATTGTCTGCATATCTATTTTTTTTTTTTTTTTAGCATTGTTTAGCGTTTTGTAAATATTTTAAACACTGAAATAAGTTTGCATGATGTGCGGAAATTTTGCACAATCACACACAACCATCCATGGTTTACTTTTATTTTTAACCCTATAAATGCCAGACCCTAACTGAGGGCTCACTGTGGTTATACATAGTCAAACAGCCAAAGCGTCTCTGCTGCTGCTCATTTTTTATTCAGCCACTCGTGATATTAGTCCAAACACAGACCACCACCATTGTTCAGCATCGTTCATTCAAAGCTTTACTCTTTAGTTCTCCAGGTGCACTGAGATCAGGATCATGGGCGCTCGCTCCTCCCACACCGTGCACGAGTCGCCTCAGCCTTACCTCCTGATCTCCCAGCTGTCACCTTCCTCTCATCATCATCATCATTGTCTTTTCTCTCTTTTCCAATCACCTACCTACCTACCTACGAATGTCCATAGTGTCGTCACAGTGTCTTGTTGAGCCATACCGAGGGCCGGAATGTAACCACAGACCAGATGTATCTGATCGATGCCTTTCGAGTCTTTTGGGGCTTTGTTTTTCCTCCTTTTCGTGGGCGTGGTTGGACGTGTTGATCAGAGGTTCCTTTAAAGCCTTTAACTAGTTGGCTTTATCTAAGTAATAGGTAAACGTTCCCCTTTGCAGAGGCATTTCTTAAAGAGTGTGATATGTCTGAAAACAGTGGGCGGGGTCGACCCAGACGGCCTTTCGGCCTCGGATGATGATTATACGTATATATTATAGGTATATATAGATTGTTAGCACATTATTTGAACACATTTGACCATCTGTCTGCTCTTAGGTTTGATTCCCAGCGTTAACCAGCCTGAGCGCTGCCTTGCCTTTGGGCCGACCCACCCACCACCCCCCATTCTGACTGAGTGAAATGTGATTGCTACTCTAGGCTTATACAATATTGTACATAGAAGTTCACTCTGTGAGTGCACATTTGATAAAAGTTTATTTATTTATATGTAAGCATTTATTGATAATAAACAGACGATATATTTAAATCGCGGGGTGAGAGATGACAAAAGCAGGATACGCTCCGACACCACTTTGCATCGTCTTGCCTCTGCGGTTGTCATGGAGGGAATATTTTTTAGAAAAAAAAACAAAAGACGACTGCTGTTTTGGGACTTTTTTTTTTGTAAAAAACAAAAAACAATCTAAACATTCTTGCATGATGATTTATTGGGGATTTCCAGGTTTGGCTGCACTTGAGTTTACTTGGGTTTACAATCGAAATGTGCATGTGTATTTATACACAATCTTCAATAAAGTTGTGTAACGCTTCTTTATCGTGAACGGTGTTCTTTATTCACCTGGTGTAACTGCTTATCTCATTACTGAGCTAATAAACACACTTTTACTATGACCTAAATTACATGTTTTTAGACTGAAAACAGCCTCTGTGTACATGTGGAACCTATGGAAAAAACCATTCCCACCAGTAAAAAAAAATCAATAAAAAATCTAAGTCATAACTATGAGATACCAAAACTAATACACATTTCCAGTGAATGTTTTAAAAACAACTTGTGAACATGAGCATACACACACAATTGTGGATACTTTCTCATAAGTATGACTTACTATCTTATGAGATATCTCATAATCATGGATACTATCTTATAATTATGACTTAGTATCTCTTAATTATGACTTACCAACTAATAATTGTAAAATAGCTCATAATTATGAGATAATAAGTCATAATTGTGAGATACTGTCTCACAATATCATAATTGTGACTATCTCAATTATGAATACAATCTCATAATTGTGACTTGGTATCTCATAATTATGAATACAATCTCATAATTGTGAGATATTGCATAATTATGGATACTTTCTCATAATTATGACTTAAGTTATGAGATATCTCATAATCATGGATACTATCTTGTAATTATGACTCAGTATCTCATAACTCTGACTTGCTAACTAATAATTATGACTTAGCATCTCATAATTATGACAGCATCTTATGAGATATTTCATAATCATGGATACTATCTTATAATTATGACTTAGTATCTCATAGTTATGATGTATCTCATAATTATGACTTAGCATCTCCTAATTATGACTTAGTATCTTATGAGATATCTCATAATTATGACTTAGCAACTCATGATTATAACTAGTATCTCGTAATTATGACTTAGTATCTTATGAGATATCTCATAGTCATGGATACTATTTTATAATAATGACTTAGTATCTTATGAGATATCTCATAATCATGGATACTATCTTATAATTATGACTTAGTATCTTATGAGATATCTCATAATCATGGATACTATCTTATAATTATGACTTAGTATCTCATAATTATGACTTAGCAACTCATGATTATGACTTAGTATCTTATGAGATATCTCATAATCATGGATGCTATCTTATAATTATGACTTAGTATCTCATAGTTATGATGTAGTATCTCGTACTTATGACTTAGCATCTCGTAATTATGACTTAGTATCTTATGCGATATCTCATAATCATGGATACTATCTTATAATTATGACTTAGTATCTCATAGTTATGATGTAGTATCTCATAATTATGACATAGTATCCTATGAGATATCTCATAATCATGGATACTATTTTATAATTGAGACTTAGTATCCATGATTATGAGATATCTCATAAGATACTAAGTCTCAATTATAAAATAGTATCCATGATTATGAGATATCTTATAAGATACAAAATCATAATTATGAGATACTAGTCATAATCATGAGTTGCTAAGTCATAATTATGAGATACTGTCATAATTATAAGATAGTATCCATGATTATGAGATATCTCATAAGATACTATCTTATAATTGTGACTTAGTATCTCATGATTATGACTAGTATCTCATAATTATGATTTTGTATCTTATAAGATATCTCATAATCATGGATACTATTTTATAATCATGACTTAGTATCTTATGAGATATCTCATAATCATGGATACTATCTTATAATTATGACTTAGTATCTCATAATTGTGACTTTTTTTAATTTCTCTTCCATGGGAACCTGCAGAGGTCTAGAAAGAATGGACTAAATCAGATGTGGCAGCGCCACCAAGCGGCTGTAAGTTGAACTGTACACACTACATTTATATGTTTCTGTATAGAATCATTTCAAAGCAGTGCTGAGTAAAGCTGTAGAAATATCATCAGGTTGTGTGTGTGTGTGTGTGTGTGGTAGAACACAGTGTTCTCTCCAGGTTCCTGCAGGGTTCTTTACAGCTGGGACGTCCCCCCCCCCCACCCCCTCATGTCTGAAATCACCCCCCAGCTCAGCCAATAGGAAGACAGATCCAGAGCAGCTGCTGCAGACAGTGGATCACTCAGTCAGAGGAAACACAGACCACAGCACAGGCTCAATATTCTTATGTAACCTTTATTAAGTTCAAAAAAAGCATTTTCAAATATTATATAACTATAAAATACACTGTTTCATTTATAAGAAGCATTGACCACATCCTTTCGTTTTTTTTTAATGGATCTCATTTGAATCCAACCTTTCTAATTTGGTTATTTATAGATTATTCATTAATCTGTTTTGTTTTTTTTAATCTAATTTCATCCAATAAATATCTTAGTTCAACATTTAAACACGACTTTTTAACCTAATATTACTATTTGGATTGAATGTAGATTCAATCATTTGATTATCAGAAAAAAAAAGAAGAAGAAAAAAAACAAAACATTACATTTAATTTCCATTCATATAGTTTTGGTTTTTGATTTTGCTTGAAAATGTATTTAATAACTGAAACGTTTTGAAAACTTAATTTATTATTATGATTCTTCTGTGACCCCAGTCATACTTGTTTATTGATATTTTTGATATTCTGTGCCAATCAACTTTGGTTAAGAATACTAGTGTATAATTAATATATAAAATCTCTCTGGTGTCTGTAATCCATCGTTATCTTGTTGATTTATTTTTCAGACTAATATTTTAATGGTTTTCAATTGAAGGCAAAAATGAAAGAGTGTGGTTTTATTTAATAGATTTGAAAGAAAATCTGTCGTTGGCTAAATGATGACACCTTTGGAGCTATGTTGGCATTTGGGTTAGGAATCTAGTGGGGTCAAGGTTAGGGTAATGAGGGGCCACTTAATGACAGCCTTAATAACACCTTATTCATGCTAATGACAGATGCCATGTCAGCCTTTAGTATAAAGTGTTACCGATCAAAGTTACTGTATAAGGGCACATCAAAGTGATCAGCAGATGCAGCTGAGGAAGACTGACAGTTGAAAGTCGAAACATGTCAGCAGATCAAAGTAAATTTCCTGAAAATAGTTATTTGAATGAATGAAACCATAACATATTACTTTAAAATGAACTTGCTGGAATTATCGCATAGTCAGGATTACGTTTGGTTACGTTTAAGTTTGATTTAAAAAGTAAGGGTGAAAATAAAGATTTTGTGGTACAACTCACTTTTAATTTTGGCAAAATTGTTCATTCATAAATGTAGATTTTTTATAAACAGAGCCATGTTTGTTACATTTTTTTTTGAATGAGTTAAAAATGTTAAAAATCATTTAAAAATTCTGCAGCCTTAAACTGCTGCTAAGATTTTCCAAATGATTGGAAATTTGTCTTTTGAGTGATTTATTTTGGTTTTAGTTTTATTTGTTTTTCAGGTATTGTGTTTTGGTCAGTCTTTTCTATATTTTGTAAATATGTGTGTGTGTTTTATATGTATTAGGGATGTCCCGATACAACTTTTTCACTTCCAATATGATACCAATATTGATCCGATATCAGCACGAATTATACATACTTTTATTACTTTTTGTTGTTGTGTGGAATGTTAGAAAAGGCTTGATCAAGTGACGTTAGTCAAACAGAGAACAATAGTCAGCAACAGTAGGTTACTATGTTGGTGTGTGAACCACAGTCACCTACGAATAGAAGTGCTGGAGCGGAACATTTTACCAAAGAACTTATATCAGTTATTTTAGATGCAGTTCAATAAAATCAGTTATTCGTTTTCTGGCTGATATCGGATCGATGTAAATATCTGATCGGGACACCTCTAATATATATTCAATATATATATATATTTTTTTTTCTTGAACTTTCTTTTTTGTTCTTAAAACATAATTACAAATATCAACATAAATTGCAGGGGTGGGTACCTCACGATACGATACGCGATACAAAGCTCACAATAACGATCATCTCACGATATGACGATACTGCGAGTATCGATGCATTGGTCAGAAATCAATCTATGACATAACAAGAAAACAAATGATTAGGTGAAAAAATACAATTTTTATTTCAATAAATTGAAAAAGTGTCCTATGAACAGTGACACTATTTTAGTGCAACATTTCTGTAAATAAGTGTCAACATACCAATGTAAACGAATAAGTATCTTTAATAGTGTAAACAAAAAATAGGGTCTTTCTTACCAGTGACATCATTATAGTGCAATATTCCAGTAAACAATATATTGGTTCCTTCAACAAACAGTGAAGACGTACCTGCACATTTTAGTGAAAAAGCAGAAAAGGTTTTGAAAAAAGGAAAATAAATCTTAAATCAAAAAATAAAATAAATAAATAAATAAATAAATAAATAAATAAATAATAATAATAATAATAATAATAATAATAATAATAATAATAATAAAACGATACTTAGTGCAAGCATATCGATAATTGATCGTGCAAAAAATATCGCCATATCGAGATATCCTCAAACAATAAATTGTCTCTTGGAAAAAAGGAAATTTAAAGCAGGAAGAAGCTAATGCTTAGCATGCCCCGCCCCCTTTTAACTATTAATGCATCATGTAAAACATGTACAATGAAAAATAACACATCATATCATAACATCATTGTCAACAGCTGAGGATATAAACACTATTCCCAGTTCATATCCACATGTACTTATATTTCTACTCAGTCCTGTGTATTTGTAGCTCCGCCCTCCACAGTGCTGTACTATAAACTCCAGTCAGAGTGAGACCTCTGTCCTTTCCCGCCCTATCTTTGCGCCTCGAGCCGTCCCGACGTTCCGCGCGAATTTTATCCTCCGCTCCGCCTTCAGTCGCTCTTTCCCACATCCTGTTGTCACGCGCGGCGGCTGTAGGAGGGCAGCACGGCGCTGGGCTCGAGGACGTGGTTCTGAGCGTGTGTCCGTGCATTTTGTGCGTGTTTTCCGTGTTTTCCGTGTTTTCCGTGGCGTGTCTTTGGTCTCGGGACGGTTATAGACGAACGAGGCAGACACAATAGATTATACAACAGACCGAGGGATTAATCTCCTCCGCTTGTCTCCTATGTGGATCTATGTATGTATGTATAGTGTAAGTATTTGAAACATTTCATTGTGAAATTATTTCTAATAACTGCTGAGTTTATAACGTTTAATCCTACTTTCATTCCCTGATGTCTTTTTTATGTTCATAAAATCCTGTTTTTAACGCGTCTTTTACACGTCGTGTCATTTCCACTGAGGTCATCCTGGGATACCTGTGTGTGTGTGTGTGTGTGTGTTGGAAAATACCTGGACTATAGCTGGATAGGTGTGTGTGTGTGTGTGTGCGTGTGTTTCCCTCCTCGTGCCCTGGGTGGGGTTTCAGCCTCGCCATTGTTTGTGCGCTTTTACGCACGGACACATGGAGAGTTGTTGGAGAGCTATGGATGAGACGCGGTCAGAGATCGTCTCTCGTGGGTGGAACAGAGGCTCTCCACGGCATACCCGGTGCTGGCTGAGGTAGTAGTTTGTGCTGTTGGTCGGGCTGTCGTGTTGCCCCTTTATGGAGATGACTGCGCAAACTACTGCCTTGCCAAAGCTGGTGACTGAGCATCAGAGGAGGATGGACACCGTCTATAACAATACCTGGAACAAGCGTTATTATTACACCTGTGCTTCCAAGCTGTCATTAATGTTGCTTTTAATAACAATAAAGAGTCTTTGGTATAAGATTGAAGTGCATGTCTTGTTTTTGTGTTGTTTTCTATATTATTTTTCTAAGGTTCATCATCCATCAGTATAGCAAAATACATGTTTAGAAATGTAATAAGTAAGGGACTGTATGACAGTTAGTAGTAGGGGTGTCCCGGTCCGATATCCGCCAGACAACGAATATCAGATGTTATCAGATCCATCTAAAATCTCTGATATATATTATATTTATTCAATTGTAGAATACTGTAGATATTATGTTGAAGGTTAAAATTAGGGATGCACCAAAATGAAAATTTGTGGCCGAAGCCGAATAAAATATAAACGCATGGCCGAATATCGAACGCGGTCATTAAGGTTTTCGCTATTTTTTTTTTAATAGTGCACAAATACATTTTTAGACATGTTTTTTTTTAAATAAAGTAAATGTTTATTGTTTTATTATGACATTTTTTAAATATTATAGTAGCCTTTGCTTTTCAAAAAAAAAGCACAACAAAGTTTTTCATTTATATTAGGCCTTCAAATAAAACCAAACATGCATTCCAAAAAAAGCTAAAGTGCATTAAAGGGGAGGTATGATGGAAAAATCCCTTTCTAATGGTTGTGCTACAGTGATGTACGTCCCTTTAGCCTCCTTCAGAGGAACAAAGTTAAAAAAGTTCTGTTTCCTCCCTTCCTTGTTATTCCACAAATAGTAAAAAGTCAGCTTTAAACGGGCGAGTTGGATTTTGCCCACGTCAGCAGGTGACGTCACCTAACACGCCTCCTAGAATGTGAGCTCCTCCCTCTCCAACTATCTAACAGCTAAAACAAACACTGTGGTTAATAAAGAATATATATTATACTTTATTGCCATATATGTAAATACAAACTGCACTACTTTTTCTGCTGCCGATCATGTTGGGAGTCACTGCTTGGGGCCATGGCCATTGTTTACACACATCAGCCGTTAGCACTCCTTGCTAATGCTACACCAGTCTATGCAGTGAGACCCGGTGTAGTGTAAGGAGGAAACGATGGGGGTGTTTACGGATCCGTGGCTCACAGCGCTAACAACGGACTCGGTTGTGGAATTGGACATTCCAACTTTTATGTGGTGACGGATGGCGGAGAGCAGAAAGGAGAGAGTCTGGCTGTGTTTGTGTGTGGAAAGGAGCTGCTGCTGCTGGTTCTGCAGCAACACGCACACGCTTTTCCGACTCAAAATCACTGCACGTTGTTTGATTGCGTAATTGCATCGCATGCTACTATTCTGCCTTGCTTTTAAACTCACTAAACCAAAGGCCGAATGTTGCTTCTTATGCAATATTCGGCCGAATATATTCGGTGGCCGAATATTCGGTGCATCGCTAGTTAAAATGTATGTAACCAATTGGTTAATAATAAATGGGTCAGTTTTTCTCATACCTACTGTTACTGACTATTGTTCTCTGTTTCAGTAACATCACTTGATCAAACCTTTTCTAACATTCCACACTACAAAATATGTATGATTCGTGCTGATATTGTATCGGTTCGACATCGGTATCGGCCAGTACTCAAGGCTGCAATACTGGTATCGTATCGGAAGTGAAAAAGTTGTATTGGGACATCCCTAGTTAGCAGTAAATAATGGTGTAAATTGGATGACTTTTAATTTTACTATTGGTAAAGATAACATTGCTTTTTATTGGAGTTTCTATTGACTGTTCATTAACAGTGAGGAGTTGAGGAAACTTCAAAGGACAGATCAAAGCAATCATCAGACACCTTTGACAAAGACTGGCAGTTGACAGTCGAAACATGTCAGGAGATCAAAGTGGATTTCCTAAGTAACCTTAACATATAAAAGCAAAGAGGAATGCCAGTTATGGGCTATTTATTTTAAAATGAATTTAATACAGACTTTTTACGACTTGCGCGTCAGTTGTATAAGAAGGTCGTCCATGCTTTCATCAGACTGCTTATAGGAGGCGGTGGCTACAGATGTAGCTTATCTTTACTAGTGTGAATGTTTTGCAAATAAAGAACTGGTTAAACATATAATGTATAAATGGTGAGTGTAGACTGGGGTAAAAAGCACTCTTTAAATCAAGGGTCCCCAACATGGTACCCGTGGGCATCAGGGAGCCCACATGGACCATGTGAGGTCCCCTCAGGCCTGTTCTAACAGCAGCTCTATAGACATCAATGAGCTCAGTCTAAAATCTAAACTCACAGTTAGATTAAACATATTTAAATGTTTATTTTCACTAAAACATTGGGACAAACTTGTGTCGCAGATGAGATTTTGTTAAAGATGCTGCAGATTTGTGATATGGGTAATGCTT
Source organism: Gouania willdenowi (assembly GCF_900634775.1). Classification (NCBI taxonomy): domain Eukaryota; kingdom Metazoa; phylum Chordata; class Actinopteri; order Blenniiformes; family Gobiesocidae; genus Gouania; species Gouania willdenowi. The sequence continues at coordinate 17,566,842 of NC_041049.1, forward strand.
AAAGTTTTCTATATATAAGGCTGACATTACGCTGTCATTAGCATGAATAAGGTGTCACAAAGGCTGAAGAAAAAAGGTCATTATTTCCCCATTTATTGTCGTTTATTTCTGTATAAGAAACACTGAGGGTAAACATCTCCACTCCATCCCTCGAAGTCAAAAGTTGCACATGGAAACAATAAAAATAATATATTCTTTAACTTCTTAACTTAGCAATTTCTTATATAAAATGTACATTTCACATTCACAAACAGGAGAGATTATTGGTAGCACAATGGTCAAATAAACCGCCCCCCATTTATCTTACGTGTTTCGCTACAGAAAACGGATTCCCATCTCTTCTATAGTTTACCCATCACCCATCTTGATGTCTAAGGTAGAAAAAACAACAGTGTGACAACATTCACGGTACGAAAATCCTACAGCTGAACTGAAGGGGTAAAAGAAAAAAGTTCAGTCTATGAGCTTCCCGTTTGCACCAGTCCACTCCCACGTCTCTACAGATGTAGTAAACCATTATCTTTGGAAAGCTTTTACTCCCAGCTGGGCGTTCAACACGTCACATTAGATCCTGAGTTGAGGTGCAGCAGTTGGGTGGCACGAAAGGATGAGAAAATCATACTATACGTCTACGTTTTCACATTCATCTAAAGAGAAAAAGGCTGAATGATAAAAAAAAAACATTCAACACATACTAACGCCCTACGTGTGTTTAAATGTAGCCTTATCATGTTTTCCAATCCTAATACATACCCGTCAGATGTAAACACTCTGATGAGCTTAGAAACACATCACTTTAAGGCTTTGGTGCCGTCAGAACATTTTTAAAAACATGATATATATATGACAAGAATTCAAAAAATAAAACTGTAACTTTAAAATAAGATATCTGAGGCAAGCCTTTGTTGAATTAGACAGTCTTACATGAAATCATTGTTTTATGGAGTGCAATTAAAGAACAATAAACCACTTAAAAATGAACAAAATAACCGCTGCTGGGGGGAAATGTAGAGCATTGTTTGTCCACTGGAAATCTAGTCCAAGCTAAGCTAAGCTAACAAAAAGCCGTACTGAGACACATCTTAGCTAAAGTTTCACTATCAATAAACCTTTACTCGGTGAGTGAGATAAAACAAACAAATGAAAACTAATCCAAAAAGTCGTTTTACAATATAACATTGAGCTATCTAGTTAGCATAGCCTCGCATAAAACTAGAAGCATGCAAATGCTAGCAATTGGAAGCTAATAAAATGTATATAAATGTTATTACTGTAACAAAACCAACTGTTTGTTTAAACCTTTGCACCTGGGTGTTTACATTTATGTTTTAGAGACATTTAACGTTTATCTAATCAACTGTTTTTTGGGGTAGAGCTAGCACTTTACGTCTCAGTGATAAGCTAGGCAAAGCGAGTGCTCACAAGAGATGTTTATTTATAAAAATACTTGATTTTGTTTCTTCCTTTTTACCAATTAGGATAAAAAATAGGCTGTTGCTATTGGTCCGGACCTGGACCTCAGATAATCCTGACTATAATTCTGACACTTAGTAAGCCTAATGCCGGTTCCGTCACTGTCGGACCCGTGTTTTTCTAGCTATAGTTTTATATTTTAGCCCTAACCCTAACTCTATCCCTAACCCAGCAAATATCATAAAATATTTCTTTTTTTCATATATGTATTTTTAAAATTGGAATTTGCCATGTTAAATATGTTAAAATGAAAAAAAAAAAAACCTATCCAGGAAAAACTCTAAAATGATTCTTTTTTCGTATATGTATTTTTAAAGTGGGAATCAAACCCACATCAGCGGAAGGAAACATCTTTAATCCTAACACAGTGTTCACACAGGCACATTACGCTTGTAAAAAAAAGGTCCAGTAGTGACGGAACTGCGCATGCGCACAGGAAGTGCCGGAACAATAGTCAGATTTGTCTGAGGTCCGGGTTCAGAACTATAGATACTTCGTAAAAAATATCTCTAGAAATATTTCATTGATGATTTTTTATTTAATGGACGGGACGTATGACTGTGTTTCAATCAAGTTTGAATACAAAAAAGAACCTAATAATTCACACATTTAGACAAATTACCCAGAAACCTTAAACAAAAATGTGAAAGTGTTTTCCATTTCAAATTTTTTAAAAAGTGCATGGTTTAACCTTATTTTCTGCTGCTGTCTACCAGTCACTTGCTGTCTACTTAGCTGCTAGCACAACAAAGGTTAATGACATCACGTGCGAAAGCTCTGAAAACAAATTTCTACAGTTTGGACTGAAATAAACTATTGCTACTTAAAAATAGTACAAATCTATTCCTGAAGAAATCGTACAATGTTTGCTAACGGCTAACGCCTTGTCAGAGTGAGGCTAAAGTGTCTTCTTAAAAGCACAGAACTGGAATATTTAGTTTTCAAGTTTGGGATTAAATTCTTTGACGATGATAAGTTTAAAGGAAGAACTCTTTTTTTTTAAATATCAATTTCAATGATTGAATTCAGAACAATGATAAAAACGTGCAAAAACTGCACCTGATTTGAGTTCTTATTATGGCCTTTGTTTCTAACTCCTTCTTTCCTTTACAATTTCCTTCATCCAATAACTGTTAGGATTAACGTCTAGAGTCCTAGAAGGGAAAGAACAACCTTATAAACATGTATCTACTGACAGATTACATTACCACTACATTTGTTACATTTATACATTATAAGTCAGTTTATGCCAAACAGACACCATTCCCAACTATTGCACCGTTTCCCTTCATCCCGCTACGACAAAGTGTCACAGCGAGTTGCTACATCCACACTTATTCCCAAGTCCTTCCATCTGAGAGATTATTGTACAAGAACAGAAGGTTTACAAATCATGTAACACGCGATCAAGCAAAAAGAAATGAAAGCTTGAATTTTCTGACAAGCTTTTCAAATGACGATAAAAAAAAAAACCCTGATTGGAATCTACTTTTTGTCTTTTTCCTTTAAGAAGAACTTTCTTGAAAATTGGTTTTATAGACTCAAGTACCTTCAAGTATCTGTAAGATTGTTAGGTCGTTGCCCTCCAACATGTTTTGAAAAACTGGTAAACCATAAGCTGAACCCTTAATCTGTGCAATCGTCTGTCTTTTCTGTCAAATAAAGCATATCGCTCTATAAAGTAAACTTCTTAACATTATTTTCCTCTCAGTCTGTGTTGTGGTGTTAAAGCCAACAAACAGGGAAGCATTCGACAAAAACATCAAGGATGCAACCGACGTGTCTGCTTGGTCCATGTTCACGAAAAGGTATTCCTATCTTTAAATGGACAATTTAACAGTAGGAGAAACGATAAAGGACCAGGTCAGGTGGAGCATGACCAGAGACTTGAGGAGAGGCTGAACGGAATGAAGAAGTGTCCTTTCTAACAATCACTTTGTTTAGATCTCAATCTCTGGAGAAGTTCAGGACCAATCACCTTGATCTAATGATTAAACTGCAATCACACAATTGTGCAAAGGTTCCTTCTGACGCCTTGGTAGTAGGTCTTTAAGGTGTTCTGAATCTTTACCGACGATCCTGAACTCCTGCAGAAATATCAAGCATCAACATGTTCCCAGTTTCACTTGACTTCAGTATAGATACCAAACAAACGTCCAACCAGCACTGGGAAAACTGAAAAAAGGGGGATTGTCAGTTTGAGAGCTAAGGTCTCATTAGGTCCTTTCCTGTCGGGGGGTGTGGGGGTTTCATGTTTCATGGCTGGCGGTTGCCGTACATCAGGGGAATAATAAAGACGGAGATGTCGTCTCCAGAACCCAGACGCTCGTTGGTGATCCTCCAGCCTCTGTCTCGGAGCATGCCGCGTGCTCGCATCACCAGGTCCTGTGCTGCCATTGTGTATCTGCTCAGAGCAAAGAACAACAAGAAGACATAGTCATCAACATCCCCCGCCACATTGGTTGTCATTATAACTCACAACCTTTTCCTAAATGTCCTAAATCTAAGACGTTAGATGTATACATAAGATCATTTTATCACATCAGAATATCAAATTACTAACTATCTTATACGGTTTCAAAGAAAAGCTGTCCCCTTTGAAGATACCTCAAACAGAGTAAAAATCACGGAACAAGGGCAATAACTCCGGAAAAAATTATTGTGCACTTCTCATTTTCGAACTCCATTAAGGTATTGATACCCTGAAGCCACAGACCACATTTGGTAATCCTGTCTTAAACAGTTTCTGAGAAAAGCTGTCCCCTTTAACTTGGACGGACGGACGCACATTGCTCAAACCTATATCCCCCATCACACTTTGTGGAGTGGGATAATAAGGCTCTCCAATATTTCATAGTACTTGATTGTGGACCAAGTAAAGCAGGGGCGTCAAACTCATTTTATTTCAGGGGCCAAAAATGGATACATTCGATCTGTAATGGGATGCAGAGTTTTGGAATCGAACAATTACAACATTAGTGCTACTTTGCATTTCCATGTATGAATGATATAAAAGTATGTACCATAGTATATAAGGCACAGACAATATCCAAGCAATAGGTGACAGGTAGTGACTATATTTATTTCATTTGGAGAAATTTTGTCAAATAATTTGAGGATTGAGCGGGATTTTGGAATAACTATGTTCCTTCCAACAATTTGAGAGTAAAAATAACTTCCATCGTGTTCTACAAGCGTGGAAAAAACGGCCAACCCCGCAAATGTTGTAGTTTCATTGAATTTGTGACAAATTCAATGAAACTCTAATTGAATAATTATAGGGTTCTACTTCCAAATAAATCTGTTGAAATTTGTAATTTATGTGTATTATTTTACATATATGCCAATATTTGTTTGGATATGATACAGTGATAAATAATTCCCATGAAAAGTTTCATTTTTCTTGAATTCCAGAGATTAAGTTCCCGTGGAAATTTTTGCAACCCTACTGAGATATCGACTAACTTAATTATTTGGTGATTTACATTGTTTTCTAAGCCATTTTTACTTTCCCCTACTGGGCAATTTGGATGTTTTAAAAGGCCCCAGACGTGACCTTCTCGCTAGTGCAACAAAATACTATCAAACTAAGAAAACGCAGCAGGCAAAAATGTAAAAATAGAAACTGTCTGCGTTGAATAAAATATGCCGTGAACAGAATTCACATTTAATAATGCAGTAAGAATGGTCAACATGGGGGCAGGATAAGTTTAAGAAGCAAATATTAAAAAAAACAAAGACATAAGTCCCGCCCACCTGTGCAAATCATCAGGGTCACAGTTGGCGAGAAAGGTAGTAACGACCTCGGCTACTTCTTGGTTTGAGAGAACGTCCCAGAGTCCATCTGTTCCCATCACCAGAACATCGTCTGCTCCATGCTCGTACTGGGTTAGGTTGTAGACCTTCACCTGAGAGACCAGTCGCAGGAAGATGAGGGTGGAAGCTTTTTCTCAAACGTTACTATTTGAGTTACTCAGCATTTCAGAAAACTATTGGTCCTTCCCTTTATGCAGCGTGATGCGAGGCATTTCCTTAGCTTAAAAAACTCACTGTGGTTTCCCTAAACCCAGTGGGAAACGCTCTGTGAGAAATATGTTTGTGTGTGTGAGAGAGACACAAAGTGGAGGAGTTCAGTCTTCCACGTGAACCTGGTATGAACCCCTGGTATTAATGAATTAAAGAACAAGTAAGAACACTCAGAAGATGAAAACGCTTTGAAACGACTGCCTGTCATGTTAGCTGCGGGGCAGAGGTGGAAAGTAATAGATTATATTTACTCACGTTACTGCAATTGAGTAGATTTATTGTGAGCTTGTACTTTTTAAAGAATTTTTTTTTAAATCCATACTTTTACTTTCACTTGAGTATGTTTTTCTATGTTAACACTATTTTCTAGTATTGCACTTTGCTACATTTTAATTTGCATCTGTTACTGAGTAAAAATGTCAGCATGAAAGAAAAGCAGGAACTAATGAATTCTGGCAGACAATTGCAGGCTATTAATGCATAAATTAGATTTGATTTCACAATATTAATTCATCAGAGAATAAATGAACACACTGACTGACTTGTTTCTTTTCATGTATCCGTCTGTGGCTCTGATGCTTTGTTCAGTAAACAGCTCAGTATAAGCCTACATCATAGGGTGGACATTATTTGTATTTTTCAGATAATAATATTTCACCTGATTTCTATAGTGTAAAAACCCTCGTTAATTGAATGTATGGGCAGGTGGGCAAGGAAACCACAAAGAAGTACAGTATTTATTTCAGAGTTACCAACAGCGTGCAAACAAGTACCAATGACTTAATAAAAGAATGAATGAAACAATTTCGTTCCATAAGCATATTTACAAGAAAAGTCTAAATCAATACAACCACAAGTGTTTTAAAATGTGCTTATTTGAATAATGAATCTAAGTGTGAATAAAACCTCAGTGTAAATCACACAGTCTGTGATACATGAATGTCTGACTGCAATGTGTTACATTAGCAACGTTTGACTGCATCAGCTGACAAATGTAGGTCAGTCCATCAGACACTAATCTATATCTTTCCTATAGGATGTCCTCCGCTAAATGAAAGGATTGCATCTATAAATAAAAATGACCTCTCTCCTAGGCACAGCTTAAAATTCTGTTTTTAATTTTTATTGTTTTTAACTACCTCATTGTTCTGTGTGTTGATTAATGTTGGTGGCTAAAGTCACCTGTTATTTCCTTTTGGGTTAATAAAGTAGGCTAGTCTTAATTAATCTGTCCATCTGTATTTAGTAGTATATTTATTAGCCCCATTCTGCACCACTGCCATCTTCACAAATATCAAATTATACATTTAACTTGATATCAATTTTGTTTAGTAAAGAAACATAGAGTCACATAAACTAAAGTTATACTTTTCAGCTTCTCCTCACATTTTAAATAAGCTACTTTTTATTTTAGCAAATTTTCAGACCAGTACTTTTACTTGCACTTAAAGCTGCAGTTAGTAGAATCCTCTCTCCGTGCCATTTTGAAACCAAAACAAAAACTCAACCTCTGTTATCATTCTTAGCGACTTTTTTCTCAATAGAGACAAATGTATGGACTTTATCTTGTGTTATTTGAGATTTTTCTGGTGTTTTAGAGACATTAATGTATGTTTTACTCTGTAGTTACTGTCCTGAGCAGCTGCTGCTGCCATCAGCTCGTCCCCTCCAGAGAGCTAACAGAGGGGGCTGCACTGATCCCAGCTGCCTGCAGCTCTGAGCGGAGTAACAACCATCACTCTGCATCCAGAATGCAAAATGAATTCTCCTTGAATAAGCTTCTCTTCGGTTTACGTGTGATTTATCCTGTCAGTTCTCATTCTCCCTCTGACATCCAGCATCATACTCCTGGATTTCTAAACTTCAATTACAGGGCCAGGAGAAGGAGATGAGATTCACTGTCCACTCAGAACACTTTGAATTACAATATGCTCAAAAATGATTATAGAGTTTTGACCAAATGATGCCAAAAAGTTACAAACTGCAGCTTTAAGTAAATTTTAGTAGTGGTGGTTTTATTTGAGTAGAATATTATAGAGTCTTTTAAATACTGGACAAAATTAACGAGCCTAAAAAACCCAAAGCCTTGACATAATACTGTAAATCCCTTTTTGAAGTGAGGTGGTTTAATTATGCCTATTCAATTCACCTTTATTTATATACGTAGCTCTATATACAAGTCATCTTATGGCACTCATCACATAAACAATATTGTGGCAACAAGTTAAATATGAGTATGAATCAAAAAAACCTTGGATACAAAGTGCAGTAGGACTAAAACAAATTTGAGCACTGGTTCCCACAGTGTTAACCTCTGTCACTCTTACCTCTGGGCAGCAGGACAGGAATGGTTTTATGTAGATGTTGGAGTCATGAACCTTTAGGTCGTGGTCACCGAGGCCTCTGGTTACGCCGATGGTGGCCAACACTCGGGCCTACAAAGAAAACACAGTTCACTGTATTTCTCCCAAGCTTTGTTAGCTTAATGGGAACATACTGTACATGGTACGAGGAAGCAGAACTACAAAACTACAGTAACGGCGACGCTGGTTTTTAGTGGCACTACTTTGTTTGCACATATTACGCTTTCAGGAATAACAACAATAACATCTTTATTTTTATATAGCGCTTTTCAAAAAACTCAAAGACACTTTACAATCGAAGTACATATGAAAATAAGAAAATAGTACATTTAATAATGAAAGTTTTAATGTTAAAACTAGTTTTAGCAGTTAAAATCAAGTCTGAATAGATGAGTTTTGAGGCGTAATTTGAAAGAGTCCAGAGTGGTACAGTTTCAAATGTCTTGAGGGAGTAAATTCTAGAGGGAAGGGGTGGCTGCAGAGAAGGCTCTGTCCCCCCAGGGTCGGTGCATGGAGAGAGGAAGTTAGCATCGGAGGAGCAAGGTTACGAGAAGGGGTGAATAAGTTCAGTTAGATATGAGGGGGCCTGGTTGTGGAGGGCTTTGTAGGTGAGGCAGAGAATCTGGAACTGAATACGTTGCGGAACAGGAAACCAGTGGAGTTTTTGGAGGATGGGGTGATGTGGTTATAGCCTGGCGATAAGCCACACCCACTTCCTTACTTTTTGGAAGAAAGAGGGTATGGTAATACCACTGCTCATATTCTCGGCTCGAAAAACACAGAGCCAATCAGAGCCATAAAGAAATAACTGCGTTAAGCAGTGTCAAAACAAACATGGCGTCCGCTACGGAGAAGGCGTTCGGAGCTGCGCTTTGCTCCGTTTTAAAAAACCTGGATATATCATTGAAACCACAACAAGAAGAGGCTGTAAATCCGTAAGTCTGTGCCGTAATACACACCATTTTCCTCTGCCAGCTCGGTTTAGAAAAAAAGCGTTATTGTCATCAGGTCCGCTCTTTGTTTGATTGGTTACTCTGTGCGTGTTTGTTCTGCCACAGAACGCAAACGCAGGGTGAGCACTTCTGGACTAATCGCCTTTATTAAACACTGAACAACATGATGGTTTTCAGGCTAATGTGGTCATGGAAGCGGGAGGTACTGAGGAAACGGGCAGCAGAGTTCTGGATGCACTGTAACTTGGTGAGGACTTAGTTTGAATGAAGAACCTTAAAAGATGTTGTCGCAATAGTCCAGCCTGGAAGTAATAAATGCATAAATCAGAGTTTCAGCAGCAGAGTAGGAGAGTGATGAATGAAGGCGAGCGATGTTCTTAAGGTGTCATCGGCGTAGCAGTAGAAGTGGAGACGATGACAAATGATATTAACAAGAGGGAGAATGTAAAAGATGAAAAGGAGAGGGCCAAGTACTGAACCTTGAATTTTATTTAGCAGAGATTTTAGTTGGCAGTTTACAGTCGGGCCATTTTAACAGGTGAACAAGATGGGTTAGAATATAGCAAAGATAATAGTCACTGAAAGAGACATGGGTTTTGTTAGCTTGTTTTCCAGAACAAAGCCTTCTTTAAAGCTGCAGATCTTCAATGTGGCAAGTCATGCATTACACATGAATTGGTTTTGTTGACCAAACACGTTTAAATAATTGAGAGATTGTGCACAGATGTTCCCCTACATTAGCCCTGATTTGAAACCCATTAACGCTACACTTGCACAATGTCGAACTGTCACCTTGCACACGCAAAGTCTTTCAAAGGTTGACTGCTGCAGAACAAGATGGGATGTTTTTTGCTTTTGTGATGTGAGATCAATGATGTGTTTTTGGGAGCTTGACATAGATTCAGACTGACGGTACTGAAAGATTAAGTAAGAACAAACCTGGTGGAACAGCTTTAAAATTCATTCTGCTGATATCATTGTTTGTCCCATCTGGAAGGATGAAGAAGACAGCTGCTGAAATTATTTTCCACTTTTCTCAGTTGTCTTACAGGCCATTGAACGTGCACTGCAGAGGTCACTGGGTGTGTGTCTTTCAACATCTAAAGCCAATTTGTGCAATCATTCTCACAGAAAGTTGATATCAACGGAGAGCGATGAGACTTCATGGACTTTTATGAACATTTGCTGTTTCTTTGGATTATTTGTGGTCTTTGTTCTTTTTACTTCAATTGGGATCAAGCACCGTCATTATAAAGGCGACTGTAACTGTAGCTGGGCCGCTTTTTGAGCTTGTGCATACGTCTGTATTCACATAGACTTACATTCACTAATAGAAAACATTGTGTTGCATTACAAAAACTAACAATAAAAGCCTGATTTACTACGATGCTACCATCATTGCGCGGGGCGAGTAGGTTTTTCTTAAGTGTGTCACAATTTTCTTATCAGTTCTGATCCCTCGGGAAACATTGAAAGCATAGAGTTCACACACAATAACACGTACCTTTTTCCCTTCACCGTACACAAGCGGAAACTTGAGGTCTTCATCCTCCAGGGTTTTGTAAGCCCTGAGTGGGATGGGAGGGGGGGGGGGGGGGAGCACATCATCCATGTTTGCAAGTCACTCACAATTTGGGCTGGGCGATACAGACCAAAACTAATTTCTCGATATTTTTTCTCAAAATGGCGATATACAATATAAATCTTGATCATTTGAATTCAAATAAAGTCTGACCAGAAAGACAATTCTGGGTTAAATTTGCCAATGTAAAATACCTCACAGGGATATTTATTTATGATCAGTTGCACAAAATGTGCCACTTTTGTTTTTTTCTTCAATAAGAGACAGAATGTGTGAGTGAGTTCTGTAATGTGGCTCACATAGGCGATATTGCAATTTTCTATATCGCCAAAATATCTTGAATCTCGATATATCGCTCAGCCCTAATTACAATTATAATTATGTCATAATTGTAATAAATGATCAATTACACAATTACAATTATAATTGACCCCAACCCTGGTCTGTGAGGATGAAAACCTTAATAATTCCTTGCTAAGTGGATGGGACTTTAAATCTTCACTCCTGTAAATACTAATTGTAGCATAAGAACTTAGCACAGGTTATCACTCAGAAAGGAGAAGGAAACAATAAATAAACTGTAGCATAACATCAACACCACAGTCTGCAATAGTGCTGTGCATGCTTCTCTCTCTCTGTGTGTGTGTGTGTGTGTGTGTGATGACAGGCTTCCTCAGTAGCCTCAGTCAAACAGCTGGGTGCCTCGCTAACCCACATAGCATAGCGCAGACACGGCCCACTCTGCAGCATCATTAGACGCTGTGGGCTTAGACCGTTCCCTCATTAGCTCTACTGCACTGAAGCAGCGACGCACAGCTACATTTTTGTCTTTGCAATCGTTCACACATACAGAACCCAACATGTGAATGTAAAGGAGAGAAACCAAAAAGACGTACCATCCACTCATGGTGAAGTCTCTGTAGAGCATCCTCTTTCCCACCTCCTTCCTCTGAACTCTTCGGGGGAATTCCAGGTGTGTGAACTCGTTCCCCAACAGGTGAGGCTGCATGAAACCCTGCAGGAGCCACAACATGTTAACACTCAGGCTAACAACGCAATGTGTGGAAATCAATCCATTTAACTTCTCTACAACTTTAAAAATTTGAGTCACAATTGTTGTTTATGTAATACTCCCTTTCAGGGTTTGGGTCAATCACAATTGTAATCGCGTAAGTGATTAATTACAAGACTTTGTAATTATAATTGTCATGGAAATTCTATTAAAACTATGAATTGCAATTTAATTAAACGCAAACCTGGGGAACCATGTTACAGTTACACACATTAAAAACAATTACTAAAATATTTTTCACATTGACTTTTCCCACTAGCTCTCAGTAAATCTTGGGGATCATTTCACTAGCGTTGGGGTCAATTGCATTTTTAATTTTTAATTACGCTTTCAATTACCCATGTTCAATTAAAATTAAATTACAATTACAGGGACCAGCATTTTTTTCCAATTACAATGAAATTACAATATTTCTTATCCTTTTTTATCCATCAATTACAATTACGTTCTCAATTGCTAAAGTTTAAATCCAATTAATCACAATTACTGAGCCTGAAATAATTAACCTAATACAAGTTAACCATCCTCTTGTGTTAGCTTTCTGTTAGCATCTCTTAGGGTCTTAAATCAGCTGTAAAAAACATTAAAAATGAATATATATTGTATATTTTTAAAAAAATTATAATTACCAGTACAGTGCCCGTCGGAAGTATGTATTCATGTGGGAGCTTAAGTAGAGTCGTAAATTATGGCCGACTGAGTATGTGTTTGAAGGTTGTAAGTACAAAGAGGTGTACATACTGTAGTGTTATAAAGGGTATACAGTATGTGCGGGTGCAAAGTAAAATAGCGTGTGCAACTTCCCTGGTTTAATTCTATGGGACATGCACATGATAAATTGGTAAAGTTTGCACCAATGCGGCAGTTTAGGTAGAATCTGATAAAAGACATACATTTATACAAATAAAACTATTATATTAGCATTTAACATTTTTTAGTGCAGGGGGGCTTATCCTCCAAGGTTAGCAATTAATATACAAACAGATGTGTGTTTGTTTCCGCAGTGATTTCAAAATAAAATGAAAAAAAAAGTTTTGAAACGTCGGGGAGAAATTCGCTCCACAATCACACGCACGCAAAACTTCCTTGATTTATTAGAGAGATGCCATAAATAGGAGTGTGACGATATCTCGATACGGCAATATGTCGCAATATTTTTTCACACGACTGATTATCGATATGCTCGTGGTTTTTTTCTTTTTTTCAAAACCTTTTCTGCTTTTTCACTACAATGTGCAGGTACGTCTTCACAGAAATGTTGTCACTGTTTGTTGAAGGAACCAATATATTGTTCACTGGAATATTGCACTATAATGGTGTCACTGGACCCTATTTTTTGTCTACAGAAAGCACTATTAGAGATACTTATTTGTTTACATTGGTATGTTGACACTTATTTACAGAAATGTTGCACTAAAATAGTGTCACTGTTCATAGGACGCTTTTTAAATGTGTTGTCTTTCAGAGATATAAAATAAAAATTGTATTTTTTCACTTAATCTTTTTTTTCCTTACGTCATTATCGCAGATTGATTTCTAACCAATACATCGATAATCGCAGTATCGTCATATCGTGACATAATCATTATCGTGAGCTTTGTAGCGCGTATCGTATCATGAGGTTGCCACCCCCTAGCCATAATTATAAATAATTATCAATTACGCAATTACAATTATAATTGATCCCAACCCTGCATTTCACCATTTAAAAACTATTGAAATCTAAGAGTATACTGATAGAAATAAGGCTCAGACGCCCACACCAAAATAATTAATACCAATATTTTAATGTATAGGGAAGCCGAACAAGGTAACCATGAGTTGAAAACAAATCACATGATAAAGATCATATTTTGTGTATTTTACAGCTGATTTGAGACATGGGTCAAAACTGACCCAGAAAGCTAACACAAGAGGAAGGCTAAGTTTTATGGGCTTATTTATTAAAGGCTTGTTAATTGTAATTGAATTTTAGTATTTGAGCATGTAATTGTAATTGACTTTCAAGGGAAAAATAATAATTGTAATTTTAATTGTAATTGAAAAAAGTGTTGGTCACCGTAATCATAATTGAGCTGTAATTGGACATGGAAAACTGAAGATGTAATTGTCATTGATAAATGTAACTGACCCTAAATCTGCTCCTATAATGGTGATTTCTGCACAGGAGGAGAAAAACATCACAGTCCATTGTCAGGCTTTACAGTGCTGAACATTTGGAGTTGTTCCTCCCTCTGCCTTTGACACACAGTAGCTTTCCTGGTTTATTCAATCACACTGAAACTCTAGGGGTGCAGAAACATGAGTCACCACCTGCTGCCATTGTCTATTAAAAGGTCAATCACAGGCAGCGTTTCCAAGCTGGCCAGCTCCCAGTGGTCTGTGCTGGCTGATTTTTCCTGTTGTGCTGCAAAACGCAGACGTGCTCTGTTGGCTTTCTCTGACAAACACAATCAGTGGGTTCAATTCAGGCAACCAGGGCGTGGACTGCAGGCTGGATAGCATCAGGAATCCAAGGATGGGAGACACAATAGAGGCTTGTTATGAGGATGCCTGTGATTTGATTTAATCATCTCTGCAAACAGTGTCAGCTGGGGACTGATGACCTCACTCAAAAACAAAAGAATATATGAATAAAATATCAATTTAATTGACTGGAGACGTCTTAGGTGTTTTTTTTTTTTTAAATCAATCAAATAACAAATAATATATTTTTGTGCCAATGATTGAATGCATGGCACAGAAATAAAGGATGATCAAAACTATGACTAAAATGCAGAATATTCTCATCTAATCAGTGGCTAATATTAGGAAAGGTGCTGGTTTGGGTGAAAGGGCGGGGCATGATGTTACATGAGCCAATCAGAACTCTGTGTGGAGAATTAAATATATCAGCACTAGTTAAATAATCCAAGTAGAAGTCATTTTTGTCAACTAAAGAACATTATAGACGAATTCTGATGACTTAAAAAAGTGAATTAAACTTTTATTTCTCTATATATAATAATTCTAGCTGTTTATTTATTTTTTTTGCAAGAATTAAACATGCGTAGCTGTTGTTTCAAGATTGCACTACATGTAACGTTAAGCTTTGATAGCATATGCAGAAAATAATAAATGGAAAAAAAAAAAAAAAAAAAAAAAAATTCTGTAAACACTGGCCTACAGTTTCCAGCTCATTTTGAACACATAGTCCACATAGGGCTGGGAAAAAAATAATAATAATAATCATTTTATCAAATTTGTAGATAAAAATGATTTTTATCTACAAATTTGAGTTAAAAAAATAATAATAAAAAAAATATATTCATTTTTTTCCTTGTGGGTTACCGTAGCGTGATGTGAGCCAGCCCCCCCCCCCTGTTTACATGTGTTTACCCTTTCAGTAGCTATACGTGTGCCACAGTTTAATGTTTTATTCGTACTATGCTGAGATGCTATTAGAATAGTTCATTATTATTTTTAATTGTAATATTATATGTTATAAAATATGTAGTAATCTGATTTCTGAATCAGAAAATTTAAGCTACTGTGAAGTTGCTGTTGCACTTTTGCTTAAACCTGGGTTAAAACTTGAACTTGTTGAATGACAGAGAATCATTTACTTTTTATTTTGGGATTGTTCTATGCATTGTAACTGTTGAGGACAATCACAGCATCAAAGTTGCACTTTTGACAATATATCTGATGTCTGCAGTCATTTTTAAGTGCATGAATCTAAACTTGAATTTTTCTTTAAAAGATCAGAATTTTTTTTATAGGCAAAATCGCCCAGCCCTACATTGTACATTTTTAGTGAACAAATCTGCTGCAACTGTGTGATTCTATACTTAAAGCCCACAATGACACAAAGACCCTTCTGTGTGAACTTTGTGTGTGAAATGTGTTGTTAAATCAAATTACAACTGATCCCAGCTTGAGGAGGTAAAATATTCCTTCATTTTAAACTTTCATTGAGGTTCCCACACGCTTTAACATCAAACCTAAAGGAGAGGAACTTGTTTTGACACTGTTGGTGAAACTAGAGCCTCTTACCAGGAACTGAAGCCTCTGTCGCTCTGACTCTGGAGTGAACTCAGTTGACATGGGGATGATGTCACTGTTTCTGATGATGATAGCCCTACAGACACAAACCAATCAATGCATTACACATCAGCACGCCCTCTGGTTCACAGTGTTTCTGCTGTGCAATCATTGCATTTTTTTTTATCGGACACGCACACACGCATACACACACACGTGCGCACCTGCTGTCGCCTGCATTCCCAACGTACAGCTTCCCCAGCAGGTAAACCACAGTGAGAGCCGTGCATCCTCCTGAGATGTTATAAACCTGCTTCTCTCTCTCGATCTGAGCATCCTGGACACGACAAAACGACACGACATGTGAGATGAAATAGAAAAAAACAAACCGCCACCTCTATCCACATGCAAGTGTGAAGTGAAATGTAAATTAGTGAATGTTTATTTGGCATTAAACATGTACCAGACAAGCTCCTGTTGTTTAATGAATCCAACTGTGGCTTTTAAATATGGAGGACCAAACCTACCAAAAATAAAAATAAAAATAAATGAATAACTAAGTAAACGTGAAAATTAACAAAAAGGAAAATGAAAAATTAAACACAAATAAATAAATATTGGTTAAAATACTAAAATTCCATCTATCCATCCATTTTCATACCCGCTTATTCCCGTTTAACAGGGTAATACTAAAATTCCAAATCTAAAAAGTATTTTTGTTGCGACCCAAACCTGCAAAAATGTAAAAAAAGTGAATAATATAATACAATTAAAAATAAAAACAAAACTATTTTTTGTATGTATAAAATAAATGATTAAATGAATAAAAGTCAATTATATTTGTATTTTCATTTTTATTTCCACTTTTATTTAACAATCTCTTTAATTTTTGGACTTATATTTATTTATTTGTATTCATGTTCCTTTTTGTTATTTTTCACGCTTTATTAGTTATTCATTTATTTTTAATTTTGGCAGGTTTGGTCCTCCATATTTAAAAGCTCTGTTTTCCTGCATTGGCTTTCAAAATAAAAGATCCAGAGCTTTAAAATCTTTCCTTGAATCATTAACAAAGGATGTCAAATTGAGTGAGATTTTTTGTTTTTTTCATGGAACTGAGTAATGCAGGGCTCTGCTTAAAATTCTAATAACAGCTTTCTATCGCCATCTAGTGTTTACACTTAATATATTTGGTATAAAATCCAGATTGTTGCAGTTTTTTTTTTAAAAAGCCACAGGTTTACATAAATGTTACGATCTCATTTAGATCACATAAGGATATTTTTGCATTTCTAAATATTCCCAATGTATTAAATCCCCTTAAATACAAAAAAAAAAAAAAAAACAACCAATGACTCCTGGTATACGTGTCACAATCAATGGTGGAGTGAATGACTTTTAGCCTGAAGGCCTCGTTCTACAGAACAGCTGACCAGAGGCACCAAAGGCTGCCTACTGATAACAGCCTTTACACCTTTGGAATATGTGTGTGCTGGTGTGTGTGTGTGTGTGTGTGGGTGAGCATCAGACTATCAGCGCGTGTGCACGTAGGATCATGACCGAGGGCGCAGCGTGACATTCAGCAGCTGATACCAAGCCTTATTTATCTGGGTTACATCATCTGGTTTCCTCACCGTTTGTGCTTCTTCACCCACTGGTTCAATGTTAACAGGAGCTCAGTGAACACAGTGTCTGCTCAAACTGCATCAATATAAATACAAATGCTTATTCACAAAATATAAGACATAAGAACATAATTACCTAATAACAAACTGGCTTTCAGATCAGACGTTATTAGAAGTGTTTTTACTTTTCAACTTCCTGAAATCATGCCTAACATCCTTAAAGGTGCAGTCTGCAACTCATTTAAAGTGACTTTCTGTCATATTTGCTAAAGCTGCCACTATGTAAGGACAGCCTTACATCAAACTAGTAGTTTGTGTAAAAAAAAAAACATGCTCATTGAGTCCCCCCGCTGCTCCTGCAGCCTTTGGCAGATTGCCAGAATGCACCTCGACCGAGCAAAAAGAACCAATCAGAGCCAGGATTGTGTTTGATGGACTGTCTGACAGCTGTTGCTCACAGGCCCCTTTTTTTTTTACAGTGTATGGTGTGGAGGAGTAGAAGATGGAATTAGCGGCTTTTCTGCTTGAAAGGTAATTACTGCTGCTTGATTTACATTATGTAAAAAAACAAGCATATTTGCCGAGAAAATGTTCTATTCCATGTGGTGTCAACGTAAGATGACAAATGCACACATGGTAAAAAATAAAAACAAGAAAAAAACAAAATGAATGAAATTTAAAAAAAAAAAAAAAAACATTTTTTTAATAAATGTAAAAAAACACATTTTTGATGAAATGATGAAAATTCATGTTATCTGAGGAAAAGTTGCAGCCCTCTTTACACACTTTTGACACAGTTTTCTTCGTGTACAGATTAAGATTTACAGCTACATTAATATTTACAGCTGATTTCTTCATGATTCATTATCAATAATGACATAAATGTGAGTGTGGTTTAAGATTAATATGTATTTTTGTATTATTTGAAAGTGAAATAAGCACTTCACTCCACTTGAAACTGATTGTTTTTTTAACAGGGAAAAGTTTTTAAAATAAATTGTGGCGATATTAAATTGATGACAGGTTATTAGCAGGTGTGAGGTTAGGTGTATACAATGTAATCAATGACTCATTGCTGTGTGACTCCCACTGGGGGCTGGAAGTGCGTCTCTCACCATCTCCTTGAATGCGTTCTCGATGGCTCCAATCACCAGGCTCTCGTGCTGGATCTTCTTCTCGCTGAAGAAGCGTGGAGGAGGTGGGGTGCTGCTGGGGGAGTTGGGTGCTCCAGACGCTCCTCGGAGGGAAGCGGCTCGGGACAGTGGACGGTGAGGGCCGGGTGTGTTTCCCTGCAGGTAAGGGTTCATGTCCGGTTCCTCCCCCAGCACAGTGGGAGGCGGCATGGCTAGGTTGCGCAGAATCTCTATGACGGCTTGTAGCTGGCAGACGATGTGGTGCTGAAGCAGGCGGGCGGCGACGACGGCTGCGCCTGAGCCTGCGTGACCATCAAACAGAGCCCAGTAGTGGAAGGCAAACCCCTCACTGTCCTACAGACAGACCACAGGAACAAGTTCTCAACTTCCATTTGAAAAGATAAAAACATACAGAGCAGCCAATACATTATGACTAAAAAATAAAACTAGGGATCAGGATTGGGGTAAATTATTATTGTAATCACGTAATAATAATAATTACAATTATGATGTAATTATAACTGTAATTTTAACTGGAAAAATATGTTGCTATTGTAATTGTAATTTAATTCAGATAGCTGACTTTTTCTATAAAAAGTGTCATTTACATATTAAGTAAATGCAAATCTCAGGAACCATGTTATAGTTCTATGGCTTACACATATGTAATTAACAATTATTGAAATACGTTTAATATTAAGTGTACCTGTCAGTTCTCTTGAGGATCAATCAATCATTAAAAAAATTGAAATTGAGGGATATACTGAGAGAAAAACCGCTAAATTTCAAAATATTAATACCAATAGTTTCAAGGATAAGGAATCTTTACAAGGTAACCAAGAGATGAGAAACAAATTAGATGATATATAATATATTTTAGTAGGGATGTAATGATTCACTCAACACCCGATACGATTTGATTCACGATACTGGGTTCATGATACGATTCTCTCACGATTTATTTTACAAAATGGGACTGTAGAAAAATGATGACTGAAAAATATTCCTTTATTTTTTTGGGGAAAAAAACTATAAAAAACTATACTGTTTTCGTTTTATTTTTCATTGTCAAAAGAATCCCTTGATGAACTATTCAAAACAATGCAATTTAACTAAAAATTAATCTTGAATGAAATAAATAAAGGAATAATACAAATGAAGAAGAAGCCTATTAATTTAAAATCTGGTTCTATAGTAAACAATGCAAAATTGCATAATAGTTATTTTTAAAAGTGCAACTGAAAATGTATTTTGTGCCTTAACAATTGGACTTAAAAAAAAAACAAAACATTTTTTTCACTGTATTTAGGTCAGATATTTGTTTGGACCAGCAGAGGGTGCTGGTAATCCAGTGGTCAGTTGGCATGCAGATATCCTTGCAGTGAAGAAAAGATGCTATGCTCGCAGACAGAGCTAATAGAAAAACGTGACTTTTACAGATATTCACGTAATATTACAGATATTTTTTGGTGCTAAAGGGGTAAGGAATCATTTATGAACATGTTTAAAAGTAGAAGGCGGCCAGAAAGAAATATTAGCAGATTCCGCCCGCCGCCAACACTTCTGCTGGTTAAAAAAAGTACTGCGATTCCATTTTCACAGTATCGATGTGAATCGTGATACCTATGAATTGATTTTTAACTGCCTTACGATTAATTGTTACATCGCTATATTTTAGTGTATTTTACAGCTGATCTAAGACATGGGTCAAAACTGACTCCTTATCATTAGAGATGCTAACAGAAAGCTAACACAAGAGGATGGTTATGTTTTTTGGGCTTATTTAATAAAGGACTGAACTTTAATATTCGAGAATGTAATTTTAATTGGCTTTCAGAGAGAAAATATATATATATTTTTTAACAATGTCTGTCAATGTAATCGGAATTGAGTTGTAATTGAACATGGATAATTGAAGACATAATTGTAATTTAAAAATGTAGTTGCCCTGCTAGGGATGAACAATAATGATCGGAACATAACGTCAACTTTTAATATGTTTTTCTAATCGCCACACTTAGACAATTTTTCCGTGATAAATTGACCCAATAACATATGAGATCTGTTGCTTTACCCTCTGACCCTGTTCATCCAACCGCTACATGCTAAGCTAACCAACACATGTGGGACTGAAAGCTTGTATGGAGTTCCTAAACAGTACCAGAGGAAGATAGCACATTTACATTCTCAGAGGAGGGAAAACATCTTCAAATATCCTTATCCGACACCTACTAAGTCACCATACATCTGTCATGTTTGGAAGAAATATGAAACAGCCACTGCACAGATCGTCCAAATGCAATGAAATACGTAAAGAGACATTTTTCAGTTTGAGTACTGTCACACTTACAGTTCAACAAATGCATATAGGACGTGCCTTAATGGATTATTTGGTAATAATTTAACTCTTATAATTATAATATATATCAACTTTTCAGAGAAACAAATGTATTAATTAACTTCCCTGTAAACAAAGAATAGTAAAATAATTATGTTTGAAAAAAGCACCAGGTAGCTTTTGATGTTTTATGCAAAAATGTAGTTTTTCTGACGTTAGAAAAAAAGGATAACTAATTGGTAATGGTTGTTCAAAATGAAAACAAATACTAAACAAAACCAATATCAAATCCTAAATTGCAATTTGTTTAATTAAGGGCTATTTTGGAATTACTTACTCATGTAAAAATGTTTATTAAAAACATTTATAGAATTTTCATCTTTTTGCCAGGTTCTCATTTTGAGGTTCTCTCATTGAGAGAAAAAAATCCATATTAGTGCATCACTCAATTATTTTTTTAGTTTATGTTGGAAGCAGAACAAATAAGCAAGAGTAAGGATTTGAATGAGTTACAAAAAATAAAGATTAGCGACAGTCAACCAAGGCAGTGCTTGCTGATACGTGTGGATCGTAGTATTCTTCCACACAGCCAATAATTGAATTGGTACGACTCTGTGAAGACACACAATGACAAATTGTCAAGAATCTTGCATAAATGGCTTAAATCCTTAGCTACAGTTGCTCTAAACACAGGGTAGGGTTGAGGGGAGCCTGCTGGCACCTATTAAACAGCAAACAAATATGAGAGGGTGTTTATGATATGATAAGATCTGACAAAAACACTGACGGAGTACACAAGACAAGGCTGGAACTACAGACTTAGGTGGAGTACGCGCATAAAGATTTCCTGAATTTGAAGATATACGTTATCTGTTAGATACCCCACACATGAAGATAAACAATCAGTCACAGAACAGTTATGATCGTACTGTGTGTTTGTGTGTGTGTCAACACAGCACCCTACAGGCATAACAGCTCTGTCTGACCACCGATCTTTCTCCAAGCCAGAAATCTCGGGGGATCAAATAAGATCTAACAACGTGATTTCATGCTGTGTTCCAAGAAACTCGGAACTCTGTATTTCCAGACCTCCTACTTGAAAAATTGACTTTGAACACCACCTTGGTAAAGTCAGGAAAAAAAAATCCAAAATTTAAGATATATTTGAGATATTTGGACATGCTGCCGCTAAACTCTGGGATTGGAATTTTCAACTCTGAAATGCAGAGTTCCGAGTTGCCTTGAACGCAGCATCTCTTTCAATCAGCTCGCTTCTTGAGTGGCAACATTCCGCCACGTCACGAATCAACTGTTGGGAGTCGTCGGCTTTCCCCACACACACAAGGAGTTTTGGTCATAAAAGAAGGTTCTGCTGTTAGAAGTGAAATGGGCATGAGATGGGCCTAGCTCGCAGCCCCGCCCTGGGTGTTACGGACAATAACGGGATGATGCAGGCTGCCTCCTTGTTTTGCCAGCATTATACTCTCACAGGCCCTGGGAGAATGGGCCCATGTTTTTCAGGAGGAAATCCTCTCACAGTTAAACAAAGGATCTCCCGCAATGTGTCGGAGCGGTTTTTAATTCAGGTATTTTCTGCTCCCCAAACAGGGGGGGTCCGGGTCCTATCTTGGTTTGATGTGCTCTGAACAGATATCTCAAGAAATACGGGTTCAGGATGCTTGAGCATGCCTTCCTGCTGCGCTGTGTGAGACAGAGCGTTTGGTGTCGGTCTGTAGGGCGCATATTTATGTATGCTCCCCAGAAAGTATGTGCTTTCCGGGGAATATGTTACGGTACCTCGTGCCCCTTTTTGGCCTTTCTTAAGCCCGAAGGTGTCTGTGCGGTGCACTGGGACAGTATTTTATTACGTCACCTGTCTGACAGTGTGTTTTGTGATGAACGCCGAATGGAGCATGTTGTCCCCAGTATAGGATATAATCCTTCTGGGGCTATCCCTGCACTCGGTGCTTCTTGGGCATGCCTCGTGCTTTTCCATCCGGGAAAATCTGTGCAATTCAGATTATGTCCTCGGTTACTTGGGCTGGTGGCCTCTGCCATCCTCATAATCTGCCCGGTCGCCTCCACAGAGGAGAATTCCAGCTGCAAGTGGAACCCAGGATAATGCCATAGTGCGCCATCGGTCCCTCCGACCACCACCACTCACTCACACACTACATTCATACTAGACAATGTGGGTGAAGTGTCTTGCCCAAGGACACAATGACAGACACCACTGGAGTGACTGTCCCCCACAGGCAATGAAAGGCTGTATGGTATGGCCACACCTAAGAACATGACGCTGGTATAATATATGTAGTATAAACATGTCCACATGTTAGGGTAATTCTCACCTCTCCCACTTTGCTGTGCTCCATTCGGAAACCCAGACCTTCTCCGTTGGGTAAAGAGTTGCGTCGTTTGGCAGTGGGGGTCTTGCTTGGTGTGGAGGGGGGGCAGTAGCTCATGGGTCTCCTTCTTGCCACGACAACCTCGCAGCACGCCTGGTCCTCATTAAGCGCACTCTTACCAGCATTTATTACCCTGAAACAAAGTAAAAATACATACTTAATTAGTGGTGACATGAGCTAACTGATCCATATCTCATTTGAAAGAATTTTTAGCATCAGCATTTCACTGGTACAGACGTGATCTAGACCGAAAAAGGTCAAATGCTAACACAGGCCCTCTTTTGGTTCAACATCTTTTTCAGGATAGAGTGAATTATCCTGTGCACATAATACCTTAAACTCCCACACCAACCAATGTTAGCATTGTGCACTATTCATATTGTTGATTTGAAGTTTTTACTGATGATTTTAAATGTTTTTACTGTTGATTTTAATGGTCTTGTTGATTATTAAACTGTTAAATATCTTGCACTTTTAAATCATGTAAAGCACATTGAATTGCCTTGTGTATGAAATTCATTACACAAATACATTTGCCTTTCCTTGCCTTATGCTAATCCAAGAACCTAACCAGCAACTATAGTTGCACAATACCCATTGTACCAAATTGTAACGGTTCCTACTATAATAGAAATTCTACATGACAATACTACTGTGGATTACGATACTACCGGTTCCAGTTTCTGCTACATAGCGGCTGCCTCTACTCTCCTCCCGGCTTCTCACTGCACACTACTCACTTGAAAACAAACCAATATGGCTACCGAACTCCACAGTTGCTGAATGATTGGCTGTTTGCTTGTTACTGGGGATGAGATATGATAGGCTGTTTCTGCACGCTTGGGTCCGCCCGTCTGTTAGCTGATTGGCTGTTCGTGTGTTTCTGCCGGCAGAAAGAACTTCATGAAGACAGCTCCGCTTCGACAGAAACTCGCTTCAAAACAAACAACGAGCTAAAGTTCTGTCTCGCCTGGACTTGTGCACGGCTTACAGTCACAAACACGAGACAACACATGGCAGAAGCACCGGGCCCGAGCAGAGAGCCTGCCGCTGCGGCGTCGTCATCAGTGGCATCACTAATTTTGCTCAAAAACCAAACTCCAAAAGTCCCATTTGGAAATATTTTGGCTTTAAATGAGGCAGAGAGGGGAAAACTTTAGGAAATTCACTGTGCAGGCGCTGTCACCAAGCTATAGGAGCCAAAGGAGGGAACACTTTTTTTTTTTTTTTTCCGCACGGACTCAGAGTGATCTCTTTTAATTTTTATTCTATTATTTACAGAGATATTTACAATGTACAAACAATATTTACAAATTATATGACGTCACCCAGAAAATGCATACAAATATAGTTTTCTCAGGAAATCAGTTCCTGTTTATTATATTTTATCCTCTATGGTTTATTATGTTGGAGAAGAAGCATATTGTCAAATAGCTCTTTTTTTTTTTTAAAGACAGTGGATTTGTTATCCGAAGTTGATTTATATTAGTTGAACATATAATGATGTGCAAAGGAAACTGAATGATTATTTTTTTAATTTCAACCATATAAATTCTAACTTCATTTATTCATTTTTTTATTGCTTATATGCTTTTGTTCATGTACTCTTATCATGTACCAAACAACACTAAAAGTAATTAAAAAGTATTTCTAACTTAATATAAACACAAATTATTAATAACAAAAAAAGGCTTCAGTATCGCGATATTACCCGGAACGTGATACTTTGTCTGGTATAGTATCGTGGTTACTCAATTTGGTATCGTGACAACTCTACCAGCAACACAATTAAAACACGATTCAGCTCTTCTACCTGTTAGTCTGTGGCTTTACAGATCTCTCAGATCTATGGACACAGGTCAGATGGTGGAGCCCAGCGCTCACAGTAAACATGGTGATGCTGTGTTTAGTTGTTATGCTGCAAAGAAGTGGAACAAACTGCCAGAAGAGCTGAAGTCAGCATCTAATGTGAACATTTTTAAATCAAAGTTAAAGGCACTTTTTTTCTCTACTGCGTATGATTGAGAGAGATTTTTGGTCATGTTGTTGATGTAATGTGTTTGTTGATGATTTGAATTGATTTTACTGATGATTTTAAATGTTCTTATTGATTTTAAACAATTGAATGTTTTATCATGTAAAGCACATTGAGTTGCCTTGTGTATGAAATGCGCTATTCAAATAAATTTGCCTTGCCTTGCAACAAAACAAATGTTGAAAATGTTTGGATCTGATAAAGCTAGATATACTTTAAAATCTACTCAGTTTCTGTGCATTTGTGTGCAAATAACACACAGGCTTTATTTTATTTTAACTGCAGAATTGTAATTAGAAAGGCAGCAAGTGGTTTTTAGCCTTAACCTAAAACCCAAAGAAAATCAGATATTAGTGCTGCTGCTAAGCTAACAGAGCCCTGATAAAATAGGACAGTCACTTTAGTGTGTAAATAAGGTTAGTTTGCATGTACCACCACAATATTTGTAATTTTTTCATTACCGCATTATTCCATATTATCCGACAAATCAACACCTAATGTCATTGCACAAATTAAAGTCCATTACATGTGCCCACATTGTGTCAGTGCAGCCATGTAGTGTCAGTAGTGTGAGGATCTTGTCAAGATCGAGACGAGTTCTTCACACAATCGGGCCAATCACTTGGTAATCAAAAGCAGGGTCGGAAGTGGACAGATGCTCTGCTGCAGGTTGAGATCCAACACTGGGTTTGTGTGACAGCTGACACCGACCCACGGGGCAAACAAGAATGTAATCAGCACGTCCCAGCTGAGGCGTCACATGCCAACTTGCAGTATTATTCTTATCATGAATTTTCTCACGTATAATCCCCTAAAGGGGCTGCACATTATTTCTCAATCGCTTTGAAAATGTACCTAAAAATCAAGTATTTTTGACTGCAATCATCACATAAAAGACCATAATCCTGAAATTATAACAATGCTAGATTATTTTCCCCACATTATAGCATGAGCACAATACTACACAACCACCCTGAAGGGAACTTTTACTCGATTACAATCCTCAGTCATCAAATACTATAAAAATTATGACGAACTCTTGCACATAAGTTATATTTAGACATCATGGCTAATGTAATAATTAGCAAAAGAATCACTAGAGAAACTAAAGATCAGATCTCACGGTGCATGAAAAGAAAACATCCCAGAAGGGACAAAAGTAACGACACTCTTGAATGTTTTACTTGGGACTTGTGATAGCAGGAACAAAGCTTTGTAACATCCAGCCATTCAAGTAAAACAATAAGTCCATTCAATACTAAACACACACCGGTCCCAGATTACTAATCTATTACAGTTTGACTGTTAACCTGCTCATCGGCATCTAACACTGGACGATGGGAGCGAGTAGCCAATACGAGGTAAAAGTAACACAAAACAGCAACTGACAAGACTCTTTCCTACGCTGTTGTGGTGTGACGCCTCTATTTATAGACCGAGTGTGGGTTGTTTTCTGCAAGGCAGCATCCTTATCTGGTCCTCAGCCTCATTCACTTGATGAGCTTAGATAGAAATGGAAAAAACATCGAAAGGGAGTGTAGTGTTTAAGTAACTCCAGGGTAATAGGCAAAAAGCTAAACATTAGCTATGTTTACATAAGAGCTTTTAATTCCATTAAAAGATTAAAAATGACCTTGTAAATACCAAATTCTGAAATGGCCATTCCGAATTAAACGTTAGTCCGAATTAAGTGGCAGGTTTATTCTATTTTAATTCCGAATGGAATAATTCCTCAATCTTGACACGTTCATTCCACTTTAAATTAATTCCGGTCGTTCTGTGCATGCTTGTCCTGCTGCGATGATGTGCTGGTGATGACATATTCCAGGATGGCTGGCTGAAGCAAGTGTTGCACTGGACTATTTTTTTATTAAGAGCAACGGACTTATTACACACAAACGGACAACAGCAAACGAAACAGACTTCATCAGGAGACATGACGCCCTGCCTCAGGCCCACAGCTTCACAAATGACAAATTACGCGAGGGTCATTCAAAAGTTCTCCTGCCACTCGAAATCCTGTATAGTAGAGGTAGAGCAGCTGTTGCACTAACTGTTGGCTTTGATTGGTTAAAGTAAATCTGCCTCGCCTCTTTGCTTCTCTATCTCCTTCTCCTGCTCAGCGGACCAAAGTGAAACAGTGTGTTTTTGTTGAGCTGCTGCTTCAAAACTATCATCAAAACAAAAGTAAAAATACTTCTTATCTATGTTGTAGCCAAAAAGAAAAGATTTGTTCTATATTTTTTCCCAATAAACGTGAATACGTCACATTCCCTTCCTGTCCGATCAGAGCCCTTCCCAACCCACAGACCCGAAGCGGAACCAAATATAGCCAAATTAACCTGTTAACCCTTCCATGTAAACCTCAATTCCTAATTACTGTTTCCATGGAAACACGAAGCATGAAGAATACTTTATTTCCGAATTATTGAATTCTGAATGATCAAAAAAAAATAAAAAAACATCATGTAACCGTGGCCATTGAACTGATTAAATGAGGTGGAGGATGGACTAAAGCTGAATAATAACACTTTGTTACCAACTCACATATGAAATGTCTTTGGAGTTATTTATATCAACTTTTAGTCTTCAAATACAGGCAACATCCCTTCATATTGTGGGCATCACCATTTTGGAGATTTTAGCCAATCTGTGTTTGGATTCTATGTTCTCATCACAACAAGGCTATGTTTCGTATATTCGCTCCTTTAGAAAGTCTATGGTAAAATAGCATGTCAATCCAACATTTTAACGTTTAGTTACTTGTCATCCAGTTCCTTGGACACTATTCCTTAGAAGACCAGGAAAATTACCGCTGTAAGACATGCTGTGGAATCACACTGACCTCTGAACCATCAAAGGACAGAACAACCTCATTTTGATATACTCCTACTAGATGTGAAGATCTTTGCCTGAACCCGGTGGGACGGGATGTTGCACTTAGAAGGAAATGAAAAAAACTACCTTTCAAAATGTCGGTGCAGCATTTGAATGGCGTTAACTGCACCTTACTGTTACTACAGAGCCACACATGTGTTACAGCTGAACAAGGAAAACAAAGACATTAATGGTGTACTGGAACGACAGGATGCCTCTAACCTCATCAAACCAGTTGGAATTTTGTGAATAGAGCACTTCCTTGAGTAACCGCCTCTCATTCCTAGTTTTTCAGTTCAGCTGTCTTTGTAATTTGGGTTGAGAATCATTTTAATGTCTGGTTGTACATAATGTTCATGTGTGTTTATCTCTTCATCTTATCATATTTCCTTCGTTTTTGTCTGACTGCTTTTATAAAAATTAATTTGCTTTTAAAAGCAGGCATTGTTCAAATACAGTTTTACTACTTTCAACTATTTCTACTTATATCACAAATGTGGTCTACAAAAGCATTGTTGAAAAGCAAGTATTTGATCAGGTCAAGATTAAAACTTGAGTAGTTCCACACACAAAGTTTCTTGACCTACTGGATTGAAGACTGGCTGCCTTGCCACATGAGCAGGTCCATTGATTAAATCATTAGGTCTCAGGTTGTGGTTTCAACCCTAAGTGATTTAAAGAATATGGAAGTTGAGTTCCATCTTTTCTCATCTTACAACTTTAATCCGGATCAGTAAGCCACACTGAAACCACAGACACTCCCTAAATGATGCATCAATGACAAAGACAAGGTATGGGTATCCCCTGTGTTAGCTGTCTGATTCATTGTCCTTCAATTACGAATTAATCACACAAGCATGAAACTTTGCTACAAATTAGTTACTTGTCTGGTTAAATAAGTTATGTAAAAACTTCAAAAAAAACGATTTAGATATTTTAAAAAGCATTGTATTATACGTCACTGTGTCAATGACAGTTGTGTACACAAATCTTGATACCAAATCATATGGGATGCCCCAAGTATGTATGCTAGTATAAAAACTAAAATAGATATATTAGGATGCACCGAAAAGAAAATTATTGGCCGAAACCGAAAATGAGAAAAGTGTTTCGGCCAAAAACCAAAAATGCACTTTTGGACTTTTGGGCCATTTTTGGTGGCTGAAATTTTGATGCATCAATAATATATATTACATTTGCTAAAATCATGTCAAGGAACACCCATTGTAGTAAATATTAATGCAAACAAGGACAGTCAAGCAGTGATATGACTCAACAACATTTGCTCTGATTTTGGGTATTAAGAACAATAAAGCGAACATTATTACTAGGGTTGGGAACCTCACGATACGCGATACAAAGCTCACGATATGACGATACTGAGATTATCAATATATTGGTCTGAAATCATTCTACGATAATCTATGACATAACAAGA
This sequence comes from Gouania willdenowi, assembly GCF_900634775.1. NCBI lineage: Eukaryota > Metazoa > Chordata > Actinopteri > Blenniiformes > Gobiesocidae > Gouania > Gouania willdenowi. The sequence goes on from NC_041049.1 coordinate 17,596,188, forward strand.
TAAAAAAAAGATTAAGTGAAAAAATACAATTTTTATTTGATATCTCTGAAAGACAATAACTTGAAAAAGTGTCCTATGAACAGTGACACTATTTCAGTGCAACATTTCTGTAAATAAGTGTCAACATACCAATGTAAATGAATAAGTATCTCCAATAGTGCTTTCTGTAAACAAAAAATAGGGTCTTTCTTACCAGTGACACCATTATAGTGCAATATTCCAGTAAACAATATATTGGTTCCTTCAACAAACAGTGACATTTCTGTGAAGACGTACCTGCACATTTTAGTGAAAAAGCAGAAAAGGTTTTGAAAATAATAAAATAAATCTTAAATTAAAAAAAGGATACTTAGCGCTAGTATATCGATAATTGTTCGTGCGAAAAATTATCGCGATATATCGTAGTAACGAGATATCGTCACACTTTTAATTATTACCATGCACATTTAATTTTCACATATAGAAACTATTCCTGAAACAATTGTCAGCGATGAATATAGTGTTTAATTTAACAATGCAGGGTATTTAATGATCTACTACAGAAAACGTTTTTGTCCTCAGTGTTTTGCCTTTTGCAGAAAGAACGACTGCATCTACCCGGAAATGTAACACACTTATGTCAATGCATTTAGCTTTCCACCCATTATGAACAAAAGTCTAATTATCCTCTTCATTGTCAGACATCTAATGCTCTTTTTGTTTCTCAATTCTTGGCAGCTGATTCTGGGGCACAAAGTGGGCGGGAGGATGTAATAACTACAGTCATTGGTGAAGCACAATGGACTAAAGACTTGCATGTGGTTAACTAAAAAAGACAATGAATAAAAACAGCACTAACTAAAAATTCAGTGTTTCCTCAGAGCAATCTTAATTAGATATTTCCCCCTGAATATGGGAGATAAGACCAGTAAAGAATTAAGTTTTGTTTGTGAATGGCTGGTCTCAGCTTGACACTACAGCATGTAATTGGATGGAACTGTAAAACGCATCAATGAAAATTCTGTGTAAGCATGGACCAACAAGTATTACACAAGGTACTTACTCGTTGTGACAAGAAGGGGAAGAGTTTAGGGGTGCACCGATTGCAATGTTCTTGCCGATCACTGATCTTTTTAAAAGCCTGACCTGCCGATACCAATTTTGGCCGATCCCGATCCCTGACATCATACACCTTGAATGTTCCAATCTTATTTTATTGTAAAAAAAAAAGAACAATACCTGTGGAACAATACAAACGAGTTGTTTTAATTGCACAGCTTTGCTCTTTTTACTGGCTCTTTGCTCTGCTAGCTCTAGCTCTAGCTTTAGCACTAGCTTGATTGCCAGCTTCAAACCCTGCATATTCAGCGGTGTGGTGGTTTCTTAAATGGTGAATATGGTAGCGTTTTGACTTATTTCCTCCTTTGCTCTCTTTTTTGTGTAATACTGCCAAACTAACGACATGCTAAGCTAACCGTGCTCCGGGTGACTGATCTTTTTATCCTATGTAGCGGACACGTGCAAGCACGCACAAGCACACATGACCTGGCGGGCGGGCCTGTCAGTCATCTCACAACAGAAGAGGAGAGGGGCTGACTTTAAGAGACAGACTTTAAGATCTTTGCGGAATTAGAAAAGATCGGTTTTATATGCAAGGATCGGCTGATCGCAGATCCCCCAAAATAAGGGAAGAGTTATTAACTCCTGTCTTAGACATTGTTTTTCTACAAAACCACTTTTACTTGATGCATGAGAAGACAGACACACTTAGGGTCACGTTTAAGTACGCAGATCAACACAGTAAATGGCCTTGACCCATTAGTCGTTTGCTAGCATCTTGTCTCACCTTCCATCGTGTTGTCAAAATAGAAAATACACCAGCATCCCATTTTTTGTTCCCAATCCCGTTTCATTTCTGCATTGGTTTACACATTCCTATTTTGTTTCCGTCACATCTGCTTTACCTGTGTATGTCATTAGCCCATTAGCTATTAAACTTCCTGAAATCATGCCACCCATGCTAAATACGGTTATTTTAGTGAACTCTGATGATTAATTTCATATTTCATAGAGCAAGGTTTTTTATGTCCATCTATTTTTGCTACACTTGCTAGACATTATGCCACCCGTTTTATTGTGAGAAATATCGTAGAAATGTTCCTAAATTATGTAGCTGAGGGTGTAGTCCTTGTCATATCGCTGTGTTTTGCAGTGATATTTTGCACAAGATTTCGGCATTTCCGTCTCTTTGTTCACCTATTTATGGGAAAATAAATTGTGTGTAAATGCAGAATATTTGTCCCAAAACAAAATAAAATAATGATACAAATTTTGTCCTTTTTTTATTTTAGGAAGTGAATTGTGTCATTTTTGTCTGTTTTCTGCAAAAGGCCCAAGGTTATTCTATGATGCAAATGCTAATGCTGCGCTTACTATCGGTCTACAGGGTCATAAACGTTTTCAACTTTAAAAAAAAAAAAAAAAACTTGTTGTCTCAACCCTTACTGCTTTTTTATCAAGCATGAATAATGAGATTTAAAGATTTCAAATTGGATTGAAACATGCAGTGTGAGAACTTAAAGGGAACACCTGATCAGCTTTTGTATTTGGTCACAAGACGTACAACGTACTCAATGGTAGAAAGAGAAGATACAGAAGTTTGCCAGCATGTCATATGCATTCCTCTATTCCAAAAGTCTATGGTTTGAATGTAATTTGAAGGATAAAAAGTCTTATTTTGTAAGAATCCAGAAGTCATTACATAACCTGTAAATATTTTTTAAACACAGAGAAACAAACAGTGCTTAACTAGTACTCAGTGACTGATGTGTTTGAAACGAGCAGGGCAGAAGTGTCTGCAGTAATGGGAACAGAGGAGGCTTTAATTACAGATAAAGGCTGATATGTAGTGAACTCATTAACTGCATCGATCCACAGGAGACCAACGACAGGAGTCTTGAGCACCATGAAGGTTTGTGTGACGAAAAGGGCAGAAACATGACACTGGTTATATTACACAGCTACACTTATACCAGCAATCCAGTGTACTGTGCACTACATCAGTGATTCTCAACTGGTGGGTCGCAGACCTGTACTGGGTGGGTCGTGGACAGCTGGTTTTTTGACAGACATGCTGTGAAATGCATGTTGCAAGGAAAAACATATAGATTTATGTTTAAAAAAACATTATATATATGTGTATGTTTTCAACAGCTATTTTTGAAAAACTAAATTTAATTGGTTGAATTCTAAAAAAAAAAGAAAAAAAAAAGAAAAAAAAAGTGGGTCATGATTTAATGACCGTGGGAAAATGTGGGTCCCAGGATGAGACCAGATGAGAACCCCTGCACGACATTACATAGTGAGGGTGGGAAGGATAGTAAAAACAAACTATGACTGTATCAGGTTTGGAAATGGGCCACGTATTGATTTCTTATTAGTCGGTCCCAGCTTGTTGGTACAGTTTCATAAAAGGTCCTTTAGCAGTCACACTTGTTTCTGACATCCCAATATTTCAGCCAAAGGGACAAATAACATGACAAATACCTTGACAATCACATTAAAACAAGCACTGTTTGATACGCGACAGCCGCTATTGCAGCATCGGCTCTTGCCTTAAAGGGGAAGTCAAACACTTTGACAAGTGGCTTTATTTTAATTATTTGGAAACAAAGCATTAATGTTTCGTTTTTTGTTTTGTGTTTTTTTTTTTGTGAAATAGTTGTAATTTTATAGTCTGCGATGCGCCATTTTATGTGACGTCAAAGGATAGAGGCCGATCAGCGCATCACTCTCTGTGCCTGCCAGAACAACAACAAACATGGCTACCATCGTACACATATCGATAACTTCCAGGAAAAAGTGGTTTGGTTTGCATTGTATTGCTCCAGGATGAACTAATTATTATAGCAAGCAGTCAAGCGTGCATTACCATCTTTTGCCTACTTCAAACAAAGCACGCTTGAAGAAACGGCTTCCGGCACTGACGCTGAAAGATTTCCCAGACAAGAAGTTTTCCCGCGTTTGCAGCGAACACTTTTGTAAAGAGGATTACAAGCAAAGGGGAAAGTTTAATACTGACAGCAGTTTTGTGCGTGTAAGAACATGCGTTTTAAAAGCTGGTAAATGCCCTAGTGTTTTTGACTTTTCATCGTTTACCCACAAAGCCGATGACTGCCCGACTCCTGAAACTCCATCACAGGCAGTTCCAAACTCCGACAGGAGACGTCAAAAAAAAATACGAGAAGTCAATGTAAGTTGCAAATATAGTTTTATTTATATCATAATATAACCTATTATGCATCATAGTATGTATGCATGCATGTAGGAGTGTGACGATAGCTCAATACGGTGATATATTTTTTCGCACAATCGATTATTAATATGCTCGCGCTAAGTATCAATTTTTTTCTTATTTTTTTTTTAATTTTTTAAAAAAACTTTTCAGCTTTTTCACTAAAATGTGCAGCTCAGTTTTCACAGAAATGTTGTCACTGTTTGTTGAAGGAACCAATATATTGTTTACTGGAATATTGCACTATAATGGTGTCACTGGTAAGAAAAAAAACCCTATTTTTTGTTTACAGAAAGCACTATTGGAGATACTTAAACGTTTACATTGGTATGTTGACATTTATTTACAGAAATGTTGCACTAAAACAGTGTTACTGTTCATTGGACACTTTTTCAACGTGTTGTCTTTCAGAGATGTAAAATAAAATTTGTATTTTTTCACTTAATCTTTTATTTTCTCGTTATGTCATAGATTATCGTAGATTGATTTTTGACCAATATATCGATAATCTCAGTATTGTCACATTGTGAGCTTTTTATCGCGTATCGTATCGTGAGGTACCCGGAGGTTCCCACCCCTATATGTATATGTGTATCCTGACATTTGTACGTATAATATAAGTGTATGAACATGATACAGTAAATGTGTGTTGATGCAGACATGCACGTAAACACAAATTTGGTGTAATAAGTCAGTTTATTCATGTATCAATATACATATGCCTACATTTATTCATGCTTCTGCAGCTATATCCATGTATGCCTGTAAATAGATGATCATGTGAGTTTGCATGTATGCAATTACGTACATGTAAACATCAAGTGTGTCATGTGAGCAGTTAGATGGATTTCTGAGTGTGTCCTAACCCTGACCTTCGACTAAAGAAGCCACACTACAGAACTCACTCACACATGCTGTCCCTTATAGGAAAAAAAAGCCAAAAGTGTCACATATTGTGCAGATGTTTGCATTTTGCATCACTGAATTTAACCCAAAAACGTTTTTTCTGCTCTGACTTTGTTTGAATAACAAATATTATGATTTACATTAAATAAATGCACTATTCCTGTAGTTAGAAGAGCAATGGAGGAGGAGAAAGTGACTTAGCAGCTTAACACTCGGTGAGAGTTTGAATGACTGATGCTGCTGCTCCTGAAGCGCTGAGACGGACTCCAAATCACAATCGCCGCTGAAATATCCATGTGTTTTACTGTCACTTCCTTCACTCGCAATCTTTACGACAGAGCTGTTGGGACGTGATATTTTAATGGAAACCTACAAAATATTGAAATATTAAATATTTTAATAGTACACATTTAAATATGTGACTGTTTTGCGGTGTTTTTAATTGTTAGTTGAAAAAATAAAAAATAAAAAAACGGATTAAAACACAATACACAACATTGACAAACAAATCCAAACAGAAAATAAGATAAACACCAAAATAAATCGGAATTCACTCAAGGCATAAACTTCTAATTGTTTTTAAAAAGCAGGGTTTCAACCTTTTAAATAGTACACAAACTGCCGTAAAATAGGCCGACCGGATGGAGACGCGTTCCGCGCATGTGCGCCGGACCCCGGACTAATTTGGATGCTTGGTACGCGTATGTGCGTCAGAATCCGGACTAATTAGGATGCCCGGACACATTTGGTACCTACATTAGCACTGTAAAGGCTGATGTGCTCTGAGAAGCGGCGGAGCAGCTATTTGAAGGATTAAAATAGACATGCTGGTGAACGTACCGGAAAGCTGAAAGTACGTTCTTAGGGTCTTTCTTACCAGTGACACCATTATAGTGCAACAATATATTGGTTTCTTCAACAAACAGTGACAACATTTCTGTGAAGACCTGCCTGCACATTTTAGTGAAAAAGCAGAAAAGGTTTAGAAAAGAAAAAACAAGTTCAAAATAAATAATAATAATTTTTTTTTTGATATTTAGCGCGAGCATATCGATATTCGATCGTGCAAAAAAAATAATGTGATTAATCGCCGTATCGAGATATTGTCACACTCCTAGTGTTGTAGTTTTACTGGTTTTGATGTTATTTTAAGGGTCTTTGAATTTGTTTTTTTTTTTTTTTAATTGATTCTATTTAATTGTTAAATATTATTTTGTTTATCTTACACTAGTGGCTGTTTTGCACTTTATGGCTGTTTATTCATATTATGTTAGTTTTACGTTAGTTTCCAGGGTCTTTTAATTTTATTTAATTAATTGTAGAATATTCTTATGTTTAAGGTTAAATATGTATGTAAAGTGGACCCTTTGTCTACTTCTGTTTACACTTCTTCATCCAGCACACAACCCAATGGGCCGTGGGGATGTGCCTCATCTTCTTGTTTATAATTTTTCTGTTTTGTTTGTTTGTTTTTTTGGCCAATATTGGACCAGTATTAAATATCAATATCGGATCTGGACACAGTACCACTCCTGGAAAGTAACAAGGTTACCATTGATTCCTTTCCAATTTCTCTAAAACGATTCTGATCAATAATCAATCCACTGTAGAGTATTAGTGCCTAATGAGTATTGTATATTAATGGTTCGGTTGGTAAGTGGTTTTTACTGATGATTCATCGCCACTCACTATAAATAGAGGCAGCGTCAGGAAATAAAAGCTTTAACAGCAAAGCCACTCCCATCACTACATTCAGACTGGATAACAGAGGTGGTGTATCACTCTGCATCTTCTACATGTTTACATTAAATCACACACTGATGAACAGCAGCTGGAGCCATACATTGAGCACTGGTGTTAACATGTACAGTATGATGGTATGATGTATGTGCTGTGGTCCTGGATGTGGGGCCACATGTGCAGCAAGTGGTCATTGAATACATGTGAAGATGGTTGTATTCACATTGAGGGGTGGGTGAATGGGTGATGGATGGTGAGGCCTAACGCGTGTGATCTGGATGAACAGGAACATGGGCAGCTTATGCACCAGCTGCCATGGCTCTACTTACTCAGCATATCCGGTGGCCCACGGTAATCTCCTGGTTTCCTTCAGGATGAGGATGGGCCGGGCGATGTGATCCGCAGAACACTCGATCTCATCCGCGGACAGACCGAGGAACTCGGGTCTCATGTAGGCGAATTTCAACGGCATCTCGTTCCCGGGACTCCCTCCCGCCCCGGGGCTGCCCCCAGACATGATTCCACCCATGAACCCGGCCACGGCGGACTTGACTCGGGTCAGCATGTTGGTGGTGCGTCGCGGCGGAGTGTCCGTGGACCGGTGCGCGGCTCCGCGGCTGCCTTTTCCCGGATTCCCCCCCAGCTCTGCGCTGCTCGACCACAGCTCTGCTCGACGGAGGAGGGTCGGAGGAGGATGGGGAGAGTCCTCAGACGGTGGACGCCGTGTTCATCCAGCACGGCCTCGGTCGGAGGGCTGGTGGTGATGCTCAGAGTCCGGGCTCTGCCTACTCACCTCCATGGAGAACCATTGAGAGCAGCTCGAGCGCCGTGAACGCGGAACACTCGGAAGATTAACGGAGTCATGTGACGCGTTCACGGACGCACACATGAACGAACGGACGGAACGAGCAGATTTATTTACCATTTATGTTTGCACAAACAGTCCTATATTACAATTATATACGTTATAAACGTATAATGACATACACTACATGAAACGCAATACACACATACACACGTTAAACATAAACCTCAACAATGACATCACAGTGACGTCACATGTGTTTATAATTCAAATGAGGCATATTGAACCTTGATGCAGTTTTTTTTATTGTTGTGTCCATTAATTAATTATTAATTTCTGGGCTCAAATAAAAAATGACTTAAAACGCAGGATTGATAATATTCACTTTAATTGTAAATGTATCATGTACTTTGAACATAAGAAAAACGAAGTTGATTTAATTGTAAACCTGTTGATTGTATATGGTAAATTCTACATTCACAAATGTAAATTCAACAAAGCTTCCCTCTTTGTAAGCTTTCTCTGTAAATTTAAAGAATATATCACGACTATTCATCCATCCACCCATCCATCTTCTTCCGCTTATCCGTTGCTTGGTCACAGGGCAGCATCCTTAGCAGGGGGGCCCAGACTTCCCTTTCCCCACTTCTTCCAGCTCGCAGGGGGATCCCGAGGCGTTCCCAGGCCAGCCGAGAAATCTATTCTCTCCAGCGTGTCCTGGGTTTTCCTCGAGGTCTCCTTCCAGAGGGACGTGCCCTGAACACCTCACTAGGAAGCATACAAACAGTTTGCAGGGGTTATTTTTTTTTTTTTTTACTAATTAAATTGAAAGTAATAATTCAGGAAAAACAGAAGACTGACCTTGACCTTAAATATGACCTTCAGCCAAGGTCAAGCTCACACACTGAAAGGAAATGTTGTTCAATGGCACTAGTATGAGCACTGTATCTCAATTTGTGGGGAAAGTATATATATAGTGCCAGATGATCAGACTAAATCAGGGTTGGGGTCAATTAAAATATTTCGTTACAATTACATTTTCAATTACCCATGTTCAGTGACAATTCAATTACAATTACAGTGACCAGCCTTTTTTTCCATTTACAATTAAATTATAATTATTTTTTTATCTTCATAGAAAGTCAAACTCAATGAGGTGCATTACAATAAGAACCTACACATCGTTGCGCTCGGGCCTTAATTACGTTCTCAATTACTAAAGTTCAATTACAATTAATCACAATTACTGAGCCTGCAAATAACTTACTAAAAGTTCACCTTCCTTGGGGTTGGGGGTTGAGGGCGGTGGCGGAGTGTGTTGGCTCCTCGGCTTCTAGGTGCTTTCTCGGGTGTGTATGTGGGGGGCGGTGGCTGCCTCTCGGATTGGTGTCTTGGGGGCATATGGGGGGCTGCTCGGCCGGGGAGGGGGTTGCCTGGGCCCCCGCTCTTTCTGCTATTCTGGCTGCGTCCTCGAGTCCGGGGCAGCGCTTGGGTTTACAGTGGCAGTTTCTTGCACATACATTGGTCTACGATGCACTAGCATGCCTTGGACTGTGGGATAAAACTTGTAGTGGGCTTAACTTTAGACACGTTGATCCCAAATACCTGTTTCAGGTATTACCACTCACTCCTTCCCTCTGCCCACAGCCACCACCATTATAGTTAAGCCCCACGCCTACAACTTCACGTCTCACTTTACAGTAATCAACTCTTCCCCACCCTTCCATTTCTCTACCTTGAATCGCTCCTCCCTGCTCTCTTCCCCCTCCACCTCCTCCCACCCCCTCACCTAGGTGTAACACTGCCCTCTCTTTTTATATTCTCTCTTTAATAAAGTGTTTCTTACCCTTCCTTAGGGAGGGCTGGTGATGGTCACAATGATGCAATAAAATAATGCAATTTATTTCATTGCAATAACAAAAAAATAAAAATTAAAATGATTGCTGTCTAAAAAAAGATTGCACTTCTTGTAGTGTTGACCTTTGACAACATGTGCAGACAAGTAAAAAAAATAAAATAAAAATAAAAATAAAAGTTCACCTTCCTCTAGCTTTCTGTTAGCATCTCTTATGTTAACGGGTCCTAAATCATCTGTAAAACACACTAAAAAAATATCTATCATCTAATTTCTTTTATTGGTTATTGTTAGGCTTCCTAATCAATGAAAATATAGGTTTTAATATTTTTTGTGAGGGCTTCTGAGCCTTTTTTCTGTCAGTAAACCACTAGATTTAAATTTTTTTAAATGGTAAAATGTGGGAAAGCTTGATATGAAACATATGTTAATAATTGTTAACTACATACAGTATGTGTAGAACTGTACATAGAACTGTAACCTGGTTCCTTAGTTTTGCGTTAAATTACAACTGATTATTTTAAGTAGAATTTTCATGACAATTAAACTTACAAGGTCAATTATATGAACTCAGTTACAATTGAATTACGATTATGACAGCAATAAATTTTTGATATTACAAGTCAAATTACAACTATGCCATAATTGTAGTTTATTATCTATTATGCGATTACAATAATTGACTTCAACCCTGGACTATATGGACAAATACAAATATGTTGCAGCTTTTGAAGAGATGTTTCAGAATGAACACATGTAGTACACACATTGTGTCAGGAGGAGGCGCCATTGCGTCGTACAAGGAAAAGTGGTTCTCAAACTTGGGGCGTGTACCTTAGAGGGAGCGTAGGAGTAGAAGACTATCCCCTTACAACCCAGGCATGCCTCCAAAGCGATGAAATCCATAAAGAGACAAAAACTAAAGTGAAAGTAATGTTCAAAGAGGTTTCAGATGATAGGAGTTACAATGGGGTGGGTGGAGGACAGGTGCAAGCCAGTGGTGATGATACTGTAATGAATGACATGACGCAATTATTATGCAACTCTGTTTTGTCTCATGAGCTTTCAAAACAAACACTTTCTGTAGTATGTCATTATTATCTTTGTCATCACGTCACATTTGTGTGGGAAGGGTTCCAGAAGTCCGGAGGGCAAATCATTTGCTTGATTCTACTCATCTAACAGTAAATACCGCACTAATTACTTTTCAACGTCATGTTTGCACACGTAGGAGACGTACGTGATTTAGCAGGAAAAAGAGATCAGCTATTTTTAGACACACACAGGCAGTGACGTGCCGTGACCACTAGGGCTGGGTAGGCACGTTGCAAATCGAGACCACCAATGACAATTTCATATGTTTCTGCTGTCAAGTGTTAATTCAATTCAAATCAATTTTATTTGTATAAAGCAATTTCCAACAAAGTCATCTCAACGCGCTTATCAAAATATAAAATTCATAATAAGAAAGAAAAAACCCAATAAGATCCACATGAACAAGTGTTTAGCCATCTAACAAAATCAATATCATAAACACCATTAAAGAAACATAAACAATTATTTAATATAGCCTCCATACTCTCCAACAAGATATATCTCATGACACGACAACACATCTGTTGTTTGTGTTGGAAACACAGAAACACGGAAAAAATGACAACTTAGAACAGCCTCAGTGAGGAGCATCCACAAAGTCAACCCTTCCTTTTGTTCCATTCACTGTGAAAAGTATGAAACATGTTCTGACCTTACCTTTGCTGAAGCTCTGGTAACTCAGGTGTTGGTCTTCATCTTTTAAAAGCTGTCGTTTTTCCTCAAAACAAAGTTTCTCTATCATCTCTAGCGCTGTCATCCACACTGTAGTGTTATCCCGCCCATTAGCTAGAGAACGTAGCAGCAGCAGTCACGTGTCATCTATTCACTAATGTGCTGTGAACTTACGTATCGCATTTAGCATAGCGCAGTTACGTGCAAAGGCAGCTCTCTACGCTGCCTTTACGCGTAAATTGATGTCACATTGGGGACCTGACTGCGCATGCGCAATCACGCAATGGGAACGGAGCCAGAGGGGCGACGTGCCTTTGGGAGGGGGCGTGGCCTCCGTCAGCCTTACTGCGGAGCGAAAAAAAAAAAAAAAAAAGAGACCGTGCAGCTGTAACAGGAAATAGCGCTGTTTAGTCATTAGAGCTATGAAACGCACAAAATTCGGAAACTTTCAAACTTATAGGTACTGTAGGCTATTGGAAATGGAAAAATAAATAATTTATAATTAAAAAAAAATATATAATTAAATAATCAAAATATCAATTCACTTTGCCTACTCTGACTGCACGTCACTGCACACAGGTCACCTAACCCTACTACTACCCTACCACTACTACTACCTGTTGCCTGGAATAGAAATAAGGCTAAAAATATTACAGTGAGTGGTTTATACTCCTTTGTCATAATTGACACACCGTTTTACCTGGAGTACGCCTGATCTCAGAAAACAAAACAATCACATAATCTGTGATTACCCTCAGTAGATTTTCTGCTTCTCAGCGTGGGAGGTTGAAGGAAATTCCAATTCTGCCAGGAAACTTTCACCTGTTTCATTAAGTACTTTTAAGGGCACACTGTGCAAGCTGACAGGAAACCAAGCTTCAATGTTTCTTTTCCCGCAAGTCATACAGAAAGTGACGTAATACAAGTAATAAATAAAGCGCACTGCAATTACCCATTCAAATGTATGAAGCAAAGCAGAAATATGAAAGTATTTTTTTTTTAAAATGAAAATCCAACCGATCCAAATACAGTGTAAGAAAGATATAATCTGCACTACTACATAATCAAAATGACCTAAATCGTAAATGGGATGAGGCATGGCAGCAGAAGATCTGAGCAGGATCCACAAACATTACCTATAACAACCCTAAAAAAAAAAAAAAAACAAGCTCAGAAAAGTTCACTAAAATGAGAATAGCAGGCTATATGGTAGAAGTGTGACGATATTTCGATACGGCGATATATCATAATATTTTTTCGCACGATTGATTATCGATATGCCCACCCTAAATATCAATTTTATTTTATTTTTTAAAAAATTTCTGCATTTTCACTATTTGGCACTGTTTGTTGAAGAAACCAATATATTGTTTACTGGAATATTGCATTATAATGGTGTCACTGGTAAAAAAAAGACCCATCTTTTTTGTTTACAGAAAGCACTATTAGAGATACTTATTTTTTTTTTTTTTTTTTTTTTTTTTTCCTTTATTTAACCAGGAAAAAAATCCCATTGAGATTAAAAACCTCTTTTTCAAGGGAGTCCTGGCCAAGAGGCAGCAAAGTTACAACACTGAACAGAAATACATTTACATTACATTAAAATGACAGGATAACATAAGAATCAAATAAAACAATTACAGACAACTGAGGCAGTCTCAAATTCTCTCAGTTTCATTTTAAAAGCATTCAAGGATAAAAATTCAGTCAACTTCCAGTCTCTTTGCAGTGTGTTCCAAGCACAAGGAGCTGCATGTGCAAAGGCTTTTTTCCCCAGCTCTGTGCGGGCAAAAGGAACTGTGAGCAACAGCTGATCATTGGATCTCAGTGCATAAGTGTTCGTGCTTCTCTTAGTAAGTAATGTACAGATGTCAGAGGGCAGTAATCCAAGGAGAGCCTTATAAATAAAAGTAAACCAATGACACTGCCTCCTAGTGTACAGGGATGGCCATCCCACCCGAGAGTACAGCTCACAGTGATGTGTCTTGGCTCTACAGTTTGTGATGAACCTCAGAGCAGAATGATAAACAGAGTCCACCATCAGAAGACATGTACAAGAAGCATTCATATAAAAAAGGTCACCATAATCTAACACAGATAAGAATGTGGCAGAGACATTCATTTACATTGGTATGTTGACACTTATTAGCAGAAATGTTGCATTAAAATAGTGTCACTGTTCATAGGACGCTTTTTCAATTTATTGTCTTTCAGAGATGTAAAATAAAAATGGTATTTTTTCATTTAATCTTTTTTTTCTTCTTGTTATGTCATAGATTATCGTAGATTGATTTCTGACCAATATATTGATAATCGCAGTATTGTCATATCGTGAGATAATCGTTATCGTGTATCGTATCGTATCGTATCGTGTGGTACCTAGAGGTTCCCACCTATGGACTGCCTTCACTGAAGCAGAAATCTGAATAAAACTCACTCAGAACTTTGAAATGTTAACTACAACAACCATAAAAAAAAACAAAAAAGATCAGAAAAGGCATTTTTGTGTCTGACGCGTGTGCATTTAGTGGTGTAATGGTGAAGGTCAAGGTTCCTGGTCCTTGACAACCACTGCCCTGCTGGTTTAGTGCATCTAAATAACTGAAGCTTATTTCTAACTGTACTCCAATGGCCCGACAGTAACTTGTTAGAACAGGAAAAGGCAGTGTGGTTAGAGTTAGCACTTCTTTCTAAAAACATGAAGGCCCTGTGTTTGGTATTGGACCTTTTGATATGGAGTTTGCATGTTCTCCCGTGCCCCTGGATACCAGTTTCTACCAGTATCAAACACATGATGCATGCTATGGACTCACGTTTGCTTTGACAAAGAAAAAGTCCTGAGTCATTGTCTTATTCATACAACTCAGTCATACTGTCATGAGTTGGCGTCTGGGTCATCTGACTCTTGAGTCATCAGTATAGATCATGGAGCATCTACGTACGTACATAACAAACAGGTGGATCAATCAGTATCTGTTTCTAATGCTTTAGTGTTGCCAATAAACTGCAAGAAAGAATCATAAAAAAATGTTTTTAGATCAAAGTTCAACTTAGAAATAGATGTTGCGTAATTACAGCCAGAAGGCCTGAGGGAGTCACTGTTGAGAATGACGTGTATATGTCTTTCAAAGGCTTTCCTTTTCTCATCTCTTTTTTTGTATGTTTGTTTATTTATTTTGTATTTATGAGTATATGTATTTAAAAGGTTTTCCTTTTCATATCTATTTCTATTTTATTTATTTTTGTATTAATGTGTATACACATTTTAAAGGCATATCAATTTATATGCCTATAATGTATACTTTGTATATGATAATATGTACTTTATGTATGATAATATGTACTTTATATATGATAATATGTACTTTATAAAATCTTGTTTTGTTTTTTAAACAAATGCTGACATAATATATGCTAATTTTACAAATAGTACTTTGATAAATATCTACGCACATGTTGTTTGACAAGATGCTTTGGATGAAGTGTTGAAGCTGTTTTTGTCCACTATTCGAAGTTGAATAGAAAGTCAAACAGAAACTTGTAAAATGTATAAAAAGGGGCGTTAACCAATGGTATATCTGACATGTGAGGACATCATCATGGAAGAAAATAAGCCTCCAGGTTGATAAGGAGCTCCGCCTCTGACTCAACACTATTTTAACGTTCACCATTCTCCTCAGCACAGCACAGCGCAGCACTCAGCATAGCAGGAGGACACTAGGATTAGAGGAGGAATTTGAACAAAAGAGGACACATCGCTGGAATAACTAAGCTATAATAATAATAATCATAATGTTCCAGTGGGAGGAGTTGGTTATTGTTTACTCATTCTTTGCACTGCTTGGAGCTTCATCAGGAGAGATGGGACTGGAGAGGATAGAGAATTGTGCCACACACTGTTCTCAGGTAAATCATCAGCACAAAGTAACATCAGGCTATCATGATGAATGTTTATGCTGTGCATTGAAACAAGGCTCTATTCTGTTATTTTCTGTACAAACTTTTTTCGATCCTGTTAAAAAAGTTACCTGTTTTTATTTCATTTTGTTTTTTAAAGTGTCAAAATATCAGTTTTGAAAACATAGTTGAAATTACTCTGAATCTAATTCAAATTAATCAAATTAATTTTCTGCCCTTTTTGGCGTGATTTCCTAAGTGTTTTGTAGAAATATTCTGTAGCATTTCTATTTCCATCATGATATGCATGCAAACTGTCAGGTGATGGCCCATTTTATTAAATATCATGCAGTGAAAATCCCAGTCATATCTTCTTTTACATCGATATTACATCGCGCGATTCTCGGATTGATTCTAAATGCATCCATATCAATTTTTTTTTTATTTAAAAAAAAAAAGAAAAAAAAAGAAATAATAATAATAACTTTCATTCAACCAGGAAAGTCGTTTCCACTGCAGGAGACATTTTAACTGCACAAAGAAGTGCTGAAACCTGGGCATGTTGACTCAATGTATATCTGCTTGTTTTCCCTCTTTGCAGGGTCTTCATTGCAAGTCCAAGCCAGATTGTGAGTATCGAGTTTACACCTGCAGTAATACATGGAGGTAGAACATAATGGCATATTGACTTACAAAGCCCATGATATACAGTAATATAGTCTATACAGTTTTTTATTTATGAATTCATTTGTTTATTTAAATGTATACAATGACTTGGATGACTTTGGTTACTAAATCAATTTAAATGTTTCAGGTTTTAAAATTTAACTTTTTATTTTACTGTTTGTTATTTCATTTTTTGTTGAGTAAAATAGAGTTCATAATTGATAATGGAGAAGACAAGAGGTCTTTAATGATTAACTAGTGTTATTGTTCACTCAGAATTAGCCACTATGTTACAATAAAGAAACAAAAGTCACAATAAAACCTCATCCAGGTCTTCAATGAGCACGTAACCTTTATTTCTCACTTAAGTCACAAACTTATGAAAATCCAAGGTTTTTTTAATAACCTTGAATTGAACCATAAAGTAGAAGTAAAAGTGAAAGTTTATTTAACATCACTATAGAGCAATAATTGTGTGACACACTTTTCCTGCTTGTTTTCTAGATTTTATTTCACTTCCGTGTCATAATCCGACTGAGGGCCTGAACACTACCTCTGTTTTCCACAATGTTAGCCTCTCAACAGTCATGAGATGCACTGGCAGGAAAAAGTGCTCACTACACCTCAGGGTTACAACCCATTTGCAACTTACAGGTATGTCTATATATGAGTTGTTCTAACACACGCGGCAGCCTATTGGACACGAGATCAGGGAATCATTGAAGTAAACAGATGTAATAGATAAAACATTTAAGATTTTATCAGTGTCTTTTGAATCGCTGCTTTGCTCAATATGAATGGCATTCTGAACTAACAGGCTTGAAGGTAATATAATAATACAGTAATTTGATAAGTTCTTGGAACAAAAGGAACAAGTCATTTATCTTGTTGTGATTTTCAAAACAAGAGGATTTCAGCGGAATTCTCTTTGATCTTGTAAAACAATTTTACTCTGTGACATCTGGATTAGGGTAGTTCACAAAATCGTTTTGACAGATTGCTTTTTGCCTGGTTCATGTAAACATTGTAAGCATCTTTACCAAAAATGGAGTCCATCGCTACACATTTGTTTGAACTGTTCCTGAAACCTAATGTAAGAACATTAGATTCTTACTCATTAAGTATAAATACAGGGAGAAACGGTTCATGTCCATACTTATCTTTATATCGTAAAAGTTTCTGATATTTGTGAAAGTTACGCATTCTTTGGTTGAGCAATAATAATTGAGTAAAAGTGTTCCACCCTTTACGGACGTTATATTGGTTCAGATTTTGGTACAGATGTTCAAAATATCAATAGGAACAAGGCAAAATGCAACCTGGCAAACCATTTTTCTTACACCATTACATTGTGAACCACCCAAACCTGGATGAAAGCTAATGTTGACCTGAATGCACAAAACAAAACTAAAGAGAATAAAAGTGTTATTATGGCACATTATTCTTACCTTTTTTCTATAGATTCCATCCAGGGCCTGTCGATATGCACCGCCACAGCAGGGATGATAATGAGGTGTCGAAGTGTAAGGTTTACGAAAAAATCAAGACAGAACATGTCACAACAGCTGGTAGTGTAATATTCCTCTTCTTCTTATCAATATCATCTTTAATGTAATTATTGTCATTAAGAATTTAAGCTGGTTAGTATAAGATACAATATTAGGTGTGTTTATTGTGTGTGTGTTACAGGTGAAAGTAACCAATGATTGCTCTGAAGTGGTTCCAAACCAACAAGTGTACGTGACTGTGAAAACGATGCCAAGCTACTGTGGCGTAACTTTTACTGACACCTACTACACACCAGGTATGGATTTCATATATTGGCACACATGCACAGGCACTTGATTTGCTGATGTCAGTGAATGTCATGGAATACAATAGGGTTTCCTTAAAACTGGTACAAACAGCTCACATCAGGCTAATCCAAGGCTTCTAAATATTACTTACATTAAATGATTGAGTGTATATATCACAGTTAATATGTAAAATGTCTACACATGTGAGTTGTTTGTGTTCATCCCATATTTTGATTTAAAATGGCTTTCTCTTTATATATATTTTTTTCTCCAGGTTGCCGCAGTGATGATCTGAGTAGGCATGTCCCAGAATGCATCAGTGAGTACACAGAACAATCCTCATGTCAAGAATTTGCCATTTGAGCTTCTATTTAAAGGCCTGAATAGAAAAACTAAAACGTTCCTATCATATCTTCATGGGAAACATGTTTGTGTGACTCAGAAGTTCCAAACGCCTTTGCGTGTCCTGAGCCAAGCTTCTGGTTCAAGCTCTGTTTGTGTTTTTTGTGTTGGGTTTTGACACCTAACATCATCAGCTAGAAGGTCCATTAGATATTTATTTAATTGCCATTTTGACATTTCTGTGCAAGTTCTCAAACAGTCGAGCTAGGATGCCACTTTCTTTCTTTCTTAGCTATGGCTACATTTGCAATAGTTCTCAAGTATTCAATACAATACATCCCTATTCTGATGTTGCGTCCACCTCAGTGTCACTGGATATGCCAGGGAACACTAAGGTTCTTGGATTAAAAAATCAAAATGCTAAACAGAGCTTGAACCAGAACCTTGGCTGTGGACATTTCTGTATGTTTCCTTGAGGAACTGATATCCAGAAAATGTGTTTTAGTTAAAATGTGCATTAAAAAAAAAGAAAAAGGAATACGTGTGTGTGCGTACGCCAGTGGTTGTCTCTGTCAGACATCTGGACACCTGAGTTCATCTACGGCATCTAGCTGCTTATCAGGATAAGCAGATAGAAGACAGACAGATGAATAGATGTTCTTTTTGCAAAATGTTCAAAGACTTTGATGCTCTTAAGAAAGTTTGGCAATGTAGTGGTTTAAAGGTTAGCACTACCTCACAGTAAGACGTTCTGGCGTTATTCCCATGTTATCTTTCTGTGTGTAGTGTTTGTGAGCTTTTCCTTCTGAATCCAGGATGTAAGGGTACAACCTTCCACTCCAACTTGTAATTTTGTTGTTCATGTTCCTTGTTGTTGATAAAAGCATCTTGTTCTCCTCATCCTGTAGCTGGCCAACTGTCATATAGTGAAAACCCTGAGAAGAAGGAGTTGAGCATCAGCGTGTCAGGCATGTTGGACGATCATGACTACAATCTCCGTCTGTGCTACAAGAGTTTCATTTGCTTCGGAACAGGAAGCAACACACTGGTGAGACTTTCCATTGGCGGGTAGTTTTTAGCTGATGAAAAAGTAAAGTCGTTTTTAATGGTTCATCTTTCACCTAATGGTTGTTCACCATTGCACTGATGACGTGCTATAAAAGTGCTTGTGTTTGTACAAACAGACCCTTACTAATTATTTGCTATTCATTTTTTTTTGCAATATCTAAAGAATAAAGATTAGTTTAACAGAATAATACATAAAGAACCTCTGATTAATTGCAAGTTGTGCAGATGCAAACATTTTGAGGATGTGTATTTGAAACTTAAAAGTTGATATAAATGATTTCAAAGACATTTCTAAGTTTTATTATACACCTTTCGACGAATCATCTAAAGAGCATTCATGTGATGATTATCATATTACTATAACGTGCAAAGCAGGTACATGTTGGAATCATCAGGATTAGCCAAATCTACAGAGTTTAGACAGAGCATCCTCAAATTAAAAGGACTTACCATTGTCTTGACTTAGGACTTGACTCTGGACTTTAGTGACATGACATGACTTACTTGAGACTTGAGAAACAGTGACTTGTTACCACCTCTGCAACAAAGAGAATATATCCCAAGCATCATCACAGAGGTTTAAACTATGTTTGTGTTGCAGATAAAAAAAGAACAACCTGTAAAAAGTGCCGTTCTTTCATACTCCCAACCTTTTCCCTGCCTCTGTATTGAGGTAAGTCTCCATCCCTTTTGTATGCATTCATGATACTCATCATATCGAGCTCCGTCACTTACTGTATGTAAACACTTTTCACAGGGTTGGTCAGCTGTGATGGACGCCCCAAGAGTCCAAGTCTGCCCGTTCAAAGACCGTGAGTCCCTTTGCTCCAAAAAAAAAGCATTTAACCTGACATGCGACAATCTTTTAAAAAGTCTTTTGTCTCTAGGTCTTGAGGAACTGTGGACCGGAGTAACTTTTAACCCATTTGAGGATGCTCTCATATGGGAGCCAGCTTGTCCAGTCAGTGCTGTGGTTTCACTGTGTCAGAAAAAAGAGGACAGTGTCTGCGTGAATCTGCCCGAGTCTTCCCATGATGCCAGCAAAAACAAGGTACAAACCTATCCGTTCTCATCCAAATATCTTACATGCGAGTGCTGGTATTGTGGTCTGATACTGGATCTGATCATTTATTTTCAGATAACATTTAGCAGAGTGGACCCACATCCTCACCTCTGCATGAAGGTATATTCACGATCCAGCCAATTTGCAAATTTGACATTATTAGATTGTGAACAAAATGTAGGTAACTGGAGTAACTTTTAGATCTTGCAAACTTGGAAAAACATTTTTAAATTGGATTTTTAACTTTTTCAGTTTACCACAAGCTCTGGGTCCTGGACTAAGTGTCCATTTGCAGACAGTTTTCAAGGTGACACATTTATTTATTCTTCACATGCTTATCACAATCTATCTGATTACCTACACTCTGTACTACTATGATACTATCTCTGCACCACATACTCATAAATGTCCATTTTTTCTCAGGATGGAAGGTGGATGTGTTTTCACAGCAGGGTAACAAAGAGGTGACCATTTGGTCTCAGGTCACTGGGGTGTTTTTATTGGAACTGTGTGAGAAATCTGCAGCCTCTCCTGATTGTCACAGCAACAAAACACACTCCATGCATGTGGTAGGTATCGCTTTTCTAGAAATACACATTTCTAAAATCACTGCTTCATCTGGAGATTAGTGCCTGTTTTCTGTTGAAAAGGCACACATGCTGTTGGTGTTATCACGTTGGTTCTTTGGGTGACTTGTGGACAAAACTTCCTTTGTGATTAAAGATCTAGCAGTTGAGGAGTGGCACATTGATATTCATGGCAGTCATGCTCTTTATTCAACAAAGTGTGCGATATCCAATATGCCAATAGTTTACAGTTAATTTGGCCGATAATCGATGCCAATATTTTTCCCTCACACCTATTTGCAGAGATCATCTAGTTTCTGTAGTGGGATTAAAATACAGAATTATTCTGCACTCTTTATCATGTTGGTCCGCTGGCAAATGTAGACACAAGACAAAGCAGACTATTATCTAAGATCAGTCATCATTTCTTGTGCAAAATAAGAAAAACACTTCAGATACTTGCAGCCTAACCTACTTAAAACATTTACTAACCAACTTAAATGTTGTATTTAGTGGTAAAAACAGCATTTTTACAAGATCCAAGCATTTTGTGTCACAGCTATATATGACACAAAAAATGAGTTTCCAAATCAGTAAATTCAGTGAATAACTCTACTTTGAGATTGTTGATTGCCTCCCACCTCCATTGATTTAAAAACAAGCAATATGGCGGCACTTAGTCACGCCTCTCTACGGATGATGAGGCGCCTATGTATATGACGTCTATGGATTGATCAAGGAAGCAAAGCCTGTTATTTAATTGGTTAATTATATAGATAGAACGGCCAATGTCCGATATCTACATTTAAAGCCAATGTTGGCCAATACCGACAACATGCAGGAAATATTGTGTATCACTATATTACATGATATATTTGGGGGCACTAATAACACAGAAGGTTGCACCAATAATTAGAAAAAAACAGCTATGGGAATATGGTGTATGGTGGGTAAAATACATTGGGCTGTTATTGAGATATGTTAAACAGTTCTTAGGTAACCTTTATCTTCTCATCACATATTTATTTTTTTTACTTTTTTTTTTTCTGCACAGAATTACCTTTTTATTGGTTGGATACAATAAATATTATCAGCAACACACACACATACACACACAAAATACCACACTTTATATATTTGTTCAAGCATGTGCAAATGTTGGGATGTTCAAATGCATGTTTTGTGTCTTTCACTGATAGACATTTGAACTTTGTTGTTTCCACAGGAAAAACACAAAGTCTCCAAATCAATTATCCCATCAGATAATTGCAACTTCTGTCTCCAGGTATGTTTGTGTGTTTACTGATCCTCCAAGATAGCATTGTGTGTTTTTTTTTAAATCACATTTATCAAAGTGATGACCTTAAATTCACCTGTTATAGGTGAAGAGACTTGATGTAAACTACGGTGTTACCATCAACCAGTGTTTCAACAACTGCAGTAAGTAAGGTTTCTGCTTCTACCTGTGTACATCAACACCTTTTCTTTCAATCTGAGGGGTATTTCATTAAACCCAGCTCAGGGTTAAGTCCAGGTTAAACCTGAGAGTCTGGCTCCGTTAAGCCGGGTTCTAACTGGAATGGCGGTTTCATCAACGTGACGCACTCTCATGAAACCACGTCATCATTATGAAAGAAGTCATGTAGTGATGCTTTAAAACACTCACTAAAGACCTACAAAAGGAAAAAATTCTGTTATACTTTTTTTTTTTTATACCGCTTTAATGCGCTATTTTAAAAGGAAATTAAGCAGAATATCATGGTAAATGTTTTAATATGATTTTAAATCCATACAAATGACAATTGCCTTATGACATGTTTAAAATGTACCGTATTTTTAATGAGATATCACAGTCTCCATGTGTTTAAACTATTAGTAGTAATATTTAAGGATACATGTGCATCCATCGCCTCCGTTTACCGGTATAAATGTGTCCATTCATTGATCAGAGATTAAAGGGGCCATGTTACGCTAAATCGACTTTTCTGACGTCACGATCTTTTGGTCTCAGCAATGGTTCCTATTGGCTTCTCATTCATCGTAAAAGCTGCAGCGCATGCGCCATCACTCTCTAATCATTAAATCTGTGATCGATCTTGTGTGTCTAATGAGGACGTGAACTTAAGCTAAATGCTGTCAGCTTGCTTGGCTCAGCTGGGGAGATTGAAGCTGAGAAGAGTTTGATGAAATGGTAAAAGCCAGCATGGTCACAGAAGGCTTAGCTAAACCAGGTTTAAACCATAAGCCTGGCTCTACTGAGAACACTTTGATGAAATACTCCCCTGTTAAACATTAGTGCCCGAAAACAACAAAATGTTGACCTTAGTGCAAAAATAAATAATGATAAATGCCTTCACATGTGATTTACCAGATACGAGAGGAGTCGTCTCCAATCAGAATAAACAGAAACTGAACTGGATTGCTGTTGCAGTGGGTGTTTGCCTCGCTGCTCTTATAATTACTACTTTCACGCTACTTGTGCTGTTAAAAGGTTGGTTTTACAGGTTTTCATTTTGACCCTTTATACCAAAAACTGATGGGGAAAAAAAAAAAAACATTAGACTGTAGTACTGCAGTAAGATATAGGTAATGACTTCCCTCCACATAAGATGTAGAAAATCTACAAAAACTGCCTTTTAGAGTTAATAGAAGATAGATGTTTACCGTAAATATGGAATTCACATTCTGAAACGGAAAACTGTCTTTAGTCCGCGGGACTTTATGACGGCAGGGGATCTAAAACTGTCTTACTCAAACAAGAATTCTCCCTCTACCTTGTCTCCGAAGCTGGCTGCCTATTCTCTATTATTGTTATCTAATAAAGAAAAGGACTAAGTGTACTTTCTCCTATTGGATGTCTATCATATTTTAGGTTTATGAGTAGTCTCGCTATAGTTTTGTGGGATTGATATTAGGACCCATCCAAAATAGGTCGAAGCTGGAAACAACTCTTTTTACAACAGCATGAGTTAGCCCACCCCGGACACCCCTGTTAAGAGGATACCAAGGGCAGGCTCACTTACCAGAGGCCTAGAAGTGTGTCCTCCACTCAGGCGCCGTCTCAGATGTGGGTGTTTGCAGGCGGGTAATTTAATCAATTAGGCTTCTTAATAGTTAATGAATTTTTATTATAGGTTTACAAAAATCAAAAGTCAATCAAAAAGTTTCAAAGCATCAAAGTCTTAAACTATCAGCCGATAGAGAAAGAAGGGGGTTTCATGAACAACTAGAATGTCCGTGTAAAAGAAGCCCCCGAACACAATAATCAGTGGTATATATAGCCTGAAGCATGATAATATGTCATTATACATGATCTGACCACCTAAGCAAATAGAAAAATAGGACAAAAGTTCACACAGATGTCAAGGCCCAGCTGGCGTGTTCATAAAGGGTGGTTTCCACACTAGTTGTTGTTGGTCGTGGTTAACACTTGATACATAACAAGGCATTGTCTTCCTGTTAAGTAAAGTGTGACTTCTTACACCTAAAGTGTGACTGCTCACACCTCGAGGTGTTAGTTTTAGCACCTTCTGTGGAAAACAGGTGTTGTTTTGGTTATCACTTAACAACATTTACTTTGCAGCTGTGTCTTTACAAAAAGCAGTAAAAAGGGGTGATATGTCAGAACAGGCGAATAGCTGTAATGGTTAAATAAGCATTTCTTTTGCAGAATAATGAATGAATGATTTATACACACCATACAACAAAAACGAAACCATTTTTTTTCCTCTTTATTTAAGTATGACACAGAAATACCTCTCATACATGTTTTGAGACTAGTGCATTTACACACAATTTTTTTCCCAGTAATATGGGGGACTGAATGCCTAGCAAGCATAGCAACCGACAAATACGTCAAACTTCTTTCATAATCCCGCTCAAAATGAAATCTCGCACTACATGTTATGGTTCAACTTGAGACCAGTGATTGAAAATCACATTCCAATCTGATAAGGCACTGGTACAAAGACAGATTTAGCTGTTGGTGTATTAGTTCAACGGGTGATCATTTTAACTGGTGACATGTCACAACAGACGCATCATACTTCTATTCACATGTCTGCGAGGGATTTCATGCATAACTTGAGGGTTATTTACCAGTTTCACAAATAATGTTTTTTGGACTTTATCAATTTGGCAACTCTGAATAATGTATACGGAGATTGTATCACTTAAAAATAGATTATCTACTGTTTAAATAAGTTTGTTCATTCATCTTATTGCATGGCTTTCTGTTTCAGTTTTTAAAGGGGGAATCCAAAAAAGAAGTCAGTCTGTAAAAAGCAAACTGGTAATATGATCATCCTAATCTATCTTTTAAAGCAAGGAATCTCTGTGTGTCTGTGCCTCAGGGACAGACAGAGCTCACACTAGCTACATACAGTAGCTGTAGCTTGGTTCAAAGCTGTGCGACGTGGGATTTGTTTGGACTGAAATAGTTCATTTAATTAATAATTTCATTAAAAAATCGTCCTTTGATGGAGCCTTTAGTCACATGGCGCACCACAGCCAATCACTGCACACCGTAGTCACGTCGTAGTCACGTGTGTGCACTATCGCTGAGCACGCAACCGAGCCAGCAAACACTGCGCGTGTTTGTGTGCATGCATTATTTTGGCTGTTTCTAAACTTTTTTAGCAGCTTGCACATAGTCCCAATTTGTGCATGCAGCCCCCGACACCACGGGCGGAGAGAGGGAGAGCGAGCGCCGAACGCATGCACGCACATACACACACACGGTGTTTATAATAAAAATATACTAAATGAGGAAAGTAAAACAAAAAACTAAACAATATTTATACAAAAAGTACACAAAATGACTACAGAAAGTAACAAAAATATACAAAACGACTCCAGAAACACACAAAATGACAACAAAAACCTACAAAATAACTGTAAATACACACAAAAAAGTTCCAATAACACACAAAATGACTCCAAGAACACATACATTACAAAAAAAATACACCAAACGACAACAAAAATGTGAAAATGACTCCAGAATCACACTGAAATGGCAACAAAAAACAATAATTATACAAAAAAGCACAAAAAGACAACAGAAAGATACAAAAATACACATAAAGACTTCAATAAACATACATTTCAGAAAAATAAAATGACAAAATATAAAAATGAGTAAAAAAAACAACAAATTTATCATGCGCATGTCCCATAGAAGTACAACTCTACTTAAGTTCCCACATGAATACATACATCCGATGGGCATTGTACTAGTTAAATAAACACAAATATCCCTTCTTTTTTGCAGGTCCTGCTCTGAACAAAGTGTTCTCAGCGTCCCCAACTCCAGCAGTTCTCAAAAATGAAGTGTTAATCGCAGAATCCCCACAGTGTGGAAAGACAGAGAAGACAAACCTGATATCTAAATGAACAGTGGTGATGATGTCAAAGGCAGCTCATTTGATATGGAGCATAAAATGTTACAAAACCCTGAATGTGGTGTTTACGGTAACAAACCAGGACTGTTCTATTTGTATTTTCACATCATTTTCTTTGATGGAAAATCATGTTTCTACAGTGCAGCTTAATGTGTCCCTTTTTTTAAAGAAAATAAATGTAAAATCTTGAATGTATATGAATATTTTTGCTATGCTGGGTGAAAAATGAGCTGCAAAGTGAGTAAGAAAGGCATTAAAATATTTCTGTCCGTCCCAACACAGTTGTAATCTCTTTTTTCTCATACCAATGACAGTTTTATGCTTGTTTGTGTGGAAAATCAGCTTTCATTAAGCAACTGTAAGTAAGTAAGTAATGTTTATTTCTATAGCACCTTTCACAGACAGAGGTCACAAAGTGCTTTACATATCCACTCATTCACACTCACATTCACACACCAATGGGACAGAGCTGCCATGCAAGGCGCTAGTCAACCACTGGGAGCAACTTGGGGTTCAGTGGCCACTTTTACATAGAAGCTTCAATTCCTCTTTAAAGCGAAGTAAAAGTTCATTCCTCTTTAACCTGACCTTGTAAACACATAATTCCTAATGCTAATTTAATTCCGAAGATAATTCCTCTTACTTGTAAACACTTAAGTTGGGTAATTCCGCTTTAGGTTAATTCGGATCGTTTTGCGCTTCATGACTTGCGGCGATGACGAGCGGGTGAAGACATAATCCAAGATGGCGACGCCCCGGACTCCAACCTAGACTATTTAATAAGAGCCTTAAAAGACATGGATATAATAAAAAGAATAGATGGACGGAGGCATAAGCATGCGGACTTCCACACGGACACACGCGGACTTATTAACACGGACGGTAAACGGAACAGGCTTCACCGGAGGGCTGGCACTAGGACCCGGAGGGGGAGTAAATGCATCCCTGTACTGCATGTACTACAGACTGTAATATCACCAGTTTATCATTTTACCTGTTGTTAGAGCTACTATCTTTACCAGGGAGCAAATATTTATTCCTGGTGATTGTTTTCCGGAGTTTTAATGGGCTTTATTTACCAGTGATTAGTTCCTATCTCTTCTCTTTTCTTCCAAACTGAAACTGTGTTACTGTTGAGCTGCAGTTTCAAAACCTGTCCAATCAGAGCCTTCCCAACCCCCAGACCTAAAGCAAAATTATCTAAAGCCGAATAAACCAGTTTTCCATGTAAACCTTGTTCGGGAATTACCATTTCCATGTAAACATAAAGCAGAACACTTTAATTCTGAATGATTTAATTTGGCTTAAATAATTCCAAATTGAAAAACATCATGTAACCGTGGCCAGTGTCTTGCCCAAAGACACTTCGACACATAGACTAGTACAGACCAGACTCGAACCCCCAACCTCACAATATGAGGACCAATCCATGTGACCGTTGAGTGTGCCCCTGTAGGTGTGCACACTCAACGGTCACATGGATTTTCTTTCATTGTTTCATTGTTATGTCTTGATGACATGATAGGCTCTGTCTCTCCTGACTGCACGCCATTCACTAGTGAAGATCGACATATTTAACAAAGTGTGATGTAGTGATTACTCTAGAAAGTGCTCTATTCATGTAACTGCAACTGGTTTTATTATGTTAATGTAATCCGATGGTTCCCATGGTAGCATAGACTTGCCCGTTTTAAGGTGTCTTCCTTGTTCAGCTGGATGGCATGTGTGAACGTGTAATATAAGAACTCTGATAATAGCATCAAAATGCTGCTCTCATTTCCTTGTAAGTGCAAGTTCAAAACTTTTAAGCCACAATGTTCCAATAACATCATAACATCAAGGGAACTGGATGACTTCCTTCTATTTCTGATTCTGAAGTCTCCTTTAGACGTATCATCTGAAGTGCATTAATGTAATGGATTACGTATTGCTTTCAAGGAAATGTATTAATGCATCGTTATTCACACTCCAGGTGCTGGCCTTTTTGATTGAAGGGTGGCCACATTAAAGATGTGAAATAAAGTAAGTTAGGAATAGAGAGTACACATCAGTAAAGTGGCTGTTTAGTAGGCATACAAAACACCATTCATCCATTCATTTTCTGACTTGCTCCTTTTTTCAGGGTGACAGGGGTCTGCTGGTGCCTATCTTCACTTTTCATTTGGCGTTAGGTGGGGGTACACACTGGACAGGGATAGATAAAACCAAATTTTCCATCCAATAATTTACCCTCCTATCATCTTCAAATATTACTAACACATTTTACCCTTGGGATCAATCTGACCTTAGGGATATTTACTTTTGCACAAGATGTAATCTGTGTATGGAGGCCTGATTAAGTCTAAAATACAGTGCATTACAGTAATCTAATCATGAGCTGATGAATGCATGAATGGTTTGGAGTTTGGCGTAACCGGGAGGTAGATTTGTATATCATCTGCATACATGTGAAAGGACACATTATGGCTAGAAATGATTGAACCCAGAGGCAACATGTAAAGTGAAAATAAAACTGGACCTAGAATGGAACCCTGTGGCACACCAGAGGACAGAGAGGCTGTGGAGGAGGTAAAGTCATTGATCACTACGGAAAAAGATCTGTCCGTTAGGTAGGACTTGAACTACTTCCGAGCAAAATCTTATTCCGCTCAGAGCGAAGTAGTCTGTGATAAAAGTTATCGGCATAGCCGCAAGGACACGGGATCGGCGACAAAAAACCTTTTGGTTGCTCTGCAAAACCCCTGCTTTACTTCCGTATGGAGATCGTACGGCCATAACATGAAAATGGCTTCACCTTGTGCACTGCGCAACTTCCGGCTGAAGAGTTACTCAGCCTCTGGGTCCTAGTGCCTGCCGTCCGGTGAAGCCTATTCCATTTACCGAGGTCCGTGTGTGTTTAATAAGTCTGTGTGAAAGTCTGCATGTTTATGCTTCTGTCCATCCACTCTTTTCATTATATCCATGTCTTTTAAGGCTTTTATTACATAGTGTCGGCCGCCATCTTGGATTATGTTGTCAATAGCGCGTCATCGCCCCAACTCAAATAACTGTAAAAAGAAGTTTGCAGTGTTCCAGCAGCAGATAAATAGGAAAGTGTAATAAAAATGGAAAATGGAAGATATATACACAGTTCAGAGAGAAAGAGGGAAGACACTGGTGCAAGAAAAGACATTGCACAATAAAAATAGAATATATACATAGGTGCACTGAAATTGCTGATTGCTGTCTGTGGATAGGCAACCAATGTTCTGATTAAAAAGTTACTGAATGAACAGTGCAAACCTACTGCCTGCCTTAAATTCCTGCAATTGAGTTTTTCTTCTTTTTTTGCCAACCTTAGTCGTATTAAACACAGAAAAAATACCTTTTAACAATAAATATTGACAGCTGACCAGTCAGTGACAGTCAGTCGGTGACAGTCAGTCAGCGAACCAGTCAGTGACAGTCAGCTGACCAGTCAATGACAGTCAGTCCGTGACAGTCAGCTGACCAGTCAATGACAGTCAGTCAGTGACAGCGACAGTCAGTCGGTGACAGTCAGTCAGCTGACCAGTCAGTGAACCAGTCAGTGACAGTCAGCAACGGTCATTGACAGCTGACCAGTCTGACCAGTCTATGAATCACATTATTGTGAGGAGGTAGAAAAAGTAGTTCAATGGAGTAAAGAAAACAACTTTTGAACACATCAAAAACTGGTGTACTTGTTATTGACTTTTGTCACAACAGAAATCAGTTGCTTTTTACTATCAATGATTGTGATGTGCAGATTGTTGAGAAACATTGCTAAAAAAGCAAAACAGCACCTCTTCTTGTTATGCAAGCTTCAAGACTTCACCCAAAATGCTAAGATTCTTTTAAACTTCTACTATTGTGTAATTGAGAGTGTTTGAACCAATTGTATTACTGTGTGGTTTCATAATCTCACTCTGAAAGAAAAAAATGCTTTAAACAAAGTGGTTCGCTGCCAGCAGGACCATTGACTGTACTTTGCCGCTCCTGGAGTCCACACATAAAGCTTAAATCCAGCTTCGCCAATAGTGAATGACGCCTCGCTTCCTTCAGGGAAAAGGTATCGCTCTATCAAATGTTCTACTGCTCGCCATTTGAACAGTTTCTTCCCACAAGCTGTGATGACTCTAAACAAGGCACTTTAATTTTGTATGGACATTTTATTGTACTGAATTGACCCTATAGTATTTTCATGTGGTTTTATGTGAATTTTTATTGTACAGTATTTTACATTATAGTATTTTTAGTGGCATTAATTGATTGTTGTTTGTTTTGTTTTTTTTTATTTATTATGAAATGTCTTTTTAAATGTTGACTGCACTTTGAGCTCCTTGCAGATTTTTTCCAATGTGGTTTTCATACTGCAAATGGCTAATAAAATGAACTGAACTGAACTATGTTTAGCATGTTTCTGAATTTGGAAAGATAGCAACAAAAATTGTCCACAGTCAAAGTCAACTCTGTGCCAAACTGGCATTAAAGAAAGCTACTTCCTTTTTGAACTCCTGACCAGCCCTGTGTTGTTCGTTGCACAATAAATATTACCCTGTTTGTTTTGTTTTACTTATCATGAAAAGGATACTCTGTACAAATACGTGATAGCACACTTGCACGCTCCTGCAAGTACTTACTGTGTTCTGTTCCCAGATGTTTGTATAAAAGGGATATTGTTACAGTAACACGTTGTATGGGTTTTTACCATTATGGACAGTAACACTTCCTTATTGCTCTTTTTGTATTCACCTTAAGCAAACCTGGAAAAGAAAAAAAGACCACAGATTTATGATGAAAAGTGACAAAGCAAAAAAGAGAAGGAATTTCCCTCACACATGCTCATAAAACACACTTTTCCCCATTGCAATAGTATGATTGCATAACTCAAACAAACTGAAGCTACATACGTTTTTAAACTGTGATCATAAACAGTAAAATGAGTCAAAAAATGTTTATAGCCAGGATTCAAACACTTCAGGCTTCCAGCTGAGAGGCCAATGAACCAATGTAATTCAGCTAAATTATTCAAGTAAAGAGACAAAAATAATCACTTTTTGGTACTTTGGCTTTTCAGTTGAAAGACGTGACCCATCTGACTGTCAGATTAAGGAATGCAGAAGTAGCATTCTTATGTTTTTTTTTGTCATCCTCAATGAAAGAGAAAACATCAAGGATGTGAGTCTTAAAAAAACAAAATAAAGGGAAACATACTCAGTAAGGAAATTGATCTATATTGTATTGCTCTTGAAGTGTATTGAAAAGTCAAATGTTCTCAAATGTTATTCATACTGTGTTTATGTTTATATTTATGGTAAACACTGCCATCTTAATTTTTTTGCAATGTTTCAGTGATGTTAACAAGTATTTATGTCAATATTTTGTACAATACAAAACATTGCATTTAAGACATTAAATTGAATACAATGATCCAGACTGGAATGAGCTCGAATGAGCTGAGATACGGTCAAAGACTGACTTTATTGTGTCAGAATCCAATGAACGAAATAAAAACCTACCAAAAGATTATTGTTGTATTTATACTGTAATAGTCCAATATGATGTGAACATACATGTAGCCTACAGTGCATAGTTTAAGTGAAAAACCAGCCTGTGCCTCATTGGCTCTAGAAACAGAAAAAACGCTGCAACTTACTGTCAGTAAAATGATGCATCTCTGTTATGTATCACAATGAAAAAATAAACGTATAGAAACAAAAGCAAGCCTGACATACTTTCCCTCTAAGCAGCATGCTGTGTGCTTAAAGCTGCAGTATATAGAATCTGTGAGACTGGTATAGAAACAACAATGCTCCCCCCATCCCTCCCTGTTTTGAATCCACCAGCATCCACGTGAACGCACACAAATTTGCTAATATTTACAGTGACTTTGTCATTAGTCTGGCGACCTTTCAATTCCTGGTACAGACTTTTTTCTCAAAAGCGACTATCAAATTTTTTTTGCAACTTTCTTGTTTATTAGAGTGTTTTTATGTTTTAGAAACTCTGACATGAAAGCACGCATCACTCTGTAGTTACTGTCCTTAACAAGCAGCGGGTGCTGCCGTAAGCCCCTCCCCCATCCCAAAGCTCACAGACAGTCAGGTTTAAGGCTCAAACATACTCGGGCTGACCCAGCGCACAACGGACTCAGCGCAGACTGTCCGCTTTCCTCAGAGCTTACATACTTGAGAGCATCACCACGTAGTAGTTTCCATTAAAATCCTACATGTCCCATGATTCTTAGCGCTTCTCTGTAGTCCATGTACTCCTGGGACGTGTTTTAAAGGTGTCGCTACTGTTGTAGCTTGTCTGCCAGTCTCTCCTCTAAGCTCGTGTTCATCTCTCCTCCTCTGTTTCACCAGGAGGGTGAAATGCAGGTCGGTGTTACATTTAATGCGGGTCGATACAATGCCGAGCAGTCTTTTGTTTGACACCAACTACGTGGAGAAGTCCTTGTGGTGGTAAAATCTGAGCTTTGCATGTAATTGGCCCCGCGGTCTCCACAAGCAGTCTGCGTGGACTCCGCTTTGCGGGTGTCCGCCTGAGTATGTTTGAGCCTTTACAGTAGCAGTTCTCCTACCTGGAGGAGAGCTGAAAAAAGACCCACACCACTCCGGGCCCAGAATGGAAATGAATTGCACATGTTATCTCCACCTTGGATATGCTTACCCAAGGTTCCAGTCTGTTTCCAATCTCCCTCTGACAGCAGCATGTGGCGTGAGCTGTGCGCAGTGGCAGACATCAGGCTGAGTATGTGCCTACATCTGTCCGTTTTGGCCGAGTATGTTTGGGTCATTAGATTGTTACTTCTCTACGTTGGTCGTTCTTTTTGTTCTTTTGGCTTGCATTGTTATGTAAGCCGCTGTCAGCGTAGAACTTTTAACGTTGGTGTTTCCAATGACCTGGATATCCCCTGTTCTTCTGGCACTTTTCCACCTACAGTTCAGAGTCCAGGGGTGGGGATTTCTTCATCATTTGCTGGTCCAGTGAAAACCAACAGCATGATGGGAGTTACTTCCTTGTTCTTTGTTCTCTTTTGATCCTGTTCCAAGAATCGTTATCATTCATCTCTCTTGTCAACTCCTTTTTACAATGCTCCACGCAAGCATTCAGGTTAGAAGCTAACATTCTTCTTTCTTTTTTTGATAAATTTTTTTTATTTTCAGAACAGTACATAGCATTGTGTGTTCTATTCAGAGAGAGAAGATACTTGCATATACATACAGAAATATTAAGAAAATAGGTAATGGGTCAAAATAAAGCATGTAAGATTAAAATAAGCCTGTCCCTCTGTTCTCAGTCAATACAACACAAGTATGCATAAAAGAAAAGTAAAGTAAAATACACCCAACCCAGCCCATACCCACCCACCCCACCCCGAGGACCCTAGGAATGGACCCAAAATAAAAAAAGAAATAAATAAATAATGGAAGGGGGAGGAAAAATTTCCATTTCTGCACAGATAATATGAGGGGGTTTCCATCTACATGCTATAAGTCTCTTGGCGGTGGTGAGGCCAGCCAAAACGACACACTTCTGCTTAACTGAAAGCTCTAAAATAGAACAGTCATTAAGCAGAAGAACTTGTGGTAAAACTGGAACTGGTTAGTGTAAAATACGTGAAAGAGTATCGCAAACTCCCCTCCATAAATCTGCAACCCCTGGGCACTCCCAAATCATATGTAAATAGGTGCCAACAGATTTGTCAGGGCATAAGCTGCAATTTGGAGATGGTAGGGCTTTCATTTTATAGAGGGTACAAGGTGTGTAATATGTGCAATGGATAAAAGTAAAATCAATAACTTGGTGATTAGGGTTTCTGGAAGATAGAATGGTATTTTGCCAGATTGAGTTCCATTTACAAAGAGTAGATGGTAAACCCTTCATCCATGCTTGGTAAAGGGGCAAGGGATTAGCAGTTGCCTCAAGTAAAGTGCTATAAATGTTGGGTTTGATAAACAAAACATGAAATGAATGGCTGGACAGTAAACTGTTCCAGGGAATACCATAGGTGCGCATTGCTGTGCGCAGCTGCAGGTAGAAAAAGAAAGAGCTTCCTGGTAAATTAAAGATATTTTGAATTTCTTGAAATGAGCGTAAGCCCCCTACTCCAAAAATATTGCCAAAAGTGTGCACACCCTTTTTGCTCCATATAGGGAATGAAATTGGGTGTCCTCCTACCTGTAGAGAATAGTTATGAAATATGGGTGAATGAAGGAACTGTTTTGATGTAATATTGCACAGGGTATTTGTGTGTTGCCAGATGGAGATAAGCTCAGTGATGATGTTGCAAAACTTAGTTTGTGTTTTTTTTGGGGAAATACAGTCTATGTGGGTGAACAATGTTTTTCTCAATTGGGTGCCACAAAACTAATATAGAAGGGTCCAACCATTTAGAAAGAGGGCGTAAAACAAAGTAGAGTTGGAAGTTTGGGACACCTAGTTCACCTAGCCTTTTTGCTCTTTGGAGCGTTGAGAGTTTCAATCTAGTCTTCTTTTCCCCCTTATAAATTTTCAGACAGCAGAGTGCAACTCTTTTCAGTAACCACCAGGTGGGGGTAGAGGAAGCATTGAGAAGTTAAAATTAATTTGTGGAAGGATTTTCATTTTTATAACTGATATGCGGGAGTGGAAGGAAAAGGGGCACTTTTCCCATCTCTGTAAGTCATTCCTAACCTCTGAAAGTACATTTCTGTAATTAAAAGATACTGTATAAGAAACCGAGGAGCTGACCATGATTCCCAAATACTTAAAACTTTCAATAATAGGAATGTTTGAGGGAATAGCTGGTAATCTGTCAAGGTGATTTAACGGCAGCAGTGCTGATTTATTCCAGTTGATTTTATATCCAGAAATCTGACTGAATTTATGGAAAATATCTAATACATGGGGAACAGACTGAGAAATGTTTTGGATAAAGAGCAAAATATAATCAAAGTACAAGGAGATGTAATGCTTAGTGTCCTGTATAACAATTGGGTGATGGGAGACTGATTGCCGGATTTTCTGAGCCATAGGTTCTAAAGAAAGTGAAAAAAACAGAGGCAAAAATGGGCAGCCCTGCCGAGAGCTTCGAGAGATTGGGAAGCGTTTAGAGCAAGTATTCCCTCTAATAACCATGGCTGATGGATTCAAATAGAGTAGCTGAATCATAGATATAAATGTGTTACTGAAGCCCATGTGTTTCAATACTGCCCATAGATAGTGCCACTCAAGGTGATCAAAGGCCTTCTCCGCATTCATAGACAAAATGGCATTAGATGAGTTTGTAGAATTAGAAAATTCCAGAATATGAAGAAGGCGACGGAGGTCATCAGAAGCAAGACAATTTTTAATGAAGCCTGTTTGATCCTCCTTAACCAAATAGGCCATTAAGGGTTCCAATCGAAAGACAAGTGTCTTTGCATAGAGTTTAATATCTGTATTCAGAATTGACAGAGGGCGATAGTTTGAGCACAAGAGTGGATTTTTGTCCTTGGAAAAAGAACTAGAAGAGCTATGTTATTAGAGAATGAGCCTTTTTTGATTGCTGCATGGATCATATCAAGGATTAGCTGTCCCATTTGGGGCCAAAAAGCCAAAAAAAAATCAGGCGATATACTATCCAAATCAGGTGACTTTCCTTTGTTCCTATTCCCAAGGTTCTCACAGAGTTCACTTAAAGTTATTGGAGCATCTAGTCGAGGGTGGGTGTCCTGCTGGAGCTGAGTTAGTTGTAGGCGACTAAGAAAATAATTGCATAATTGGTCATTAGGGCTTATCTCTGAGTACAGGTTAGAATAGTATGACAAAAAACAGCTGTTGATGTCTGCTGAACTAGCGAGCAATTCATCTGTAGGTGATTTAATCAAAGTGATAGTAGATGTTCATTAAATTTGAGTTTGAATGCTAGTAAGTAGCTTGGTTGTGCATTGTGGCCAATATCCAATCTCCCTCTTGTTTCCAAAATTCTTGAAAAAAATCATTGCAGGTCAACTATGTGATCACCTACAGGAACAATTGATACGAGAGCTTTCAGTCTGGCTTTAGAGCCTATCACAGCACAGAGACTGCCTTCGTAAAAGTAAACAATGATCTCCTCTTAGCCTCAGACAGAGGGCTGGTCTCAGTTCTGGTGCTCTTGGATCTCAGTCCAGCTTTCGATACAGTGGATCATTATTTATTACTGCAGAAACTGGAAAACGTTTTTGGAATTCAAGAAACAGCGCTGGGTTGGTTTAAATTCTACTGATCAGACAGAACTCACTTTGTTCATGTTAATAATCTCTCCTCAGCTCATGTTTTTCCTGCAGTCTGCGCCTTCTCCTTGCCCTTGCCCTCTTTTCTGTTTCAGGTGTATTGATGCTGGAGCTAGCAGTTCCTGGTCGATGGTTCATAGCTCAACTAGTCTGAGACACTCTGATAGTCTATCTTTCTATCCAGGTCTGCTTGTCCTACTGTTCACTACAACCAGTCAAGGCAGATGACTAACACCTCTGAACCTGGTTCTGCTGAAGATTTCTTTCTGTTAAAAAATAAATAAGGGAGTTTTTTATTCCCACTGTCGCTAAATGCTTGTTCATGTAGATCTTGTTGGGTTCTTTCTTTCTTACTATAAATTTTATATTGTTCAGCGCTTTGAGATGACTTTGTTGTATTTTGCGCTATATAAATAAAATTGAATTGAATTGAAGACCTGCTGTATGATCATAGTAACAGTGTACCGCGGTGTAGATGCATTAGAAACTGGTATTTGCAGACATATCAGCTGACTATTAAAGGCGCACCGTGGACTTTTTGACCTAAAGAGTTGACCCATATGAGTTATTTCAAATGATTCCTCAGGCCAATATACAGCGCTTGACAGTATCAATGCTCCGAGTGGGGCTTCCCTCTTGATAAAGACCATGTAAATTTGGAAACACTGACCGTCTTTGGCCCGGTCATGTGACCTGGAGAATGCCTGGAGAACATTTCACTTTACGGCAGTCACGTGATCACAGGCTCGGATATACATAGTTCCCATTTGACGTCACAACATATGGGCATTTCCCAACCCGGCACCATTGTTGTGGGCAGCTAAAACAAGTTAGCCTCTGTTTATGGCCAAAAGAGCACAATATGGTAGTTTCATGTTGGGTTAATGGTGCACTAATCGCTGCGATAGTTCAGTTAAACGTGGATTCTTTAGTAAGGGAAGTTGGAAAGTCAGATCCGTAACTTCGGGATAAGGATTGACTCTCAGGGCTGGGGTACGAAGTGGGGCTGGGCTCGTGCAGTGGCTGGAGGAGCAGCCACCGCTGCCCTCCTCTCCCCGCCCGCTGGAAGGCCTTTTCCCCATCATTCCTAAACTTTTGAATGATAAACTATTTTTCATCATTTGAAGTTTCAGAACTCAATCAAGCATGAGTCTGTGTGCTGAGCACTCCCCCTGCTGGAAGACAGAGGTACTGACTGCCTTTGTTTCATTAATACTTATAAACATGAACCAAGTAGGAGAGAGCGGGTATGAAGATAGCACAAATTAAGCATTATTTTAAAAGATAATGTCAAGCACTAATATTATTTTTCATTGTGATAAAAATAGTTGTGTGTTCTGTCAATACCATGGTCCTATGTCAATCAAATGTGTAAATAATAATAATAATAATAATAATAATATTAATAATAATAATAATAATAATAATAAATAAAACATTGTTTGGATTTTTTTTCCTTTTTCAAAATATTGTATCATATCGGTCTCGTGAACCGAATAGGGTGTATTGTATGATCATATTGTGAGCTCAATGTATTGTCCCACCCGTAATATTTACCAATTTATTTAAAGGCGAATTTCATAAAGCAGAAAGTGTTTTATTTATTCTACCTTCATTTAATCTGGTAAATCATTGAAAATCAATTCCCATTTGTAACGACGAACTGACCAAGAGGCAAATTCGAGTCCCAAAAGTGGCTCACAGACATGTTTTTAGTGGGTCACAGCCATTTGGAACAACACTTAAAACAAAGGACAATGTTTTTTTCTTTGAAATCAAATGTTTGATTGCTTTGATTTTCTGGAGGAAGAAAGTACTTTGAAAGAACACATTTTCTGTGCAAAAAACATTATTTCACCATTATATATGAGAAACAGTGATATTTCAATCAATGTAATATATTAATATAATACTATATATATATAATGTAATGTAATCAATTATGTTGTCAAACTTATCCATGGATAGTGGTCGATCCTGCAGAGAGCAGCTGTTGTAAAGCATGTTAGTAATTCTAAATATCAACACGACGTGGGCGCCATTTTTTTCTAATTGGTTTTTGGTGTTTATTTCTGCAAGTACATATAGTTTTTTTAGTTGATCAGTCCTTGTTTGGTTCTTGCCCTTAGATTGACTGTTAAGTGCTCTAAGGTGTTCACTGTCTTGTACTTAGATAAGATTTGAGATAAGAGCAGCATTATAGACAGCATTTTGAAGTAGTATTAAAATAAATAATTGAGTGGATGGGTTTGACATTTGAAAATGTTTCATAATTGTAGTTCTGCTGTTTAATGACAGATGTAAGAAATAAAAACTTGAAGGCAGAGTGGTCAGACTAATTAAAGGCCATATATGCCCAAATTCCAAGTGAATTGGTTAGTTACACCCTCTGCACAACAGCTAAAAATGTGTTTTTGGTAAATATTGTTTTTGATGATACAGAAAATTAACTTCACATTGAGGAAAAGTAAGCGCATTTTCAAAAGTGGTTTTAAAATGTGTACATCACGGCGTACTAATCAGAGAGAATCCATTTAAGTTCTACTTCGTATCTTTGCGGTAAAAAGCACATGGTTAAAAACGAAACAAACATGTCCATCAAATCAATGAACTGTGCAGATGTTGATGACTGTGAAGAAATGTTTTTATTTCTAATATCTTAATCTGAAGCATCCATTTTCTAGAACATCTGTGCTGGGTTATCACAATTTTATCAGGTTAAACTGGGTCAATTTGAACTCACCTCATATATATATATACATATATATATATACAGTATATATATTTAATTACTTTTCCTGAAACCTTTTAAAAAATTAAAACCAGAAGCAAGAAGGAGTTGTGGGATTGTTTTATGGGGTGGTGTCCTTCTGCCAGTGCCTTTGTCTTTCAGTCCCTTAACCCAAACCCTAAATACAAAGTTCTATTCAGTTAGAATAAAAGTTTAGAAATGAAACAAAGTCAAACCCCTTCTTTGTGTGGTGGCATATTGACAGTTGTCTT
This sequence comes from Gouania willdenowi, assembly GCF_900634775.1. Taxonomy (NCBI): domain Eukaryota; kingdom Metazoa; phylum Chordata; class Actinopteri; order Blenniiformes; family Gobiesocidae; genus Gouania; species Gouania willdenowi. Next base: position 17,635,578 of record NC_041049.1, read on the forward strand.
TAAAAAGGTATCCATTTAAAAATTGTTATGGGTAGCATGAAATAACTTAATTCCATGCAGCCTGAAAGATCTGAGAAATTGTATCGGCATGCATAAAACAATAGATGAATCAACGTCAGTTGCCTTGTTCTTCTGTTTGTGACAGTCGGTGTTTGCAAGGGACGGGCATCCTATGTAGGATGCAAACCAAAATGACAAAAATAAATAAATAAAAAAACAGCTAACAAACACACAAAAATGTCAACAACAATTCACAAATTGACTTAAAAACAACAACAAAAAAAAAAAATATATACAAATTTGAGGAAAATGTGCAAAATGAGAGAAAAATAAAAAATATGCAAAATGACCACAAAAACCAAATCAAAACAATGAATTACACCAAAAACACATGACACGACAACACAAACTCATTGTCCTTTCCTGTATTAATGCTCAGATCACTCTTTATTCTAAATGCTGACATGTTGTGGCTCTCAGATCAGAAAATCACATTTTCATCATGGCCTCGGTGTGGTAAAGGTTGCTTACCTCTGCTGTACAGGAACACAAGTAAATATGGAAGACCAATGGATGAAAAAAAAAAAAAAATGACATAAGAGCACCTTGATGTGGCTACAAATTGCTATAATGTACTGCTACTTCAACTGTAAAAAAACATTTGTCAAAATGTTTATTGACTTGAAACACTAGATGGCGGCAGCCACCAAGGATTGACTTGACTTGATTGGAAATAAGCACACGTGAGGTTGGGAAACTGTACCAATGAGAGAGAGCACATCATTGAAAACATAGGGGAATTCCAGCAATAGTGCAAACTTTTATAATCAACTTAATTCAGTTAAGGAGGGTGTATTTTGTGGGTATGCCCCCTATACAATAAAGCTGATTATAATTTCCCTTTGTTGTTTTTATTTTGTGTTCTTCAGCCTCTTGAACAGTAGGGTTGATAACCAGACATGAAGGGTTTGCCATTACATACCACCTGGTTCCTCTTTATCTGTCCATTTTTTGGCCACTCTTGACTGCTTTTCACCCAATTTAGTCACTTTTCACTCTTTTCTTGCCACGTTTTGGCCAATTTTAGACAATTTTTAGCCACCTGTTATTATTTCTGCCTCCACTAGCTCATCAAAAAAACGAAAAAAAAACAATGCCCAGTATGCCAGATGTCCTGTCCACCCCTGGTGTGCACTTTAATGAACTGGTGAGAAGGCGATGAGGGACTTCAAAGTCTGGCATCAGCCAAGCCTGATCAAGGAATTTCCATGCATCTATTCTTTCCATTTTAGAATAAAATATTAACTCCCTCTAAAGATGACATGAAGCTCGTACAATGCGTGCGCAACCCGAGGTAGTAATTCCTACACAAACTGTGACCTTACTGTGACTTTGTATCATGAACTAAATGTTCTTGAAAACTCTGAAAAAGCTATTAACGGGTGTTTTATCTTGATGAAAGCTTCTGTTCTGCAATGCTTTCATCTGATGGTTGCCATAACAAGTCAGTGAAACCTGCCCCATAAACCTGAATAGTTTTTATGCGTCCTGACCTTCCTGCTGCAAAATGATAGTAAGAGCTGTCTTTTGGCCTTCTTTGGTCCTAAATAATTTTTTTTATCACTTCACGTCACATCACTCCCAGAAATCAAGTTTCATACTGTTCTCTTAAGAAAAGATAAAACTGCTTTTGTCAAACCTATGTCAATATCGCCTCTGCAAAGCTTGCCAGGCTCTGTATTTTTGGGGTAGTTTCTCTTTGATATGTCAAACTTTTATGAAAGTAGTAAAGCTTTCTTAAAGTGATGTCATCTTTTCAAAGCCATCAGCTCCTGCTCCTGGTGAAAAGTCCCTTAAAACTGCAAAACAAGGTCAGTGCAAAAGAATTTCCAGTCTGGCGTTGGGCACATAACACTAAAGTCCTTCAGATGAAGCGTCACCTTTGTTCGGACTCACTATTACTCTGCATCTCTGTCCGTCCATCGTGATCTTTAATCCTTCAATACCATGAAAGAATGACAAACGCGGAGACCAGAGACAACAGACAGGGATGAGCTAATCCTTGTTGTGAAGAATTCCAGACATTCCAATGGGGTGTTGTTCCCGGGCGGGTTAGCCGACGCAGTGCTCGCGCCGGGGCTTTACACTTGCACAAACAAACAGGGGCCTTTAGAGCTCCCTACTGTGTGGAAATTTGATGTCAAACAGCCAAGTACACACACACACACAGAGAGAGAGGTGCTCACACTCTCAGGTATGGAAAGACACATATCCTGCAACATATATGTGCATGTGGGAGGGACAAAGGTGAAAGGTTCATGGGTGAAAAAAAAAAGCTTGATTATGGGGTTGATGGAAGATAAAATATTAACATTGTGCTTCTAACTATTCCTGTGGGACCAACGATATGGAGGAGGCATTTGTTTCCAAGTGCTGGAAGATGTTTTATTGAAAGTTTTTGAACATGAAACTACAGCAACTCAAGCGATCAAAGGGAAACAATTAAGATGGTTGTGTGTGTGAAAATACAAGGCTCCAGAGATCAGCAAAAGAAGGCGAGGGCAAAGATTCTGTAAATTGAATCGATGGCAGATGAAAGGATAAAAAATGGAGGAAGAGTCGTGTGAGAGGCCCAGTGTGGAGCGAGAGGAGGGAAGGCTTATCAAAGGAGGGCAGGAGGGCCTTCCAAAGAAGAAGGTCCTGTAGATGAGAATAGGAAACACTCTCTCGTGCACAGAAGCCTCTTTGTTCTTTTGTGAGTCATTCTAGAAAAAAAAGCACAGCTGTAAACAGTCGAGATCAGTCCATTAGGCCCTGAGGTGCCCGAGCTCCAGCGTTGACTGTGTATCCGGAAAAGAAGCGGCAAGCTTGAGTCATCAATAAACAGTCGGATGAGTGTGAGCATAACTTTGTGTGTTTGTCAGAGAGGATAATAGGAGGCAGGGAGAGGAGGAGAGCAGGCTTTAGGGGGATAATGGTGCCGAGTAGCACAGGGCCATGATCTCATCCATCTCTCAGCTGGCAAACAGCAAGACCTTTCCAACGGGGCGTCCATCTCTCTGTCACACCTCTCCAAAGATCCCTCTTTCTCCGTTTCACTCTTCCTAATCTCTGTCTCTGTTTTTATTCCCCCTCTGTCTGTTCCTACTGGAAATAAATATTGTTGTGGTTACGGTGGTAGTTTTATGGTAGGGTGTAACAATGCCTCTCCTTTACTCACGTAGTGTTCACGTACATAATTACTCTTAACCTCTGCATTTACCCCCTGCCATTCAGAGGTGATAGTAATGGTTAACAAGTACTCAATTCTATTTATTTTGAATTGAATTATTTGGTATTTTATTTGAATAATAATTGAACATTTTGACAAACCGTTTATTTTATGCAGAGGCCTTTGTGGAAAATAAATTACGTTCCAATTGTGCAAGATTTCGTCTCTTCCTTTTTATGTTGATACATGAGATGTTTACTGTGGGGTTTATTCTCCTGTCTGGATTTAAGCGCTTTTTTGCGCACCTGCAGTTACGCGCTTCTCTTCTACGCTTTATCCCCCGGTCCAGGTTCCTGATCCGCCCACCACCTGTAAGGAGGCAAAAAGGGCATATGTGTGAATGAAGGATGGCTGAAGGAAAGGAGGCGGTGATGTCATTTTTTTGGCCTGTCGAGAAATCCCGGAACATGGAGTTTTCCCAACACTTGTAAATGTTATTGAAATCTGTGAAAACTATAAAGTTCACTTTTAATTTGAAACCCCTTCATTGATAAACAATGTAACAGGTTGATTTGATCAGATCATTGATCAGATTATTGTAGTGGGACTTAGTCACAGTTAAAATCTCTCTCCTTGATCAGCGCTTCATCAGCATCATCGTCTTCATCATCATCATCATCATCATCATTGCTGTAAAGCGTGACCGAGTTAGATGCACTGGAGATATGAGGAACAAACCCGGCCACAGAGCGTCCTGCTTTAATACAGAGGGATGTTTGCAGTGAAACAGAACTATTGGCTTCCATAATACACAGTTGTAAAAATAAATAGTTTAAAGCAACCTGAGCTGAGCCTCATTAAAATATGTGTGGGAACAGTTTCTGGCCCATCCTCAAATGTAGCTGAGTCCATATTTCTAGTGCAATATAATGTTTCAAATTATCGAGGCGCTGCACTTATTCCAGGGTTAGAAGCTCGTAAGCGGAAAAGGACTTACGCACACCGGAGAATGTGCGTAAAGCCAGATTTGAATGGGAACACCCACATTTCAGGGCAACTCCACCCACAGTGCGTAACTGGGATGAAGGCGTGCAGCGACTGACTTAAGTACAGAGGGAGAATAGCACACAGCCAGAAACAGCGCTGCTATACGGCTATTTGGACTTACGCATATGGGAGAATTGAGCCCTTAATGCATGGGAACTGTGACAAGATTTATTACCAAAATAGTACTGGGGGAGGGGGTGAAAGTAACTAGTAACTTTGACTTTGAGTAGTATTTATACAAGCTACTTTTAACTTGTATTGAATTTGAATTTTATTTCGGCAGTCTTCAGAAAACCAAAACAGAACAAACACACACACACACACACACACACACACACACACACACACACACACACACACACACACACACACACACACACACACACACACACACACAAACTTATATTACTATTTTCACAATATACATTCAATGTATATACTGGATGAACAAGTTTTTTTATATACAGTTTATACATCCACATATTATACAATTTAATATCTACGACACAAATTTCATCAATTAAATTTAGAGTGGCAATATATAAATTAATAAAAAACCTTTTATTATGTTTATTAAGAGTTCATATATTTTATACCATTACATACATACATACATACATACATACATAGAGTATTATATACAGTATATTATTGCTGTCCTAGGTAAAATTGTTACTCTTTTTTCTTATACTTATCAATGATGTATGTCTTAAGAGGCTTTTTAAACTGCTTTATGTTGGTGTTTTGTTTTATTTCATCCTTTAGGCAGTGCCATAATTTAACTCCTGATATTGTTATACTCATCCTTTTCGGTGTTGTTTGAGCATATTGTATCTTGAGATGTAGTTTTCCTCTTAAACTGTATTCCCCTTCTCTCTCTAAAAATCTTTTCTCCAACCCTTTTGGAAGTGAATCTTTACTTGCTTTATAAATCATTTGGACAGTTTTGAGATGGAAGAGATCTGGGAGTTTTAAATCTGGCGTTTTTAAGAATAATCCATTTGTACTTAAGTATTTTATGTATGACTTACTTGTACTAGAGTACAATTTCAATCAAGTAACAGTACTTCTACTGGAGTAGGACATATCAGTACTCTTTATACCTCTGCTGTTATTGAGTTAGTAAACCCAGATTAATTCTGAACAGTTTTTTTTCCACATATTATCAGGGATCTCATCATAAATGCCAATAAAAAGCATTGTGAATAGCCAAACAAAGCTGAGGGACGGGCCACATCAGCGCAGCCGCCAGCTTTTGTCAGCTCCATTGACCTCTGACCTATCATGACCCAGGCACGTGCCACCCCCCCTCTTCTCCAGGCTTGTGTTCGTTATCATGTTAAAGTCATATGACTTTAAGGACAACAATCAATCCTCTGCCACCCCCCCGGCCTAAATTTAGGGAAGGTCATCTGTTGGAAAAGCAACCTGTAACCTTTGACATCTTTAGTCGCTGAGGTCGGACCACGTGTCGAACCTCCAGCTGTGGAGGTTTCACACTCCTGTATGAGACACAGAAAGAGTGACAGCAACAACCAGTGTAGGACAAAAAAGACACAAACCAACAAAAAGGTAGCGATAAGATGCAAAAAGCTAACACAGCAGGAGCCTTGTTTCAGTTGGAAACACCACAATGTAGGTTTACAACAGGTAATAAAAACTTTAACTACAAATCCAATATGTTACACCATCCTGATTGTTTTTGAAGCAAAATTGTATGTTAAATAAAAAGTTGTAGCAAGCAACTGTTAGCTTAGAATTAACGCTACAGGTAGCTAACATAGCTCTGCTGGGTCTGTTTTCAAGTAATCCAACATGTCAAGGAGTCACAGTTTGCTTTTTTGTCAAGTTGATTTTGCATTGTTGTGGAAAAATAGCGCAAGTTTCGCCTTTCAGATTAAGGCAATGATGCTAATTACCTGCTATCGATGTGTAGTTTTTGTCAAAAAATATACATCATGCTCTGTCACAAAAGATATACTGCACCTGAGGTTTAGAAACAGACATGGTAGTCTTTTGCAATACGAGTTGCTAGTTGTAAAACGTAGCATATCATAGAGATGAACACAAGCAATTGCCTTGTTGCTAAATACCTCCCTCTAACCCAATATTGCACAGAAATGTCAAATCTTATTTTAAAATATCCTCTCATTTATTCACCGGTCAGGACCACCTATCCTTCAGTAATAAAGAAATTTGAATCCAAATTCTGTACGAGAGACTAACGCCACCAAATACCAATGAAAACCCACTCTGGGTCAATTTTCAATGTTCCTAATTTTTTCACATTTTTTTTTAGATCAGTAAGTATTTTTCTAATACCAGTAAATGTATCCTTGCAAAACTACTAACGTTACTGAACTTGATAACTATTTGTAACACCGCAGTTTTACAGTATATGCTTGCTTGCTATGACCATGCAACTCCCCTTCCCCCACCTATTATCCTGAAATACAATTTGTACACTATATTAAACCATTATTGAACAACTTTGCCGTCACTTTCAGAACCACTGCTCTACCAGATTGTTGTTTCCACTGCAACTACCCCCTCAAAACATAATTTCTCCATAAAACCAGTTGAAAGGATTACCATTACACATGATCTTTAGTTAAAGGATGAGATATGACTGTAACAATTTAATAAATAACCCTTTCCCTGGGTGTATTTAACACTTTTTCTACATATCATAGGTTTATTCACTCTTATTACACTCCTGTACTATACTGTTTGATTTGACTATATACAGTAGATATTATTTATGTATGTTCTACAGCATAAAAAACTATTGTGTCATTTAAAATGAGTGCAGGTTTGTGTGTTTCTGTGTGAGCATCAAACGCTCTTATGTGGTTGAGATGTCTTTCTTAGAGACGACAGAATCATTCCTTCAGGATAACAAAAATACCAGTTCTCAGTATCTGTATTCTGCAGGGGGGTGGATGGTATGTGTGTTTACTGACCCCCCGCTGTGTGCTGAGTAGAGAGGGTGGGGGTTGGGCCAGGAGGCCCATGGGTGGATGAGTGCCAGGCGTGTACTGCAGTTCCTTTAAGTACCCCCTATCTCAGGGTTTGCCTGATAGTAATTGGTGTAAGTGAGTTCTTGCTCTTGGCAGAATAACTGGCAGGTCTTCAAAGGGATCTGCCAACCCCTGTGCTCAATGGCATTTGTTGGTACAGGCCCACATAATCAGACCACAGTCTTATTCTTTGCAAGACTTGATGAGCCCATCAAGGAAAGAAGACCGTATCTTTGATCAGGGGCGGTACCGGCTCATGCTGAGTGTTGAGTGTACAGTGTACTAGATCGTTATTTACAGTGGAAACTATGGATAATTAAAAGAGAAATCACAGGCATAGAAAAAAAAAAGACACAGTGAGAAAAAGGACAACTACACACATTGTCAGATGGTGGTGAAACACACATCGTCTACCATACATTGTAACACATGGAGGAAATCAGCATTAATATTCCCATATGGCTCAGATAGTGGCTGGCTTCTTTACCATCACACTGATATACCGCTACTCCTCAACTGCAAAGCAATGCCAAATCTAAGCAGGAACCTCCATATGGATTCTATTTTACATTTTTATCACATAACATGGACATTTTCCATGTGTGTTTATTCAGAACGTGGTTGATGGAGATTTAAATATCAACAGGAACTGTGCAGACATTATTATCACTCAGGAATCGAATAAAGAGCAGTTTGATTTGAAGCGGGCTGAAGATTTTGGGTGGAAAAACTAATTGAGTTACAAAAATAAATGTATATTTTTGATTGTATGAAGCCTAAATAAATACAAAAAGAAAATGAAATTGAACGGCTAATAAAATTAAGTTTAATGAACAATAACATGAAGGTATATTTTTAGGTCACCATTAACACTGATACTGCAGGGAGAGAAATTTGAAGACCTGTTTCCTCCTTCTTTTTCCAGTCCAGGTTGCTTTGTGTCTTGTAAATAGGACACATACTGTATGTAGTCTGTTTACATGAAAGCACTGACAAGTTTTCACCTTTTGATTATTATCAAACTCTTGAATGATACCATTTGCTGTGGAAATGTCTTGATATATTTCAATCTTTTTCATGTGGGTATTATTGGTTGTTTATTAGAGGCTGTAAGTGTGTCAATGAGTTTCTGCTAAAGCTAAAAGGTTAATATAAGTAGGCGTTTCTTTATTGATATTTTATGAATACAATCTGAAGTCTCTTTAGGACCATCAACTATTGATTTAATAATGACAATATGCAGACTTATCAGTTTGGTTCAGGCCAGCTTTTGTTTGCGTGAAAACCAAGTCCATTACTCAGCTTGGGCTGACTCCAACATTCCAGGCCTTGCAGTACTGTATACTGTATGTGGATATACAATAGTGCACTGGCAGCCACTGAACACTACCATCTCACTGCAGCAGTGATGGAATGGCAGATGAACTCATTGGCCTTTGAAAAACCGTGGGCTTCCTTTGTGTAGCTTGAGGGACGCATGTGTATCACCTCCCCAGCGTTGTCTTTCATCATCACAGGCATATCCATATGGTTGGCCTATATTCCAGCTAGTGTCCTTTCCTCCCTGTGGGAATTCTTTTCTGCTGAAGAAGTATTAGTTGCACCCCCCCCCCCCCCCCCCCCCCGCTCTACAAACCACACCCACCTCAACATGCTGTTATTACTATTGTCACCTTCGGGGTCAGATTTAGCCCTTTTGGTCCTCAGGTCCTCTGGGAGTACTCTGAAAATTCATTGTTGTGAATGTAATTGGGAATTTGTGGAAATCTTTTAAATATTTTTTCTAAATCTTTTATATTCCAATAGAATCCAACTCCAGCTTAAACAAACCAGATTCCTGATACAAGACTTTATCCTCACACTTTGATTTTCCTTTTGGGGGGAAGCTTTCAGCGTGGACGTTAGAGTGGCTCTAAAGGTAATTATACTACAATTCTGACAGAGGCTTGGAGCTGGCCCATTAATGCCATAGCACTGATGGACTGGTAGTAATTGCCACTTCAAAGGGGAGGGGCTTTGGGAGGAGGGGTAGTAGCTAAAGGTCACTCCCAAACACCTTCAGTTTATCAATGCTGAGGTGGCATTTTCAAAGAAGCTTCATGTCATATCCATCATTCCTACTTGGTATTTATGTTATTTCTTTCCAGTTTTACATCATTCATTCATTCATTCATCTCCTGACCTGCTTGTTCTGGGTCGCGGGGGGTCCGCTGGTGCTTATCTCTTTGGTTCTTAACACAATACCCTGGACAAGGTCCCAGTCTATCACAGGGGTTACTTGATAGTGGCAAAAACTAAATGATTCCATACATATACAAAGACATGCACATCATCAGTGGTTTCTAAACCTATTTAATGATCTTGTCCATGATTACAATTCATCATTGGCCATGGTTACATGATGTTTTTAGTTTAGATTTCATTTTTTAAAATTAAATTATTCGGAATCATAGTGTTCTGCTTCGTGTTTACATGGAAATAGTAATTCCAAATTGAGGTTTACGTGGAAAACAGAGTTATTCGGGTTTATTCAATTCCGCTTTAGGTCCAGGGGTTTGGAAGAGTTCTGATTGGACAGTGGGAGAACGTGACGTATCATGTCCATTGTTTAATACGGAATTTAATGTTTACAAGATAGATAAATTATTTAATTCGGAATTAAATTCAGAATAAACCAGCCACCGAATTTCGATTGAAGTTTAATTTGAAATTACATTTGCATTCGGAAATAAGATCAATTTAAAGAGGATTAAACTTTTATTTTGAATTAAAAGGGAATTAAAGCTCCCATGTAAACGCGGCCAATGACACAGTGAATCATTACTTCCGCTGAGGTGGTAATGTTTTCACCGGTGTTTATTTATTTGTTTGTTTGTCTGTTAGCAGGATTACCTCAAAAATACTAAACAGATTTTGACAAAATTTTAATTAAATATAAATCTTATGCAATGGAAGATTACATTACACAACACCCCCAGGACAGATAGCCCAAGAATTACTGTCAACTGGAAAATGCAATGAATTTGCTGTATATTTCAATGAAAAAATACAATCAGTAAGATCAAACATCATAACAAACCAGCAAAATAAGAAAAAGCTTGAACAGCTTCAACCACTGAGGGATGAGTCAACTACAATGTTAGAGTTTACTACAGTGAACCCAAAAACAATAGAGGAAACTGTTCAGCAGCTGAATCCATCAATGTGTTGCATTGACACAATACCCACAAACTTCTTTAAAACTATTGTAAAGTAAATTGTCACTGATTTGTGTCAGATAATGAACTGCTCATTCCAAACAGGCACCATACCAAAATCCTTGAAAGTAGCTGCTGTGAAACCTCTATGCCTCAGTACTGGCTAACTTTAGACCAATCGGCAACCTTCCATTCATGGCCAAGATCATTGAGAAGGTGGTCTTCAACCAACTGCGTCAATTCTTAACATTCAACAAAATATTTGATAAATTTCTATCAAGCTTTTGTTCTCATCACAGCACAGAAACTGCTCCGATCAAAGTGATCAATGACATAAGGTTGAACACTGATTCAGTAAAAGTATCTGTTCTCATTCTATTGGATCTAAGTGCTGCATTTGACACAGTAGATCATATAATTTTGTTTCACCGATTGCAAACATGGGTTGGACTAAATGGAAAAGTAATGCAATGGTTTATGTCCTACAAAGTTATTTTGTAAGCATTGGAAACTTTGAGTCTGACAGATTACCAATGTCCTGTGGGGTTCCTCAGGGCTCTGTTATTGGACCCCTTCTGTTTAGCCTTTTTATGCTTCCTTTCGGACAAATTTTACAGAACTGTAAGGTTGATTATCAGAGCTACGCAGATGACACACAACTATATCTATCACTGAACCCAGATGACTATGGTCCCATTGAGGTGTTGTGTGACTGCTTAGAAAAAATAAACTGCTGGATGAGTGAAAACTTCCTCCAACTAAATCATGACAAAATGGAGGTGATTGTCTTTGGTAACAAGGAAAAGAGGACTGCCATGCCTTACATTTTGGAGGGAATCCAGATCAATATAATATTATTATTATTTTTTAAATCTCTATCTTATTGTCACACCATAGGATTTTTGTATATATATATAAATCATGTTGTTTCTTCCTTTCAGCATGGCTGACTATGGCCACATCTTCTGTTTGCAATGCACTTCGACATTTGCACCTATCAAAACAGGTCCCTAAAGATTTATATCAACAACCAACAAAAATTCAGCAATTCAAAATTTCAGCAATAAAATGTGCATAAAGTCTGTTTAGTGGTAGTTGAAACATTTTCAATCACTGTCACAGTTCTGAACCTTGTGGTTTTTCCCAGAGGAAATGTCAAGGAAATCATAAAAGTACATTTCTTCCACAGGGAAACAATCATCTATAAAATATCTCTCTCTTGAAATAAAATTGATTTCCTGCTTAAATTTAGTGGATAATTCACTCCGGGCTGTAGCATCTCAGTATAACACCACCAACTGTGTTTGAATGGAAAAGACTTTGTTTAAAATTGAATCTCTTGGGAACATCAAAAGCAGTGGAACATGTCGGAGTGTGTGTAAGTATGCAATAAAACATCATACAAGCCTATTTGACAGTTTCTTTAAAAGCAGCGGCCGTCTTTTATCTTATATTCCACACACAGCTGAAATACATGTCAAACCACGTCACTGTGACAACCTCACGTCAATAATAAAAGAATGGCTGCTCTGTAATGGAACACACATGTGCTCGTGCACGCACACAGACATGCACTCAAAGAGCTACCAACCCATTATAAAGCTTTATCCACAATTCATCTAGTTGTCAATCAGGAGCCACAACAGGCTGCCTCCTTCTACCACTGGAACAATACATCAGGACACAAAGAACCAGACACTTGTTACCACTTTCACCATTGCTCTGTGTTAGTGTCTCCTTCTGTCTTCTTGTTCTTGTCCTTTTCCACCATTTCTCTGTGTTTTCTCTATAGTTTGTGGCTGCAGTGATTCTCCACGCCCTCTAATTTGCTTCGTGCCCTCGTTCAAACATTAAGCGTTGTCTTGGCTGCACGTCTTCTGCACTCGCTCACCTTTTACCTTTCACAAGGCAGCACATGAACAGATTGGATTTACAGTGTTATGCATGCGCTTTAGGTTTTGTCAGAGGTGAAGGTAACGGATTACAAGTACTCATGTTACTGTAATTGATTTGCTTTTATGGGTACTTGTACTTTTTTAAGTATATTTCTAAATCAGTAGTTTTACGTACATTTTAAAAGGAGTAAAGGGATTCATTACATTCCTACACCCAACTCTTACTAGGTTAATTTAAATTTTTTGTTTTAAAAAGATCAACGAACATTGTGAAACGACAAAAAAATGAAATGATAGCCCACCGCCCCAAAACAGCATTGAATGGGTTTTTTCATTGGTGTCATCTTATTTCATAAAACATTGTACATTTTGACTAACCTTTTATTTTATGAAGATGCCTTTGTGGAAAATTAATTAAGTTCCAATTGTGAAAGATTTCATCTGCTCCTTTTTAAGTATATACATGAGATGTTCACTGTATGCAAGGGAATCGTGGAAAGATTTATTATCAAAAATAAACGTGGGGAGTGAAAGTAACTAGTAACTTTTATTTTGAGTATTGTTGAATTGAGGTACTTTTCACTTGTACTCAGGGGTGGACTGGCCATCTGGCATACCAGGCATTGTCCCCGTGGGCCTTCGACTCAAAGTGGGCCGGTCCAGTCCGCTACATTTTTTTGTTGGTTTTTCTGACGAGCGAGTTGAGGCAGACATGGTAACAGGTGGCCAAAAATGGTCCAAAAGTGGCAAAAACATGGCAAGAAAAGAGTGTAGAGTAACTAAAATGGACTAAAAGCATTCAAGAGTGGTCAAAAGATGGGCAAAAAAAGAGGAACCGGGTGGTATGTAATGGCAAAGAAAAAATGAAACAAATAGTATTTCTTGGGCAAAAAGTTGGTTTATTTGGATGAAAAGTGGCCTCAAAAAAAAGAGAAAGACAGAAAGAAAGGAAAAAATCTGGATGAGAGTCTCAAAAAGAACTTGCAAAAATTGACAAAAAAATAGGTAAAAAGGGATATTTATTGGCAAAGGCGAGCTAAAGTCTAAAATAAATGTCAGAACTTTTTGAAAAGGGGCAAAAATGGGACAAAGGAAGTTCCAAAATATAAATGGTAAAAAGGGGTTAAAAAGTTTGAGTGGTTGGGGGAATAATAATTAAAATTAAGACCTAAAAAACCACATGTTGAGCATCACATACTTAATAATGACTTCTACATGGTGTCCTCTGATAATGTAGTGGGCTGGTCTGCACAGAAAATGCCAGGGCTGAATTTTTGTCCCAGTCCACCACTGATTGTAGTATTTTATGTATGACTTACTTGTACTTGAGCACAATTTCAATCAAGTAACATTACTTCTACTTGAGTAGGATACAACAGTACTCTTACACCTCTGGTGTTTGGAACAATTAACCAGAGTCACCTGTGTAATGACAGAGTGGAGTGTGATCTCACTGAGGATGAAGGCAGTGCATATGCAAGGAGAGTTTGATACACAAACAAGGATTACTTTTTCTCTGTTGGATGAAGGGACAATCCCCCAAGGACCTTGACAAAAAAAAAAAAAGGCGGGAGACGCAAGGGTGGAGCAGGGTGCGGTGTAGGGGGTGGGGCAGAGTGAGCATGGTCAGGAGTCAGAGTAGCAGATGGCAGATTGGACTAAGCCCCTCCTTCTCAGCCCCTCAATCCCACCCCATGGCAGCTCAGCGGGCCATATAGTAGGGGCAATTAATGCCAGATAGAGAGGAGCCGCCCTCGTGTGTGTGTGTGTGTGTGTGTGTGTGTGTGTGTGTATCACTCCATCAGCCTGGCCGCCCTGGGGGCCGAAAGTGTGTCCATTCTTGTCTCCACAGCTCCATTAGTGATAAAGGTGCAGGTTGCTGTGACACGTGTCAATCAAACGTTCCTATTTTCAAATCCTGATAGACACTTTTCCTCTACCCCCCACCCCCCCATCCCATCCCCATTCCCCATGTCTGCATTTGTCGTTATAGGTTAACACTTCATGTAGTGCAATCTTTTTGGGACAGATTTTTTTTTCCTCAGAGATGATAAAACAATACATTTATTACATTGCATATTTCTGAGCAGCACCAGCCCTCCCTAAAGAAGAGTAAGTCAGACTTTATTAGTTTGAAATATGAAATATTCAAACTAATAATTAATAAATATTGAAATATACGGTATATATATATTTTTTTTTTTCAAAGTCTTTATTTCAACTAATAGGAACATATAGGTACACAAGTACGATGATGCATTCTAAATGTTAGCATTGTATTCATAGTACCCAGATACAAAAAGCAGTAGAAAAAATATATAAATAAAAACAGGTTTATATACACTCAAACATACATATGCATACTTACACACACACATAAAAGACATGAATAAAGGAGGAAAAAATTAAAAAGGGGGGAAAGTGAATATACATTGATTAATATTGTTCTTTTTTTTTCTTTCTTTAAAAAAAAAACAAAACAATAAAAAAAGAGAGAAAACACGAGTTAGGAAGGACGGTGAAAATAAAGACGAGAGTGAAGCCATGTTTTTCATATTGTTTGCAACATGTGTTGCTGCTGTCGTGCAGAGGAGTAAAACCTGCTGTGACGCACACTGTATCCACATGTGTGACACTCAGTGCACTCATGGCATTTGTAAGAGCACGAGCTGGAGAGCCTGCTCAAGCACACGTGCACATAAATAGAAAGCCCTGCCCACGAACCAACCAATGGCCCTCAAACAGTGGGAAATAAGAGAGCTTCATCCAAACAAGGCTCATTGCTAAATATGGTGCTCAGATTACATTTCTAAGGTTTTTGAAAGAAGACGATGAGCCTTTAGTGACAACAGTGCCAACCTCTCCTTCCTGCTTCTCTCTCCTCCCACGTCCTTCCCAATGGCACGGCCTGTCATGTTCAGCCTATGATTAGAATAATAAGACTAATTAAATCCATATCCCTGATGCTCCCGTGCACAGCAGCATGCATGTGTGTGTGTGGCTTCTTGGAAGTCTGTTTGTGTTGCCTACTGTTTGAGCCAGGCTCCCCACATGACAGTAGGTTACTGTGGAAAGCCCTATAAAACATAAACAAACCATTACAAATGCTCAGCTGTTGAATGGAGCTTTTTTGGCTTCAACAAACAGACTGCATGTATAGACTTTCCATATAAGGCTGCGTCCAGGAGCGAGACTCTTAAATGAGCTAAGAGAGAGAACAGTAACACTGTGTATAAATAGAGAGAGAGAGGAGGGAGCTGTAAAAGCCAGGGGAGAGAATAGTAATATTGTGTATCAGCACAGAGAGAGGGACAGAACGAGAGTGCAATGTGTACGCAGAGTTAACGGGGGCAGGGGGAGCATTTCCCACCCTAGTGGTCAAAAGATTTCATAACAGTTTTCTTCAAATTATTAGAAAAAATGCAATTCTTAATATAATGTAAATAATATAATGCAATTCTAACATATTACTGTTAGTTTCATGTCACATATGTTAGCTCTACCTCAGGTGTGTAGTATAAGTTTTCTGTGAAATGGTCCCAAACTTTTTAGACTTTAGGTTGGTTCTTCTTTTGTTGCACAATTCTTCTTCACAATTTAAATGGTGAAGCGACACTGCGCCCAGCAGTTCATGTATGGAACTGCAGCAAAAATGAAGCAGAAAGCAGCCGCCGGCCTGATTTTATCATGAATTTACAACATTAAACGACGCGTCGATGCAAATTTTCGTCGTCAACAAAATCAATTATGCTACTAATCATTTTTGCATTATTGTAAATGGTGCAAATCTCAAGACCATGGTAAATTCTTATTTTAAGCCCAAAACTGTTGCTTTTAAATTTTTTTTTTAAAAGCTATATGTAATTTGGCCGTGATTGATCATCAGGTGTCCAAAAGTATTTACCATTGCATCTCTGTGCATATCGTTGATGCTTGGTCCTATTAGCCAAAGATAAAACACAATCTCTGAGTCTGGTTCCACTGATGGTTTTGAAATTATTTAAATTTCTTATTATTGTTTAGGTTTCTTCACTAAACTGCCAGTTGTTATCTCTGTAGACCTGTTGCATGTTTGCTGCATGTCACTATGACTCAACACCCACACACCCACATTTTGTTGCCACCACATAAAGGCTCAGAAATCACAGTTGCAGGGGTTGGCCTGTGGTGTGACTGATAACTGGCCCAAATGTCTCGCACCCACCAAACTATTGTATGGGGTGCTCCCAGCCCATGAAGATAAAATGTCAACTTCCATGTCTCTGGACACACTTTTGCTTCTTGCAGGAATAGCAGGCCTGCTGCTAAATTTGACTTGTGACTAACTTAGAATAAACTACACTGAGAAATAGTTTTACTCTTGTCATCTTTCCTCTAAGCTGTTCAATTAAAAGATCCGGATCAAGGTTGGGAGACGGACTTTACAGTTTATTCCAATGACAACGAAGGCTTAAGCCTGCTTATGAGGTCTTGTTGGCTTTTGTTTTAAGTGCCAATGAAGAAAAATGATGCTGAATTTTATATGTATTTTTTTAAAACTTTGGGCTGGTTTATGTGGAATAACTGTTGTTGACACAGTGTTTGGCTGGTTTTCTGATGTAAATCTGCTGAATAGCCCTTTCATCAGTGTCAGTGGTGCAGACGGAGAGACAAACGGTGGAGACAGACTTAAAGCGTTGGGCTTCAGGTCACAGAGGACCCTTTCTGCTGGAAAGAGAAAGCCTCAACTTTCCCCCTTTCTGCCACTTGGTCCCTGTTTGGGTGAGTTTACGGTTTTTATTAGCCATGTTGCACTGACGGGGGCAACTCAGGGGATCCCCAACCTGATATAGGACGAGCACATACACACACACACACACACTGACACACACATCTGCACGCACACACAGTGGAGTCCTGTCAGTGTTGGAGACTGTCTGTCTCCTTGTCGATCCAGCGGTGACTGTAACTAGGTGTAATGGCCAGCCTGTGGTTAGTGAGTCTATGAGCCTATTCACATGGCCACCCCACCCCAAACCCTTTCACACACACACACACGCACACGCGCACACACACACACACACACACACACACACACACACACACACACACACACACACACACACACACACACACACACACACACACACACACACACACACACACACACACACACACACACACACACACACACACATTCATGTGTGCACTGTTTACAGTGGTGCATTTGGACCGAGCTGCTAATTGAAACATATTTCTTTTTCCATTTACAGAGTAAAGGGCATTCCTATTTTTTTTTTCCAGCATGTAGACACAGTGTGTCCGTGCACAGGAGAGAGTGCGTGTGTGTGTGTCTAGTTTGGCTGAGGGCCAAATGCTTTACAATTGAAATCCATTTGGTGCTGAATTTACATTGTACGCACACCCACATTCACACACACACGCGCGGACACGCACATCTATATCAAGATCAAGTCGTCGACAGCCAGACATACAGTATGGGGGTACGTGTACCGCCATTTGAGAAACACATGGCATTACAGGGAGTACTTGAGAGAGAGACTGAGGAAAATTAACAAATGAAAGCATAAAACGTATGGGATTTTATGATGTTTAATTTTTAGTTAAAAATGAAAATCATACTACATATTACCAACAACTCACAAAACGACAACAAAAAAAACCCCCACAAAAAATAAGTGAAAAAATAAACTGAATAATAAAAAGTACAGACAAATAACGACAAAATACTGAAAATGACACCAAAAAAACACACACACACACACACACACCAAGAGAGAAAAATACTATTACAAGCAACACACAAAACAACATCAAAAACACATAGAGAGAATAATTGAAATAATACCAACAACACACAAAAACGACGACAAAAACACACAAAATAAGAGAAAAATACGTTGAATAATAAAAAGAACAGACAACAACAAAATGCACAAAATGACACCAAAAACACACAAAATGATGATAGAAATGATTATGATTAGAACATGAACTGAAAATACAAGAGTCAGTCTTGTATCAGAAGGGAGATGACCGTAAATCTATTTCACTTATTTATAAAATTTGACTCTTTAAAATGTGTGTTATCACTTATTTATTCCATCAATATGCTCTATAGTTGTTTTTTCATAGAATTCTGAGCAAAATGTTGTAGTGGGACATAGGGGGATACTTGGATCCAGAAATAAGAGAAAGGGGTACTTGAGCCAAAAAAGTTTGAGAACCACTGGTCTAGATTTTTCCTCCACACAGATAAACATCTATATATGGCTGGTGGTTATTCCCAGAGCTGTGTATGTAACAAGCATATAGCTGTGAACCCAACTGTATACATTTGGCAACGGCCCAGGAAAATTTTACACACCCTGGGGGACAAAATTAAATTTAAATAAATGTTTGACGATTTGAGTACGGTAATTTGAAAGAAACAGTCATGTCTGTGTGAGGAACTCCTTTTTTCTTTGTTCGCCATGTTGGTATGAAGGTCTCCGCCTCTTGTTTTGACACTTTCAGTTTCCATTTATTGACACAGTGGGAACTAGTGACACATACGTCACCTTAGTGCAGTAGAAAAACAAAAACTCGGTTGTCATCATACAATCATTGGACTAATTTTTTCCCACGTTTCAATGCCAGCCAATATTTTCCTCCCACAATGAGTAGTTCACCTCAGCACACAGTTCTTGATGTTCTGTGTCATTTCAGGTAACAAGCCTTTTCTACACATGGACAGCTGCCATTTATAAATTGAAGCTCAGCGCAAACAGACAATAGCAGAGCAGAACTAATTGGAAAAACACTTTTCTCACGGGTGAAACAACGGATACGTAAACACATTTCATTGTTTACTGATTTGGGTATTCTGGGTGCAATGAATAATTGTTAAAAAAAAGAAATTGTTAAAAAAAATACCAATGTTTTTCTAAATGTTATTACAGAACACAAGCCAAAAAAATCCAGTGTCTTAGAAAACAGCAACGGCTGATGTCAAATGATAAAGTTGCATAGTTTGGGCTCCACTATCTGACCTGTGTCCATAGATCTGAGAGATCTGCTGGGTTCATACCTGACTAACATCTCACTAGCTAGGTTTCCATTTCAGATTTTTGCAAAACAAAAGCGGTATTTCTAAATGTCGACTATGTGTAATTGCGCTTTGAATGTGTTTCCGTTAAAGGTTGTTTTGAGCAGGAGCCTCCCAACTCCCGTGAAATCTCATCCCACAAGACTTTGCTGCAGGAAGACCCCTTATAACACTCCGTATTCTTTTGTTGTTTGATAATGTTTAAGTATAATGCTAAAAAATGTTACAGTCTCCTCTTTTGTTTACACATACTGTGCCATGTTTTCTCGAAGAGAAGTGGTCATGTGATCAGGTACTTCCCGTCATGCGACCAGGCACGTCATGTTCTGTGACGTGTATTTGCGCAAAAAGTGTTTCCATAGCTTTTGTGACACATCTCATTATTGATACATTTGAAAGTCCTCCTCATAAAAGCGTTAAAACCTAAATCGATGTTTGAGTGTTTTTTCGAAATTCAGGTGTTTCTATTACCAGATTATATTGCGCTATTTAGATTTTGCATATTTCCAAGGGTAAAGGAAACGTAGCGACTGATGGATTCTGGACCACATTTATATACCAGCAACACAACTTTAAAGTCTATGCTGACGCTGACTAGGAGCCAGTGGAAAGACTTTAAAACTGGACTAATGACCTCTGACCTCTTTGTTCTGGACCAGCTGTAGATGTTTGATGAAAACCATCACAATAGTCCAGTCTGGAAACCCAGCTATTGCTTACAGAGGGGCAGTGGTCACATGTTAGCGCCACCTCAGAGGTAAATAATAAGCTCTTATTAACACCCAAAAATGTATGCAAAAAGTTAACGCAATAATATTGACAGGCCTACTTTTAACTCTTACCAAATACTTAGAGATTAAGTGAAAACAAATGATTAGTATTCAATTTTGCTAACCTGTATTTGGTCTTGATTGTATGCAGGTAGTTGTGGCCCATTGCCTAACATTACCGGTGACCCATGCAGTTCATAGTTGTGGGTTCTGTGTTTGAGAGGACAGTAGTTAACTATAAAGCTAAGATGCAGACAAGGGACAAGATGGTGGCAATGCCAACTGTCGCCCCAAGGGTATCTGCAAAGCTTCAAAAGAGAAAATGATGCCACTGTTGCATTATTGTGACCGTGATAATGATTGTTTAGTATCTACAGACATAAACAGGGAAAGGTGATAATACCAGGCTCATGTTGTGTAAGTAGGGTGACAAATATAAATCTAATCTAATAACAGCTGAAGGTCTTTGTGCGTAGTTACACAAACTTTAAACAGTCCTTTTCAAAGCAGAGGGTTAATAAACAAAAGCATGGGGCATTAACTTTAAAGAACTTGCAGACAATAGATTGTTTACAGCTGTTCACTCCTTTGACTCACTGTGGCACTTTTATGACCCGCAATGGCGGTAGCTACAGAGGATGGTATGACATCTGCTCATGGGTATGGGCTGGCAACGCTCATCCTGACATTTGTCATTTTAACATCCTCGGTTCAGCCTTCTTTTTTTTAATTTGAACTGAGACTGTTGAAAATCATCCAAAAATGTGAATGATATCAACCTCACCACGACGCAGGTTGGAATATCACAGAAAGAAATGAAAATAAGTTTGCAGAGTAATTACTTTTGAGTTGCCATATGTGGGGAAATATTGGTAGGTTTGTGCTTTGTTTCATTCAGATAACAAAACACAAAGAGCACACAGAGGATCCCCAAGTGTGGCTGTGACATTGTATATTAATGAGATAAAAATCAATACAACAAAACTATAGATTTTTGAGTGTATTTGCTCTGGAGTTTAACAGGAAATAGAATACAATGACATTGATTTCAACTGAATTGGGAAAAAATTGTAACTTAATGATATTGTGTAGTACTAGATATCGGTCTGGGCCTGGAGACCACATTTGGAAGGTCTTGGTTTTATCTCAGACTTGAGAGCATTTTTACTCTGTTTTATCGGCCTCGAACTGGTCGAACTTGAGATTTTCCGTCAAGACCAGTCGAGACCATTACTGATCTGCTATTCTTCAACTTCATTAATGTGATAAGGAGAAGCACTTAGAACTGTTCCAGATTGATTAACGTTGTTATTTGACGTTTATTGTTAGCCCGCTGATTGTTCTGTCTCCTTTGAAATCTTTTCATGTCATGTGTCACACACCTGGAAAACTGGGCCATCAGTCCATCTTTTTATCTTCACTTACTTTAGGCCTCATTCACCTGACAAATAAACACCCTATTTTTAGATATTTAAAAGAATTCTGGACGTATCTGTGGATTTGTTGAACAAAAAATTTAGTTGAACAAATTTGTTAAGATTTTTGCATGTTTTGACAGAGTTGCAAGCACGTTGTTTTTGCCCATCAATTAACAATGCTCTTTAAATGTTGAACCTTGTCATGCCTTTTACAATAGATTTTTATGGTATTGGTCTTGACCCTGTCTCGACTCCCAAAAGTCTTGGTCTTGACTTGGCCTCGGTGCATTCTGGTCTCGTGTTTGAAATTGCATACTAATGTACAACTATTAGTATGTAGTGCGTTCACATTAAATAGTATAAAAAGATTGAGTAAGCAAGAATTACCCGGATGTATACTATATCAGGACAAGTATGCACGGTGGTGCACTCAACCGCCCCATGATGCATTGCGAGCCGAATATAAAATCTTCCTGGGACCGGCTTCAAGCTAAAAGTCAAACATCTTCTTTTCAAAACAAAAGCGTCTGTTCTTGTCTTCCATTAGTTTTTTTTTTTAACGTTTTTGTAAATAGGGTTCTTGTTTTGAAGGTAACCGGAAGTTTTGTCAGTAGCACAATGACACGTCAAAAATTCTCAGAAATGTCGGCATGAAATGTGTTTTCGCAAGTTTTATGGATTGAATGGCCACATGCTGATATTCTACTTAGTGACTTAAAATGCTTTCAGAACTTAAAAGGTGGCGAATCAACTGAGATATTTAGCCTCAGTGTGCTTCCATTTTTTGTTGTTGTAGGTTTGAAATGCATCTTGGGAAACTTGGAAGTATGCTTCAGTGGGAACGGTCATCAACGATCATCATCCTAATCATACGTAGGCTATAGTATATAGTAGATAGTATGTACTCATTGAGTTTGTAGTATAAAGTACGGAGTATGCCATTCGGATAGTGCGGTCTCGGGTAAACAAACATTTGAAAAGAGAAATTAATTAAAGGTGAAACTGAAATATGAGGGGAAAATCACAGGAATGCTAACTTGCCCTCTCTCCCTTACATTTCCATGTCTTTCTTTCTTGTACTAAGAGGCTATTTTTTTCTTTTTAAAGATGTAGATCACAGTTAATTGGTCTAATTTTCTTTAGATATCTTAAAATCAACATTCTCCTGTGTGCAAACAACTGTAATTCCTATTTATTTATTGTCTTTTGTTTCCATTGACTTTTTTAAACTCTGTCTGTTGACTTGTGACCACAGAGGTTATTTGAGGAGAGATGCAAATGATCCAGTCTATACTAGGCCAGCCTCTGTGAGACCCCGATCACACTAACCCAAAAGCTGTTCTCTTCCAACTCACGGCAAGTTGGCAGAGTGCAGTCCTGACCCTGTCATTACGACGGCCCTGACTTCCATTCTAAGTGGATTTGGACAGATAAAAAGGGAAAGTCAAGAAGCTGTTAAAAGGTTTCTGCTGGTAACTTTGACTACATCTGCCATCCAGCTCACTTTGCATCATGCCAACTGAGTCTGAAGAGATTTCATCTTGACGGGGTGTGTGTGCATGCAAGGGGCTATGCCCTCAGGCGTAAGATAAGAGGAATGTGGATAGTGATTTTATGTGAGGAGGGGGGGAGTAGACCCCCTTTCCTTTCCCAAGAGGCCCAAGGGAGTCAGGAGTTGAATGAAAATCAGCAATGGGGGGAAGTTGTCCTTAGAATAAGGTCACTGTGTAAGATTTTTGGAAGCCCTACATTGCCGAGGTATGTGGGTTAACTGAGGAGAACCAAAGGGGTCTTTCTTGTAGCACTCCTTATTGATTTAAGCCTTGTTTTATCAATAAATGATTTCACAACTTAGAATACAATAAAGTTCGGGTTCAGCTGCTCGATGACATGCCTTGTTATTTGAATTCATAACATTTGGAGCTGAAAAGTGCATGATTTAAACCATGAGTGGCAGCCTCCAGGAGAACATCATGTACTTCACAGCCTGTTGAAAACATAGTCATGTAGTCGGATGGAAACAAAATGCATATGGAGAGAAAGAAGAGAGAGAAAAAAATATTACCACGAGCAATACAACCCATGCGTACATTCAGTAGACACTGAAATTGAAGGAAAAAGGGTGGTTTTCTACAGCTTTTCCATCGTCCAATCATGGTTACCAACGCTGCTTACGAAAAAAAAAAGAAAAACAGACCAACAAGACCCTTTTGTGAGGAGTTCACATGTTCTCCATGTGCCTGTGCTTTTAGATGACCTCATACTGTCCAAAGAACTGCATGTTTCATCAGATAAAGACAGTAACTTGATCATGGGGTGATTATTCTCACTGGATGTGTTGCAATAAATCAAGTGTATTAACTGAATGTGTTTGATTTTAATTTAATTGTCAAAAGAATGCTTCATGCATTTAGGGGCAGAGTTACTAAAGGTTTGCGGGTGTACAAACATCCCTACATGCACTGATAAACCTTGAAAACCTCAGGCAATCAGGATTGCGTCCGTCAAGCACGCAACATAGCGTGCACAATGCATTTTGCTCTATTGCACCATCACCTTCAATTCAACTTCTTCAAATGTATTCTCTATCAAGAACATTCAAAATGCTCATTTAAATAGGGCAGACTCTACCTTGTCTGGAAGTGCACTAATTTGTGCTGCAATTTTAGTAAATCCCCCACAGTAGGTAAGGAAACAGCGCCATCAAAGTATTTGGGCACGCAAGAGATTTAGTGCCCTTTATTTCAGATCTTAGTACTGTGTTTAGTGGAATTTATTTAAAGTCAAACCATAACACCTAAAGTTTTACACATGAGGCAAGGCAGGCAAGGCAAATGTATTTGTATAGCGCCTTTCATACTCAAGGCAACTCAATGTGCTGTACATGATCAAAAAGTACAACAGAAAACATTCAACAGCTTAAAATCAACATTACATCAACAACATGACCAAAAATCTCTGCATCAATCATACGCAGTCGAGAAAAACAGTGCCTTTAACATTGATTTAAAAATATTCACAATGGATGCTGACTTCAGCTCTGCTGGCAGTTTGTTCCACTTCTTTGCAGCATAACAGCTAAAAGCAGCATCACCATGTTTACTGTGAACTCGGTGCTCCACTATCTGACCTGTGTCAATAGATCTGAGAGACCTTCTGAGTTCATACCTGACTAACATCTCACTGATGTATTCTGGACCAAACCAATTCACAGATTTATACACCAACAGCAGAACTTTAAAGTCTATTCTGAGGCTGACTGGGAGCCAGTGTAAACACTTTAAAACTGGAGTAATGTGTTCTGACCTCTTTGTTCTGGTTCAGACCCGAGCTGCAGCGTTCTGAGCCAGCTGTAGCTGTTTGATGGTCTTTAGGGGGATTCCTGTCAGAAGACCATTACAATAGTCCAGTCTGCTGGAGATAAAAGCATGGACCAGTTTCTCCTGATCTTTCTGAGTCATTAAACCTTTCACTCTGATGATGTTCTTTAGGTGGTAGAAGCTGTTTTTGTGATAGATTTGATCTGACTGCTGAATGACAGATCTGAGTCAATCAGAACACCAAGGTTTTTGACTTGGTCTTTAGCTTTGAAAGATCGAGACTCAAGATATTTACTGACAGCAAGATGGAGGTGACAAGATGGAGGTGACAAGGAGGTGGAGGTGATTGTCTTTGTTACCAAAGACAATTACCTCCATCTTGTCATGATTTAGTTGGAGGAAGTTTTCACTCATCCAGCAGTTTATTTTTTCTAAGCAGTCACACAACACCTCAATGGGACCATAGTGATCTGGGTTCAGTGATAGATATAGTTGTGTGTCATCTGTGTAGCTTTGATAATCAACCTTAGATTTCTGTAAAATTTGTCCTAAAGGAAGCATATGAAGGTTAAACAGAAGGGGTCCAAGAACAGAGCCCTGAGGAATCCCACAGGACATTGGTAATCTGTCAGATTCAAAGTTTCCAATGCTTATAAAATAACTTTGCTCCTCCAAGTAGGACTTAAACCATTACATTACTTTTCCATTTAATCCAACTAGGGATGTAACGATTCACTCAACTCCCGATACGATTCGATTCATGATACTGGGTTCACGATATGATTCTCTCATGATTTATTTTACAAAATGGGACTGTAGACAAATAATGATTGAAAAATATAATACTGTACTATTTTCCTTTTATTTTTCATTGTCAAAAGAATCCCTTGATAAACTATTCAGAACAATGCAATTTAACTAAAAATAAATCTTGAATGAAATAAATAAAGGAATAATACAAATGAAGAAGCCTATTAATTTAAATTCTGGTTCTATAGTAAACAATGCAAAACTGCATAATAGTTCCTTTTCTTTTTAAAAGTGCAAATGAAATTGTATTTTGTGCCTTAACAATTGGACTTTAAAAAAAAAAAAAAAAAACAGTCTGCATTGTATTTATGTCAGACATTTGTTTGGACCAGCAGAGGGCGCTGGTAACCCAGTGGTCGGTTGGCATGCAGCTAATCTGTGCAGTGAAAAAGAGATGCTTTGCTAGCAGACAGAGCTAATAGAAAAACGTGACTTTTACAGATATTCACATAATATTACAGATATTCTTTCGGTGCTAAAGGGGTAAGGAATCATTTATGAACATGTTTAAGAGTATAAGGAGGCCAGAAAGAAAGTAGTAGTAGATTCCGCCCGTGCTTCAGCATTTGGACAAGAGAAAGATAAATATATAGCGCCCTCTGCTGTTTAAAAAAGTACTGCGATTCAATTTTCAGAAAATCAATATCAACCCTGATACCTATGAATCAATTTTTAACTGCCTTACGATTAATTGTTACATCCCTAAATCCAACCCATGTTTGCAATCTGTACAACAAAATTACATGATCTACAGTGTCAAATGCAACAGATCCAATAGAATGAGAAAAGATACTTTTCCTGAATCAGTTTCTGTGCTGTGATGAGAACAAAAGCCTGACTGAAATTTATCAAATATTCTGTTGAATGTTGAGAATTGACTCAGTTGGTTGAAGACCACCTATCAATGACCTTGGCTATGAATGGAAGATTGCTGATTAGTCTATAGTTAACCCGTATAGAGGCATCCAGTGTTATCTAACACAAATCAGTGACAATTCATTTTACAACAGTCTTAAAGACGTTTGAGGGTATTGTGTCTAGGCAACACGTTGATGAATTCAGCTGCTGACCAGTTTCCTCTTTTGTTTTTGGGTTCACTGTAATAAACTCTAACATTGTAGTTGACTCATCCCTCAGTGGTTGAAGCTGTTGAAGCTTTTTGTTATTTTGCTGCTTTGTTCTGATGTTTGACCTTATTGATTGTATTTTTTCATTGAAACATTCAGCAAATTAATTGCATTTTCCGGGGCTATCTGACCTGGGGGTGTTGTGTAATGAATCTTCCATTGCATAAGATTTATATTTAATTAAAATTTTGTCAAAATCTGTTTAGTATTTCTGATCTGGGGGGGTTATGAGCTTTTCAATTACAGAAAACAATGTGTGAGAGTTGTTGACATTTTTAGCAATAATTTCAGAAAAGTATTGCTGCCCCGCTCTGAACAAGCCATCATTGAATTTACGCAATGTTATTTTGAACAGTTCTAGATTAATTTAGAGTTTTGTTGATCTCCATTTACGCTCAGCTCTTCGACAGTCAAATTTCAAAAGGCTGACATTACGCTGTCGTTATTATGACATGACACCTGTCATCAGCATGAATAAGGTGACATGAAGGCTGTCATTAAGTGTTGTTCGTTACCCTAACCCGAACCTTACCTAACCCCACTAGATCCCTTCACCTAACCCAAAAAATGCCAACATAGCTCCAAAGGTGTCATAATTTAGCAAACAACACTTAATGACAGCCTTCATGACACCTTACTCATGATAATGACAGATAATGACAGTGTGTCAGTCTTATGTATAAAACTTCAAGTAAAGTGTTACCAGTCAAACAAACCCCCTAAAATAACATTTATTTAATTTGTCGATAAGAACATAATCTACAATCGCCCTTTTCGGGTCTGTGCCTGAATTTGGTTGGTTCAGCTCCAAGAACTAATGCCTTCCTATATTGCAGTGTTTTGTTTGATGCATCATAGAACGAGTTCATCGTAAAATGGTCTTCCCATACAGTTATAAGCCATTTGCCTTCCAACTGGTGCACTTAATGCTTCACGATATAGAAAGGTAACGCTAAAAAACATACTATTAATGGATTTAGGTGTAGATTGGCACAGAACTACATGTGAAAAGACATTATGTTCTTGTCTTCCTTCTTGTTGAAAAGAAAGATAATTTTGGGTTTTGTCTGACTTAAATGCTGGGCTTTCGCTCTAAAACAGAAAAGCCATTAAAGTCTGATGCACAAGGCAGGCTTGAACCCATTAAACCCTAAAGATTTTGCAGATTACCTTGCTACAGCATGTACTATAGTGGTGTTTTATGCATTACAGTATTGGACCAAAGCTGAAACAGGATGATACAAAATCAAAGCAATGACAACAGACGTGTTCAGCCTCGAGCCTCCGTCAAAGCCGACTACGAAGGTCATTAATTAATCCAGTCAGTCAGTGAGTGTGTCATTTATCTATTCATATATTGTTTACAGTCATGTGATTTGAAGCTTCTTTTAGTATTTGACGCTTGAACAGTGTGATTTTCCTGCTGCTGCTTCTTGCGTCACGGTTGACATATACACAGTAACTCAGGGAATACAAAGTGTGGTCGGAACACAAGCAGCACACAGTTCATATATATTACACCTGGGTTGATGACTATACCCTTCCCTCCAGGCACAAATAACTGTTGTTCAGTAAGCGGCTATTGTCTTAGTTCAGGGATAAGCGATTAGCACAAGCCAACCCAGATCTCCCAGGGCTGATCTGTGCTTACACCCTATAAGATGTGGGTGATGTCTTCAGATTTAACCAAAGGTATGGTGAGCAGATGAAGTGTGGACAAAGAGCTAATCACAAATAGTTTAACCCCTTCAGTGGACCTGCAGCTTGTGTGTGAACTGAGCTAATGAAAACATTAGGAAGGCAGTAGCTCAGTCCGTAGGGACACGGGTTGGAAACCAAAATACCGAAGTTGTTCTGGTAGCTGGAGAGGCACTGTCGAAGTGCCCTTGAGCAAGGCACCAAACCCCAGCACTGCTGTGGTGCGCTCCCTTCATTGTAAAAGCAGCCCCACTCTGACATCTCTCCATTAATGCATGTCCACAGGTCCTGTTTGTGCATGTGTGTGATTTGGGCCTATGTGTGTGAGAAGCATGTCCCCAAAACATAAACTATAACAGAGTGCAATGTAATTTCCCTTCAGGGATTAATAAAGCAATACAAATTCAAATTATCTCACAGTTCAACACAGACAATTGTTAACAGTGCTTTAATGATGTCATTGTGTTTTCATTGACTCTTATCTTACATTTAGTTTGTTGAGGGAAAATCTTTGGCCTTTGTTTTGTAGATAATGAGTCACAAAAGCTTCTAAGGTTAAAACCATAAGATAATCAGAAACAAAATGACCAAAAAGCTGTACTTATGGCACTGTTGTAATTTTTCAAAACACACAAAACAAGGAACAATAATTGCATTATGAATCAAATTCCTTATGTGTGTTGGAGATAAGTTAGAAGATTTACTTTGGATTATGTTCACCTTTTGGCTCTTGTACCAGTTTAGAATCTGTAAATCACATGTGTCAATATCAAGGGCCAGGGGCCAGATCCGGCCTTTTGAAGCTCCTAATTCGGCCCGTGGGAGAAAGTGAAAATAACAGCAAAAACATGACTCATTGTGTAAGTCACAAGGTGATTCAGATATCGCTGTACCTCCACATACATACATTTATTGAAACTGTACAATTATTTTTACAGGGCTCAATTTGTCACAAAACATGGACATTTAAGATCCTGCAGGGACTGAAATCTGTCACTTATTGCTCCGATATCGTCGGTGCCTTATAAATTTTAAATACTATTATACACGAAAGTGCTAACTACAGCAAAAGAATGATATAATTGCTTGTTTTACAGCCTATAATCTGTGGCCCACTTGAGATTAAACTGGTCTGTATTCGGCTCCTATGTTTCTTCTAATGTGAGACAGAATTGTCGTAATATGCTTTTGATTTGTGCTCAAATCAAATAATCAAAGAAAACAATTTTGGATTTTAAAATGTGAAATGTTTGTTTTTTTTTGTCAGATTGCGGAAAGCACCTGAGAAATGTATTGGTATGAGAAGAGGTGAAAGAGGTTCTTCTGTGAGAAAACAAAGGCAGTGAACCCTGCAAGCAGCCGGCTTTTGACAGCTGCGTGTGAAAGATTGTGTTTTTGAGAAAAGAGATGTGTGCGTGTGTGTGTGTGTGTGTGTGTGTGTGTGTGTGTGTGTGTGCGTGTGTGCGGGTGTGTGTATGTGCACCCTGCCTGTTGTTTTGATCCAACCTTGGTGTCACCTGATTCTTGTCATGTGTGTATGTGTTTGTGTGAATTGTTTTTCATATCTCATATTAACTCATCACACACACACACACACACGCACACACACACACACACACACACACACACACACACACACACACACACACACACACACACACACGCACACACGCACACACGCACACACGCACACACACACCCTAGGGCTTTGGACGCTGACAGTAAGTGGGAGGCAAATGGACGGAGATAAAAAGTTCATAATAGTGGAATTGATAACAAATAGTTCTTGCTGAAGGCAGACTGGCTTCTCTGGGAACAGTCTCCTAAAGAAATATTTACCACACAGTTGGATGAGAGCCAGTACGAAGGAAAAACACACATGACCACACTTTTCTCAGAAGCTTCTCTTGATCATCACAGCACATTTTCTTCCTCTAAGTGGAAAATAACCTTTGAGGGAAATTCAGAGTGTCTTGTCTTACACTGAGAATGTTCCCTATTGTTTTTTTTTCTCCTGCTGTTCCCTGTGTACTGCACAGGCTGAGCTTTTACACTGAGAACATCTTGGACCACCTGCGTCAATGTGAAAGTCGAAACTTATTTTGTTCTTTTGGTTCTTGTTGCTGAATAATTTATTGAACACAAAATATCCAGAAAATTGTCTTATACGAATGTGTATGTGGCCAATAGAAGTAATATTGTTCTCGGAGCATCTATACTGCAGGTATAATTCATTAAGGATCATATAAAAGGTTCAGAATGAGAGTCTTTAAGTTAGTGAGGGCAATGATCTAAGACTGTTTCATTTCATCAAGACACTTTGGTGCTAATTATAGATTCATACTGCGATTTGATAGTAATGATATCAGTATTTTAAATACCTTATTAGTTGATTCATACACTTTTAAAATCAATATGAGTCATAGCTCCAAAACAACAATAATAACAACAACAACAACAACAACAACAACAACGCTAATCACAAGTCACTCAATCAAATCAAAACGCATCACAATATAAACCTTTTTTTTTTTTCAAAATAAGCACTAGAAGGATCAAAGTTCACATGTGAGTCTATCTAACCCATTAATAAATCTAAATCTAAACTTCTTTTCCTTTTTTAAAAAAAAAATATGAATAGATGCCGTTTCCTGCTTTTGGCTCACTTTCCCTTTTTTTGTGAAAATTGATATCACGATTATCAATTCTGGACAGAAAATTGATTTTTAATACCGTCACTAAAAAATTACAATATATTATATTGTCATGTATATTATAAATAATATATAATATATTGCATATTCTATTGTAAATCAGTTCTTTTCCCCACCCTTAATTCCAAGTATGACTTAAAGGTGCAGTCCGCGACTCTCAAATCCCTCTCTCCCCCTCCCTCCCCGCTGCTCTCTTGCCCTGCCTCCAAACTGTCCAAGGTCCCTCCCTCAGAGGAGCTAACAAGCTAACGTTAGTCCGACAGCAACATCACCGTAATATAACAAGCTCTGTTAAAAGCATATTACTGCAGCGCTTCTCTCTCTCTATGTGCACACACCTCAGCAGCAGCAACAACACAGCGTAACTTACAGCAGCCCACACGGGTGGCACAGAGTTCTAGTGAAACAATTACACATCAAACATAATGCAAATCAAGCAGCAGTAATTACCTTGTATAAATATGTCGTTTTACTTTTATTTAACTTTACTTTCAAGCAGAAAACTTGTCAATTCCATCTTCTACTCCTCCAGACCATACACTGTAAAAAATACGGCGCTACAGCCCCGGTAAAGGGGCGGGGCCTGTGAGCAACAGCTGTCAGACTGTCCATCAAACACAATCCTGGCTCTGATTGGTTGTTTTTGCTCGGTCGCGGTGCATTCTGGCCATCTGCCAAAGACTGCAGGAGCAGCAGGGGGGACTCAATGAGCCTGTTATTTTACACAAACTACTAGTTTGATGTAAAGCTGCCCTTACATAGTGACAGTTTTAGCAAATATGACAAAAAGTCACTTTTATAAGAGTTGCAGACTGCACCTTTAAAAAAGAACCCCAAGGCTAATTTCTCCAAGACTAGACATAAAAATATGTGCCAACAACGCAGGAAAAACAAATCAGAATATTACACAACTGGATTCCCAACCTCTTTTCATGTGAGCTAACAGCTCATTGAGCTTTTAGCTAACACAAGCTAGAGGATAGCTGACAGAAGCTATCAGATAACAAAAGTGCTGACTAATATAGCTTTGCATCATTTTCAATTTACAATGTTGCATTTCTTCACAGTAAATACATAAGCTAAAAATATCTTTCAGAAATTTCCAACCTTTGATAGTTTAAACCCTAGGTTCCAAAAGTGGGGTACGGGTACCCACAGGGACACGCAGTTTGTCATTGGGGGTACATGAATACAAAATAAAAATTGGAAGCTAGAATATGAAGGGACCAACTGTCAGAAGCCTCCATGCATTTCCACAAATTACACATATGTAACAATATATTGTTCCTTACCATGATAGGTAAAATTCAGAGACAAATTTCACTGTAGGGCTACTTTTTCTGCGACATTACATCAGTGATTCCCAACTTTTTTGGGTTGTGACCCCATTTTAATATCACACATACTGTATTTGGCATCTCCAGAGACTTTTTTTTTTCTTTTTAGAATTAGCTTCAGATAAAGATTGTTATTGCCAGGATTAGTGACAAAGTGACAAGATGTGCCACTTCAGATATTTTTATACTGCATTTAACTTGAACTAGATTTATGTTTCAGAAAGTGAAAGTATATAATACTGTTTAAGATAGTTTTTTTGTGTGTGGTGTTATAATATGAAAAAGAATAATAATTAAAACATTTTAAAAATACATTTTTAATCAGTATTTTTTTATTATTATAAATTATTAGACATTTCAAGGGACCCCATTTGAATTCCAGGTTACCCCACATTGGGTCACGACCTCAAGGTTGACAAACACTGCATTATTATGTTTAAGTGTGCAACGGTAGGGGGTCCGTGGCTTCTGGTTAAATGTCTGGAGGGCTACAGGACTGTGAGAAGTTAGGGAAACACTGGTTTAAACGACAGAATAACTGGATCTTTAAAAGGCCAAAACATAAGCTAATAATGTTAGCCATTTCAGTCGAGATATTACAAGCTAGCTGGTTGGAGACATAAGGAACCCAAAGCTTTGAAACCAGACATATCTGCAGGAAAGGAAAAAACACACTGAGGACAAAGAAGAAAAGCAAAAACCACAATATAGACGAGAAGTGGGAGAGGTGTTTAGCCGTGACATTGGGTGTGAAGGTTGCAAAGATGCTAGGTGACTCATAAGAAATGTGCTAGCCTTTTGAAGTGAAACAGGAGAATTGCTCTTTAATAGTGTGTGGGGTTTGAATGTGTTGTGTTTTGGTTGTGTTTCTAATCTCAATGTGAATTCACACCAATTTACTATTACTTAGACATTGCACGTTTATGTAAATACATTTTTTCTTCATATTTATACGTTATCTTCTTAAATTTCTAATGACATTCAGAGTTGACAGTAAATTAAGTTTTTCATTGTACAGGGAAATGTGTTTCTTTCTGTAAATGTGACAATAAAAGCTTTGAATCTTGAATATTTACTCCTTGAAAATATTTGTCGATGGAATGCAGTACCTGTCAATACATTTGAAAGAGTTTTGGCATTTTAATACGCTCTTCTTACATTTATTAAAAATTGCTTGTACTGAAAAACAAGAATAAACTATAATAACAATAGCATCAGCACATTTTTCAATAAGTAGGCTTTTTTTCTTAAAGGTTTGGATTAAACCTGAGTTTAACAGCACAAAGTAAACAGTTTGTGGGTATGATAACTTTTCTATCTTTTCTGAAAAGATTTATTTATTGCATACACTCCTAACTTTAAGCCACCTACCCATTTTTCCCATCTTTACTGTGTGAAAGATGGGAAGATCTGGAGTGGATTTATACAATGCTTACCTTTTCAAAGAGCATGTGTGTGCCACGGGGGAAATGATGTAAATGCCAGATTTGATACAAGAAGGGAAATTGGACTGCAATTTACGAGGGAAGGAAACCACATGTGCGTGACTGCCTTAATTACAGTAGTAATCCTTGGAAAAAAATGCATTTCCCAATTCTGTTCCACCTGTCCTGGCAAACATTGTAGTGTAAAGTAACATTTTGCTCACGTGAGATTGTTTTCCATGTAGGTATTTAGGAATGCACTCCATCAACTTAGAACGCTCAATTAACATACGTGTTGTTTTTGTTTTTGTTTTTGTTTTTATTGTGTACGGAAACCACAAATCACTAGAATCAAACCAATGGTCTTTTATAACTGGGAAGCATCATTACAACCCCTTCCTCCAATCAGTCCAGCCTTTGTTTGTGTGTGTGTTAGTGTAGAGCATTACATAAACAAACTGATTGGCTGAATATCGTGCAAATACAGAGATGCAGCTGCATTATGCAGAAGTGGATATAGCTGAACTTGCGTTGTTGCATCAGCGTGCGTAGACGCGTGCAAGCTAATTCGTGCAAGATTGATTGCATGCATTTTTGCCAATAAACGCAAGCGTTTAAAGCATATTGGTTGGTGCTTTTGTTTACTAAGAGCCTTGAATGAGACAGCTGTGGTTTTTGATTTAAAAAAAAAAAAAAAAACAGTGAATACAATCAACTCAACAAGACAACCATCAGTCAATCAAATCCTCTCAGGGGGTGTGAGTGAGTTTGCCAGTTTGTTCTACTCAAAGCCCACCCATCAGTCTGTCTGTCTATGTATTGGATACACACAAGTACATGAACAGCCAATACACAATAACTGTGTTGGTGAAGGATATACATAAACATATCACAACAATGTATGGTTTCCTTTCACATGAAAAAATATGATACAACTTGGATCAGTTTCCGTGTTTAAGAATTATGGCTAGCTCATATAAAATTGAGGAATATAAAATATCCATATTTTGCGGTTGAGGTGCTCCCTGCCTATCAGTAAGATATTTCAAGGTGAAATGGTGATTTACAGCCACTAGATAATTTTGGGCTTGGAAATTTATGACATAGAGCTCAAGAATCATAAATTTGGAATTCCACGAGATTTTCATTCCCCTCATTGGAAGTACAAGGTTACACATAAACATAATAGAGTTGACTTTCAGCGCAAAAGTTGGTGGAGATTAAAAGAAGTCTGAAGAGGGTGGTTTGATAAATCAAACTAGAAGTGAAGTATAGTCATTTGAGCCCCTTGCCCTTGTTATTTTCATATAGAACAAAATTTACACTTTAACTTCTCAGTATCAGCTACACATTTATTTGAGTTCAACCTATCCTGTTTTTTTATATTAAAAATATCACCATTTTAAAACTTTTTTAAAATCATTAAAAGTGATTCTCAACCCATCACAGTAATTGCATATAATTCCTCAGAAGACAGGGAACACAACAGTGTAAGGGTTTCCACTTTGCACTGACCAGAAAATTAAAAAAAATGATGGTGGGCGCAACGCTTGTATGCTACTATCAGCCATTTTACTACAAAACCACCCATGCCTTACAGCTGAACAGGGAAGACACCTTGTAACGGGTTTTATTTTGAAGGAACCAAAAGTACACATGACAAAATAAGTTGAAAAGCCGTTCTTTCCTTTTTTTTTTTAAAGTTAAGACATATCAACGTATTGTTTGATTATTGTATCCATAGTTAAGTGAAACGTTGATATATCTCAACCTTTAAAAATAAATCAAAAATATAAGCTTTCAACTTACTTTTGTATCTTAAGCAGCAATTGATGACGTCATGTTTATTTCCAGTATCTTCAAAAAATAACGTCTTGTCGTGTTTTTGAGTCTGATAACTTTTATTTTGAAGCCTGAGGCCGTGCCATTTGACGGCGTTTGGTTTGACGGAGGTTTTGCTGAGACATGAGTCCGTTTGGTTTGACAAATGACAAATGAGGTTTTCCTAATACCTGATACCTCACTCTGAGACCTGAGGATGTCCTAAAATGTGCACCGTACGGTACTGTCATAGCTCGTCGGACAGTTTCTCCTCAAAGCTCATCTTCATCTCTCCTGCTCTGTTTCACCAAGCGGCTGAAATAACAGTGTTACATTTAATGCGGGTCGATGTGAAAAATACATGCTGAGCAGTGTTTTGTGTGACACCAGGAACATGGTACGGAGTCTGCACAGTCGTAAAAGTTGAGCTTTGATCTCACTGGCCTTTTGGACATCCGTGGAGTCCGCTTTGCATACTTTCAACCCGAGTGTGTTTGGGCGCGGTTTGGACTAACCCATTATGCAATGTCTTCCTTATAGTGTACGCTACCGTGGGAACTGTTGGATGCCTCTAACGTCAACAAACTAGTTGGAGTTACTTGAATGGAGCCTCTTCTTAAGTAATCACTACATCAGTTTTTCAAACATGTCGACCTCCACAAAAGTGACATTAAAGTGCTTTTTATTGTATTATGCAACTTCTAAATTGCCTCTCATTCCTACTAGTAAATGTTCCATGTAATAGTCTTTCAGCTGTCATTGTCATATGGGATGAGTAACTATTTAATGTTCAGCTAATTGCTAAGTCTGTAGCTGTAATTGGATAAAGTGAGACTGCAGAAAACTACTGATTAGAGCATCGCTAACTGCCTATAATGATAGTGATTTGATGCAATTGAATCATATCCATGCCTCTTGTTGTGAAAGCCTAGAAGTATAAAATAGTATTTCGTTTGTTAGCAAAACTAATTTCTCAAAATGTACCGGCACTTTCCCTATTAATCATATAGGAAGTTGTGCACGTGTACATTAAAATCAGAATCAGAATCAGAAAAAACTGAATTAATTACCGAGGGGTAATTAAACCAGGAGCAAAGCTACACAAAGAGGTTGTAAGGTAAACTGAATGACAAGGTGAAAATGAATCAATGTGCAAATGAATGATAAGGTGCAACAATGGCCATGAGAGTGCCAAATGCTTATGTATAAGTTAAAAATAATAAACATAATAAAATGTAAATAATGAATAAAATGTATATATATATATATATACAGTATATATATATAATTCCAGAATCTATAATCGTGACATACAGGGAAAGTCGGCCAACAGCAGCGAAAAGTGGGGAATGGCGTCCGTTCATGTAACAAAATAAATAGTTATAGACTCATTGATGATATTTCATCGTTTTAAGAGTGCTGATTTTGAGAAACAAGGTATACGTTGGGAGATATTGGGTTTACTTGGGACTGTGAATACATTTTGATTTGACTGAGTGACTTGTGATGTGCGTTGCTTTTTTTTTCTGAACTATAACTCATATTGTTTCTCAAAGTGTATGATTCAATGTTTGTTTTTGGATAAGGAAAATAAGTGATCAAAATTGTGATAATTGTTACTAACAAATAGCAATACTTAATAAAACAGAATCAGAATAGAAATCGATTCGACACCCAAGTATCGTGATAAGATTGAATTGGGACAAAAGCATGTCGTCCCATCCCTAAAGAACAAAAAGTAACAGCCCAAAGTGAGTCGGTCCTAGTGTGAACGTGTGCAATTCCTTACCCACAAAACTCCCAAGAAAAGAAAAAAACAGACCGACCTCTGATCTCGGTGCAACATTGTCCAATGAGTTGAAGGTGGAGCGGCCCGCCTTGAATGTAAATGTTCGGTGGCGTTAAAGTGAGACCGTGAGAAAGAAGATATTTTCTTTCACTATCTATCAGCCTCTTTAGGTGGTCATCAGAAAGTGAAGACTAGATAAATGAATTTATAAAGGACAGGAGAGGTGGATGAGAGATGGATGGTTTGACATTTGACCTGCCAAGAGATTGACTGAAGCAGGAGACTCCCATTATCAAGTCCCAGTATCATCTGGGCTTCAAGCCTTGTAAAATCAGGACACCATCAAGCCAATCATAGTCACTCCTCCAAAGCACAATCCGGGGACCAATAATTGTTTATTAATCCTATTGTTGAAGTCGACTGTCATCCACAAACACAACAGTCGCTAAATGGACTAGAAAACATCATTTAGTGTCTACGGTCTACGAATGAGTATCCACAGGAGGAGGCTTGGTTACCATGGAAACCTTTCAACATCAGGTTGAACCTCCCATTTGTCTTGGCAGTTGATGTAATTTCATGGTCGCTGAGTTCGTCAGCACACGCATGTGCCTCTACACACGTGTAGAAGTCATGCTTTGCAGTTAAAAGTTATTAGCACATTAAACCATAAAAACAAGACTTTACATTTAAAATACAATCCAAATAATGGTGAAGACCATGGAATATTTAATGAATAAACCAAACTTAATTCATGTCAGAGTTAAAAGTTAACAACAAATCCCTTTTGTTTCTGGGAGAATATGCCACTACAGGCAGATTGTTCCTTTGTTTACATGAAGTGACATCGTAGGCTAGTCGTTCTTTTCACATGGAGCTAAATCTATTTCAGACCACTCTGCACCAAGTCGTGGAATATTTTGGAGATCTAATGATCCCTTTAGAGAACAGTCTGACATTTTAGAAAAATAATGAATTTAAAAGAAAACAGACAACAGCCTTTAGTTTTAGCCCTAGCAATGCACTATCCTCCGACTTTGTGAGGGAGGCTGAATAGAATCTTGCCTGATTAAAGGGTTTCAATTTTATAAATTCTTTAAAACTTTACAATTTGTTAAAATTGGGGAAAAAAATTCACAAGCAATTTCTTTCCCCAAAGGAAAATTTGTTTAAGCGTGTGTATCAAAAATATGTCATATCTTTACAATTGTAAAACATCTGTGTATCAGGGTTAAGGTCAAGCATAATTGTATTGACGTAATTGATAATTAATTATAATAATGACAATTATATTTGTAATTTTAAGTGAAAAATTCGATTACAATTTAATTAAACTGTGGAACCATGTTAGAGTTCTATGTCTTACACATACGTTAACAATTATTAAAATATGTTACATATCAAGTTTACCGACTTCCTGACGACCACACCAAAAATATTTAAACCAATATTTTCATGAATAAGGAAGTCTGACAAAGAAACCAAGAGATGAGATGATAGATAAAATGTTTTTTCAATATTTTACAGCTGATTTAAGACATGGGCAAAAACTGAGGCTCAGTAATTGTGATTAATTGTAATTTAACTTTAGTAATTGAGAATGTAATTGACTTATTGGGGAATTGTAATTGAAAAAATTAATGAGACAAAAGGACCCAATTGTTTTTGCTTTTATTTATTTATTTATTTCCTATGTTAATGCTATTGCTTTGCTAATGCTAATGCAAGTTTTTTTTTGCTAATGCTAATGCTAGGCTAATGCTAATGCAATAGCTGTTATTGAACCAATTAGCACCAACGTCGCACAAATTGACCACCTAATCCCCAACATAAGGATACGCGACACTGGCACCCTCCGACGCCACTCACGGCTTTAATTAAATATGTATTTGTAATTGAAAACTGTAATTGACTCCAACCCTGGTTTGTACATATACAGTATATATGGAAAACTTCATATAACTTCACTACGTATTTTAAACCAGTTCTTGTCAAACCTTGAGCTGTAGCTTGAGGGCTTGTTAATTTAAGTTTTTTAAAAGAACAATTTTTCATGTCAGTTCCAGAAGATCATGTTAAATCCTTTCCCCACTTCTGCGCCAAAACAAACAGAAATGAAGCCTGCGTGCAACTAAAAAAAAAGGTGTCACTGGGTAAATGGATGCTGTCAGTGTAACACGTGTCAGTTGATGAGTGGCTTCCTCCTCCTCCACTCGGTGACAGACCAGGGGTTGAGAATCACGGGCTGGCGCTCCGTGACAGACTGCGGCTGGGCTGCTCAGCGGGAGCAGAGATGGGCCCTCATATCACACCGCCTGCCAGTCGCACCGCGGGGGCCGTCTGCTGTAATAGGCTTGAGCCATGAACACACATGTAGAGAACGAGCCGGTCCACGTGCACTCGGCCCACACAGATGGACGTGTGCACGCAAATCGTGCAGCATTCACACAAATGCGACGGACAAGCCGGTGCACCGTCCGATACACATGCAATGGTTAAGTTTGATACATGTAATTACACAAGTAGATTAACCAAATGTGTGTATATAACACACACACACACATACACACGTAAATAAATATACAAACTCCACAGGAGCTGTCTGCTATAATGCGACTCAGTCACGCAATGCAGTGGCTACTGCAAAGTTTGGATTAGCGATGGCTCATATGGACGGATCATAATCTTTACTGAAACGACAGATTTAAACTGAAAATATTGAGATGGCTTTATGAAATCCTGCTGGTTGCACTATGAGCTAATGGAGCTTCCTATTGGAGATTCCTATGACATTTGATCTGAACAAATGCCGCCATTTGATCATCATGGATGCTATACAAGCATTTTTTCACCCCTCTGGAAGCTAAAATCTTATTCGTTTCAATTTATTGAATCAATTTAGCGCTTTCTGAATAATATATGATTCTTGGGATGGCTACGTTTAACCAACATCCATTTTACATGCCGTGACTGATCCAAAATGTACAGAATTAGAGTGTAATTAGCTGTACAGTATGTTTTTGCCTGAAGACTGCATGCTGTGGCTTTAATAGAGCACATCAAAAGGCAGATCCACTGGTATGTCTTTTATCTTCATATCATTTACAGAGCACGTCTCCTTTCATGTGGACATAATATTATTAGCAAGCATTAAATGTATTTTCACAAAAACTCAGACACACAATAAAAGCATGTTTTTCTTTCTGCAGCTTCGAGTGAACACTCTTTATGTAATAAATGCATAATTGTGGAGGTCGATATTATGTGTCTTTGAAAGCTAAAAGTTTATGTAAATGACTCCAATGATATTTCCTACAAAAATGTGTGAAAAAAGTTGAATTATTAAGCTTTTAACCAATCATCTTAAGTGCATTCATGTGATGAATTGTTTATCACTTAGGGCCTGTACTATAAAGCTAGTGTGACCTGAGGTACTTTAATTTAAAATAATCACTAACCAAAAAAATAACTAAAGCACTAATAAAACCAAAGGACACGGAGATACATTTGTAAATAAAAAGCAGAGACAGTGCTTTTAATATATACAATTCAAGGTTTATTTAAAGGACCAGGAATAAGCTTAAAATATTAAAGTATTTATTTCTAAGAAGTAACAGTGTAGGTTAAAATGGCCATATTAAAAATACAATTTAAAAGGTAAAACCTTGCAGCCCCTGTGCCAGAACCAAACAAAATCTGAAAAAAAGGCAGATAAATATTAGAAAAGAACCAAACCAGAATGGCTGGAGAGGAGGAAGCCCCACCCCAAACAAAACAGACAATGCTAATCACAAACACACTAAATAACAAAAATCCCAAGTGCAAAACAGAAAACGGGCCAATTCCTCCTCCCAAGCACACCCAAGGGAAAAAAAGACTAAAAGACCCAGGGACTGCTAAACATAACTGGTGCAGAGTTAAGGATTTCTAAAAAAAAGATACCAAATGATACAAAAATAAACTCCAATTCAACCAAAAAGAAACCCTAAAAATGAACCCTAAACAAAACAGTAGCAGGCTAAAATCTGCAATTAAAATGGAAACAAACGTTAAAACCCAAATACAACAAATACAAAGTATTAAAACGCTTGTCCCACCTTAAAGTTGCAATAAAAACGGGGGAAATTAGCTGCCACCGGAGTTCTACAGAAGCTCTAAAACCAGAAAGGCAAGTTAAGAACAGAATAAAAATGCTCAAATGAGGGAGAAGTTAAAAGCACACCTGTCACCAGCCAGCAGCAGTCAAGACTGATCGCCAGGTGCAGGGGAGACTTAATTAGGCCACTTCCACCATGAGGCAGGAAGTGGCACTATTGGTGAAGGGGGCCCCCTGCTGTCTGCTACACTAGATTACCGCTTATTGCGCTAACTTCCGAGATTTAATCAGTGTGTGCTGTCCTAGGAAGCTCGCTAACTTCTTATGGGGCTAAATCATCATGGTCACTTAAGCTGAACGACTAACCTGGTCGGGACCAGGTTTTGTTCTGACTAGGATCTGAGCAAATGCTAAAACCCCGCCTCCTGACCAATCAGATCTCTTAGAAAACAACCGGCCCAATGTTAGAAGATCCTGGATGGTGCAGATCTGACAACTGCCCTTAGGAAAGAAAGATTATTAATGGATAAATGCAATCCTTTCATTTACCGATGACATCATTCAGGAAAGATATAGATTTACATCTGGTGGACTGATCTACAGTCAACTGATAAAGTCTGTGTTTCCGTATGTGCGGATGGGTGAAGTCATTTGTTCATGAATTCATTCATAAGCTATAGTGAAGCTGACAGCATCAGCAGGAACACACTACAGTGAAACAATGGGTTCTCATCCCATTGTGTGTGTGATAAATAGAGGTGTACCTGATGCGGTCTACGAAATATCAGAATTGGAACTGTCACCCTCTGTGGTCACAGATTTTTTTTGGGTCACGGATTTTGTTTATCAAATTTCGACTTTTTTTTTTTTTTTTTAACTTTTACTGATTTTTAGAGCAACCCAAAGCAGCACAAGTTGTCATTTTGACTGAAAAAAGCTGCTAAATGATCCTGAATGCTTCACC
The DNA here is from genome assembly GCF_900634775.1 of Gouania willdenowi. Classification (NCBI taxonomy): domain Eukaryota; kingdom Metazoa; phylum Chordata; class Actinopteri; order Blenniiformes; family Gobiesocidae; genus Gouania; species Gouania willdenowi. The sequence continues at coordinate 17,678,323 of NC_041049.1, forward strand.
TTCTACGGAACACAATGGGCTGAAAGTGGCAATTGGCGTCATTTCAACATGGTGGTGAACAGGCTCTAAAACGATAAACTAGTCCCATTTTTAAAAGTTCATGAAATTAATATGGAGTTTCGCATAGATAATAATGACTAATAATGACTGACCAGAATTCTGCTCGTTTACATGATTTCATATTATTGTCATAGACTTACGCATTCACAGAGTCGCCGATTCGCTGCCAGCATTCCCTCTTGGTGCGCGCTGCACTAACACTGTTGCTTTTCACTGTCATCATGGTTTTCATTTCATTATATTTGTTTAAGATCATGAGCTTCTCCTCCATTGTAAAGGTTTTTCCATTGTCGTGATTGGTCAGACACTGCAATCTCCACCCCTTTTATGGGAGTGCGCACATCGCCAGGCTGAAATCACTTGGCTTAAAGTAGCATGTTGTTATCGAACTTCATAGGACAGATTCTATCTGACAGGGAATGTTTGGTTAGGTGAAGCCCGCTAACGGAAAGATATCCCGGATATACTAATCTAGCTTTGTAGTACAGGCCTTTAAATATGGTCACTCTTAAATGGGAAAGCAGATCAGCTAGGGCACCTATATGGGCACACCCATTTTTTTTTTTTGAAAAATCCCAATGAAATGGGCATCTAGGTCCAATCCCTATGAAGCTAGGGGTAACAGCGGAACCAACTCAAACTAACTGAGTCCAATTTCATAAAGATTGATCAATTATGAACCGAGGTGTGAAATTTTGCCAAGGATGAAGAGATAGGGATTTTTTTTATGTTTTAAACAATTCAGAATAAATATATCGATCCGGATCCCCTCCAAATCTTCCATGGCATAAGGTTTATCTTTGGTTAAAATTTTCTATAAATCTGTTAAGCACTTTTGATGTAATCCTATAACAGACAAACAAATAAATGAACTAACTCTGATGATAATATTAGCTCCTTGACAGAGGTAATAGGGAATATCATATTTACATGGAATTTTATGAATCAGTGGAAAAATCCATACCCTCTTTTTGCCTAACTCTAACCCTAACTATACCTGAATGGTCGGCCAAGCCCTAACTACAACCCTAACCTAACATTTCCCTAGAGAATCCTAATCTTAATCCGTCTTGGGCTGGGCTATTGTGTGCATCCATTTTAAACTCTATCACAGCAGGAATCTGAGGCTGCTTCCAAATAGTTCCTCCTATCTCCTTCCCAATCCACTGTTCTTTAAACCCTGGAAGTGTTTAAGTGGTGGCCATGAAAACGATGAAAGAACATTCAAATTTTCTTTAAGCTAAGGAAAGTGCATGGAAGTGTGTCTGTTCGTCAGAACAAACATGATCACCTTTTCCTAACTCCTCTCCTAACACCTTTCCTTAACCTCATGACGTCATCCACAGGGTTATGGAAAGTGGATAGGAAAGATATAGGAGGGACTATTCAGACGCAGCCTGAGACCCAATCTTCATGGGCGGTTTGCTATTTGTCTCAAGCTGGAGGTTCTTCTGTAATCAACTTGTCTACACTCCTGGATTCCTTCACATAGTGCTCTACCTGGTGAGCTCTGAACATTCTATGAAACCCTGAGTGATATACACTGGCTGGTGCAGTGCCTTTGACTTTCTACTGCAAACTGTTTCAATAGGTTGAACACGGGGAGAGCCATCAAGATAGAATTACATAATCTTACATTCAAATCCAGGGCATTTTATTGTCTTGGGAAAATAAAACCTTTATGAACTTTTAAATATTGACCTTTTTAAAAAAATATTATTTCATTTTACATGGAGTATAAATGAGGTACAAATGTGTCCTTCTTATCCTAATCCCTCCCCTTCCCCTTTCTCTTAGACCTAACCAACTCCTCCCTTAGACCCCCCACATCAGATTATACCTTAATTTCTAGCATTTATTTCTGAACAGAGGATTGTTTTGAAAGATCACGACACATCACATATACTGGAACAGGCTCAATGGTGATTGCCCATTCCCTTTTTGTAGGCAACCAGTGTTCAATACTCCGTGTTATATCTACCACCACCTAAAAAAAGTTATTTTCTCTTAACTAATCATGGGACTTTATTGTAGAAATTCAAGAGTTAATGGGGAAGAAATACCATACAAAGGGGTAAGGTCATGTAGCCTGTGCCTCTTGATTGCCGAGTTAAATATTTTTCAAATGTGTGTCATTATTTAGTACATTTATACAGTATCTCCTGTCACCCAATTTTACCAGTAAAACCTTTCTGTTTTAATTATGGGCACAAATATTCTTCTTTATCAACATGTTGGGTTATCTGTACAGTTCCTTAATCAACACCAACCCAAATATATTTATATCAGTCTACTTTATCCCTCTTTGTCACATCTTTGAGGGAATGGGTTGTAAATAGTGTCCCTGCTTACCAATCTTCTTGAAATATTTCCACCCATTTTGTACCATGGTTGTAAAAAGTAGAAAACAAAAACAAATGTACCAACCTTGAACCTCTTGTTGCTTTTTGGGAATAATTTCCTTGTTCTTAAAGGTTAAATTAAGAAAAGTGTGTGTGTTTCTGCTTCTCAAGACTCTCTATTGTATTTAGAACAATAGTGAAAGCAAGTGCCAGGAATACTGTGCAATAATGAGATTGTGGTAGGTGTTAAATTAATTAAAACCGATAGAGCTGTTTGAAACAATGTACTGATAGTAACATGATCTAACACGTCACACCAGCACACTGGGAGAAGGTGAGAAACTTGCCGCAGTCTGAACATTTACCTGCAGTTTCCTTTGTCTTTCTCCTCAGAAGAACCTGTTCGGCTAAAGCCTCGGCTATTTTTAGAACTTCCAAACCTCGTTTTATCAACGTGTGTAATACCAGATTAAAAAACTCGCTGCACATAGAGGGAGCTCCTGCTTTCCTTATCTGCTTCCTGCTGTCCTCAGATGACCCCACCCCAAATGCCTCCCATCGTCTGTCTGAGTTGTGCATCTTCTCCTTTGTGTGCATGCGTTGAATTTGTCGTTTGATTTCGAGGCTCGCCTTAACATCTGGGATAACTTAGCCACGATAACGATGCAGGTGTGTTTGGAAAGCGAGGTTTTAAATGCTCAGCTGCTTGATAGAGAATGATAGACAGTCGCAGCAGAATGTTGCACAGCATGAAATTCACAGCATTTAAATTTACCGTCGTGAGACAAAGGAATTTGAGTAAACGACAAAATGCAGCGAGAATTAGGACGTGACTGAACTTTGCCAGTTTAGTGCGGCGGTCTTTGACGTGTGTGTAGTATTGTGTGGAGGTTTGTGTGTCTGTCTGCCACGCCGTGTCTGGAGTCTGCCGTCTGGCTTTGTGCTTGGCATCGGTGCGACGTCGTCTCTGCGTGCTACGTCTATTTTGGTCTGTGTGTGTGCTTGTGTGTGGGAGATGTGTCTGGGACAAAGAGTTCACACTGCAGCAGTGGTGTCTCTCCTTTACCCACATCCCTCCCTTCTTCCTTTCCACATCCATCCATCTCTCTCTCTCTTTCTTTCTCTCTTACACGTCTCCTCGCTCTGACTCAGTTTCCGTCTCCTTAAATGATCTTTTGGTGTTTTGGTCATTCTTGATCACGCCGTGCCTCTCTCACTCGTGCTTTCACGCACAGGTCGGGGCACATGTCTGTACATTTTGTGCTGCTTGCTTTTCAGTTTGATGGGAATTCATTGATTACGAAAGATTTCACTGCTGATCCTGGATCACTCAGTATTCCTTTTTATTTGATTTACAGAATTATTTGAAGGCTTGATTGTGTAGGAAAGAAATCTTATCAAATTTCTTGATTCCTTGGATTCTAGCTGTCCTTTGAGTGAATTTGAGTTTGAGTTAGTGTGTGCATCAGTTTTCATTTGTCGCTCTAACTAAAAAACAAGATTAGCTCCAATGTGTTGTGTTGCTAAATTTAGCATGTATGATTTTTATATGTGACAACACAATGGTGTAAAGTGGGTGTATGAGTGTGTGTGGCCAGGGAAGGAAGCAGACGGTGCAAATGTGATGCGAGTGTTGGGAACACTGAGTTCAGACAACAGCAACATGTTCTAACACCCTCTGTCTCGTTCCTTATTAGGCTACTTCTTTTCTTTTTTTGCCTCAACTTTCATTTCTACTTCCTCCCAATATTCCTTAAGTTCCCTGTTTTTCCTTGTCCTTTCATTTGCTTCTGTACATCTTTATATTATTCCATAGCTCATGCACTACTCCCTGCTTCTTTAATTTCCCTTTCCTTTCCCACTTCCAGCAAAGTTCCTCAGTTCCTCCTTTTTTGTGTCTTACTCTGTCTCTCTCTCTCTTTGCGTCTGGGGGACCGACTCAGACGCCGATAAATTATTCAGACTGTGTTGCACTGCAGGTTTTCCCCTTCTCTGCCCCTGCAAAGCTACTCCCTTCCTCACTGTTGTCGATTTCCCCGCCCCTGCATCATCCTTCTTTCCTGCTCTGTTTCCTTCTGAATCAGGAAAAAAAATCATCTTCCTTATTGATTTTTTTTGAGTCAACTTTGCTCAGACCCAATGTTTGTGTCCTTTTTCAGATTATTGATCCACCAAACACAAATTTGTGTGTGAGTAGTAGTAAAAAAGAAAAGAAAAAGGAAGTGAGATCCCCCTTCTAGTTTTGTATTCTGCAGATGGCCTACAAGGGGATTCTGGGTATCTCCCACTCCCCCCCTCACGCCGCACACCTCCATTAGCATCGCCACTCCCCTATGTTTTCCATTACTGCTGATTTGCAATCAGATGAGGCACCGGGGCTCAGGAAATGTTGGGATGAAGAAGGAGGATGATAAGGAGTGTCGGAAGAAGTGAGTCACAGAGCAGAGCGTCAGTAGTCGAGATCAACATAATGACAGCTTAGCAACCACAAAAGAGGCGTGCTGTGGGATAGGGCTTCCTGGACTCGGCCTGATAATTCACACTCACTTCTCACCTGCTTTATAGGAAAAATGACACAGGCTGTAAACTTGTGATGCACCCTCTGCCGAGCACATCTTTCCACAAATCCTCTCGGGATCACCTCAGAAGATGAAGCCGACTGATGTATAACGACTCCCGTATGAAAGATTCCCAGTAGCCTGCTGCGTGTGAATCAGTGGATGACTACTTTGTAATCCTGAAAGGGGAAATTCTCAACATCTTTGCCTGATAAGGAAAAAAATAATCAGCCATCTCCACTCCTGCTGCACTCCCACATAAACTGTCTGCTATGCATCACCCAAAGAGAGGGTGGTCCTCATGGTTTAAACATCTTCTGTGTACATTTGATGAGTCATTGCTGCTCTCTCTCTCTCGTTGTGTGTGTGTGTGTGTGTGTGTGTGTGTGCGTACTGAAAAAGGCATAGGACTTTAGATGCAGGGATGTAAATTTGCGAGCAAGCTACAAGCTGTCGTCTTCTTGACAGACATGATTAAAAAAAGGGAGATTTATGTCGACATCATGGAGTGAGCACCTACCAGGAAAAATAAACATCTGCTCTGTTTATCGTTTACCTCCACCAAAGCCATTTTAGGCCTGAAAAAGGGAAGTCCACTTTCGACTAAAATAAACCGAGAGGCCTTATGTTACAATAATAACAGAGACTGTATAGAAGAATGCACATAGAGAAAAACAGGAGGCGGAGAAAAAAAGAAGATATTCAATGAGGATACCCTCCTGAAGTGGTAGTTGCCATGGAGACCAAAGCTGAGCGTCTGAGCATTTCTCCTGCTTAGGAGGTGATGGGAGGGATCATGTGACGGGGGAGTGTGCCCTGTGAGCCAATGGCAGCCCTCTGCCCATCTCTGACACATTTCCCACATGCAGAGACCTGACGTTAATGAGGTTACACAACTGCCTTTCAAAAAGACCCACACGGAATCAAATCACACAGAAAAAAAGGCAGGGCAGGCAGTTCCTGTGGCTGCAGATGCATTTAGAGATGGTTGTTTATTGTGTGTTGCAGTTCATCAACAAGGGAGCAATGAAACAGTGCCCGACGGAGGAGATCAATATGAAATGTGGGTAAAGATGGGAATATAACGCATTGAAACATTAAAAAAGTGACTAACACAACCTGGGGCTGTTCGGAATGTCAAGAACAATAGTATTTAATTTCTCATTTTAACATATCACAAGCCTAGTAAAAAAAAAAAAAGATGAGTTGAAATTTTTGCTAAACAAGTTTTATAATTTAACAAAAGTTAAAATATTGTCAGTAATGTCAGAGCCAACAGTTTGTATGATTAAAATGATCATTATAGGTTGTTTAGTGGAGGGTTGAATGCTTGATAGAATATTTTACAAAGCACAACAGCAACTCATGTATAAAACCAAATTGAAATTTACATTACGGTGTTTTGCTAATTGATGCTCTGGTGGAAACGTGGCGAAAACTGTTGTCGTACAGTCAGTGAGGCGTCAGGTTTCTCTGAGTACACTTATTTCCTACTTTAGTCCAAATATTGCAGCGGAAAAGCAAGAAATAACATAAATTAATGCCAGTTCTTAATATGTATCTAGCTCTACACAAGTGGGAGATTATAAGAGTTTTTAAGTTATGTTCTGGCTATTCACATTAGATTGGCTATGACAAAGTGCTCGATTTGATTTTATCATGATACTTGGGAGCCGATTCCATATATTTTGTGATTCTGATTTATTGCAAGTATTATAGTAAACTTCATTGCAATTTTTAATTTCCTTATTTTTCTTATCCAAAAAGCAAAGTTGAATAATACACTTTTAGACACATTACATGAGTCATAATTCCAAAAAACAATGTTGCTCTGATATTACTGTACATAAAAGTGCACTACATGTAGTGTCAAACTATGACGTGAAAAATCTTGAAACAATGAATAAAAAAATAGATTCTGGGAAGATATATCGATTCGAATGCCTTAAAAAACAAAGAACAAAACATATCTATTTTTTTTACCAGCCTTAGCATTATCATCAGGTTTTAGCATTAGCTTAAAATGTACCTGTATTAGTTGTGTTTACAACATCAGTGTTTGACGCATTTCCCAAAACAACAGACCTGCACAGCCATTCAAAAAACACCTTGAAAGTACTTTTCTGAACAATTTTTTTCCTAGATATGCAACCAATTGGTATAGCGGTAATTTTCGGTTTTCAGTTTTTGATTCACAGTGTTGCACATTAGCTTCCACCTTTTTTGATTTTCCTTTTTATTTACATTTTTGTAATGCTTCTAACGTTTTCTTTAGTATCACTTTTATTTATCACTACAGACAACACGAGGATGTGGGTTGGAGGTGCTCTTCATGAGTGGAATTGATATTGCGACTTCTGTTGTAGAAGCTTAAGCCTGCTGTCAGCCACATTTATTACACTGGGGATAAGCTGCCGCGTTACTCTATATGACACAAAGAACAGTGAGACACATCATATGTCCTGACCGAGTGGACATTATAGTGATTCCCAGGAGGAAAATTCCCCATAGACGTGCCCAACGCCAGATCCAATGTGTTGCGTTGCTACCAACGAGGGGTACGATGGCGTTATTCAGAACTTGTGGCTTCACAAGGACTTGTGACAAACGTTAATAGACTAAACCTCTCACATTATAATGATTATTAATGAATGAAGGAAGGCATATGCTAGTAATTTGCTTGTAATTTGTACACAAAAGACTCATTTCCTTTTATAGCTTTTGGTTATTTGATTGCCAGATTAGCTCGTAAGTGATCTAAGAAACACAAAAAGTATAACAAATGTGTTCGTTACTACCTTCAACAACAGCTTTTTCCACAAATTACCAACAACTGATCTTTTTCCCAATGGGAAGGAAATAATCTGGGAGAAAAAATCTGAGACAAACCAGCTGAATGGTATCCAGGGGATGAAGTAGGAAACAATCTAGCTCTGAGCAAACGTATTGGCAAACACCCCGAAGACATCCACAAATATGCACAATCATTTGGATCATACAAAGACAAAGAAAGACTTAAAAGGCAACGTTGTGCATATTTAAAACACACACACACACACACACACACCTGTTTGCGGTTTGCTCTGACACACACACACACACACACACACACACACACACACACACACACACACACACACACACACACACACACACGCGCGCACACACACGCACACGCACGCACGCACACGCACGCACACACACACACACACACACACACACACACACACACACAGTTATGACCTCTTTCACCTTAAACACAATGTTAGCATTGACTAGAGTGAGAATGTGTTTCTACCACCATCGAATTTTGCAGTTGAATTGTTTTTTTTAATTTTCTCTTTTGTCAGCGGTTAAGTGAAAGTAACGTTTTAAAAGAATAATGGTTAGCGTTCATGATCCAAACTTAGCATTTGCTGGTACATTTTGAACTTGAATCCATCTAAAAAAATCTCTCTCTTTAAGGTTTCTTTCCTCTATGGTTTGAAGGGACAATGGAACAAGGTTAGGAATGTATCTGAGTGCCAAATGACAACGGTTAAAACTATTTCACTCTGAGGCAAGGTCACCCTGACCAAGACATGATCCGTGGCCAACATGGAACAGTTACATGGCAATAATTTGCAACAAAAATCTGCCTTAGTTGTTGTTATTAATGATTGAAACACAATTACTGTATGATTTAGGAAATATTTTTGGTAATTGCTCACTGGGATTCCTCCCGTCACCGACATTGCACATTAGGTAACTTGTGTTCCTTAATTACCAGTTGCAGTAGACGTGTTTGCAATAGTTTGCAATAATTTTAGTGTTTTAATCTAGCCATTGTTTAATGACTATGCGTCTAACTGTGTCGAGAACATCGATTTAATCTACGAATGCAATGGTTTAAGTCCTACTTGGAGGTGCAAAGTTATTTTGTAAGCATTGGAAACTTTGAATCTGACAGATTACCAATGTCCTGTGGGGTTCCTCAGGGATCTGTTCTTGAACACCTTCTGTTTAACCTTCATATGCTTCCTTTAGGACACATTTTACAGAACTGTAAGGTTGATTATCAGAGCTACGCAGATGACACGCAACTATATCTATCACTGAACCCAGATGACTATGGTCCCATTGAGGTGTTGTGTGACTGCTTAGAAAAAATAAACTGCTGGATGAGTGAAAACGTCCTTGGGCTAAATCATGACAAGATGGAGGTGATTGTCTTTGGTAACAAGGAAAAGAGGACTGCTGTCAGTAAGTATCTTGAGTCTCAATCTTTAAAAGCTAAAGACCAAGTCAAAAACCTTGGTGTTCTGATTGACTCAGATCTTACATTCAGCAGTCAGATCAAATCTATCACAAAAACAGCTTCTACCATCTAAAGAACATCATCAGAGTGAAAGGTTTAATGACTCAGAAAGATCAGGAGAAACTGGTCCATGCTTTTATCTCCAGCAGACTGGACTATTGTAATGGTCTTCTGACAGGAATCCCCCAAAAAAGCATCAAACATCTACGGCTGGTTCAGAACGCTGCAGCTCGGGTCTTAACCAGAACAAAGAGGTCAGAACACATTACTCCAGTTTTAAAATATTTACACTGGCTCCCAGTCAGCTTCAGAATAGACTTTAAAGTTCTGCTGCTGGTGTATAAATCTGTGAATGGGTTTGGTCCAGAATACATCAGTGAGATGTTAGTCAGGTATGAACCCAGCAGGTCTCTCAGATCTATTGACACAGGTCAGATAATGGAGCCCAGAGCTCACAGTAAACATGGTGATGCTGCTTTTAGTTGTTATGCTGCAAAGAAGTGGAACAAACTGCCAGCAGAGCTGAAGTCAGAATCCAATGTGAACATTTTTAAATCAAAGTTATAGGCACTGTTTTTCTCTACTGCGTATGACTTAGACAGAAATTTTTGGTCATGTTGTTAATGTAATGTGTTTGTTGATGATTTTAAATGTTTTGCTGCAGATTTTAATGTTCTTATTGATTTTAAGCTGTTGAATGTTTTCTGTCGCACTTTTTGATCATGTAAAGCACATTGAGTTGCCTTATGTATGAAATGAGCCACACAAATAAATTTGCCTTGCCTTGAAACTTGACACGTTTTCTTTGTTGTTGTTTTTTTTTTTACATTGTGTGTACTTCCTGCTGAAATATGAACTCACTGACTTGACCTCAAGTCCCCTGGGTAGATGTCAAACATCAACAGCAAACAATCCCCATAACGATCTGTGTGTTCCTCCACAGAATCAGCTTCCATCTGATTCTTTTAGCTGTAAAGCTTAGTTTTTAATGTATTATTCAATCTAACATTCATGGAACAATTCTGCTAGCTGACAAAGAGACATTGAGATGCCTTGTGCTAGGTAGGTAGCTTTAGCTTGGCTTCAGGCAGATATCTTTTGCATTTACCTTTGATCAGTCAAAAACAAACATGCTATATAACCTTTAAACATTTGTTCAGTCACTGTCTAAATATTTGCAACTGACTTGAGATGACAGTTGGCAAGATGCTCAGTTCTGTAATATTTAGTAGAAAATTGCATTATTAGTTGGCTACGTGTTCCACAGCCCGTCTTATTCCAGAAATCCAGGGTGATTTTTATTTATTTATTTTGCTACATATTTACTACATATTTTTTGTTAGCACAAAATTATTACTAAATGTTGTGTGTATATCTATTGAATAGAATTGTTCATGAAATGTTGCATAATTACTAGTGTTTATGAATTGCCAATATTATAACTTTTTTTTAGGCAGTGGTTATTCGTACTTTTGCCCTTTCAATATACTGACATTCTATGACTAAGACTTAACCTAACCCTAACCCTAAAAATTGTTGCGATATTGGGTTTTAACCTAATCCTAAACTTAACCCTAAACCTAATCCTAACCCTAAAATGCTACGTACTTGTACGTACCAATAGTACAGGGGGTTGTCCGTCGGGCAACCATACAAATAAACACTTTCTTTCTTTTATACACCTGGAAAACTTAAGCTGTATCCATTTTATTACTTGAGAAATTAGTTTAAGGGAGTGTGAATGTGCTAATGATTAAACAGAAATGCAGTGTTGAACCAGGGTTCCAATAATGCCAATTGTTTCAAACCAGTTGATAAAAATAGTATAAATAGTGATCATGTGGTTAGATCACATGTGAGGGTCAACGCTGGCCCATCAGGAGCATTTGAGAAATAAATAAAATGAACTACAATGTCTAATTACGTTTAATTATGTTACTAGAACCGAACAACGGAACATTGTAGCCATGTAGCAGCTTAAGTGGTGACCATTTTAACTGGTGATTGAAGCTAAAAGTTAATGACCAGATGAGTTTTCACATACAGTATTTTCTGTGAAAACTTTAATAGTTTGTGGGGGGAAACAACCTAAAAAAAATTTACAGCGTATGAATTAGAAGAGTTTTAAGCAGCTTTGGTCAAAGACGTAACATTTGTGCAAGTTGTCACCAGTGAACAGGTTCAGTAAAAGTTCTGTCAGTTGGAATGCACATGTGTAATTTAACTGAATGTTGTAAAATAAATAGATTAATAAATGTCAACATCTTAATAATGTATAAATACTTCTTTGCAGTAAAACAAAGACATGCATTTAGAGATTGATACATTTTTTTTTTGGCCCTGAGGTAAAATGAGTTTGACACCCCTGGCTTAGATCAAAGGTGTCAAAACTAAACACGTTCACCTTTTCACAATCAATAGATTAGTTTCAGCGCCCAGTATGTATGTATGAATGTATGGCTCAGGTCTCTTTAACCACGTGATGCGGTTCCTTTCCAAGGCTTTACCTGTGTGGGTTATTGGGACAAACATTGAACCCTATGTTATACCCAATGGAAGCTTAGTGCCTTGTCGTAAGGCAGTTCTGTAGCCGTTTCTTTTGAAGGATTCTGTTTGGTGTGTAAAAACATTTTCTCTCACAGTTTATGAGCTATATTCAGTCACAGATTTGGGCCACAGTTACGTGTGCATGCTGCACACATACAGATAATCTTAAATCCAATCAGTAAGGAAACACAAGGAAACATAATCCTTATTGTCTTTCAGCCAGAAAAAGGCTAATCCAATAAACACCAGAGTTCATGGAAAGGTACCTACCTGCGTCTTGGCGCAGTCGCACACAGGAAGATGTGCCCAACAAGCTGTTGTTGGCTGAGTGTTCAAAACTGAGGGACAAGTGGAAATGTGATCATCATTTCAGAGAGATGTACAGTCACACATTAATATAACAGACCAGAGGACAGAACTCAGCATCTGCAGGAAGTTACAGCAATTCTAGATTTTTCCTCCTTTAAATTAAAGGTAATGTTATTTATTCATCAGGGAGTCAGTGGTGTCCCACCTTACCATAGGTTCCATTACATGACAACAATTAAATTATCCCCATTTTTGTTCCAATCCAGGATCAAACCAAAGGTGAATACAGCCCTAACATTTGAGCAAAAGCATTATTTTGATTACAATCTACCATAATGTTCAGAATATAATGAGTTTATACTACTATTCAAGCTGAATGCTGACTGATCTAAATGATGTTAAAGTTTCATTCATATTGCATTGTCCCTTTGTGGATACCTGTATCACTTTTGTAAATGTGTAGTGCCCAAATATCTTTAAAATCTACAAAAATACTATTCTTCTGTAGTAATTTAATTAATAAAACCAAAATGAAAAAAATAGGGGAAAAAATGAATACCTGTAATACAGTAAAGTTTTAAATATGATGTTTGGTATTATGTAATACCAACAATTTCTCACAACCTTTACGTTTTGCACATTTAAGCACAGGACCAAACTGGACCCTATGATGGGACCCAGATTTAGATTGCAGACCATATTATGTTCAAGGATGTGGGTCAGTAATTTGACTCGTTGCGTGTTTGCTATAGAATAATTTAAACGGTGTTACAGAATCTCATCAAACAGGGACACATTTGCTTGTGGGATATGCTATTTTTAAATGCCCTTTCAAAAAAAATTATTAAGTTTCATAACCAGTAATTCATTAAAAATGCTTCAACATGCATTATTTAATTTGACCACCAGAGGCTCCCTAGAGTCTCTGCAGCAGCCATGAGGAGGGGTGCGGCTCTGTTCAAATCAGGTCAATGAGTTCCTTGTGGTGAGAAGAAGAGTCAGACTCAGTGCCAGAGACGCACATATGTCTGGCACACACACGTGGACAGTCAGTGAATGCACAGCGACATCACCCTACACTGTCTTATTAACACCTTTTGTACATGTGCATGAATCCTATTTAGTGTCAAAGATCACATTCACCATGTGTACATTAGTAGTTAGCTAAAGAGTGATGGAAAGGACCAACGTAAATGAAGTTTGCCATCGAAAGCCAGCATTCAATATGTGTATGCATGTACGGTATATGCACAATATCAGGAAAAAGTTGGGGGGGGGGTGTTGGTTGGTTGTGGGTGGGTGGGTGTTTGAGGGGGGGGGAGGGGCATCAACGGGGAATCAGTTACATGCATTAAGAGCAGGGCGGGGATCTGGGAGCTGTGAAATGAGCCAAGTGGGCTATTGCAGCTTAGATTACTGCTGCGACTGCATCACGCACACACACACACGCACACGGGCGGGGGAAACGAGGTCGGCCTGGCACGCTGTCAAAATTCTCTCTCCTGCTCACTCTCGCCAAAAGCTGTGTAGGATGCTACGCTACACACACGCACACACACACACACACACACACACACACACACACACACACACACACACACACACACACACACACACACACACACACACACACACACACACACACACACACACACACACACACACACACACGGGGGGCCCTGCTCTACTGCACCATTTTTAGAAAGCCTGGAGCAAAAAGTGCATCAAACACTCCCGCACAGTGCAACGGCATCACTAAATATGAACACAGAGAAGTGTCAGTATGATTGATAAAACTCTGCCACTGAGTTGTACTGAAACTATACATGTTGTAAAAAGCTGAACGCTACTGTGTCATAATGTGTGGTTTTTCCTACTGATTACATACATCTATAAATCTGCTGTCAGCTTACACAAATTGTATGAACATTCAACAGCAAAATCTCCCCCTAAAGGGATTAGAAGTGGTATTCTCTCAGAAGCACCTCTGTTTGCTGTTGTGATGTGGCGTTCATTTTTCATGGCCACGCCTTCATCATGACAGCTGGAGCAGAATGGAGCAGGGGCTGGGTGTGTTTGTGTGTGTGTGTGTGTGTGTGTGGGAGAAAACAACATTTGTGTGGCTTTTGCGGTTTTCTCAAGTGTTTAAGGGGACTGCAAAAGGTGCTCGGCATCTGTCGGAGGGGGAGTTGGATTAAAGCACAAAAAAACTTGTTGATGACATTTTGTTGCACCTCACAGCTGTTGTCCTGAACTCATGCATTCACCTTGAAAGCTATATGTTCACTTTTGTTTTTTTCCGCTTCTTTTCCTGAGTAAGAAACATATAGTAAAACTCTGTTTGGCTGATATAATCCCCCTCTGAGCCCCCCCTGTGGTATTTAAAAAAAAAACAACTATTGGCCCTTTACACCAGCTAAGCTGCTTAATATTAATACAGCATTGGTTCCATGCAATTTGGAGTGTTTGCAACTGACGCGTGCATTGTGTGTGTTTGAGGCTATATTTAGGCTAACTGGGCTAATAATCAGGGATTATATTTGCTGTTTGAAAGAGAAAAAAAAAGGTGTGCGTCAGAAGCATTGGCAGGATGAAAGATTAGACCCTGTTAGATGTAGAAGTGTGGATTATAATAGAGCGGCCACCTGACGTCAGGAGAGTTTTGGAGGAGAGGAGGAGTAGAGTAAGAATGGAAGGGAAATGGAGAAGAGAAGATGAAGAAAAGAGATAAGAATTAAAGGCATTAGAGGGGAAAGTGGAAATTACAGTAGTTCCTAGCTATAACGCGGTTCACCTTTTGCGGCCTCTGTGTTTCGCGGATTTTTTTTTACAGTGCAATTTTGCATGCATTTTTTAGTATGAAGAGAAAATCCACGCATCGTATTCTGTGTCATGATTGGCTGCTGCGTTTACACCGGATGCGTCACGAAATGTTCATACGTCCAGATTACATACAAAGTCAATGGACAGAAAAGTAATCTTTCCCGTGCAGCGGTGCGGTCCGATCCGCACGTCATTTATTGACAATGACGTCAGGCCTTCAACACGGACACCGGTCTGTTCACCCATTCAACCATGGAGTAGAAGCTGTGTGTGACCTAGAGCTGTATGACACGGCCTTTATAACCAGGACCGGACTAGAATGGATTTGGCTGGAGGAGAATCAGCGAGGAGGTGGTAGTAGCAGATAAAAGTTCTCTCTGTAGAACTTTTCATCTTTGAAAGTTGGCACTGAGCTAGGATAGCATTAGCCGCTAACCACGCCGGCTTTTTTCACTGGTGGTTTATGTTCATGAGAGGAGAAAAAACTCCTCGCTTCAGCAGGCAGTGAAACTCACCGAGTTGGATGTGTCGCTGGTGGGCGCGGCTTCACTTCAAACACGCATATGGAGCGAATGGGGACATTCTTTGATCCTGCCCACTCTGAAGTGCTGTACGTTTGTAAGTTTTCTCCCCGACAAAACCCACAATGTCGACGTCTGTCTGAGAAAAGTGTATAAAGTGTGTGGGGAGGGGTTTTACAGCCTTAAAACATGTATAATAATTGTAAAAAAAAATAAAACTGACTACTTTGCGGATTTCGTCTATTGCGGGTTAGTTTTGGAAAGTAACCTCTGCGATAAACTAGGGACTACTGTATTTCACTTTTCTTTAAAAGCTAATGTCTAGCGGTTAGAAATAACACGGTGTGACCAAAACAGCATTCATTCATCCTATTATTTACTGGTGAGGGGGGAGATCTCTGTTTAACAAAAAAAAAAACGGTATTTAGGAATAATTTGCATATGGTCATAGAAGATAGAACAGGAAGTGTTTGACTGAAGAAAATCTGCCTGGAAAAGAGACGATAGAGGGAGTTTAGTGCTGTGCATAAAGCAGAGATAAAAAGAGTACTGATATATCCTACTCAAGTAGAAGTACTGTTATTTGCATGAAATTGTACCCAAGTACAAATAAGTCATAAATAAAATACTTAAATACAAGTAAAACGTAGTTCAATTAAATAGAACTCAAAGTAAAAGTTACTAGTTACTTTGACCCCCTACGTTTATTCTTGGTCATAAATGTTGCCTCGGTTTCCTTGCATACAGTAAACATCTCATGTATAAACTTCAAAAGGAAGAGATTAAATCTTGCACATTTTTTTTTTTGAGATGTAAACGGGCATTCTAGTTTTAAATCGCTGATGACGTTACCGCAGTCTATCTCAGGCCTTGAGTTACTATCTCGTGCACCCCCTGACTTAACTATTTCCAGCCCCGACTTATTAACTCTGGCCCCAAGTTAATATCTCGAGCCCCCGACTTAGTAAGTCGGGGGCTCGAGATAAATATCCCCTTTTTTAATCTCATCCATGTCACCTCCAGGGCTCCGTACGTATGTAGGAACCCTTTGTTTTTTGGTTATTCCGTTTTAAAAGCAAATCAAAATATTAAATTAACAGTGTGGTTATTTTGTTTTACTGACTTGAAACCAAAACACCAATACAGACAGGGGGACTTTTACTCCAAGACCAAAAAGGAGCAACACATAAGTAACATTACCGATGAACTGAAACATTAATACATAAATGAATCTAAATAATAAATAATAATCTAGATCTAAAAAAATCTAAATATAAAAGATTCTCAGGCTGAAATGACCAGCATTCAATGGTGTGTGCATTACGTTTACTATGGTTGGTCGGCTATGATGTGATGCATTGGATTGTTGTCTAATCATTTAATTTTTTGTAGTTTCACAATGTCCGTTTATCATTTTAAAACAAAAAAAAAAAAAAAATTTACTCAGTATAGAAATGTAACAAATTACTTCTTTTAAAATGTACTTAAGTACAAGTAAAAATACTGATTTAGAAATATACTCAAAAGTACAATTACCCATAAAAGCAACTGAATTACAGTAATGTGAGTAATCCGTTGCTTTCACCTCTGGCAAAAGGAAAACCACATCCCCAGAACACCCATCCAGTTCACCGTGTCAAGCATTTACCTTTATCCTAATGTAGTTGTGATGATATTGATGCTGAAAGATTCTCCGCTGACGCCGATATGATATAAATATACCATTTTTTAACATATAAAAACAGGGTCAGTATACAGGCAACCATGGTTTGTCTGGAGCGATACATTGCCAATGCGTACTCTGCCTGAAACAGGAAAAACTAACTCATATACTGTATGATCTGAAAAGAAACCTGAAACCAACATTAGGCGTCTAAATTATGTTCATCCTACGGAATCCGACTCTAACGTATCGTAAGCTATTCACTGTTCAACTGTGACTGTGTGCATCTTCTCTCCTCCATTTGATGCAAAACACAGCAAAGACATTGGAAACATGTGGAAGCTCACCTGTTGTCCCCTGACGACCTTTTCATGGCTGACATTTTATTGTTCTGCTTCTGGGTTCAGTGTGTGTGTGTGTGTGTGTGTGCGTGTGTGTGTGTGTGCGTGCAGAGATGCCTATTGAGTTGTGTACTTGAACTTTATACCCTGACATGCTAATTGAAGGTTTTCAACAGTTACACTTCTTACTGCACTTTTCCACATAAATCCACACCCTCTTTTGAAAAAACGCTCACACAAGCTGCTGAAATTGTCCAGGTTTAACACTCTCGTTTCATCTCACATCTTCTATAAAGTAAGATCCAGGATTGTGTGAGGAAAATTCTGTTTTCAATCCAAAATGTCCATTAAAGGAGTTCATTTAACACAAAGAAAATGTCAACCATCATTACCTTTTATTGATAATGTGACCACTAGATATGATTCATGTGATTATAAAGGAGAGCATTTGATGATTTTAACTTAAAGGGTCCCTGTAGTGAAGTTTAATGGCAAGTTTAGTTGGGTACCTTTTTTGACAGTAATTTCAGAGCAGCCAGGTGGAGGAACACCAGCCAGTCGCTGCCATTATGCCCACCTCAGAAGCTGCAACGCACATCTTTGTGTTGTTTGTAGTAATAAATACAAATGTATTCAAGAAAATGTGGAGAAAAGCACTAAAAAAAAACTAAATGAAGAGGAAAATCAAACAAAAACAAAAAAAATGATTGGAGGTTTTGTTTTTGATATCGTGCCAAAAGATGTAAATTAGTCAATTTAAATGTTGGACATGTCATAGTTTCTCCCCATTTGTGTTATTTTTGTCCTGTATTTTCCTTATGATAGTTAAATTCAGACAAAACCATTGATTTGTTGATTCAAATATTGCACCAGGCACTCATTTCTTACATTGCTTTTCAATATTCAATCCATTCATTGTCTGACCCGCTTTCTCCCTTTTTCAGGGTTGCGAGGGGGTTGCCGGTGCCTATCTCCAGCTCTAAATGGGCATTAAGTGGGGGTACACCCTGGACAGGGCACCAGTTCAGAGCAACATCACTCACACTCACAAGCAATTCAGAGACTCCAATCAACCTTACAGTCATCATGTTTTAGGATTGTGGGAGGAAGCCGTAGTACCCAGAGGAAAGCCACGCAGCACGGGGAGAACATGCAAACTCCACACAGAAAGGAGTCAAGCGTTCACCCTAGGGCTTGAACCCAGGACCGTCTTGCTGTGAGGCGGACGTGCTAACCACTACGCCCTGTTTTTCAATATTGTGACATCAGAGGCAAATAAAGTTTACTATGTAAGTGTAACAGCTGCCTCAACATGCTGGAATGTCAAGCCTCCGAGTGTAGAAATGCAAAGATGAGTCATTTTTCTAAAATTCCTGACCCAAATAAAGACGACAGTGTCAGGGAACAGATGGCAAAGTGGCTGCATTTTATTGGCACCGGTTTCACGATTTAAACGTTTGAATTGGGTCCACATAATGGTACGATGTGCACCATACACTACACTTTAGGCCTTCTGGTTATTCAAGTTGCTTTTAATCGAGGCTGACATGTTGTCCGTCAGACACTCAGTTCTCGTGTTACTTTTCGACATCTGACCTACTTAGGGCATCACTTGGAGGCTAAATGTACAGCGTGAGCATCCTCAGAATGCCTCTATGTCAAGCTTTTTGGTATTAAAACGTAACACATTCATAATGATATCTGCTTCCGCTTTTCTGTTTCACGCTTAGCTTGTTTTTTTGTTCCTTTTTTACAGATCTCGCAGTGTGTACAGCCTCTGGGCATCAACTGTTGTTTTTTGTTTTGTTTTTTTCCCTTTAAAAAAAGCCGTTTTAAGTTTGTAAGGGTAGATTTTTGCAAAACTAAACAAGAATGAATGAAAATACATAAAATATGCTCTTGTCTGATATATATACAGTATGTATGCATATATAATTTTAGGGTTTGACTTTAAAAAATTGTCTAAAAAGTCTAAATTGTAAGATTTTGTTTCTGCATAAAAACAAGATATCGTGCTGGCATAAAAAAAAGATAATCAGTGTAAAAAGGAATGAAGGGGTTAGATTTTTTTTTTAAAACAAGCCTGTGTTTTTACTTTTTGGTCATTTTGATGAGCTGGAGGAAAAACCTGAGCTAGGTAAGCTATTAACATGTATTAAACTATGAATTCAGTGTCATATTTATGTAAATCTTAGTACATTAAAGAAATCTGTTGTCTTCATAGTTTTTTCCAATTGTTTGTGGGTTCGGAATGTGCCATTTTACGGATACAATTAAATGTGATCAATATTTTTTTATTAAAGTATGACTTTGTTTCCTTCTTGCATTCAGTGTTCCTGAACTAGATTAATGTCATTCTTAAAGTAAGGCTCATGCATTTGATCCCCTCGCCAATATTAGACATTGAACCCCTAAGGTACACTGATCCCAAACCCTCACACACAGCTGTACTCAGTGGTACAGATCTGAACCACCAGAGAAAGAAATCCAAAAACCCAAGAGAGTTCAATGCATTGGCTTTGGCAGCCATCTCCAAAGCAACCGCTGTATTTTCTTCTGAGTTATGGCGTGATGTGGCTCCCTGTAATTTACCTTCTGTCGGAGCTCGTAGGGACGTTCGCCCGGCATTCCTCTGCCTGCCCACCACAACACATGAAAGCTCCGGCCACAGCTGTTCTCGGATGGGGGAAATGAGTCCCAGATGGCAAAGTGTTTTGTGTGTTTGTGTGTGTCTGGGTTTCCTGCCACATAAGAAAGTGCTTTTACTGTACAAGTGGCCTGAGTCAAATCCCTAGAGTGATGTGGGAAAGGCTGTTCCTGGATGGGTGGGTGTAACCTACTGTATGTGAATGCATGTTTTGCCAGCCACGGAACAGGTGGTATGGGCGAGATATGTGTCCCTGCACGCATATCATCATTTTTCCTTTCACATTCCAAGAAAGCGGCAACGCTGAATTTTGCACCATTGCAATCACTGAATACGAGCGAGGGCTGCTCTGCACACATGCTGTGTCATGCAAGCTCAGTGCAGCTCAAAGTCTATTGATTATGCAGCTGCAATCAGCACCCATCCTGCTGTTAAATTATGCATGTCAACCTAGAGAGGATATCCTTAGGAAAGATGGGATCATCCTGATGACAGGAGGCTGACAGTGAACCTGCTGTTTATCGCCTTCACTTCTCACTGCTTCAGTTTGCATCCAACAAAAAAACAGCACAGGAGTCGTTTAATCTCACCATCAATTGAGATCAGTGTGTTAATAGGATGAATGAGTGCTAAAAATACATCCCTATGGACGCTTGTCATTTTTTTACATTTTGCAGCGAGCTGTTGGTTATTGTAGCCTACATGTGCACACACACATTCACAACCAGAGGTGAAAGTAATGGATTACAAGTACTTACATTACTGTAATTGAGTTGCTTTTATGGTGAGTATATTTCTAAAATCTAATTTTTAAAGGAAGTAAAGTCATTTGTTACATTTCTTCACCCAACCGTTACTGAGTAA
Source organism: Gouania willdenowi (assembly GCF_900634775.1). NCBI lineage: Eukaryota > Metazoa > Chordata > Actinopteri > Blenniiformes > Gobiesocidae > Gouania > Gouania willdenowi. The sequence continues at coordinate 17,699,295 of NC_041049.1, forward strand.
AGTATTATTTTTGGTTTTAAAATGATCAATGGACATTGTGAAACTACCAAAAAAAAAAAGAAAAAGACAACAATCAAAATGCGTCACCTCATATCCAACCAACCAGGCTAAATATAATGCACTGTACCACAACAGCATTGAATGCTGGTTATTTTCTGTTTTCACTCTGAGCTCCTTGGGCAGTCCCTTTGACCTCATGATTCTTATTTGCTCTGACATGCACTGTGAGCTGTAAGGTCTTATATAGACAGGTGTGTGCCTTTCCTAATCAAGTCCAATCAGTCTAATTAAACACAGCTGGACTTCAATGAAGGCGCAGAACCATCTCAAGGTGGATCAGAAGAAATGGACAGCATGTGAGTTAAATATGAGTGTCACAGCAGGGTCTGAATACTTATGACCAGTGTTGGGGCGGTAACGCGACGTCACTTTTGATAGTAACTAGTACTGTAATGCAATATATTTCTAAAGAAATAATGCCATTACCATTACAATATGGTGCGTTTGTCCGTTACTTTGCTAGCTGCAGTGTACTTCCTGTTTACAGTGGCGCTACATATTTTTGCGGGATGCTGTGCCAAACACGGTAAAACAGTAGAAGAAGCATTGTCAGCGTGTTTCTGTTTACATCACGTGCGCCAATCAATGCGAGAGCAGGACGAGCTTCTCAGAGTGGAAATATGCGCATTATTTTTGTCTCCAAAAGATGCATCAGTGAAGCTAAGCTAACACTGCGGCTGGATTTTAACGGACTGTGACTGTTATCCAGGAACAGGTCAGCCAAACTATTGCATGGTATGTTGTTGTAAATATGTAGCCTGTCACTACTGCTGAGTCACTGCTAACAGAAGCTCATTAGCCTGATATGTTTAGCATTGTGTAGCTGAGAAAAATGCTGTGAATTTGTTTTTCCACATATTTTTCATAAGCATTTTCAACAGCAGAATGTGCACCTGGAATATGCACAGCTTACTTTACATTACTGTGTTAAGGCTGAAAAATTACAGTTTTAATTTTGGAGCAGCTGTTTTGTGCTTAATATGCACATCATTTATGGTTGTTTTATAGCAGTTGATCAACAGTGGATTATTATATTATTACAGCACTAATGTGAAGCTGTATGGACACAAATGACCCAAAATAAATAATACATTCTTTAATTCTAAGTCACTCAAAAATGACTTTTTCCAGTAACGCATTACTTTTTGGTGTAAGTAATCAAAATAGTTACTGAGTTACTTTGTTAATGAAATAACTAGTAATGGTAACTAGTTACTTTTTTTCAGTAACTAGCACAACACTGCTTATGACCATGTGATATTTCAGTTTTTCTTTTTTAATAAATTTGCAAAAAAAAAAATCTACATTTCTATTAAGATGGGGTGCTGAGTGTACATTAATGAGAAATAAAATGAACTATTTTGATTTTAGCAAATGGCTGCAATGAGACAAAGTGTGAAAAATGTAAAGGTGTCTGAATACTTTCCGTACCCACTGTAGAGCCTGAGAATATTTTTGAAATTTGAATTGAGTTGATTTTTTTTTTAATTAAAAAAGAATTGTACATTTTGACAAACCTTTTTATTTTATACAGATGCTTATGTGGAAAACAAATGAAGTTCCAATTGTGCAATATTTGGTCTCTTCCTTTTTAAGTTTATACATGAGATGTTTACTGGATGCAAGGGAACCGTGGCAAGATTTATGACTAAAAATAAATATGGGGGGTGAAATTAACTAGTAACTTTAACTTTGAGTACTATTTAATTGAGCTACTTTTTACTTGTATTGAGTATTTTACGTATGACTTACTTGTACTTGAGTACAATTTCAATAAGGTAACAGTACTTCTACTTGAGTAGGATTTATCAGTACTCTTTACACCTCTGTTCAAAACCTACAGTGTTCTATAGGTGCAGTAAAATGCAACAGAGGTCCGAAAGGTCAACATATCCACACTTAGCAGATCAATGCTGCCAGAATTCAGATGAGAACCGACATTGGTAATAATCCAGGGAGGACCTCCATAATTCCCCTGCAGCAAAACAGTTCAAAGAAGGCAGGGTGATTATTCGATTTGATCTCTTTTTCCTCTAAATCAATTAACAAAACTGACAGTGATCCCACTCCCTACTGTGCTGCTTCCACACATTATGCAGCAGCACCAAAGACACACAGAACAGAGCGGCACTGATGGCATTATGTCAAGGATTCAACATTTATATCTTTTAATATCTACTGTCTTATTTCCCAAATGTCATCTTTTTAGAATGGAAACATTTCCTCAATGTAGAAATCACTTATGATTAATTCTACTTATAATATCCAACCATCCTTTTTCTGACCTACTTGCTCTTTTCAGGGTCACGGGGGTCTGCTGGTGCCTATCTCCATGTCACGCCCTCTGGCTCGGAAGCCAGGTAGTGCAGTCTCTGTTCTCTCTAGGTGGGTGGCAGCTTGGCAGGTGGATTGTCTACCAATCAGCTGATGAAGTGCACCTGGGTCTGATCTTCTCCACTGAATAAAGCTTCACTCTGGACTTCAGTTCCTCGTCGGACTGTAAAGCTGAATCGTCAGTGTCTGACCTCAAAAATCAGTCTGTTTGTAGATCTGTTGCCAAAGCTTACCTTTATCTTTATTTTCTCAGTTGGAACTCTGCACACTCTGGCCTCCAAACCCTCCTCTACCCTCTGTGGACAAGACAGGACAAACTCCGGATTTCCTTCCCCTCTGCACCCCTGCAAACTCCCTGGATCCCTACACCCGGACTTCCGCAGCTTCACCACTCACCCTCCATCACCCCGTCAGCAATCCACCTGCCACTGACATTTGCCGGACTTCCTTTCCCTCATACTCTGCTGCACCCCAGTTAAGCTTTTTATTCAGTTGGTACTTTTCGCTCATTGAAGTTGTTTTTTGTTAGGATATTTTTGTGTAGTATAGCATTTGTTTTGTTTCTGGTTGTTTTTGTATTTTGGCTGGTTGTTTATTAAAACTTATTGTATGCAATTTGAAGTCGTGTCTTGTTGACCTGCACCTGAGTCTCGCCATTCGTAACACTCCAGCTTTCATTGGGCGTTAGGCGGGGGTAAATCCTGGACAGGGCGCCAGTCCATGGCACATAATCAATCACACTTCAGAATTTAGAGACTCCAATCAACTTAACAGTCATATTTTTGGAGAACATGCAAACTCCACACAGAAAGGACCCAAGTGTCCAACCCAGGGTTTGAACCCAGGATCTTCTTGTTGTGAGAAGGACGTGCTAACCACTACATTACTGTGTTCCCCTCTTCTTAAAACATATTAAATATACAGTATATATATATTTTGTTATTTTTTTTTAAGGCAAACAAGTTTTAAATAGGATCAGCAAATCCCGTTAATTCCTATAAATTCCCATTAATTCCAAGGGAAAGTTTCCAACATTAAAACTTTCACAAGCTGGAATAGATAACGGGCTATACGTAATTGGTCAACAGGGATGACATGTCAAATTTGACCAATAACCTTTGATTTGACACTAAATTTGATTCCACATTCAGAAAACACTTAGTTAAGAGGTATTACATGATTTCATCTATATTAGAAGATACTGTAGATCTTAGCCAAAATCCATGGTAGCCGCTGGCCGCCATCTTGAAGTTGTAGAAATGCTAAAGGTTACCCAAGTAGCAAATAAGCCAATTTTAACTCCCCGACCAAAAGTATAAAGCTTCTGTTAAAAAAAGTTTGCAGTATTTAACATTGCAGGATCTGATATGGGAAATATTTGGGTGGCAACAAGACTACATTTTTAGACCTTTTACAACCTCTTTTTAAGCTTTTATTGTGTGCATGAGCATAAATTCATACTCTGCAGATATGTTCAGCACAGAGTCTCAACAAGCACGGTGTGAGCAGAATGTTAAACAGGCAGCAGTGGTTCTTCATTTGAGCTTCAATCAGAGGTCAAGGTACAATGTTGAGCATGATTCTAACACCTGTACTGATTAACACAGAAGGCTACTGTACACATGTAAGACACATCAGTGAAAACACTGATTCTCATTACGATACCACAGGACAAAAAAACTAAAGAAAGGTTTTAACGCAAGAAACTTAATAGAATATTTCGAAATTTGAGATTTGACTAAGAAAAATGGAAACAAAGGGCAAAATGACAAAAACTGCCCAAAAAGAAATTGAATTCAAAGTTGTACCAACAGATTATGGATAATATTAGATGTTTAATCAGGTAACGTTGATTAGGCAGCCACAGGTATTAATTGACTGAGCGAAACCAAGGTGCGGTTGGTGCCATCCTACCTCTATTACAGTCTGGTAGATTACCAGCTTGTAATGGAGGTAGTGGTAGTGACACAACAACTTTGTAGACTGCCGTCCCACACTTTAATAGCTGAATTTTCTTCCTTGGAATCAATGCACGCTCATCACGGAACATAAGCTTGCAGGTCTATAGGCAATGTTGTGCTAGTTCCTGAAAAAAGTAACTAGTTACCGTTACTAGTTACTTCATTAACAAAGTTCCTGATAACAGTCACAGTCCGTTAAAATCCAGCCGCAGCGTTAGCTTAGCTTCACTGATGCATCTTTTGGAGACAAAAATAATACGTGTATTTCCACTCTGAGAAACTCGTCCTGCTCCCGCATTGACTCGTCATGATTGGCGCACGTGATGTAAACAGGAACACGCTGACAATGCTTCTTCTACTGTTTTACCATGTTTGGCACGGCATCCCGCAAAAATATGTAGTGCCACTGTAAACAGGAAGTACACTGCAGCTAGCAAAGTAACGGACAAACGCACCATATTGTAACGGTAACAGGGTTATTTCTTTAGAAATATATTGCGTTACAGTACGAGTTACTATCAAAAGTGATGTTAGGGCGGTAACGCGTTACACTGTCTATGGGTCAGGTAAGAACCAAAATCATATTTACATGTTTTCTGTTGTGATGCTCGCCTTTGTTTCCGTGCACAGTTCCGCATTCACTTTGATTGACAGTCTCAAAAACAGGAAGTGGAAGCCTATTGGCTGGGCGCACTCGGCGATCCTTTCCATTTGTATAGGGGTCTATAGGACGAAGACGGGACGTATATACATTATTGTATATGAATGACCACCGGCAGTAGACCATAGTAAAAGCGGAGTTTTTTTGCATTTCAAAAGACTCATACACAAACATAGATTTCTCTGAATTTCTCCAGATATCAGCTTTAAGGTCATGAAAAAATATGCTCACCTTTACTGTTTTAAGTTTAAGTTGCGAAAAGGCAGTAAGTCAAATCAATGCTTTAAGCCAGCTCAGAGCATGTAGGCTTTTTTCCTGGTAAGCTACAGCACAGGCCACCAGGTTCACCTAAGGGACTCCCAGAGTTCTGATGAGCAGGACTAACTATACCAAATATGCTTGCTGCAGGGGTCAAAGGTCACTCATGTGCTGGTTTACAAAGGATGAGAAAAAACAGCACATTACAGCATGTTGTTCAGAGACGTCGAGCAGGAAGGTGAAAGTTCAAGTGTGGAAGCACGAGGTCAGGGTGGATGTCCGCCTCTGAAAGAAGGCGATGACAGTAAATGTCTTTGTCCTGTTGAAGCTCCAACACACTGAGCCTGTTCAAGAATGCTCAGTGCTGCATAGCTGCGACTCCTTATGCTTTGGGCGTGATGAGCTTTCTTAAGATCTGATCTCCAGAAACACATTTTCCCTAAAAACCCCAGTAGGCTTAATGCTTTTAATGACATTTAGATGATGCTTAAATGTTGAAACGTTTTTTTTTTTTTTTTTTTAACAAAACTTTGCAGCTACAAAAAACATAAAAACTTCTAAATCTCTTTTATTTAAAGCATATTGGCCACTGGGGCCACTTTTGACTTATCTGATTTAGGAGGATTTTCCTTATTAAAGGCAACAAATCATCTTGGGTTCAAATGCTTCTCTGTTCTTTGTGAAGAAAAACCCTTTCAGCGCAAGTATGAAAAATCAACTTTATTTTACATTTTTAATTGAGTCTGAACTTTAAATGACCTCAAAGGTGCCACACACACTCATTTGGATGTGTGGCGATTACCTTCAAACATCACATACCACTACTATTTTATGGAAAATGAAATACTGTCTGTTTTTTAATTAGTATAATTTATATCATACACTTTTATACAGATTAACTTTTTATTCCGACAGACTTCTACCGTAACTTATGTACTTTTTTGCTAATGAAGATTATGTCCATTTGGCTTGAATCTTTAAAGTGTACTTGAATGTTGTTGGGAGAGGCATGTGCAATTGCGTTGTACTTGTGCAATGACAATAAAAGGATTATATAGAGGGTTTTCATGGTGCATCATCACTGCGTCCAGTGGCGATACTAGGGTATTTTGGGGCCCTATATGGCACTTAGCACCTTCGCTACAAACAAACGGGAAAATTAAAGATATCTCTTTATAAAGATTATATTCTTAAAAACCGAACGGATACACTCACTGTTGAATCTGATTAAAGGTCGCTTATTCAGTGACCATCCATTCATTTATTTTGGGACTTTTGTGCCAGTTCACCTTAGGAGCTGACCCCATCTTGGAGGTGGAAAACAGTGGTGCGACCGGAAGGTTTGCAAAAGAAAAGCAGTTCAAGTAACATGGATTACAGGAGTAAAGTTTGTCAGCCATCAGAGGCCCCCCTGAGGGCAGGGGCCCCATGCATGGTTTGCCTGTTGGCAAGGTACGCCTGCCTCTGACTGCGTCATCAAACCGGAAGTCGCCATATTGGAGGTACTCAGCAGGTAAACAAAGTGCACGCACTCAAGCAGATCCTGTACGTCTAACGAAAGGAAATGGTGAATTATTGCCATGTTTTTGGCTGTACCAATCGGTCAGACCGTGAAAAACATTTGTAGTTTTATAGACTTTATAGTGAAGTACATATATTTTCTTACAGTAGGAGTAAAAGTATTGTGCAAAATAACTACTCCTAGAAGTACAATTTATCAAAAAAAAAAAAAAATACTCAAGTACATGTAACGGAGTAAATGTAACACGTTACTACCCACCACTGCGAGGGAGCCAACTCGCATGGATCTGCAATCCGCGCCACCAATAAATCATAAGTTTTCCAAATATCGTGCCCTTTCCTACAGACCAAGTCCTTCCCTGTATGCCTTTACATCTATATCACATTTTGAAGAGCTTTTCTGTGGTTTCGGACATTTATCCATTGCAGTGTTCACCTCCAAGTGCCTCCAATATGGCCGTGCATCCGGGTTACTGCCCAGAATGTGACACAGGTGAAAACCCTCTATTTTATCCTATACGTCCTGCTCTCATCTTCCATATTTGTCTCTTTAAGGCTGGAAAAATGTTGTTCAGCTACACTTCAGCGAGTCAGTCGGGCACCACATTAGCGTCTCCAGTGTCTAGACGCAGGCAAACAACAAGCCTCCTTTTCTCTATTTTTGTAAAACCTGGTGTGAAAAATAAGAGTGCAGCTTTAGATTTCACTCACACACGATGATGTAACCTGGGAGCTGGCAGAAAAACGGCAGCTCTGAGTTACGTTCAGTGTTAAGCTGACAGCATCCCTTAAAATTGGTTCCAAACACACATTTCGAACAAAGGCTCTGCAGGATTTTCTCATGTGTTTTTGCTTCCTCCTCTTCCGTCCCTCCCTTTTCTTCTTTTTCAATTACTCCTAACTTTTATCTGCACTTGTTACCCCCTCAACACACACACATCCACAGTTCCACACACACATACACCGCACACAGCTTGGAGAAAGAGGACTCTGTGCTCTGGAGACAAAAGCTCCTCTTTCTCCAGCGCAAGAGCTTAGCTTCCGGTTGAAGCGCAGTGTGTGAGAGGGGAAAGGAAGGGTGGAATACGGGCCAAGAATACGATATGTAGAGCTCTCTGTGTGTATGTCATCTGTCTTTGTGTGTGTAATCCTTGGCCCTACCTTTATTTACATCATTGATACAATAGTGTAATAAACTCTGGAGCTGTGTGTGTGTGTGTGTGGTCAGGGTGGCCCATCATATGGCTGAGGTCCCTGAGTTTGTGTCAGCCTGGTGTGAACCAGATGACCAACCCCTCCTCCTGTAGACGCTGAAACAGTGACTGGTTTCACTGGAGACGGTTCAGTTCTCACCCTCCGAAGTGAAGCTACAAAAGCCATTCTTTCCTCTCATTGTGATCCACACAAATCTATCCTTTCTTTTACTTTCTCCATGCTTTCTTTTGTAGCACTTTTCTCATCCATTCTTCCCCCCACACTCATTAGAAAAATATCTTACGAACCATTTACACGGCAACAGCGTTTTGGTGCTTGAAAACGGAACTTTGTGTGCCTCACTCTTTGGAATTTAACTAAACTTCTCTAACAAAGTGTTTATTTATTTTACCATCACTTGCATCAGCAGAGACGTAAAGTATTTCAGATTCTGACGACAATCACAGTACTGCACCCCTACTTAGAGATATTTTCCCAAACCCGGGGTCGGGCTTAATTTCTATCTTTTTAACAGGGACTCTGGTGGGACTCGGCTCAGACGCTGCGGGGTGAATGAACGGTCAGGTGATGTGTATCGATAAGCACGAAAAAGACTCACAAATGCATGCGTTGCCCTGTAGTACGTGAATAAATTATGTTAAAAACAACTCATTCTTGACTCAGTGTGGATCTGTGTGCGTCACATATGTAGAGGCAGATTGCTGAGTTGTGTGTGTTGCAGCAGTAAACCGACATGTAGCGTGTAGCGACACTTGAAGCTGCTTGCCATGTTTACAGTTGTATGCAGTATGAATGGCTATTAGATAAGGCTGAGTTATTAAAGAAACTAGCCTATATGTGCACACCGTGCACGGATTTGAATAGTGTCGGGCAGCAATGGGAACACGCTTAAAGGGAGATCGGCTTTATTCAGATTCGGGCTTCATTCATTCGGCCTTGAGCCAGGTCGGGTCTAACTTTGTAGGTCCGATTAAAGTGCGAATCTTGCTTGTGTTCGGTGAAAGTGTACACATTTTGGTTCGTGAGAAAACTACACTGCCATCTATTGGCCTAGAATGTATACTACATTGTTTTTTTTATAGGTTTCCCAGTGAACAGATATCGTTTTGGAAAATATTGCTGTGTGAATGCGGAACTTTTTGGAAACAAAAATGGAAAAAATAACAAAACGTCGTGTAAACTGGGTCTTAAAGTTCTGGTATTAACACAGTACTGGCTTGTGCTTAGCTTGGACCTGTGATAGATAATAATCCAGAGACATGAAGTGGTACCATAGCTTTTCATTCATTCACATCCACACAATTTACCAATCTTCAGCCAATTTCAAACAACCACTTTTTCTCTTGGAAATCGACTTAATAATAAGACCGAGTCTTCCAAAATCATTATGTTTTGCTATGGTAGAATAAATCTGCCTTGAAAATCAGCAGCAGGCTACTCGAAAAAAAAGTTGCAATATCTTTATTTAAATTGGATTTGATTCAACGTTATTATAAATTCATATGTCAATACATTGTGACTAAACACAGCAGGCATTTTACCACAACTACATAAGCAGTGAATATATACATAGTGCATGGTGTTATGTGATTTGAATTAAGTATGCAGAATTGATACAGTTGTGACAGTAAATACTTCTGTTGCTATCATCATTTAAGAGTCGGCCAAAAATTAGATTTTTTTCCCCTTCTGTTTATTGTATGGCTAGCAGTTAATAGATTTCATCTGCAGCAACTTCTAAAATATTTCTGCAAAGGCATGTCATACTGTATATCCCAATTCATTAATTTAAAGCAAAGCAGAGAGTGGATTTAGCGACACATTTACCTTAAAAGCTATTTTGCAGAGTTTTGATTAAAATGTAAATATTCTGAGCATGCTATTGTTAAAAAGGGTAATACTGATGCTTTTGCTGTGGTGAAATGTAACTGTTTTAATGGTGATGAATTAGTTTGTTGTTTTTAGTAACCCCTTTGCAACACAATGACATGTTTGATACCATATTTCTGCCAATAAACTGATGCTTTCTGTGAGTGTTGGACAATTTAGTCATCACTCCACCGAAGTCCCTGGTGTGAAATGCATGTTAAGCCACTGGCAAAAACAATTGGGGTGACTTTGTTTTCGACAAAATTCAGTGGCATCAATTAAAGCTGCTTCTAGAGACAGATTTAGAATTTTGAAAAATCCATAGTGTTGGCCTCATTGATCAATAAATCAAAGATTATTTGAACAAAAGCTTAAAATAGCTGCTCGAAAGTAGCTTTTGATCTTTACTGTAGACAGTGTTGACATTGTCGGAAAAGTTTCACGTATTGCGTTGTGAAATGTAGAGTCTCGTAGACCGGTGTATTGCAGCGTTTAACGTGATTTTTTTTGTGTTTTCCCTGAAAAACACCGCAAAAAGAACTTCCTAGCTAATTTCTGGGGTTTTCACAGACTGATGTTGCATTCACACCATGCGGCACAAAATGTCCGCACATCCAGTTTACATACAAAGTCAATGGATAGATGCGTCCCAGATGCAAAATCTTTCCAGTGCGGCAGTGCGGTGCGATCCGCATGTCAAGTGCATTGGCCATGCGAGCGTGCTCCCGGTTTTACGCAAACCCGCAAGAGTTGAAAATATTGAACTCCTGCGGCTGTTTCGCATGACGAAAGCCAATCAGAGTCTTTGTTGACGATGACGTCAGGCCGTCAACACGGACACTGATCTGTTCACCCATTCAACCATGGAGTAGAAGCTGTATGTGACCACCTGGAGCTGTATGACACGGCCATTATAACCAGGACCGGACTAGGAAACATTTGGCGTGGAGGAGAATCAGCGAGGAGGTGGTAGTAGCAGGTAAAAGTTCTCTATGTAGTTTTCATCTTTGAAAGACGGCACCGAGCTAGGACAGCATTAGCCGCTTTTTTCACTGGTAGTTTATGTTTATGAGCGGAGAAAAAAGAGCGCAGCTCCTCGCTTCAGCAGGCAGTGAAACTGACCGAGTTGGATGTGTCGCTGGTGGGCGGGGCTTTGCTTCAGACGCACGTATGATGCAAATGGGAACATTTTTTGATCCTGCGGACCCTGCTGTGCGTTCCGTGTGGCAAATGCGTTCGCTGCCGCAGAAGATGCATTCGGTGTGAACGCAGCATGAAAGTTGCGGCAAAACAATAGTGCATGTTTATTTTTGGGTTTACACAGATGGATTTAAATCCAGCTGAAATTGAATATCTCATGGAGTGAGGTGATGCTGATACTGAGGGAATACTGGGAGTGAAACCAGAACAAAAATGGAGTCAAGGGAAACACTGTCCTCCTTGTCGGTCAAAGACACAAGAAATCACAGAAGAATGAAGTAAAAAACACTTCTATGCATTTGTTCACAGGACTCCAGATCCCACAATGCAATGCACAAAACGACTCCGCAAATGTCAATAAGAGAGAGTTGACGGTTCTCAACCTTTCACATCTTGACCAAATGACCTTTGATTTTCTTCATCTCCAGCAGCTTTAAATAATAAAAAAAAACAAAACTGATGCTTGAGTTTCTTTTCTTATGAGGCCCCTGATGACTGGGATGAGTCTGGGATGGCCCACTGGTTTGCACAGATAGATTAAAGTCACAATACGCACCTAAAAGTCCACAGAGCTTAAAGCACATTGACTAAAGCCTAGGTGCTAGCTGTGAAAACTAAACACAGCGACCATCAGTGAAAAACCTTCACTTCCTTGAAGTTTACTGTCTGTTTGTGGAAATCTACAATTAAGAAGGGGATACAAAGTTTCTGCTCACAATCATGAAAGGCTGTAGAACAACAAAAAGCTCTTACCTTGGATCTAAATCAACAACATCTGTAGGTTCGTCTTTTACGAACAAGACGTTATTAAAACAGATGTCAGTCTGTGATTGAAGCACAAGGGCTGCCAATTGGTTGGTTACAGGTTACTGATAGTCAATGATTTTAAGCAAAGCTTTATCTTTAATATAGTAATATTAGTAGGGCTGTAACGATTCGTTTTAACAATTTAATTTGAATCACAATTCGGTTTTGCCGATTCGATTCACGGTCAATATTGGTTAAAGTGGAACGATTCGATACCTGGATATTGGACAGTACAGGTGAGGTTTCATAGATCCCTGTCGTATGGACACAAACAAACAAGTAAACAACATTTAATGGCAAATGTATTCACATTTTATTTGAATACATTTTAAATGAACTTTTCTGCCTCATTTTCAATACTCAATACATTTATAAAAAATAAAAAGTATCAGGTTTACCTGATTCTTCTGCTTGTTTTTTCAACATAAAATCCTACAATATTAATGTAAAAAATGAAGTGCAACCAACATCTGTTCAGATTAAATGAGCAGTTGTTAAATTTGATACTTTTTGTTGTAACATGATGGATACAATCGAATGATTACATTTTAAAACAGTTTTAGATCGATTCATGTCGATGTAGTTGGATTGTAGGAATATAAATTGATTTATCTATCTAATGGATGAATCGTTACACCCTTGAATATTAGTCATATGAGATGTATATCTTTATTTGTTGTAAAAAGAGAGAAAATTAGGTTATAACAGCAGTGAGGAGAAATAATACAGTAATGTGATCTAATACAGTCCCGATAAAGACTTTCTCATGCCTCATCTGGGAGGTCCTGCTTCATATTTTGACAGGCACTTGAACAAATTAAGCTTCCTGTGCTGGTGCAGTCTGTCACTGAGCCCTAATGAGATTTGAGGGGTGTGACCGAGCGTTTAACACTTGCATTGCCTGGCATTTGGAGCTCTCAATTACAGCATTAGTTGCCACAAGGAGGGTAAAAACACAGTGGGTTTTCCTCATCTCCCTGCAAAGGTTCTGTGTGATCCAAGACATCTGGTAACACCAGATAGGATTGAAAAATGCCTTCATATTCTTTAAAGAGTCAAATTCTGATCGTACGTCGTCTTTATGTGTTTTATTATGTGAAATATTAGCACATAAAACACCACATACAAGCTATAAAAGCTGGTACATTTTTCCACATATTCACACATTTCCAAAGCTTAAAGGGACAAAAGTATTCCTCGCTGATTTCACTGCTCTCCATCCATTGATCGGTGTCCGGGACTCACTATAAATCTGCCACGGCCAACATTAAAGAAGATTGCGAGTGGCCAAGCCTGCACAAATACAACCCAGTAAGCCTAAATCAATGGCTCCAATATCACACTCTTAAGATCTAAGCCGGCTACACTCAAGAAAATGTTGCACGATGTTCACAGGTGAGACTTTGGAAGAAATATTGCTGTTTGTATCAGTCAAACAACGTCGCCAGCGTAAGTGTGTACCTCCACTGAGATATAGGAAGCACATCTGTCACTAGGCGTGCAGGTGTCTGGATTCAGCTTCTGTTCCCACTGTTGTGTGTGTCGGTGTTCTTGCACTAGTAGCGCTACAGAAGATGAAAACGATTATGAATACAAATGACTACATTTTTATTTCTAAATAGGGACACTTAACCTGACCTCCAGATACTAAAAGGGTTATTAAATTATAATACTGTTTATTGTAAAATGAAATCATAGTAAATCATTTATTTTATTTAATGGGATAGAAACAGTAGGTACCTGTAATTTAGTGGTGGGGAGCTCACCAAGCTCTCCTGCTGTAGTTATAAAAGTTGCCCTCCAATCACAACTTAGCTTTTTAAAGCCTATAATGCTAACACTGGAGTTTAAACATTTGAATTTTTATTATTATTGTTAAAGGCACACAAAACAAATGTTGATGTGTGTGTGTTTTTATAGTTATTATAAAAATAATATTCATCTTGCATCTACACTTAATAATGAACCAGGAAATGTGCACAAAAACTGAGCAGAACCATTAAAGCTTATTCTGTGTTGGTCATGAAAAGATTTTCTAAACAAGAAAAGAACATTGTGAACTAAACATGATTAAAGAAAGAAAACGCCAAACTTTCATAATTATTGAAAACTTAAAAAGTCACGTCTTGGTTGGTAAGTGACCGATCCTTATGAAACAGGACTCAGTTATGGTTTCGATATCAACCCACCGAGTTTTGAGAGTCGAATCCGGTTTGCACAATGTTTTCTGAAAAATGGGGGTGCCCATACATTTGGACGCAGTGTGTGGTTTTTAATAGAGATAGAAAAGTCTTCCAAGCCTTTAAAATGTGAATGACCATGGTAACACGATCAGGATCACTGGTCCAGATAACTGCCAATATCTGGCAAAGAGGATATTTGGCGCTTGGTGGAGGTTTGCGCTCTGACTGTTCTTGTTTTGTATTGTTGTGTGTAGTTCACATTTTGGACACGAGGGACACTGACACATCTGCCTGTGTGTAGAAAAGAAGAAACATACCTGTGATGTCATGTGTTAGCAAAGATCGTAAGAGTTTTTATTTTTACCACTGGGGCATTGAACTATGCTGTTGGCAAAATGTTTGAACATTTTATGGAGTTTTGATTTAAAATACTTCATTGGGGGTGGAATAGTGGATACACTGAGTTCACATTACAATAGAGAGTTTTCACCGACGTCACATTCTGGGCAATAACCCAGATGAGCGGCCATGTTGGAGGTAAGCGGATGTTGACACTACATGTTGAAGGCTCACAGAGGTGTAGTCTGCGATGGATAAATCACAGAAAAGCTACTCAAAATGCATTATAGATGCATAGGATTACTATTGCAACAACACATCATCAGTAGGGTAAAACTAACCTGTCTCACAACGGTCCAGACCCAGGAACGATATTTGGAAAAGATACAGTTTATTGGTGGTGCAGATCCATATGAGTTGGCTCCCTCGTCTTGGATCAATGACGACCCAGAGTGTCTTCCGTCTATTATGTATCCTGATATCGTCAACTACCTGGTTTTCACCAAGCCCATACACAGTGGAAGACCTTAAATCTTATAGAAGTTTGGAGGTTGGCTGCGGCTGCAGAGGCTCGCGTTAGCAACGGATAGATATCGGCAGATAACTCAGTCAGTTCTAATAATTTCACAGAGGACCTGCAGCATACTCTAGTCTAAAATAGTATACGACTGCCAGGCAATCTTAGACAGTTATAGTCCGTTAGATGCGACTACTCTGGACCTCCTACGGAGCCTCGGATTGCTACGCAGGCTACATCCAGTGGCCTGCGAAGCAGCGGAGCCTCGTACCAGCGGTGTCCGCCAGCGGAGCAGACGTTAGTGGTGTAAGCGGAAGCAGGAGCGAAGATGCCGAGGTGGGCTAGCAACCAAGCTTAAAGATAATCCTCACAGAACGCTGCTTCCTTCCATTCTGCTTTCTAATGTCTGCTCCCCGGAGAACAAACTGGACTACCTGAAGCTGGATTTAAATGCAAGACGGGAGATAAAGGACTGCTGCACTATATTTCTCACAGAAAAATGGCTGAAACCATCCGTTCCAGATGAGGAGGTTAGCATTGAGGGGCTAACATTGTTTCGGTCGGATAGGAGCAGTGAGCTAGTCTCATGTCACTGCTCTCCTGATGCAGAACTACTGACTATAAAATGCAGACATTGTTCTCCCTGATTTGTAATAGATTTTCGGTCTATAAAACTCTAAATGTTTTACACTGTCTGACCGATTAGTACAGCCATAAACACGGCAATATTGCACCATTTCCTCTCGAAATTCGAGATTTGCTTGTGTGTGTGTGCGCTTTGTTTATTTGCTGAGTATCTCCAATATGGCAACTTCCGGGTTGATGACGCGGTTGATGACACGCTGTGAAAACCCTCTGTAGAATAGATGACTATGGACTTGCAATGACGATACAATTTTTTTTTTTTTAAAGGAAAAATGACAGGGCATACTGTAAGCGTTTCAACCCAATAAAAAAAAATAAAATAGAAAATAAAATATCAGTTTTGTGTGTAATCTCCCCTCTTGATACCACTCGTACTCTGGATGAAACACCTTGTGGCGATTTAATATTACGTGGCACAATATATCATCTCTGATTTATTGCTCACATGTTTTTAAAACTGTAGGAGCCAGATCATGTTTGTGTACGTGTGACAGCTGATAATAAATAAATCAGTATAATAAATAGTAAAATGATAAAATAATGAGCCACCCTAAGCAGTAAAGTGCCTGAACTAATTATTACTAATGAATAACAGCTCTTATTGGGAAACAAAAGCAGCATAATGCAGTTTTAAGTAGAGCGCATCAATCTGATCACTAGAATCTCAGCAGCTATGGTAAGCATTAGCCAACCATCGACAATAAAAATAACAAATATATAGTAATAAATCCTCATTACCCTAGGCTTCTTTGATGCATAACCTGAATGTAATTTTCAGTCCCCCCATGTGCACATACTGTAAGCACAGAAGAAGTGCTGTGTGTGGTTTCCATGTGGGATGTCTCTGTTGTGCACCGCTAGCTGTGGAGAGGAAACTGGTGTAGTCAGCGACCAGTCAGGTGAGGTGGTGCGTTAAGGCGTACCTAACTTGTTTGTGATTGGCATTGATTAAAGTCATTCCCAGGAGAGTCGTGAGCACACACACAGACTTACTCATGTGTTTGTCTCCACTCTGTGTTACAAAAGCTGTCTCGTCATCCCCGCCTTTTTGTTGTCATCTCGGAAATATTTGATATGGCCCTGATACTAAACATAATGAGGAAGTGTGCACTGCACTATTGAACTTTTACCACATTGTAGGCATGAGATTGCACTTAATCCTACATCTTCTTATTGCACATGTGACTCTTCTAGGTCAAACAGGGACTGCTGTAGCTGAGCGAAGATCATTAGCATCGGCGTCTTTAATTGCAAACACATTTTGGAAACGCGTCTGCGTTGTAGCTGTCGGACAATGTGGCGCTTGTTGTTGCACTTAACATAATCTCACACCATAACGCTGCAGTGTAATCCTAAACCCCAAGCGTCTCCACTGGCAGCCTTTCTAACAATATTTTTAAAAAGTCAGCAGCTCTTAATGGAAGCGAGAACAGTTCACCGATTCAACGCAGAGAAACCCTATCTTTAAATGGAGAGAGAACAATTGACTGTGTTTCTTAATAAGTTCCCCAACACATCAGTGATGATGATGCTGAAAGCAAAGGTCATCTCAGATGGCACCAAACAGGATTAGTGCAAGAAATCTTGACTGTATTAAAGACAATATGCAGCTGATCTGATAAACTAGTTTAACCTTTGCATACGATATTGGATTAGAAGTGACACCTTTTCCGATCTCCTACCAATTGTAACCTAATTTTGAGTTAGTTTGCCTCCAGCAGTTTCCATACATCCATAGCTCTAGGTATTGGATCGTGTCTATATTTACTACATTAGTATCAGATTGTGGACATGCTGACTTTGCAACTTCACTGAACACAGCATGACTAATGCGATACCGGGAATGAGTTTTCTTAAAGATAGGCATCAATGATGATATCTGGAGAGAGATTTTCCTAAATTAATACAGAAATAAAAAAAAAAAATTTTTTGTTCATTCACACTTTAAATACCCACCTAGCTCTCCTGCAGTTTTATAACACTATCTAGTTTACATCAACGCAAAAATATAAAGATCCTTCAATGTTTCTCATTTTTTTCTGCTCTGCATTGTTTCATCCATTATCTCCATTTGTAACCAATACATATTTTTGTTTGTACACTCACTCATCAAATCAGCAATAGTGAACTTAAGGCATGAGTGTCTCTTCTAGTTTACATTTGATCTGTTGATAGTTTTTAGATAAGCTGAAAAACATAAAAAAGAAAAGGTAAATAAAACCTAACCAGGGTATTTTTTTAATATCGGTACAAGAAAAAGAAAATCCTAATAGGTAACAATAAAGTAAATGGATACAGATAATGAAACACAAATGTTATAGTTGTTCTTTTTACAACTTGTTTTTTCCGGCACTTTCTGGAATCTGGAAGTGCAAAATATAGAAATGGTCATCATGGCAAATACGGAAATAATGAACTTTTTGGGGGGTTTTATTTCCAAATTGGCTTTTTCAGTTGGATCCTTCATGTATGGTCACAATGATGCTTTTATTGGGCAGCACAGCCGGACAGTCAGAGCCGTTTATGGCTATATGCAGACAATGCAATTGCATAGGGCCCCATAAGCCCAATTTATCTATCCCTAATATGCTGTAATATAGATATAAGAAATAAGAATAAAATGAACTGCAATCATTACCAGTGGCAAGTGTGTACTTGCTCTTACAAATTTGAATATATATTTTTTTCCAAATGTTTAATTTAATGGCATTTATTGGCATTGTTGTTTTCCTTGTATTTTTTTTTTTTTTATCACTTATCTTGATTGAGTGGTTAATCTAAGATATTTAATAGGGAAAGTTATTTGCCACATTTTCGAGATTCAATTTGACTCCGATTATTGAAGTTTTGATTAGATCACAAGCCGAATAAAGATGATCAATTTGATTAACAGTGGTACCTTATAATTAAATCCTGCATGACAACTGAATAATGGAGAACACACATTGTTTGTATCACAATTTTTAAAAAAAATTAAAAATTGATTTTTAACATTTTTTTTTCGACCACTAATATTTAACATTAAATACTGGTAAATGGTAATTGATCAGTTCATCAACCATTTAATCAATATAATATGAATCGATAGTCTAGGAATCTCTCAATGTAGTTTGCCAAAGTAGGGCCTCCATCAGCATATTGCAGTTTTTCGGACAGTTAAATTAATGTCTATATTTACTGGAAACGTTACTACATTTCAAAATACCAAGGGTGACTATTAAGCCACATGAGTCTCTAAGTCTAGATCAAAGTTCAGAGACTGACTAATTTCTATGTTTTCAAGGTGTAGGTTTGTTTATTGAATCTGCTTCTCCTCATGCAATATCATTTACACCATCAAAACAAGCCCCTACAAGCTTAGTGCCTTGCACAAGTTGATAAAAAAAAACCCCATTGCAAAATCTTCCTGCAATTACTTCTACTGTACGCACTGGTAGAGATGCTGACATATTATTTTCCCTCCATCATTGCATTTGCATTAAACCTCATGCTTGCGTGAATTTGGAGTGCTCTACCAAATTTCATCACCTGTTTTGTCCAATGTTTTCTGTAAGTCTGATTGCAGTCTATTGACACAGTTTTTTTTTTTCCTTCCACAAAGGTTTACCTTGTGCGTTACGACGTGCTTGCATCGCGTTGTTGGTACAGCGAGTTCAGGCAAGATGTGCCAATGCTGATGCAAACACATCCTCCAAGAGCCTCCGTTGTGGAAACTCATGCCCTGGTTGAAAGAAACAACATGATGCAACTTCTCATGTTGAGTGTGCTGTCTTGATGATATTGTAATGCCACACGCACACACAACACACATATACACACAATACACACCCATCTGTTTATACCTCCAAAGATCCTTGACAGAGGCAGTCAAGCGGGGCTTCTTTTAATGTTATGGTCCCGTTTTCTATTGTTAATCTGTCTAACGTGACAACCACAATAATAGCCTTTCCCCGTGTGTGTGTGTGAGAGCGTATGAACGTGTGTGCTTGAAATATAGCTGCAAAGAGCAAACAGGGACCAAATAATGTACACAAGGCCCCAGAGACAGGTCGGGGGCCCCAGCAATGTGTCCCACAAACATGAGCGCACATTTATCCTGACCATGCGATCAGCGCAGACATCACATTAACCTCACATCCCAGTGGACCTTCAACACTACTACAGCGGCACTCCTCCTCCTCCTCCTCCTCCACTTTAGTGTTTCCCTATTTCCTTGATCTATTTCACATTGCGAGGAACCCTTTTTGTCTTTTTTCTTCACGTTTTAAGCATGGGGGCCTATAGGAATTATGTAGCAATTAGAAAATGAAGCACACCATAACCAGGGTTGGTGTCAATTGATAATTTATTACAGTTATGACATAATTATAATTGTAATTGTAACAAATCTGTTGCTGTTGTAATTGTAATTAAATTGTAATTGAGTCCAGATAATTTACTTCGTAATTGAAATTGGCATGGAAATTCTAGAAAAACACTGTTAATTATAATTTCATTAAACGCAAACCTGTGGAAGTCCATGTTACAGTTCTATGGCTTACACATACGTAATTAACTATCACTAGAATATGTTTCATATCAAGTTTTCCCACTACTAGTCAGTTCTCTTTAAAAGCACACCGTGGACTTTTTGACCTAAAGAGTTGACCCATGTGAGTTATTTTAAATGATACCTCAGACCAATATACAGCGCTTGACAGTATCAATGCTCCGAGCGGGGTTTCCTTCTTGAAACAACTATGTAAGTTTGAAGGCACGGACCGTCTTTCACCAGGTCATGTGACCTGGAGAAAGCCTGGAGAACGTTTCACTTTACGGCAGTCACGTGACCACAGGCTTGGATATACATAGTTCCCACGTGACGTCACAACATACGGGCAATTCCCGACACGGCGCCATTGCTGTGGGCAGCTGAAACAAGTTAGCCTCTGTTTATGGCCCAAAGAGCACAATATGGTAGTTTCTTGTTGGGTTAATGGATCACTAATCGCTCAGATAGTTTAGTTAAACGTCTTTAGTTAGGGAAGTCGGCAAGTTAGATCTGTAACTTCAGGATAAGGATTGGCTCTTGTCGCCTCCCTTCGCCGGGGGTCGGAGGGGACAGGCGACCCGGCGTGCGTGGGGTCGCCAGTCAGACGACTGCGGAGAGGCCAGGGAATGGGGGGGGAGCGCCATCGACGCAACAAGGAAGGCCGAGCGACGACGAGAAGAGGGCAGCAGTGGCGGCTGCTCCTCCAGCCCTGCTTCGCACCCCGACCCTTAGAGCCAATCCTCATCCCGAAGTTACAGGTCAACTACTGTCTACATACACAATCAAAAGACAAGGGAGGCTGGCCCGACTGACTGTTTGTTGATTTCTGTGACAGTGCTGCGACGCTTGGGGCCACAAGGGGCGCTTCCGTGAAAGTTACTGGTCTAGTGCCCCTAGTGGCCAAAAGTTACACAGTGTGCCTCAAAGATCATTTTACTATTAAAAAAAAAAAAAAAAAATCAATCAAGGGGTATACTGCCAGAATAAAGACTTAAATGTTGCACACCAAAAGTATTTTCATGGATTAAGAAGCTGTTATGGTCAATTATTATATTCATCATCATATCCTCAAATGTATGTTCATGTGTACAATTTGTCATGTTTTAATACATGACGACTCCATTAATCTTTACACTTTTGAACAGCTGAATCATGATTAAACAGTACAGATCGTATTATTCTCAGTGCAGCACAGTCTCTGCCAAGGCCAGAATCTCTGCTCACATGCAGACATACACTGACGCACACACTTATCAAGACAGATAAAGACTGGAGCCAAACCTTCTCATAACATCTTCATCATCCTCCAACATTGCCACTATGGGCATCTGACTCCCTCCCTTTTGTCTCTCACTGTTGGGACCTTTTCTTATCTGTATAAAAAGCTTAAGCTTTGAAACTGTTGGAGCGGGGCGCGGCACTTCCTTCGGACGTCCGCCTGGACGGACGCTAATTTTGTTTCACTTTGTTCCATCTTGTACCTTTTTACTTAGCAATAGAATAAACTTTTTATATAAAATCATCAATGCTTCTCCTGGATTCCATCATTCAACCAGAGCAATGAATCATGTCACTAAATGAGGTCAACCGTAAATTCTGCCGTAACAAAGCCTAACAAGGTAACCAAGAGATGATAGACAATATTTTTTAGTGTATTTTACAGCTGATTTAATACATGGGTCAAAACTGACCATTTATCAAAAGAGATGCTAACAGAAAGCTAACAAAATGAAGGATATGTTTCATGGAACGTATTAAAGGCTCGGTAATTGTGCTTGATTATAGATTAACTTTGGTAATTTAGAATGTAATTGTAATTGGCTTTCAGCGGGAAAATAATTGAAAATTTAATTGTAATTGGGAAAAAATGCTGGTCACCGTACTCATAATTGAGTTGTACATGGATGTGAAAACATAACTGTAATTGAAAAATGTAATTGACCCCAACCCTGGCCATAACCCATAAGCATATGGCATGATAGGCGAGTAGTTCACGTTGTTGAAGTGTGTAGGGCCAAAGAACACAATCATTTGATATTGGTTTATAGATCTATTGTAAGATAACGCTTCTTTTTGTTGGAATGATCTATAATTGTTACAGCCAGGAAGACACAAACAAGAGAAACACAGAAAAAACTAAAACAAAAAAACAACAACAACACAGTCACAGAATGAATTACTGCCTAACAAAAGCCTCTAGTGAGAGCTACTGACCTTGTGCTAATTGTTGCTGCTAGTCTATTAAATGCTTTTACTCAGTGCCTTGAGACAACATGGAGCTTCTTAGAAGCTAAGCGTACATAAACAGAATTCATGACAGAAAACAGTAGGAGGAGCAGTAATTAGCTTCATCCTAACGGAATAGCGCCATATGCAAATATATTTGGCTAATGAGTTCCAAAACGTGAGAGTTTAAGCTAAGCTTGTGTTTATCATTTCTGTCATGATGAATAATAAATGCTGTGCAAACATTGTAATCAATAATTAGTCATAGGTAAGATATCAAGAAAAACAACATTTAAACAGCAGAAGCAGGTATACACGTAACTTATATTCCTATAGTAGTAACTGGACTGTGAGATAGAATTTACTGATCTGATATCAGTAGGATATTTATTAGTATCTGCACTCATACAATATACTGTTTACAGAACTTATCTCTCCTTTCCTATTGCATGCAGTGTTTATATTCACTATCTCTCTTCAGGACTGTTTATCTGCCATGTTTCACCGTTTTTAACATAAATCACATTTTCATGTATAGGATTTTATGTGATTTACGCAGAGGGCAAAGAAAGTAATGGAAAACAGATACTCGCGTTACTGAAATTTAGTTGCATTTATGTGTACTTGTACTTTTTTGAGTATATTTATGAATCAGTAATTTTACTTGTACTTTGGTACGTTTGAAAAGAGGTAAAGTAATTTGTTACATCAAACCGTAACTGAGTAAATGATTCCATCCTTCCATTTTCAGACCCACTTTGTCTTATTTCAGGGTCGCAGGATGAGTAAATTATAAGTTTGTAATTTTAAAATCATTAATGGACATTGTGAAACTTCAAAAAATTTAAATGACCAGACAACAACCAAATGCATCACATCATCGACAACCAATCAGAGTAAACGTAATGCACGGTGCCAAAACAGCAATGAATGCTGGTTATTTTCTGAGCTTCAGAGTTCATACATTTAGCTCTACTTAGAATTGAATTCATTGGTGTTATTTTATTTTCTAAACATTTTTTACTTTTTGACAAACCTTTTATTTTATACAAACGGATTTGTTGAAAATAAATGAAGTTCCAATTGTGCAAGATTTCATTTCTTCTTTTTTAAGTTTATACATGACGTGTTTACTGTTTGCAAGGGAACCGTGGCTAGGTTTATTAACCATTGGTGAGTGAAAGTAACTAATAACTTTAATTTTGAGCACTATTTAATTGAGCTACTTTTTACTTGTACAGGAGTATTTTAAGAATGACTTACTTGTATTTATGTACAATTTCAATCAAACAACAGTACTTCTACTTGCGTAGGATATATCTCTTTACGCTTCTGGATTTATAGTTCAATGGAGAGACCGCGGAAAGGTTGTGTTATTACTGCTCTTGTATAAAATCCTATAAATGCTTTTTTAAATAGTTTTATTTCACAAGACTTGTCTTCATTTAATTATTAAACGCGTTTTCAAAACTGGCTTCAGCAGTTACAGCTCTGTGTTTACTTACAGCAATATGCAATTTAATACCGAGCATGTAATAAAACGTCCACTGTGCATGTCACAAACGCTGCTCTGTGATGCACTATTTACATTTCAATAAAAAAAATAATCAGCATTTCTGAGTGCCTGTGTGGCGACATTCACGGTCCTCGTGGGCCAATAATGTGTGTGTGCTATATGATTTAATATCAGAAAAATGAATGTGTACTGTAATAACCTGGGATCTGTGTAATCATATGTAAAGGGTGGAGCGGGGTCGGGCACAATCACAGTGCATCACTGAAAATTAGCACCCATATAGCATCAGGAAGGGAGGGCTTCACCCCAGGTCCTATAAAACTATTCATAAAGGTATAGGACTAGAGATGTCTTGGCACTCATGGGGAATAACATCTGTTAGTGTATGTGTGAGTGTGTGAGAGTGTGTGTGTGTGTGTGTAGGGGGTTAGACTCATACATGTTAAAGGTGTTAATCCTTTCACATGGTAAAGTGTGGGGACCTCATTCCCTTATGTGAGTATTAAGCCCTGTATGACATCAATCATCACATTTCACTTTTAATACTTCAAGAATCAGCAGAGGTGAAAGTAATGGATTACAAGTACTCACATTACTGTAAATGAGTTGCTTTTATGGGTAGTTGTTCTTTTTTTTTTAGTGTATTTCTAAATAAATAATTTTACTTGTGCTTAAGTAAAACGTGGGGGGTGAAAGTAACTAGTAACCTTTACATTTAGTACTATTTAATTGAGCTAATTTTTACTTGTACGTGAGTATTTTATGTATGACTTAGTTGTACTTGTACTTGAGTTCAGTTGTCAATCAAGTAACAGTACGTCTACTTTAGGATACATCTCGGGTTAGGCATCGTTTGGATTTTAACGATTCTGATTCTGATTCCTGTTCTAAACGATTCTCGATTCCGATTCTTTGAGTTGTGCAGGTCAACAGGTCACAGGTTTCACAGAATATTTTTATCATTTGAAAAAGCCTTTACACAGGCCATTTTAATTCATTCACTTAGTGGATACAGTTTAATTTGGTTCCTGAACTGTAACTAGAGTATTCAATTACAAAGGTCCCCAACCGTAACTGTAACTTGCTGATATGACACCACAAACAAGTTGGCGATGACGCGCTGGTGACGACATAATCTAAGATGGCGGCGGTCCGGGCTCCAGCCGAGACTATTTAATAAGAGCCTTAAAAGACATGGATATAATGAAAAGAGTGGATGGACACACAGACTTATTAAACACACGGACCTCTGTAAACGGAACAGGCTGTGATATCACCAAATTTATCATTTTACCAGTTGTTAGAGCTACTATCTTTACCAGGGAGCAAATATTTATTCCTGGTGATTATTTTCCAGAGTTTTACTGGGCTTAGACAGACACACACACGCATACACGCACACACACACACTGCAGTCACTACAGTCATGTTCTGAACACACCTTATACAAACCCCGCATAAACAAACAGAACAAGCCACGGAAACAAACTTGTGCGCGAATTTAGGAAAAAAAGAATCGAAATGCAAACATCTTCGTAACGGTTCTGGAACCAGTTGTTAGGAACCGGTTCTCAGTGCCCAACCCTAGATATATCAGTACTCTTTACACCTTGGGTTAGAATAAGTCATTAGGAAATCAGTTCAATAAATGTGTGTGTGAGATAGACAGATGATATACGTATATCAGGCGCACGCAGGCATTGATGCCAGCCATGACAAAACTGGTGTCAACATCTGTGTGTGTGCGCTAGTGTGTGACCAACATACACACACACACACACATACGCATGCACGCACACACACACACACACACACACACACACACACACACACACACACACACACACACACACACACACACACACACACACACGTGCCGACATATAGATAAAGCCACATGGTGCCAAGCCTATTCAAGTCCTCATTAGAGAGCCCAGCACAGATGGTGCTGCTCTTTACACTGCGCTGGAAAAGGCCCCAGAAAGCTTCTCATAGTCACCTACAGCCATACAGTCTCTGCCCCCCTCCAGTAGCCTACTGTAATATGTATAGCACAGTGGGTATACGTGTTTATGTATGGGAGTGCATTCATAATAAATACTGTACTGTTGCACACACAGGTGTGAGAGGGAAAGTATTCAACCACATTTATATCTAATGAACCTCAATATTTTGCAATAAATCAGCTTCAGATAAGAATCAAATATAGACCAAAAATGTATATATTGCAAAAGCAATGTTGGTGGTGGAAACAATGAAGAGAAAAATCTTTAAATTTAGATTAATTTTCATGAAATCTAATCAACAGCCACAGTTACGTGACACACGTTTTACATTTTTTTTTTTAAAAAACAAACCAAAGACATTGTAGTTATTAAAAGTCACAAACATGCTTAACGCATGTTTGTTTTGAGGAATTATATTATATGTTTACAGTAAATTGTTAGAATGAAAAATACAAATTCACTGAGCTTTCTTAGTTTGTGCAACATATATTATATATAATAACTAAAATAATGATTTAAAAAAAAAAAAAAAAAAAAAAACTATATACGTCCTAGTAATTGTACCCAAGTAACTGCTTTGACAAGACTTTTCCTGACTTTTATGCAACATGTAAATGAGTGTTAAAATATCAATGTACAATGGGATTTCAAAAGTTATATGGTATATTATTGGTTTCATATTGGTTTTGGGTTTCAGTCACATTGGTATTTCTTTCCTGGGCGACTATTGATAGAATTTTACAGCCTTCGATCATTGTTGGCTACTCTTTGGATCGGTTTACAACCCTGAGACTATGGTTTCTATGATATATACGCTGCCTGTGGAAGGGAATGTGATACCACAGTGTCAGAAAAAAGCTGTTACGAGTCTCTTCAAGAGGAAATGGGACAAATTTGGACAAGGCTTTAGGAGCATTTTATTTAAGTAGTTTGATGTTTATCATCTGACCCACTTTAATGAGCTTAAATGTTGTTTTAAGTTAGTTTTTTGATATGTAACTCATTTGTGTTACTTTTTTTATTTATTTATTTTTTAACTATGCCTGCATTCTGCTACTGGTATTCTGCTATGTACTGTATTGCTAGAATTTAAATTTTTTTGAGGGAACTTGTTAGGACGATAAATTAAAACCTGACGGATCTAATCACAGTTAATCTAATTTAATTTAAACACCACAGATTTATTTCAGATTTCTGCCTTATTATTGTGTTTGTTAGCATCTGATGCAGCCATAC
The DNA here is from genome assembly GCF_900634775.1 of Gouania willdenowi. Lineage (NCBI taxonomy): Eukaryota > Metazoa > Chordata > Actinopteri > Blenniiformes > Gobiesocidae > Gouania > Gouania willdenowi. The sequence goes on from NC_041049.1 coordinate 17,726,380, forward strand.
CCTATATAAAAAATAAAATAAATATTAAAAAAATAAAAATTGCTGCAAATACTTAGTGATTAAATATCAGGGTAGCCATTTCTACCGTTGTATTTTGCACCATCAAATGTATTTTCCATAAAAAAAAAAACCCCAAAATGAAATATACAGTATGTCTGATTTAAAAACAACCACAATTATATTTATAACAGCTTTGTTGGCCTGCAGGTACAAAAACAAGACAAAAACCTCACCCTCCTTTACCTCTACTGTGATTGCCTTATTCCATCTTCTGTTTCCTCTCTTCATTGTTTCACATTATTTTTTTTTGCCTCATTCGGCCTCTTCTTCATCACATTTTCCATCCTACTTCCTTGAAATGTCTTTTCCAATCAATATATTTCCCATTTCCCCTTTCCCTACAGTCGTCCTCCCCCACAGCTTATTCCTCTCTGTCTCTTAGTTGTATTTTTGTATCTCGGCCAAATGGGGACCTTAGCCCCTCTGTCCCTGTCTGTATAACTCCAGGCCAAGCAGCTGTAATGAGGCCTAATGCACTATTGATCCCTGTCCTTCTTCAAAAGATACCTGCCAATGCACATATGGCATACGTACTCACACTAGCCCCGTGGACGTAACACAAATAAAGATTTGTGCATTGAAGCATTTGGACGACAATTTGAGAGCATGTGTCCACAATTACATACATATAACAATAGGAACAAGGACCGTGTGACTAACATTTCAAACCGTCAACTCTTATTTTTATACATTTATTAAAGGTTTGCGTCTATGAAATGGTTTTGCATAATTGTTGCTAATAAATTAGCAATCTGGGCTTCTCTCTCCGAGCACATGTTAAATATTGAGAGGAGAAGCAAAAAAATCAATTTTGCAAACACAATGGCCCTGATTTATCAACCGGGTGCAAATTTGAGAGCAAATTTTGTCGTACGACAGGACCAACGTGGGATTCATGAAACATTCGTATTTGACCATTCCCAGCGTACAAGTGATCGGGTGTTGATAAATCCTGTGGCTGATTTCAATTGTCATTAACATATTCCGCCCTCCTGTTTTGTTGGCCCCGCCCACTGACGTCAAACAAGAAAAGGAGCTTTACCAAGATGCAAAAAGTGCGTTTAAACCCTGTGTGGAAGAGGATCAGCTACTGAGCAGGTGAAGTGTGCTCTAATGGCAACTGAACAACAAAAAATTCATTTTCTTCTGTATAATTTGTTTTAGTAATCCGTTTAGATATCTTCTGATTGTGTGTCTGAACCACAAATCCACACACTCAGATTTGCTCACATGAGATCAGACCTGACTCGAGATCTGATCGTAGCGTACGCTCACGTCACAACTGATAAACACCTATGCTTGCGTGAATATGGTCAAACGCACGTCGTACGCTCAGATCTGAACATACGAACAGATGATAAATGAGGGTCCATGTGATAGACCAAACCTGAAAAGGATTGCGGTGGCTGTCTTTGTTCATTAATCTAATGTTGTGGTGTGTGAGTGAGCAAGGAGAGAGAATCAGGGGGAAAATGTGGGCCAGAAAACAGGAAACAGTTAGGTTGGATTAGTTCAGGTGTGGCGACTTAACTCATTAAGCCTCTGTCTTTATCTGCAGCGAGTGGTAGTCTAAAGCAGGCAGACTGCACAGCACTGCTGCAAAGGAAGATAAACTGATGCTAATTATTAGCTAATGGGCAATAAAAGACAGAAAACCTGCTTGTGCATTGTGTCATGGACTCTTACCAAACGTGTAAAGAGTACTGATAAATCCTACTCAAGTAGAAGCGCTGTTACTTCATTGAAATTGTACTCTAGTACAAGTACAAGTATAGTGATACATAAAATACTCAAGTACAAGTAAAAAGTAGCTCAATTAAATAGTAATCAAAGTAAAAGTTACAAGTTAGTTTCACTCCCCACGTTCATTTTTGGTAATAAATAATAATTGTCAAGGTTCCCTTGCATACAGTAAACATCTCATGTAAAAACTTTAAAAGGAAGAGACCAAATCTTGCACAATTGGAACTTAATTTATTTTCCAAAAAATTATTTGTATAAAATAAGATTTATCAACGGATGTGCTGCTGTGTCATGAGATATATCTTGTTGGGAGAGTATGGAGGCTATATTAAATAATTGTTTGTTTCTTTAATGGTGTTTTATGATGTTGATTTTGTTAGATGGCTAAATGCTTGTTCATGTGGATCTTGTTGGGTTTTTTATTATTACTATGAATTTTATGTTTCGATTTTTTACGTTTGATAAGGTCATTGAGATGACTGTTGTGAATTGCTTTATACAAATAAAGTTGATTTGAATTGAATTAACACTTGCCAGCAGAAACGTATGCAACTGTCATTGGTGCTCTCGATTTGCAACGTGCCTACCCAACCCTAGTGGTCACGGCACGTTACTGTTCATCAGGGATTTTAATCACATTAGGTTACACATTTGTCTTATCAAACTATAATTCTGAAAGTCCTCATGACTAAATCTGTGGTGGAAATTGACAAATACTGTAGCTACAGTATAAGCTAGTGCAGAAAAACACACAATGGCCTATTTGTGCTCATGACAGGATCTCCTAACATGCCATGTGATCATTTAACGCTCATTATAGCTTCATGGTTACACTGAAGTGTAACCAATTTACATTAATGCTTTGTTCAGTCATCGCTATCTCAGGCTGTAAAATAATATTTCTGAACCCATGAGAGAACAGCGTTTTAATGAAAAGACCCATTTATCTCATCTAGAATGTTGAAGTGATCCAGCTGTCTCTCACAGTGTGCACTAAATTGGAGTGTATCCCCTATAAAATAGAGCAAACTAATGAAATATGATGTGGATGTGAATAAGATTTTGGCGATTTACTCCCCGTAGTTTTCATATGGCAGAAGGTGGGAGGAATAATGCATTGTCTTCCTGTGTATGTTAAACATCTGTGATCGGGGCTCAATGCATAACGCTGATGGATGAGGAAAAGGCGGAGCATTCATTTGTTAAACTACTCCTGTTGTGGATGATATGAAGCTGTGCTTGAGGTCTTAAAAGATGCAACGGTTATGAATCTAAACTGAAATGATAATCTACCCTGAAGGCTGGAATGAAATGTATGCAAAATCGTGCAATATCCCCATGGACTCCTCAGAGACATGTATCAATTATTTTGGCATCAGTGCTTAGAGTGATATCTGTGTTAGCATTCAAAACAAGGACTTAGGGCACTATTAGTGATTCAGATGAAACCATTTCCTTGAACTGTGCATACACAAGAATCCACTGTGTTATCAAACAATCATGCATTCATCATCTGTTGCTTTTGTCTAGTCTCTTTATTACTTTTAATTAATAGGACAAAACTAATGAAAATTGTTAAATAATAAGCATTAATTGTGTGTGGGGGGGGAGTGCTGCTTGCTTTTGTTTTGAAGGATTCTACCGGAAGTCGCATTCGGCTTTTCTGGTAGCTCAACAGTGTGGGGTGGAGGGGGAGTGCGGGGGTAGGCCTCGGTGAATACAAATATGCGCAAAATAAACCCAAAGCTTGTGCCTGTGGAACTGTCCATGTGGTGATCCCTGTAGCACGGACCCCGGTGAGGCCGTGAAACAGCGAAGCTCCGTGTTCGGTAACAACGCCGTCCCTGCTGACACTAAACCCACCACAACCCGGTCCGTCCTGCCCCGGTCACATCACTTCACTGCGGGTTTGTCCCCGGTGTAGCAAGAGCAGATAGCCTCCATCTTCTCGGATCAGGAAGTCCAGAGGCTCTGATTTTTCATATTGAGCTTTTCTGTTCTTTTCATTAGAAAATGTGTCAAGTAAATGTATTATTTGGATCTTTTATGTATTTTATTTTTTTTATTTCACTTTGAGAATTCAATTCTTGCGCCTCTCTAGCAGATGGTGCCCCAGGGCATCGCCTGGTTTGCCTCTGCCTAGAGCCGGCCCTGACTGGAAGTTCCAAACGTGTCTAAAAGTAGAACAGGAGGCAGAGCTACCAGGCTCCTTTGGAACCAGCTCCCAGTCTTCGTACGGGAGGCTACTACTCTCTCCACCTTTAAGGCTAAACTCAAAACCTACTTATTCGCTAAAGCGTATACCGTATAATAGCGTTGGCTTAACAACTTGGAACAAGGCCCTAAACCTAAAAAATTAGGAGCTAAAAACACCAACACTATATTCAAACAGAATCCACCAACTACACATAGCTATAATGGGCTGAAATGGGTTAAGTCCAGTTAGATGCAGTTGTGCCGGGTTGCAGCCAACCCTCTACTTGTTGAATACCCATCACACTGCTCACACTGCTTACACACTATTTACACTGATGTCCATCCCATACTCACATACTCTTTCTCAGTCCACTCACACATAGTTTAGCACCAGGTGTTTCCATGCAGGCAGACCTGCTAGTCCTGTGACATGATTTTCTGCAGTCAGTGCCTTCTCCTCGCCCTTTTCTCTCATTTCTGTTTCAGGTGTCTTGACGCTGGAGCTGCAGTTCCTGATCTATGGTTCACAGCTCAATTAGTCCAGAACACTCTGATGTTCTATCTCTCTATCCTGTTTTGTTGGTCCTTCTGTCCACTAACCCCAACCAGTCGAAGCAGATGCCTGCCACCTCTGAACCTGGTTCTGCTGGAGATTTCTTGCTGTTGAAAGAAAAACTGTTAGAATGGAGTCTTTTCTTCCCACTGTTGCTTATACTTGTTCATGTGGATTTGGGTTTTTCCTTTTTATTACAAATTTTATATTTTGATAGCACTTTGAGATGACTTTTGTTGTAATTAGCGCTATAGAAATAAAGTTAAATTGAATTGAATCATTCCACAAAACCACCACACAAATGGAAATACTTTTTAAATTAGTCCGAGCATACTGTTGTTTAAAGTTTAGTTTCTCTCTAAATTTATAACTCCCCCTGTCTGTCTGTGGACAGTTATTGTATGTTTACTGGTAGCAGTTTATTTTTTTGCTTTATACATTATCTGTGGAGTAAATTTTACCAGATCCCCAAACTTTAAGGTGTGTGACTTTAAAAACAGTAAATTGGTGTGTTCATAATATCCTACATTGTGTACTATACGGATGGTGGTTTTGTAGGTATTGCCCATACTTCCACACTGTAATTTAAATATGGTAACACAAGTAAACTATACATAATATACTGGGCTCTGTCATTGAAAACGAGCCTTGCTTTCACCATCACTTCAATGCTCCATGCTACCTTTGCTCTCACATGTTTTATATGGGACTTCCAGCAGATTGTGTGATCGAGAATTACACCCAGAAATGTATTTCTATACACCCTTTCTATTTCAACATTATCTATGTCATTACTTTTACGACCATGGCTCAGGTGGTATACAGGTTGTCTTCTGATCGAGATGTTGGGGGTTCGATCTCAGTCTATACCTGTCTACGAGTCGAAGTGTCCTTGGGCAAGACACTGAACCCTAATTGGCTCCCATTGGTCAACTATCACCTTGCATGGCAGCTCTGTCCCATTGGTGTGTGAATGTGAGTGTGAATGAGCTGAAACTGTAAAGTGCATTGAGACTACTTCATTGTGAAGATAAAGTGCTATACAAGACCAAACAGCATAAGTTTGGTTTTGTTTAAATTTAATGACAATTTATTCAAATCAAACCATGTTTTAAGTTTACTCCTTTCTGCTGTGCCCAGAAAATATTAGTGTCATCTGCAAACAACACAAATTTTAAGAGGTTTGACACTCTACATATTTCATTAATATACAAAAAAAATAAACCCATTGTCACTTGTCAATTTACAGCATCCATCCCCTCATCCGTCTTTGTCCGGCCCCTTAGATATAGGCTTATTCTGTACACTATTTAAAGGTATAGTAATCCTGTTCAGAAACACTTTTTGTTATACTGGTTGAAGTGGTCCTTCCATTCTGAGAGTAGTTCAATAGTCATTTTATTTCATATTATTTTTACACTAAAACTTATGTCCAAAACACAGATTATTGCTTCATTGTATTCCACAACTTCATCCATGACTACATTGCATAAGAAATGTATAGTGTTTCATCCTATTTATACTGGTTGGTACCAAGTCCGGCTCTACCCAGGGGCAAGAGGGTGCAGAGCCCCCTCAAATAAATGTCTTGTCTGCTCAAATCAAAATTTTAGAAGTTAGAAGATTTTAAAAATCCGCCAAATAGGGGACACAAAAACGATATAGTATCAGTTTCCTCTCATCTCTCTCTGTCCCTCCACTGTGAGCGCACACAGACACACCTCCCCCCAGCCCTCAGTAAACATCCAATCACTGTTAGTATGCAAATGAGCCAAGACATAGCCGGACAATGTGGTGTCATCAGCGGACTTTGAAGAAGCTGCTGCGTTTTCTCAGTCACAACTGCTTTGCACTGCTTTGTTTCATTTAATCACAGCTGTGTGTGTGTTTTTTTTAAAAGCCAGCTTATTTATTTTCCACTCCAGCTTCCTGCAACTCACAAAGAGAAAGTTAATTTTTCAGAGCTTTTAAAGAGTGTAGTGCTCCTGTGGAATGGAGAGAAAGGAATTTTTAAACTGTTCGGTTGCTGACAACAACAACAAAAAAAGCCCAATATTTTTTTCTATTAAAAGAAAGAAAACTAAAAATACAAAAAATATTTTCTATATCTGTTGTGTTTTATAAATTAGATCTTACTTTAGGTTAAAATGTATTTGAGAATCAGGTCATCCAGTTAATATATATGTTATGTTGTTGGTTGATAAAATCTGAATGAAGGATATTTTATTTACTTTATTTATTTTATTTTTTTCAGTTTCCCCCCCTTGAAAGATTGCCACCTTATTGTGGTCAGGGGGTTGGCGTGCCTCAGTGACCTTATGAGCTTCACCAGCAGGAGCTTAGTCTTCAGGTGGGACACCCAAGTTGGACAGGTCAGAAAATAAAGGCCTGACTAAGCGCAATCCACTTCTCTAGGTTGGAGTTGGACACAGCTCACAACCCAATTCAATGAAGAAACAAAGTGCTGCAGCATGATGTGTACATATGATGCCCCCTTAACATTTCTGACTGCCCCCTTATATATACCTACCGACAACTGGGTAGTGATATTTCATTTGTTCCAAGAACTGTGGAATATGTTAATCTCAGCTTCAGTTTTTGTTTGAATGTCTTCCTTAGCAAAACACGTTATCTAATATCTGTCCTGGAACACCGCAGTGCTGACTTTGGGTGTAAGACAGGTTACACCCTATACTATAGGCTGCAGATCATTTGTTTGGTATGAAAGTGATAGTGAAAGGGTAGTACAGTACAGCCTTAACAGCTACTACTGCCGTGTTTGAGCACAGAGACTAGAGTTACCTAAAACATACAGGGCAACGGGACTGGGATAGTCTTACACTCCTATTGCTTCCCATTGCCCATGTCTTGTATTATCATAAAAACCCATTTACTGCTGGTTTACTGAATCAAATACATCTTTGTATCTTTTGAAAGCTTTTATATTAACTTAGCTATTGATCTTTTTGAGTATGTCAGTCTGGTCATGTGATTACTGTGTGAATAGAAGATGTCAAATGCCTCTCTCTATAGTTTTGTCACCTGGCGTTCTAAATGAAGGCTCTTACTGATCATCCACACAGATTAATACATTGTAAGTAGTCATTTTGCCTCAGTGAATGATTGTCGGCTGAAATCTAACTGACCGAGCCTGAGGGACCAATACATCAGATGTTCGCACACCACAGCATGTGATTATTTCTCGAAGCTTCTCCTGCGTTTCTATGTCTCCATCCACATGCTTAAACCAGTGAATTTATAGCCTTGTTTGGAAAGCACTTTTGTCTTTGTGGGCGTTTTACACATCGCCAGTGATGACAAAGACAAATCAAAAACCCTTGACTTCCTCTAATGCTCACTTTCCCCTCGTCAGCGTCTTCCAGGCAGCTACTGCAAATCATTACCTCTCTGTTTCCCTGCCTTTCGTTTCTCCCCATCCTGCCTATCCATAAGTGCTGCTGTAGCAGTAGGCAGGATTAATTAGTAAACTAAAAAGTCCTAAGTGGAAAATCTTTGCAGCACCGGAAACAGTTTGGTTACAATGACGAATGGAGAAAATAAGTAGCAACGCCGTGTTGATATTGATCGGTAGAGAAATTGCAGGAATAAAGGATAAGGCTACGGAGGCTGTTGAATGACTTGTTATTTGGATCAATACATGTCACTTTGCAAATGGAGTCGAATACTTAATAGTCATCAACAATACAGGGAAAATCCTAAAGATTTTTAACAGGGACATCTTTCAGGCGTTCAAAAGATAACAAAAAGCTTCCAGAGCTGTTAGATCAGAGGTGTAAAGAGTAATGATATATCCTACTCAAGTACCAGTACTGTTACTTGATTAAAATTGTACTCAAGTAGGCCTGTTTCACTTAGCTTTTAACACTTAATCATCCACTCATTCATACCTGTCTCCTGCCTTTTTCTTTACTGATGTTCTTTCTTTTTTCTGATTTATATTTCTTTGTTTTAATCGCTGATTTTTAAGTTTCTCAAAAAGCACTTTTAAATAAAATGTATTAAAAACACTCAAGTACTTCTACTGATTTGTATCATGTCTACAATAAAAACACTTTGAACAAAAAAACACTGAAGTACAAGTAAAAAGTAGCTCAATTCAAGAGTAGTACTCAATGTAAAAATTACTCGTTACTTTCATCCCCCATGTTTATTTTTGGTAATAAATCTCGCCACGGTTCCCTTGCATACAGTAAACATCTCGTGTATAAACTTAAAAATTGGAACTTTATTTATTTTCCAGAAAGGCATCTGTATAAAATAAAAGGTTTGTCAAAACAAACAATTATTTTTTTAAATAAAATAACACCAATGAATTCAATTCAAATTTTTAAAAAAAATTACCAGGCTCTAAGTATAGCTACATATATGAACTCTAAAGCAGTGCCATGCCAAATGTGCCATGTGTAGCAATATATTAGGTAGAAACCCCAACCTGAACCCAAAAAAAGTGGCTTGGAGAATTGGCACGACTAAGAACATAATATGTATGTTCAATAATAAAAAAAAAAATGATCACAAAAAATAATAATTTACTCAGTAACGGTTGGGTGTAGAATTGTAACAAATTACTTATTAAAAACATAGATAAAGGAGCCTATAGGGCAGGATCTAAAAATCAGACTCCATAGTGACACCACTGTCGTTACGGTAACTGCAGTCTTCAGCCAAGTCGCCGCGGGGGCGCACATCAACTGTTTAGCACCGGAGCACAGCTGATACTGTAAAGAGAGGATGGATACCCGATGGAACCCTGACGGGACCCGACGGGTTGAGTTCAGACTGATATTTAGAACTGTTAGTCAGCTTTAGTCACAGTGCAGCATACTTCCCTTCCTGCTTCAGCTGCTGTAGCAGTGAGAGCAGGACAATTATAAAGGAATACGACTGTTTAAATATGACTTTTTCTGCACAATAACATGGATTATCCTTATCTTTGATACATGGATTATGTAAATAGATCCGATGAGTCTCTTATGTGCACTGGTCCCCTGTTTGTGTTTCACTTTCGCTTGTTACCCGTGCGCTGATCTGATGTTGACATTAACAGTTGTTTGTTAATAAAATCAGTGCTTACCACTAAAAACATACATAAATATGTCATTTCTTTAAGAATAAAATTAGGTTTTCACTCAAAAAGTAGTTTAGTCCACCATGCTTGTCTTCTTTCAGTCTCCAAGGCATCGTCTTCTCCTTCTTCTTTATTTCCGGCAAGCCGTCGAGAACGCACACCAGCGTCATTTGACTTCACATCTGCAGAATTGCGTGGGGAAATTTGTGCCCAGAACAGCAGTACTAAATGTATCACACAATCTGTTCAAGGGAATAGGGAGAAATACAGTATGTGTGAGCTCATTCTCTTTACTTTTGAACGCTTCATCAGCCATTAGCATTAAGGCTTAAAATTAAAGTTTATTTTTTCACAAATCATGCCCCATGCAAGTATCCATACAAGCTACTCAATTACAGTACTTGTAATCCAGTACTTGTACCTGTGTGTTAGATGACTAGTCATTATCATCAGCATTAGTAAGACCGGCAGCTGCTGTTTTAAAAATGTCCTTTAAAACAGTGATAACGTGTTTTTAATTTACTTTGAGCACGCTAGAATTAAGAATAAATGAAACATTTTCGCACCAGCTGCAAGATCATCCTTTCCCAGATGTTTGCTCCTTTAACCCCAGGATATCTGCAGTTTGAGGAGCAGTGATAGAAAGATCTCTCTTTCGTTGACTTTTTCTAGTGTTTTTCTTCTCAGCCAAACCTAATAGACTTCTTACAAATTCCTCTGCTGGGATCCTGCCACACACTGAGCTTTCAGGAAAAGGTGAACAGACTTTCCCACAAGGCCTCTGACGCGGACCTCGTTGTTTTTTTAACTACCTGTACTTTCATTAATGTGTTCCTAGCAAAATCTATATAATCAACATCTAAATCGATATGGTTTTTGTGTGAAAATGTCTAAAAATTTCGAAGTTACAAAAATAATAGAGGAAATCTCAACAGCAACAGGCTAAACGTAAATATTCAATTGGAGTTTTCATAGATTTAAGGAAAGCATTTGATATAATAGATCATTCTATTTGATGACTAAATTGTAATAATATGGAGTAAGAGGAATAGTTTTGAATATGTTTTTAGTTACTTGCAAAACAGGAAATAATTAGTTCACTTTGGAGGAACATTGAATGTGGACTAACCTCAGGGTTCGGTTCTGGAACCTAAACTTTTTTTTTCAAAACGCCACTCACTTTTTTCTTGTTAGGCCTGAGCGCCACGAGCTGGCGAAAGGCCTCTTGCTCCCGTAGTGAGGGAAGGGGCGGAGTCTATACGAACGCCACGTGCCCGTCAGTGACCAGGGACCCTTGTCATGTCGTAGGCATGCCCCTGTGCTTTCCCAAAATGTATAGTTCATGGTACTCAAAAAGTGGGAAACATTGTTATTGGGTTGGATTATTCTTTCTTTCTTTCCCGGTGTCGGAACAAACTCACCTATTTTTCACCCATTGAACCATTATGTAAAGTCTCAAAAATTCAAACAAAATTCAATCGCGCGTTTCTCTAATTTCTGGCTATTTCCGATTTAAAAAATGTAAAGATTTGACGCACTAGCGCCCCAAGTAAGCTAAAGATGCATTACGCAATAGGAATTGCCAAAAAAATTAATTAATCTTAGAATCATGAAAATTGACACAGAAGTAGACCATGACCAGACAAGCAAAAAATATACAGGAAGTCCTGAATCTTGAATTGAAAATTGCAAAATTTCTATTTTCGCTTACATTGTATTTTAACACATTTCTCCTACTGCGTTTCACTGACGGGGTTAAAAATCGCTGGAGATCATCTGGAGAACTGGGGCACCAAAAGTTAGCCATGGATTTTTGATAACTTTTACGGTGTTTGCAGGGCGGATCCGTGAATCTTGGCCTAATTTTTATTATTATTATTATTCTTTTTTTAATGCTCCCATTTGCACAAACAAAGTCAAATTTGCGTCAAATTGTTAAACTCTTGGCCCTAAACCAGCACAATGTGGAAATACGGAAACTGGCCAAATATTGAAAATCCTCAGCTCAAACTTCAGCACATCCTCCTGGAGCTAGTACTACAACTCCTACTACTACTACTACTACTACTACTACTACTACTACTACTACTACTACTACTACTCCTACTACTGCTCCTACTACTGCTCCTACTACTACTACTACTACTACTACTACTGCTCCTACTACTGCTCCTACTACTACTGCTCCTACTACTACTACTACTACTACTACTACTACTACTACTACTACTCCTACTCCTACTACTACTACTACTACTACTACTACTACTACTACAACTCCAGCAATGTTTTTGGATCACCGAAGGCGGTGCAATTTGGTGAAGGCAGCGTGGTACAGCAAAAGCGGCTCGGCAAAGGCGGCGCGCCGAAGACAAGGGCCTTTTATCGCCGCTTGTGGCTATATTTCTTCCTGTTGTTGTTGTGTACACTAGTTAAAATCGCTACTCGTCTGTTACTTGTCAACGGATCGGGCTGAAATTTGGTAGGTATAATCAATGGATGTGTACGCATCGACGCTCTGAGCCCGATTTTTGATTTGGGACACTAAAATAAAAATAAAACGAAAGTTGATTTCTCATTTATTTTTAAATAAATAAATAATTTGAAATGTCTGATTTATTGAACAAGATCTTGGATTAAATTGTTCTTTTTGAGAACTTTCTTTTGACTTTTTTGAGGTTCAAGATGAATTATCTTTTTACAAATTTAAAATGAAAAGTAAACATTTTTGCAAAACTTTAGTCATGGCTTGTTGTTTATTTATGATCATTTATCTCAAAGAAAAACAGTTAAACCATTGCTATAAGTGTCTTTTAATAGCTAGAGACCATCTGTACAACGATAATAAGAACTGAAATTGTTTACCATAAATCTTGGACAATTGAAACCCCCCACCCCCACGCCTCAAGCTCGTTCCAATGCAAACTACTGTTACAATGAGGAGGATATGACTCATCGAGCACCACAGGACAGCTCACTGTTTCCCAAGGCTCCTCCTTGCTTGTTCCGACGCCTGGAGATGGGATATCCTGATACACACGGACAAACACACACACATAAGTGTGCACAAGTTTGTTTGGATTTCCACTTTCAGAGTACGTGTGTATTCTGTTGTGTTCTAGTGATGAGGGAATGGTGGAAAATGCTACTTAACACAGGCCTTGAATATTTACACTCATTGCTTGTTTACTACTTTGCAAGACAAACAGAAGGGAACTGGGATGCTTAGACACACACAGGCGTCTTTGGCATGCACAAAACCTTTTAATGCATACAAGCGTGGACACACACGGGGTGTGTTAGGCTTTCAGAATCATGAGGCTGTTTGTATGGTTTCCACTGCTGGGGAAATCAGGTTTAAATGCTGAGATGGCCTGATTGTTTAGCTACATATATATTCAAACAAAGTGTATTTACGCACATCATGCACACACAGACAAACACACAACTAATACATGGGATATCAATCATTATTAAAATGATTCTACAATTAAATTAACAGTAGGAAGGTTAAAGGTCAGAAAATCGTTTTATTATCATCCATTATGATTGAGCTCAAAACAACAGCAATAATGATAATAATAAATCTACCTTCATGTAATCATACATTTTAATCATCAATTTTAATTGAATATCAATGAGTCAAACATATGTAGGTTGTGCTCATCAATATTATTTCACTTGAATAGTTCAAACGTCCATCCATACATTCATCTATTCCTGCTTATCCATAATCAGTCGCGGGGACAGCGTCCTTGGCAGGAAAATCATCATTTGTAGTTATTGATAATTTAATTGAACTCTCAGCCTGAGTCCGTTTCAATACGAAAACGCTGTCCACTGCCTCCGTTATTCTCTTCCACAGAGCTTTTAAATAGAGCTATTTAAATCCCAGTTTTCACACTATCAAAAAGCACACCTTTGTTTTTCTTCATCTCAGCTGTGACGATGCTGATTTTCATCTCGGAAACGTTCATTTCCTTGCAAATGTGTGTTTGGCCTCAGTGGGCGGGGCCTCTTACGTAACATGTTAATGACGATCAAGTTCAACCGCCGCATTTATCAACACCCGATCATTGGTGCGCTGGGATTGGTCAGATACAAATTGTTCACAAGTTCCAAATTGGTCCTGTTGTGCGACGCACTGGCCACAATTACATGATGTTTTTTCAAACGGAATTAATTATTCCAAATTAAATCATTTGTAACTAAAGTGTTCTGCTTCGTGTTTACATGAAAATAGTAATTCCTGAACTGAGGTTTACATGGAAAACCAGTTATTCGGCTTTAGTTAATTCCGCTTTAGGTCTGGGGGTTGGGAAGGCTCTGATTAGACAGGGGGGCAAGCATGACGTATCACGTCTATCGGGAAAAAACACACAACAAACCTTTTATTACTGTCGGCTGTAACACAGAACACCACACATGAGAACTGTTTTCACCTTTATTTTGATTGTAGTTTTGAAGCAGCAGCTCAATAATAACACACTGGTCCACGGAGCTGAAGAGAGATATGAACTAATCACCGGTAAATAAAGCCCAGCAAAACAATAAAATAGGAATAAATAGTTGCTTCCTGGTAAAGATAGTAGCTCTAACAACCGTTACAATGATAAACTTTGTGATATTACAGCCTGTGCAGCAGTATGGGGAAGCATTTACTCCGTCTCCGGGCTTTAGTATCACCTGTCCGGTGAAACCAGCTCCATTTGCTGATCTCCGTGTGTTTAATAAGTCCATGTGTTAATTCCTGCACGTTTATGCCTCCATCCATCCACTCTTTTGAATTGATCCAATAGGATAATAAGGCTCTTATTATTATGTCGGATCTAGTCTGGGCGGCCATGTTGGATTATGTCGTCACCAAACGCGTCATTGTTGCAAGTGGCACATGCGCAAAACGACTGGAATGAACTCAAAGCGGCTTTAAGTGGTGTTAACTGTTTACAAGAAAGAGGATTTTTTAATTCTGAATTAAAAACGGAATAAACCAGCCACCTAATTTGGATTTAAGTTTAATTCGGAATTTAATCAGCATTGGGAATTAAGTGTTTACAAGGTCAGGTTAAAGAGGAATTAACTTTTAGTCCCCTTTAAAGAGGATTGAAAGCTCCCATGTAAACGTGGCCAATGTGAACTCAGATTTGCACCTGTTTTTAAGCACGGTTAGTAAATGAGGGCCACAGTGTTTGCTGGATAATTGTCTTTTTCTATTTTGCAGTGTCCCCTCTGCAGTTATTCATATCAGGTTTTGTTCTCTTTGTGTTATTCTTAATTTTGTCCTTTGTAAACTGTGACTAAACGTTACTCCTGCCTGTTGCCTCTTTCTGCGTCTGTGTCCTCCAACAGCTCAACGATCCCTCAGAAAAGGTTCACGCTACGTAATGACAATAGAACGGTGGAAACAAATGGAGCTTTATGGTGGGTCACTACTTCTTTAGTTCTTGAGTTTCTAGAGGTCAAAGTCTTGAATAATACAGCTAATCAATGTGGAGTTTCATGTGCATGTTCAGCTCCCTCAATGGGCCTTTCTGTACTGTCTGCTACCTATTTGTAGTTCCAGCTTCTGTCCTTTTTATTTGTTTTTTTATGACTACTCGTGCTTTGTACAAGACAGTGTGTGCTCCTGTAAGCACAGTATGTGATTATCAACAAGCACTTGATCTGGCTTTTGTTTGCATGTGTGTGTATGTGTGTGCGTGCGTCTGAGTGTGTATTTAGTTGACACTACATCATTTATTTATTGGTTTTATTTTTTGGGGAAAAACTCTCTTTTTTTTTTTGTTTTTTTTCTTCCTCTCTATCTTTCTTCTTGGTGGTCTTAAGCCGTGGCCACATTCTGTGGGGACGTATGGGAGGGTGTAGGGAGGGATGGGATGATAAGTACAGGAACAATGACTACATTATGTGATTGACCACATGGATATGAAAACAATGTGCTTTTACCCAATATGTAAGAAACTATTAACTATTTCCCGTACCTATAGGGTAAACTATGGAAAAAAAATTAAAATGAACTGATCACAAAAAAGAAACATTTTGAGTTTATGTTACTCTCTATGTTTCTCTACTAAACAAAAAAAAGTAAAAATATTCATTATTATTCAAATAACTAGGTGTGTGTGTGTGCACGTGTGTGTGTGTGTGTGTGTGTGCGCGTGCCTGTGACAAACAGGCATGGGTTGAGGTGACTGCGACGGACGCTCCATGTTGTTTGCCTGCAGTGTGTCACTGACCTGTGGGTGACTGAAACCATGTCACATCACTGCTGTGTTATCACAGTCAGGAGATCCTGCCCTCCCTCGGTGTCACCCACAGTAGATGTTTAGGTGACCCTTACCTCATTCCACTTTGTTCTTCAATCCTAAAAGTTGCTCTCCCTTAGTTAAGTTAGCTAGGTTGTACTCTTGGCTGTGTATTGTTTTAATAGGTGTTATGGAGTTGAACTTCTGTTTTCCAATCTTCATTCTTATTTTGTTCATTTCTATGACACTCCCATCGCCTCAACTCCAACTATGCAGTGAGTGAAGAGCAAATTTTCCTGATAAACTTTAACCCCAACTTCTCTTTTATCTCCAACCGACGCCAAACACACAACAAAGCATGAGCAAACAGAGCAGGATGGACAGTGATCCTGATTGAACTCACAGCTGACACAATTCTTTATTTTCTTTTTACCGTAAATGTTTATTCAGGCGGTGACGAAATTTGGTGCACACACACACACGCACACACACACACATGCACGCGCACAGAGCTGAGCAATGTACCTTTACTTCATCAAATTTAACTTCCTCAACACTTCTTCCAACATCTGCAGTGCTTGGCTAACAAGCTCATGTAACCCCATTATATGGATGTTATATGACTGCACTTGAAAAACATTAACACACACATGCATGCACATCATGATTCCACACAGCAGCAGTTTCCAACAACACACAAATCCGGAGCCGGTGCTGGCCATTGTTATGAAGACGCAGTGCTGTGGTGAACTCAGTGAACTAGAAAAACAATTGATTCACGCTTCCTTCTGGCTTCCTCTGCAGTGGACAGGCCAAGAACAGCTCTACTACTACTACTACTACACACACACACACACACACACACGCACACACACACATACGCACACACACACACACACACACAATGCTAGTGACTTCCTGCCATCCTGTTTTGCAGCCAGAGTTTGTTTTGGACATGTGGTGAATCTGGACAAGAACAGGAAGTAGGAGTAGAATTGAGTGTGTGCGTGTTTGTGTGTCCCGGAATTTCTTACTATAGTCAATAACACATTACGGGCACCGACTTGCATAACAGGCTCAGTAAAAACAGGTATGACTCAATGTTTTGCAGCCTGTGAAGCTGAATAAGATCATCTTAAAAAAAAAGAAAAAATAGATAATAATGAGACCACAAGTAGATTAAATAAATAACCCAACAAGCTGTAGTAACTTCTCCACGCCCATTTATGACACTTTAACCTGCTATTAAAATAAGGCCAATTCCACTTTTGGTCTTAAAATGGAAACATAAAACAACATCCTTATTTGTTGTTTTTAAATCCAGATCAAGCAACCTCAGAAAGGAAGTCCAGACTTCCTTCTTCTCAAACACTTCCGCCAGCTCTTCCAGGGGAATCCCAACCCCTGGGCCAACTGATGAATATCATCTCACCAGCATGTCCTGTTCTGCAAAAGAAGACTTCCCCGCATTCAAATACCAGAAGCACCTATTGATGCTTATCAAATGCCTGAGCCATCCCAGGTTGATCCACATATTTAGAAGAAGCAGCTTTACTCCGGCCACTCATGGATAGTTAAATATTTGAAATATTACTTAAAGAGTAACCAAACCTCGGGTTTTGGCTGACGTGCCGGGGGAATATTCAAAAATGCTTTGCTTATGGGTGGGGCTCTTGGAGCAGTTAAGACACACCCAGTCTATACTATAGAATCTCTAAAGAACAACTTATGCTACGCTAGCTACCTACTCACTTTACCTCTTTATTCACAATTCTCTCAATCCAACCTCCTCGCCACAGCCAACAATGTTTGTTAATGTAAGAAGCCACCAAATCATCACAATCCACCATTCTCAGTGAAGAAACACAAGAAATCATGGTAATAAATAAGGTAAAAACACTTGCATGCATCTGTTTATTGGACTGTCAAAGAGAATGTCAATATGACAGTGTTTAGAGTGTAGGGCAGTGGTGGCGTAACGGTTTTGGAAGCAGCATTGTAATCGGAGGGTCACCGGTTTGAATCCGACCTTGGCCATTACTGTGGGATGTTGAGAAGTCCCTTAACCCTAACTGCTCAAGTTTTATGTGGCTCTGGATAAAAGAGTGTTGTAATCGTATAATTGTAAATTGTAGAGACCAAAACAAACTTTCAAAAGGCAATGGAAACCCTTTTCCTTTTTTCTGTGAAGTTTGATTCATTGATTTAATTGTGTGCGCTCGTGGCTCAGGTGGTAGAGGGGTTATCTTCTGATCGAATCAGAAAGGATTTTATTCGCCAGGTACAGTTTAAAAAAACAGCACAACACAAGTACACATCAACACACCGAGGTGGCCCTCTGCAGCGCCATCATGTTTAGATGAAAAGTGGGAAAAACAGGAGGAAGGGAGGGGAGAGGGGGAAAAAAGCAGGATCTATGGGGGACAACATCCTGGTGGTAGATGAGACAGCCTTGACGACTGGCTTTGAGAGCCAAAGATGATAAATGATTTGTTTTCAATTCAGGCTAGCTCAATTTTGATAGCCTTGAGTCTCGGTTTCCCGGCAGTCATCCAATAAGGAGGCCTTTTAACTAACAAGCATAGCATTGGTTTTCTCCAAGACCGACTAAATTTTGTGTAAACAAACATCTTCCACGGAAAGAATCGACAGCAACACAAATGCAAACATAGCGCTCAGACAGGCGGGCTCACCACTGCTCGTTCTTTTTGTTGATAAAATTTGGTCGATTGCATTGAGAGACCAACTGATCAGTTCCATAATTCCAGATTGGGATAGAGATGCAAAGAGAGGCTCCTATTAGATTCACGAGACCAGACAAAACAAAGCACCAGCAAGGACAGATACGGGTTTGAGAGAAGGAGCAGAGAAAATACGACCGCCCTCGTCGAGAAGCAGAAGAAAATGAGGTTGGGGTTTGATCCCAGTCTATACTTGTCTATGTGTTGAAATGTCCACCCATTCTTTTAATGTCTGGTTATACCTGTTTTGTTTTTAATGTTTTTTACGTTCTTCTCTTATTCATGTTTCTTCTATTCGTGTCTTTTTAATTACCTTGGTGGTTATAAAGTGCCATATAAATCTATTTACCATTTGAGGCATACGCTATGATTTTATCAAAAAATATTGTGAAAAGCAGCTTTGAAAAAGCTTTGCTGATCTATTTTGGGATCCTCACTTTAACCTCCCTTTCAACATATCTGAAAGACTTTTGTGTTACTGCTGTGATGGACTATTGATGAGTACAGATTGTGCTTTGTGAATAAATGCCAACACTCTATAACCCGAATATGGATAATGAGCTTATAAATGATTAATGGAAAACTTTCGTCATCACACAAATGCAGCTCATATTAGGATTTTAAAAAAGTGATCCACAGCAGTTATCTAAGTAGGAATGAAATAGATGCAGAAACTCACGTCTGTTTACTGACTAAATCTTATGTGGGGCTGAAAGAACGACTGAAATAATGAGGACCAGGGTCAACTGTACATGGGATTTTATTTCAAAACTGCTTTAAAATGGCTTTGGCAACAACTTGCAGATATATTTTTTTTGCATCACGAGCATGTTGGATGTGTAGGAAGGGCTGAGAGCGGACACGATTCTCATTACCCCCACCAAGGAGGTCATGTTTTCACTGGTGTGTATTTTTTTTGTTTGTCTCAGAAGTACTTAACGGATTTTGACATTTTAACCAAAGATACAACTTGGCTTAGGGCATATCATTTTCCTTTACATTTTAGAGTGGATTTGGAACAATATACTGATTCTGGATCAGTTTGAACAATCAAAAAAAAAAAAAAAAAAATGAAAATCCATTATTTACCTCATTATTAGAGAAATTTTGAAAATTCATATCTGGGTTCGTAATGAACCAATTTAACATTTTACTCAGTTGTGTCAAGTTGGTTCCTCAGATACCCCACCGAGTTTCTTCCGATTGAATCGGGATTGCACAATTTATCCAAATTCTTTGAAAAAAAATGGAAGTGCCCATACATTTGGACCTACTCTATTGTCACTATGGGGATAGAAATGTCTTACGTACCTTTAAAGTGTGAATGATCAATGTACCATGACCAGGATCACTGAGTAACTCGTGTTACTGGATGAAGTTAAATATTTTTCATTTTCTACGAAATCGGAAATGTTTTCAGACCAAATGAGTAAAACTCTCTCAGTCCAACTATCTATTGTGTTTTAACCGGTTAAGTATCATAAGATGCTAGAAATCAGCTAACTCTGGCTTATGTTTACATGCATAAATTCATACAACAAACAATGCTGATTGTTCTGCCTGTTTTGTTTACATAGTGTTCAAAAGTGACTAACACATACAATTCATAAGAAATTGAAAAAAAAAAAATCCCCATATACATGACTCAGTAGTATTGTTGAACATGATTCATTCACTGAGTGCCATGACTGGCATTGGTTAGATGCCCTTCAGCCTCACTGACGCACTGTGCGTAATTAGGACAGCGAGCTCTGGAACAGGAGGCAAAGCATAACCATGCACACAAATATCAGCTCACTAATCCTGCAGACCAGAACGTTCCATCCTCCTTCATCCTGACTGAAGGCTTTTGCTAAAATGTCTCAAAGGTCTGTGTGTGCTCTTTCAACTAAAAATGTAAGGCAATCCTCTGAAAATAGAACAGCTTGCACGGGAGTTTGATAAAAGCGTGACATCTGAATACAAACACAACACAGACAGGCAGCTATTGTACAACATATTCAAACATGGAAGCTACTATTAAAACCACTCAATTTAACAAGTGTGTGACACTGTGGATAAAAAAAATAGTTTCCTGTCCTTACTGAATCATTTCCTAAAAATGCCTGTTTTCTCACAGAAGTACCAAATGTGACACCAAATAATATGAACGATTTAGTTAATATTGAGTAACCAAAACACTCTGTGGAGTTGTAACAATTGTTGAAATCATATGACACATGTTTGTGCAAAGTAGAACAAAAATGGGTCAAGAATGAACAGTATAACAAGGACAAATCAATAAGGAAGAACAGATTATTCTGCCTTGACTGATAGTGATGTCATAGTTGTCATCAGTTAGATCTCAGTGAAAGCCACTGTTAACAGATAAGTCAGTTCTTGTCCTTAGGAAAGGAACTAACAACAAGTTCAAGGCATTAAATGGTGCAAGACGGATGATTTGACACTTTTTTTTGTCCGCTTTGATCAGTAGGCTATATAAATATATAGCTATTTTGCCAGGCTATCCTAAATAGGGGTTCTCAACTGCTCTCACCCTGGGACCCACATATATTATCTTTTTTAAACATACATCTATATATTTTTCTGTGCAACATGCATTTCACAGCATGCCTGTCAAAAGAACATGTTCTTTCAAAGTAAAAGACAAGTCCAACATGAGAGATATTAAGAATTTATTTATTTTTTACCAGCTGTCCGCGACCCACCCAGTACAGGTTCGCGACCCACTTTTGGGTCCCGACCCACCAGTTGAGAATCACTGGCCTAGAAAACCAGCGAGGAAGTACAATTCTCTGAAACTGTTGTGAGGTTACATGGCTTAGTTCCTTTCCCAAAAGTGTGGGCTGTTTGTAAACCTTTTCAACTATCTTTGGGGCGTAAACCAATCATTTCTCAGCCACTAGCAACGTGCAAAGTTTGGTTGATTTTGGCAATGGATTAACTAGAAGTAGCAAAATAAACCTTTTTGCTAACTTGCTGTGTTTCTAAATATAGGTACAGGCCAGGGCTGTCAAACTCTTTTTTTGTTCAGTGGCCAAATACGGAGCAGTTTGAGCTCATGTGGGCCGCAGATTTTATTCGGGAAAATTAGTAATTTTGCCCAGGTTTGCTTTTCTTCTACGTATACATAAAGTACTAAATATGTAAGAAATCGACAATATCCGAGCAATAAGTGATACCTCAGCCCCAACCGGATGTGACCAATTTCTATTTCATTAAGGGAAATGTTAAAATAATTGGAGAAAAATGAAGAATATTATTAAATGATTACTAACATCATTCAATACAATAGGACTAATGCAAATATTTACTCTTGCAACTAGAAATGTTTAATATTAGCACTTTGTGGATTTTTGATATGTCGATATTTTCCAACAATTATGTTCCGATTTTTAATATTAACCAATAATGCTATATACATAGACCCCCTCCCTCCAACCTAATTTTAGGTCACATCATATACTGTATCTCACTGGAATTAACACACGTAGCCTACTTTTAATGTGATGCCCCACTGGATGTATTCCATATCAAACACATTCTGTATAATGAGAAAAATAATTCTACTTCATTAGTGGAATAATTGCCATTTATCACTTTGTGTCAAAGAAACACATAATTTTTTCACTCTAGTGTAAAACCAATACTAATGTCAACCGTGATTATATTTTATGACACATACATAACAACCAATCATTTTGGAGGTCAGATGATAACAGGGTTGGGGTCAATTACAATTGCATTTTCAATTATCCATGTTCAATTACAATTACCAGCATTTTTTTTCCCGTTTCAATTAAATGTACAGATATTTTTTATCCTTAAAAAGTAAATTACCGTTACATTCTCCATTACTAAAGTTCAATTTCAATTAATCACAATTACCTGAAATAAATAACCTTATAAAAGTTAACCTTCCTCTTTTGTTAGCATCTCAAATGGTAACGTAGCTAAACTCCTGGTAGGCTGTGATTGGAGTCACTGTATTGCTAATTCTATATGTAGTGCAAACACTTTGGTAATATGCATCATTTGAAGAATTTCAGCTCACATATAATGGAATAAATACCAAGCGGTTTGGTATCATGTTTTGGTTCTCACTTGACTCATATAAAAAAATGAATGTATGAATCTGCTTTTATATAAGCTATTTTTTTTCCAAAAGTAAAACCAGTTTGTATACAAAGGACATCAAGATTTCAAGATGTCACCACATTTATTTAATCCCCAATGATTTCCCTTCGACCTCGCATTTTAAAATGCCATTTTCCAAACAGTGTTATTATTTGTGTTATTATTTTTTAGTGTAGCATTGTTTCTTACATAGCTCAACGTGTGTAGGCTATATATATCTGAATGGTTACGCCTGCTGTCCGATATAACCGTTGAGGGGGAAGATAGAGTGGGATGTAAGCTTAGCTGCAGGACTGATGACAGCAGTATTGAGGTTAGTACTCCAATGAATGTCCAATCAGGCAGTCATTGGTGTGCTAACCTCACACCATGCTCCATTTCCTGTTTTCCCCAGAGTCTGTTGGAGTATGGAGACAAATGGTACCCAGGATACAACAGGACACTGGCATCAATGCACTTCGATTTATCAAGCCTATACATCACATGAAAACGTACATCTATATATATATATATATATTTTATTTCATATGTTTGTGTTAATGAATGCAAAAAGAGGAAATATTATTGAATAAAATAATATTTTTTAATTAGAATAAAAATAGCTTTTCATTCTGCACATGCAACTCAATACAGGTACTGTTTAACAGTTTGTAGACATTAAAGTACAAGTGAGCAGAATGCAAAGTTCTTCTAGCATCAATTTAAAGGTGCGGTCAGTAACTTGGAGGAGAGAGAGGACATAGCATTAAATTTGAACAAGTACAACTTTCAGATCCCTCCCGCTCCGTCTCTGCTGCTCTCCTGCCCTGCCTCCAAAGTCCCTCCTCCCAGAGGTGGCTGGCGTGAATATTGCTAAATGGCCAGTAAACCACACAATAAAACCGATAAAGGTGCGTTGACACCAAATGCGACTAAAGTGACTAGATTACATTCAAATCAGTGAAAATGACGCAACCTCAAGTTATTTCCCCTCAAGGGACGTGACTTGCGTGATTTGAGCGACTAAGTCAACCTAGTAACTCAAAGTTGAAAAATGTGAACTTTTCAAGCGACTTCAAGGGGCAACTCCACGTCAGCAGCTCCTCCCTCCCGCTCCAGTTAGACGGCTGCAGCAGAGGGCTGCACTACACTTCCTCAACTTACAGGGGCAAAATTAAAGCAGTTTAACTTCTTGAATAAGCCTACATTCTGAGTGAACTCATCCTTTAGTAACTCCGTAAGTTGATCATTTAAACCGTAAAAGCGGAACTGTCTATGATAAGTGCTGTAAACTTACGACCGGAGAAGATCAACCCTCTCTCTCCCCTGTTACCGGCTCTACACATACACACACACACACACACACACACATACACACACACACACACACACACACACACATACACACAGTTTCCTGGTTATTGCGTCACTGGAACGTTGAAGTGATGGAGTGACGAAAACGCATCACTATGTTCAAGCGGCTCATCAGGGGCGATTGAAGTGACTGCAGTCGCCACAGTCGCGTTCAGTGTTAACGCACCTTTGCCGTGTAAGCTGTTGATGCTAACGCTAGCACAGGAGGAAGGGGGTGGGTGCTACGATCAACAGCTGTCAAACAGTCTGTCAAACTCAATCCTTGCTGTGATTGGTTCTTTTTGCTCGGTCGCGGTGGATTCTGGCAATTTGCAGTAGGAGCAGTAGGCGGGACTTAATGAGCCTGTGTTTTTTTTTTTTTACAGATTAGTTTCATGTAATGCTGACTTTACATAGTGACAGTTTTAGCAAAGTCACTTATATAAGAGTTGCAAACTGCAGCTTTAAGCACAGAATGTGTGTGTAAATGTATCAATGCTCGTGTGTTTTCTTTCAAATAAGAGGTTGCTAATGGCAGGAAAATTCTGCGAACTTTTATAGATCATCCACCATTGTTTTCATGAAGTGAAAAGAGTTAAGAGGTCAACGGGGTCAATGGAAAGTTCACTGCACACACACACAAACCATGCAAACAAGTTAGCTCAAGGTTGTTGTGTTCCCCTTCTGTATGATTTCACATCCTGTTTTTTTCCTTCCTAATGAGTTTCTACAGCTTTATTTAACTTCAGCACAAATATGACAAGTTCCTGAACAATCAGGCAAAAAAATAAATAAAAAATACACAGGAATGCAGTGTGTGGGATGTATTAAGAACTAGTAAAAAAATAAATAAATACTTCCCCATTTGGTCACATTCAAAAAATTCCTCTCTTATGCAACACAAAAAAAATCACCATTTTCTAAATAAAATCACACTGCCCCATTCAAGGTCATGTGTTTGAATAAAGATAAAGTGTGGTTTCCTTCGGTGCCTAAGTCGTCAGCACCATTCATGTTGGAGTTTTCAAAAGAAAAGTGAATGGAAATAGTTTCTGGCTCTGATGAATGGCTTGAAGATTTAAGTTTAGAAAAGTCCTCCAAACTCATTGACGTCATTGAACAAAGCTTTTACTGATTTCTTTTTGATGGTTTTCTCTTCAGGTACAAAGCTCCGTCATTGAGAATTTAAAAAACAAAAACAAAAAACAATTAATCAAACTTCTGAATGCCCTTGTAATGAACGTTTGTATTAATTGATGTTCAACATCTGAATCCAAACATAAAGCAGAGTCATTCTGCATTGTATATCTTAAGTTATTGACTATTAGTTAATCTGTTTTTTTCTCCCTATATTTGTTTAGTATTTGATTTTTTATTTCAAGATGGAAGCAATATGGTGAAAATTGTACAATTAAGAAATGGGGGTGGGATTCAACAAGAATTTCTTCTTGCCACTCCTTTTCGAGCAAACATATTATTGCAATTATAAGTGTACATTGATCATATATATATTATTTTGAACATCATTGATTGTTTTTTCTGTTGGAGTTTCCTTGTATGCAAAGAGTTTTTTTTTATTCCTTTTTGTTTTTGTTCATTGACTCTGCTCAAAACAAACAAATAAGTGAATTAAATGAATGAATGAATCCTTTGCAGAGCCAATATTTCTTTTTTTTTTTTTTATTTAAACCATGACGCTTGTAGATTGAAACAAATGCCTCAAACGTTAGCAGCATATTTCTATAAAGGATTTGCTGAGTTTACATCTTATAGCGGGGTAAAAATATAATCAATCATTCAATACTTCCCTGAATAACCTCCTTTTGGTGGGAGATGTATGGCATACAATATACAGTGAAGCATATGGACTTAGGGCACTTTCAATTAAAAAATGAAATAAAAAATTAGCTTCACATTTCACTAATCGTGACCACTGTACAATGTAAATACAATCAGATGAGTCTGGTTACTATGATCTTTGACTGCAAATTCTCCCTAATGCGTATTGAAATGTCAATTTGATCTATAATGTACCCATTGTGTGCATGCAAGATTTTTCACAACATGCAATAAGGATCAGTTGTGCGCTAACTGTTAGTCAGTCACCATGTGAGCGAGGCTAATTCTGGCAAATAACATTTAGGTTAAAGTTAGCATATTCAAAGGAAAGAAAACACATGGGCGAAGTGTATTTTTTTTCCACAATCCAATGTGACTCATGTACAGTATGTGACAAAATGACTCATGGGAGGAAAAGGAACAGTAAACACTGACTGAACAATGTCTTTTACAATTAGTACACACAAGAGTCCACACGTTTGATGTTTATCAAGAAGAGAACCATCCATCCATCCATCCATCCATCCATCCATCCATCCGACTGCGGTTTAAAAACATATGAAGTCTTCTTTTGCAAAAGCAGATAACTTGAAAATTAGGCAAAGTTCATTTCAGGTTATATGAGTCAAGTCAAAGTGGCTTTTGAGAGCCGATATGTTCTATTTGGTCAAAGCCACTCAAATGTGCT
The DNA here is from genome assembly GCF_900634775.1 of Gouania willdenowi. Classification (NCBI taxonomy): domain Eukaryota; kingdom Metazoa; phylum Chordata; class Actinopteri; order Blenniiformes; family Gobiesocidae; genus Gouania; species Gouania willdenowi. Next base: position 17,753,003 of record NC_041049.1, read on the forward strand.
TTGACTTGTTTACTAAAAATGTATGAAAATAGACTTATCTGCTTTTGCAAATGAACTCTTCACATATAAACAACAAATTCTGGGTTAATCCTTTCATTATTGGACCAAAGGTGACTAGAGAACCTGTGCATTTCAAGGACTGTGTCATTCCGAAACTGTTTTCCCTTTGTAATGCTTGGCAGGAACAAAGCAACCTTACTGGAATACAGCTCTTGTGTAACGTGTTTATCTTTCCACTATGATTTGTTGAGGGATTGGTCCACTTTTTCAGCTGATGAAAGCAAAGAGTGAATGGACACACTTAAAAAATGTGACACTTTTTACTTTTTTTTTGCAGTTTCACCTCTCCACCTCTTTTACAATTTCAGCTTATAAACAGCTAAACTGACACCTTTGCGTTTTAGTTTATATTGATCGGATCAATGGTGCAAACTGAAAAATTCCACTAGGTCGCTATGGTAACTGGTGCCAAAAAATGTGACCATTGAGATGGAAGTTCCCAATTTAGCCAGCACACAAAAATAAACACAAGCACAAAATAACCACCACCACCCCCATTGCCTTGCACATTAAAATCAGATCTCTATATAAACCCTGCAGAAAGAACTGTCCATACAGAGTGGCAGAGGAGAGATAGGCCGTGTCCTGGAATAACCCTGTTAAGAGCTCCCAAACGGACATATTTAGTAATGTCTCTGACTGGCAAAAAACCAGACCACGAGTTTCTCTCTGTGCTGCACACATACACGGTTGCATGCATGAGTACACACTACACACATTTGCACAGCTTTATTTTAATGTTGACTGCTGGCATGTTCACTTAATCCATTACAACACTTAGTGTTTCATCAATGAATGTGTATGTTTATGTGTGTGATAAAGCTGAAGATCTTTGCCTGAATCCGACCAGGCCTGTCAGTCTTCATTTCTATATTTCACACAGGGTCAGGCTCGGTCAGGTAATACGTTTCGATTATTAGCACAAGAAAGATGCACAAATGGATGCTGAGGAGGAGAATCGAAGGCTGGCCTTTGGCACATGAATAAATTATGTTAGAAAACGTATTAACAACTCGTTCTTCAGCTATAGTGTGTACTGTCACATACTGTATGTGGAGAGCAGGTTGCTGAATTGTGTGCGTTACAGCAGTGTTACAAGATGCTTTACGGCAGAAGTAACGAGTACGTACCGAGTAGCAGCATTTGAATATGTTTATAGTTGTAAACTATGCAGAACCAGAGGCTGTAAAGCTGAGTTATTAAATAAACTTGCCTCAGATTATTCTACATGTTCGCACACAACAGGGTTGGGGTCAGTTACATTTTAAAATAACAATTACATCTTCAATTATCTATGTTCAATTACAACTCAATTACATTTTATCATTTATTTTTATCATTTCCCCCCTGAAAGTCAATTACCGTTCATTTCATTTATTTATTTAGCACACATTAAAACAAGTTCTGCTGAACTACGGCCCTCGCCGAATAGCACGTACCACGTTCCCGAGAATTCAGTGAAATGACTCTGTTACCCCGAGTAAAACAAATGAAATTGTGCAACGTAAAATCGTAATCGATGTTGAATTGGCTTTGAAATGATATATCACACGACAATGTTCCGATAAATTTAGAAATGGCGCCCCCATGGCACATACGGAGTAATGAGCCCCATTCATATATTGGTATGTGTCAATGATTCGGTACCACCAAATGTTGCATTATTTGACTCACAAATAAATGCAAAAACAACTTTAATGGAAATTACCAAAAAAAGGGAGGGTGACGGGCCCCTAATTGAATTGGGCGAGGCATATTTGTAATCTACGTTGAATTATCTTAAAAAACGATATGTCTCAAGACTAGGTTTCCATAAATTTGGGAATCAACGGAATTGTGGCTGGGCCCCCGGGCGCCGGAGCTCCGAGCGTCTCATCATATTCATTCAGTGTTCATACCAAACTGCATTCCAGTCTAAGAAGAACTAACGGAGAAGTACTCATTTGAAGAATGGGGCACCCGGGGGTCTTGGCCCGTACAGAGTAATGGTCCGCATTTATATATTGGTATGTGCCAATGATTTGGTACCACCAACCGTCGCAATTTGAGTTGCAAATATATGAGAAATTGACTTTCTATTTTTTTTCTTTTCTTTTGGGGCCCCCCTGGGCTCTAAATCAAAAAATCAAGCGCCGAACGTTGATGCGAACACATCTATAAATTATACCTACCAAATTTGGCCTGATCCGTTTATGAATAACAGAGGAGTAGCATAAAAGAAATAAATACAAACATAAAACATATATATATATATATATATATATATATATATATATATATACTGTACACATATGCAAGTACAAACATACATATAACACATGGATTGTAGTCATGGTGGCATAAAGTGAGAGAGGGCATCAAGTAATTAGGTGTAATGTAGGAGGATTCATGAATAGATACAATGTTTTTTTAACTGCCTTTTAAAGAGTGAGTAGGAGGATATGGATCTTATTTATATTCTCAATTACTAAAGTTCAATTTCAATTCATCACAATTACTGAGCCTTTATTAAAAAGCCCATAAAACGTAACCTTCCTCTTGTGTTAGCTTTCTGTTAGCATCTCATACAATACAGGAACTGGTCAGTTTGACCCATGTCTTAAATCATTTGTTTATCATCTCTTGGTTATCTTGTTAGGCTTCCTAATCATTTTAAATATTTGTTTTAATCTTCATTTTTTCCTGTGAGTGTTCTCCTAGAATGAATTTTTTTCTTAAATGCTATATTGATCCTCAAGAGAACTGACACTTGATATGAAACATATTCTAACACTTGTTAACTACGTGTGTGTAAGCCATAGAACTGAAACGTGGTTCCTCATTTTTGAATTAAATACAATTGTAAATAATAGTTTATTAATAAATTGAGTTGAGTCATTAACAGTTGAATTACGATTACAGCAGCAACAGATATTTCCAGTTAAAATTACAATTATGTCATAATTGTAATTATCTATCAATTATAAAATTATAATTAACCCTAACCCTGGCAGACTGGTTTAAATAGTGTTGGGCCGTAATGAGTGTGGGCGTTAAAAAATCTTCATTTGGTCTCTAATTTTTGTGGCGTGTTTACAGCTGTACTGTTCATTTCCATGTAGTAGCAATTGTGTTTTTTTCTTTTCTGAACATGTACCAAAATAGCCCAGTAGCTCAGAAAGAACCAATCTAGAATATCATTTATATCCTAAACATTCACTTTGCATCTATAAAGTATTTCATATACTAGTTGGCTATTAATGACCATAATCTGTTAATTTATCGTGCTCTTATACCGATTTAATGTCAGACCCAAATGCAAGGCAAGCTGCGTCTTAAGCTGTTTACTGATCTATTGAAGGAAAAGCATACATAGACCGACAGTCATTAGCACAGACACATTCATTCCAATTCAGGTGCTCGAAATAATTAATCACACGAGAGCATCTCTACAGTGAATTAAAGTGCACAGAAAGGCTTTGGAAAGCCTAGCAGAATATCAAGATGTTCCTTGTTAAGTGTTGGGTAATCAATTCCCAAACAATGCATGCCAATCCAAAGTGGATTCATTTTTGGTGGATGCGGGTGGTTCCAAAGGGTCACGCGCACACGTCTCCCATGCAGTAAATATGCTCCCCAGAGACTGTCAAGTTAAAGCTGATATCCAGAGTTTCTGAGAAATCTATGTTTATGTATGATTCTTTTCAAATGTGAAAAAATACCTAATTAGTCTTTCACTATGGTTTACTGCCGGTAGTCATTCATGTACATTAATGTATATAAGTCCCTCCTTTGTCCTGTTGACCCCTATACAAACAAAAACGATTGCAGAGTGCGCCCAGCCAATAGTATTATAATAATATTTGTTTATTAGGGGATCCCCATTAGCTAGTGCCATGGCAACCAGCTAGTCTTCCTGGGGTCCAAATAGCAAACATGCAACAGAAACCATTTACAAATACAAAATTTAATTAAAATGGCATTACTCACTCACAAAATCATACATATTACAATACATTACATTTGCAAGGATAAAACATAGCTAATAATACAAAGCATCTCACAGAATCAAATGGAGTTTTAGATTCTTTTTAATAGGCTTTGACTTCCTGTTTTTGAGATTGTCAATCTAAGTGAATGTGGAACTGGGCATGGAAACAAGGCATGACAGCAAACAGGTAAATATGATTTTGGCTCCTACCTGACCCATAGACCTATATCAATGAGACCTTGTTGTGTTCAGCAATGCTCGTGCAGAAAAGTAGAGGCGTGGCTTCTGGTAGATTGCAGAGGCAGAGGGAGGAAGTTTCTCAGAAACTCTTGATATCAGTTTTAGGGAGAAGCAGAAGTGACTTTTTTTTAAAATAGAATTACTGGAACATTCATAAAATTTAAATAAAATGCATTATCTATTTATTTTTTCAGGGTTGCATCAGGTCTGCTGGTGCCTATCTCCAACTGTCCATCGCTGGGTAAGACACACACAGACCTATACAACCATTCACACTCCCATTCACTCTTACAGGCAATCTAGAGGCTCCAACCAACCTAACCTGGAGAAATCCCACATAAGCATGGGGAGAACATGTAAACTCCACACAGAAAGAACCCAAGCATCCAACCCTAGGCTTGAAACCAGGACCTTCTTGCTATGAAGCGAATGTGCTAACCACTACACCACCGTATATATAGCATTGGTAATGTCAAAGCAATGAACAAGAAAGAAATAGTCTTCTTCCTTAAGGCTGGGATACACTGTGTGATTTTTTCAATCATTGTACTCAGCTCCAGCTCAAACTGTGCGACTCATGCGCAGAACCCAAATGTGCGCAGCTTACGCTTCATGTTCTCACACTATACGGACCGACACTCTGATACATTCTGACTGCTCACACTGTACGTTCATACACAACACGTCGGGGTCTTGTTTCTGGAAATGTTTAAGGTAAGCCGGTCCGTGGCAAAGCTTGAGCTGGTCGTGAGGTGTTCATCGCTTCTCGTGACTCCATGTATACTACACGATGCACGACACACAATCTAGGAGAGACTCGCACGATCCCAAAAAATAGACGCACGAGTGAAAAATCGGCTCAAAATGGAACAAAAATCGCACAGTGTATGACCGCCTTGAAGGAAAAGAAAGCTGTTAACGATTGGACAAAACATTTGCTATCCATAATACGTTATGATTTATTTTAATCAGACAACATTTTTTCAGGAAATTGACTTTGATCTCCTGAGACGTTTCAACTTTCAACAGTCAGTCTTCTTCAGAAGTGTCTGCTGATCACTTTGATGTATCCTTTCTGGGTGTGATTGAATCCCTTTTGGCCACACCTCCTGTAGCCTGATGGTCTCTGGAGAAGAGAGTCCCGGGCGTGGGAGAGTAAAAATGTTCCCTCATCCCTGTTGATAATGAAGCTCCGCTTCCTGATCTTGATGGCTTCTTTGATCCAGTGTTTGTGTTTGTTTCCTTCTGTCCCAATTAGTGTTGTGTTGTCCCAGTCCAACATGTCATGAGATCAAAGTAAATTTTATGTCTTTTTCATGTCTTAATAAAAGAAATCTTAACATATTATTCAAAAAGACAAAATTAACTTGCTGGAATTATTTGATATATACTGTATATATATATCTTTGGAAAAGAACGAAGTACAATTTAATTGTGTTTGTACTGCATTCAAAAACATTTCCGCTTATTCTTATCTAATAATGTAACAATAAGGCAAATATTTTTTTTTTACTTTATCTTACAGGGTTTTATCACAAAACCCCTAAAATATTAATTGTATAAGTAAAGATTTAATGTCAGTTTAGGTACTGAGTATGGACAGAAGTGGGTAGAAGGGGAAAACGGATTTCAGAGAGACTAAATCCAGCGCAGACAAAAAAAATGTCCTTGCCTGATAACGTGACATTTTACTGTAACAGCAGACAGTGTTAAAGTCTGAAACACATCTGTTCTGTGAAGTGGACAAGACACACCTTCCTAAACGTAAACATTGTATTTGCTGATATATTCCTGATCATCTACAGTATATGTGACCAGTGACGTGCCGTGAGCACTAGGGTTCGCTAGGCAGGGCGTTGCAAATAGCAATTAACAATGTCAGCACCAATGACAATTCCAAATGTTTCTGCTGTTAATTCAATTCAACTTTATTTGTATAGCGTAATTTACAACAAAGTAATCTCAATGCGCTTATCAAAATATAAAATTCTTAATAAGAATGAAAAAATCCAACGTAGCAGCGGCCAGGCTGGATCAATTCACTAATGCACTGTGAACTTACGTATAGCATTTAGCATAGCGCGGTTACGTCCAAAGGCAGCGTAGAGAGCTGCCTTTTTCCGTAAATAAATTTCATTTTGGGGAACTGACTGTGCATGCGCAAACACATAAAAACACGCAATGGATACAGAGGCAGAGCAGCAATGTGCTTTTGGGAGAGGGCGTGGCCTCCTCCTGCCTTAGAATGAGACTGTGCCATACCAGGAAATAGCGCTGTTAGTTATTTGAGCTATGAAAAGCACAAAATGCTGACACTTTCAAACTTATAGGTACTGTAGGCTATCGGAAATGGAAGAATAATTTATAATTATATCATAAATAAAACAAATAATCAAAATATCAATTCACCATTGGGTAGGCACTGTCTACCTTGCCTACCCTGACTGCACCTTACTGATGGTGACAGCTTGGTCTAAAGAGCATGTGATTCAGCAGTGTTTTGGAGCAATGCACCGGGGGAAGTCACACTGAGTCACTTTGAATTTACATTCAGAGCAGACACGGTGATTCAGAACGGCCTGGCAGAAGGAGACTGCTGGTCTGCAGGAAGCTTCTGCTCACACTTATATCCACATTCAATGAACAACAGGGTACGAGAATCGCACGTCGGCTATAAATAGTCTTGAGATCCCTGCATGCCAAGCCATGGCAGCTGCACGTGGGATGTAATCAAATCAAAGCATGTGACTTTGGTTTAGCAATCTTTGATGGATTAGCTAGATCACCACGTGTTGTGTGTTTACTGTTTTAATCATTTTTAGATGTTGAATGGCCTGAGGAACAATGGCATTGTTGTGTTTTCTAACCGATTAAAATCCCAATAGATGTACCTGAAAAATGTCTCTCCCTTTGGCCACATACTGTACCCAGAGTCTATTTCCACTGTGTGTCGTTTAATGCACAACAACTGTTTGTCCGAGCAGACCAATAAATGGTCCCATTAATGGAGCTCAATGGATTTGATTTCACCGTGACAAATGCTTTAATCAATAATCAATATTCAGTTGAGTTTTATTGGCCCAAAGCCACTCAGAGTGATCAGATGACCCCGAAACACACTAACCAAATAACAAGACTGAAAGAGCAGAAAATAATGCAGCAGAAAAGGAAAAGGTTGATAGTTATTGTCCAATAAAGATTATGCAATGTTTAATAACATTATATTATGAAATGTTATATACATATATAAATCATTTTCATAATAGAGTACATTAATATGAACTACTTGATGAGTTTCTTGGTTTACAATTATAAATATAATATTAGTATTGTGAAAAATACACTAAATAACTCTCAACAATATAACAGTATAATCCTTGTACAATGATAAAAAATAATATATTTGTATCATGAAATAGATACCTATTTTTACATAGCTCCATAATATGTTTATATATCTCTATGTATGTTTTTGATATATTTATGTCACATGATCTCTCTTGCACAGCACATAAACACCTGCTTTTACTTATTTTAATCACATCCTGATGTTACAACGCATCAACATGACACCCCTTTTAATAAATAAATGATTTTTACACTTCAGGAGAGCCTCGGATCTTCAGTTTTGGCTGCCACAGCTACTTTGGTGTTACCTTTTAATATACTGGAGAAAGAAAAATCTACTTTATTGTATTTCAAGTACATGAAAATGTTCTTACACAAATTGTATTGTAAATATATAAAAAGTAATCTTAATCGAACATGGATAATCGAAAATGTAATGTTAACTGAAAAATGAAATCGACCCCATCCCAGGTCAGGTGTGTTCTTTACTACAGGGCTTGTCTAACAACAGCCCAAATGGCAAGAGTGTTGAATCAGGAGAGCCACACAATAAATGAAAGGACAGAGATAATCTTAGTGCAAGTGTCGTCATGAGGGGGTCGTGTTGGGGGGGGATGTATGTGGGGGCGCAGCCTGTGGCTCCTGTCCTGGCAAATCCACGTTGGGGGGGTTGGTCTGCTGGCTGGGGGCACTGAGCCCCGTGTGTGCCCTGTCGGGGCGGGGGTGGGTCTTTGGGTTTGGCGTCTCATGGCGTGCTCCTCCACCGTCTTGTGTGCCATTCGGGTGCCTCCTTTCCGCGGTGGTTCCCCAGTTTAGCGTTGAATTAAAATTAGACAGTTTTTGTAGAATGTTCTTGACAATTACAATTATAATCATAATTATAATTAACTTTCATTTAGAATTATAATTGACCCCAACCCTGGCTAGAGGTAGCACAATTTTATATCAGTAAAAATGAAATGAAAAAAAGTGTTTTAAATCGACTGTGGATACGAAGCCAAGTGTCATAATTAACTGAATACATCCAACTTCCTCAACCGAGATTTAAAAAAAAAAAAGAAAATAACAGAGCAACAATAATATTAAATAAACATGTTTTTACATGTGCATGTTCTCTTTGGAAACATGCACTAAATATTAATGTGTTTACCAGGAAAATGATAGAACAAAGCCCCTGGTTGTGTGCATGTGGGTTGTTGATGGAGTTAAGAGGGGGCGTGTACAATTATTTATGTGTATATATATATATATATTTAACCTTCTCCAATCACCACCACTTCCCCACTGTCCAAGCCAACTAGAAGTGATCTTTGAGTCACACATTCACATGTCCACAAGGTCTGTAAAAAAACGCTCTTATCCTCCTTATGTCACACACATCCATAACACTCACACGCACATGTAACACAAAGCAGCAACCCTTTAATGGTTCGGTAACTCAATAACTGCGGTATGCTCAGGCTACGACAACAAACACAATGAGCAGCTAAGAGGATGACAAAGTTCACCACGCTAATATAAAGCACTAATGCTACTATACCACCCTGCTGTGTAGCAGTTACACGTGTCATTTTAAATGTGTGCATTGTGTAAACTTTGCTTTCTACTGCACACATACACATTCCCACACACCGTGTGCAGAAAAACTGTTGTTTTATTGACAGCACTAATTACCCCCGCCTTTACTGCTGAGTGATGCCTGCTGTGGTTTCCATACAAACAAATCACCAATTAGGGACATCTAGTATAGATTCTGTCCCGGCAGCACTTTACGCATGGTCAACGCTGACCTTGCACTTACCGACGATTGGAAATAATGTTTATTTTAACAGCATGAAGAATTAACTGTTTTGTAATAAGTTAAATCTGGCATTCAGTCTGACGAAGACAAGTAATCATCCATGACTTAATTATGTTATTTTTGGTTGTATATGAACATTTCCTGAAAAGAAGTTGTATGAATAAACAAAACCTCGGCATAACATACTAAAAAGACAAAACTAATCTTGCTGAAACTATTACATTGAAGTCAAGGGAAACTTCAAAGGCGATCAGCAGAACCCCTCTGATGAAGACTGGCAGCTGACAATTAAAACATGTCAGGAGATAACATTTCTTGAAAAAACTTGTCTGAATCAAACAAAACCTCAACTTACCATACTATTCAAAATTAAGATAAAATTAATCTTGCTGAAACTATTACATGGAAGTCAAGGGAAACTTCAAAGGAACCATCAAAGGTGTTCAGCAGAACTCCTTTGACAAAGACTGGCAGTCAAAACATGTCATGAGATAAAAAAAATTCTCAACACCTTGTTTACAAACCAAAAGATGATCTAGGAGAATGTAACAATATTTGAAAACCCAGGTGTAGGTAACAAATGAGAAGCAACTCAGGAAAACAGGCCAAATTTATTGTCCATAGCTAAACAACTTAAAGTAAGCGTACAGCTGAAAAGCCACTAACACAGGGATCCCCAATCCTGGTCCTCTAGGGCCACTATCCAGCATGTTTTAAATGTCTCCCTCTTCCAACGCACCAGATTCACATGATCAACTCATCATCAAGCTCTGCAGAAGCCTGATAACGATCCTGGTCATTTCAATCAGGAGTGCTGGAAGAGGGAAACATCTAAAACATGCTGGATAGTGGCTTTTAAGGACCAGGATTGGGGACCCCTGCACTAACAAATACACCAAGAGGAAATAAAAACCAACAAAATAAATCATGATTTAGTCACTGCAGACTTCACTATCACTGCACACCTGCAAAGTTTACCCACAGGGAACAGCACACCAAGAGCCTACAGGTCCTGCACGAGCCTCATGAAGGTGGAACTGGAGAGAGAGAGAACACAGCTCCCTCTTCCTTCTTATAGCCTCCCACTCATCACCTGATTGAGAACACCTGCCACTCTGCAGAGGAGGAACACACGCACACACACACACACACAGGGCACGAAACACCTTCTCTGAATAAACGAAACCTCAACTTAACATACCATTCAAAAAGAAGACAAAATTAATCTCGCTGGAACTATTACAGAGATATCCTCAGCTGTGCATATCTGTGCTGAGAATTCAGGAAATAACCTTTTTTTTGACTGCCTGGCATACCCCGCAGCCAATCACATGTGAGGAGAAAGAAAATAAAAAATTGGTCTACATTTGATGTCAACCTAAAATGACAAATGCGGAAAGGGAAAAAAGTCTATATTAAGCTCCAGTATATTAATTATCGTATCACACGTAGAAGGAGGATGATTATCTTTCGATTTTTTGGTCCCATCCTAGTCTTGAATATTAATAATATTGGGTTCTACTCTGCTTAGTTGATCAAACACTCTAAACCGGGATACCTTTATCAAGAATTGTTACATTTTTGTCATTCACTTGTTATTTAGAACAGGTGTTGATCTGAAGCTCCTAACCACACATAATGAGAAACACAGATTCATGAAGTATCATAAAGCCATTTGCTAATAGATGTGGTCTTTTGGGCTGAAAAGCTCTCATCAGCATTGGACTGTCTTTGCGAGCCATCATTGTGAAAATGTGATTGTCTTTGCATAAGCCGAATTGTTTTGCACCGTTCCCAAGGGGTAAGTGTGATCAATAAATATTTTCTGCCGCACCAATCCACTCTCAGTGCTCGTAATGGCCCGGACATCCTCGTTCACAGTCAGGAGGGTCGGAGGCTTGATGAGTGAGTGGCCTGCTGAGGCCGGCAGGGAGCTAAGTCAATTTCTCACTAATGGCTTTTCATCCCGTGGCTTTAATGATAAAAGATGATGCATGGAGCTGTACCGCAGATAAACATCAGGAAGGAAAGGGGTGATAAATGGTAGCATCAAATTATTTTAAAAAGCGCGTTTGTTATTGATTCGATGACTTGCTTCTTTAACTAAAGAAACTTGGAGCAGCTCGTGTCAAGCTTCAATCACATTCCAGTAAATAACAGCTAAACAACAAGAACCAAGGTTGACCTTTTCTTTCCATCTATGCGTTGCACACCAGTAGGCACACCTCACCTCCATTTCAGCCCCAGTTCTCAATAGCCTGCTCCCCCTGCACCATTTCTGGTCTTCTGTTATGAAAAATCAGCAGCCCAGCAGTTCTATTAGTGTAGAAAGTGTCGACAACATGAACAGCGTGTACTGTGGAACTATCATGTCAAGCCAGATGGAAATGCCTGAGTGATTTCAGGGCAGGTATGTGCGGAAAGTGAGCTCTTCTGGAAAGTCACATGGCAAGCGATCCATCCATGTGATTGCTCTATAAATAGCCTTGTGTAGGATTAGATTGGTATTGTGTGTGCGTGTGTGTGTGTGTTATTTTTGTGTGTGTTATTGCAATGTTTCTTGTCCAGTCGCCCATGACTGAGTCAGAGTTAATTTCATGTTTTGTTTTCTCTTTGACCCATGTGTGTTTTGTCAGGAGTGCATGTGCATGACAGGAAAAATACTTGTGTGTCAGGCTAAAGTGATCAAGCAGGTAAATAATTTGTTCTATGCTTTGGCTCTACGTGTCAGCTACAGCTGAGCTCTTTTTTTTTTTGCAAGGGGAACGCTATGGAAAATCCAAAGCTCGAGAGGCAAGGGGCCCAACCACTTACTAAGCCACTTGAAGTGTTTTTGTCATTCCCTGTGTGCCCTGTATACACAAACATACATTTTGACTTATGGAGGGTTTAAGAATAGCCCGATCTGATGTTGCAGTGGTATAAACATGCTTTTTCAAACTGTTGCAGGCGTGTTAGAGATGGAAAGATGTAGCCAATGGAGCCACTGCTCCACCACTCTCTTCAACTGGCTCCAATATCATTCAATATATGTAGATTTCTGTGTCTTCGACAATAACAAACACTCTGAGCCAGACTGTAAATAGTCTCGTCCCCATGGTAAATAAGACTTCTTTGGTCTCAGCCATAACACAGTAAATTACAGTTATCATGTTGCACAATATACATCATCATTACTGCCTCAGCGTTACCAGGCATGCACTTTGGTGTTCATGCAATCAACAACAAGCTCACTGTCCCATCACAGATACAATGATAATGTATGACTCAGCTAGAAGCAAACAGGATATAAGAGTGGACTACTGGACGTGGGGCTTTGCTCCTACGCTGGGATCTCAGGCGGGTGGCTTTGGAGTTGGGGTCGGTAGCAAGGTGCGCAGGGTCCTCGACTCCAGCTTTCACTGGTATTTATGTTGGGGGCGGTGGCTGCCTCTCGGCTTGGGATTTTGGGGGCGTCTCGGGGTCTGCTCGGTCATGGGGGTTGGCTCTTTCTGCTGGCCTGGCTGCGTCTTCGGGAACGGGGCGGCGCTTGGGTTCGCAGGAACAGTTCTTGCACAAACATTGGTCATGGATGCACTAGCATGTCTTGGGCTGTGGGAAAAACTCGTACTGGGCTTAACCTTAGACACGTTGATTCCAAATCCCGGTTTTAGGTATAACCACTCACTCCTTCCCTCTGTTCACGGCCACCATCATTATAATTGAGCTCCACACTTGTCACCAGACTGGCTGAACAGATTACATAACACAATAAGCACAACTATAACATCACATCTCACTTTCACTTTAAAGCAGTCAACTGTTCCCCACCATTTCCATTTCCTACCCTGACTCCCTCTTCCCTGTTCTTTTAAAAGTAAAAACGGACATCAAAGAGAAGTAAACATAAGTCTTTAGCTCTTTTCTTTTCTCAGAATTGTACTAATTGCCATTGATAAATTTGAATTAACTCCACATGAGATAGAACCAGTGATTGAGCTAATGGCTAATGCTAGTCTGCGGTGTAGCCTATTTGTTGTGCTGAAGCAAATACATTAGGGACAGGAATGGCTTGTTGTCAAAGAAAAGCTATGCTACTCGTACCGGTCAAAAGTACAGCCCATTCCTCTCCACCCCCTGAAGTTTTCCTAAAACACTTCAGCACAAACACAAGGCCGCCGTGTTTACTGGAAAGGTTTCCACTTGAGCTTCACAGGCAGCAATAACAGGTTCATCACATCATGTTGGAGAAGTTGTGGCAGACAGAGAGCAGTTCGATCATATGAGAAGATTTTCTGTAATACCCAGAAAAACTAACAAATGTGTTTTATTGAAACAAAAATCACAAACATTTAGTTTTTGCAACATAAAGTACATTTTAAAATCATGTCAGGTGAATATATTCTGAATGCTGTCACCATTTGAGAACTCAAGCTACATACTCAAGAGGGACACATTTGATTATATATTCTTGGGGGTGCCTATACATTTGGACCTACTTTATAGATATTGACAGGGATAGACATTTCTTATAAGCCTTTAAAGTGTGAATGATCATGTGGATCTTGTTGGGTTCTTTCTTTCTTACTATGGACTTTATATTTTGCGCTATATAAATAAAACTGAACTGAATTGAATCATTGTACTGATCCATATAACCGTGAATATCTGGCAAAGATAATATTTGGCCCTTGGCGGAGGTTTGACTCTCCGAGTGCTTTTGGTTTAAAGTTATTTAAATGTGTTGGCCAAATCTATAAAACGTATGGGTGTCAAGACAGGTATTTCAAGACTTGTAGTTATACAAGTTAACTAATGAAGTTTGTTTTTAGATCGCAACAGGCTGCCTTCAGGACTATCACACAAAGTAAAACAGTATTTTTTTGTTCTCGAGTGAATTCTTGAGCAAAATCATTTGGGAAACCAATGCAATAACTGGATTGTCTTTGGAGCACTGGCCTTTGAGAGAGTTCACACTGGTCATGGGATATATTTAACACTGACTAATTGACTGGGGAAGTCAATGAGATCACAGGAATAAGAGTGTTATGCAATAATTATCATTTAAGATGGGTCTCAGAAGATACCTTGCGCACATTGAGACACATGAAACAGTGCAAATATAATCAGACTAAGTCACCTGATCAGTGAACTTCGTAAACTACCAGTGCCATCAAGACATGTCATTCATTTCAAGGTTAACCTTTACCCTTGAAAGGCAATCATTGACAAGAGCAGCTTGTGATCTACCACCCACTCTGTCTTCTTGACTAAAGAAACTTAGCAGATCTCTGCGCAGTCTCACTTTTACCTAAAGTATTTTGCGGTTGTTATACAGCCAAATTAAAACATTCCTTCATAGCTCACTCAGCCAGCTTGTATGTCTGTGTTTGGACGACTGGACAGTCAGACTTTTGGAAAGGTCAGTGGCTGAAGTGAGGTTGCTAAAGATAACACACACACACACACACACACACACACGCACGCACACACACACACACACACACGCACACACACACACACACACACACACACACACACACACACACACACACACACACACACACACACACACACACACACATACCTTGTGAAAGCAACAGAATTGCTGACTCACAGTCGGAGAGCAAAGGTAAGGAAAATGTGTCTCTTAATGGGCACATGTTGCATCCCCTCACCCACACACACACAAACACTAGCTGGAAGAGAAAGCTCTGAACTGTCAAAGGGGTCATTGGTTTCACTGATAAACCTTAAGCCGTTGTGTTACAGCAGCTCCAAGCCGAAAGTGAGCTCTTCACTTAGTGCAAACCACTGTTCCACTTAAGACGGTACAAGTTGTACAGGTTCAAATGCTTTAAGACACACACCACTAATCACCTCAGAGATACACTTAGGGCTGGATTCACTAAAGGTTTAGTGGTATTAAAACATGTGCAAAGTCACTCCATGTGCTAATGAGCACAAAGCCCAAGGAATCAGGTGTGCGCCGCCGCTGCACATCCAAATGCGCCCTCATTCCATTTAGTGCGTTTCCCCCTGATGAATATGCATAGTAGGCGGATCTCCCAGGGGGAGCAAAAATATGAGAGGAGTCAATGCAAATAAATGAATACAGGGGACACAATGCGATTCATGAAATCTGGAACTGATTGGGGTGATACTTTTAGTACCAGAAAATACCACGACTGAGAAGGAGGTGCAAACACACACGCAGAGATCATCGCTGCCGATAATGTGGACAGAAAACACAGTGAAAATGGAATAAAAAGGCTCCAGTTGTGTGTGTGTGTGTGTGTGTGTGAGCGAGAGAGAGAGAGAGAGAGAAAGAGGGTGTGCAAAGATGGATATATGGATATGACCATGGATCGATATCGCTTTGAACTCACTGCTCCACTGATCTCCTGTCAGTCCATGTTTTAACCGTCAAAGTCTTGTGTCGGATTGATGTCAGGCCAGAATCAGCAGATCAGATGCGTAATTTACGCATGATCACTGATGGTGACATATGAGAGTGTGCGTGACACAGCGTTGCTGAGACCTGCTCTGGATGATGATTCTTCAAAGAATGCAGACTGATTGACAGACTGTGTAGCTGTATTAACTCAGATCAATGGTAGATCAATAGGACGGTTTCTGTCCTAATCTGCCTATTTTGCATGCATTGATCAGAGCAAAGTTACAGGACCAAAAGGAGCACCCACATTAAATGAGGAGGGAAAAATAACATTAGCTTTTAAAGTTGTTTTAAAAAAAATACATATATTATTTAGTTTTCTACATTATAAAATGTTTGTACAACAGACAGAGAAGTCCATCTGCCTCAAATTTAACTTCTTCAAATGTCATTGTGCTTGTGCGCACTGACGTCTCCAGATTAAACGAGCAAAATGCTCATTTAAATAGAGGTAGTATGCACCAGTTCTGCTCTTGCACTAATGATTGCTGCAGTCTTTGTGAATTCTGCGCAGCAGGTGAGGAAACTGCATCACTAAAAGATTTAGGGAAGCAACTGAAATACCACCCTTTATTTCAGATCTTTCAGACCTTAGTGCTTTACGCCAGCTCGTGACTGCCTGCTGGATGTTGATACAATAATCCAATACCACGTTATAATCAGCGGATCAAGCCAGAAAAATCCACCTGATCATGTGACAACAGGGACATTCAACTTTGACAAAGCATGTTACTTGTGACCCTTTTTTGTGAGAGCTGTCATTGGCTTTGAAAGAGGTGACTGTTGTTACATTGTGCATGAAACAAGACTGTGTCAAAGGTTAAATGAAAGGCTGCTTGAAATCTTCACTATAAAACTCTTAAAAATGTGCACGTATATTAAAGTTTCTAACATTAGAAAAGAAGTTGATCGAGCATGCTTAATATAATTTTGATCGTTGAAGTTTAAGTTTTGTGCTTACATGTTACCATCGTTGGTAGAGAAACTGTATAATTATGTCATCTTTGGACATACAGTAGTGTTTCAGTTGTAAAAGGGGTTAGGCAAAATAAGTCTAGACTTCAGCCTAAACCCCTTTCGGTCAGGCATCATTTAGCGGTTGATATTCTTAATGTATACATATTTTTTTTTTCCTGTCGTGTAATGTGTGGGATCTTTGAATGACCTTAGATCTGGATGTTCACAATGACCGAAGAAATAAGCTAACTAACTAACTAACTAACTTAAGGGTGTGGTAGTAACTGAACAACCAGTTTAAGCCCATGGCAGAAAATATTACCCATTAAGATAATAATACACCCATAGACATGGTATAAAAGACCTAAAATATTGGAAGTTTATTCGTTGAATTTCAAATTTAATATAAAAAAAACACAAAAAGAAGCACTAAATAATGATAAAGCAAATGAGGGAGTTTTTGATAAGTTTAATGAAATGGGACATCAAGATTTCAATGTACAAAAAAAAACACTTAATGTTTATTTTATGGCTGGGACTTTAATGCTTTAATTGCGATGAATTAATTATTATCTCTATTTGAGTAATATCACTTGATCAAGCCTTTTCCAATATTTCACACAACAAAATATGTCATAAAAGTATGTTTGATTTGTGCTGACATTGTATTGGATCGTAAGCAGTACCAACCAATACTCAAGGCAGCAATATTGGTATGGTATCGGAAGTGAAAAATTTGTATCGGGCACTACTATTGAAATTAAACGTAAAATAAAGTCTGAAAATTGAGAAAAAAGTTTGTTCTTTATTTTGGCACTAAAACACTATAAGAGTATAACAACCCTTCCAGTTATTTACTACTTGGAGCTTGTGCAGTGTTTGCTGTGTTAATATTAGCCTTTTTTTTTGGTTTATATAATTTACCTCAACATAATAATAAATGAATCCAAGATTTTCTTCAACACGAGCCGTAAATTGTCAGGGCTTTGAGAGGAAATGATAGGAAAAGTGGTTTTAGTTGGTTTTCTGAGGAGATTGGAAGTAGATTCAAAGGCCACTGAAGCAAAGGTTAGTCTTTGTGTTTTGTCTTGTGATTTAAGCAGCATCCCACCTTTGCTCTACTGTCTCTACCTTCGTGAGATGGTCATGCAATGCGTCACTGCATGGGTTTGCCATGTTACTCACCAATGTCCCTTCAAACACCTGAAGTATTGACATTTCTTGAAGGGATTAGGTGTGTGTCGTATTAACTGGGTGCCGCCAGCTTCGCTTGACAAAAGATTATCTCACTCTACTGCGTTGACTGTGTGCGTGTGCTTCTGTTTAGTGCGTACAACCCAGTGTAAAAAGTGTGTATGCAAGAATGTGTGTGTTGTAAGCACACTCACATGATGAAGTTGGACTAATGCATGCCCACGCGCGCTCACATTCCTGTCATAGTTAGCATTTAACCGGATCATTATCAAGGAATGCTGTTGTTTTTGTTGCCGGGAAAAGCATGTGACCTGGAAGTGAGTGTGCGTGTCGAAAAGTGCATTTCAAGGACAATTAAGCCTTACTGTTGAATTTTTACTGCTTCCTTTGAAAAAGGGAAGTTTTTTTAAGATCTATTCAAGATATTAGGTACGAATGGTGATTTATGAAGTTACAAATGACTAACTCAAAGTTGTGGGCTTTGATTTAACTAGCTTAGTGATCCATTTTGACTGATATTCAAGTGTTGATTATTTTTGTGTTTGAAATATTTTAATGCAACTTCTGTTTGTATGACATTTGACAGAGTTATCTCCCTTCACATCCTAGTCATGGATTTTTTTTTTTTTTGCACGTTAAGGTCAAGGAGACATCCATCACTTCCTGCTTTGCAACGGTTTTTTCTACTTTCACTTCCTGTTCATTTTTTTCATTCTCTTTTGTGGCCTTTGAGGTAACCACTTTGTATCATTACAGTTTCTTTTTCTCCATTTCATGTTAACTTCATGTTTGTTTTTAATCATTCATCCGCCAGGATTTATACATTGAAATCTTCCAAAAACTCAAGTAATTTAAGCTGCATTAGTCAGTAATTCCAGCATCGACAAGGGAGAGGCCAGAAACAAGCCAAGTACGTTTTCTAAGCCTGAATAAATTACTTTAATTGTGGGACTGCATAGTTGGTCCTGAAGCTTTTGCAATGTGCTGAAAGTTTTATTAAAACTGGCGGCTTGAAATTTAAGTATCATTTTGCATGTTCACACTGAGAGGAATAAAGCCTAAACCTATATTTTCCAAACAATTTAGTATTTCGGCACCTATTGCTCCATAGTTATAAGTACACAAGGCCTAAAAAGTTCATTCTCATGCACACAAGCTAGCTAAACATTCAACCGTTTGATTCTGGTGCTTGGAGTTACTAAACATTGACTTTTAGCTAATTAATATTGACTGAGAAAGACATTTTAAGAAGAAAAAAAATTATCATTTGGTAAAACTCTTTCAATGTTATTTTCAGATGTCTGATTAGTAATTTCAGGCTCACCTCCTTTAAAGCTGATATCCAGAGTTTCTGAGAAATCTATGTTATGCATGATTCTTTTGAAATGTGAAAAAATGCCTAACTACTCTTTTACTATGGTCTACTACCGGTGGTCATTCATATACATTAATGTGTATAAGTCCCTCCTTCATCCTATAGAGCCTTATACAAATGGAAACGATCGCTGAGTGCACCCAGCCTATAGGCGTTGACTTCCTGTTTTTGAGACTGTCAATCAAAGTGAATGTGGAACTGTGCATGGAAACAAGGCAGCGCGTCACAACAGCAAACAGGTGAATAAGATTTTTGCTCTTACCTGACCCATAGACCTATATCAATGCGACCTGATGCAACCTTGTTATGTTCCGCGATGCGTGCGCAGAAAAGTAGAGGCGTGGCTTCTGGTAGATTGGCAGGGGGAGGAAGTGAGGCTGTTGAGGGCGGGAAATCGAGATGTCCTCTCAGTAACCCGGATATCAGCTTTAAGAACAAAAATTTGTACTAAAACAAAATAAGTCACAAGGCAAAAAATTACCTATACAAAAAAGACTGACTCCAACCAAGCCCATTAACCTGATAATGAACTTATGTCTTTCACTTATGAAGAGCATTTAAAAGTCTCTTTAGACAGCGGGAACTCCCCACAGACTAGGAGATCCCATGTTTGCTCCTTTCTGTGACTCCCCCAAACACATCACAGTCTTTTTCACAGGCGCTATAAAAAATATGAGCCCTTCACTCTGAAACGTTTACTGTATTTGTCAGTAGTTCATAACTCAACACTGTCTGTCAGTGAGTCTGTGCTGTAAAGATACATAAATGGATTTGAAGCGAAAAACCATCATCCCTATAAATAGTGTAGCCTGTTACAGTAGCACTTCCATGAAAGGCATGGAAATGCTTGTGTGTGTGCGCGCGTGCGTGCGTCCGTGTGTTGGACTTTGTCTTGATGTTCACGTGCTCGGTCCAAGCATGACCTACCTTCATTAGGGTGATGACTTTGTGTGTGTGTGTGTGTGTGTGTGTGTGTGTGTGTGTGCTTGTGCGCGTGTGCGTCTGCATGTATGTGTGTGTAAGCATGTAATTCCTGGCTTGAGGGTCAGTTGAGTAAGCCTCATGATGCAAAGCATGGTCATAAGACACAAGTGCTGCGACAGGAATGGGGAGATGACTGAAGGGTGTGTGTGTGTGTGTGTGTGTGTGAGTGCGGTGTGTGCGTGCGTGCGTGTGTGCGTGTGTGTGCGTGCGTGCATGTGTGTGTTTGGAGAGGGACTTGACAGGAGGGGAAGTGGGACCACAGGTGGTCAAGCGAAGACGAGATGAGGTGCAAAAGTGAACGGGGGTTGGGGGGTCGGGGGGTGAAAGTATTTAGAACTGATACGTAGAAAATGGCTTTGGTGAAATACCATTTTTCCAATGCAAATATGTTGAATACATGATAAAGAAAACACAGGTTAGCGAGGCTGCTCTGATGCATTTTGTCTTTTTTCATGGTATTGGACCTGTGAAAGTAAAGCAGACATAGGATATTGTGGTATGGCGATGAGGTATTGAAGGAGGAGCTGTTGTAAAGGAGGAGACAGGCGGTATGGAATTAATGGCCTTCTTGCAAAATCCAGATGATGATATCCAATTAGGGTAGTTGACTATGATGTCAGGGTGCAGGAACTTGGCGCTGGTCTGTGATGAATTTGGCCACCGTCCATGAGGTCCATGACGTCTGAAACAGCATGTGAGGGTCAGCCTGCTTTCAGTGTTGAAACTCAATAGTGTATGTGTTGTTAGCAGGATGATTTATGGACAATGTGAGACCCACCATGCTGGACTTTGATGTTTGCTGCAGCTGTCCAACTTCTGTCAGATCTGGCTCTGCTTACATAGCAACAATTCCAAACCAAAGGTTAGACATGACCTTAGCTAGCTATTAGATATATATATATATATATATATATATATATATATATATATATATATATATATATATATATATATATATATATATAAATATAATTTTGGAACAATAGTAAACCAAAGACATTATTATAAGATGTTGTTTACAGAACAAAAATAAATGTTTTGAATGTTAATATACTGATTAATCAATAACAGGAAGGCATGACACTAGAGCCAATCAACTTAAAAGGCTAAAGGTAAACTGACTAAAGTTTTTTTCATTCCTGTATTCCTTTTGTCATTAATATTGTAAATAAATCTCTTTTATTGTGTGTCATTTTATCGTGTGGGTAATGTTTCATAGGTAGTATTTACACTTGTGTTTATTATGTATTATTGTTTGTCTGTTAGTAGGATTATGTCAAAAGTACTGAGCAGACAAAATATAGACTTTACGCAATGGAAGATTACACTACATTACATCTCTCATTACTGTCAAAATTAAAAAAAAAAAAGATATCTTTGTAAGTGACCAATCTTTATGAAATTTGACTCAGTTATGTCAGATTGGTTCCTCAATTACTCCTGTTTCATTTGGATTGGATCCAGATTGCGCATTTCATTAATTTTTTTTTTTTAATCATAGGGGTGCCCATACATTTGAACCTACTGTATCATAATTAATTTCTTACAACCCTTTAAAATGTGAATGTTGATAGTACCATGATCAGGATCACTGATCCATAAAAAAAGAGGATATTTGGTGCTCTCTCTGAGTGTTCTTGTTATGTATTTATTTGTGTAGCAGTTAATGTATGCTGCTTTTCTGTTCTTTACCCTGTTGAGCCTTTAACAAAAGTCAACCCACTACACCATTAGAGCTCTGCCTGCAATATACACACTGAAATCAAATGAGAAAGGTGAAAACCCACTACAGATATAATGAGAATATACAAAATTTCTGACAGAAAGTTTAGGCCAGTCATTTGGTTCAAAGCAGAAACTTTATGGACCTCTCTGCCATTAACATTCAGAAAAAGCACTTTCACCCTTTGGACCGTCTCTGTGGAGTAAGAATGTTGTCTTAATACAGGTTTGGGTACGTGGAGGATTGTTAGAGTAGGAGTGCTTTTCTGTCTCTTTATGTTAGCCATGAGGTGACCTGTCCTTTCTTTTCTTATTGTCAGCAAGAATAGGCTTCATCCACCACAACAGTTGTCAAGATTAGTTTTCATTGAAACCCTGAATAACTTGTATCCTAAGTCGGGCATATACTGTACAATTTTTGGCCCATTTTGAGCCGAGTTTTGACTCGTGCGTTTATTTTTGGGTTAGCAACGAGTCTCTGCTAAATCATGTGTTGTGCATTGTGTAGTATACATGGGGTCACGGGAAGCGATTAACACCTCACGACCAGCTCCCTTGTATAGTCGTAGGGAAATCAAACATGTTTGAAATCCATCACTCCTCGTGAGCTCCTTATGAGGGTATCGCACAATTGAAGCAGTGCCACGGACCGGCTTACCTCAAACTCTCGCACTGTGCATGCGTGAACACCGTAGGACCACTGTAGAATTGGCGGACTGTACTGCCTATGTCTGTCCAGCAAGTTCCTGGTCCATCACATTGCATTTTTTTCTTTTTAAAGCTCTTTTTGCTGAGATTTGCGAGTGTCTCTCCACTTCTGAGTTCTTCTTCTTCTTCTTCTTCTTCTTCTTCTTCTTCTTGATTTCTGAGCTGTGCACAAGCTCTGCGTCGCACAGTTTGAGCTGGAGCTGAGTACAACGATTGAAAAAATTGCACAGTGTTCGCCTGCCTTTAGTTGTAAAACAGTACATTTAGAATTATGATAAAGTGAGCACAAAAATAAACCACTGACATTTATAAGTTGTATTACTACTGTCGCAAGTCCCTTTATAGCACGCTAGTTCTAGAAGATGCCAAGGTGTCTCTGGTAGTTACAGCCCCATATTTGCCAGTTTAAATAATTCATATCACATTATGGTAAACTCATTCCAAGCTGCTGCATTGTCTTCTGTCAACAGTTTTCATTAATCCCAAAAATGTCTTCACTTCGCTCCTGCTGAAGATGTCCAAATAATTATGTAACAGTTATTAAGTGGGTCCAGTTATAGGCTAACTTGAGACGGTTAAGAGCGAGAGATTATATAATGTGCTACATTAGGCGACTTTTTTACACCAGGCTTGTCTTGGATTAGGTCCAAATAATTGGGGGACAAGTCGAGATGCAGGAAGAAGTCAAGCTCATTAAACTGCAACATGATCGCCTGACCACATACTGTATCTCCACGTGTCTGTTACTTGTTACTCCACTTCGGTCTGCCTACATTTCCCAACTTCCTGTTTTATTGTTTGCTCATTTTGCACGAAAGGTAATTTTTCTTTCTACCCACAATGCAGTGCACTCTAAGCTACATCACATTTGGTACATTTCGTATGTTGATTTCGAGGCGAGTATATTGGTGTTCTGACTGAAAATGAATTCCTTTTAAGATTGAAATTTGTGCTTGAACTCTGTCTACTTCAGGGTGTGAGTCCGCTTCGTGATTCACACCAGAGTCCAGTTGCATGTTCACACCTGGCCAAACAAACCAGACTTTCCAAGAAAATGAACCCTGACTCTCAAGATTACAAGCTGAAAATAGCTGGTTTGAACACACAGTCAGTTACCCTGATACGTAAAGATACGTCACTCACTTCTGAAGACGCTGAGTCTGCACCAGATTGTTTGAATGATCTTATGACCAATTAAAACACACCGGAATCACAACAAAATCTAATCGCTAGAGCAGACATGGGCTCATCTGTAAACGGTTGCGTTTACTGGTTCAATAAACGGGAAGAGATTAAAATTATGATGTAGCTGGTTATGATTTACAGTACGCATAAACAGGACTGAATCATAACATAATTTAACCACTAGAGCGGACATGGGCTCATCTGTGAACGGTCGCATTTACTGACCTTGGAGTCACTGTTTGCTTACCAATAAACAGGAAGAGAATCGTCACCTTTATAATAAGTGTTGACTAGGCCACTGGGAATGAGGCCCAAGGCCAAGACAGGCTGACTTGATAATAACGTATCATGTTTTTCTGCAGTCAGTGCCTTCTCCTCGCCCTTCTCTCTCTTCTCTGTTTCAGGTGTCGTGAAGCTGATGATGGCAGTTCCTGATCTGTGGTTCACGGCTCAACTAGTCTGGGACACTCTGATGTTCCATCTCTCTATCCTGTTCTTTTGGTCCTTCTGTCCACTAACCCCAACCAGTCACAGCAGATGGCTGCCACCTCTGAACCTGGTTCTGCTGGAGATTTCTTCCTGTTAAAAGGGAGTTGTTTCTTGCCACTGTCGCTAAATGCTTGTTTATGTGGATCTTGTTGGGGTTTTTTTTTCTTATTGTGATTTTTATATTTTGATAAGAGCATTGAGATGACTTTGTTGTAATTTGCGATATACAAATAAAGTTGAATTGAATTGAATTGAAAACAAGCCTTGAGGTTTTCTTAAACTGTACATGACCATGTGGCAAGTACAGTCCTAATTTGTGATATGCAGAATAACTACCTTGAACCATTTCATAACAAGAGCACTCAGACCTCAGACAGGGCTAACATACGCAAAGTGCCAAATAGCCTTTTTTCTTGATGTTGGCAGTTATCTGAATCAGTGATCCTGATCATGGTGCAATGATCATTCTCCCTTTAAATTTATATCCCCATCAATAACGATACAGTAGGTCCAAATGCAAACAAAAACATGATGAAATACACAAACCTCAGTCAAATTTCCTAAAGCTCAGTCCATTAAGAACCAAGATATGGCATTTTGAAATTCAATGATGATAGGGATTTTTTGATTATTGAAAGTAATCCAGAATCAGGATATTCATCCGGATCCCCTCCAAATTAAAGCTTCCATGGTGTATGTAAGGTCTATCTTTGGTTAAAATTTTGTCCAAATCTGTTCATTACTTTTGATCTAATCCTGCTAACAAACAAATAAATATGTTCACCTTGGATGAGGTAAAAATCCTTCTTGAGTCTATGTTCTTCTCCATAACAAATAAAGAATGAAACCACAGCCTCATATATCACTTAGTGATGAGTGATTGGCTTCTATCTCAGGTTGAATTTTATACGAACAAACAAGATTTTGTTTGGTTGCAGCTGCCAGGTGTGTAGATAAGAAAGCCTTTGTTCACAGCTTGTGAGATTGTTACCGATGAGTTTGTGTTGCTTGAGGACTGGGTTAAACGGTGTCAGAGAAAGGTTTTTTGAGTGCACTGGATGAAGGAGATTGGATAGGACTGCTGTACCTGTTCACCATCTGTCACAGTGTGGTCAATTATAAGAAAGGCTTACATCCAAGACAAAAAGTGGAATTATTCAAAAATTTTGAACATTGCGTACCATGGTACTCGGTGTGCTTTTAGGTCTGCGACTCCGCTGTAGAGGGGAGTGAGGACGCAGCGAGGGAAGGAAGACATGATCAAATGTGAAAAGAGGGGGGGAGGGAAGGAACTCTCTGTCACTGCCGAAAAGTGTGAGGAAAGTGAAATGTAGAGGAAGACACACACACACACACACACACAGAAAAAAAGAAAGAGAGAGAGGGATGGTGGGTGGCACGGAGGGAGAGGGAGTCTGACAGGGTAGTGTGACATTTTCCTGAGGACAAATTGTTCCAAAAAATCAACAAAGAGACACAAAAAAAAAGAGGCAGAGTGACACTGCTGCAGTAACTGCAGAAATTTTGGGGAAGTTTTTTTTTTTTTTTAAACCTTGCAGCATTTCCAGCCGGTCTGATTGGCTCACTTTGCATCTGTTTAGAACTCAGAATCCCAGCTAATCAAGGACATCCTAATTGACTTAAGAGTGCGATCATATGTTGGGAGGCAAATAGCAACCCTTAATGTATGCCTATTCCAGTAAAACCATCATATGTGCCGGATTTGCACAGACACACACACAAGATTAAATCACAGCCATCTGTCCTCAGCCTTATCTCGGTTAATCTGCTGTTTTCATTCAGTGAAGCTCTCATAATGTGAAAACTGTGGTAGCATAGGGAGACGATTAGCCAATTTCTACTGGTTTACTAACCTCTTTCTGAGCCACGCCGCACTGCTCATCTCCTCTCATCCCTGCCTCTCCCTCCACTTCCTCTGAGGCTTTTTAAGGACACGGCGTACTCGGTGCCCTCCTAGTCTCGGCTCACTACTCATCCTGTCGCTTATTTTGCCTTCGTTTCCCTCGCCTTTTTACTCTCTCTCCTCACCTGTGTTAAAATTTCAGCTCCTTCGTAGGTTTTCTTTTGTTTCCACCTTTCCTCTGTTCTTTGTGTCTGCAGCATTGCAGCCAAGCAGCTCTGCATAGCCGACATAACATCTGGGCTCCAGAGAAAGCTGAGAAAGCTGCTCCCGCCCTTTTTTTTTTCAAAGAATGAAATAAAATAAGGAAAAAAAAAATGAAATAATGAATATTACATTAAAATAGATTGGTGAGATTACAGGTGAGAGAATATAGGTGTGAACACAGTCAGCCATCAAAAAAAGGCGGCCGTGCATATATGTGCAGCTGTGCAAGGATAGATACAGTCACACACTCACATGCTCATGGGATATGCAATTTCACACATGCACTCACATGAACATTTGACAGGATAAATCGGGCTCTGCACACACAGGTATTATATATATATATATATATATATATGTGTGTGTGACGGCACCTGTTTGCACTGACTGGTATTTGGCATCTTGACAGGCAAAAATCAAGCTGCGAGACCCTAGAAATATAACTGTTTGCTTAAATAATAAAATAAAGAAAATCAAAGGGTGTTGCCTCAATTAACCTCACTTGTTTATACAGTTTCTTCTTCTTCTTTTTTTTTTTGCCAATAAGGAATTTTTTTTATTTTGGCATTACATATCCACCCAATGTGATGTACTGGATCATGTTATCTGTAGTAATTTGATATGATTGTAAGTAATTAAACCTTGTCAAACCCAACCACAGATTATATTAAGCACCATTTTGTTTTTAAACTATTAACCAGATGCTCATATGTTGAGGTTTGTTGTGATTAATAAACGTTGTTTTGTAGTGTTTGTTATTATAGTATGTCAACTGATTACTTTGTAAATAATAATTTTGAATAATAGAAACATAGCAAATATATTTTATTCAAACTATTATATTACTTAAAATGTATTAAAAAGCTAAGAATATAGATTTATATCTTGGTAAGTTTTAAAAATTGCACTTCTTATTTATGTTTTTATGTATTGTGAGTGAATAATATCCATTCCTTCATATGTTCAGCGTAACTGTGCAATGAATGCTCATACTGTATGTTTGCATTTGGCTGTTTACAGAAAACATTTTCCACAACTCGTTGTAAAGTACAATCATTAATACTTAGAATCTCATGTTGATAAAGCAAGTATATCCCTGAATGTCTGGTTTTATGGTTACACACTGATTATTACAGCCTGGTATTATTATCATTTCAATTTAGATGTATATCTCAAAAATTCAAAATACTAAGAAAAGATTATTTTACAATGATAGAAATTGAAAACAACAAGAAATAGCTAAAAAAAAACAAGAATGTGATTTTATAGGTGGAGGATATATCTTTTTCAATCCCTGTAAAATACCAGTAACCACAGTATGAGCTTCCACATACTGTAATAATTTGCTTTGATTATAATCAGACATATTATTATTATTGGTCTCAGCACTGCTAACAAATGAGACTGAGATGTCTCTAACCCAATTTTTTTTTTTTTTATTTAATATTATTATATGTTGTTTCCTTGTGTATATTGTGCTTCATCTTGAAAAAGTATTTTTGAATAGGTTTATTTGGTCAGATTGAGTGGCTCTGCCTACTTTTCTCTAAGTACCAGTACTTTGCTTTTCTTTTTCTAAAAGCACTGTTTGTTAGTTTGACTAGAGTCTTTATTTATGTAATATATAAGCTTTACACAATCAGGATTTTTGGGCCGATCACCGATCAGTGAGTTGAAAAAAAAAAAAAAAAACGATCACAGATCACCGATCAGTGAGTTGAAAAAAAAAAAACGATCACCGATCCGATCCGATCATATGAATTCAGGGCGTTTTTTTTTAGGTCCCAACCGAATTCCTTTGGTACTACCTGATACAGATTCACAGAAAATCCAACGGTCCCATTTTTCGGGACCTAAACGCAGCCTTGTGACTGTGAGGGAGTGGAAGAGTTAAAGAATTTCCATGCAGGACCTGAACATAACATTTGTTGTCAGAGTGTGTGGGTGCGTGGCCCTTTAACTGCGAATGAATCTCCTGGTCGCTGGACCAGTGTGCGGAGCGTGTGAGAACGGAGCAGATCGATTATGAGCTGTATGTTGTTTTTTGTGATTGGCAAAATAAACGTTTCAGCTGTTGAATTAAACCCATGTCATACTCAATGTCTGCTGTGAAGCAACTACAAGAGAATTGGAGATGAAGCTGCGGAGGCAGACCACACTGGAACTACGTGAAGCCTCCATTAGCATTAGCATTAGCATTAGCCTTAGGAGCAAATACATATTTCCTGACTGTGGCATTGCAAAACCTGCTGTTGCTTATAGTCCGTAATCACGGGTGCACAGCGGAGGTGGGGCGCACACAAGCACAGACACACGTGCGCTTCTGTGTCCACCATCACCCTGAAAATGGACCGAAGTGTCCATTATGAAAGCGAAAGTAAACGGCAGGCATCGCTCTGCACACGCACTCACACACATTTTTTTTCTGTTTTTCTATTGCTGTTGGTTGACCTTTGCCTTCATGGGTGTATATCCAGGGCACAGGTCATACTATTGGCTTTAAAATCCAGATCAACTGAAAACATAACTGAAAAGTGAAAGGAAAATTAGAGCTTATCCTCTCGATTCATTGGCACGTTTAGTAAAGATTTTAGTTTAGTACTTGTTGCTTATAATAAATCCAGAAGCTTAGTTTGAATCTGCCGACAATCATTTATGAGGAACTCACTGTCTAGCATGAAGATTAAAGCGGTGACCGTTGTATTAAGTTGAAGGTGAGACTCATTATAAAGGCTTGTTCGACTTAGTAGAGAATATTTATTTTTTTTTACGGAGAATGGCCTGATGTGACCTTTAATTTATCTAACGCTGTTTGACATTCAAAAAAAGGATATTACATCAATTGTTTAGGAGGTCATAACCTAACACAGAGACATCTTTACCCCATCAAATTGAGTCACAACATTAAAATAAGGATTGGTAAAAAAAATAAATAAATATTGTGAAAAATCACTTGGTGTGTTTCTATCCAATCAGAATCACACCGTAAATACTCATTTCAGCTCATTGTTTTGGGATTTGTTACTTAAAAATATTAAAAAACCCTTTCCCCCCTCTATTACGTACAGTATTTGGCTTATGGCTTTAATCTCCATCAAGGATAAACCAGATTATTCTGTGTAGGACGTCAAGGAATGCATAATATTTCTATTTAGAATAGTAAATAAAAAAAACTCTTGATTTTATTTCTATTTCCCAGATCTTCTTTTTATTTCTGCTGCATGTAATTTAGTGATCTTTGAAAAAGCGTCACCTCTCGCCTCTAACAATGATTAAATTGGAGTGCACATCCATGATCGACAGAACAGTGCCACGTGGATCGTGTGTGCTTGTATGCAAAATCGTGTCATCGTGTTGACATTTGCATGAACCTTTGTCTGCCCAGTGCCTAACCAGCATGGATGTAACGCTGCAAGGTGGTTGATGTTTGCACATTTAGTGTGTTTATATATGTTTGTGTGTTTGGAAAGTGTGACACTGGCATTAATGAGTTCAGATCTCTCTGCTCTTGTCATCCCCTCACCATCAGTCCTTCGCTGCCTCTGTTTGGGCGGAATCATTCACTCCCCGACAGCGTTGGCAGCTCGTCAAGTCTACTTCACACACATGCCAATCAAACCGCTTCCAAGCAAATAAGCAATTAATCATTAGCATCCACAAGCAGCTGACGCAAGGGAAGGGAGGGGGTTGGAGAAGGAGATGGTGGGGGGAGGGCGAAGAACCAGGGTTCATTTGGGTTCAAATGTGACCACGCCCTATTTTATTCACACACGTGAAGAGTTCCCTGGAGGACTGTGCAGCAGGGGCGTTATAACAAGGGGATTATCTTCATAAATCAGAGGATAAATTATGGAAATGAGGATGGGTTGAGAAAAGAGAACAACTAGGTAGCATCTGTTGACTAACCAAACAAACCATTGTTCCCATGATTTTTTTTCCCACCTCACTCTTAGTAATGACAATTAGATAATTACTGTGTTATTAGAATGATTAAATGGTGCAAAGGGGTGGGGGGACAATGTGTGATGGAATATGTATTTGAGTAGGAACAAGCTGTCTTATTTACTTTAATGGAATCTTCTATTGTGTTTCACCTCACTGATTTATACTCCGAGGGCTGCATCTTCATTTTTGGTCATTGTGGGTAAAAATCTCACACTTTCTTATTTTAGCCTGTTCATTAGATTGACCATATGTCTGGATGTTCTCTTTTCATGTCTTGTCTGGCAATATTTCACAAATTGATGGAAACGCCCGCTTTTCCCGGGGACCTTGAACACATCTCGAGGAGCACGTTAATTTAAAAGATCATAACTCAGCTAATATTTGCTTTATCTGAGGAATTCCATCAGTTTCTGAAAGCTAAGGAGTCGCTCTTTACCATCGATGCATTCATTTTACTCACACGTGACGTAACCGTTGAAGATGTCTCTTTGTTTTGCCGAAATTGTCACACATGAGGAAAAGAGAAAGGATCAAAGTCCGAGAGAGAGATTAAAATAGACCAAATACCGATGGATTTAATTGAAAAGGAACCTCTATAGATGGAGGTTCAGAGAGGAATTTGAAAACAAAGGCTAAAACTTAACCTTTCAACTATAGCATATTGTGTTTTGTAGGTTAAAAAAAACATCGAGTACTGAGTATGACAAGGTCGGCACAAGTGTCATTTTCTTGGAAATCAAAATATGGTCACCCTACCACTCATACTGATCGATTTTAAAATGCTGCACATGTTGCTTTTGGTAAACTTAACAAATGAGATAATAAATTCAATATACATTATATATACTGTAAACTGTTTTTTTTTTTTTTTTCAGAATTAAATTCTCATCATTTTAAGTATTATTTTGCTTTATTGAACTTTTGAAATTCTAAATTGTTTTTACTGGATTAATGGTCTCATAAGTTAAATTCACCAAAAATTCAAATCAGCTTGAAGAGGCTAAAATTAGCATCCCTGTACTGTCTTCAGCCTACAATGTTTGTTCTTGCCATTCAAGATGACAGCTTTGAGTCTTCAACTAGCATCCATTTTTAAAAGATGATTAAATCAATATTTTTGCAAGGTAAGGCAGTTTTTTTTTTAAATAAAGATGTTCTACTAAGTGGCATCTGTTCAGGATTTCTTTATGAACAGAGTGGAAAGGTTAAAGTGTTACTTTACCCATGGCTACTTGAATAAATTAATGAAACCATAAGAGAAAAAGATTCCTCTTAACCAGGGATGGGCTAGTTTTATCACATGGGGGCCAAAAAAATGTGACTGTCAGATCCGAGGGCCACGTTATCAACATTCATGTCAACACTTTGGGCCTATGCTACGAATTTAGATAATTATATCCTGGATTTATCTCCGTTAGCTTGATTCAACTAACCAAATTTACGACGGCCGATCACAACACGCTAACTTGAGCCAAGTGTTTTCAGCCTGGGTAAGTGCGAGTTCACATAAAAGGGGTGGAGATTGCAGCGTCTGACCAATCAATGGAGAACGTGGCTGAGCAACCGTTCTTAAAATGGAGGAACAGCTTATCATCTTAAACAAATGTCTAAATATTCACACATCACCTTATATTGGACAGCTCGCTTTCTAAGAGAACTGATTGATCAGGAGGCGGGACTTTAGTACTCGCTCAGATCCTAGCCAGAGCAAAAGATGCTCCCGATCAGGTTAGTCGTTCAGCCTAAGTTACCATGGGGATTTAGCTCAATAAGATTTTAGCCAGCTTCTTAGTCAAGCACACACTGATTAAATCCTGGAAGTTAGCACGATAAGAGATAATCTCGCTTCGTAACATAGACACTTAGAATAATGACCAATCTGAACATTAATGTTTTTTATATATATATTTTTGTAATAATGTGTTTTTGGGAGTCATTTTGTGTATTTTTGTTTTTGTTTTGTATGTTTTCCTGTCATCTTGTGTGTTTTTTGAGTCTTTTTGTGTCATATTTCTTTCTGTGATTTGTTTTGTTGTTTGTGTTTTGGGAATCAATTTCAGTGTTTTTGTTGTCATTTGTGTTTTTAAAGTCATGTTATGTTTTTTTGTATACTTTTTGTCATTCTTTGTACCTCTGTTTTTTTTTTTTTTATATTGTCTGTGGTTTGGTATTCCATTTGTGTTTTGTTTGATTTTTGTGTTGTAGGAGTTTTTTACATCGTTTATTATTATTTATTTTTTTTAATGTCTTTTGTGTTTTTGGCCTAAATTTTTTGTATTTTTCAGTTATTTTGTGTATTTACTTGTGAGGCCGCTCAAAATTAGACCGATGGCCGCATGTAACCCCAGGGCCTCCAGTTGCCTATGCTGCTCTAAAGTATCTGTAATTCTGTAATAAGGAAAAACTGACTGTATGAGTTTCGTTTGTTATCTAAATTATTCAGATTTGAGTCATTTAACAGAGGTTTCACACAGATGTAATGGGAAGAGGTTTACAGAAAAATAAAAACACTTTTTGTCTTACATGACCTTTACTGGATTTAAGGTTCATGTCATGTCCTCATTACCTTACTCACAAAATGTCCACCCATTAAAAGTGCTCACGTCAATGTTTGAATCAAAATTACGCCTGGGAATTTTCAAGTCCACTTAAAAATGTGAATAGACAATAAAAGAAGCCTACTATTAATTTAACTCAGACACCAAATTAGTACTATTTACCAGATTACAAGGAGTTTCACCATGAGTCCACAAGCATTATTATAACCTGAAAGTGTAAAACTGAAACAAGCTTTAATCCTAATTATAAGATTCACAAGAGAGGAATTTTGCTGCTAACATTAGGGTTTTTATAAACAAAAATCTTAACATGTTTTACTGAAATATTTAAAAAAAAAAAACAAACAGAAAAAGATCAAACATATTCTCAGATAAAATAGTAATTCCTTCACAGTTTAAGTAAAACAACATCGAAGATAAATACTGTGCAGAGATGTCTGATGGCACCACCCACCTGAACACTGTCATACCTGCAGTTTTATTAGTCATCAGTGGTGCTGCTGGTTTTTCATTTGGCTATTCGGCTGTTTTTGTATTCCTTGGATACTGTGAAAACTTATATTAGTGGTATGGTTGATGAAAGAGTTGGAGAACTTATTAATCCATCTTCTGCTTCACCTATCAACCTTGATGATACCTCACATTCCTTTGTAAAGACATGAAACATTGACGAGGAAATGCATGACAAATTGCTCATTTATCAAAGCTTAATATGGGTTTCACTTTTTGAATTTCTCCTCAGTACTTGCTTTATCTTGCACATCGAGATATACATTCACATGCAGTTACAGGGATTTCACAGCCTTACAATTAACCCAACGTTCATGTATTTAGACCGTGGGACAAAACCAGAATAACCAGAGAAATTCCAGCAAACTCAGGAAGAGCCCCCCCCACAGAAATTCCCCATGAGTCAAACACAGACTACAAATGACTACAAAAACACACAAAACAATAACACATTACAGAATAACTCCGAAGACACACAAACTGTTAACAAAATGATAGGAAAATACAGAAAACAACAAAAAAATACAGTGACAGTGACCTCAAAAATGCACAAAGCGACAACAAAAATGCAGAAAATAACAGAAAAATACACAAAATTACACCAAGAACACACAAAAACTTACAAAAACACACACAATGACTCTAAAAACAAAATATCAAAACCAAAGAGAAAATAAAGACAAACCCCTTTTTCCCCCGTATTAATGCTCAGAATGGTCATTATTCCACAGAATGTTGATCATGTGGCCTTCAGATCAGATACAATCACGTTTGTGGCCCCCGCTGTGATAGAGTTGCCCATCCCTGCCATACATGGGCAGGGATTCTCAGCTTTAAAACTGAGAATCCAGTGCACCACAAAGTTCAGTACTTTTATTACAGCTACACAGGAAATGTAATAAATGATAGCAGCGGATAAAACTGATACAGGCATTGTTTTTTTTCCTTGTGTCTACTTGAGTATTAAGAGAATTGGGTGTGTCTACAGTTTTACAACCCTCAGCCATGTGTTGTCCTGTTTTACTGCCTCTACATTTCCGCTGTCTGTTGACTCAGATAAAGATAACAAGTGAAGAGATACACTCCATGTTTCCGGTCTTCAGAATAGCCATACCTGCAATTGGTAAGCTTTTTCTCAATGGTCAAGGTATACCCTGACCAACCTCTGACCCCTCTAGATAATGACAACTGGAATTCCACCCTGAATAGGTCCATGTAATCCTTGAAGGGGATTTAATCTAGATTAAAGGGGGGGGGGGGGGGGGGGGGGGGGGAATTACTTGTAGCTGGATTACACTTTAAAATGGTTGGTGTAAAGCAGGGTTGAGGTCAACTACATTTTTAAATTACAATTACTTCTTCAATTTTCCACAACCTAGTTATGATCGACATTTTTTACGATTACAATTATCATTTTCTCCTGAAAGTCAATTACAATTACATTCTCAATTACAATTAATCACAATTACTGAGCTTGAAATACATAAGACCATAAAATGTAACCTTCCTCTTGTGTTAACTTTATGTTAGCATCTCTTATGATAACGGCTCAGTTTTAACCTTTGTCTTAAATCAGCTAATTTGTTTTTTTTTTTGTTTTTTTTTATCTCTTGGTTTCATGTTAGGCTTCCTAATCAATGAAAATATTGGTATTCATATTTTTGATGTGGGCTTCAAAGTCTTTTTCTGTCAGTATATTCATAGATTTATATATTTCAAAAATGGTAAAATGATCCTGAAGAGAACTGACAGGTAGTGGGAAAAGTTGTTCTAAAACAATTCTTACTAATTGTTAACTACGTATGTATAAGACATAGAACTTTAACATGGTTCAACAGATTTGCATCTAATTAAACAGTTTTTATAGAATTTCCATGACAATTACACATACAGTGACACACACAGTATCTGAACTCAATTACAATTCAATTATGATTACAAAAGCAACATAGTTTTTCAATTACAATTACAATTATAATTATGTCATAATTGTAATTAATTGATAATTATGCAATTACAAATATAAATAACCCCAACCCTGGTACAAAGTGCATGTGTATGTGTAGGTCTTTGTGTTGTTATCCAGAAATAAGAAGCCAAATGTTTGAAATCATTGTCCCAATTGGAAGTGATGTGACGAAATTTGCACTATGGTGGCCTCACACGACCCCTGATGCATGCACCACTCGCCTACCAAACATGAATTACCAAGGGAACCCGTTGACCTCCCATTGGTGACTTTGATGTGATGACTTGTGATGGGCAGGCCTAACAATGACTCCTGTGCTCAAACCTAGCCCCCAAAGCTGCTTGAGTTGTGCAGCCTCTGGGTCTGCAGGAAAAGGCACATCCAGAGGAAAGAAAACAAGAGGAAGAGAGGCAAACGCACTCAAAGATGTTGGTAAAAGAAGGCAGGGGGGCTGACAGATTTTCCTCCTTTCCCAGGAATCCACAGGGGGTTTCACAGCTGGGGGGAAGCATGGCAGTGCCAACTCTCACGGTTGCAAATATCCCTCTGTGTGCGAATCCCTTGTGCCTGGCAGCTACTGTACAGTATGGGTTTCATTTATCGGGCCTTAAACTTCTTGACCGACACAGTGCGTTTCCAGAGAAGCCAACGGGTCTTATCAGCCTTTACAGGCAGTCTAGTCAAACTCAGCTTCGAGCTGTTTTTAGACAAATATCTGCTGCATCACTACTGGTTTGTAGCAAGGACAAATAGAGATGATAGCACTAAAGAATGAAGCTTTTGACAGAAAGAGACAGACAGGCGGTCTTTTTATGGATATCACATGCTTTATGATAAAGCCTGTAGATAAGGGGTGGCATTTCAAATCCAAGATCCAGTGAATTCCTATTCAATTCTAATCAGGCAGCAGGAGTCAGACAGAAAGTACACAAAAAGGATTATGTGGACGTTGTTCTCCTTCATTGCATGATTACATTTTTCCTGAGATATATTTACATAAGATATATTTGGTCTCTCTCAAAGAAATCAGCTCTAGGTATTGCTCTGACATGCAAACAAATTCTCCACTTGATGCTGAGATGGGTTTGGGTAGTCCTGACCATTTTCTATACTTATGGTGGTAAAAAAAAAATAGGAACTGCCAAGACTTTTCCTTTTACACCAAGCAGAGTTCTCCATCATTGTGCCGCATTAACTTAAATGTGAATATTTAATGCATTAATTGCATCTTCTTCCTCTTCTTTGGATTCATGGTTGATGGTTCCAGATCTGTGGTTCTTGGACCTTCCAGTAAGAGATGTTATGATAACCGCTCTACTTTCTTCTGTGCTTTTTCTTTCCAACCAATTGAAGCAAATGGGCAACACCATGGCTGTATGCCTTGACCCTGGCCAGAGGTTTCTAAGTGGTAAAATAAAGATGTTCCTCCCCATCACTCCACAAGCTTGCCCATGTGAAAATGCTGTATCATTTCTTAACAAATGTTAACTCTCAGTGGCTACCATACTACATGGCCTAATTTGTGTCACCTTTAAAATTGTGCCTCTAAGTAACACTTTTCCCTCAAAGTTTGTAGCGCACAGAGGCTCTAAAACAAAGGTTAGGATTACATATCTGAGTTATGCATTTGTTTTAACTGAACACTTGAGCTATGACGCCTCTGCTGTAGCTTAGCCTTGAAGGAGACACTCCCTGAGCCTTGCAGGAGACACTCCCTGATATAGTTAACACTGTTATCTGAAAGTCAGACATCTGTGAGATGAAGCCCGGCAAAAAAAATGTGTTGAACAACAGTGCATTAAAAAAAAAAAAAAAAACACTGTAAAAGTGCATCATACTTTATTAGAAAGACGCAGCTTAATCTGTTAAAAGTTGGAAAATGCAATAAAATGCTTGTTTTAGAGCTCGGTTTGCCAAATGTTTAAGACACTTTTACTTTGATATCTGAAACCTGAAGGCAGTTGTCAGATCTTTGTCTACAATTTTCATTCCCTTCTTTCTACGGCTAATCCTGCATTTCTTCTTCCTCTGCCTTCACCCTGTCTGGCTTTTTCTTCAACTCCCCCGAGCAAAGAGGACAGCTGCTTATCCCTGATAAACGCATGGCATTTGGCACAGCGAGGGAACGAAAAGATGGAGAGGTGGGGGAAGGGTCAGATGGGCGCAGTACATCGATCAAGACGGCGAGTATAGCAAAAAAAGGCTGGGTAAGATTAAAGAGCAGGAGAATTTTGGCAGCAGTCACTGTAAAAGTGGAAAAGGGGAAGAGGGGCAGAAGATGAGGTCTAACCGTGACCCAGATTCCAAGACGCTCAGACATAATAGGCAGGGACTCACCCCACGTGAACCCCCCCACCCCCCTTCCCTCCAGCTCAGTCAAAACAATACCAGAGGAGCAGAGTAGGGGCCAGACTTTGGGGATGGTTTCATCTCACTACCTCATCCACCCCACCCTACCGACCACACAGCAACTGGCCTCCCTGTCACTAACTCCCAGCAGCTGTATACTAGCCTGGCTCCGAACCTTTTAAATTCCTGGAAGGAGAACTGAAAGAATGACGAGGCCATGTTTGGATAAACTTCTGCTGAGAAACAAACCCCAACTTTATTAGGCTATGGATTGTTTCATCCGAGACAAAAGACTCCAAAATGAAATAACTGAGAAGTAGCTTACTCTTAGAGGGCGTTCAGACAAGCTGAGTTTCAAACATTTCTAAAAACAGCCTCTGGAAACTGCAAGACTGACTGAAATGTAGTAAATTAGTGGTGTAAAAGTGATTCAGTAAAGAAGTAATGTATTTCTGAAAATGGCCAGAGACAAACAAAATCTCTTAGCCCTATATTTTTTGTGTCTCTGTGAATTCTTTTTGAACTGCAAATCCAAACATAATTTTTTTATATAGTATAGTAAAATGTTTGTTCGACCATCATAACTTTCATGATCTTGCAATTTCGTGTTGTTGGATGAGTTAGCTGTAGCCGCAGATACTCAATCTATCTATCTATCTATCTATCTATCTATCTATCTATCTATCTATCTATCTATCTATCTATCTATCTATCTATCTATCTATCTATCTATCTATCTATCTACCTACCTACCTACATACCTACCTACCGACCTACCTCCCCTCAGATTTGACAAGTAAGCAATACTAAGGGTTCATTATATAATCATTTACGGTGGACAATAAAACACAATATCATGAAATGGCAAAAATCACCGTGTGTATGTGTGTGTGTTGTTTTGCAAGGAACAGTCATGTGACCTATGAGTGTGTCCTGTGTTAGCTTTCCTGAATGCAGTCACATGTAGAACATACAGTACTTACTAAAGAGCCATTATCTTTGCATGATATGCTATCAGCCTGCTGTGCTTCAATCTGCATGGTGTTTGTGTTGTCATGCCCTGCCACTCACTGTAAAGGTTACACCAGCTGGAAAAAGCAAAGCTTTTAAACAAATGTTTATATTTTTCCTTCATATGTTTTGAAAGTAAGTTTTTGTACAGTACAACCACTTCCTACAACTACTAAATCATTTTCTATTACTTATCCAGGTTGGGACGCAGGTACAGCATCCTAAGCAGGGAAGCCTAGATTTCTCTCTACCTATAGCTACTTTGTCAAGTTCTTCCTCATGGATCCCTGACCTCCAACTGTAGCACGCTGCTAAATCCCCACACCTTGACTGATTTTTTTAGGGACGTATACAACAGGGACCAAAACTCTACTCCTTAACCTCACGCACCAGCTCAGGCTCCTTCCTCATCAGAGAGGCGGCTTTCCACAACATATAGCTCCTGGGGCCATCATGGTACCGAATCCCCCAACAAAGATAAGATGGCAGCTCAAAGAGGAGCTGTGCAGTTCAAGCGCAGTAATTACTACCCATCCAGTGTTGTGCTGTGTGCATTTCAGTTACAAGGTTTGGAATCCTAAAACTGTTACCAAGAAGTGGCAGAAAGTATGTTATTTGGTTGTTATGGTAAATGGTAAATGGACTTGATTTATATAGCGCTTTATCCCCACACTGAAGCAGTCCCAAAGCACTTTATATATCAGCTCATTCACCCAGTCACTCTCACATTCACACACCAATAGACAGGACTGCCATGCAAGGCACTAGTCGACCACTGGGAGCAACTTAGGGTTCAGCGTCTTGCCCAAGGACACTTCGACACATAGTCAGGTACTGGGATCGAACCTCCAACTACTCGATCAGAAGACAACCACTTAAGCCACGGTCACCCGATATACACAGCATTAATGTGTCCTTTCAACAAATCAATAAAGAACTTTTATTATAATGCTTCTGACACTGAGAAACAGCGAATTGTGTGGTTCAGTGAGTGTGTCAATAAAATTAAAATGTTTAGTTTTTTGCCTTTCTTGTTATTTATTTGCTATTGTTCACCTGTACTGATGCAGCTGTAAACTTGAAAGATGAAGCTTTGTTTAGCTGTGGGAAGGACGTCCATAGTTCATTGATGCACTCTAAAGTTTATCTTCAAACTTGAGGATAATCCTTTGCTTGGTTTTTACGAAGACTTTTTTATTTTCTAAAATGTCTTTGATTTTGTCTAAAATGCTGATTGTTGGTTAGATTACCATGGACAAATTAAAGGAACATTTAAGTGACCAAGTTCAGTGGGTTGGTTTGGGTTGAACAGAATTTGGTTGTGAGTCAGGGATGGGAAGCTGGTGAGTGCAAGCGTGGGAGGATTGTGGTTTTTTCTCTGCTGAGAGAAAAGCAGGAAAGATGGAGCAGAATGCTCATCTCAAAGCCACCAGAGACAGTGACCAGCCAGTGGATCCGCAATCTGCAATCATTCCAAACAGACTCATGCATCCATAATAAGCATTTTGCACTCATACAACGTGACAATTTGTGTCTAAACGCAGCTACTGGATTGAGTGGTGGTCTACTTTTCTTTTTTTCTACTTTAAGCTGCAAAGGCAGAATTCTAGATTGCACAAAAATGACAACTAAAAGAAAATTAACTTCATTATACTGTATTTACTTTCAGTAGTTTGAGTATTGTAAATTAAAAACAAATATGTCAAATAACTATTTGCCTGTAGCGTTGCAAATATTCCCAGCAGTGCAGCAGTTGTACAATGACTGACAAGCAGCACAATACAGTCATTATGCAACTGAAAGAAATACTTTATTAAAGAGTGCAGGCGGCTATAAATACTCAAAAGAAACCAAGGTCCCAAAAGGAGAGTGGAGAGAATCTGCCAAGCCGGCTGGTACAGTTAAAACCAATAATTACGTGAACTACTTATGCGTTCACCCAAGGCCAAGTGATTGTAGGTGTGTGCTCGAACAGCAGAATCCTCAACAATCATCCACTATTACAGCCTGTGGTTTCAGCTCTAAATCTGTCTGAAGAGGGACTAATATAGCCTGACTGCTAAATTTAACACAACACAGCTGGGATATAAATAATCATACCAGCTAATGTCAGAGGCACTTCCTTTCTTTGTTCCAGTGAAGAGAAGGGCCTTTGGGTAAAAATAAAGAGAGTGGGAGAAGAAAAGCGAAGAGGAGGGTGGGATCGGATGCAGAGACAATGTCGGCAGTGAAAAAGACAGAAGTGTGAGACGGAGTTCTGACACGCATACTAAACACAAATGTGGATAATGATGTGGTCCCGCCATGGAGAAGAGGAATGTGACAACTTTCCCTTCTCTTCCCCTTTAGATTAAAGGGTAAGTGGCTTGGGGCCAATGAGGCCAAGCGGACACTTTAATTACAAAAGACAAAGCAGGCAATGCTTGGATGGTTGTGTTGTGACGGTAGCGTTTGCTTGCATGGGGGGTCTGTGTTCAAATTTGCTTGCGGTGGGAAAAAAAAAGGTTCTTGAGGTTGGAACAAGAAACACCCAACATTTTTAAACTCATAACTGTCACTTCATTTATGCCCATCATGTAATTATCCATCCTAAATCCCAATTAGAGGCATGTACGAAAACACACAGCGGAGCGTCGACAGCATATTGCCGTAACCATGTTTTATTTTGCGCTTAAGGAAAGCTGCAATAAAAAATTGAAGGAGATCTGAGGATATTCAACTGACAGCTTTATTTGAACCGATTTAAGGCCATGCAGTTGGTGACAAATATAGCACCACAAAATACCAACCATGTTTAAAAATATTACTTCAGAGACTGAGTGAGACGAAAAGTGCGTTCTTTGGAATGACGCCTAATAGCCATTCATTTTCCACTCAATCGTGTCAGCGATCAGAATTAATCAAAGCGCATTTTCTGTGTTTCATCTGTGTCAATGAAACAATAAAAAAATGGATTAATCTTTTGATGTAAGCCATGCCAGTTCCTTGCATGGCTTAACATGGGGTTAGAGTGGACGCTGTTATTACAGGGTCAGAGTTTGCCAGGCTGTTATTGGCTAAACAGAGGTTGGTGGTGGTTCGCTGAATAATGGATGATTGGCCTCCCAATCTTTTTTCGTGGTGAAATGGGTAGCTAGTAAATTAGGGGCTGCTCAGTGCTTGTGGCTTGGTGACATATGATACAGAGCTGCAAATGTCACCAGCCCACACACACACACACACACACATGCGCACGTCGAAAATCAGTAGAAAGCCAAACACGCACAGACCCAGTTTGACTGTCAATGGTCAACAGTCAGCAACAGGTGCAAGTAGTTGAGGGAGAGGGTGTGTGTGTGTGTGTGCGTGTGCGCGTGTGTGTGCACATGTGAAATGGAAAACCCGACCGCTCTT
The DNA here is from genome assembly GCF_900634775.1 of Gouania willdenowi. NCBI lineage: Eukaryota > Metazoa > Chordata > Actinopteri > Blenniiformes > Gobiesocidae > Gouania > Gouania willdenowi. The sequence goes on from NC_041049.1 coordinate 17,795,335, forward strand.
TAACCACTGTGAGCATGAGCCGGTGTAATCTGCCTTCACCCCCACCCATACATTAGCCTTAAAACAGGAGCACAGGGGCACCTCTTGGTTGACGTGAGGAGAAACCATCGCCACATGAATAGGAGAGAAAATAGCTTGCTTTCAACCATTTTCCTCGATTCTAAGAAACACTGAAAACCAAAGTGGACATCTGGCTTCTTGATAGCCTTAAAAATGTCCCAAACCCTCAATTCAACACATGCACTCAGACAAACTGGACCTAGAAACAAGGTCTTGCCATTTTTGTCATATTTTGTTGCATTTCTGTTTTATTTTTTGAATATCCATATAATGACCTTTTCGTCAGGCACTGACTGTTCCACAGCCTTGTGTGGTTTTATTCTGTTAGGTGATAATGAGAAGCTGCGTCTTGTGGAAGCTGAGAAGGAGAGTTACAGGCCAGCACTTCTGCTGATGCACGGCTTGAAACGGCGCCAGGTTAACCTGAACCCTGGGGTATGCAAAAACTCTCTGAACCCATCCACCGCACCCCTGTCACCCAGAGTCACCTACACCGGAGCCTGGGAACTGAGCTGCTTTTTTGTAGCACTTGACCAAACCACTTTGTACCTTTTTTTCCCCTAAACTCTTACAAATTATTCCGTATCTGTGTTTTTTCTCTCATTATTTGTGACTATATTAACAGAATCAAACAAAGAGCTCTCTGTATCTATGCTTGTTCATGACCCTCACCAGCCATCCCTTCTTAATAAGAAGAAGCATAAACTCATCATTATTTATTCATCTCAAAAAGAGGCCAAATAGACCAGCATTTTCACATACAGAATTCCTTTCCCGCACTTTTCATCATTTGAATGGGAGCTGTTCAACTTAGTTCAACCCCAAGGATGGTTTTTACCACCTTCTACTCCAGCCTTATTTTGTATACTTTTTAAGTTGATTTGTCTTCCAATTTTGGGTTCCACTCAACTTTGTCCACTTGCATAAATGTATTTTCCAGTGGATATTGTCATTTCTCCATTTATATCCAACCACTGCCATCCAACTCTAGTTTGTGCATATCTCATCCCTTAGCCTATTTATTTATAGCTCCCAGCAATAAATTGGATTATTTTACAATGTGTAACTATTAAAAGAAAGGAATAACAGTTTAAAACAAGAGAGCACAAACTTCCGCCAAATGCCAAATATTCTCTTTAGGGATTTTAATCATGATATCATGATCATTAACATTAAGGTTTGGAAGAATTTTCTATCTCCATTAACAACGATACATGGGCCTACCGCTACAAGGTTATCACACAGCGTTTCAGACTTTGTGTACCAACACCTGCTAAGCCAATGACATCTCTCAGCATGTGTTTAGCGTCAGGCATACCTGAACTATGTTTACAGATAAATAGTGGCACCCTTTGTCCTTTTTTCCGTAACAAATTGTTCATATTATTTTTATAATCCGGATTTGTGTTGATGTTGAAAACAGTAATGGTTCACTTCAAAGTAGATAAAAAGAGCAACAAAGCCAAGAAAACTGTTTACCATTTGAAACAGCTGCTATTACACAGAACACTCCATTTAGGTTGTTCTATTAAAGCTCATAATTTCTTCTTCTGACCTTGAAAGGGCAATGCTATTAACAATTCCCACGGTATACGTTTGGTTATTACTTCCATCCGCTTTTCCCAAAAGTCTGCGAACGGCATAATCAGGACATTATGTTAATCTAATAGATGCTTGCCAGCGAGGGATGACATTAGTATGTACCCTGCTTTTACCTACCTGGGCTGAGTGGAGGCAGCCATGCATCTCACAAGTGAGTGATCCATGTTGATTGAAGGTCATTACTTAGCATGGAGCTGAACTCCTGACCTCACCCTGAGGGGGTTAAAGCCCCTCGACACAAGGTTGAATGGTGCTGGTGGATCATTGCACATGCAGGCTTGTGTAGACACACATACTCGGACTCTGTTATGCACGACGGAGCTTCACAAACACACAATGGTGACAGTCCAAAGAGGATTCAATATCATACGCCATAATCGGCCACTAAGCCTGAACAGAGGGGTCTCTACGAAAGATGAGCTTAGAGCGTTTCAATCCCATTTTATCTGCTTAGATTTCCTACACTCTTAACTTTTGGGACCTAAAACAAGGTAGGGTCAAGGTAAGGCCAATTCTGAATTGACCCTGATGGACTTCATTCAGGAGAAACCACAATTCAGTTTTTTTAAATAACCCTTTCTGTTTGGGATGTTCGAAAATTGCTTTACGATTTCTGATATTAACCGATACTGATATATACATAGGTCCCCACCCACCCCTGACCTAATTTTAGGTCACATTATATATATATATATATATATATATATATATATATATATATATATATACAGTATATTGTAATGCCTCACTGGATATATCATCTGTGCAACAAGTTTTTCAACTTCAATATTGAAAAAAATCTCCCATCTCTACTTTCCACTGTAGGAGAATATTTTGTGTTAAATTATTTTTCACACAAGCAAAGAAATGCAAACCCTACTCAGGACCACACATTCATAAATATGTGCAGCAATCCATTTACAAGCCTGAGTTAAATTATCTCCAGGGAACACAAACAAGCATTAAACAAAGCAAGGCTGAGGAGAAAAAAAGCTGAAAATTGGATCAGAGAGTCTGCCCCGTTTCCTTATTTTTGTCCCCCCTTCCTTGTTCCCTCTAAGCCTGCTTCACATGAAGCATTTGGGGCTCCTTTCTCTGTCTTCTGAGAAATAAACTAATCCGAAGGGTGACCCCCACAAGGAGAGGGGATGCCTGATGAGGCAGAAGAGGGGTGTCCTGCCTGAGGTAATGGGAAACTGTATATACAACTATGTTGGAGTGAATTGGTTAATGTCTTTCCCTTGAGTAGACTACACAGCCCTGTTCACACTTTCACTACTGCATCCACATGCAGATAATGCCAGATGTCGTGATGTATGCTCAGATATGCAACCAAAAGTTTACATTTTTCCTCTGAGGCCTCCTGCTACCTTATATGGAGGCCAAGAGCCGCGCTTTCTGTTACAAACCACCCTGAACAATTCCCTTGTATTACGTATTCCACTGTTATGCGGCTGGAAAATAAAGTGCAAACTGTGCATGAATAAAGCATAAGTACAACAGCAGGAATACATCGTGAGGCGTTGTAATAAAAGCTACAAGCTGTCAGTTGTCTGAAATATCCATGAGTACAAAAAGCCAACTCAAGATCTCTGTCACTTTTGCTCAATGTTAAATCTTTAAAAATGGTATGTTCTAAAGATAGTTTATAATTGATACATAGTGTGTGGTATTTGTGTTTTGTGGTTTCGAGGAAGAAATAAAGTAATCTTTTTAAGAAGAAGGCCAAAAATTCTTGTGTTTCTTGATCTTGTCCAGTCAGATTTCATGGTTGGAAATCAGGAGATCTGCTGTCTTAGGGGCAGATTCACTAAAGGTTTAGGGGTATTAAAAAGTGTGCAAACGTCACTCCACGCGCTAATAAGGGGTATAAACCCCAGAGAATCAGGACTGCTCGGCACAATGCGCCCACAATATATTTAGCACATTTTACTCTGATTAATATGTAAAGTAGGCGAATCTCACAAGGGGAGCAAAAAAATGGGAGGGGGAAATGCAAATAAATTAATGCAGTGGGCGCAATGCAATTCATCAAATCTAGAACTTTTTGCGGTGACTGTCTTATGCGGCGAAAATAGTACGAGCCACAGGCAGGTACAAACACACACACAGATCATCGCTGCACTGAATCTTGACACAAAACACAGCGGAGATGGAAAAAAATGCTCCAGGTAACCTTTCTAGTATAAGAAAATAATAATAAAAAAAAAAAATCAGTAGTCAATATTAACAGCAGAGTAAAGTGTGCCTGTGAGGGAGAGAAAAAGCTGGACACCTGAGGTGGTGCGTGTGGAGTCTGGTGTGGCTGCGGTGCAGAGGATGTTTTGTGCTCCATGGATGTCGCTCCGTATGCACCGCTCCAGGGAGCTCCTGTGTCTTCCTCTCCATGTTTTGAACCTAAAACTGTTGTATCGCGTTGATGCCAGACCAGATTCAGCTGATGCAACGGTGGCACAATGTTCACAAATGAGAGTGTGCTTGACTACTCAGGAGGTCAAACCTGTTGGATGGTGCTCAGTAGATCATCTTCAAATGGTGCAGACTGATTGACAGACTGTTGCTGCAATAACTCAGATCAATGACATCAGCAGATCAATAAGACGGTTTCTGTCCAAATCTGCCTGTTTTAAGAACAAAGTTACAGGACCTAGTGGAGCACCCACATTAAATTAGGGTTTTTAAAAAAAACATTTGTATTTCTATATTATTAAATGTTTGTACAGCAGACAGAGAAGTCCACCAACCTCCAATTCAAATGTATTCCAAATGTAATTTTGTGCTTCTGTGCACTCACCTCTTCACATTGATTGAGCAAAAGGTTCATTTAAATAAGGCGGCCTCAACCACGTTTATGCGCATATATTAGTGACGCAACGTTAGTGGATTCCCCACAGCAGGTGAAGAAACAGTGCCACCAAAGGATTTAGGGACGCACCTGGTTTACCACCCTTTATTTCAGATCATAGTGAATCTGCCCCTTACTGTATTCTGCTGAAGCAGAAATTGTAACGAGTCAAAATACTCAACTCACGATAGGAGGAGTATATTTATTTCCTATGACATCCACTTATGGTCAGATTTCTTTGGCTAGTTGACATGTACCATATATTAGATTCTAATATCTCCTGGCACTTGCTCATGATTTTTACTTTCTAAAACCTATTTCCTCATCCTTCCTTTCCAGAGGCCTTTCTGAAACTGTTGTTTGCTTTGACATCTTTGTCTGAGAGAGATTTTGCTGATGAAGGATAACTACCATATCTTGCTGGCCTGACCTCTGACATTAACTTATCCACCAAAATCTCAATAGAAAAGCAACTGGCGCATGTTTGAAGGTGATAAGTTGTAGCAAATAGTGATTTTAAAACTCTGACACCGTGACATGTATGGGGTAATGGGCCCCATTTATTTATTGCAATGTGCCAATGATTTGGTACCACCAATCGTCCTAATATTTAGTTCGCAAATAAATGAGAAATCTACTTTCTTTTTTTCTTTTGGGCCCACTCGGGTCCCAAATCGAAAATCGGGCTCTGAGCGTCGATGCGTACACATTCATAGATTATATCTACCACATTTCAGCTCGATCTGTTCACGAATAACAGAGGAATAGTGATTTTAACTAGTGTACACAGCAACAAAAGAAGACCAACAACAAGAACAAAGTGAGTGGCGTTTTGAGTGAAGTAGCCCGGCCTTAAAATATTGGTGATAAATAACTATTGGATAATCCATCTTTATTCCATGCATCTGTTGCCTTTAATATATCTGAGGTTATTTAAAATATGGAACCACAAAATAAAATGCCTTGTATTAATCATGAATATCAGTATCCTTGCAGGTTCAGGTGGAAGAAGTTTCCCTTTCTCTATCATTTGGTCTCTCAGCCTGTCTCTCTCTCTAATTGACTAACAAGAAGGGGCTTAGTCCTAACCTAGAAGAGCATATGCTTAAGGGTGGGGGTTGGGTAAAAGAAGAGAAAGAGCAAGATGCAAAGAATGGGACTAGTTTTAAATAGCTATTTCAGTTTCAAATTAGTAAAACAATGAAGAGGAGTGAGAGTAAAATAAATGGCATCTGAAAGAAAGGCTAACAGGCTAGGAGGAAATACAACCACCAGAAGGGAGGGAAAGAAAAGTGAGGGAAGGTGATTACCTCATTAAAGGGTTTATACTGGGATTATCCCAAACTGTAACCTGGGTGAGACAGGGTTAACTAATCCGAGCTGTGGTTCCACCCATGAGATCTGAAACTCACACTCTGCTAACAAGATCTCGGATGAGTTTTCGCCTCACTCTTTCTCGCCATCTTTCAATAGTCTTTAGACCAGGAACAGGTCTCTTGTTGCTTGGAATCGACTTGTTCTTCTTGACCTCTGGACTGATGCAAATATAATTGGAAATTATGTTTTCTATAGCTGTGATCCCCTCGTCTTTAGTGAGAATCTATTTAAGACCCTGTCCACATGTCTGCAGTTGAGCCTTGAGTACACAGACAAATTAAAATACCAGAGCAAAGCAAAAGCTTTTAAAAGCTAGATTTACATGGGTGCTGTGTAGTTGAGGGATTCGGAACTTTAAAAATTAAACTTTGAACAAATAAGTGACAGAAAAGAGAAGCATCTTTTAAAAATATATTTTATATATTTATCGTCATTCTTGTTACTTGAATGCCACAATATTTAGTACACGACTTGTGTAAAAAATAAAAATACATTTGAGACTGGCGATAAGGGACTTATAATTATTAACAAAAGCAGTCAGAGAACGCAAACCTCTGCGAAACGCCAAATATCCACTTTGCCAGATAGTAGTAGTTATCTAGATCAGTGATCCTGATCATGGTATTTTATCATTCACACTTTAAAGGCCTTAAAGAAATTGATATCCACATTAATAACAATACAGTGGGTCCAAATGTATGGGAAACCTTGTTTTTTGAAAAATCATAATGAATCATCTGATCTGGATGAAATTCAGTTGGGTAATCAAGGAACCAAGCCGACATGACTGAGATCAGTCAATTATGAATCGAGATATGAATTTTGGACTATAATAATCTCCTCCATAATGTCACTGAATCTTCTATGACGTAAGGTCTGTGGTACAAAAAAAAAAAAAAAAAAAAAATATATATATATATATATATATATATATAAAATCTTTCAAGTACTTTAAACATAATCCTTCTAAAAGACAACCAAACAAACTGCAAATTGCAGATGAAAATATTACCTCCTTTGTGGAGGTAATAGACATCCCTTCACGTATTTAAACAGTATAGACCCATAACTTGGCAATGCACTATTAAGGTTGGTCAACAAGAACAGGGCAATGATTTAAAGTTGGACTTTGATCATGAGACTGGATATTGCAACTTAAAAAATAAAATTAAAAAAAGCATCATAGTCCAAAATCAAGTATTGACTATGTAACAGATTGGCTTCTTGTCTTCAATTCTTACTTCTTTTTTTATTCCTACTCTTTCCAAAACAGTGTGTTGTGTGCTCCTTACTACACGTTGACACTCCTTTCCCACCTTTCAGCCATAAATGGCTGCCTGTCCTCAATCCTTGGATACACATTACACAGACAGACATGAAGGCAAAGACTGAAAAGGAACAGCAGTGTTTGAGAGAGAAAGGGCCTGGTCAGTGTCTACTGTTGATGTAGTTGTAACAGTATTTAATCACTGATGCTTGATCGCATGTTAATGTCAGACTTGTCCTGCAGCCTCAAAGGAAAATGAAAGGATAAAAGCACATATACTGTAGAGCCACAAATGTGCACAGTACATATTACAAACAGAAGATACATATAGACTGGGCTGTTACATTTGAAGTACTGTAAGACCTTATCTCTCAGTTAGCTGCAGTGGTCAAATTACATTACAAAGAAGCATAGAATCGTAGAGGAAATACACCAAGACAGATGGGCACTGCTTTTTACTGCCTTTGGCAACAAATTCAATTGCTACTGAGATGCCATTTATTTTTAAGTAGCCATATAGAGCTCATTGCAAACATAATTATGAGTCTACTACACATTAATCTCTAGAAAGAAAAGCCTCCAAGTGGTCCTTCTTGCTGATAAATACAGTATACCCACAGTTGAACAATCGTCCCAATAAACCTGTTTGTATTGCTGTGCTTAGTAATTCTCTCAATGAAGTATTTCCATCCATGAACTTCCTTCTTCCTCTGTGGAGGAGGATTGCTTGTTCCAGATTATCTGCCCTGGTTTCTCTGTAGGGGGGTGGGTAATGGGAACATAATAGTATCAGTGCAGATTTACCTGAGAAGAGTCCTGCAGATAAATGGGTCAGAAGGATGAATGTAAGGATGAAGCTACTCAACAGAGGCTTGTCCATTAGCTGTGGGAGAGGTCTAAAGCAGGAAGCTTGGATTTAAAAAAGTAATTATAACTAGTAGTAGAGGTTGCTTGACGTGTATTGGCTTATCTCTATTACTGCTTTAATTTGGACAGTTAATCAAAATTGGTTTGTGAAAAAAATTACAAACCTCTAACATTTGGAATCAGTGCATGTCAGTTTTAAAATGATCTTCAATGCAAATTACCTTCAAGTTGTTCAAATTGGACGATGTACAGGTTTTTGGCCAATGTCAAGTTTTGGGCTGTAAAATAAAACTAAAGTACTTGAGAAGAATGTGCAAACTCTACAGAGGGCAATGGGTTTATCATGAAACCCAGAACCTCTTCGCCATGCAGTGGCATAACAACCACAAGCTAAAAAGAGCAGTTCCAAGTAATTTTCTGAAGTCATTTGATTTTTCAGCATTGCCGATCAATGGTTTGCTTTAATTTTATGCGCTTCAACTCTTGCTAGAGCTTTCCACTAGCCTTCTTCCCTTTGCATTCTTTTTTGCTCCTGTCGACCAATTGATTTCAATCAATTCAGCTTGAGTCAATTCCGCCTTTATGCCAGCCAAAGAGACAGCTCTGTTTAAGTCCCGAGATCAAGCTGTGGCATACAGGGGGTCCTTTATGCAACACAATCACTGCCTCTGACATGTCAGCACGCCTGTAAAGCAGTCAGCCCATCTGTGCTTGGCCTAGTTTTGGCTTATGTGCTGGCATTCGGGACCCCATTCTTAAAGGGGAAAGGCAGACAGTGTGTCTTTCATTAGATAAATATAGCAATGACTTTCAAACAGCCTTTGGTTTGGCTAGTCGATTTAGTTTGGCAAGCGTGGGAGAATGAAGACACTCCAACAGTTTGTAAACTCACAAACCAGGGCCTAAATGAACAAAGTGCTGGTTTCACTGTGATGAGTTGCACAACTGATATAGCCTGACTGCTACACAAAAGAACTGCATGTATGAATGTTACTCACACGTACAGGTGTGGGCCTGCCTTGAGTCGAGGGAAAACGCACTCATTGTCGTTCTCACAAGAGAGAGGCGGGAAAAAAAGTATGCCCTTGAACCATAGAGCAGGTCCCACCTACTTCTCAAAGGTATCGGCCTTTACAAGGGTGTGTGTGAGTGTGCATGTGTGAGCGTCTTCATACAAGCCACCAACATTTTTGTCTTGATTTGGCATGAGAAAAGAGAAAAGTTGTCCGCTTGAACTTTCTGGGAAAATTAGCTTTACGCACGTGTGTGTTCATTGGAAAAATATGTGGGAACTACTCACATAAAGGAAAAGGTTAAAGGTTTAGCCAGGCACATTTTCAAGCACATTTTAAGGAGTGTTAAGCGTTGATTTAATTGCGTTATAATTATAATTATTATATTACTTTATTATTATTATTTTAAATAACTTAGGAAAATCATGTAAAATGCATTTGCATGATTGTTCTAACCAAGTTTAGAACAATTTGATGTGTTTGGTCTGTAATTTTTCCATAGGTTGTGAAAACCTAAAACAGGTTTGGCAACAGTCCAGATTTCATTCTCTCACTGTGCTCCAGGCTACACCCTAAGGATTTTGATTTTTTTTCCTTCCAAACAGGCATTCTCAGTCATAAATCAGTTTTTTTTTTTTTTTTAATATATACAGCACATGAGATCAAATGTGATGCACTATTAAAGAGGAATCCAGGTTAGTGTGTTCACCTGAGGCCAGGACTCCTCTCGGTTCTGACAGTGCGTAGCTTGAGTAAGCTCGACTGTGAATGAATGCGTAAAGTGTAAGGTGAGCAGTCTGGGCTGGATTGAAGCGGCTGAGTGCTGCATGAATAATGGAAACTGAAGCAGTTTGAGCTCGGTGTTGAGAGCTTTTGGATGGCCCTGCATTTAAAATTCCTTCAAAGACTGAGAGGTCTTATCTTTGTTGAAGCATTGTGGGGAAGAGTTTTTATCGTAATTTAACCGCAAATTGCAACATCAAAGGCTTTCTAAATGGTGTGTAAATATCCCAATGACATGTGGATGTTATTACTGCTTGATGGACTCGGTTTATGAATTACTCTTGGTTTGTGTTAGCACTCCAAAGAGAACGGTAGTGCATCCTCGTTGGTAAAACAACCAGAGGTACAGATTATGAGTCATTGCTTCACTGCTATATGTTTACCAAGTTTAAGCCAACACTCTACAGGGATATCCCTGGGAATCAGGACACTCCTTAGGCTAATATCTACTATTGCTTTAGTAGCTTATTTATCTTTATTTAGCCAAGGAAGAATAACTAAACACACCCTGCACGTTCGTGGTAACACACCATTCACACCTGGGAGTACTTCCAGCTTCCCATTGAATAATCAAACGAGCTGAGAAGCTTTTAAACTGGTTGTGTAAAAACCTGAAGGGACATGTAAAGCATCTTTGGAATTTCACCCTTATTGGGTAATCATGTCAGCCATAGTAGTAATGTCATGAATCACAAGAATTGGCCTTCTGTGAGTTATGCATGGACCTGTTTAAAGATGCTATCTGTATGGGAAGAGCAGTTTCTCGTAAGTCGTTATCAAACAATGAAGCAAACTGGAACCCGGAAATTTCCTGTTTTATGTCTTTGAGAAACGTCAACAGGGATTATTATGGGTCCACTCAGAGGCCTACACGTGACACTTGTGTCTACATCAGTTATTGTAACCTACGCACATTGCGGCCGTGTTTGTTGCCATATCAGAGTGTGGATTGTGTGATATTGACATTCAACAGAGCCCTTCATGGACACTCGTCAAATGGAAGATTCTTGGGAGGGCAAACACAAGATCTGACTTCACAGCATGTAACCAAAAGGTGACAGGCTCTAAGTTTATCTGCCAACATTACACGTGTTGCCAAAGCGCCCTTGAGTAAGACCTGTGTATGTAACATATAGTTCTGCCCAAATTTTTTGAGCCTCTAATACCTTTCACCACCTCTGCTGCATTGTAAATCCTGAGCTTTATTATCCACCCACAGCTCATTTCTCACCTCTTTTCTTGCATCTCTCTTCTGTTACATCTTGTACTTTAGCACGAGTGCCATTCCCTTGTGTTTGGGGGGGTAACACAGGCATGTCACAGCAGCACATCGTCAACCTCATAGCACCCTTTTAGATGGTTGGCCCTTCTCCAGGGCTGTTATGCAGGACAATACGTGTATTAACTGGTGCTGGGATAAACAATTATTTTTTAAATAATTAATCTAGCGGTTATTTTTTTTCGATGCATCATTTTTACAGTTCAATTTGATTTGACTCGATTCGAATATCTCCCCATTAATTGACTAAAAGTAATTTATACATGTTAATTTACATATCTAAAATGAAAAAAATAAAAAATAAATGAATTCCTTAACATTTCAATATATGTTAATCCTAGTTAGTCCTAGTTAAACACTCTGGGTGGAACAAACCTGAAATGTGGGTGTTCCCATTCAAATCTGGCCTTACACGCATTCTCTCCCGTTTGCTTAAATTATTTTCCTCTTACGTTTCAAATTAAAAGTGTGCTTTATCATTTTCAATTACATTTACAAGTGTCGGGAAAACTCCATGTTCCGTGATTTCTAGACAGCCCCCAAAAAATGACCCATGTCCCAGTCCGCCTCCTTTGCTTTAGACCGCATTCATTCACAGACTACTCGCTTTTGGTCAACTTTTGGTGTCAGAAACCTGGACCGGAGAATATGCGCTAGATGGACTTGGACTGGACTTGATTTTATATAGCGCTTTATCACCACACTGAAGCAGTCTCCAAGCGCTTTACATATCAGCTCATTCACTCTCACATTCACACACCAGTGGGACAGGACTGCCATGCAAGGCGCTAGTCGACCACTGGGAGCAACTTAGGGTTCAGTGTCTTGCCTGGGATCGAACCCCCAACCTCTCGATCAGAAGACGACCCACTACCACCTGAGCCACGGTTGATGGTAGTGGGTAGATAGAGGTGCGTAACTGTAGGCGTTTAAGTCCAGACTGGAGAATAGGGCCCTTTGTGCCTATGAATAGCAACATAAAGATAACCTTCGATAGGTATATCACAGCTGCTACCTCATACCTGATCAGTGCTTTTATGCTCACATATATGGCAAAAAAGAAAGAGGACAGACAAGTTAACACAAGTAAGGTTTACTATAAAGCTAGAAAAATCTATAAATTAAATTTTTAACACAACGGTAATTGTCAAAGTTCAAAAGCACAAAACCAGAAACTTCTAGCAGCTTAATCTTCAAGGCAAGGCGCTCAAACACTAAAACAGTGCCAATAAAGTACATAATTTGCTCAAATTAATCACAATGTACATTAATAGTTGTCTGGACCACCAAGGCAACATTACACAGCAACGCTAGATGCTGGTTTGAAGAAATGTTGCCCAAAACCAAGCACACACCTGGGCTCTCATTTACAAATCCATCTGTAAAATCCAAATTGAAGCTATACATGTGCCACCTGAAAATGTGCTACACCAAAAATGTATCACATTTCTAAAACTGTGCTGGCACCTGCAAGCGTTGTTCCTTTTATAACTCGTAATCCATCCTAAAGTTTACGCAGGTGAATTCACTTCAAATCCTGCTCTTAATACACCTACATATTCCCATAAATGATCAATGTAAAAGACCTAATGAATAGTTTTTGCATATAAACAGACTTACTGACCTGGAATTCACTTTCGATCATGGCATGAAAGACAAAAAAAAGGAATTTCTGAACAAAGTAGAAGGATTCTGATGGTGGCCAGAAAAGGTATATTATATACTGTATTTGGTGGTCAGAGTTATGGCGTCACAAGTAAATGAAAAACAAGTTATTGACAGTAGTCATCACTGCTGTAAGAAGTGTGAGTCAGGAGTGGACTGGGACTTTGGTCCAGAACTGCCCACTTCGATCCGCGCACAGATACTGCTCCAACTCACCCCATTATTGTACAAACAAACAAACTTTAATGAACAATATCCCTTTATATTCTGGAGCCTTGAATAAATTAATCAGTAATTCCTGGATTTCACAGCCAATTTGTGTGATTTTTGCAGCCTGAACTGCATATTTTTGCTGGTTTAATTGTTAAAAAAATTGCAGCAAAAGTTACTGTAAAATAAGGCTTAATTGTTTTAAATAACTCTGCATAAACAAGTCATTTGCACAAAAGTGATTGCCTTGTAAATCTGAGCCCTTTTCTGTATTGTTATGACAGATTTAAAAGAATTTAACATGATACGAATAATTTCCATCACATTTTGCAGGTTTTCTGTGCAGAGAATATTAAAAAAGAGAGAATATGTGGTTGTTGAAGATTTAGCAATAAGTACACAAATTTGTAAATGTAATACATGATACTTTTCCTTTCCTGTAAGAATCTCGTCAATGCAGGATTGACACTCTGAAAGGAAAATGTTTACAGTGCAGGTCCATCCCAATCCTCAGATTAGCATATTATCTATATTCTATGGGGCCATTATTGTGTTTTGTGACTATTGCCTCATTTTGTGTCTTCACTCCCAATCTCGTCAGTGTGTTTGTGCTGCGAGTAGTTAGGCTCCCTCCTGTTTGTCACTCAGGTGTGCTGATTTATCCTGATTGGCCTCTCTCACTATTGAGCTGAGTTTTTGGACACAGAAGGGAGGATTCACTAAAGGGGTATTAAAACGTGTGCAAAGGACACGCCACCGGTACAAACCCCAGGGAATCAGAACTGCGCGTATTCAGGGTGTCACAATGCGTCCACAATCCAGTTAGCGCGTTCCCTTTGATGAATATGTAAAGTAGGTGGATCTCATAAGGGGAGCAAAAAAAATGGGAGGGGGAAATGCAAATAAATTAATGCAGTGGGTGCAATGCAATTATTCAAATCCAGAACTGTTTGCGATGACTATTTCTGCACTGAAAATAGTATGACCCACAGGCAGTTACAAACTCACACACAGAAATCATCCCTGCAATGAATGTTGACACAAAACACAGCGGAGATGGAAAAAACCTTTCTAGTATAATTGAATGAATCAATTAAAACAATAGTCAATATTAACAGCCATTGAATGAGAAAAGCAAAGGAAAGTGTGTGAGAGAAAGAAGTAGCTGGATGCCTCAGGCAGCGCGTGTGGAGTCCAGTACTTGTGTGTCCGCTGTGGTATGCGGAGCTCCATGGATGTCGCTTCAGATGCACCAGTGTGCCCCTGTGTCTTTATCTCCACGTTTTGATGGTCAAACTCTCGTCTCGCATTGATGTCAGGCCAGAATCAGCTGATCAGCTGCGCAATTTAAGCAGTGATGGAACAATGTTCCCATCTTGAGAGGGTGTGACAGACCTCAGGATGATGTCCCATTTAACTTCTTCAAATGTCATTTTGTGCTTCTGCACACTCACCTCTCCACCTTAAATGAGCAAAATGTTTATTTAAATAGGGCGGGCTTAACCACTTCTATACGCACACCTTTTTTTTTTCTTTTTTTTTTTAGGTGCGTTTTTACGCGCACCTACTAGTGGTGCAATGTTAGTGAATTCCCCTACAGCAGGTGAGGAAACAGTACCTCCAAAGGATTTAAGGACACACCTGGTTTACTACCCTTTATTTCAGATTTTAGTGAATCTGCCCCAGAATGTTTACTAGTCTACTGTCTTCACTGCTCCTGAGCTGTGGTGTCATTTCACTGTGAACTCTGGTTCCCTGATATATCCTTATTTCCTACTTTATTATTTTGAGGGTTTTTTTGTGGACATTAATAGGACTAGTTATGAGCAGTACTCTTGTCCTTTACATCCATTTGTTGTATTTGTTGATCACATCCAGTGAGGTGTCACATTTAAAAGTAGGCTTAACCTGTAATTTCCATTGAGGTTTATATAATGTTACCTAAATTTAGAATTACATGGTGGGGGAGGGGTTTTATATATATATATATATATATATATATATATATATATATATATATATATATATATATATATATATCGGAAATTTAGTCTTGCACAATATTGGCGTATAGGACATCCCTAAGTATAATCTTTGCTCTTTCCATTTTGCTATTTCACTGTTTGGCGTTTCCAGTGGTGGTGAGGGATATTTGGCTTTAAAATAAAAGAAGGCGCAAACATAATTTTACTGAAAGGTGATTATGCATTTTGAAATACATAGAATATCACATAATATTGCAAAGTTGTGTTGCGGTAGTGCAAGGTTGTATCAGGGTAATCTGCAGTGACATGCAGTCAGGTTAGGCAAGGTAGGCAGTGCCTACCCAATGCTGAATTAATATTTTGATTATTTGTTTTAATTATAATATAATTATAAGTTATTTATTTTTCCATTTACGATAGCCTACAGTACCTATAAGTTTGAAAGTGTCCGCATTTTGTGCGTTTCATTGCCCAAATTACTAAACATCACTATTTCCTGGTACGGCTGCACAGTCTCACTCCACTGTAAGGCAGGAGGAGGCCACACCCCCTCCTAAAAGCACACGACTGCTCTGCCTCAGTTCCCATAGCGTGTTTTTATGTGTTTGCGCATGCGCAGTCAGTTCCCCAAGATGACAACCATTTACGTGCAAAGGCAGCTCTCTACGCTGCCTTTGGACGTAACCATGCTATGCTAAATGCTATACGTAAGTTTACAGTACATTAGTGAATTGATCCAGTGTGGCTACAGCTGCTACGTTCTCTAACTAGTGGGCAGGATAACACTACAGGCAGGATGACAGTGCTAGAGACAATGGAGAAACTTTTTTTTCCAGAAAAACAACAGCTTTTAAAAGATGGGAGACCAACACCTGAGTTACCAGACCTTCAGCAAAGGTAAGGTCAGAAAATTGTTTCATCCTTTTCACAGTGAATGGTACAAAAGGAAGGATTGGCTTTGTAGATGGTCCTCACTGAGGCTGTTCTGAGTTGTTGTTGTTGTCTTTTTCTCCATGTTTCTGTGTTTCAACACAAACAACCCTAGTGGTCACAACACGTCACTGGTAATCTGTCATACCGGGATGAGCAGCATATTGTGAGGTCTGGCAAGAGATGCAAAGCTAACATACCTAATGGTAACTTAGAAACTGCAGACCCAGAAGTAGCTATTCGGTAGTTTCAATTACCTGTGGGGTAATCCAGGAAATGCAATGCCCCAAGTCACAAAGTTTTATATTAGATATTGCTTAACAATGCCAGTATCATAGCTACACACCTTCTCATTACAAAATGTAAAAAGGAAGTTGCCAGGTGTGTTGTGTTAAAAGTACATACCAAGAGAGTCTTGCCAAACTTGTTTGGAATGTTTCAGGTTGAGGTTGTAAAGAATAACAGGAAAGTCCAGACATTTCCATTCTGGTTTTAAAGTGAAAGCATGCAATGTTAATCCTACACACCTTCTAGTGGCTGAAAACCAGTCTTCCAAAAGCCCAGTAATGGGTGTGACCCAGTGTTTGGGGACATCTGGCTGAGTTGACATTCCTGTTGTAGCTAAACGTAGCTTAAATGCAGTCAGATAAGAACTTCTCCGTATAACGTGGGTGAGTCCATATATATGGGAACCATAAAGGGAAACTGATGGCCTTGGGTCATGAGTCCTTGGAATCAAAGAGTGGCTCTCATTGTGCAAACCAGGCCTGCAGCATCACATGCAGAGCCATACAATCGGTATATGCTAAGAGGAGGCACCCTGGTACACATGTTTGAGATTCACATGTTAACCAGGGGTCACACCCACTCACTCGTGCACTGATGAATAAATGTATTGAGAGGTAACCAAACTGTCACACAATCACATACTGAAGAGCTCCACTCAGCATTTCGCTAAACCACTTGGGATTTTCACACCTTCCAGCATGAACTCCCAGTCAACCCTGAACTGATCGCACCAGAGGGCTGATGCAGGGACACCTACTCATATAGTGGCAGATAGCATTCATATTTCTGTATATGACTGAGTGCATACAAATGTTTTTATTGTATAAAAAAGGAAACAAAGAAACCGGGAGGGTGGGGTTGCGCTGATCTGTCACACCCTATCACACCAAGAATGGCCCAGAGGTGCAGGAAAGGTTAACGGGGTCAGAGCAAAACCACAGGACTGATTGTATGACTGGTAATCCTTAAAGATCAGATTCAGGATTTTTTTCTGATGTGACATTTAATAAAAAAAATAAATAAAAATAACAAGATTGGAACTGAGCTTCAGCAGCTCAGTGGTTAAAGGTCTCTCAATCTCGCAATTAAAGACTCAGTTTTTCCCACTGTTTTGATCCATGAAAAAAATAAGCTTTTTTGCATTTTTATTTTATTGATATGAATTTTAAAAAGCTGAATCATCATAAAATAGGTCTCACTTAAAAAGTTTCACTGAATATTTGCAGTTACTCATAATGCTGTATCATGCAGAAGGAAAATAACTTTGAAAGCCAAGGGTATAAAATTAACTTCTACGTGAACCCATCACAAAGCACTAAATTCCAACCCCTTATTAGAAAAATGGAAAAAAGACAGCTTTTTATATATCATGGTCAAAACCAAACCCTTATCGTGGTACAACCTTTTTTCTAAAATGTATATATTTTTTTTATATTTATACATTAGAAAAATGATTTTGATCACCCGACTGTAAGGAAACAAGAAAGCACCAATGGTTCGCAGCTCAACTAGTCTGGAACACCTGGATGGACTGATCAATGGTTTGCGGCTCAGCTAGTCTGGGACATTTGGATGGTCTATCCTTCTATCCTATATATTCAGTTTGCCCTTCTGTTCACTAACCCCAACCAGTTGAAGCTGATGGCTGCCACCTCTGAACCTGGTTCCGCCGGAGATTTCTTCCTATAAAAAAGAGGGAGTTTATTCTTCCCAATGTCGCTAAATGCTTGTTCATGTGGATCTTGTTGGGTTCTTTCTTTTTTACTTTAGACTCTACTTTTTTTTTTTTTGTTTAGTGCTTTGAGGTGACTGTTGTAATTTGACTATATAAAAATAAATTTGAATTGAATTGAATTGAATTGAAAAGTATAGGTCTCCTCTTCTGTTTACACAAACCGCACCATGTTTTCTCGGAGAAAAGTGGTCATGTGACCAGGTACGTCGCATGTACGTGACATGTAGTTTCGGAAAAAGTGTTTCCATAGTGCTTTAGCGACACATTTAAATATTGAAACATTGGTAATTCCTCTTCATGAAAGCGTAAAAACTTTTTAGTGATATTTAGTGTTTTTTTTTTTAAATCCAGGTCTTCCCATTACCAGGTTTATTGCGCTGTTTAGATTTTGTGCATTTCCGGTGGTAATGGAAACACAGCTAGTCACAAGTTCTGCTTGATTTAGATGCAAAATATCTCAAACCTTACAGTATTGGTTTGATTTTCAGCAGCAAAACAAAGTAGTGAGAAGTAAGTCAGTAACTCCCTGACTTGCTTTCCCTCAGCGAGTCACTGAGCTTTATGACTAGTTGACGTTGAAACAACGAGAAGTTGGCAAGGAATTTATCAAGGTTATCAATGGTTGAATATACAACCGCAAATATAAAACACACTTCCTAGTATTAAAACATGGTTGAACCATTGATTATAGTGCTGCAGATATGGATAAAGAGGTATTGGATATATCTGGAATGCCAGATTGTTCAATTGGCAAATAACCTTTAATTACTGTGGCAGAGGTCATTGACATGTTGCATTGCTATATGTCTACTATATATGTTCCATAGCATTGATTGCAAAGAATAAATTATTTCTCCATCAATCATGTTTTTCAAAATAAAAAACCACTAGGTGATTTTGTGACTGATCTCTCCACATATAAAATGATATTATTCAGTGAATTCAGTGAAAATTATATTATTCAGTTTCTTTTTCTTTTTTGCCTTGCAACATATAAGACAAAAGACAGGAACAAACAACAATGCCATAACCCGACAGCATACATCTACAGAACAACATTTGCAAATTCTTACAGTACTGTGTGTGTGTGTGTGTGTGTGTGTGTGTGTGTGTGTGTGTGTGTGTGTGTGTGTGTGTGTGTGTGTGTGTGTGTGTGTGTGTGTGTGTGTGTGTGTGTGTGAAACAGGAGGGAAGGGATGGAGGAAAATGTGTATTAGTAGCAATAATAATAATAATAATAATACCAAAAGAGGAAAAGGGGCTTAACCCAGCAGACACGAGCCCCCCCCCTTTCCTTACTCTCTTAGATTACAGCTATCTTAATAATTAATATTTCTACAAAAAAGAAGTATTTTGTCAGCATTGCATTGTGACACTATAAGTCAAATCTCATTCTGAGAGAAGCTGAATGGCTCTTTAGGGTACTGAGAAGCTTTGCCCCATTTTTGACTTTCACGTATTCATGCATGAATTTTATTCAACATTAATTGAATAGCAAAAAGGCAGTGCATTGGAACAGAACAGAGCATATGAATAATATTTTAAGGGCTAATTATGTTTAAGGACGATTATCTCACAAGACTCTTCAGTTCCCATTCAACCAATTCAAATGATTTCTTCATGCAAATGTGGGTCATTTTTCCCAAAGAGTAATCAAAATTGAACAAGCCAATTAGTCAGCTCCTTCTTCTCCCCTCCAGTTTCCATTTTAGGCTGAATTTGTAACTTTCACTATTTAGATCCTGGATATGTGACAAATCTGGTTTGGCTTCATGGTGGTTATTTTACCACGTTAACATTCATAATGCACTGATTTGATGAGATTGGGTGTAGTATGATTTTTTTAATGCATAACAATATTCTAAACCCTTTTTAGTAAAGCGCTGATTTATCAAAAGCCTGAATATAACCATAAACCTAATAGTAATCAGAATCAGAATTCCTTTATTAATCCCAGGGGGAAATTGCTTTGTTTACAGCCACTCAAGAAAAAAATCACAAATAAAAGAATAAAACGTTTAACAAAGACAAAAGACTACAATCAAAATAAAGGTGAAAACAGTTCTCATGTGTGGTGTTCTGTGTTAGCGCCAACAATAAAAGGTTTGTTGTGTGGTTTTTTTGTTTCGTCCCCTGTCCAATCATAGCCTTCCCAACCCCCAGACCTATAGCGGAATTATCTAAAGCCGAATAAACCAGTTTTCCATGTAAACCTCATTTGGGAATTACCATATCCATGTAAACGTGAAGCAGAACACTTTAATTCCGAATGATTTAATTCGGAATAAATAATTCCAAATTAAAAAACATCATGTAACCGTGGCCACTGAAAGCATGATCCATGCTGTTCTGCACTGAGAGACTTCATGGCCTTGCCAGAGTCTCCATAACCCTCTTCCCAAACAGTCTGATGGGGGAGGGTTGGGGCTCGTCTTTTTTGGAAATGAAAAGATGAAGAAATCAAAACCTCAACAGGTCCTATTGTAGCACAGCATCAAAAAGAGCAGTTGCATGGCGGAGCTTTGATCATGGGGCAAACACGGGAGGGGGAAAAGGGGGCTGGTTTTGGTGGAGGGTGGAGGTGACACCCCTGCTCCTGTGCTCATAAAAACACAGTAACACACAGGTGCAAGGACATACGGGTGGAGTGTGTAGACACACTGTGCATACATAGATTTGTACTCTCGTGTATGTGCTTTCCCCTTTGATGGCCATCTGTGTTTGTACCTGAGGCAAAGACACACGATTACTCCTTGTTCTAGTTGCAGGAATGCGGTGTAATGTTCCACCCTAAATTGTCTCTGAAGATTGAATGGATTTTACCATTGGTACACTTTGGTAGAGATTACCATTGTGCTTGCCAAACTAAGCACCACACCCAGGGATGTACTGTAGCTTTTCTGCTTGCTATTGACTTCTTTAGACTTTCTCACCAGATACTACAACAAAAGATTGAGAGGAAGATCTGAGTCAGCTGGAAAAGTATTAGGTTTACATTTGTAAGAGACTGTTGAAGTAGATACATTTAATAAACAAGTTTGTCTAAAGTCTGTTTTCGCAGATACATTAAGGCAATGGTGTTGCACAAGGGTTTAATTAGTAAAACACATGTAGTATAGACTTAATGTGCTAAGTTAGGCTCGATGAATTCATTTAATATGTGTGAAATTTCTGCGTTATTTTCAATTTTCTTACAGGTGTAATAGATGCAAGCTGATGAATACATGCTAGCACACGTCAGCATTTTTGATGAATTCATTATAATATAAATTAGGAAACTATGGAAAGCTAAATACATTGCTATTCACACAAATAAGGGGGAAACTTGTTTAGAGCTGCTTAACAACACAACTCACGTTTGTAAAAAATATACCTGTACGTCATCCAAAAGTGTTCTCATAAATACTCTAATGTCAGAGGTAAAGACTGCCGCTGGAAACCTTGTTATTGTCTCCACTATCAACAGCGACTTCAACTGCCTTGTAACTGTGCGCATTGCATTGTGGGATTTGGAGCTCTATACTCGAAGGCAAAGACAAAGAATTGTTTTGACTTCATTCGTACCCTGATTTATTGTTTATTTGCCAAACAAGACAGTGATTCGCTTGACGTCATTTTCGCAGTGCTTTAACATGTCACTCCGATTTTGACCGTTATCTGTTTTTTTCCACGGAAGCTACAATATCAACATCTGTTGGTGTATTATTTGTGAAAACACCAGAAATGTCATTTAGGAAGTGTTTTTGGGGTCACACTAACATAAAAACAACTTTTCATCAATTTGATTTATGATCTTAAGCAGCTTTAATGTTAAAATAATTGAAAATAGGTACTGTTAATGTAAGCGGTCACCCTTAGTGTGGCAAGGAAATGTTCGTGGGACTAACATACACCAAAAAAATAGCAATAGCAGGCAAAACACGTTCACTTAAAGGGCTCATGTTGCGCTAAATTGACTTTTCTGTGCTTTAAACATGATAAAAGTGCTATTTGGGCTTCATACACATGCCCAACGTGTTTTTTCATTGATTCCCTCAATCGTTAGTTAGAGGGTGATTTGCTCCATTCTTCCTGCAGGGTGAGCACAAACACCTCGCTCCAATTTGATGACGCGTTCCCACTTTGATGACAAATTTGACGCGGCACTGAGCTGGAGAAGCCACGCCTCCAGGAAGCTCTCTGCTGATTGACACAGACACGCCTACGGAGGTAAGCATTTCAGCGTCCTTCGCACAGTGCTATGTCTGTATTTTCTACAGTCTATGTATGTACTGGTGAACGCTCCGCCCCCACGCTCTGTCTCGTGTTTAGAAAGCAGCATGAGCTCGGCCATGGAGTGGGTGGGAGGAGGGCGGGCCGTCCTCAATGTGCGGGAAGGAAGAAGTCAGTGTCCCGTCTATAGACACGCCCACTCATGAATATGCATAAGTAGGCCTCAAATCAGCCTATTTGTGTAGAGTTGCTCAGAAAGTGACTTTTCAGAGGCTAAAACTCTGGAAAACAGGCGAGTTTGGGAAAATAAACCTCAATACTATGTTTTTGGGGCTCTTAGAACAAATGGAGATGGGTGAAAAATAACATATCGGACCTTTAATTATAATAAAGATAAATAATAAACACACACATTTGTTATTTCTCTGCTTTTAACCAAACTGCGGAGGGTATATCTCTCCTTTACCTCTTCTACCAATCTATAGGATTCCAATAGGATGTTTGATAACAAGCCTTCTTAAATAATCATTAGGCCACCACTGTCTTCAATCTTTATGTAACTGTGGAATGGACCTCATGACTGGGTTTCTGATGATCATCTACATGCCAAATGTTAGCTTCTTTGGCACTTTAAACACTGCTGTTCCTGCGTTCCTATAAAGAACGTACGACTTTGCCATGGTGTAACAAGTTAAAGTTATATTCTAGGGAGTGTATACACACAGAGGAGCTGAAGAGGAAAGTTTTTCAAAGCAGCACTTCTACATTAATGTAGTTATTTATAGTTGGTGAGATCAGCCACTTGTGAACAAATCAAAGGTGTGTTTATCCTTTATTCATGTAAAGCACATTTAGTTCCTTAGAGTATGAAATGTACTATACAAATAATTGTGTCGTGCCTTGCCTTCCTTTACACAAGCAAGTAACGCTGAATCAAAGACATTTTATATTAATGATTTGTAAAAAAAATTCCATAACTTGTGCTAACGAATGACTGTAACCCAATGTAAGCTTAAGTAAAGTCCTATTTGGCTGATACACATGTGTCAAAGTTCCCAGTGGAAAAAAAAAAAAAAAAGATCTAAGGGTGCGCTGGATGTCAAACCACTAGCTGGTGGTCACCTTGCACCAGAATAGTCAAACAGCGGAAAGTCACAGCGTATCTTTACCTGAGGGTTAATTTTGTGCACTGATAAGAGATTAAAGAAGATAAGCCTGTGGTGTAAATAACTCAGTGCTTGTTGAAACACTGCAGGGGACCACTTTGACTGCTTTGGTCGGATTTGATCAAACAAATGTCATCAGGTATTGACCTCTCAGTTTTTGGAAAAGCTGAAACATAGAAACTAAATTAATCTAATGAATTTACATTTACCTAAAAGGTTTAGTAATGTAAGGTTTTCTTTTTTGTGATTCTAATGCAATCCAATCACTTTCATTTGTCTTGAAGAGATACATTAAGCCACTTATCTTCTTACAGCTGTGGTTGCATTAAACCAGTGGTTCACAATTTTTTTTTTTGGCTCAAGTCCCCCCTTTTTCTTCTTTCTGAATCCAAGTACCCCCGTTGTCCGACTACATGATTTTGCTTAGAAAACAATTTTAAAACAACTGTAGAGCATAAGGCATAATGATGCAATGACAACACACATTTTAAAGAATCTCATTTTGTAAATAAGTGGAAAGAAACAGTATTCAGTGCGGTGGTTCTCAACCATTTTTGGATCGTGATCCCAGTTGACATAAATAAGTTCTGGTACCCAAATGCATTTTATTTTAACTAGATTTATATTTCACAAAGTGAAAGTCTAGAAATACAGTTGAGTCAGGACCGCTTTAGTCAAAATGAATGATTTATTTACTATAAATTTGCATTAGGATTTATATAGCGCCTTTGGGCGCTTTACATGGATATGCATGCAATAGTATATTTGGCGGTATGGGTCTGTTCTGGGACCTCCTTGCCCTTTCCGCAAGCTTATGTGGAAAGCTGGAGGTCCTCCCTGACCTTCCCTGAGCCCTAGCTAAAGGCTAAAGCAAAGAGAGCGGTTAGAAGAAACCCCCTGGAACAGATCGGAGCAGATGTTAATGACAAAAAAATGACACCCAGTAAAGGCTGGGATACACTGTGCAATTTTTTCAAACGTTGTACTCAGCTCCAACTCAAACTGTGCGACTCAGGTGCAGAGCCCGAATGTGCGCAGCTCACGATTCATATTCCCATACTCTACGGGCTGACACTCTGTACATTCATACACGACACATCAGGGTCTTCTTTACGGAAATGCAATGTACAAATTAGAAGAAGAAGAAGAACTCTGAAGTGTCGCCATTAAAACAAACAAAGAAGAAAAACCCGGAAGTGGCGAGACACGAGCAAATCTCAGCAAAAAGAGATTTAAAAAAGAAAAGATGGTGACGTGATGGACCAGGAACTTGCTGGACAGACGTGGGTAGTACAGTCCGTCAATTTTACAGCGGTCCTACGGTGTTCACGCATGCGTAGTGTGAGTGTTTGCGGTAAGCTGGTCTGTGGCACTGCTTCAACTGTGAGATACCCTCACAAGGAGAGACTGGATTTCAAACATGTTTGATTTCCTTATGACCATACGATTGCTGATCGGGAGCTGGTCGTGGGGTGTTAATTGCTTCTCGTGACCCCATGTATGCTACACGATGCACGACTGACGATTTAGCTGTGACTCGCACGATCCCACAAAATAGACACACGAGTCGAAAATCGCCTCTAAATGGGCTTAAAATCGCACAGTGTATGTTTGCCTTTAGTTGGATACATACTGACCTGGAGGAAATGGGGCGGAGGTGGGTTGCGAGATGCTTGCTGAGGAGGTAAAAGGCAGCTGTCGTGGTTTAAGTAGTGCTTCCTGTATGCTTTGGCCAATAGGGAGCCAATCTGGGTAGTTGGTCGATTGGAGGATTTGTTTAAAATTGTGTAATGTCATTTAAAAAAAAAAAAAAATTAAAATATTTTTACATGGTCCCGACCCCGAGGTTGAAAAACCCTGATTTTGAGACTCCTGAATAGATTTATTTCTATAGTTTTTATCAGTTCCGCTCTATCATAACTGGGGTGGGACCAAGACTGTCACTTTATTCATTTTCCACCCTCTCTCTCTCAAATACCCTAAGTGCCATTGCATACCCCTAGGGGTACACGTACCCCCATTTGAAAAACACTGTATTAAATAATTGGAAACTTGCAAATATGTGTCACAGACTGTGCTACTCTATGTTCTGATATGTGGCCGTGATAGCACTTGTTTTGCTCCTGAATGTCCGTAATGGAAAACTAGGAAATGGAAACTGACATTGGAAACCAAAGAGCAAACACAGCCCATGAAAGTCAAGGTGTTCTTCTCATTGTGGAAAGTTCACGCTAGCCTTGATCATAGTTTCCTTATCAGTCAATATTGAGACAGGTCTTTGGAAAATAGTTGGCTCCAGTTAGTGTGGCCGATATCTGCTATTGGCTATTTGTGTGGGTCTCTGCGTGTTTTGTGTTTGCATGCGAATGGGGATGAGTGCGTGCATGTGTGTGTTGGAGGACCCTGCACAAACAAAAGCAGGGGTCCCGTTGACGAACCAATTAAAAGCAGGAAGAATGGGGGAGGAAACGCCGGCCCAGCATGCCTCGTCTGTCACTCAAATTGAAGATGGCAAGTGAGGTAAAAACACCCAGCGTGTTTTGAAGCTTTCTCATACTCTGGGACAAAGCTAGCAAAAAAACACTTCATCATTAACACATCTGTGCATTAGGAAAACTGACTGATTTCATTAGCTGTGCGCATTCGTACAGCAGGTTAATAAAGTGATCATTTGTGTGTACGATTCTTTGTGCTTTAATTTCTAACAAAATGAATAACAATACAGTAGGTCCAAATTTATGGGCACCCCCAATTTTATGAAAAATTGCACTGAAATCCAGTTACAATCCAGCAAAAACTTGATGGGGTAACTGAGGAACCAACCGAACAAGTTCAATTTCATAAAGATTGGTCATTACGAACTGAGATATCAATTTTGGGAATTTTGCCAATGATGAAAGATGGCGGTTTTTCTAATTATTTTCTATTTATTTTCAAAGTGATCCAGAACTATATTGATCCAGATTCCCTCCAAAATTGAATGGCATTTTCTATCCCAGTGGTTCTCAAACGTTTTTGGCTAAAGCACCCCTTTTTCACTTATTTCTCAATCCAATTCTTTGAAAAAACAACACCTATAGAGCATAATGACAGAATGATAACACACATTTTAAAGAATCTCATTTTGTAAACAGGTGGAATGAAACAGAATTTAGTGACTCCTGAATGAATATAGTTTTTTTTTTTTTTTTTCATTTCTGGTCATCTCCCGCCTCGTATGGGACTAAGACTGACCTTGTATTTTCAGTTCATGTTCTAATCAAGATTATTTCCATCATCATTATTATGATGATCATTTTTAACTAAAAAAAAATAAACATTACAAAACTCCACATTTTGAATGTCTTTGTTTGTTAATTTTCCACTTTCTCTCTCTCAAGTACCCCCTGTAGTGACATCGCCCATTTGAGAAAGAAAGTGTTTATTTGTACAGTTGCCGTACGGACAACCCCCGGTGCTATTGGTATGGTTATCGAAGAACAAGTACGTGGCGTCTTAGGGTTAGGGTTAGGTAATAGCCCAATATCTCAAAAATTTTTAGGGTTAGGTTTAGGGTAAAATTTAGTCTTAGTCACGAAAACTGGCCAATGACTGACCTATCACGTGACCTAAACTGGCCAAATACGGGTGCTCCGTACGGATAAAACGTTGGTATATTGATACGTCAACCATGCGGATAGCCACTGCCTTTGAGAAACACTGTTCTATGGCATAAAGTCTATATTTGGTTAAAATGTTGAACAAATCTGTCATATACTTTTGAATTAATCTTGCTTAGAGACGAAGAAAAAAAAAAAATGTCAGTGAAAGTATAACCTCCTTTGCGTAGATCAAAATAAGACAAAATTGATGCCCCTTAGGAATTGTAAAGCTGCTTCAGAAACACTGACATTTACAAAGTTAGTCACGTCTGAAACTGCAAATATGAACTTCTTTCCGTCTGTAAACAAGCCCATGTTATCAATAAAATCAATATTATGTCTAGGTGACTATAGTGTAGTTTGAGTCACTAATAATAGATGCTAATCATCTAAGTGGCACTTGTAATGTCAGTGAGATTTGCTTACTTGACAGAAGACTACGCAAGGCCCTGAAGGTTTCTATGGCCACATTAGTTGTGCAAACAGACGAGACACACACAATAGGCAAGACAAAGAGGTTCAGAGGTTTGGATGAAAAGAAAGAAGAGAAAAGACCATTGTTGGTTTAAAATGCTGCAGTCGGAGAAGAAGGACATAAGTGACAGTGTGTGTTTGTGTGTGTTTTTTTGAGGGGCCAGTGCCTCTTCTCACAGGTGTTTCTTTTCTTTTGAAGAAGGGTTTCCTTTAAGGATGAAAATAATTAACACCTTTGCTGTTGCCATGCCAACGCGCAGTCCCTCTCTCTGTTCTTAGCTGTGAGCATTCCTAGCCATAATTACCCACAGTTCAAGGGCTCTCCATAATTACCCACAATCCATTTGCACGTCCATCTGAGAAAGCAACCAAGGACTGAGAAACAGAAAAGCGCCGACACTTATTTGCATATCTGGATGTGTAAGATGGTCCATTGAATGTGAAGGTCACACTTGTATAAGGTAGATGATCAGGCCTTGACATGATGTTCTTTGTAAGAAGAGCAATTTTCTATCACTCTCGTTCTCCTTATGATACTGTTCAGTTTTTTCCAGACAATCTACCTCCTTGATATATAGCAGAAAGAGCGGGCACCAGCAAGCCCAGGTAACCCCCCAGCCGAGCAGCCCCCCCAGACGCCCCCAAACACCAAGCCGAGAGGCAGCCACCGCCCCCCACATACACACCCGAGAAAGCACCTAGAAGCCGAGGAGCCAGCGCACTCCGCCACCGCCGCCAACCCGCAACCCCAAGGCCCCCCACGACATCCACCCCACCACCCCCACCCCACCAAGCCCACCCCACCCCCGCACCCAAACCCCCGAGGGGAGGGCCCAGAGAGCCCCCCGCCCGAGATCCCAGTAGAGGGGCCAAGGCCCACGCCCAGCAGACGGCCAGAGCCGCGACGAACGGGCAGCCGGCGGGCACCCGCCAGTGGGCCCAGAGCCAGCAGGGACCGGACCCCAAGCCAGAAGGACCCGGAGCAACACGGCCGGAGACCCACCCTGCGGCACCCCCCAGACCACGCCGGCCCCACGGGGCACGGCGGCACCTCCACCCCCCAGACGCGGCCAGGCACAAGCCACACCCCCCAGCAGTCCAGGGGGCGACCCCTGCCGCACGCCAGCCCGAAGCGGCCCTCCCGCCGCAACAGGGAGCGGCCGGGCAGGAGAGAAGCCTGCACCAGGGCCAGCACAGGCCCGCAGGGCACCACGATACAACGCCCTTTACAGGGAGGCGGCCCCGCCCCCCCCCCGACAAGAGAGGACGCCATCAGCCGCCCAAGCAGGGCCATCCCGCCAACCGACAAGCGGGCGAACCTAAGCACCCCCAGCCAGGTCCCGCCAACCCACACCAAGTTCCACCAGCAGCTCTGAGTTGTACTTGCTGACCTATACATCAATTGTGATGGACCGACCACAACAGGTTTTCTATCGACTGGCCATGCAGAAAGCAAGTCAGTGAATCAGAGTCAGAATTACTTTTATTGTCAAGTAGAGTTTTTAGTCAATACAAGGAATTTTACTTGGTGGATGGTGCGAAGAAACAAAAACAAACCAGAAACAGTATAATTATAATAATGCTAAACATGAAGAATGAATATAACTATACATATGAACATATATACAAGTACTCATCTCATCAAGCCAAAAATATTTTTGGCAACCTTTTTACCTTTAAATGATCACATGATCAGTTTACATTGTTGTAAATATTTACTTAATAACAAATATTCTCATTTCAATTACAGAGTTGTAATTAGCAGTTTAAATGAGACGCTTTTGTTGCCATTCATGTGCTACTAAATGTTTGTCTTTTAATTGTCTATGGCAGACATGGGCAAATTAGTGAGGCCCAATGCGGCCCCAAAAGTAAACTAACATAATGTATCCAAAAATTCACAAAATGACTATAAAAACATAAACGTACAGAAGAATACAGACAACAAAAATATACAAAATGCAAAAAATAATGAGTAAACACACAAGATGAATTAAAAAATACACAAAAATAACAGAAAATATACAACACAACAAAAATACAAAAATTGAGAATAGAATATACAAAATTACTTTGAAAAACATACAAAACAACAACAAACGCACACAAAATGAGAAATAATAATCAAAACAATAAAAATACAAACATTTGTTCTTTCCCTTATTCTTGTTCAGGTTAACCATTATTCTAAATATTAACATTAATATTAACAATAGTGATAAAGATATTGTGGATCGGACAATTACATTTTTGTGGTTCCCGCTGTAATAAAATAACAGAGTGATGGCAATATCTAGCAAAACTAGGTCATTACCTTTTCCCTTGTTTGGTATTTCATATATATACTGTATATGAGTACTGTATATGTGCTAAACATCACAATGGTGATCACTAAATAAGGCTTCTGTGTAAATACATTTTTAAAACATATTTCAATAGAAAATCAGATGTTTTTTGGCTGGACTTAAAATAAACACTGCTTGTGGATAGTGTGTACTCGCTGTGTACCCTTAATAGGTAAGCAGCGCTAACAACTAGAGAAAGGTGTACACATTCACTTCTAACGCCAATCTATTAAATAAATCCAAATTACAGTTAATCAATGTGTTTGGTTTCATCCTGGAGGAGTTTTTCTTCTGAGCAAACACCATGTGGTTTTTTCCTGATAAGTCTGCAATTTTTAATTATAGCATGCATGCTTTTTCATGGTACTCTGCTGTCCTTCCATAATCTAACAACACATATATTCCCATAAACAGGGTAGGCTGGCAGAAACGATGAATGGATGCATGGATGACATTAATTCTTCATAATGATCAGGACTTTGCACATTTTCAGGAATCAGCAGTCGTTACATTTGTAGTCAGTGAGGAAGGCTAAGACAGAAGCACTAATTACCTCTATCTCCAAAGACAGAAAGGAGGATTTGCTATTCAGCTAATTTGTATGCATTTTCAGGTATAATTGGCATACGATATGACTATAATAAAATCGGTCATTTTTCTATGATCTGCTGCCATATTGGTTTCACCAGTCACCTAGTTATAAATACTTCACAAGCACGCAAACAGCAGCCCTCCCCCAATGATGCAAATCTGCACACCAGTACTGACACATGAGGCATAAGTAAATAACTGGACATGTTATGTGTAATTATTCAATGAATTTTGCATGTTATCTTTAGGCGCTGCTTCGGTTGAGGAAGTTGTGATTACAACGCAAAAGCCGGCCAATTACTGCCGAAGATACGAGTCCTGTATTTCAAACTGCTGAGCGTGCAAAGCCTATTGACGTGCAATTAGTTTGACTATCGTTAGGAGGCATTTCGTCGCTGAGGCTTCTCCATTAATTCTCATTACCTACCAATTAATGTGTGTGAGTGTGACTGTGGGTGGTGTGTAAAACAAAGTGGGGTGTGACTTTCAATTGCAGAAGGTCATTATGTTAATCGGCACCATTATAAAAGGCCATAAGAATCTAATGGATTGTTCGGTGTAGCAGGGAATCCCCATAACCACAAACTTTATAGATATATTTAGTAGCGGTGTAACGATTCGTTTCAGCAGCAATTCGATTTGAATCACAATTTGATGTTGCCGATTCGATTCGACAACATTAAGTCATTTAGAATGATTTGATCCAAAATGATTCCGTGACTTGAAATCAATTCAGTAACTTTTTAGCCAAAATAATAATTCAACCAGCGTAAGTGAAATAAATGTCTGAATACTGTACAGTACAGGTGAGGATTAATATATTCCTGGTGTTTCTTGTGAAGGTAATCGTCTATAAATTAATTATGAATATATTAAAATAATAATAATAATAATAATAATAATAATAATAATAATAATTTATTTACATTTTATTTGAATAAAGTCCAACCAACACTTCAGTTTAAATTAACAGGGTATTAACT
This sequence comes from Gouania willdenowi, assembly GCF_900634775.1. NCBI lineage: Eukaryota > Metazoa > Chordata > Actinopteri > Blenniiformes > Gobiesocidae > Gouania > Gouania willdenowi. The sequence goes on from NC_041049.1 coordinate 17,826,653, forward strand.
TTTCAATACTCAATACATTTGTGATAAAAATACATATTAGGTTGACCTGAGTATTCTGCTTGTTTTTTCCAACATAAAAATCCCACAATATTAACATTGAAAATGAAGTGCAATCGAGATCTGTTCAGGTTAATTAAGCGGTGGTTTCGTATTAGCGTGATAGTGAAGCCTGAGGAAGCTTCTGCAGAGCTAATGCTAATGAGCTAACGCTAACACTGCTGCAGTGAACTCTGCCAGATGGGCCTGGTGGTCGACGGTCGAAACAGAGAGCGACTCTTTTAGAATATCTCCGTTTGTGATAAAACCAAAGTGTTTCCATACACATCTCGCTGGTTTCTCCGTTTTGTTATTGTCTGCTGGCGCGTGACCGTATCATTTTTATTATTAAAAGCACTTTTAAAACACATCTATACAACGTATGCTGTGCTTCAATCCAATGCGCTACTTCCTTGTATTGATACAATCAATTGATTACCTTTTAAAAGGATTTTATATTGATTAATATCATCGAGTTCAGATCGATGTAGTTAAATCGTAGGAATATAAATCGATTCGTTACACCCTTAATATTTAGCCTTATGCGGCTTTCATATTGTCTGACTCAGCTGATTGAGCTAACACTTTATTTGGCTTGGTTTACGTTCACGATGCACAATGCGTTTACAATACAATTAATGTTTGTTTTGCCCTGATCGTACTGTGTTGATATGTTGTCACAGTTTTATAACTTTGTGTGCGTCTGTTCACCGAGCTAAAGACACGTTGGTATTCTGGGAAGTTTCTACAAGCATATCCAGACACTTGGTCCTCCACACTGCTGTACGACCGCAAACGAACTGTTTTATAAATGCGCAACTTTAATTCCTCTGCTGCTCCGCTGTTTTATGTCACAGAAGGAGAAATGAGCCGAGTTTGATGGAAAACGCTCCAAGACCTCAGATTTTCTACGAGCTAGTCCTCGTCTTTGTTCTAGTTGGTATTTCTCAGGAAAATGAGATAAAAACTAAAAACAATTTGAGTTTTGGAAACAAGTAATTGGATTAACAGATTTGCTGAAAAACAGTAAAAAAAAAACAAAACAAAAAAAACCATTAATAAATGAATAAAATACTAATCAAGAATTGAATTTCTTTTTCTGTTATTAATATTATTATTCAGGAGAAATATGAAACAGACACTGCACAGACTGAGGAAAAAAAGGTCTTAAAAGATAAAGAGACGTTTTCTAGTTTCAGGCATGTACCTCATTCCACTCCTCATCGTTAATGACTCTGTTTAACTGTTTTCTGTCAACATTTTACACACTGTTGTTCGCTAAAGCAACGTTTAAAGCAGATTTCAAGTGAATATCTACTCAACTCAACTTTGTTTATATAGCGCAAAATACAACAACGTAATCTCAGTGCGCTCATCTGCAGCAGATACCACAGCACACTCTCACAGGTGTGGCGAAACACCTGTGAGAGTGTGCATGGTTAATCAGGAAGGATTAACACAGGTGTTACTTATACTGTACAAGTCTAATTAAAAGAAAAAGGTCATTTTCATAGAGCGAAGCCTGTATACAAAATAGAAAATTGAGAGGTAAGCACGAGTGTAAAGAGTCATTATTGGAGCCGACTTCTTCACTCCGATTGGAGGATGACTGAGGACTGTTCAACTTACACGCACGGTGCACTGCGTGCGTGTCGTACAGCGAATAACCTCAAATCCGCTCATTTCTGAAGGGGCTCTGGCTGCTTGCGCTCGAGGCTGCAAACAAGGCGTGTTCCAGCCTGTCCCCGCGCGCTGACGTCTCCAGGTGTTTGGACACCTTTGGGTGACGTGGTTTGAAACACACAAACACACCTCGACATCCTCAAAATTTACTCAGTTTCAGAAGTAATGATTTCTTCTTTTTTTTCTCATGCCGTCCCCTAGAGATTGCCACCGTAGGGCGGATGCCCATGTCGCCCATATTAAAAATCTCCACTGCTTACAAATGAACTTTAGGGCAGTAACCACAGCAGCTTTTATCATTGTGTAGCATGTTCGGAAATCTCCAGCTCCAAAGGTTTATAAAGCTGTTGTAACAGGTTGGCATTACCAGTAGGGTGGGAACCTGTGGATACCGCACGATACGATACGATACAAAACTCACAATAACTATTATCTCACATTATGATGATACTGAGATTATCAATATATTGGTCAGAAATCAATCTACAATAATCTATGACATAACAAGAAAAAATGCTATTTTTATTTTATATCTCTGAAAGACAATAAATTGAAAAAGCATCCTATGAACAGTGACACTATTTTAGTGCAACATTTCTGTAAATAAGTGTCAACATACCAATGTAAACGAATAAGTATTTCCAATAGTGCTTTCTGTAAACAAAAAATAGGGTCTTTATTACCAGTGACACCATTATAGTGCAACAGTCCAGTAAACAATATATTGGTTCCTTCAACAAACAGTGACAAAATTTCCGCGAAGACCTTCCTGCACATTCCAGCAGAAAAGGTTTAAAAAATAAATAAATAAATAAAAATCGATTCTTAGCGATCGTGCAAAAAATATCGCATTGTGTCGCTGTATCAAGACATGGCCACACTCCAAATGTTCAGATAGTATGGTTAGCTTTGAAACACGTGAAATCTAACAGAAATGAAAACTGGTTGTTCTTCTACATTCCCTAACCATTCAAACAGGCTATAGTCCTGTAACTGTCTTTGACATTTACACAAAGAGTTAAGTCCTTCATGTGCTTTTTCAACATTAATTGCTCCAGAAGTGTACATGCATTTGTAAGGTAGTCAATTAGAGGCTGGACTTCTTCTTACACTTTAGAATGCACTATTAGCACTAAGCTGCCAATCACAGTCCCACCTTACACCTTTTAATTATGGTTATCATGTAAACCTAAGCAGAACCAATTTGGGTTTGAAGTCTGTAACGCAGACCCCCGTTTCTATTTCTCCACCCACTGTTTAGATCATTTCATTGTGCGCACTCAGGTGTGAAAGATTTACCTGTGTCGTGGTGAGCGGGTCTACAGCTGCTTTAGTCGCTATTGTCACAGTGTCACAACATTAGAACCTATGGATTAAGGCGTAGAGAAGGGTTAAATGTCTGCTCATGTGATGGAGCTCTGTGGTGACATGTGGCCATTAGCGACACCGGTGAATAAATAATGATGTGAGCACAGCAATGGAAACATATAAGGAGCTGGATAGTGGCACACGGTTTGTGTTTGTGTTTATGCATGAACAGCCTAATTATATGAGCATTTTTCTGTGTGTGTGTGTGTGTGTGTGTGTGTGTGTGTGTGTGTGTGTGAGGGACTGGGACCACAGACTGCTGACCAGGCAGCATAACCAGGCAGCTCGGGCCCTCAAAGACACACAGTCAGCACAATGTCTGTCACAGAGGCAGCCAATCAGATTGCTTGGGGTGAGGGCCAAAGGGCAGACAGGAACCAATTGTTCTCAGTGAGGTTCCTCTTTGTACCATCCTATTTGATGAAGCAGAGACTCGTCATTTTTTTAATATTTTTTTTAAAAACTGATTTGAACCAACATGGCTTGTCTAAACTCGTTTTTTTGATGTATTATTGGTATAATAAGGTAGACAGTCCGTCACAGGACCAAAATCACACATTTGATGCCATCTGTCCCATCATCTATACCTGCTTTTTCCTGTACAGCACATATGTCAAAGTCAAGGCCCGCAGGCCAAGTTTGGCCCGCCAGAGCAACTAGTCCAGCCCACAGTAAGATTTTGTTTAAAGTAAAAGAAATACAGCAAAAAAATGACTTTTTGTAAAATTATCATATACAGTAAGTTGTAGATAAAAAAAAAAAAAAACTATGGAGGTTGCAGTACTACAGTAGTGTTAGATCACAATTATTTGAAAAAACCTGGGAAATTCTGGCAAATTTTCCCAAAGAATCCTGCTAAATGACATTGCAAATTTCCAGCAAATGAGTTCCAAAGTCAAGGAATTCTGACCAACTGCTTCAAATTCTGGACTTTTTAAAAAAAAATTAATTTGTGCTTTTTTCTTCACAAAAACCAAGAAAAAAAAAATTTGATCCAGTCCATATGTGGCCCTTGAACTAAAATTAGTTTGACACTTCTGCTGTACAGGGTCGCAAGGGATGTTGAAGCCTATCCCAGCAGACATAGGGTGTAAGTTTGTGTAAACCTCCCTAGATAGGACACCACACTATCACAAGGTTTAACAAGACAAGTTGGGGGCCAACGGTGGGACTTAAACCCACAATCCCTGCAGCAATGCTCACCAATGCACCACAGAGTGACTCGCTATGCTAATCTGGAACTTTACTTAATTCAAAGAAGATGTAGATCTTGAGCAAAAACCTTTACACATTCAGCTTTACCCTGTGAAAGACCAGAGCTAGAGGTGAAGAAGTCACCTTCCTTTTGTCAGTATTTTACATTATGATCCATAACAGCATGTATTGTGTTGTAGAATTCCAGTCATTCAGATCATAGCATTTGTAGTAAACTTTATGAAAACAACAAAAAAAATTTCCATGAAAACTGTCATGAAGGTCACTCATAGACTGGATGTTATGAACCTAATTTCGTGGTTCCTCTGAAAGGGCAGCGTTGGTAACACCTAGGTGCCCAATCACCATCCTATAAACAAAGGAACAATTTCTTTTCCCTGCTAACTTTCTTAAATATTCCCGCTTAATGGATGTCCATATGGATACAACATTATTCAGTCGTTCAAAAATCTGAAATTCCAGCTTCACCCTAGCAGTGTAAGCAGTCAAAATGCCACATGGTGAGAACAAAGGCGTAAGAGGAGCCAGGCACATCGCGATGCACATGCTCCTTGTCCTAATGTGATTACAACGGTGGGTCTAACATTACAGGAAGTTATTGTTTCCAACAATTTATTCAAGGCATTCCCCTTTTCCTTTTATTACAATCAGTCTTTATCTGCTTCATGTGATACAACAAGTTGTATGTGTATCGTATAGTATGTTTGTCATTGGGACTTTTTTTATGTAATACGATAGGAACATGACAACACTATATACAGGCCTGGAATTTTTACTACCAGTACCTTGTATTGGTCATTTTAGTCAAATCTGTATTAATGCTTTGATGGTAGATGGTAGTGGAAGAGTCTATAGTATTTACCGCTAATCAGTTTACCAGAGGATCCTAAGTAACTATTCTCCCACAGCCTAAACTACAACCCAGTTAAACTTTCACAAGCAGAGATTTATGTGTTTTTGATGTGGTATAAATAAATTATTGCTCATGCATTATGACTGACACAAAGCATCCATCCTTAACAATCAGTCTTACAACAGGTAAAACTAAAATATATGTAGGTTTACAGAAAAGCAGATTCTTGTCATTGACACATATTCTTTATTTTGTGATTTATTCGAAGGCAAGTACTTCTGGAATCCATCTCTATTCATATTACCATTCTAGCCTAGTCTCATGAGGGATCGTGAAACTGTCACATAAATTAATCCATCTATTGTTTTGTGCTATGCAATTTCCTTACTTTTTCTGCTACTTGTAGGATTTCTTTTCTTCCCATGCTGCTTGAAAGCATTTCAAACCAATGTATTTAAATAGGAAGTTATTTCCCATTGTGGCAAAACAGTGGCGGATGATTATTTGGGGGCTTACACGCAAAGACCTTAATCCAGTGATATAACATGAAGTGAAAACACTTGCATGTATCCATCCAAGGAAAGCCACGACACATAATATAATGTGTGAAACTTTTCCAAGAGTGTGTTTACAGTGGAGATGGAGACAACCTTTTAAACAGCAATTTCAACTCTTCACATATTTTTTCGAGCAAATGATCTTCCATTTATTGATCTATAAGGCACTCTTTATCTGATAAGAAGTTTTCAAGCAGCTTTTTGCATAACCCTTACCCTAAACACTTAGTGTTTCCCTTTGCCATAACCCTAACCAAACCTTCTCAGTACAACATCATTTTCCATTACTCCAGTTAGTGCAGTTGTCAAGTTTTATTCATCTGAAGGATATTTTCTATTCCAAACAGCACAAAAAATAAGGCATTAACCTATGTCTATATTTAAGGCTACATGCACTTAAATATAGATTAAATAATGTGATAGTTTCACGATCCTCTGTGTGATTGCATTGGTCATTTCTGCTTGGATTGTGAACCTCTGGGATTTTAGGCTTTGGTCACAGTATTCTATAGGACTGAGGTTGGCAGGTAAATACATTGGTTCACAAGAGGGTGTTTAACTAAAAACGTTCACATGAACATGAGAGGTCAGCATAAATAGGAGGTGAGGATTCATTTGCATTGTAGTGGCTTGGAGAAGGATTTCCTTTAACAGGGAAATATATTGTAAATGTGATTCAGGACTGGTTAAAACAATTCTTTACTATGAACAATTTGAGCCCGTTTTTGCTTATTTTTTTACAATTTTTCTGCAACGACACCAAACTTGCCATATTTTAACCTATTTTCATCACTTTTTCTTGCACTATTTTTGCTCATTTAAATGCATTTTTGCTACATTACTCCCATTTCTGCCACTCATCAAATTAAATATCAATGTCTTTTCTTTTTCTGCATGTTTTTTTTTTCCATTTCCAAGACATTTTTGGCACTTATAAACCCTTTCCACCACTTTTTCCACCTAATGTTGCAAATGTTGACCATTATTGTCACTTTTAACCTCTTCACCATAATCCATGCTCATTTTTTTTCCTATTTAACCAATTCACAATTTCTCATGCCCATTATTTGTCAGTTTAAACTAATTGTTCCTAATTTTTTCTGCCACTTTTAAGCCAATATTGACACTTTGAACGCTCTAATTTGCCAATTTTAACCAATTTTTGTGGTTTTTAAAATCGCATTTCACCAACTTTTCCACCATTTTTGTTCACCTTTAACCCATTTTATTCCTAATTAAAACAAGGATTTAAATCTTTAAGATGACTATATACTATACAATACAAATAATAATAAACTTCCTGGAAAACAGTGGATATTATTCAAATAAATAAATAAATAAATGTGGTTATCACAGATTCATAGAACAATGGACCATCATTTTGCTGACTTTATGAATGGGCCCCAAAAATCTCTCCCCTTTATTCCCCCTCATAGACGGCCCTGTCTCCACATGACTGTTCTTTAATGTTCATGTCTGTGTTCAACCACCTTCAGGTACCTCTATTTTAGGGGTCGTGGGCTAAAAAGTTTTGTGAACCACTGATATACACCAACATTTCTGTTCTTACTAACATTGAATGCATCTGGTAACCCAAGAAAACCCTACTGGAGGTAAAGTGGGGGGAAGCGGGGGTGGGGGGTGGGGGGTGGGAACATGTTTTAGATTCTACCATAAAGAGAAAGGAAATCTTTCTTAATACAAAATATTCTACCACTAGTGCTCGGGATGGGCAGAGAGCCAGTGTTTGACATGGTTTACATAAACCCATCTTTTGATCTGTTAAAATAAGATCCGTTTTTATTAAATCTACACAGCCCTGTGGCTTGCTCTTTCTCCCTGTGCAAATAATGGAAACACACATAAACACACTCCATCTGTCCCCTTTGTAGTATTTATGAAAACAAACACACACGAAAAAAAAAAATAAAATACACTCTCCATATGTGCTTTTGTGGAAAGCTAACCCAAAACTGCTTAAAAATAAAAATCAGCTGCGCACAATTAAACTTTACTTGTTTCTATTATAGCTTCCAGCTTTGTCCTGATTGTACCTACCTGTCTCTCTTACTGTACAGGCTGTTTATCACATGTGCCCATGCTTGCATAACTATCATTTTCAGTAATATTCTAATAACTCAACCCTTTCTTTTAAATAACATATAATTTCAGGAACAATACAGATACAGTGAATGCAAAGAGTGTGAAGGCGAAGGTGTTAAAGGAACGTGTCCATAAGACTTCATGAACAGTTATGCAATTTGGCAGCCAGATTATCAGGACGACTAAGAGACTGACATTGTTACATAAAGCATGTCCAGACGCTAATCTTTAGAGTGACCTGGCAGACACACTCCAACGCTGTGACTGTAACCTGTCTGAGACTGGGAGGTGCTGTCTAACCTCAGAGATATTTTAAAAATATTGTTACATTACACAATGTATTCACCACATTCAGACGATAAGCAATTTGCACAGGAAACTTAATCCACAGAGTTTATTTTTACTGCATAAAATCAGCAAAAAATGATGTTGAAACTCATGATTCAGATTTATTTAAATTGTTTTATCCACTTACATCTCATAACCAGTAGTTTGCTCCGTGATACTACATGGCCGTGTATAAGGCAGTTCATCCCACAGTACAAGAATATCCATCACAAATGTGGAGCACGAGCTTTAATAAATCCAGGCCTTCAGATTTCCCCAGAAGAGCACCAGCTCAAACACGCGAGATCAATTTCAATCAGTGGCTTACCAAAATGATGTGCCTGCCCGTGTGATTGGGTTAAAAATAACCCACATCGACCCCTGGGCTCTGATGTGGACTCGGCCCAGTTTTATGCGTCCCCACTGACTGACATATTACAGTACAATGGCAACCGTTAATGGACACCTTTATCGAAAATGATTAGCTTACTGACACCGCTAGCTTAGATAGTAATTTAAGGAATAAGAAACATCTCAGACATCAGAAAAAATGAGAAAAACCCTCCAATTATGAAAAAAGTGGAAACTAAGACGAAGAAGACTCATCAGTAGATTACGAACAATTAATTTTAGTTTTTCCTTCTTAATTTTCTCTGAAAATGATATGAGAACATAAATAAAAACCCTTGATGGGGATGATTTCCCATGAGAGTGTCCAACCGCTACATAATGTGTGTTAGCATCAAGCCTTCTGAGTGTCTGCCGTCACTTTGACTGGTTGGCCAGCTGCTCGAAGAGTTTCAGATATTTGAATATTTGTGTATCATGCACCTGTAAGTGGCTCATTGCATGGTTTTTCTTGCAAAATACTTGAAATTTAGCTCATGTGGCTAAAAAAAATGAAAGACGCCAGTTGTCCCAACAGCCTTCATATCATCGACTCTGATTCCTTATCTACTATCGCAACGAGCTTGTTTCCCTGCTGGCCCCTAAGGCCAGAATAAGCTCACCATTCTGATATGTTTCATTTGTAACCAACTCAAGGAGAAAACTCATGCATAATCTGTAAAGACTCATTTATATTTGTATTTCAGTACAAAAACAAATGCAGTCATTTTGAACATGTTATCGAATTTTGTCAAAGCCAGTTAAGCACTTTTGACGAAATCCTACTAAAAGACAAACAAAGAAATAAACACCGATGAAAATATTACTTCCTTGACGGTAATGATTAATAGTCTTATCCATCCCTGATCTATTTTTAAGCCTATCTCAGGTAGTACAGAATGAAAGGCAAAAGACAGATTGTAGTGGACAAAACTCCAATGTGTTATGGTGCTGAGACTTGACATGGACAATGATGTTTATAGGTCCATCTGTTGAATGGAATCTAAAAACTGATCATCTTTAGGTACTTCAACCATGAATAGATTGGAAACACTGTTGGCAGGTTACATGTATTACCTCACAGCATAATCCAGTAACCCACTGACAGCTTTGATCTAAACATTCAACAACATAAAAGCAAATACTTGCTTTAGGGCTTTTTTTTTCATATATGCTCCCGAACAATCAAGATGTACATTATGAAGATCTCTATGTAAATGCAAACACATTCTATATTCATGTGACCTCTTAACACATTTTCTTTCATGGGCATTGGAGCTTAGTTTGCTCATATATTGCCAGCTTTAAAGCTATTGATTTCCAAGAAGAAGAAAAAACAGATATTGGAGCTAGCCTAATGTTACTGTGTTGTATGTTAAATACATAGAGCATCTCTTTAGGCTAAAGCACAAGCTGTACTTAGACACGCAGCCTTTTGGTGTCTCCAGGACAATGCCTATGCAGCACACTTTTACATAACATTTTGTAAGCAGGCCTATGGCAAAAATGCTGTTCTTTTCAACTCTCTGGTGCTTCTGTTTGTTTTGTAGCCACACACATTTATTTACACACACATATACACATGTGCTGAGAGTGTATCAGAGGTAGCTTGAGATAGTGAGTTGAAAGTTCACTGAGATCCAAGGACGCATAAGATATGACAGTAAAACTGGAAAGTTTACATTCTGAAATAGGACAGCTGGTTCCACAAGCACTGACTCTGTTTTGTTTGTTGCTGCTGTTTGTGTTGTGATACTGTACTGTTTTGTTTTTTGTTCTACTCAGGGTAAGTAAACAGCATAGATATTTTATGCGTCATCATCATTATCCTAAGTACAAGTTTGTCACGTGAATCATTTGTGTCATCACTGGTGGCTTTTTACACTTTATCACATTACTTGCAACAAACAAACTGTTCTTTGTTTAGGTGGTAATGTTCATGTCCTTTCTGGTTTCACAGTATTCAAGGTTTATGCATTTTTTTCTGGTAATACCATGAAATAAAAACAATGGACTTTTTGATTATGGAAAATCACGCAAGGCCTGTAAAATGCCTACGGCAACATGTTGGGGAAATGCCTTGACCCAGCATGATCTTCTCTTTCCAGAAAGACAGCGCTTGTATGTAAGCTTATATATAAGTATATATACAGTATGTGAGTGTGTATGTATATGTATATATAAATTGAACAGCTCTTTTTTTCATTATAAAACAATACACAATATATGCAATGCATTTTCTTTGTGTGTTTTTTTCATACTAAGCATTTGCATAAGGCTATATGCAAATTTATCCTGATGTGAAATGACTGAAGACAGGTGTCAAACTCAAGGCCTGAGGGCCAAAGCTGTCTTTTTAGAGCATGCAATTTGGCCCGCAGGAGAATTTCAAACTGACAGAGAAACCATAATTCATTGTGTAAATCATATAAATGTCTTAGAAGACATACATTCAATAAAACTCTGCAATATTTGAAGGGGCTCCGAGTTTGCTCATGCTTATATCATATTATATGTGACAGCTGTCATTTTTTTATTCACAGTTGGTTGATAGAAGTTTTTCTCAAATACCGCAATTTCCCTTAAATTATTTCACAAAATTTCCTCAAATTAAAAAAAATTAAAAATTACAACAAAATGAAATACATTTCAAAATAAGATCATGCATGGACTGATATCTGTCATTCATTGCATGGATATTGACTGTGCTTTACATACTTGATGTATCCTTTATATGTGGAAGTGCAAACTAGAGCACATTAAAGCGCCAAAATTTTCACGTGAGCGTGCACATACGAGGGTGAAATCACTTAAATTAGCATTTTTTGATCAACGTTCGTAGTCCAGCACATATCTGGGAAGGAATGTTTGATCAGTTCAAGCCAGCTAACTGAGATTAATCTAATCTAGATTTGTAGTATATCCCCAAAGTGACAAGATGCATTTCATTTGAACTAGATTCATATTTAAGAATAAAGTTATTTAAGATTGTTTTGTGTGTGGTGTTGTAATTTGAAAACTAATAATATTTAAAACATTTAAAAATATACATTTTTAATTAGTACTGTCATTTCAGGGGACCTCATTTGAATTCCAGGCGACCTCACATGGGGTCACGACCCCAAGGTTGAAAAACTCGGCTTTACATTATTATGTTTTTTTAAGTGTGCAGGAGTAGGGGGAGCATGGCTTCAGGGTAAAGGTCTGAAGGGGTACGGGACTGCTTTAACGCAATATATAAATGTAGTTAATTACACTTTCTGCTGCTGTGTTTAGGTTCCTTTTAAAATGAAATCGCCTACTGATGTTTATCCGTTTTACCACATTTAACAAGAAATGTAGCACTTTTTTTCATTTTGAAATCTTCAAAAGATTCACAGTCAGTGACATTTAGAACTGGGGGTTTTCTGAGAGTTAAAAGAAACAAGGGGGGAACACACACACACACACGTTGGGAAAAAACAAAGAGCGGGGAAATCAAAGAGTGAGTAATAGTGAACTTTCCAAACCCTGCTGTCACTGCACAGCTGCAGAGAGAAGGAGAAAAGAGGCGGACTGAATTCATCAGAATTACCGCCACGTGCGCTCAAAGGCCAGTGTTTTTATAATATACTCTTTGTGATTGGTCCAGATACCAAACTCTGTATTTATAGATGCTATCTTATTGGTCGACGCCTTCGACACGGTTGTAATGTGAACACAGTACAAAGCCCCCAGACCACGGATTCATGGGCGTCTATACTATGAAGAAGTAGTGCGCGTTAAAAAAATAAAAAAATTTAAAAAAAACATTCTAATTTCAATGTAATATTTCCATATAACTTTAAAACAACCTAAAATTGCACACTGTGGGTTGGAAACATTGACATGTCTATTGGTTGAATTTCGAAATAAGTGCAGGAATTAAGAAACAGTGTCGAGTTGTATTGGTGGCGGAGGGATACAGCTCCTCCTACTGCGCGTCAAAATATTGGCTCGTGAAGCCCGCGCTAAGCTCAGAGCGCGGCTACTCTTCAGCACAACAACAACAACACAGCGGAGCTCCTTTACACTCACTCAAAGCTTCGACGCGGCGGCTTCAATCACAGAAGTGCTCGACTTTTCTTCTTCTTTTAACTTCTGAGGACTGCTTATTTTGTCGGACTTACTTGAAAGAGACACCCAGTCTGATTTAATGTCGGTTTTCGGGAAGCAACGTACGACGTCACGGTCGTGACACGACTGTAGCGGGCGCGGTGCGGCGAGGTCGGCGCACTGCTGCTTGGATTTCTCACTAAAGAGTCCGCACCACCGTGTATTTACACTGCGCCTGAACCCACTTTGTTTCATCATCTGGTTACACTGTTTTTCTTGTGTTTTTTGGACTATTTGCGCTTGAATAGGGATATTCTATAACGGATTTTTGTACATTGAATATGTTGTTGTCAAAGTTTGGTTCTTTTTCGCACATTTGCAATCCTTCAAGTATGGACCACCTACCAGTGAAGATACAGCTCCAGTCGGGTAGGTCACCGAGCCGCTTTTTTTTACTCTTTTACTGTTGAATTTTGCTTAAACGTCTGGGCAGGAAAATATATTTTTCTTGCCGGCAAACCAGCCCTACCTCACATTGAGTAGGCTGTTTCCCCCCGTGGAAATACCCTCTATTCATTCCTTCCTTTTTGTTTTCCTTCTACAGTTAAAACGGAGAAAGAGCCCTTTGAGAAGGTTTACCAGGTCGGTTTGGTGCTGGGCAGTGGAGGGTTCGGCACTGTGTATGCCGGGAACCGGATCTCCGACGGAGCACCGGTAAGGACGCGGGGGGAGCTTGTGTTTTGATCCGACATGTGTCGCCATCAAAGCGGGCGTTTCATGTGTCGCCTCGGTTGCTTTTAATGCCTTTCAACCATTAACTGTTATTCTTTTTTGTGTCATTTCTCAGGTTGCTGTTAAGCATGTGGCTAAGGAGAGGGTGACAGAGTGGGGCACAATTGTAAGCAGTCGTAGTAACAGTAGTAGTAGTAGTGGATGGGTTTGTTTTGTTTGCATGGAGTCCTAAGCGCTTCCTTATCTCCACAGAACGGATCCATGGTGCCTTTAGAGATCCTGCTGCTGAAGAAGGTCAGCTCCTCGTTTCGTGGAGTTATCAAACTGCTGGACTATTATGAGAGGGCGGACGGGTGGCTGATGGTGATGGAAAGGCCGGAGCTTGTTAAGGACCTGTTTGACTTCATCACGGAGAAGGGAGCCCTGGACGAGGACACGGCGCGGGGCTTCTTCCGCCAGGTCCTGGAGGCGGTGCGGCACTGCTACAGCTGCGGGGTGGTGCACCGGGACATCAAGGATGAAAACCTGCTGGTGGACCTCCGCACCGGGGAACTCAAGCTTATTGACTTTGGCTCAGGGGCGATTCTCAAGGACACGGTCTACACCGATTTCGACGGTAAGCCTCCACCCATCCCCCCCTCCCTCTAATTATACCAATCGTGCTACTACTACGCGGTGTTTTATTAAAAAATATATCATTATTCGTGTATCTGCGTGTTATTCTGTATTATTTGTGGGTGCGTGTGCTCGTGTTTGCCCTTGATACATCAGTGGTGCTAAATACAGATATGGAGGCGTTCACTGTGACGCAGGGCTCTGTTTTTGGGGGAGGGTTTTCCCTGGTTATCACCGTCATCATCATCAAGGGTGGAAGAAGAATACCAAAAAATAACACACACTCTAAAACTATTCTGCTAAATATTAACGAGTAAAAAAAAAAAATCCCAGTGTGTAAACAGATGGGAGTCACACTCATAGCATATTCATTCTCCATATTTTGCTCGTGACACATCACTGTGTACTCGTGTTTCCTGTTTTTTTGTTTTTTATTGTTAGTGCCACTTGAGTCACTTGCCGCAGTTTGTGGGTATTAGGTCAGTGCCACGTAACATCTGTTTGTTGTGAAACCAGAGTCAGCTGCTCACGTGATGGGCTCACATTGCTTTTTTTTTTTTTTTGGTATGCAAGATCCTCTTCTCGGAAAGGGAGGGGTGGGGAGGGAGGAGGAGAAAAGAGTGGGAGGGAGGGAGGCAAGTCACCCACTTGGGTTTTTACGGTAAAGGGAGGATGGAAAGCATTTGTGCTGTGACTCAGCGGTTTCACACTCACTACTTAGTCATCTTTATTTGTGTGTGTGTATTTTTTCTAATGTATTTTTTCCTATTCCACTCCTTGTCCTATAGGTACAAGAGTGTACAGCCCACCAGAATGGATTCGCTTCCATAGATACCATGGGCGCTCTGCCACGGTGTGGTCACTAGGCGTGTTACTGTACGACATGGTGTGTGGAGACATCCCCTTTGAGCAGGACGAGGAGATCCTTAGAGGGAAACTGTATTTCAGGCGGAGGATCTCAGCTGGTAAGTCAAGTCAACCATAGCTGCAGGCATAAACACAACACATTTGTTGACTCTGCTGCCCCCTAGCCACCATCTATGTTATAGCATCTAAAAAAACAGCCACCTTAATTTGTTTTTGTTCTTTGTCTTTGACACAAACAATCAACCCTAAACCAGATTTCTCCCTCTATTTCCATCTTGCAGAATGCCAGCAGTTGATTAAGTGGTGTCTGGCGTTACGGCCCTCAGACCGGCCCACCTTAGAGCAGATCTGCGACCACCCCTGGATGAGGGCGACAGCAGAGTCACCCAAAACGCCAGAGGAGCCCGTGACCGGAGAAATTCGCCTCAGGACCATCGACACAGACTCCTCGTCAAGCACAAGCTCGAGTAAAGAGAGCCTCTGAGTGTGGGCTGGAATGGACTTGAAAGGACTCTGAAAAAAGAGCTGGGGGGGATGGAGGGAGTAACGTGTACTGAAGGCCCTGCTGTGGCCTAAAAGAAAAAACTGTACTCTGATCTTCTTTTGTAGGGAATTTCTAATTTATTACATTTGTTCTTTTATCTTATTTCCCCATCCCGTCTTCTTTTTTTCGGTTGACTATACTGGTTTCCCATTGGGGAACATTTTGTTGTTTGGGCGGTCTTACCAGCACTATTTATTCCCCCTCCCCCTTTTTAAAGTTGTTTTTGTTATTATGCTGGTATAAACATCTGGCAAGGCCCTCCTATCCAGACATGGCTGCTCTCATAGAGCTTGGATGACATCTTTCTAATTTAAATATTTCGATTTTTGGAGTGCCTTTTTTTGGAAAGCTGCTTATCTGGGGGCTTTCTTCATTGACTTTTTTTCCTTTTTTTTTTTTATTTTTTTTTTTTTTAATGTTAGCCCCTGCACTGTGGAGGTTCAGTTGTCTGTGTGACGATGGATGGGGAGTCCATACATTTTTGGCTTTGTACTCCCTTGTCTTTCCATCGCCATAAGGCCACTGCCCCCCCCCCCCCCCCCCAGCAGACGGGCTAAGGTAGAGTTAGGTGAGACAGGAGGAGGTGGGGGCTGTTTCTGTACAATGGAATACTTGAAAAACTCGACTCTGTCGCTCTCTTTTAAACGCTGCTCACTCACTCTATAGCCTGAACAGGTGTTTGGAAACTGGATCCTGTCTCTTCTGAATGTCTACAACCCTTCAGCACACACTCACCCCTCATCCTCAGCGCCTGTTTCAGGGTGTTTCACCTTCTTGACTCGTTTTCTCTTTTTTTTTTTGCCTCTTGCCATCCCACTGCTTGACACTACGTGGCCCCCACCCCCAATGGCCTCCCATCAGGGTTTTGGGGTGTGAAATGCACAATCAATGCAATATTCATGGACTCAACTGTTTTGGGTTTCTCTCTTCTTTTTTGTTTTTTTTTTAAGAAATATTGTAGTGTTTCTTTTTTTGTGTGTACATTTTTTTTCCTTCCCCACTTGCATTTAATTTATTCGTAAACGTAGACATTCCACACTCTGTGGCTATTTATTTATTTATTGTCAGCTTAAAATCTCCCCTATTTTTTTTTTTTTTTTTGCATATCCTACTTGGCCTTGGTTTGCATTCCTATAACTTATTTTTACATTTCAACATGGTTTTGAGATGTGGAGGATGCACTGAAGCAGTTATCAATGTAAAGCAGAATAAAAGGTTTACTTAAATTTGAACAGAGCATTTGAATGTTATTTAACTACTTAATAAATAAAAAAAAGTCTGTTAGTAATGATGAATGGTTACAAAAAATTAAGAGTAATCCTGGATTCTGTATTGTTGAGATTAATTTGAGTTCTATGGAAAGTTTAAGCAACAGGTTGAGCAGCTTTTCGAGTTCTCACATAGCCTCATATCGGAGGGCTTTTAGTAAAGCTGTGTGACTTGTGGCTGTGAAGGATGAATATTGCTATTTTTTGATACAAAAAGTTTCAATTAAACACCCATTTTTATGTACAGAAGCAAGACTGGTGGTGTGTTTGTTCTGTTTGTTGTTTTTTAAAAAAAGTACCCGCATACATGATGCACACAGACTTACTGTCAACGCCTCACATCTGCTTGATATCTGTCCATCCAGATGTTATGGGTTCACTCTCACCGTGTGTTGTGTAACAGCATTATGCTGTCAGGGCAAACATCACAATCAGAAAAACTTTATTTATCCCAGGGGGAAATTACTTGTGTTACAGTGGCTTGACATATACTACAAATACAATAAAAGACACTAAACAAAGAAAGAATGAATAGAAAAACCATACATAAGTAAAAGACTGTTAATTAGATAAGGGTTTAATACAAGTGCACACATTACAGTAGAAAAAATGAATATAAGATAATACAAATATACAAATCACAGAAGCATTTAGCTGCACAATGACCTGCAGGAACCAGGGGCCTAATAAGAGCCAGCTGTGGCTATGGAGCTGAGGGGAAGAGGACAGCATGCTAGCATGCTATCACATTATGCATACTGTAAATTATAACTTATCTTTCTGCTTACCGTATTTTTCGGACTATAAGGCGCACTATCAATGAATGGGTCTATTTTCATACATAAGGCGCACCGGACTATAAGACGCACCGGTTTGTTATTATTATTATTATTAAGACGCATTAAGCAAAATAAAAGTCAGAGAAGTCAAACTTTATTCAACTCATTAACAATAACTCAACATTGTTCAGGTTTAACACATAAAATACAGAAAAATACACTCACTTTTTCAGTGCAGTATGTTGAAGCACAGTAGTTAATTTCATACATAAGGTGCACCTGATTATAAGGCGCACTGTCGATTTTTGAGAAAATTAAAGGATTTTAAGTTTGCCTTATAGTCTGAAAAATACGGTACTTTGAATACTTAGTTGTGTCACCAAAATAATATAATGGTAATATATAATGGTTGCACATGTGCAAAACCACACATACTGTACATACTGACACATATTATACAGGTAACAATGATTTTCAAATATCAACAGTGGTAATGGGGATACCACAAGGTCACCTTTTAAAGAACAATTACTTGCTCAATTTTCAAACAGTTTAGTTTGTTATGAAGGACACACTTTTGGATAATTATATTACACTTCCAATCAATAGTTTTTGATGACCAACGTATTTCCCGATTGGATTTCATATAGGTGCAGTAAATGCACACACACACGTTTGTCATGTTCTGTTTAGTTTCGTTGTTATTTAGTCCTTGTGGTCTTCTTTCAGTTATTCTGTGTCTTTGTTTATTCTGTTTGAGTCTGGCCTCCATTGTTTAACTCTTGTCTTTGTGTTTCAGGTGTTCCTGCTTGTGGCTCCACCCCCCAGTGATATCTTGTGTGCTTGGTTTGTGACTGATTAGCTCCCTCTTGTTTCCACCCAGGTGTGGCCCATTCCCAATCAGGTCTCCTCCACGATTTAGCTGAGTGCTTGAACACTGAATGTTTCCTGGATCATTGTACGCTCCCTGTGTGCTACTGTGTTTTGTTCCCTGGTTACTTTGCGCTGCCCTTTTGTTTGTTTTTGAGTTTGGAATAAACATGGACTGGTTCCAAGAACGCTACACTTGCATTCTGCCACCATCTCTCTCTGCATTTGGGTCCACACCTCGCCACACCGTGACACAAGTTATTTATGTCAATTCCATAAATGAGCAACTAAAACTTTGCATACAGAATGGATATACGTATACTTTTATTATAGAAATATCACTGATATGATAAAATAATTTGAATTATTGCATGTTTAGTTTAAACAAGTAATGTGACATTTATTTGCAATAAAAAAAAATAGGTATAAGATTTCCCTTTACAAATATACATCAAGAAATGTATGTGTAAATCCCTCTACAGAGGCTACTGTGGAGGTAAACATATGGAGGATAGAGCTAAGAAATGACGCAAAAAACATAGAAAAATCAATAATAAATATTTATTACATGATAAGGATTAACAATAACTAAAGAAGAATATAAAGTAATGGGAGTGTTGTGTAAATCAATAAGTATAAGGGAACCAAAAGTGTGGTGCAAAGATCAGTTCTGGAAAACCAAACAAAAAGCCAAAACACTGAGGGGTCAGAAGCAGCCTCATGCACAGACGAGGCAGGCATATACATATATACATATATAGACCTCGGAGCCTATGTGTTTGGCAAACAAGGGTCGAAGTCCTCCCTTCTGGTTTCGGGAAAAAACGTGAGCAATGTACCCAGATAAAAAAAAAAAATGCATGTATGTACAGTATGTACTTCAAGAGTAACCACATTGCTAATGAAGTTGCATTTTTTTCCCCAAACTGTAATGTTTGTGTTCTTTTAATATGCACTGAATATAGGAGTATAATGACAATAAAGGCACTGAATTGAATTGAATTAAAATAGCTATAAAAATGTGTCCAAAAGAAACATACATTGATTGTGTAAACAAACATATTCTAAAAAGCCTTGTGTAAACAACAATCCTGCAATTCTTTTATGTCAGCCCCACTGTTCCTTTGTACCAGGACCTGTATTGTACATACTTCCACTAAGTAGCTAACGATTATCCTAAATATAGATAGGTTTATGATAACGTCACGAATTTCCCACAAATCCATAGTCAGCCATCTTGTGTGTCACCTTTCATTGTTTACATCCTGACACAACACATTTTTGTCCCCCGAAACGTTCAAAATAACGACAAAACCGGATAAAAATAGCCAAAAGGAACAAAGAATCTACAGAGATAGTTTGAGTGCAACTTGCAAAGCGAGGTATTTACAGAAGTTGAGTGAAATTGACAAAACAACAATCCATACAAGATCGGGAATGGGTGTCCTGGCCAGTTTGTATCCAGACATTGTAAACTATCTGGTGAACAGTGTAAGTGCTGACACATTGGATGAAATGAAAGCATACAAGTCTTTGGAGGCGTATAGCGACGGGTGTGTGAGGAGCTTTGACAAGCTAAGCTGGAATATTGTTTTTTATCTGGTCAACATGAGGCTTCAAAGGTAAGATGACGTACTACTGTACTTTTCTATTGATCTGACAGAAGCATTGATAACTCCAGCTGTGGTCGTTGGTTCTTTAATGGTTTATATGGCTTCAATCACACGAATCGTAGCTTTCCAATGACGTGCCGCCTGAATGACAACGTCAACATACAAGTTGTGTATTCATATGAAAACATCATAACATCTCTGTCGGCGGGCCGACAAGAGATGCATGTATAATATATACACTTGCCTGTGATGAAATGAACGCTACAGACTTTATAGTGTCGCTTTTCTGGGTCAGGTCGGAAACCTTTCCTGTTGATGATATCTAGCCATTTTTTTATCCGTTCAGTGGTCAGACATTCTGTTTGTTCTCCTTGACTAGTTATTATTTGAGGAATGCTTGTATTTCCCCCGGCTTCACTGTTTGAGCAACCCTGTACAATGCATGTAAGCGACATGACACACAGCTAAAATCGGGTAAAATTGGTGACTTGGGTTACCAGCGAAGGATACAGTCAATGCACAAGATGGCCACGCGCACAGGGGCATCATGGGTAATTCGAGAAACGGAAACCTATCTATAGTCATGGTATTGCCATATGTTACGTGTAAAAGGTGATCCCACGGGCTGTGGTTCCAACAGAACAGTGATTAGAGCATCCATAGGCTGTACAAACGTCTGGCATCTTAACTTCAATCTTCACTCAGCAATTTGCTAGAGGAATCATAACGCAAGATGTTTTTTAACAAACTCTTTTAACAAGTTAAATCTGATGGTCTCAGCCTTACACAACTATGCTGCATGATGAAGTCATTTTTCAAAGAGAAAAGCTGCAATTTTAACATTTGAAAACATCCAGAATTGTAGCCACGTTAATAACGTTTGTAAGAAAGCAAACCGTATGCAAATCCGGCAAGATTTTAGCGAGATAAAAGTATTACGTTCGGCAGATCACTCACCTTCCCTCTGGTTCCACAGACTCCGTCAGAGAGCTGCCCCGGGGCAAGATGGCCGCCGGTGATGCCGTGACAGAATCTAGCCTTTATATATGATATCTATGGATGACCCTACCGTGTTTATGTGGAGTTGTCTCCAGAAAGGAGTGTGAAGCTGTTAAATTTACTGAAGTCTCTATTGATACGGAAATGTATCAATAGACAACGTATCAAAAAGTTGTAGTGAGTACCAAGTAGTTCACGATGTCGGCCACATGCCTACATCGTCCTCAAATTTGAACAAATTGCTGTAGGGGTCAATCCCACCGCACTCCTCTATCTTACCGCAATACCTAGCTTTATCTGGAACATTTATTCCTTGATAAATTTGGGAAAAAAATCACATGAATCTGCTGTTATGCAGATGTATACATAAGAGATGGCAGATCCAAGCGAATCGAAGAGGATCATGGGATATGTGACGTCAGTTGCAAACCACCTATTGTATCGCAGTATAACAAACATGTGAAAAAAAACTAACTCTGGAGAAAAAATGACCCTGGGGTCACCAGAAATTTGTGATATAAAAATAGGGGTCATGACCCGAGAAAGATTGAGAACCACTGCCTTATGCTATCTTAAGCCAGACCCCTATACACAACATTTACCGGTTCTTGACTGGCTGCTTCCAATTCATCTACAGTGGAAACATGTGAATGTTGGAAGGCTTCATAAAACAGGTAAAGCATAAATCATCCAGCAAATTCATTTTAATAGGGTTGATGTTAACGCCTAAAAAGGAGTTCCCAAACTAGTTCCCACTGGCAGGGTGTATTGTGATATATGGGGCTGACACGTTAATGCATTCAAACCAGCCACTCAGCCTTCTGATTTACAAACACAGACACATGATGTCAGCAGGAGTTTAAAAAAATGTGATCAAAATGTGATCAAAGCAGAACAAGCAAAACAAAAAAAAGACAAGGGGCCTCCAAATTAAAGATCCTTTGGTCAAATAATGCTACAGTCCTTTTTTTTTTACAAAGGAAAATAAAACCCAGGAAAGCACAAAAGATCTCATAGATTCGGGCTAGGCATGTTAGAACGCAGAGAAATAAATGATCATTTGTGTCAGACTCAATACGTTAACATCTGTGTTTTTCTTCCACTAATCCTTCTATTGTCCTGGTGTCTCCAGGCTTTTTGACATGCAAATGATCACGACTTGTCTTCATCATTGTCCCTTCTGCTCAGGAGCTGAAGACTTCAGCCAGGCATCATCAGTCGCTCACTGTGAAATCCTCATTAAATGCAGAGGAGGAGTATGCCACGCTGACGTCTTATCAAGTTGATTTCTGTTCCCCAAGAGTGGCAAATATCATCCATCACTAGTTTGTTTAAAGTCTTCATGCATTTGCATTATTTATTATTATTATTATTATTATTATTATTATTTTAAAAAGCAACACAAATCAATCATTGTCACAGTTACTATAATTTTATAGGTATATGCTCAACAAAATAGCTAAATAATATATATTTAAAAAAATCTAAAACTATGTTACATGGATAACAGTATATATCAAAAAATTTTAAATATTGTAAATAATAATCACATTTCACCTTAACAATTCACAGGTCTATTATACTTGTAATAATATTCAACAGCTTCCCAAACTGTGATAGTGTTCTTTTAAAAAAAAAAGTTGCTGAAGTTAT
This sequence comes from Gouania willdenowi, assembly GCF_900634775.1. NCBI lineage: Eukaryota > Metazoa > Chordata > Actinopteri > Blenniiformes > Gobiesocidae > Gouania > Gouania willdenowi. The sequence continues at coordinate 17,849,196 of NC_041049.1, forward strand.
GCAACATGAGTCCAGCATCCGTGCTGCTAGACGCTTCTCATAAGGTGGCAAACCAAAGACTGTGTGAGAAGTCTGATGAGTTCTGTTGTTGTTGGGTTTTTTATTACATCTTTTAGTTACAGAGAAAAGTTATTTTTCCACACTGTACAATGATTTAGTGTGGTCTAATTTAACTATTGTTTTCAAATCTACAAAATTATTATTATTATTATTATTATTATTATTATTATTATTATTATTATATAATAGTAGTAGTAGTAGTAGTAGTAGTGGTATTATTACAGTTCCTGGTGAAGAAACATTAAAGCCTGTGTCAATATTCTCATTTTGAGCTTGTGCTAACATGTACTCGTTATTAGACAATATGCAGATGATGTAATGCTGCTTTAGGGACAACAGTTCCTTTCTGAGAAATTTCCCAAGAAAACCCTGGTATTGTCATCTATAACGTTTGTTGTAGAGCCTCAAAATTCTCAGGGAGTAGCCAATTTATGTTTTTCTTTTCTTATTTCTTATTTTGCTACACATTAATGTAATATATTTTTCTTTTTTGGGGCTATATACCTTATAGGGATGCTTAAGAAATCAGAAACTTAGGTTTATTTAGGGAGAAGTAAATACCATTGTCCATCTGTAATGATTACATTCTTGTAATTTTCATTACATGTCTGAAAAATATATACAATTTACAACATACAAATATTAAATAGTTAAGGACAAGCTTTTGTGAGACTCCAATGAACCTGACTTACATGCTTTCAGACTGCAGAACATGCAAACTCCCCACAAACAGGCCTCAGTTCTACACTATTAGAGTGGAATTCACAGCTCTACCGTCAGTCTGCCCCAGGGCAGCTGTGGCTACAACAGTTGTTTGCCACCACTAAGTGTGGAGTGAAAAAATAATGCCTTAATTCGGTAAAGCGTCTTTGAGTGTCTATGATAAAGCGCTATAGAAAATTGATGTATTATTATTATTATTATTACTGCCATAAGCTGCCCCTTGACTTTACTCCATGTTTTTTTTTTTTTTTTGGTTTTGTGTGCACGTGTATCCTAGTTTTTGTAGGTGACAACTCGACAGACACGGAGGAAGATGCCAGATGGACTCAGCGCCTCAGGGCCCCCGATGGGCACAGATGGGTGGGTAGCACCCACACAGGGCAGCACATGCAGCAGCTTCAGTTCCTCGTCAAGACAAAAAAAGAAGGACATCACACTAACACCAGTGATACTACACTTCACACTAGTTCTATCAAGGCTTCGTGTGTCTAAGTGACTGACCTTTAAAATCATGTTTGCTGGGGATTAAATAACTGCTTAGTGATATGTGTGTATGTGTCTTATTAGCCTAATTAGGGCGGTAGTGAAACACTCACACGCAAGAGGAATACAAACATTACATTGGCATCACAGTTTTGAACCAAAATCTATGAAGGACCAATCCGTCTTTTCTCGTTTCCTTGTAAATGCAACATTAAAATCTGTAAACGTAGAGGAATAACATCATCACGTCCAAGAAACGGAACCGAAACATAGGAATATTTTATTTTAAAATATATTTTTGTGAAGATGCTGAGATAGAAATAGCATGATATGCAATCTTCAAAATGGCGATGATCACAGAAAGCAGGGTTTTTCAACCCCATGTGTGTTCACCTGAAATAAAACAAAATACTGATTTAAACAGCATTTTTCAAACTGTTAATATTTTGTTAAACTGTATTTATTTTTCATTTTTATTTATCTATTTTGCACAATTAAAAATGTAGATTCATAGTGCAGGAAGAGGCAGAAAGCTCTAAGAACTTAAATAATAATGTGTTTTTTTAAACTCTACACACAATCTCAAACAACTGTACTCTATTTTTTCACTTTCTCAAATATAAATCTAGTTAAAATAAAATGCAGTATAAAAAATATCTGAGCTGGCGCATGCTGTCACTTTGTGCACTAAAACTCTGTATTTTTAACACAGTATAGCAAACATGATCACATGAATAATTATAGAGAAAAATCTCTGGGGTCACCAGAAATTTGTGACATAAAAATGACATAAAGGGATATTACTTGTGTTTGAAGGCTAAAAGTTGACTCCAAAGAAATTTCTGACAAAGTTTAATAAATAATATTAATACAGCTATAGACCTTTCATCTAAAGGCTCAAACATACTCGGCCAGACACCTGCAAAGTGGAGTCCGCAAGGCCAAAGCTCAGATTTCACAATCTCACGGACTTCTGCGCGTAGTTGGTGTCACACAAAACACTGCTCGGCATTAATAGATGTAACACAGTCCTGTATTTCACCCTCCTGGTGAAACAGAGCAGGAGAGATGAACACGAGCTTAGAGGAGAGACTGGCAGTCAAGCTACGACTGTACAGACACCTTTAAAACATGTCCCAGTAGTACTACTGGACTACAAAGAACCGCTAAATGCTCAAGATCCCACACACAACATACTCCGTGCAGACTGTCCGCTTTCCTCAGAGCTTACATACCCGGGCGCACTGCCGCGTAGTTGTTTCCATTAAAATTCCGCTAGATCCCACCATGATTCATAGCGTTATGAGGAGAAGTCCGCCCGGTTGTAAAATCTGAGCTTTGCATTTAATTGGCTCCACGTACTTAAGGCTCGAACATACTCGTGTGGACACCCGCAAAGCGATGTCCACACAGACTACTTGCGGAGTCCACGGGGCCAATTAAATGCAAAGCTCAGATTTTGCTATAGTGCGGATTTCTCCGCGTAGTTGGTGTCACACAAAACACTGCTCGGCATTGTATCGACCCGCATTAAATGTAACACCGACCTGCACTTCACCCTCCTGGTGAAACAGAGGAGGAGAGATGAACACGAGCTTAGAGGAGAGACTGGCAGACAAGCTACGACAACCAGAAGTAGTGCCTCCTGGTGCCGAGTAACTTCCTGTTATTGCGGGTCTAAGGGAAAATGGCTCTTATTTTTTCAACAGCGTTGCTCAACTTGCCAGCTTTATTGTTCGCTGATGCGGAGGCAAATTCCAGCAGGGAATACCCTAACAGATAAACTTGATAAGGGGTATAAGTTCTTCCATGAAGAATATATCAACAGCTATGAAGATAAGAAAAGAAGTAGCTTTGTGAATGAACCGCTATCTACAACATATGAAGTATAAATATTGTAATAAAGAAACCTAATTTAGTCTGCCAAAATATTCAGAATGTTTAAAGAGAGGCACGTTATAGACCATTAAATTATATTTTAACATTCTGATATGTGTTTGTGGGTGGATGTGACGTAGCAGCTCCATAGTTTTAGCATAGCTAGCTTGTTGTGAGAGGACAAGCTGTTGTTTCTGAGCCCTCTCAAAGGCAGACTCGCTCTACGGTGGTGCGATAAAATTATTCCAGGGAAAGAGAGATGGAACAGCTCCACTTTTAAGGTGTCTGATGGTGACTGGATCCACTGACAAAATGAAATGAAGTACCAGTGTAGTGTAGAATACAGATTCCGGACCCTCATCCCTCCTAACAGCTTAGATCCACTGCCTCCTTTGGTCTGGGTCCATTGAAAAAGTGTAGTTAGACAGGTGTGGCTATTTTATTGCCCCACAACAGCAACTAGGAACAGAACAAGAGCAACCACGCTGAGAATGAGCGTTTTTGTCACTGTCTAACGCTAAAGCTGTAGCCACAGGAAGTTGTTACACATCACTTCTGGTTTAAAATGCGGAAGTGTGATAAAGGTCTATAGCGACACCTTTAAAACACGTCTTGGGAGTACACAGACAACAAAGAAGTGCTAAGAATCATGGGACATGTAGGATGTTAATGGAAACTACTACGCAGTGGTGCAACCAAATATGTAAGCTCTGAGGAAAGCGGACAGAGTCCGTTGTGCGCAGGGTCCGCCCGAGTATGTTTGAGCCTTAAAGTGCATTTGTGTGAAGTGTTGTGTATGGAATTAAAATGATGTGATGCCACTTTTCTTAGATAAAAGTTGATTGTGTTTCCCCCCCAAGGTGCTGGCTTCTCCGTAGATTAGGTGGATGACTAATATTTTACAACAAAGATCTCTTCGCTACTGTTAATGCAGTTGTTGCCCAGTTATATTCAGCAATGTGTGAAGTCTTGGCGTTTTAAACAAAAGTTCAACTATGGTAATGTGTAAAAAATAAACAATATGTTTATATATTTCAAATTAGGTGAAGTGATTAATTAACCAACATGTGTAAAACTACAGCCCTTACTCATAAAGGTGTCCGACTGCACACTACGGTGCAGTTTGTCAAGCCTAAAGTCATAATTAAGACAAAGCATCCATCAGTGACTAAACAGGACCTATACAATAAAAGGTAAGCAGATATATTGTTATATTCTTTTATGGTATCTTCCATAATGATTACCAGAAACTAGCATGGCTATAGTATCAGTCTAATGTGTGCAAAAACACAGAAAACTTGAATTGTGGTTTCTTGGCTTCTCCAGCTGTTGGGAACCATTTACGGACACGCTGTGAAAGAATTCATTGTTTTAGATCAATCATACCTGCTGGGACCAACAAGGTTGAGTATTTCTGAAAAAACAAGGAGAAAAAACTATTGATTTTAATACAAAAAGGCACATATTTAGCCAAACAAGTTTTTCTGTCTGTCTTCAGAAGTAGAATAACGCAGTGGAGCGTTGGTCAGCATTGCATTTAGTTTTGAAATCAAATAAAAAAACAAACAACATGGTGTGGTTATTTTTTTTTAATGACTTGAATGGATATTACAAAAAAAAACAAAAACAAAAACCAGATAAGTGGCATTTTTTGTTTTGCTATCCGAGATTCACAAAATTTTACTTTTTTAATTTTTACTTTCCCACCTTCAAAATAATGTTGCATACAAAACGACACAAGAAACAACCAAACTACACCAAAAACACACACACTAAGAGAAAAATATACAGAATAATAAAATGAACAAACAACAAAACACACAAAATGATCTTGATTAGCACATGAACTAAAAATACAAAGGTCAGTCTTGGTCCCACATCAGGAGGGAGTGACAGGAAATAATAAAAACTATAGAAATCTATACAGGAGGCACTAAATACAGTTGCATTCCACTTATTAACAAAATGAGATTCTTTGAAATATGTGTTCATTCCATCATTATGCTTTATAGTTATTTTTTCACAAGATTCTGAGTAAAAGGTTGTAGTCAGACAAAGGGGGTACTTGGATTCAGAAATAAGAGAAATGGGGTACTTGAACCAGAAAAGTTTGGGAACCACTGGCCTAGATAAAAACGCTCAATAACATCACATGTGAAGCTTGAATAGCGTTACCACAGTGTAAAACAACATGGTTCTCTCGCTTAAACATTTCCCTGGAAATGTCCAAATATCACAAAAACCAAACATTGCCATTTCCTCATTTTAATTTTAAAACAGATGTGCCATCTGGCTTTTGTTTCCCTGCATCTCCGTCATGGTTTTAAATAAGTAAAGCAAAATAACCACATTGTTTATTTGGGGGGGGTTTCGATTTGGTTTTAAAACTGAGTAACCAAAGAAGGACCCATACATGGATGAGCCATTCTGCACAAGTTGTGTTATGTGTGTTCTGCACAACAGCAAAGCCCAGCCCAGCTGTAGGTAGCTTACCCGAGGTAGCGTCGACATATTCCCAGGTCAAAAACTTCTGCACACTGTGTCCAATTATGAGTGATCACAGGGGACGGAGAGGCAGTGAGGATGGGGAGAGACAAAACAGAGTGAGTGCAAGGGATTAGTAGAAGTTTTCCAAGAAGTGTATTCTAAGAAGTAATGTGTGTAGAGAACAGTCAATAGATAGAGATCTAAACTGTTAGTCTTTTTACAAGCTTGTAATGTGATTAAAGGAATCGTTGACCTGCTGCTGACTTTCCCCCGACTGCTTTTATCTGATTCACCAGCACTTTGAGGAGAGTCTATTCTGCCAATGAAACAAGACTTTATCTATCCAAAAACAGTACATCTTGTTTTGTCAGGTTGTACTGGAAGAAAGAGGGGATTGTCTGATCTAATGGTGAGAAAAAAGATTCTAATAGATGATGAGAATCAAAAACAACTACTGTACTTGTTACAGCAAGAGTTATAACGTGCAATACAATCCATGAAAAGTGTTTCTCCAGGCTTTGTATTGTTTCCAATTGTCAAGTGTTGATAGAAAAAAGAAAGTGAAGATAAAATTCCCTGACATTTCCCTCTTGATGATAGGTTTTGTAAGGAAGTCATAATCAAGTTTGAAGGGAAGACAATTAGCTAGCCAAATGTAAACCCACATCAAAGGCTTTTTTCAGTTGCTTTCAGGATTAAAAAACATGATAAAACATAATCCCTGTACAGCATTACCCATTGTGACCTCTCGCTATTGGCCAACAGTGTTTACAATAGACTTGGTTTCAAAATGACTCACTGACTGTTATTTGTCTGATCTGATACAGCTTGTGTGTTCACAGAAGCTGTTTCCACTACATATTTTCACAAAATAAAAGCGATATTTCAAAATTTCGATAAAGTATAATTAGGCTTGAAGGTTGTTTTGGGCAGGCACCTCATAACTTCTGAGAAATCTCATCCCGCGAGATTTCACTGCAGGAAGATGGACGCTCCAAACCATCTTATAACACTGTGTCTTCCTTTGTTGTTTCATGTCTAATGTGGTGGTAATAATTTTAATGTATAATGCTAAGAAATGTCTCATCTCCTCTTCCATCTACACGCACTGCGCCATGTTTTCTCAGAGAGCAGTGGTCATGTGACCAGGTATGTCATTTGCGGAAAAGGTGTTCCAATGAAGCCTTTGCATTACATTTCAATATCGAAACATCTGAAATTCCTCCTCATGAAAGTCAAAAAAACTTTTTTTAACAATATTGAAGTGTTTTTTCAAAATTCAGGTGCTTCCATCACTAGTTTTTAATGCGCTATTTAGATTTTGCGCATTTCCGAGGATAATGAAAACCCAGCGAGAGATGTTGAGGCTTTTGCAGGCAAAACACCTCCTGACTCCGCCTTGATAGGTGGTGCTGTGTCCTTTAAATAAGTAGCTCTGCGTAAACCAGAGAGGAAGATAAAAATGGATGAAAATTTGTGATTTTCCTTGTTTTTCTCCCATCCATGCATTTTTAGATGTTCAGGAGATTGGTTTCCTCGTCCGTCCCAAAGTGTGTCCACTGCCTCTTGCCTGTCATTAATCTCTTTCTCCTTTAAGGGTTGGTTGAGAGAGAAAAAAAATTGCATGTGCAGAACATGTGTCTTATTCCTATTAGCTCGATTGTCAATCGCATTACCTGGGTGTTACTGCAATCGAACTAAGACATACACGCACTGACTCAGATTTCTCCCTTTGCACGTTTTTGCCTAAAGACACATTTTTACTGTCAGAAGTTCACCCAAGTCTCTTTGAGTGCACAACCCTTTGTTCAATGTCTTATCTTAAAGTGGGCTTCATTGATAAGCTGACATCGGTGTTTGATGTCTGAGTTGTTATAGGTGTCTTTGACTGGGTTTGAGTCATAAGTCAATGAAAGGTGGTAAATTGTAAACTTCTGCAGTTGCCGCAGCCTGCTGTGTTTCACTGTCCATAGACGGACATTCTAGATGGCTACTGCTCATTGGTCTATGATTTTAGGAGCCAACAGGCAGAAACACAGAAGCAGTTCTAAACTAAAATGACATTGATGAAAAAAAAAGAAGAAGAAGAAGAAGTCAAGGTACGAGTTTGCTTCCTTCTTGGACAGTTTTTTTTTTTTTTTTTTACACAAATGTTCTGTACTGGGCTGAAAAGAAAGAACAAAGTTGAATTCAGTTAGAGGTTTTTTTATGTTATGTCTTATGTTTCAGTAATTTAACATTCCGTGCCAATGCAAGTTCTGCAGATACCACCGGGGAGCGTAGTCACTGTGTGGGAGATGAGCATAAATCCCACCCCAAGAGAATATAAATAATAATTTTAAAACTAAGTTTTATTAATTTATTTTATTTTCTTCTTTCCTTTTTTTCTTCTCTTGTGTTTTTAAAGAGTGGTGCTAGAAGTCTAGATCATCAGGCTAAAAATGAAGATTTAATGCTTTTAAAAAAGGAGTCCGATGTTCCTCAAAGCAGGTTATTTTATTTTTTCTGATAGCAGATATCTTTTCCACGGAAATCAATTATATGTATATATTTTGCCATTGATTGATGTTTAAGGATTTTTTGTCTTTCCAATTCATTAATATTGTTTTATAGCTATGAGTGAGTGCTGCACGGATGGATTGCGACTTGTTTGCTATCCATCACAATCCATTCTTATTTATTTATTTTAAAGTAAACGTGAAAAAATGTTCCATCATTTTTTTATTCTTAAAATTTTGTACAGTGCCCTGATAGGACAGGAAAACAAAATAAATGACAGGCACGTAGGCAACTTGTCTCCAGCCACCAACGGAATTTCTACGTTGATGTAAACCTTTGCTCTATCTGCTATATGTGCTTCCAGTTTCTTCCCTGGTACTCATCCATCCATCGAGTTATTCCAAATTTCTCAGGTTAAGTACAGTACAATAAAGTGTGAGCCCTGTGAGTGATGGCGACAAGACAGGATTAGTGCACATTGTGTCAGTCTTCTAAAATAGTGATGATGAAAAAAACAACTGGTGTTCTCCTGTTGCAAAGTGTTATAGGACTTCTCATCAGGATCTGTTACAATACGTCAGCTCACAAGCCTTGAACCCAAGACAAACATAGATACTGCAGCGATAAAAAATTCCACCCCAAAAAACGGTAAAACAATTCCCAACTTGCAATTAAATAAATGAATTTATTTTATTGCATAATTGTGACCATCACCAGCCCTCCTTAAGGAAGGGTAAGAAACACTTTATTATAGGGAGGATATAAAAAGAGAGGGCAGTGTTACACCTAGGTGACGGGGAAGGGAACAGGGAAGAGAGAGTCAATGGTAGGAAAATGGGCATTGTTACATCGAGGTGTGGGGTGTGTAAACAGAGGGAAGGAGTGAGTGGTTATACCTAAAACAGGTATTTAGAATCAACATGTCTAAAGTTAAGCCCAGTACGACTTTATCCCACTGCCCAAGGCATGCTAGTGCTTCGTAGGTCAATGTATGTGCAAGAACCGCTACTGCAAACCCAACCGCCACCCCTGGCCCAAAGATGCAGCCAGGCCAGCAGTAAGAACGGGGGTCAAGGAGCCACAGCGCAGCAGAGAAGCTCGCACCAGGTCTAGCACAGGCCCACACGGCGCCACGATACAACACCGTCCACAGGGAGGCGGCCCTGGCACCCTCGGCAAGAGAGGAAGTCATCAACCGTTCAAGCAGCGCCACCTAGTGTTGGTTGATTTTTGATTTTTGGTTTATTCGTGATCATTAGACCGTTTCGGATTTTATACTGAGTCAGCCAATCTGTAAATTAATTTGTTGGTAATAATTTAGTTTATGAGTTTTTTGCACAGGGTTTAGACTTCTCTTTGTTTGTACGCCATAATCCATAATCTTTTATGTGTGTAGTGTATGTGAATAGGATCCTCTGCTCCCTTGTGTTTCCACCCAGGTGTACCCAATCTCACCACTTTTTTTTACATATTTCACAGCTGAGGCCTGCCTTGTCTTTCATAAGTCAAGAGTAGCAGCTCATCTTGGCTTTGAACTGAGCCTGTCTTAATGTCCATATCAGAACTTTTGTCTTCTTCTCTTCTCTCGGTCCCTGAGTCCTCCTCATGTTCTAGTTCTCCTACTGTGTCCTGTCTGTTAGAGGCAGGTTCTCATGCATTAGCATCATCGCTAAAGGTGCTACTCACTACGCTAACTGCTGCTGTGCTGCTGCTCTCCTGAAACAAGCTTGGACTTCTGAACCTCAGGCTTAGCTTCACTTATTGGCTTAAAAAAGCTATTTAAATCCAACTGCTTTTCTTTTTTTTTTTCATTTTTCTACCATCAGAGAAACTATTTTTGGGCAAAATCACACTTTAGGCGTAGCATGGGGGCGTGGCTTGACTGTGTTCTCTCTCACTCGACGTGCGTTTACAATGACATGTCCAGTGATCTAAACTCAATAAAAGACACAGCTGTCTAAATGTAATACTTCAAGATGTAATCAAAACACCTAAAAGCAAATGATATGTGTGCCGTTCAAAATCTGGGAGGTGTCAGATCCCGTTACGGCAGGATCCGGCACAAATTAAGCTCTGCTGAGAATACTATGAAAAAACTATAGCGCATAATGGATGTATACCCATCCACAAATACACATTTACAAACACTGTTAAATGTCATCAATGTGTCCAAGTATTTATACATATTTAGAGACAAAGATATGTCAAAGATGATCCATTTTGGCAGAACGCATTTATAGATAAGAAATACTGCTTGGAAAAAGAAAAGGAAGGACAATTTGTCAGTATAAATCCTTTAACACCAAACTTTGAGAAACATTGAATGATATTGTAATGATAATAATGTTCGATTGAGGCCACAGAGCTGCAGTCCAACAGCTTTTGTTTTTTCATTCACCAGTAAGAGAATATAAAGTTATTCCAGATATTTTTGGGTTTGTTTGTGATCTGTTAAAATTCTTCAACTTTTTAGTTGCCTGCAAGTTGCATTTCGACACATATGGCTCCATGTGAGATTTAATGGGCCACAACCCAATAGTTTAGGGACCTTGTTAAGAGATAATAATTTTATCTTGTGTAGGTTAAAAGGCAGAAACCCAGTTCTTATAGCAGATTTTCTTGAGTGCTTGAGCTTTCTAGTAAACACTACACAGAACGGCACACTAAAAGGTTTTCCTGCAACTCTGGAAACAAATCCGACCTTTAAAGTAAACGGACAGCATGAGTAAACGGAGAGATCCACAGTTTATACAAGCAGAGCTTCACAGCAAAGTGTGGCATTCAGGTCTGTCACAAAAGCTGGCGTGTTTCTACGATGACTATGATTAAAGGGCCAGCGTTTTGCCACAGGTATGCAACAACCACTTCAAGCTAAGATCAGTTGCCCTCGCTCTACCAGGAATGTATGGGAGCTACTAGGAAAAGGGGAGAAAACTACTACTGTACAGAGAATCCACGCCTTCATGTCCACCCCTCCTCTCAGTCTTCCCACTAAACCGCACACAGGGAAGCATGCCATCGGGATTCACTTTCACCACCCGTTAAGACCCGAGAATACACAAACCACAGCAGCACTGTGGGAGATAAACCGATTACTTGGGCGTTTTTGTTCTAAATCAACAGACTGTGATGATAGATGCAATAAAACTGTGATTATTTTTATATCAACCAAGTACAAACCCTTCCAAGATTAAATTTATTTTTTTCTATCTTCTTTTATCCACAGGTAGCATTCACAAACACCACGTACAAAATTAAATACAGCAGGAAATGGGTGGAACTGTCAGCTCCGGTAAATATCTTGGATCCAACCATCAAAATGACAGATATATGGGTTTGTGTTACTGTGCGATAAAAAGCAGAGTGCGAAAGTAAAATTGAATTTGTGGGGGGGTTGACCTACGACCTCTCTGGTGTCGATGCAGATAAACACAAGATGACTCGTACTGTTCAGCATTGTGACACTGAGTGCTGACTGGTCCACTGAACAACTGAATAGTGTTTGGCTTTCTTCTGATGACCGGGCCAAGCTGGCTTAACAGCAGGTTTCCACTGCTGACTCCCACTGTCACTGTGATCAACATGAAACTTTTTAAATATGAAAAACATGGTGATGAGGTATATGCACCGTGCATACATCCCTTAAAAAAGTAAAGGGATCTTATTCTGCTAAAATTATTATATTGCTAGAATTAGTAACACCATCACGATAGCCGGATGAGTTTTACCCAATATATTATACCCAATAAAAAGTAATTATAATCAAAATATGACAATACATGACAAATTAGAGTGGTATTATTTTATTTTCAACAATGCAATGCTTAACAAAATGGTAAAAAAAAGAAAAGAAAAAAAACTTTCTTAAAATATTAACCAAAATTACTGAAAAATGAGAAATGTAAGAACAAAAAATTCTTGTAAACTTTGGTTCACCCATTTCTGGGGAGTTTGAGGTTTCCCTGGTGAAGGCATAGGGTGCGTCCAAATAGTCCCTCCTATCTCCGTTCCTATCCACTTTTCCTAAACCCGCGGAAGTGTTTAAGTGGCGGCCATGATGAGGAGCATTCAAATTCTCTAAAAGCTACGGAAAGGAGGCTCAATGCGTCCTTTATAACCTCTAGCCTCGGAAAAACTGATGTATCCTTTACCAAAGGAGTCGAGATAATGCTGCCCCACAATTCCTCGCGGCGACAACATGTAAAGGGACCCGTTCATTCAAGCGTTCACAGAAACTCACAAAAACTGAAAAGGGACACAGATCATGTAAGTTACCAATGCAATAATATACCTTGAACAACTTTAAAAAATCTAAAACCCATTCCCAAACTATGAATGTTATGTGGATGTTGGATTATTACTTCACCTAGTGGAAATGCAATTTATTGTCAAAACAACATGATGACCTTTCCTTAACTCTTTTAGGAAGTCTCCTAACACCTTTCCTGAACCCTGTGATGTCATCCACAGGGTTAAGGAAAAGTAGATAGGAAAGGAAATAGGAGGGACTATTCAGACACACCCATAGTGTCCTTGATACGCGATCAACTGCAGGAGAGTGGAACAAAAAATTATCACCACAATAAAATGTTTTTATCACCATATGAATGTCCTTGAAAATCAGCACTTTGTGATATTTATTTACAACTACTGGACTGAATAAAGATAGCATGGAAATTGTAGGACCAGATGCAGTCAGTACAGTGTAGTAATAATCAATCAATCAATCAATCAATCTTTATTTGTATAGCGCCAAATCATAACCAATGGTATCTCAAGGCACTTTACAGTAGAGCAGTCTTAGGGACGGACTCTTCATTTTATGGATACACACATATGCATATATACGTATATACACATACATATGTATCCCACACCCAACATGAATTCATCATGGCGGCAAGGAAAACCTTCTGTTAAGCAGCAGGAACCTTGTGTGGATCCCATTCCTATGATGAACAGCCATCCACGTTATGCTGTGTTGGGTGTGTGCAGAGGAAAGGGTGGAGACAGAGCCGCTGAGTCTCTGTAACTCCACACTGAGGATCCCACGGACCTGCAAGACAAAAGCCAGAAGGAGTACAGGAGCAAACACACAAGGGAAGAAGCAGACATAGAGGGAGTGTTTGAAAGAGTAATAATGGGACATTAAAAAGTGTGTGGTATAAGATTAAAACACAAAAAGTGGGCTTGGGAGTCTGGGAACATTCACTACTTCTAAAACATCAGAGAAGATGCAGAAGCTACCCTGGAACAAAAGACACTCTGACAAACACATCTTCATGAAAATAATGTAAATAAGTTTGCTCGGGTGAAAATCACCCGCCGACAGTGTTCTAGGGTTAAATGAATCCAAACAACCAACAAAGTCAATAAAGTGTGAGCCATGATTTCAAGCTCGTTCTCCACACTGCTTCAACCACATACAAACAAAGCACTGTAAATCTGTCAAACAAATCAATTGTTCAGTACGAAATTCATCAGGTTCCCCTCACGTTGCCAAAAAAAGTTTAAAGCAAGGCGTCGGGAGCCACATGTTTGTTTTCTAGACCAATGATGAAGCTAATGGATGATGCAACAATCTGTGGTGGGATAAGAGTTGCACGGTTTCATCAGAGATTGCTTTAAGGCATCTCAAATTCACTTCAACATTTTGATAAAAAGAAAAAAAAAGTTGTTTCAATCAAAGTCATGATGTCACACCCTGCAACGTCAAATCAAATCTAACCGACAACATGAGCCATGTTATCAGTTTCCTAAGAAGAGTTTTATTGGTTGAAGCTTGTGAAACCTACACTGGATTCAGCAGCATGTGAAAGTTAGAGCTTTAACATATGGAAATAAATCTATTCTCTACAATTTCTTCTTCAAATCACTGGCAATAAAAGCAAACTTTAATGGGAAAATGTCTGATTTGCTATCATGAGTTTAAACCCTTTGATCGGTTTCTGCTCAAAGATATGATGTAGCAATGTAAGAATTCAATGTCGGCACTTATCTCTCCAATCAGTTCCAGTTCTCATAAAACTAGGGGAATGCCCTCTAAACAGCTCTGTTCCTTCCATTTAAAACATCGCAGATGCTTCCTTATTGAAAGATATATAAGCTTAGTCTAAACTGTATGTTTTCCCCTTTTTAAATCGATGCCAATTCATTGTTTCCCTTTGAAGATTTCCTTTGAATCCAGCATCGGCTTACATAAGAGGCTTGTGCTGACATGAGAACCTTCCAACCTCAGCAGCGAGCCAACTGGTTTGAGGAGATGTTGACAGAAAACAAAAGCCCTCTTCATTTCTCCCACTGGATTTTTGTTTTCTTGTAACGTGGAAAAAAAAAAAGTCAAACACTTGGCTGTAAATGTCAATCCATCTTTGAACTGTATTTACTGTAACCTAGTTGTACCTCACCTCAGCCTAGCCTTCATCCTCCCCATCCTCCTCCTCCTCTTCATCCCCCTTGTTTACCTGTAACTCCATAGCTACAGTGACGGCTATGGTTGTCACAGTGATCATGTTAGATCTAGGACAGTGAGTTCTGAGAAAGGGGAAACAAGGGATTCCCAATAATTAGTCACTATTGTTCCCAAAAGACCGCCGAGGTGCCCGTGCACTCCTACTGTATGCATGCACGTGAGACCTCACAGATACCAGGAAAAGAAAACCAGATACACACACTGACAAAAACAGTGCAGTAATGAACCAGCACATACGGTCGACTGCACACAGAGTGTCCCAGTTTCACAGTTCACCATCTGCTCCTTCACGTGCCATAAATTTCACTGTAGAGAGAAATTTAGAGATAATTTGAGTTCCCTGAAGGTTCTGGCATTAAGTTGTGTTTTAATCTTATACCACACAAAGGACCTGAGACTTTGATACTGGATAAAAAGAATGAATGCACAAAGGCCTACTTTGATGACATAGGGTTTGGACTAAAGTGTGATCATATCCAGATTAGTTTGTTTGAGAAGTTAAAAACACTCTTTTACACTCTACTGTTAATCATTACATAATTATTTTGGTTAAATATGATGTTTATCAGCTGTTCCCTGTGATTTAGAGCAGGGGTGTCAAAAGAGAAAACTCAACATTATTGTGCCCTGGTTTGCAATGCCACGTATAAATGATACATCAATTATAAAGTATGTGAGTTTATCAGTCACTGCAGGGTCTTCTCTTGGTGGTGGTCTAGTGATTAAGGAGGGTCACCGGTTGGAATCTCACATACTGGTTCGTCACCGTGGGATGTTGAGCAAGTCCCATATATTAACTCTAAATGCTCCCTGTGTGTTACACCGTGGCTGCTCACTGCTCCTCAGGGAGGGGTTAGAGGCAGAGAACACATGTCATGTATGTAGCTTTACATATGTGACAACGATAAAAGTGATTTAACACCCCTATTTATATAGCGGTGCTACCAGGCAGATTACTGTGGGTTTTTTTTTAGATTCACTAATTTTTTTTAGATTCACTAATCCTAAAAAAAAAAACAAATAATAACTTATGAAAGTAAATTAATTTGAATAACATAAGAACACAAATACCAAAGCAAAAAGTTGAGCGAAGCACAGTATAATGTAGTGGAATGGAATACTCATTGTATTGTTGTATTGTTGTTTGCTTTGTGTCCTATCTTCCAGAGCTCTTTGCTGATGGGCAGGTGATTGGATGATTGTGCACACCTTGGTGAGGCTGTGGGCGGGGCCTATATGAGTATGTCTTTTAGTGCGGCCCCTCTTCATCTCAGATCATCAGATTCTGCTGTTTGGCTTTCACCTTGTGTTTTCCCCCTATGATTAAATAACCTCTCATGGAATATTGATCTGGTTTCAGCAGAAGGAAAAAAAAGGCCTGCATCTAAAATATCTGATAATACATATACTGTCTTTATTGGATTTATTTAGGTAATTTTATAACCGATTTCAATTGTAGAATATTCTTTTGTTAAAGGTTAAAATGTGTGTAACCCATGAGTTAATAATAAATGGGTCAGTGTTTCTCCTATCTATTGTTCTCTGAGTGATATAAACCTTTTCTAACATTTCACATGACAAAAAAAAGTAAAGTATGTATGATCTGTGCTGTTATTATATCAAATCGATATTATCAGCTAGTACCCAACGATACAATGTTGTGAAAAAGTTGTATAAGGACACCCAATAACAAGGGTTTTGCAATCATGGCACAGCAGAATGACCTCAAGTGCATAATGACATTTGAAGGCATTGAATTGTACATGTTTAAACCTTTTTTTGTTTCAAATATGTGAAAGACTCTCAGTAGCTCACAATTTTGCACAACCAAGTCCAAATCCTGTTTTGTTCTGAGATCAAGTAACTATAAGTCACATTAATGGATACTGGGTGTAATGTTATGCCAAGAGATTCCAGCTGACCTGATTTGCTGAGTGTGGAGCTTTGAAACACTGCATTGTGTAAAAGGATGCTATACTGCTCCCATGGCACCGCTGCAGCCAAGCACAAAACTCTCACATCCTTAATTCTTCCTTCATGCCGACCCATTCCAGCAGCTGAAACTGGTTGGCAGAATATTGCCTTGGTTTTATAGGAGGTGAGTGAGTGCAATGCAGTATAACCTGCAGCAGGGAGCTCAGATGCTGGCCGAAGAAATAGGTCACATGCAGCATCACAACAGCAAAGTGGAAATATGTTTGAGCAGTGAGGCGACTGATTATGGCCTACTTTCAGCCTCTTCCTGCAACCTTGCTGATTTCAAAAGTTATGGCTCATAAAACAATTGCTATGGGGGGAAAATAAACTTTTGTTGTCAGGTTTAAAAAAATAAACTCTTTAAGACAAATATGTACATTCACAAAACTTCCTCAAACAGTCAAGTACAACAGCAACAACAGAATAAGTCAGAATAAGTAAATCAATGAAAACCTGAGTACCAGGGTGATTTTTCTTTTCCAAACAGCAAGGAATTGTAAAAGCATCCTCTCAAAATAACTGTTGTTGAAAAAAAAACACCCTTCTATCCTGTTCTCTGGTAAACGTGAGAGAAGAAACGCTAAAGTTCACCAAAAAGGTTCAAAGTAACAGTGAACGACTTTGGAAGACATCCGGAGACTGGTACCATGGTGGGTGTTCAGGTGGATGGCAAAGTTCCTAGAGACTTGGTTACACAACAAGCGTTGGCACTGCCAAAGCAGGAGCCACGTTCAGACCTCTATCTTTTTGTGAACACATTTTTTAGGAAGAGGAGGAAGCAGCCATATCAGTGCTTAGTGAGCACAGAGAAACTCACTGCAGACAGATAGTAGTGCATCACAGCAAACAATAACACCTCAGATCCACAAATGTAAAGTCAAGTGTAATTAATTCATGTATGTAATAATGCATTCACCTCATTTGCTCCTGGTTATAATCGTGGTATCAATAAAACCGCTCACACTCAGTGTGTATGCACAATGACAAGATTAGACTGTAGCTGAGTTTCCATAACAGATTTTTGCAAAATAAAAGCGATATTTATAAATGTCAACAAAGCATAATTGCACTTTGAGCGAGTTTTCGTTGAAGGTTGTTTTGGACAGCAGCCTCGTCACTCCTGTGAAATCTCATCCCGCGAAACAACATTGCAGGAAGATGGACGCTCCGAACCTCCTTATAACACTCCATCTTCCATTGTTGTTTCACGTCTAATGTGGCAGTAATAATTTTTAAGTAAAATGTCTAGAAATCTCTTGGTCTCCTCTTCTGTCTACACGTACTTCGACATGTTTCTTGGAGAGAAGTGGTCATGTGATCAGGTACTTCATGTTCTGTGATGTGTATTTGCAAAGAAAGTGTTTCCATAGCACTTTTGCGACACATTTCAATATTGAAATACCTCCTCAAGAAAGCATAAAAATCAAATGTTTTTTTTTTTTTTTTTAATTCAGGAGTTTCCATTACCAATTTTTATTGCACTATTTAGATTTTGTGCATTTCCAAGGATAATGGAAACCCAGCTTCGAATTTGTTTAATGATTGACTCTGATTGATTAAAAATCAAAACATCTCAGATCTCCAATTCTTTAACACATCATCATTAATGGATCTGCACCAACGCCAAGGCCACATGTGTCAAACTGAAGGCTTGCAAGCCAAATATAACCCATCATAGCACCTCATCAGGCCGATGGCAGAATTTATTTATGAATAATTAATAACTAAATGTACAGTACAACATTAAATTGTCGACTTCCAGATATTTGTAACTGAATGTGTGATGGACTCCAGATCCAAACCCCCATTCTAAAGAATATTGGAAAACAAATCCACAGACAGATAAATCAACCCATTCTCACTAACATATGATATTTTAGATTTTATGAATTTTTATATTCATAAATTTAAACTTTTTTGTTAGCTCTGCTAAGGAGATACTATTTTCTCAATACCATCACAGGCCAGGCAGTACAGTATACTTACTTGCACATACTCGTAACGCAGGTCTTTGATTTGATCAGAGCTGCACTCAAAGGGTACCCTATAGGCCTGCTTCATGGGCACCCTTTGGCGCCAGAGAACTCTGTCAATTGTGGTCAAGCTGACATTGTCAATGTTCTCAAAGTTGACATTGTCAGCAATGACTCTCCCTGATTTCTCGGAGTCTGATGGTGTTGTTCTCCCGTACCATATCCACAATGAGGGTTTCTTGTGCTGGCGTAAATATGGCAACCCTCCCACCTCCATGTGGCAGTCTTTCAACTCTAGAGAAACAAACATAAATTACAGTACTGACGTGTATGTACTCTACTGTTAAAACATGCATCCAGTAAATGCATCAATGGACATGTTTTGACATATAGCAACTGAGATTTAACAATTGTACTCACTATACTGTAAAAATCTATTGTAGTGACCAACACAGCAATACAGTACAACACCTGGATAATGGTGGCCACTGAGAACCTACTCAGGTTTGGACGGACTCTTAGTCCTGCTTCAGTCATTGTCATGCCATGGACAATGGCATGATCAATGACTGTTGCTTGCATCATCTGTAATGGTGGTGCGAGTTTGTGTTGCTCTTCCTCCTGGGCCTACTCCTCTCCCTTAATGACCTTCTCCTCTCCCTCCTGGGCCTACTCTTCTCGCTCCATGGCCTACTCCTCTCCCTCCTGGGCCTACTTTTCTCCCTCCATGGCCTACTCTTCTCCCTCCATGGCCTATTCTTCTCCCTCCATGGCCTACTCATCTCCCTACATGGCCTATTCTTCTCCCTCCATGGCCTACTCATCTCCCTACATGGCCTATTCTTCTCCCTCCATGGCCTACTCATCTCCCTACATGGCCTATTCTTCTCCCTCCATGGCCTACTCCTCTTCCTCTTGGGCCTGCTCCTCTTACTCTGACTCTGCCTCTGTTCATTGTGTTAGTTTGAACCTTCAGCAAATTGTATACTCTGGACTGGCTTTTATAGGTGCAGTCACATCATTTGCAACAAGTGTCTTCAATTTGGAGTCGTTATGTTTAATGAATGAAGCCAAATGTGTTCATTGTGTTCACATTTTGCTGACTGTGGCAAGTATTTTGCCTCACATGAGCTTTAGTTTGAGAATTTGAGCTTTGTTTTTTGCAACTTTTGTGATTTAGCGCGACAAAATGAAAATTCGATGTTCTGAAACAGTCTGTCCTTGTCTTGAAAATGGCAGCTAACAATTTAACCTGAATATATTTATTGAGTATAAAAACAAATAATTATAGTATTACACACAAAAAGAAACCATGAATAACGAAACTACAAAAACAACAGAGACTTCGATAGCAAAATTATAATTTTGCTTTCTGGGTCAGAGTTGTCTGGTTTTCTTATTGTATTTTGGTCTTTCTCCAAGTCTCTCCCCCCATCAGTCCCCACACACGCAATTTCCTCCACCCGGACATGCCGAGTCTCACCGCTTGCCCTGGTTTGTTGATTGTTTTCTCTCAGGATATCGACACTCTCAATAGTCCACTTAGGTCAACACATGCTCTGCTCGAGTGCGAGCTGCTTTGAGTTGCTGGAAGCTTCACAATCTTCCCTCGTAGTGGTATTTACTGCCTCGTCCCTGGCTACTCCCTCCCCAACGACAATGATAATCATGGCTAATCTCTCATCCAAAGGTGTGCAGCTGCCACCTACATGGCACCAGTTTGTCACAGCATCATATATTGCCATTGACGTATATTTACGTCAATGGCAGTGAATCAGTTAACAAATGACAAATTTTACAACAGGTCAAAACAAATGAATAAATATGGAAACAGTGTCTCAACATTTATAAAAGTGTTTTGCTATTTGTATTGTTCTTTTAAGGTAATTATGTATATTTTTTTTTTTAAAATTGTAAATTGTTGTGGCATTTATAAAAATGTTGCAATGATTTGTAAATGTGTTGCGGTATTTGTAAATGTGTTTTGCACGTCTCAGCCACCATACAAAAGGTTTTTACAAAATTTTAACCATAGATAGACCATACGCCATGACATTTTGAAGGAGATTCAGATCAATGTACTGATTGTGGATCAGTTTAGAAAATAAAAAGATCCCTATCTCTCATCATTGGCCAAATTCCAAAAATTGACATTTCAGTTTATAATTGACTCAGTTATTTCAGGTTGGTTTTTCAATTGCCCCAACAAGTTTCATCTCAATTTGGACCTACTGTATCAATATTAATGAAGCTATGTGTCTCATAATCTTTTATAGTGTGAATGATCATGGTACTATGACCAGGATCACTGATCTAGATAAAATGTCTAGCACAGAGGATATTTGGCACGTGAGGGGAGAAACAGCATTTTGCTCTGAGTGCTCTTTTTTGTTTAATTTTTTTTTTTTATTCATTTTTTTTTCTAAATTTAAATCAAAAAAATCTATAAAATGTAATGGTCATTTGAATTAAAAATACTTTTTCAAGACAGAAACTAATCAATTGAACGACCCCCACACCCCCCAAAAACATTTATTTTAAAATGTTAATTAAAAAAAAAGCTTTTTTTGAAGACCAGCAGTGTGCCATATCTGTTTTAATACAGACAGTGCATCATACAATAATTTGTATGACGCATGTAGAAAAAAAAAATGTCAACCATTATATCAAAGTTTGTGACATTTATAGTGAGCCACATCTGTAAAACCTCTCACTGAGACGTCATCACTACATGCAATTACTTTAATATATTTGATGTGCGCTTGTCCATAATGACACTTTTTATGACTCGTATCACTGCAATAAACTTGCAAGAAACGCAAAGGCTTAAACAAACATTCGTCATGAAGTTCCCCCATCTAATCTAAACAAAGCCTGGTGTTGTTGTATTTTCTCAGTTGTCCTTCAGTGACTTGACATTGACTGCAATAAAGTAAAAACAGTGTGTTTTGAAGCTGAATTAAAGGGTTCTAAATAAAACATTTGGTTAATGTGATCTCAAAGACGGGGTCATTGGTTCTGCACTCTGCTGTGTGGATAGCATTACTGGCTCGAACCAGCTTTTAAGGCTTTTATTTGCTTCATGGTCCTGATCTGAGGGGGTGACATCATCCTCAATTAGTCCAAGGTGGCTTTAGCATGCAAACGTCCACCTGTTGGATCCACAGTCACCCAGACCGCTGATGACATCACGGAGAGGCAAATTTTGCGTGCTTGTGTTTCCAAGAACACCATCGAGAGTCAACATTCCCATTTCCCCCTTGTTGCTCTAAAGCAGTGTTGGGATTACAAAAGTAACAAGTTACTTAATATATTTGTTTTTTAAATATTTTTCTGTATTTTTATGTTTACTTTGGGAGCTGCAGTTGCACGTCTACACTAGTCACTGGAAAAAAATTACCCTAACCCTATGTAATTGATGTGCCATTTGCCCAATTGTTTTTACTGTAAAGTTGGTGTTAAATTTAATTTCAAATGGTAATTAAGAAGTCTTGAGTTTAATTTCACTGAAGCTGTTGGAACGCAGTAATATAACGCACTACTGAAACAAAAATCAGCATTATCCTACTGGTTACAATCTCAGTAACACAAGTTACATGGAGACTTCAATGAATTCCACTGATATTCCAGTGAAAATAAAGAGTCAATAACGAAGACACCACCGTAAAAGTTCCCCCTTTCTGTGGCGTAGAAGAAGAAACTCTGCATTGTGTTATATATCCATTTGGATATACACCGGTCCTAAGTTATTCTTTTATTTAGACATGAGATTTTTGTTTAAGTTATAGAAACTCTAAAGAGCCAACATTCATTTTAATTTTCACCTTTTTTTTACTTGAATGCCACACAAACACATGTGTATAAAACATATGCACTTACTGTAAACCCTAAATTTCACCGTTTATTACTCTAGTTGAACCTCAGAAAATGCCCTATAGCAGAAAGGCGATAATATAAGATATGACAGCATGGATCATGTTAGTTATTGAAATGCAGAGGGCAAATGTGGGGCATGCTTGAAGAGAGAAGAAAACAATTTGCTGGTCAGCAACTTTAGTCCAGATCTTGGACTTCCTTATAAAGCCTTGGCTGTATGAAGCCTGTAGATACCGCCGCTCACACACTGAGAACATCTAGCCAGCAGGCTTTTACTGGTTCACTGATAGGCCAGTGTACAAATGCAGGTCACTGCAAGCTTGGGGGTGTGGGGTGGCGTGGGGGGGTGGGGTGTTATATCTACGTTTGACCATATATGCAAAGTCCTTCATGTATGCAGATTAACTTGGTGACATAGGCGATTGTTGCCAGTCATGGTTTAATGTGCTGAACTCAATGCACCTGAGGAGAAATCAGCTGAGAGAGAGGAACTATTCTGCAGAGGAGAGATCAGCAACTGTATTTCAATATTTTTTTTTTTTTTTATCATTGCACTGCATCAAGATTTTCAAATATCAAGTCTAAGATAAAATCAAGAATGTAAAGCAAGCATTGGTATTGCACTTATGGTGCAGCCTCGCCTCACGGAGTTCATGAAGCTGTCATGAAAATTATTTATTGTAATCACTTGTGCGTGGCAACACGATTTCCTCATATTTATACATAACATACATTACATAATGTTTTCATAATACTCGTTTCGATGTCTCACTATGGGATACACGCCCCAGCGGACATGGTTGTTCGTGGGAAAGCGTTTTCTTGCGATCGGGGGCTTGGCGAGGTAACTACTTCCCAGAGCTGCTCGATGAGGTGGCGCGTTCATGGAAGGACCACTCATTCAGAAGCAGTGGTTCTGTACCCGATGCCTCATCCCTTGAATGCGAGGCAATGGAAAACCTGGGCCTGCTCCGTATGCCTCCGGTGGAGCCACTTTTCACAGCACACCTGCTTCCGTGGAACCTATTCG